>NW_026623163.1:5294498-6618122 GCF_028827245.1 Penicillium angulare
TTGATCGTATGAGCGATAGAGCACAAGCACAATCACTGTAAGCGTATCTGAAAGAAGACAGAAAGAGCCAGCCTCTTCACCGAACTGACCCATAGCCATCAGAGAGATTTGTCAGTTCAGGACATTGATTCAAATCAATATGATCATTCCCATGCCAAAGAACAAAAGTCAAAATAGCAACCGTCAACGACCCCCACCAATCGTCAGAGCCTCAAGTAAACGACAACCCCGCCCCTTATACACGCCGACAAGCAGTCGGAATCATGACCCCTAGTCAAGACCAATATCCCCTAAAACGCCAAGGTCTGTTAAGTACTGCTACACGGAAATGAAGGGGAAAGCAAGTCAGACAGAACCAACCTGCGTACTGTACTATCGAGCATACTTCCCACAGTGAGGGCAGATGTGCTTTTTGGAATCGATAGAAGCGCCGCAATTCTTGCAAACAATGGTTGCATCAGTGGACTTGTTCACAGCCCTATATCACATCTGAGTTAGTCCTGTATCCTAACCTTCAATCAATACATCTCAACTAACTGTCTCTGTTCCTGAGCCATCTCGATGTAGATGCAACAGGTACTAACTAGTCAAGTCAATTTGTCTCTAATAGTCAATATCTCACTCGTCTGGTAGACCAAAGTAAACAGGGGTATCCTTATTTAACAGGGACCATGCCCTCTTTTATAATCATCTAATAGCGATACCGGAACTTCCATTCCTCGCTCCCAGGAAATGGTGATACCTACTACTAACATGCCTCGCTGACCGTGATACATCGGCGGAAAGGATAAAAGAAAGAAAGAAAAATTCAAATCAATTACTAAAGTACGAGTTCCTTCCAAGGACTTGAATATGCGAATGCCACGGTCTCCAGCCCAAATGACCTTGTATACAAGCCCAACGGGATGTATTTGGCCCGGAATCAATCGGACATATGCAGGCCCTAAAGTCTGTTTACTGGATGATAATTTGGAGTATGGACATGCTGTGTATAATCTGATTATTGAGTTCTTTTATATCTCTCTTCCATTCTGTAAATTCCCTTGTGTCTGCTTAGAATTTGAGCTATAATGTACCGGGTCTCAGGCTGGCCTATAGCTTGCCGGACTATAGAGCAGACTTAGGCTCGTGTCTGGGCCTGAGTGGGGGATTCGGCTAATGATCTGGGAACACCTGGCAATGAACTAAAACTTACTTACTCTGGCCACTGCGTATATATTCGATTGCTTGCAGATACTTGGTTTTTTTTCGAGTTCACGTTAGCCATTTTGTCTTCATCGAAAATACATCCCTGTATTTCTGTCGCTTTTAATTGGGTAGCATATAGTAATGAGTGCATCGCTGTTCGAATGCTTGTTAACCGTCCGGATATTTTAGATAACTCATCCACTATCGCACAGTATCTATCGCACAATAGAGTTCCCAAAGAAGAGTCCTGCATTGATCGCATCGGACCGTCTGCAGATAAGCGTGTGAGCAAATCTGCTGACAATCTCAGGCTTGACATGAAATTCCAGGATATACACAACGCACGGATATGGTTGAGCCTCGGGCCGTCACCCGATAAATTCGCGAGATTGATAGAGTTCGCCTCCAAAACCAAACTACCAGTTGACCAAATAGATTCATGTCACTAGAAATGATACCAGATAGACGATTCCAGAGTCCAAGTTCTAGACCCCACCTCCAACAGCAGGTCTCGACCAGGTACGGTAGTCCTCAGATGGATCCGTGGAATTTGAAGATCTCAGCTGATCTATTCTTCAGCCCTAAGGCTTCAAGTTTCGGTCATTACTAATCCCAGTCGCATAAAAAAGGGCCCATACATAGTCCAGGTATTTATCATCTATCGCTAGCCGGTTGGAAAATGTATTACTTCATTGCTTTATCTAACGCAAAGCCTCCGCGCCCGCTTTTCTCGTGGGTAACGTAGCATTTAGCTTATTACTTTGCACCATGATGTGGATATGACGTGCGCACGATCTAATCTCTTTATATTATGAACTAGGATGCCGAGGCCGAGGCCGTCTCTTGGATTGCAGGGAGGCAGCGAGGATCTGCCGTAGTACCAGTGTTACTGTTACTCAGAGCGAAGGCAACCAGTCAGCTGGAGTATCCTACACCTCTGGAGCAAGGACATGGATGTGAGGTAAACTTGAAGATGAATGCAGCACATGGACGATTGATGGCTCTAGATCTTCATCTGATTGTTATTACTTGTATGCTGTACAAGATAAAACGAAGATCTGAATTTCGCGGTTGGATCTGTGGACTACCGAGCTGTGTAGCTGGCTGGACTCACTTTGAACTCAGGGTTGAAGGACACACCGTATGCTTCCATATGCTAATCTATTGCAGGGAATCTTCAGGCTGAGAGGCGGTGCGAACGCAGTATGATACCTGTTACCCAGGCCGACCGTTATAGAAATTGCAATAATAATAAAACTTTTCCATTTTTTTCTCCTTACGAGCTATGGTGGGTGTTATCGTAGACAAGCAAATCGGGGTAGATGGTCATCAAATTCCACACATGAATGAGGAGACGTCAACAGATATCAAAAAATTGTATCCGAACTTTTGTGTCAGAAAATGTCAAAGCAAATGAAATGTCCCAGGCGCCACGCTTAAAAACAGAGATGAAGTGCAGTAGATCTAGCGCCATGATGCGTACAGTAGATAGAGAAATGAAATAAAACAACAGCCACATGGTTTATTCTTCGTCAGTTGCAGTGGCATCGTCCCCTTCGTCATCATCCTCGTCTGCCTCACTGTCGGAGTTTTCATTATCGTCCAAGCCAGGAATGCCACGCCATTCGACATAGTCGCCTTCCAACCAGCGCCGACTTCGGGGTAAATGGTATGGATCAAAGGGGAAGTATGCATCGAGTTGATAGCCAAGATGGTCACTTGCACGAATTTCACGAGAGACCTGGGCACTTGCGAGAGTAGCAATGCTGCGGAAGGCGGTGACGCGAAGGCGCTTGTTGGTCTCGAGGAGCGGGTATACATAGAGCAATTGGAAGTGATTGGCAATGCGTGCAAACTGGGTCACGATAGTAGGAGAGCAAATCTTAAGCGGGTTAAGCCGCGAGTAAATAGCCCTGTGCAGATACTCTTTGACGTTGGGTGGGAAGGTTATTTGACTCGGTTCAAGCTCATCGATTTGATCCTCGCTATCTCCCTCGATAGCTGCGTTTGTCAAATCACGCCAACGGAAACAAAAGATATAGAACACCGCTTGAGCAGTAGAGTAAAATGGGGCAAAGCATCGAAGATCCGGACCACGGCAATTGGGTTCGTAGTCCGATTGTAGGGTGTCCAAGTGAGTGAGCAGGAGATCGAATACATCACGCACAGCCTCGCCAGGAATATGGGCACCGCGAGCGACGTAGCTTGCCAGATAGGCCGCTGCAGACTGGCGTGTCAAACTAGGTTGCAATTTGCTGGAGATGATCTCAATACACTCGGTAGCAAATCGGTCAACAAGTTCCGGGGATGATTGTGAAAAGTGGAAGAGAAGGAATTGTGAGTGGCGGGACTTGTAGGTAGGGAGAATAATGGAACGGAAATGGCTGATGAGAAGATCCAAGATGTTCTCTTTATCGTCTCCACTGGCAGCAGCCTGGAAGGAATCCGAGAAAAATTCGAAAAGGATATCGAGGATACCGTCAACTTTGTGGACGTTTGACTTGATTGCGGTGGAGCGCTGATCATCCTCATCCTCGTCATCACTGAGATCGGAGTCGGAGTCGTCAAGTTCTTCCTCTGCGTCCGGGGCTTCTTCAAGTAGGAAGTTTTCTCCAAATTCATCCTCAACATCTTCCAAATCAATCTGAATCTGCACATCTATCTTGACAAGTCTTTCTGTAATCAAGGCAAGAATATCAGACTGGAGCTCGGGCGCGTAGGTGGTTATTCTGATAAGGTTGCGTGTATAGGCGATGAAGTTTTTGGCAGCATCGGGGTCAGGAGGAAATTGTTGAATCAAGACTGGTGACAGGCTTCCACTTCCAGCAGGAATGAGGCGCATTAAATGTCGTAGAGCCAAGTGGATACGACTGTAGATTTCAGCAGGATTGACGGGAGGGTAGTCGGGAAGTTTTCCAGTGCCATTGGGGATTCCGGAAAGCTTGCTGGTAAGCATTCTGAAAATTTGAACAAGGTAGGTACCCTGTGCAGCGGCCAAGTTGCCCAGGAATCGGATAAAAAGTTTTACATAGGCTTCGTCTCGGCCTAACCATTCGCTGTTGAGCACAGCTTGCACCAGACTCGAGCAGTCCCGATCCAAAGAGGCGACATGAGAGAGGAGACCCATCAAATGATTCCTGAGGTCGGCATGTGACGGTGTGTACCATGACTGCCCGCTCGAGTCTGGTTTTCTGGGGTCGAAAGCAAAAACCTGCTTGATTCGGTCATAGGCCTCGCTATCCCCAGCGGTAACATGGCGATGAATGGCCCGACGTACTTCTTCACGAATAACCGCTGCACTCTTCCCCGGGGTGGTTGGAGGAGGTTGCTTTCCAGGTTTACTTCCATCCAGTGGAGAGAACGTTCGAATGGAATCATTTTCATTCCAGGTGACTCGAGGACGTTTGGCGGGGTGTTGTTCGGAGGGTCCGTCGGATGGAGGGGGAGAGATTGTCATTTCGGAATCGTCAATTTTGCGCTTCATACTGTTCTGCTTGGTGGATTTAAGTATGGATACAGGAGATGATGTTTGAAGCATTTTTGTTCGATGGATAGAGGGTGTGGCACTGAGGGCCGGTGAATGGGAAGTGGCAACGGAGACCATGGCCGGGATTCTAAGACTTCAGATATCGCAGTACAGAAACAGGAGACTGGCGAGTGATTGTCATCTGCCGGGTAGCACCTCCAGTGGATGCAGAGGGAACAACTCGACACGGTGAATTGAAGCCAAGGGGGAGTCAAGCACACGACCGCCTGGTCGGTCTGATTATCGCTTTGTGCTACAGGGGAAAGGGACCGGACTCCTAATGAATGTCTGTATTCCTGAAAATTATTCCAGTTGATGGAATGAATGGACGGATAAGATGCCGAACGTGTCGTGAAGCATCGAATCTAAGCGCTGAAGTGACAAGAAAAAAAAACTGCACTGAATTTGTTGTGGGGCTGCGGAGAGCCCGTGACCGTGCTCCATACGCTAGTCTATTTTGGGCAATATTGGTATTATGTCATTTGGTTCTTAATGTCTGAGGCAACAATGCACACGACTACACTAACTATGTACTGTACAAGGCAACTTGATTGTATTCGAACAATGTGATGGCTGAATTGATTTTTTTTTGGAAATAATTGGACTATAAAACATCACGGTAGTTGGAAATTTTCATGTACTCAAAACCGAATATATTGAACACCTTAATGTGATAGCCCTGTCCAAAATCTAAACAGATAGGTGATAGCCCATACATGGGAGATACGTGAGCCATGACAAATCGCGATAATATCAAATGAACAAATCACGAGGACATAACACTGTTGGCGTTGCACAAACAGCAGTAAACATAAATCAAGAAGGGGAGGAATCAATACAGGGAACTCGATAGGCTCCTCCGATGGTATAGTGCGAAAGGGGAAAATCAAAAAAAGCAATAACTAGTCGTCAAAGAAGGAATAAGAGTTGGTCGTAGCGGGCGTCGCAGATAGAGACCCAGCCCTGTCAAAGACACCACGGAGTGGCTCTATGAAGTATAACCCGGCTCAGCCGGGTGCAGGCGGATTATCAAAATGTTTATAGCCAGGGATTTGAAGTGGTTGCGCATCCTAACTTGTCGTTGAAACAATTACCGTAGAGTTCTTCAATTTCTTCGAGGTAATCATCGACGGTAAACTTGTATAGTCCTTTGCGAGAAAGAATCATTTCTTCCTCATCCAGAACGTATGGGCTGCCAAACTCTTCGGCCACTTCGTTAACCTGTTCCAACTCTTTGCTGAATGGGTGCATCTCCGGCCTGAATATCTCCTGCGATGCGCGAATTGCAGGAGTGCTGCGTGGCGATTTCAAAGGCGGGGGTGACATTCTTGACTGCGAGCGCTTGCGAGCGAGGTCTTGGTGAGATCGCTTGGTATGGGACAGCGCCCGCTTGGGTACCATTGGAGCGTCCATTGATGAGGCAGAGTTCAGGGAAGAGCGTGGTTGACTGGTGACTGTAGCCGACCGTTTAGGAAAGTAGGAAGAAGGACCGTCGATGGGGGAGCCGTCGTGGGCAGAACCCTCAGGTGTGGTGACAGAAGAAGCGTAACTGTTTGGGGATACGGCGATTTCTGAATCGTCGCGCGACCGCAAGGATGATGCAGAAGACGAATGGGGCGAGCTGACATGCACATTTAAGTCGGGCGCGTTGTATGCGAGCATGTTGGTGGTCGAAATAAGTTGAACGGGTCCAGAGATATTGCCACGTTTGATGGAGCCGGAATTAAATCTGGTATGTGTCTTGACATGTTCTTCGCCACGATATGGCATGGGCGCCGACACTTCTGGCCGCTTGTGGCGCTTGGTAAATGCGCGAGTGAGGGTCGACATGATGAATTCAAGTTGGGATGAGTTGATCTACAATCTGAACACGAATGCGATAAATTTGGAAATAGAGCAACAAAGAAATCCCCAGTTCAATGGGAAAGTTTCTTTGTTTTATTTTCTTTGGTCGAATCCGATCAATCTAATCTCGCGTGGGAGATGATAGCGGGATGCGGAGATGGCGAGGAATGAAGATCAATACTCGGAATGTCCGTTATCAGCAAGATCGCAGTTTTTGAGACGTTCGAGTTGGACTTCGTGTCTTGCACAGAAGTTTAGAATGAGTGGTGAGGCCACAGAATAATTTTGCACAGCAAAAAGCAACGAGGATGTTGGCGCTCTTTTTTGGTTCCCTAAGTGCAGGGCTAGGAATGGGCGTACAACCAGGACGCGCCAAAGGGGTTTTGGTTAAAAAAGAATTCAAGAAGATAAAAAGGAGTCCAGGATCACAGATCACTGTATTATCATAGACTGTAGAGAAAGAGAATGGAAGGGAGAAAGAATGAAGGAATCCCTGAAGTCAAAAAGAAAAGGCAAAGGGGGGTTGGAACAGGAAGAGAGAGAGGCAAGGGTGTGAGGACTCGACCAGCTGGGATGTACCTAAACCGCGGGCGCTTGCTGTTCGGGACTTCCAATCACCAACGGACCACCAACCCAAATCTTTCGCCCAAGTGTCCACTTTAATTACCGTCCCAAGGTTTTTGTTCGTTCGAGCCCACTCTACCCGCTGGTAAAAATTGTTGTTGGCTCGGGTTCAAGGCATCTAGGCTTTCTCAATGGCTCGCGTGGCGAACATGCGTTCTTTCCCACAGGGTTGATTCTCCATGAATCCCCAATTCTACTCATATTCTACGAATGGGTCTGGTTGAAGCCCCATTTTTATTCCTCCCTCCTTCGAGGAGACTCCGGTCCTACTGTCCGTGCCTAGAGTAGAGGGGGCGCATAACGGAGACCATTGCTACATTGTCATGGGGGGATTTCCTAGATCATCCGCTCCTCCCGATGCCCAAGAGACAGGGGTGAAAATGTACCAGATGGGCATGAACATTGACGTGTATGAAAATATTCGGCATACAAAGCGCACGTCACACATGAGTTGTTTGTTACAGGGCGCCATCAATGTCCATCAGACCCAAAAAATGCGGGAACAGAGAGATCAAGGGTTTCCGACCCATATAATGGAGGTATTGTGACGCAACAAAGCAAAGCTACGGTATTTTTTTTCTTTTCCTTTTCTGTGTGAGTTGGATTAGCTTCGAGGGATTCCCCCGGGGTCCGTTTCACCATCGCCCCATTATCAGCCGTTCTCATACTGAAAAAAAAGCCTACGCTCCATCGGATGGATCGCCAGGTCCCAGGCACGGCCGGTAGGAAGCAGGATGGCCAATCAGGCTTCGCAGAAACGCGATCCGACGCCGCCAGCGTGATCCTGGTACGACCGGCGCTTGGAGGCTGCAGGGCTTGCAGGGGCTGCAGCACCTGATTGATCCCCGTGGTCGCGACGGTGCTTTTCGAGTTTTTGCAACTGGACTTGTGAGGGGTTGATTCCCTCGTGGGTCACTCACGTTGGTGGGCTCATGTGGGCTGATGTGGACCCTTCGCTCTATCTTAAATCTTCGTGGATAGGACTTGTCTCGACTCGCCTTCTCTCCCATAAGATAACACCAAAGATCTACAAATGTATTTCCCTATATCTCCATCTGCTTATTAGAGGCTTGGAACTCAAACTTACCAATAGGTTAATGGTATCAAGAAAGAAGAAAGATTGCACTCCAAAATAATTTGTTATGAAGCATCAAAATCATGGTACCTACGTACTACGTAGTATATCCATAAGCCTTAAGGATCGGATATGCCGGAATGATTATTTTCATGCGTGATCTGCGCGAAGTTTTGAGGTAGTATAGTCATCCGTCGAAAGAAGAGGGGGAAAAGAAGCACCAGATCTGCAGATCGCAACTTTTGAGTCGTCACTCATCGGGGTCACGGTCATGAGCCGATCCTTCAAGTTGACGCCCATATACTACTGGAACTTGAAGCACTGGCAGTTCAAAAATGTCGAAGGTACACAATGGCGATGGGTAACACTGGGCCTAAGGCCACATATATGAGCTAGGATGCCAATTCAAATAAATACATACTAACGGTCTTTCGAATTACTGGCTGGTTGTGCCAACCGGGATTCCGGGTTTTTACGATTTTGTAATAAAAAGAAGCAATAAAAGCTCTAGATATCTTTGGTTTCTTTTGCCATAGTGATCAGGTCTAAAATTCCCCGTTTGCTTTTTGCGAGAGTGGTTCTTTCGCATGGGGGTACTTGATGTAACTCCCATCTTCATACAAATTTACATATGGTCCGTGCAAGGATGATGAAACGGGCGGAGGTTATTTTAGACCGTCGCGGGTTGAGTGCAACCCCATATCTACTCCATAGTGTTACCTTGAATTTACGATTGGAAACCTCAACTGTTGCAAAATCGTTCTTATTAAAAGTAAATACTGGATTTGTTTCTTGACAACTCTGCAGCTTTAACTCTTGCAGGTTCGCTGCCAGTAGCTCCCATGACGAGGCTGTCATCGGGGTCCCCGCTCAGCGACGGCGCGACACCGGCGGTCCCCGACCCGACTGCATCATGCACATACCCAGGCGATGACCCAATTGCCTGAGGATATGAATGATTTTCGTACGGACTCCGCATTGAAACTTCATTCTGGGATTGCCAGGTATAAGGTGTTGGAATTTCCTCAATTTCTCCATCCACAGAGCTGCGGGTCCGGTTATCATGCTGTCCGATTGGATTTTCATCGCCCCGTCTTGGAGCTCCGACAGGATAAGCGGACGAAATATTGTTTAAGGTAAATTGATCAGAAGTTTGGTTCATCCAATGCTCCATATCTGGCCAATTTCGTAGGGGAAGTTTGGACCACTCTTCCATACGTGTTGACTTGGGCCGTTGTTCGTCTGCTTTTGTGGCAGGCTGAACTATTGGGACATTTCTCAAGTTGCGAAGAGTAACCAAGGCCCCGTAAAAAGCTGCTTCGGTTTCCGCTAGTCTTTGTTCAAGTTGATTAAGATACCCAAGCGGTAGTCCTCTGTAGTGGTCAGTGTCTGCGTCACTTCCGATGAAATAAACTCTGTCCTAGAAATGATAGATCTCACCTCTTTCCACTTTCAGGATATACACATCTAGATGGCTCACTTGAGCATTGCGAGCAATGAGGGCTATGTAATGAACTTTTCAGTGTTTTGGACTTCGGTATATTCATTTTCCTCGGCGGGAGAGCGTACAGTTTCCGATCGCACTGGATTCAAATCAATATTTATGTGGACCTCGGGACCATTTCGTGGTTATGTGAACCTACCTTGCATTTCCTTTGCCTACACGTTTCACAAGAAATAGGATTCAGATCTTCAGGAAGTTCTTTTTCTAAACCCTCGAGCATCATCAGCCAACAATTGAGACCCAGCCTAGTAGGCTTGGTGGGCGATTTTACCTGTTTCATCTGACAAGATATTGCCCCAAGCTCGCGGTCTTTTTGATTTCTGTGAGCCCATCCTTGCTATCCCGGTGAAGGCTTATAGTATGATAAAATGTAGGTCCAAATACGAGGATGGCATGTACGTCAAGTGAACCGTTGCCGATCTAGTTAATATGATCGAGTACCAGAAGGCAAAACGTCGTCCGGACAAAGACACCTCCGGCAGCGGATGTCACGTGCAGCAATGTACTAAGTTGTATATTTACATCCAAATGGATTCTACGGATGTGGCCGAAAATATCTCAGATACTGTCAGGCGAATTAATCAATCTGTTCCATGGTCTAGAGTGGAAAATTCATTTCAAGTTTCTGCGATGAACTGAGGATTAGTGTTGGTAATAAATAGCATGCACATTTGAACCGATCTGCTTACTAAGCCAAACAAGAGGCCGCGATCGCAACGCACCATTTGAATGTTGAGGTCACACTGCATGCTCGTCTTGGCAATCACTGGGGAAATGTAGGACGAAGGTACTAAGATGGCCTCTCCATCTTCAATTAGTACCCGTTTGGAAGAAAACGACACCGATTGGCACTATGGAACTCGAGCAGCAAAACGACATAAGCGAGCCTCGATTGCGAGCGCCTCAAAGCCATCTCCCCGCGAGATCGGCTTTATGAGAGAATCTCAGAATGACGGCTGCGCCAGTTTTCTCGGAAGTTCAAGCGGAATTCATTTCATTCGACATGTGTATAGTGCGTTCGCACGCCGTTCGGCAGATCTTCAGCAGAACAGAGCTCGGGATAGGAGTTCAGTGCCCGGAGAAGACGACCGATTGCAACGCGACCCCGGGAACTATTTCGACACTGATGATTTATGGTTAAATGAAGAACTGGACTCGTCATTAAATAGCTCATTCTCATTTGAGAATCTTGTCCATTGGACTCGTGGCTACTTTGAGAACTGGCATCCCATATTCCCCTGCTTGCATGCACCGACCGTCTTAAAAGCCATGGAAACCCTTGCCCACCAAGGTGTGAATTCTATCAGCAATCTCGACCTAACTATTATTCGCTGTCTTGTTTCAATATCCTTGTCAGATAGTCGACAGATTGAGGCTCGCGAGCTAAAGATAGGGCCGGTTCCCACCTCTTTAGTGTTTCAAAGTGTGCAGCACATAATGCAAGAGATACATTGTCTACTAGCAGAGCCAACAACATTACCGTTATTACAAGCTGCCTTCACAGCCCAGTTGACGTTGGCTTCTATCCTCCGCCTTAATGCGGCATCTCGCGCGGGAGGAGTAATCACACGATCTGCTTTTCACCTAGGTCTACACCGATGCCCAGGAAGATTCGCATGCTTCAGCAACGAAGAGATCGGCATTCGAAGACGTCTATTTTGGTCTATTTACTCTCTTGAGAGATATTTATCGCAAGCTCTGGGGGCCCCTCTCAGCATCCGGGATGACGACATTGATGTTTGCTACCCGGGAGCTGAAAGACATGTTGCTCCAACTTCCCGCCCTCCTGATACCCAGCGCCTAAAGTTACTCTCCCACCTTGCGAAATTTGCCAGAATTAGAGGATTGATTCTTGAGCTGCGTAACAAATCTATTCTGCATAGCAACTCTGGTGCGATGGAGGCATCACATGTTAACGGCGAGCTTTCACAATGGTGGAACGAAGTTTACGACGATGTAAACCCTATCGAGGAAGATTTAAATGTTGAGCTTGAAGATGGACCGGCACTCGCTCCATATCACCGCCTTTTACTGGTGGTACTACGCCACGAAGCAATAATTTCTATGAACAGACCCCTTCTTGCGGCTGAGAAGCCTAGCCCAGACTACAAGAATGCTTTGCAAACTTGTATTGGTTCTTCAAGGTCTTTGCTTGCTGCTTTAAAGAAGTACATGTCTTCTTCATCTAGCGCCCCACTCACCTGGCCATCTTTTACCTGGACAACGTGGATGGCATGTCTCATTTTGATGTATGCATCATGCGAAGGCGAATTTCCTGTTTCAACGGCCATGAAATATGCTGCAATGGGAATTTCCATACTAAAAAATATGGCACTTCGCGGTAGCAGCTGGCCAGAAACATGTATTGAGGCGATCGGAAGCATGGAGTCGGCTTTGCTGTCAGATAATTCCGGTTCTCACAATGATCCCTCACCTAATCTTCCCGATGCCGAGAAACTTGCCCTCCAGAATCAAGCGAGGCCTTCAACATTCGATGGCAGATCCGCTCGTACCAGGAACCATCCGTCAGCGAGTAGAACCTCCGCGCCTAATCCCTATGATTCGCAAGGATCAAATATACCCCAAAACGTCTCTTTAGCGAGGACACAGCCTCTCGGAAGATTTCTGGATCCAGCTGTGAATATCAGCGATGCTAGAGAGCCATCTGAATGTGCTATAATATCCCCACCGGATAATCCAAGTGGTGGGGTAGACGCATCTTTCGTCGATGGACCTTCGTGGAACGGCCAATCCTCAGCTGGTCTCATCTTTGGCAACGTTGCAAACTCAAATGCACCATTTTATCCGGGCACGGCAGGTCAAGAGTCCTTGCCTTTCTCAGATCCATCTCTATTTATGAATGACTTTTGGAGTGTGGCAGATGGACCGTGGATAATTGATGGTAATCTATTATGATCTTGGGAGTGGAGGCTCCCCATGCTATAATACTTCCACCTGTATATCTGTACATCTATCAACCTAGTGAAAATAAACATAATCTTAGAACATTGAATAAAGCATATGAACTCGATAACTACATTTAGTATGTGGAAGACATTCTAGTAATCCTTCGCTCTTTATCCAAAACTACCCGCAACTGCCCTTTCTCCCCGCCATCAGCAAAGAATCCCTTTCTTAACTGATTCAAATACAGCTCGTACGCTGGCATATAACCCTTCACGAATTTGACAACGCTTTCATCAGACATTCCTTCGTTTTTAGCTTTCCACATAGCATGTTCTTGTTGGAGACGCCATTCATATACATTGACAAGATCATCCGTATCTAGATGTATCAAGTAGTTGAAATGCTGAGGGCCCATGAATGATTGACAATATTGCCGAAGATGACCATTGACTTCCAAAAGGTTCTGAATGGAATGATCTTTCAATGTATGTGTGGAATAATGTGATTTAGATTCCATCTCTGCAGCCTGATGCCATTGTGATCGAAGCTGATCCTCTTCAAGAGGCTGGAATCCAACACACCACCCTTCAAAGATGACTATATCAACCGCCTCACTTGCGGGAATGCGCTTCCACTTTTCACAAGGCACCCTTCCACCCTCCCCATTGAAAAGACTTTTATCAAAAGATGGTAGAAGAATGTCTTTCAATGGATTCATGAGGCTTTTGAAAAATTGAAGAGATAAATCCGTGTCGTGGGTTCCCGGTTGTCCACGAGTTTGTAGCAACTTATTGGGTGGCTGTCTTTCGCGCAGCTTGACAAGACGATCGTGGTCAAGATAAAGATCGTCCAGAGAGATGTTTATCGTGTGGTAATTGTGTTTGTCGCGAAGAGTACTGACGAGCGCATCTGTCCATGTAGATTTGCCGCTGCCTTGAAGGCCAGTTAAGCCGAGGATGAAAGGAGGCTTGATCGCATTGTTGGAGATAGAACTGACATGGGCCTTGATATGAGATATAACATGTTCCAAGACTTGATCAACGCTAGTTGAAGGAATCATCGGCATTTTGGCACTGTAGAGGTGTTGTTCTGGGGGCCTCGAGCGAATCTTTGTTCTGAGATCAGATGTGGACCGGCCTGAAAGCAATCAACTGATAGATTACTATTAAGCTAAACTAATTCGCAGCTTGCATTTCGCCTCCTGCATATATCGGGTAAAATCTGCGCCTACTTGTTCTAGCGTCCATGTTAACAGCATCCCTTTCAACCACGGCCCCACTCGGACATGTCTTTGTCCGTCCATTCCCAATACTGCGTTCCCGCCACCAGCAGGCAAAAATAGTCAGTCTCCAGGCGGCTAGCACGGACTTGCAAAGCTCCGAAACATCGCCCTCAGAATGCCCATTGGTCAGAATACCCAATGTCTTCCTGAGTTGGTCTCCATTCGAGACCCAGCAGCAGGACGACTAGAACAGGAAACAAAAGGCTTTAAATCCCCCCCGCATGCTCAAATTTATTACCCCTCTACCACGCGTCATTCCTTGACTTAACAAGCTATCCTTTTCCACATACCACTATGTCGCCTTCTACCCTTCCAAGTAAAAAGACCTACAAGATCGCCGCTATCCCGGCCGATGGCATTGGTCCCGAGGTTATCAATGCTGGTATCACAGCACTGAATGCTTTGACCGATACCCTCCAGACATTCAAGCTGAACTTCAAGAACTACGACTGGAGCTCCGAGACTTACAAGAAGACTGGAAAATACATCCCGGACGGTGGTCTCGATGAGTTGAAGAAGCACGATGCCATTTTCTTTGGTGCTGTTGGTGCTCCAGGTAAATTCTTAAATCTACGAAGTTTTATCTGACTGCAGAAGTTCTAACAACCAAGATAGATGTTCCTGACCATATCTCCCTGTGGGGTCTCCGTTTGGCCATTTGCCAGCCTCTGCAGCAATACGCCAATGTGCGTCCTACCAGGGTCTTCCGCGGTACCGAGTCTCCTTTGCGCAAATGCAAGAATGGCGATTTGGACTGGGTAATTGTCCGTGAGAACAGTGAGGGTGAATACGCTGGACAGGGTGGCCGATCTCACGCTGGTAAGCCTTGGGAGGTCGCGACCGAGGTCTCCATTTTCTCTCGCCATGGTGTTGAGAGAATCATGCGCTTTGCATTCGAGACCGCCCAGAAGCGTCCACGAAAGCTTCTCACTGTCGTCACTAAGAGCAATGCCCAGCGCAACGGCATGGTTCTCTGGGATGAGGTCGCCAAGTCTGTTGCTGAGGACTTCCCCGATGTTACTGTTGATAAGATGCTGGTTGACGCCATGACTACTCGCATGGTTCTGAAGCCCGAGAGCTTGGACACCATCGTTGCCACGAACCTGGTAAGTTTAAGCTAATGATATTATACCTGTTTTTGAGCTGTTCACTGATTTTAATTTAGCATGCGGATATTCTTTCTGATCTTGCTGCCGCCTTGGCTGGATCCATTGGTATTGCCCCTACCTCCAACCTAGACCCAACCCGCGAGTTCCCTAGTATGTTTGAGCCTATCCACGGCTCTGCCTTCGACATCACTGGAATGGGTATCTCCAACCCTGTTGCCACTTTCTGGACAGCCGCCGAGATGCTTGCTTGGTTGGGCGAGGAGGATGCATCTAAGAAGCTCTTGGACTGCGTTGAGAACGTCTGTGAACATGGTGTGCTCACTCGTGACCTGGGTGGTCAAGCGACTACCAAAGAGGTCACTGATGCTGTTGTGGCAGAGATTAAGAAGTTGGGATCGACAAAATAAATGGCTCGGGGCTGAATTTTAAATGTAAAGATCAAAGATTAAATCAGACATGAACGTGAATCAAATGGATTTAAAAGATATGAATTGAATCTTCGGAATCTTCGATATCTTCGGCTCAAAATATAGCCTGAACTAATTCTTTTCCATTAACATACACCCATCGTACAACTCGAGCTACATAGAGCTTGAAACTCTCTTGAACATTTGAAGACTCCCAAGATCATTACATATACGTACATGGTTTCAATGTTTGAGATGCAAATCCATTCGGTTGTTCGAACTTGGACAGATAGCTATTTTTCCTTGATTATATCGCTTTTTGAACTTGAAATTGACAATAGCATAAGTCTACGGACATTGATTTCGCCAGAAACACACTCGGACATAGCATCATCCGAAGGAGGCGAACCACGCCCCACGCCGGTCTCTTTACGCTAGATTTATTGACATACTTTGCGGGGAAGCTTTGGTCCGTTCCCCCAATTTTATGGGGTCCCCAGGCTAATCTACGACCCACCAAAGGGGGAAATGTGGACTATGTGCGTACAGCAGAATTTCTTGAAAATAATATAAAGCCCACTGTGAATTTAGCTTGATAGCTCGTGATTTATTCTCACTCTCCGTTATTTCTCATCCACTCTAGCCGGCATTGCACTCATAATGGTGGTTCAAAATTTACTTTCCCTTACAGGTAAATCCCTGTGTCTAGCTCAAATCATCCTAGTTGTCGCCCCGGCTTTTATTGTTTTCGGATACAACCAAGCTGGAGTTGGTCCTCTGGCAACCCTTCAGAGCTGGGTTCATATGTTTCCTCAGATCGATTCAATCAACACTACAGGTGCCGTGAAAGCGAAAAACTCTACAGGAAAGGGTGCTGTCATTGGCTCCTTTCAGATTGGTGCCTTGATCGGTGCACTCTCTTGCACCTTCTTGTCTGAGCGTCTTGGACGACGAAAGACGATCTTTATTGGCTCCATCCTGACAATTATCGGCGAACTTCTTCAAGTCTCAGCGTACTCACTTATACAATTCACAGTCGGTCGAGTTATCCTGGGTATGGGTGTTGGTCAGTTCAGTGTTGCAGTTCCTGTTTGGCAATCTGAATGTTCCTCGGCCAAGACTCGGGGCCAGAATGTCATTACTGCTGGTATGTTCATGTGTCTTGGATATGCTCTTTGCAACTGGATCGACTTTGCATTCACCCATCTTCCTGATACGAATAACGGTCAATGGCGAGCTCCTCTTGCCATCTCACTACTTCCTTCGCTTATCATCTTGATATCGGTTTTCCTTCTTCCGGAGTCTCCACGTTGGCTTGTTCGTGTTCACAGAATCGAGGAAGCGTCTGCAAACCTGGCAGCTTACAAGGGTCTCTCTGTCGACCATGATGCTATCAAGTCTGAGATTTCCGGTATCGAGTTATCCCTGGAAGCCACAAGCCAATCAAAAGGTGCTATTCGAGAGATGTTTTCAAAAGATGATACTGAACGTCTATTCTACCGTTTCTGCCTTTGTATTGTGCTGCAGTTCTTCCAGCAGATGTGTGGTGGAAACCTCATTTCGGTCTACGCCTCAACAATTTTCAAGAACAATTTGAACATGAGCTCCAGCCTTTCTTCTATCTTGGCTGCATGTGCTCTTACCTGGAAGTTTCTATGTTGCTTTATCTCATTCTTCGCTATTGATCGACTTGGACGACGCGCGGTGTTCATGATAAGTGGAACGGGCATGGCGTTCTGTATGGCTGCTTTAGCCATCACGACCAGCTTTGGTTCTGGTAACCAACATGCATCAATAGCTTCGGCCTTCTTTATCTTCCTTTTTAATCTGTTCTATCCTATCGGATTCTTGGGCGGCAACTTCTTGTACTGCACAGAGGTTGCGCCGGTCCGCCTGCGAGTTGCCATGGCATCTATTTCCACCGCAAACCACTGGTTGTGGAACTTCGTTGTTGTCATGGTCACCCCGGTCGCCATTGATACCATTGGATATCGATACTATATCATGTACGCGATTCTGTCAGCTTGCATTCCTGTTTTGGTATACTTCTTTTACCCAGAGACCATGAACAGGAACCTGGAGCTGCTGAACCACGTGTTCCGTGATGCTTCTTCTCCATGGGAGATTGTATCAATGGCACGTCATTTGCCGCAGGGTGAGATTACCGAGGCTGAATTCGTTGCCCACAACATGGAGAAGGGAGATGGATGCTCTGTGGAGATGAAAGAGAATGTTTGAAATCGATCTCTTTGCTTTGGGTAGTTAGCCCTCTAGCATGATCTGTAAATAGTGATCCGAATATGGGCGAACTAGTAATCAATCTATTTTTGCCAGCTACACTCATAAATCGACAAAATCAGCGCAAAGTAGCCTGAACCGTTCATTTTCAAGTTCATGATCTTTTGAAAGGGTGGTAATTCTGCTGTAGCTCCAAGATTGAGGGCGCCTACGGGGAAGAAACTGGCATTATGGGTATTGGCATAACGGGGGGAAAAGCCTGATTCCCCACCCCAGGAAGTAACGAAGCATGATTATGGCCAGCCAATCAAGCAATCTCAATAATACTTGAGAATCGCATTAACCAATTTCAATTAAGAAAACGCCGAAACAAAATTCCTATCTGGTTCGGCATTGTGATCGGCGAAATCGGCACTACGGCTACACCCAAGCCACGCGTCGGAATGCCGAACCGGAGGAAGACAAGACCTGCGTGGTAGCCGGCATTGACTTTGTAGCGCAAATCATAACCACTAGAGATGTCATTACGACTGGAACCTGATCCTTTCTTGAAGTAAAGTGGACACTAACCGATTCCGAATTGGATCCAGAACATCCAGCCAATCGATAGCAGAAATCGAGCCAGACAACCTCCGATATTCGCTACTTTTTACCCCGGAGTTCACCTAGCTCCATTTGCCCAAGAGGCCCAGCGGGAAACACCAGGATCCTGCATCACGTTTATAGGCGGAGAATGCCATGTCCGTGTGGTTCGGGTCCTGGACGCGGGAATTTCGGCGACAAGAACGCACCGTTATTGGTTCTGCGGGCTCCATATTTCCCGGGAATCCGATGGCGGTACCGCAAGTGGACATGGATTTGACGTTAGATGTTTGGAGAATGCAGTTATCATCACTAAATAATATCTCACTTTACGAATACTGGTTTTAGACGCCGAGTCACTAACCGTGTTAGCGGGATAACTCGGGCAAAGCATGTTTCCATGACATTGCAATGGGTCTGAGCATTTGTCTAGACTATACTTATAGATCCTGGTTTCCATGAGAAATTTTAAAAAATTTTCTCTGATAGTAATATAAATCTGAATTTAATCCAATCCGAGAAAACCTCCTTTGAAGAAACTTCTGAAGGCACTCTTTACCGAAGCTCATCATTATCATGGCCCCTTCAATCAACGACGTGTCTCTGGCCCAAACAACCCTCCCTTCGGCCTGTAATGTCGGCATCAACGGCTTTGGCCGAATTGGTAAGGCATTCGAACAAGTATACTCATAACATCACCTAACTTTAACCTTTCCACAGGCCGAAATGTACTCCGCGCCGCTCTAGTCCGATCCGATATCCAAGTTGTCGCTATCAACCACACGTGCAACAACGTCGAAGACCTTGTCTATCTAATTCAATATGACTCCTCAATGGGTGGTTTAGACGCACAAACCGACATCAAAATAGTCTCCGAGAACCTAATCACTATCGATGGCAAGCGAATCACTCTTACATCTGAGCGAGACTTGAAGAAATTGAACTGGTCTACACTGGGAGTCGACTATGTCTTGGAATGCACAGGCAAATTCACAAAGCGAGACCTTGCTATGGATCACATTACCTACGGTGGTGCTAAGCGTGTACTCATCTCAGCACCAAGCTCGGACTCACCTACCTTTGTGTACGGCGTGAACTCAGATGCCTATAACCCCAGCGAAGAGTGCCGCGTCGTCTCCAATGCAAGCTGCACAACCAACTGCGTCACTCCAGTCCTCAAAGTTCTTCATGAATCATTCGGTATTACTCAGGGATTTCTCACTACAATCCACGCTGCTACCCGCTCTCAACAAGTTCTGGATGGTTATAGCAAGAAGAACCGTCGCTTGGGTAAGAAATTTTCCGCTGCTTATCTAGGTGCTCTGCTAACATTCATCTGCTTTCAAGGACGCGGTGTCTTCAACAACATTATCCCCACTACCACTGGTGCTGCAAAGGCTGTCGCATCTGTACTTCCTGAGTTGCAAGGCAGAGTGACTGGTGTCTCGATTCGTGTTCCGACGTATGTCCAAATACCCCAGACATCCTGTGACTGAATACTAACATATTCTAGACCAAACGTTTCCATGATCGATCTTACGGTCAGCACTGACAAGCCCACATCACTAGCAGAGATTATGTCTGCATTCCGTCGTGCTTCAAAATCCAGCATGGTTGGCGTACTTCGTGTGACAGACGAAGAGTTGGTTAGCAGCGACTACAACGGCAGCTCCTACAGTGCCATCATTGATGCTCCTGCCTGTGCAGAGCTCAATCCTCAGGTATGTACTCTGCTCTACTTCAAATCATGTGGCGTCGAGCCTCGGCTAATTTTTCTTTCTAGTTCTTCAAAATCATGGCTTGGTACGATAATGAATGGGGATACTCAAACCGCCTTCTCGATTTAACAACTTTGGTGCATGACCATGAGGCTTAATTACGTATAATGAATATCCCGGGGATGGGATGGCGTTGGGTGTTTATAACGAAATCTACTACGAACAGTATTATAGTAAAAAGTAACATTTTCCATTGAGGCCTTTCGTTATCTGTTAATCATCAACTAGAAGAGCTATTATCTGCCGGAGAACACTCAGTCAACACCAATATTCGCCCATATCCTTGAATAGACATAACCTGAAAACATCATAGATAGGACAGAAATTTCACCGTCAATGCATTCTTCTCGTCTCTGCTCAACTGCACCCCTCAACATACACACCCTCTGGCGAATCCCATATCATATCACATACTCTTTGTCAAACAATCCAAAATATTTCCTTTCTGTAAGCTTGCTCGCTCGTGGCAGCACTGGAGGCAGAAATAGAGTTCAAGTCATTTTTCTGATGGTGTTTTATTTTCCTTGGCTCTTCCCTCGGACGAGAGCCAACTCCAGTAGGTGAGATGATAGAACACGCGGCTGGGCATTATTGGTGACTGGCGTACCGCCATTGCAGGCGTTTTTCGTAAATGATTTATCAATCTTCTCATTCCCAAATACTTCATACGAGGGTTGGTTCTGCTTTCACTTGGATATTATTGTCGTTTCCCTGTTGGGATATTGTTTCCTCCATGGGCTATTAAGGAAACCAATGGTTATTGTGCAAAAGAAAAGAAATAGGGGAATGAGAAAGGCTTAAAATCCTGACATAACATACCTCCTGATCAATCTGAAGACTAGATATTGGAAGATCTTCCGGGTTGAATGGATGCCCCCGTGGATCATCAAAAAGAACATTGAAACCGTCATCAGAGTACTCCAGGGTAGCAATATTATTGAGTGCGAAATGTACCATCACCTGTCGATGAGTCGTGGCTCTCTTCATCCAAGAGATAAGCCCACCAAACTGCAGAACGCGCCGAAGTGGTCACTGGGTTCTGATTTCAATGTCATATCCAGCCAAATACAAAGTTCGCTCAAATTTTTCCAGGTCCTTGCAGTAGCCATTAGAGGTGTAGAGAGATAGTACCCCAAACAAGGACCGGGAGAGAGAAAGAGGCGGAATGCGAGTATGTTCCCACAGCTGCAAGCCTCGATGTCGACAAGACCGTATACATTCCATGTGTTTGAGAGGCCTGAGATGAAAGTCGAGCCTAGCAGCTCCTCATAGACCCGGCGCTCTTGCTGATAACGAAAATCACCCAGTACATCTTGTCGTTCATGAATTGTCAGTTTTGCGAGTGTCTGTATGATGCCAAGAAGGCGAAAGACCTCTAGGGTAATTCAGCAGCGGGCACAGTCGCAGACGATCTGTCTGTCGTTTCGCAGGTGGGCCTCCATTTCGATTTGAAGCTTTCTTCCTTCTTCTTTCTCGAATCTGGAGGTGGGGAATGAATATTAGCGAACTTGTCATATTACGTCATCTCAATCTCTCAAAGGGCCGGAGTGAGATGGTGGAATCTGTTACGTCTGACACTCAGATCGGGTTTGTCTGAGTGATCACGGACAGCAAAAGTCTTTGGTGGGAAAACACTGTGAAGCAAAGTAAGCTTGAGGGCCACATACAGCCACCTTGGGTAGCTTTGCGTGAATATCTATGTTGTGGGCACATATTATTGGGACATGAAGTGTTTAGATAAGTGAAAGGTCAAAGGCGTGAAAGAGAAATGGGAGGCGGGATAACACACTGGCATCCATTGAGCGACGCGTCAAAACATCATTATGTACGTGTTTCATTGATGAAACTCGTAGCAAGAACAATTCAATCATGCTATGAAAAGATTTACCCAAGGTATATATGAATTACCCTCACACAATTTAATGTGATATTGCGGCACCTGCGAGCCTGCGACTATAGATCATCTATCTCTCAAACGTTTAGTCGCTATCTATATGCCAAGACAAGAAACTCCCAATTGAGCATTTATATTATACATAGATATTTGACGGATTCTACTAATATCATGAACAGCTTCTCCCAACCTGAGCCAGTGATGGGGCTTGCATGAAGATACGAGCATCAGGTGGGGTAAGCAGCCATCGTATCTCCTGTGCCAATTATCACGAAATCTGGGTGGGGCCCGTAGTGCCAAGAGCTAATCCGAAAAAGGGTCCACGAGTCTTCGAATTTCACGGTTCTCCTAATCTACCACTATCTGAAGACTGCCCCGTCTTTCTTGGAAATATTTCTCATGGCGGTCCTCCTAGTCTTGAATTAACTATCATGGTTCTTTTCTTGACACTGTTACTTTCTCTTCTCTGCGGCACACTCGCGAAAGATTATCATGATGATTTCAGATCATTTGTCACGGTAACTTAGCTTCTGGCCCTGGTATTAAAGCTCACTGTTAATGCTTGTATAGCTTCCTGAAGTGTTGGCTCTGAAATTTGATATCAAACATCATGATCGCCAACGCCTGAGTCCGGGATATTGGTTTGTAGCGCCTTATGGGAGAAGATTGCCTCGAGAACCTACCGGCCGCCATCCGTTTCATATTGGCCCATACATTTATGATCAAGATGGGGTAAGGATTTAATATTACTTTGTGTTTTTCAAACATCAGGCTCACTAATATCGAGAAAGTAGACACTCATCTGGGCGGGCTCGGCTATGTTTGACAACCTCAATGTTTATGATTTCAAAGCTGTCCACTCAGCTGACGAGAGGCAACATTTGTCCCTTATTGTGCAAAAGGGAAATGAGCCGTTTCGGGGCCGTGCCATCATAATGAACAGTGGATTTGAAATTGTATCTGAGATTAATGGCCCTGAGGAACTCGGAGGATTTGATATCCACGAATTTACAGTCTTGCCAAGCGGCAAGACTGCCTTGGTATGTCTACATTGGCCCAAAGAAATGGACCTTGGGTATCTCGGGCGACCCGATGAAAAGTCGTTCTTCGTCACAACTGGCTTCCTAGACTTTGATCTGGTCACTGGTGAATCAACAACCCGGTGGGACTCATCTGAACCGGGACATGTGGCACTCCATGAGTCTGCGATATTACCGAAAGACCTCGCTCCGGAAGAATCTCCAGGTCACGATTATGCGCATCTCAATTCAATTGATAAAAATTCTGACGGTCACTATTTAATTTCCATGCGTTACACAGACACCATATATCTGATTTCAGGCATCGATGGGGCAATAATTTGGCGACTAGGCGGAAAAGAGAGCGATTTTGATCAAGACTTTACTTTTTCAAGACAGCATGACGCCAAGTTTCTAGAGTCAAATGGAACCCATCATGTCATCTCATTTTTGAATAATGCTTCAGACGACCAGGAACATATGGAACGCGTATCTTCAGCTTTAATCGTCGCTCTCGATACCACCACCTCTCCCAAAACAGCCCGAATCACTCGTCGTTATGGCCGTCCAGATGGTGATCTCAGTCGACTTCGTGGCAATGTTCAAATCCTTCCGGGTGGAAATGCATTTGTATGCTGGAGCGACAGTGGTTACATTTCCGAGTTTTCAGAGGATGGCGATAACCTACTTGAAGCCAAGTTCCTCACTTCTCAATTCTACAACTATCGGGCGTACAAGTTCGAGTTTACTGGTCGACCCAGCGAGCCACCAGCTCTCGTAGCCTCAACAACAAAATCCGACAACGATGGCTTGAAAACACCCATCTATGTTAGTTGGAATGGTGCAACCGATATTGCCTATTGGCAATTCTATTCCCAGAAAAGCGAGGACCAATCGCCATCTCTCATTGGAAGGGTCGATAAAACGAATTTTGAGACTGTCTGTATTGCTGATGGCCATGTTCAATGGGTTTTCGCCGAAGCGTTCGATAGCGCTGGAGAAATCCTTGGCCGGTCTGAAGTCTATCATACAGCAAAGACTTCGCAATGGGGCTCGTGGACCCTGTCGTCGGTTTCTTGGCATTTGACTCTTTGGGGAGCTTGCTTAGGCCTGTTTTATTGGCTAATGATTCGACTGCGTCCTGGGATCTACAACTATATCTCTCACCGTCTCTCGCCGCGGCATGCAGAAGGAACCGAGCTTTTCTGAGCAGCATGTAGATACTTGTAATGTGTAAAACACGATTTATACAGCATATTTCAGAAATTACGTCCGTCCAATCAACATACATTGTACATATTCGAACTCAATTTATGAAGTCTTTTCTAGATGATGGCGGCCCTGCTGCATCCAACAATGCAAAAAAGGTACCTAAGTACAGCTGTCACTTCCAGCAATGAAAGTGCCATCGGAGTTCTCACAGCCACATTCTCCGGTCTGAGGATCCTTGATACAGGTAGTACCAACTCCACTATCTTCTCCATCATCACTCCAGTAAAAGACCCAATAGTCCGAGTCTTCCTCGAGATCATCGCTAGTTGGCGCATCGCAGGTGTAAGCACTGCATGTGCCGTATGGGGCACCATTGTTTTCATCGTATTGGTGATCGGTTTCGAAGACAGCGAAAGTCTGCGTCCCCGAAACACGAGTGTTGTGGGAACATTCAGCGGCTTGGATGGCAGTAGAGACTTTGGCAGCTTTGATTTTTTGGATGCGTCAGTAATCTAACATCAAAGTTCCTAGCGCGACTGGGCAGTGAGGTGGTCCTCTTTTCTGCAATTATTTCACTTACCGTCACAGTTGAGGCTGCTCGGCTTGTAGCCCTTGGTGTTTGACGAACATGGGTCAACAGTCGCCATTACAATTGCCGGCGCAGCGAGCATAGTCAAAAAGGTGAGGAAATGCATTTTGGTGGAATATTTATTCTGACCAAAGCCTTGGAGTGTGTGATTAGGAATCTCCTATGGGACTGCAGCGCTTTATAACTGCTTCAATTCACAGCTGTCACAGCAAGAGCCTAGACTAGACTTGAGACATTTTGTCAGAAAATGAATCTTGTGTTTTATCTGATACAAATCTATTCATATGGAAGCTTACGTAGCTCAAGGGCTCATTTTATTGATACGTAGTTAGGGGGTGATTGCCATGTCATTTTAGTAGCTGGGACCCATCCAAATCATGTTTCAAGTTTCACTTTGAAACCAAAACGGTAGTCCTAGTCTCTCATAATTGAGAAATACGTTAAACCAAAATATTAAATATTCATGGCCTAATGATCTGGGTGGTTTTGTCGCACGCCAAATGTAATCCGTCTTGTTCTGCCGAGTAGACAGGTAGAGGTGGTGGCTGGCCATCGATCGGGAGAGGGATTATCGCCATGGATACAATTATGAATCTAAACCTTCACTCTATATTTCATTTGAAACTTCTGGAAAAGATCGGGTCGCAGGTATACTGCATGCTCAGTCGGTCTAGATCCTCAGTGGCGTCTCCTAGATTGATAACAGATCAACACTCGGCCTAGTCGCTGCGAATTAAAATAAGGTTGTTCAATTTGAAACTTAATTTGAAGCTCAAATATTATATCAAGCCAACTTTCCTAATCGACTAAGAGCTTTTCATTTAATCGGAACGTCTTCTGGGCTGTCAAGCTGGCTGCCGTCTGTCTGGACTCTTCAACACAGGAGTATGGCACGAGCTGTCTTAGGTCGAGGTCGAGGACAGAATGGGCTCGATCCTCAAGTTACCGCATCAACTCAGACCGACGAGGCTTCCTATAATAATCTCGGATGAAAAGAAGAAGGTTGAAGACGAGACTTGAGTATATTTGTTCTCCTGATGCGCAATTTTCCTATGTGCTGAATGCCGCGTGATTGCAGGTTTTTAACAATTTCCTCACTTTTCTTCTCCAAGGACTAGGTGATTTGCATATCAGTTTCAGATTGTTCTTAATTGTTCGATCAAGTATCGAGACAGCTTAATATCTCGATAATTCGACACGGTGGGGATATAATTAACTTTCATTTGTTCTCATCCCGCACGAGGGGAACCAGATTTACATGTCTAGGATCCACTCGTTGGCGCGATGATATCACCTTTTCCCTTTAATCACGTTGAATGCAAACAACTTCAAGTTTCCCTTCGCTGTCGCTGGTTTTGGGCCTGAATCGCATCATGCCACTTGACGTCATTAGACCAGATTTATAATACTTATACAGCATATCCGAAGCTTGTAACCATACATTGCTACTTATAACATCAGCTATAGTATACCAAACACCACAAGTTTCACGAATATATACGACTTCAATTTTTTTATTCTTTCTTCGGGTATTCAAGATGTCGGGTTTCGCTCACAAGGCCGAGGATGCTATGCATTTCCACCGTCACGACCAGAACAAGCCCGCTGACCATGAAAGAGATGTCTCGCAACCTCATGCCCCTACTGGTAGGCCTGATTTCTATTTTAATTCTTATCTTCCGATACAATATGGCAGTTGTGGCTGACTTGTAGTAGACAAAGGCTCTCATGGTCATCAGCATCACCACGAAGGTCAACATTTGAGCCAAGAAGAGAGGGATCGTGCCAATTTCGACGCTGCTCGACACTTCGATCATGCAACTAAGAATAGCCATGGTGCCGGGATTGGCTTTGAAGAATAAATCGGGGATTTGTGACGTTTAATCCTGGAGACCTGATACCGTACATATCTCCAACCACTTGTACCGAGTGCGGTGGAATTTTTGCCCTCTTTAAATGCTACATTTCCTACCTGATTCAAACCTCGCAAAGACAAAGTAGATTGTCGCAACATCATGATCCCCTAGATCGAATCTCTATCCTAGCCTAGCATAAACACATAGACTTGAGACAAGTACGGCCATCAACATGTTCCATAAATGTAGCTAGGGCGCAGTTAGAATGATAAACAATAAACTTTTGATAAAACCGGTCTATTCGTCATGTACATCAAAATAGGACTCCACGGGTATATTTATTCCTCGTTGAAATCATTCCTCATCCATCGACTCCCAACCATCAGGTCCCTGAGCTCCCTCAGGCTCAGCACCCTCATCGTCAGACTCCTCGTCGTCATCAGCATTCACGCCAAGGATGCGCTCCTGCACATCACCCTCGAAGTCGGGCATACGGGAAACGAATGCTCGGCGCACAGCGCCGTTAGTCGAAGCATCCCAGATCTGAACAGTTCCCTTGCTACCAGCGACAGCAAGACGGAAGCTGACCTCCTGATCCGGCGCAAAGCCAGTAGAAAAGACCTTACCGACATCCAGCTTGCGTGAAACAACCATGCTGGGCTTATCATTCTCAACATTCCACAGCTTAACTTCCTTGTCTGTGGAACCGGTGACTAGGAAGCCAGGAATGGAACGGTTGATGTCGAATGATGAAATGGAGGAATCGTGTGCCTGGAGAGTCCAGACGGGCTTGGACTCGGCTGGGCTGGCGGGGACGTTACGAACGTCGTAGCGGTAGAGGTGTCCACCGTCGGTGGTAACGTAGAAGAAGTTAGGGTCGTGAGGGTCCCAGCGGACGGCCTCGACATCGGCGTCGACGCCCCAGCGGGCCTTGGTGTCCGGAGAACGCATGTCAGCGGCCACGACGGTGCGGTCGTAGCTACCACTCAGCAGGATAGTAGCCTCCTTTGGATGCCAGTCCAGAGAGCAGACTTTGTCGGTGTGGTGAGAGTAGGACTTGGCACAGGTGGTTGTGTTGAGATCCCACAATTTAACTGTGCGATCCGCCGAGGCAGAGGCAAGCAGGTTGCGATGTTGACGGTTGGCTGCTAAAGCCAGAATGGAGTCAATGTGGTACTCGTCATTGGCCTTGGCCTTCTTCTTCTTTGACTTCTTCTTGTCCTCGTCCTGGCCTCCTTGACCTAGGATGGCGTTGGGGTACATAGAGTCGACAACGTCCAAGTCCCAGATCTCAATATCGGGTTCCATAGTTCCAACAGCGACAAAGTTGCCTTGGTCTCTGCCCTCAGAGTTCTTGCCAACTGGGATGTCGAGCCATTCCAAGCACAGAGGAATTCCTGGCAGCATGATATCGTGGTGCACGTAGAGGTTATCAGCCTTGTCTTCATACACGTAGACCTCCAGATGAGCGACCTCATCCTCGACCTTTCCGGCCAAAAGCAAGTTATCGGTAGGCATGATCTGAAGCTCTTCGCGATCGTCGTCGTCTTCGTCTTCGGGGATGACAAGGTATGGATCCTCCTCGTTAGGCTGGTGATAAGCCAATGACTGAACATTTCCAAACATGGTGACCTTTTCTCCATCCTCGTCAACTTCCTCGCTATCGTAGTGATCAAGGTCGAACTCCTTCAGCACGTCGTCCTCGCTGCGGAAAATAAAAGTAGTTAGTTAACTAGAACTATATGCGGATTTCAGATCAGATTAGAACATACTCTGTCTTTGAAGCAGCACCCTCTTTTGTAGCAGGTGTTTCGGAGTCATCCTCCATAGCATCATCGTCTTTATCATCCTCATCCATAGCAGTATCCTCCTCACCCTGAGCAGCACTCAAATCGCCCTTGGCATCCTCGAGCTGCATCCGAGCAAGCTTGGATATACGGTCCATTTCCTTCTCATCAATTTCATACTTTGTGGGAAATTGGGCAGCGACACCGCGCCGCACCCAGGCTGTGGTAGTGATCATAGAAGACATTGTGAATATTGAAATCACAGCAACCTTCAACAATCAGTTTTTTTATCGGCGATATTTTTTTTATCGGTGTGCTGAGGGGTCTTCCGCCCGGCAGAATTGGCCGATCTCCTCACCGCCCAGAATAGTACGATTGGCTGATTTGACAGTTGATTATTTCGAGGTCAAAGTATTGCGCATCTTGAACTACACATTCATTCTTATACTCTGTTCTCTGCTCAAACTCGAGAGTACTCCGCAATCATGCATTCCCATCTCCATACCCCCTACAATATCAGTACGTTCTCACCATAATTCAATATACTCAATTGATCGCAAAACTGACCAATGTTGTACAGACTGCGAGGAAATCATGACTGCCCTCGACGAATGTCATGCCCGTGGATTCCTTTACAAGGCCCTCGGAAACTGCAACGATATCAAACGCGATGTTAACCGCTGTCTTGCCTCTGAGCGTTTTGACCGGGCCAAGCGGAACCGGGATGAGGCACGCTCCAACCGTCGGCGAATCGAGGATATCTGGGCGAAAGAGCGGGCAAAGGATGCCAGTGCTGTTCCAACTTCTACGAACGCTGCTTCTGAGACCACTAAATCGAACCAATGATCCATGTGTGGTCGATTTTGTACGATTATGCATGATTTTGCTGGAGTTCGGGGTTTGGGTTGATTATAATTGTCTATTGAGATCGCACTCTCTTCTCATTAAATGTTTTTCATACGCATGGCAGAACAAAACTGGGACGATGGGCCAGGTTTTGATGTACGATATTGGAGAGATTGGAGGCATTCGGATGTAAATATAACAATATCAACTTCCAATGTTGATTGAAATCGAGCCTTCGCGGCATTTGAAAGACTTTCAACAAACCGAGTAGTAAGGTTATATTTGAATTTCATATACAAGTTAACTTTTGAAGTAATAATTCCCCAATCCTAACGCCATGCCGTGGACAATAAGTATCATGCAGTGTCGCGCAACATCAGAAGTTATTCTACTTCCATATCCTGGCCAGTCTCAGCAACCGGGGCACCATCGAAATCACCACCGCCCTTATGGTGACGACGTCTCCGCTTAGGCTTAGCTGCACCAGACTCCTCGCCCTCAGCAGCGTCGGCACCAGCATCAGCGTTCTTAGCCTGTTCAGAACGCGCCTTGTCCTTCTTAGTCGCACCGGCATCATTCTGCTTCTTCGACTTCTTCATACTCAACGGATTCGGACCCTTGGCCTTCTTCATACCAGAGATTTTCTTCCGCTCTCCACCCTCAGCGCCCTCCCCGTCGAACTTTCTCTTTTCCCCAGCATTAGGATCATCCAATCCAGCTCGGAACTTGCCCTTCTCATGACCTTCCCGCACAGTCTCCGAGTGAGTGCTTAGCGGCTCGAGAACCATGACGGACCGCTTGACATAGATGATTGGTACACCAGGAATAGAACGTGCGCCTGAGCGCAAAGCACGGGAGCGGCGCAGTGCGCGCTCCTCTTCGCGCTCGTCATCGCGCTTGCGTTTGCGCTGTGCCGGGTTATCTGCCTTGTCGGCTTTCTTTGCAGCCGGGGGATCGGCAGTGGCAAGGATGTAGTGCTCTTTATTCTTCTTGGCGTCGGTGCTTGGAGAAAGAAGGGAGAGGAGACAGTCTACCTCGTCGATTGGTGTTGAGGCTGCATTGTGGGAGCAGTGACGGAGGGGGAGTTCTGTTGGCGGGGGAAGATGATGTGGGCGGTAGGGTTGATTGGTTTTGGGGTTAATGGGTTGTTTAGCCATTAGAGCTGCAAGGGAGCATTTTGTGAGAACTATAGGTCCTGTTAGCCTAAGTTGGATGAGAGAGCCCGCGTCTTCTTTATCTCGATTGGTTTTCGCTGCGAGGCTTGAGTGGGCCGGAGCAATGACTAACGTGGCTTAGGCTTTCCCTGCAGAGTTCTTTCGAGAGCAGGGAGCAGTTCCATTTTGAAATTGTGGACTGCCTGTAAGAAATTCGAGTCGACTGTTCACATTGATTAGCATACTCATCGTTTCATTGTAGCTTTGGAGAGTCATCATACCGAGCACCTGATAAGGCTCGCGGAAGCCGAATGTCATCTCATACTGATGCATGAGCTTGCGGTACTTTTTAGAACGTTTGGCCCTCATTTTGGATGGTTGAGTTCGAGAGTTGAACGTTGAAAAGTCACTGGCAGAAGTGATGAACGGATGAAACTTTTTTCATTTTGCCGGGCGGGAGGTGAGGCGGTGATGGCCCGTGCGAAGTATACTATCATGAGCATCCACCGTCCAACATTCAAGAGCTTAACCAGGAACATGTTTAAGCATATGCAGACAATTACTAAACTATACGGAATTCTTTTGGGTCAATGATTATTATTATTATTCATAACGAGCTAATTTGATTCGGTAAAAGCTATGAATATCCACCTATATTTCAACCCTCAGGGCTCCAGTACGCCAAAGTGCATGCAATGCAGTCAATCTAGTTGACTAGTTTTCGTATTCGCCGTTAATAAGATGAACTCAGTCGAAGACTGAGTTTGACTGAGTTTATAAATCAGGATGAGGTTTGTGAGCACATGGGGAAAGGCGCCACACCAACGGGTGTAAGTTTGTTTGCCGGCACCTTGTCGGGGACACATCGCTGTCTCAATTCGGGATTGTCGAGGGGCTCTGCCAGAGACAGAGAGCCATTCCGTTCCTTCGAGTAGCCAAGTATAGTAGCCATGAGATGGGGGTCGTCCCATACTGATTGCTTGTCGCCCTTTAGGAGCGCCTCAATATGAATGACCATCGGAGGATATTGCGGAAGAATGTACGACGCATCGTGCGAAAAGTGTCCCTTTTATTCGCCTCTCTTTTTACAAGATGCTACTACGACAGAGATGTCGTCCATTTTGCCTGGGGGTAATTAGTATACTGAACATGCCAAATATATCAGCTGGCTTTATAACATACCTCCTTCAATCGCAAGCCCTTCGTCAATTGCCTTCTCCATATACGGACTTTCCGCAAATGGGTCCTGGGCAATAGTCAGAGCAGCATTCAGTAGCTCTCGGGCGACAAAGATCATGCGATCATTCGATAGATCTGGGGGTGGAGCCAAGTCCACCGTTTCAGGTCGACCATTGTCCCATTTATGCAGGCTATCAAGGATATTCTTCAGAACCTCATGCTCCCATAGATTGTCCATCACGCCATCCGACACAGCCAACACGATATCGTCTTCTTGTAAAGCAACCTGGCTCATCACCGCATCTTTACGGGGTGTATCGATGCTATTCGTTCCCAGCTGCATGGGACAGTCAAACCAATGCCACTGCTCAGCAGTGCGGAATAGGATTCTCTCCTCGCTGGGCCGAATCACCATGATCTTGCAGTCACCCAGATTTGTCACATAGAGCAAAGGCTTCTGAACACCGTCTGCCCCAAGTGTCCAATGTAGCAGTGCAGTAGCTGATGTGGTGGTCCCTTGCCATTCTGTCGGGCTCGAGGTGGCTCGTACGGTTTCTTCGTAAGCTGACTGGAGGTATTCGACTGGATCGACGGTTGTAGCATTGGCAGAGAGACGGCGCTCAATCTCCAAGCCCCAGAAATGCAAAAGAAGCCTAGACCAAAGACTGTTTTCACAATTGGTTCGGTCATTAGCCTCATGCGCTAACTGTAATGACGATCGCAAATTACGGAATCAAGGGTACATAGGATTGAACTCACGCTGCATGACCACATGGTCTCGTTGCCCAGGCGCCTACGCCATCATCGACACCCAGGAAGTTTTCGGCAACCAGGATGGCGTCGTCACCATTGTTCAAGCCGCGGATTAGCTCGCCCTTGACGGATAATCTCTTATCCTGGCTGAGCGAGTGGGTGGTCAAGGGATCGGAAAAGGATGAAGAAGGCGGAGACAGGAAGGGTGGGGGGGAACGGGCGGGAAGGCCGTTTGGCACATAGGGCGTAGCCAGTCTCAAATCGAAATGGGGAATAGGCGAGACTCTGGTGGTGGACGGGGACGGGTGTGGTGATGCCGTATGAGGGCCACACAGCCGCATGGTATCGGCGCGCTGGCGTCCCTAGTCTTAGACGCAGACGTCGGCCCGCTAGAGGTACCTGGCCTAGGGGCGTCGATCGAATATATGATGCGATCCACCGTAATGTTGATGCCGATGATAATGATGATGATAATGAAGCCCCTGCCGTGGTCACCATGCCTTAACTTGGTTTTTTTAACCGTAGATGAGAACAGGTCAAAGCAGTGAAGTCATGGCCTGGGTTCATTTACAGAACAGAAGGGCGATAAGGACTGAGAAAAAGATAAGATTTGATTTTGGAATCAATGATAAGGGAAGGGATGAAAGGGAAGTAGAGATTTTCTTGAGGGTATCCCAGAGGGTCTATTCGGTGAGGGTTGAGGGTGTCGCATCTTTATCGCGAAAGTTCACTGGCTTGCAGCGCCGACCGTACTCTGCTCTACGGAGTAGGGCGTGTCATATGAATGCCACGGCCCCCTCCGTTGACTATTGTCAACTCTATCAATAATCCACTTTTAAACAATGTGGATCTTAAAGGGGGATTGCTAGTTTTCTATTAGTTGACAATAATAGTTTTAGTATTTTTCTACCATTGCTGATGTACCATAGATATGGTTCTCCGGGGAAAAGAGAAGGGAAACTAAAAGGCACCGCCGAGAATGACCGATGCAAGTATACAAGACCGAAAAAACCTTAGATAGCCAGGCACACAGTCGATGATGTACTTCGAAGATGTCCTTGACAAGGAATACCGTGACTTGTATACTGAGATTTATTGGCTACATCGGTGTATTTGTCATTAGAATATTGTTTTTCAAGCTCCACGGAGAAGAGTCAAGTGGACCAGCTGGCAGCAGTGTGGAATTGGGTGCTTCTAGAGCTCAAGACGCATGTAAACAGTATGAGTCAATCAGTTAAATTTGATTTCAGAAGGATGATATCGCTTTTGGACGTGGGGGCTGCTATGATGTAGTCAATCAAAGTGTATACTGTACCTAAGCGGATCGACTCTTGGAATTCCAGTACATGAACGCCACATCTTCTCGAGCCACTAGCGCTGCCAAGTAGAAGGCAAGTAGCAGGTTGGTTTAGTAGAATTTGCAATATAATTTAAGATTTTCTGAGAATTGTTCTTCATGATGACATTACTATGTAGGGGCTCATACAGACATATCACATCTGCTTAATATTCCCTTCGGTGCTCAATGTTTAATGCTCGCTCCAACGCCTAACACACTCGAAGGAAACAACTCGAAAAAGGAAACAATTTGACAAGGGGGAAACAACATGAGAAGGGGGAGACAATTTGAAAAAGAAAGGAATAACATCTGCCCCCATTCGTTTGCGATGCTCAATATTTGATGCCCGCTCAAACACCTGACACACTGGAAGGAAACAAATCGAAGAATGAAAACAATTTGGAAAGAGGTAACAATTTAGAACAGAAATCACATCTGCCCGCCATTCCCTCTGATGTTCATATTCAATGCTCGCTCATGCACGCGACACGCTGGTCAGAAGAAATTAACAAAAGAAACAATTTGAAAAGGGGAAAGATAAAGAGGAAAGGAGAATGGGGGAAATTTTCCTACAATTTGAGCCAGTTGAGCTCCGGGCCAGTAGATCGTTCCTTCTGGATCTCTGTCCCAATCAAATTCCAAATATCAATCAACTCAAGCAAGATACGATCTTCGCTAACATCGTACCTTAGGGTAGCCAGGCCTTGAAACCCAACAGCAGCCAGTGTATTCACCCGAGTGACGAAGTCAAAACGGCCAGTGGTCTTTCGGTTGAGGGCAATCAGGGTGCGCAGCTGACGTTCAGCACAGGGACAAAGCCGGTGCACCAGGATAGTGCAGTCGACAGCACAAAAACACGAGGACTCGCAAATGCATGCACAGTGCTTCACCAAATGCAGTAGGCGGAACGTTTGATATTCACGACGAGCTTCCCCGATTGATTTGCTCTCCAGACGGGCCAATGTGCCAATTCGGTGACTTTCAACAATATCCTTCTGCCGACGGGCTGGGTCAATCATTGCTAGGTTTGCGAACGGCAGTTCCGCCAGCGGGGTATCCATAACAGGCCAAGCCTTTGGGATGTATCTACAATATTTCTCTGCGAGCAAGGTAATGGTCTGAGGGGGGATTTCTAGGAATATTGGTATGCGTGCGAGCCATTTCTGGCAAAAGGCAGACGTTGGGTTCGAAGCGATACTGAATATATGACGGCGGAAGCCCAGGAGATCGTCTGCGATGAATGCCCCCAGCCGTGAGTTCTTGCAGATGAGTACACGGACATATTCTTCCTGGAAGCGAGTCACAAGATCTTCTTCACGGTTCTCGCAAATACTTGGGTGTTCGAGAAAAATCTTGATCGCTAGCAATAAACGATACAGATGGGAAGGCTCCGGCATGAAGAACTTGTTATCTCGTATTCTCGTGGGACGGAGGGGAATGTTGAACAAGGAACACAGCTCGACGGCTGCCATCTCGAAGTCGACTCTGGCAGAAATGGCGTAGAACAAGTTTTCTGTGATTTCGATGAGGTCGGCAAGCGAGTCGGTACGGACCTGATTCTCTGCTTGTTCAATCCAGTACATGAGACCAGTTCTCTTGCTCATGTCAAGCTATAGTGAAATCAGTTTGCATGCATATCAAATAATAGGAATCAAACGCACATACCTCAACATCAAATCCCACAAAGATGATTTGGAGAATCTTTGCAAAGGCGTACACCTGGGCAAATATTCTAAGCACTCCCCCAAAGTGCATCGATACTTCAACTGCATCCAAATCATCGAGCGATAAAGCCCGGGGTGACGGGTATGGAGAAGGCGAAGATGGATTGTGGGCCAAGGCTACGACCCATTCACCACTGCTAACGGTGTAGGGAGACGAATGTCGTCGCTGTTCAAGAGACATCTGTTAGACCTATGAACTAGCTGATGGCGATGCATGTTTTTTCCCTCACTGCTCGACTGTGGCAGGAAATAGTAGAACGAAAACTTACCTCACTGCCCTCCTCACTATCCCGATAATGCTTCTGGTTATTCATCTGAAGCATCTCCTCAGCGTCATTAATCAGAGTTTCCGAGTATCTGTAAAAGCCGTCTCGCTGGTCTTCGATGGCATCAGACCACTGCTCAGAGCCTGGGGAGTTATCGGCGCTGGATTTGTGAGTGAGCTTAGAGTCACTGGATTTGTTCGTAAGCTTAGAGTCTTCGCTGTTGTGCGAGGATCTCAGGCTGAACAGTGAGCGGTTCCACGGGCGATGTCTGCGCAGACGGTTCATCGTGAAAGTAGGTATATGAGAGGGGTCGGGGTGTATGTATGAGGCTGTATAGAATTTCCGGTGAAGAAACCAATATGAAAACGCTGTAAAAAGGTAATCCATGTACAGTAAGAATGTGGATGAACACAGAGAAGATTGGATTAATAAATGTAGGGAGTTATTGGTTGGGTTGTTGAAGTGAGGTAACGACCACCCAGCACCTATTACCTCTCTTTATCTCTTACTTAGTTCCAGTGAGTTGGGTCTCCGCGATATCCAAAGAGGACAGCCATGTCCAAATGGGGACAAGTAGGAACATTAAGACAACAAAAGATTTACAGCATTTTTACAAATCGTGCACAGAGAATCAAACCATATGAAAGAAAGAAACACTTTGCTTGTTCGTTAAACGCTCGCCTCCTAGTGATATAAACATGAAGCCACATATTTCTAGCTCTGCACACGGAACGTCCGACCACTGGCTGTCTTGCGCTCGCGCTCTTCGTTTTCGGGTCTGGCTCGGTTAAGGACTATTTCCAGTTAGTGATGATTAGAGAAATATTAATACACTCCGCCAGAAACATACCTTGGAGGAAATCAGCTGTACGCTTGCGCATACGGGTGTGGATATAGGCCTGTAGGGTTGGATCAGTCAATGTATCTGAAGCAAATGGAGTAGCCAGAAGACCCAAAAAAAAAAAAAAAAGAAAAAAAAAATAGGAAGTACTGTCGTACCTTAGAGGCCTTGATGTGGTAATGGAAGTAGTCGCGGAAAGTCTGGATATGGGAGATGTTGTCGTAACGGCGCTGAGGAGTCAAGTGTCGGGGGAACAGAACTAGATACCAATTAGCCAACTTGAACCGTCAAAAGTCTATAGCAATACACCCAATCCTTACCAAATGTAACATAGCTAATTTCACCCTCGCCCGCATTTGGCAGACCAGGAATACCTTGCAATTCAAGTGGGGGGTCGTTGCGGAAGAGCACTTGAGGAGCATTCTGAAGAGTCACAACACGGCGTCTGGCGTCCACGAATTCCTGGGTAGCGTTAGCATATGACAAGCCAATATAATAATGAGGATTCCAAGTATCGAACGAACCTGCAAGAAGACCTTGCCAAAGATACGGTCCGTCTCCTCCCGGAACACAGTGCTGAAGATCACGGTCACTCGGTCATAGCTGGCCTTAATGTAGATGGCCTCCTCCTCGCGGTAATGGATCGCCATTACCTCACCACCTTCCTTCACTCCTTGTGGTGCCGACTCAGATGTATACCGCGAGGCTTCCTCGGAAAGTTTATTGAACTCGTCGAACGCTCTCTCAAAAGGAGCTGCCATGGCATTGCGCTTCAACAGGGCCAACTTCATGATCAATTCATCGCGAGCTTCCTGCTCAGCAGGCAAGTTCTCAAGATCGACCTGTACTGAGAAATCATAACCGGGCTCAGGCGACACAATGTAGGACCCATATTCCCGCTCAAGCACCTCCTGGGCGCCATACTGAACGAGCTCCTTGAAGCATTTCACGTTGATGGAGATGAGGATCTTGGTTTTGGTTTCAGGGGTAGATACGTGAAATGTAACGCCATCGAAGTCGGAGGCCACTTGGTCAATTGAGGCCGGGGCAGCACTGCGGACAACCAGGTTAGCTTGGGGGCCTAGCGGGTGTGGGTTGGGTGTATACAATGCAGCGGGGCGGGGAAATGGTTTGGGAGTTGAGGATAGGGGTCGTACCCTGAGAAGCGCTCCGTGAGGAGTGATTGGATCAAAACATTCTGGTAATCCAAGAGCAGCATGACGGGCAAGCAATGTGTGGAGAGGTATCAACAATCGGTAGGTTGGGAGGATGGCAACCCGCGATCGTCATCTCCCATGTCTGGGCGGTGGGGGAGCCGGACAGGTCGCTCTCGCCGCCCGTATTAATTTTTGCGCTATCGATAGCAAGAGTCTCCGATTCTCCAAAAATTTTCCCATCCACGTCCACGATGGTGAAATCCTACTTGTATGTGCTAATAATTCACCTAATTGAAATGACACTTGTCTAACCTTCAAATTCACAGCAAATTCGAGCATTCGAATACGTTCGGGCTCGTCGCTTCAGCGTCGTCAAATGCCGTCTGGGCCAAAGACGAGCAAATTGCAGGTGCAGCTCGACAAACCGGCTCCGGCCGAGCAATCGTGGGCGCCAGTGAAGAGGTCCTCTGCTGGGATGTGAAGAAAGGAGAACTATTGGGCCGGTGGCGCGACTCGGCATGCAAAGTGCCTGTCACCGTTGTCACCCAGAGCAAGACTGATGAAGATATCTTCGCGGTTGGGTAGGCCTCTCCTCTCCCTCTTCTCTTTAGCTACAGAACCGTCTTGAATCTTATTGCTAACAATCGTTCTTTTGATAAATAGTTACGAGGATGGTAGCATTCGCATCTGGGATTCGCGCACGGGTACAATCATCATATCGTTCAACGGTCACAAGTCTGCTGTCACTCAGCTGGTCTTCGATAACGCTGGTGTGCGTCTTGCTAGTGGTTCCAAAGACACCGATATCATCCTCTGGGACTTGATTACTGAAGTTGGTCTTTTCAGACTTCGTGGACATACGGATCAAATCACCTCTATCAACTTCCTCTTCCCTTCTCCGGAGCTACTCCAATCCTCCGGACTCAGTGAACATTCGGGCTTTTTGTTGTCGACAGGAAAGGATTCATTGATCAAGGTCTGGGATTTGGCATCTCAGCATTGTATTGAAACACATGTGGCACAAACGAATGGCGAGTGTTGGAGCCTCGGTCTTTCGCCTGATCAGGGCGGTTGTATTACAGCTGGAAACGATGGAGAGTTGAAAGTGTGGTCGATTGATGAGAGCGCAATGGTTGAAATTTCGAAGGAAAAGGTTGGGGCTGAGGGTCAGAGAATTCTTCACGACCGAGGAACCTTCTATCGAAATGGTAAAGATCGCACTATTGGCATTCGCTTCCACCCCCGTTTGGACTACGTTGGTTTCCACGGATCAGAGAAATCAGTCGAGATTTGGCGAATTCGGTCTGACACCGAAGTGCAAAAGAGTCTGGCACGCAAGCGCAAGCGCAGAAAGGAGAAGGAGGCTCAGCGTGAGGGTGAGGAGAAGAGCGTTGTGGCTGAAACTGACACTGTCGAGGATACTTCATCCGCTCCTGTCTCTGAGGTCTTCGTCTCGCATGTCATTGTTCGAACTGGTGGCAAGATCCGTTCTTTTGACTGGATGACCACTAAATCTACCGGTCTGAATATCCTTGCCGCGACCACAAATAACCAGCTGGAAGCCTACAAAATTATTCCAGCAAACAAGAAGGACAAGGACGAAGATGAATCCGACTACACGCGAAGCTTGGCAGTCGACATCCCTGGCCACCGCACAGATATTCGATCCATCGCTCTTAGCTCCGAGGACCGGATGCTTGCCTCTGCATCTAATGGTAGTCTTAAAATCTGGAATGTTCGCACAGAAACCTGTCTGCGCACTCTCGAGTGTGGCTACGCACTTTGCTCTGCATTCCTGCCCGGTGACAAGATTGTTGTGGTAGGAAACAAGAATGGAGAGCTAGAGGTCTTCGACATTGCCTCTTCTACATTGTTGGATACGATCAAAGCTCATGATGGGCCCGTCTGGTCTCTACACGTACACCCGGATGGCAAGTCTGTGGTCAGTGGAAGTGCCGACAAAACCGCAAAGTTCTGGGAATTCAAGGTCGTCCAAGAGGAAATCCCCGGTACCAAGCGCACTACCCCTCGTCTCAAGCTGGTACACACACGAACCTTGAAGGTCAACGATGATATCCTCAGCCTGCGCTTCTCTCCTGACGCGCGTCTATTGGCCGTTTCATTGCTTGACAACACCGTGAAGGTTTTCTTTGTGGATTCACTTAAGCTTTTCTTGAACCTCTACGGCCACAAGCTTCCTGTCTTGAGTATGGATATATCCTTCGACAGCAAGTTGATCGTTACTTGCTCAGCTGACAAGACCGTGCGATTGTGGGGTCTGGACTTCGGTGACTGTCACAAATCCTTGCTGGCCCACGAGGACAGCGTCATGGCAGTTGCGTTTGTCCCCACCAACAAAGATCAAAATGGTCACAACTTCTTCAGTGCAAGCAAAGACCGGCTCATCAAGTACTGGGATGGTGACAAGTTTGAACAAATCCAGAAATTGACCGGTCACCACGGCGAAATTTGGGCTTTGGCCATCAGCCGTTCGGGCGAATTTGTTGTCAGTGCCAGTCATGACAAGAGTATTCGTATCTGGAAAGAGACAGATGAGCCGCTGTTCCTGGAGGAAGAGCGCGAAAGGGAGATGGAGGAAGCCTACGACAGCACACTCACTGCATCTCTGGAGCAAGACGAGGATGGTGAAGATGGCGAGAAGGCCGAGGCCGTCGACGCCGGTAAACAGACCACAGGTACACTCATGGCTGGAGAAAAGATTATGGAAGCATTGGACCTTGGTATGGAGGATCTTGAATTGGTCCGAGAATGGCATGAGACCAACCCTAGCAGCATGCCCCCAAATCGTAACCCGATTTACCTTGCTTTTGGCAACATCTCAGCAGAGCAACACGTTTTGAACACCGTCCAAAAGGTCCCTGCTGCTGCCTTGCAAGATGCACTCTTGGTTATTCCCTTCAACCAGCTTCCTGCTCTCTTCACTTTCCTCAACATGTGGGCCGAGCGCGAGTGGAACGTGCCTCTCACCTGCCGTGTACTGTTCTTCATGCTGAAGACTCACCATCGCCAGATTGTTGCAAGCAAGATGATGCGCCCCATGCTGGACAGCATTCGCTCTTCTCTGCGTCGCGTCCTTGCTCGTCAAAAGGATGAGATGGGCTTCAACCTTTCCGCTCTGCAGTTCATTGGTAACCAGATCCGTGAGCAGAGCACCAAGGACTACATTGACGAGGAGACATGGACGGAGCCCCAGACCCAGAAGGGAACAGGCAAGAAACGACAATTTGTGAACGTGGCATAATTTGAAGCCAATGTTCTGGAAAAGCATGTTGAATGGGCGTTGTCCTTGGTTTGGTTTGGTTTGTTATGATTCTACAAAAGTTTGATATCCTTGAGAGTTTTAGAGAGCCAAGATCAAGGGATGTATTATATACTAGATCCACTTTTAAATGATTACCTGCATCGTACATACATATCGAGATCGTTCAAATCCGTAGACATAATCTATATTTCCAACTAGTCGCCGGTACTGAGGTTATCAGGTCTCTTCTCTGCCCAGCTGGTATTGTTGGTAATTGTGGACCTCAAGAATAACTTAAACTTGAATCGAACACTCAGAGAATATATGAAAAGTTACTACTGTGTATGGACAATTTTAATTCAATTCAGGGATTTAATTATGAAGCTTGTACAATATTCAAATCTATTTACCACACCCCACACAAACAGTTTCCGTCACGACCATCCTGACGTAAAAAGAGCATAAAGGCAATAGAATCTACTGAAGATAGGTACAGTTAGTAACGTATCTTCTCAAGGTAAAAGGCAGTGCACTCCAGCATCCAAAGACAACAAAGCAGCAAAGCCTCGAAACACTTCTTTCAGCAGAACCATTATAAGCATCGACGGCAGCCAATATCCTCTTTTGGGTATACCAGCTGCCATACCTCTTCCGGCTCTTCCTAATAATATCGGTTCGAATGCAAATTCTCATCATATAAGAGTGTTTCGGGCTTCGCGTTTTTTTCCAGGTTTTTCTGTGCTAGGATTTGGATGCCAGGTCATGCAGGTGAGTAAAAGACATACCAATGCTTGTTTTAAGCCAGCGTGGACTAACTACTCAGTACATTTCGGAATTCCGTCCACGCTGGTGTTGGAGGAATTGGTGGGTGAGGTGTAGAGAAGAGGGAAGGCAAGAGCTCGCGAAAATAAAATGGTTGGATTTGGGTGGGTATGTGATTAGTCATGAGTCACGTGCCTCATTGTGGATCCATACTCAGTGTGCATACAGGGCACTATAACTAGTTGATGTAGCAGGAATCGGATTGTCCTTCTGAAAGTCTGATATTGATAGGTTTGTGTTGAACTGTTTTACATTCTAGTCTTATTTTCATACATTTCATGATCGTAAAAGTCGTGTGGGCTTGGGTCTCAATCGAATAAATCAAGAAGACGGCTTCATGGACCCACATAAAGAGCATGTCCACCACTGTGTTTCCATAAAGGTACCGCATGAGCAAAGCCATCCCAGTGGCCTTTTGTTGGCATCCTGGTCCAAAGATTTCAATTTATCCAAAGGGCGGGTGCGATTCTTGAATGCAAATGTATCTCGCGCGGGAGGGCCATCTTTTGCCGGGTTATTATCAGTTGGTAGGGGACGCTTCTTCGGATTTTGAGGTTCGGCAGGAACTCTCTGAGCCGATGCTGGTCTTGCGGGAGCTTCGGCCACTTTACTATTCGATGGCACCGGTCTTTCTGAAGCACAGACATCACAGCACAGAAAGTTCGCGGGGTTTTCCAATGTACATGTCGGGCATGTCCATGTAGCGTCGTAGGAACTATTATCAGCACCAAGAGTGTCCTCAGTCAAGTTTATTGGGGTATCTTTAGGCGTAGGCTCTTCATTGGGATTTTGAACAGTTTTCGGACCATCTGAAGAAGGTTCTGGTGATTGCGCTCGTGGTCCTGCGGGATTCTCCTGGCTCGGGGGTACGTAAGAAGAACCGTATTTCTCACGCTCCTCTTCCTGGATAAGTTCAATGAAGGCTTGCATTATAGCTGCCTCATTAGCGTCATCCTCTTCTGCCTTGGTTCTGAATCCATTCCTAGACTCTTCCTCCATAAGCTCGGTCTCATGGTCTGTTCCAGAAGCACATCCATTCATCACCTCGATACGTCGTTGGGCAGCATCCGCCCGAACCTTGCGCATATCGGTTCCCCGAAGCACGGGTGCGCCACCAAGCCTCTGTCCTGATTTCTTAGAGCGGACAAGTCGCTGTTCGGCAGCTGAACGGGCTTGACGACGAGCTTCATCTAGAGGTATTCTGGCTCCACCGAGGCGTTTGCCTTGGGACAGGAACCCTTCACCGGTGTATCCCTTGATCACGAGCTCCTCGTGTTCATCACGCAGTTGGTTCCACAGCGCGTGAAAATCACGATTATGTGGACCATGAACGATATGGCATAGTCTGTCGTCGGTCGATCAGCTCTATCCTGGGGGTTCGGGGTCACAGATAGATGGAAAGCAATACTTACTCGTGTAGCATCGTATCCAGAACTTGCTCAAAAGGAAGAAATTGTCGTTGATCAGAGGCATAACGTAATCTCAGGCAAATCTTCTGTCCGGAGTTGACGTTTATCCCGAGAAGATTGCTTTGTCGTGGGTAGAACTCGCAAAGGGCGCCCACTCGCCAGGCGCGTTGGCGCATTATTGGCTTGACGATGGAGGCCACTTTGCGTAGAATCATGAGCGCCTCCGCTTCGCGTGGGCGTTTTTTCTCATGTCGATAGTCGGATATCAAAGCATCTAGTTCACGCATTTTGGATGTTGGTTTTTGCGAACTGACTGGGTACATACAAGGTTTGGCTTGAATTAAGATCAAATCAAGAGGCTATATGGAGCCTCATTTGGTTTATCATTCTCCAGAAGTTTGACTTCCGAGGTGTCCAGTTAACATAGGAATTTTATTTTCATCGGAACCGCAGGAATCAAAAAGAAAGAAAACAAAGGGCGTTGTGGTTTGCATGAAACAGACATCGTTTCGATCGATAACCTGGGCATTGATAAAAAGCTTATGCCTTACGGGTCAGGCATAAACTATCACGTGCCTTTTGTAAACACTTATTTCATGGACACACGAGAAGAACGTTTGATTTCATTCTTGAAATAAAGATAATGATTGCAGTGGATGGTGATTATTCTGGCACATTCTCCGAAGTTTATCTTCGCGGCTGTCTTACCTGTTTTTCAAAATTGTTTGTAGGAAGTAGGAGGAACTACATTCGCAGTATATATATGTCTTGTTGAAATGCTTCCAAGGTTAGGAATACATTAATTCTCAAAACTCTCCAAGGTTACAGTCCAAACAATGCTATGTTGTCTTCATCATGTATCTAAGTTACAAGGGCTTTTCTCACACTCTATCATACCTCTATAATATGAATTTTTGGCTAGTTATGCTTGAATAAGTGCTGTGCCTTGTGTCGTGAGACGGCTCATGTGACTGATAAGAGGGGTCCGCTTTATCAGTCCAGACAATCTTATCGTCTTGTGCTTTTCTCTATTCAAGTTTTACCAACCGACACAAGATGACAAGCGACGATCAGTTTTTCTTTGACTACGTGAGAATCCAATCTTCTCTTTTGAGACACAGTCTTCACTTGGTGTGCTTTAGCTAACAACGATGCTCTACCCAGCTTGCGTCTATACCCCATGACGTAAGGCGCTACTCTCTCCAAGTCGCTGACTCGATCGACCGACAAGTCGACCATGCAGCGGTCGCCATCCGGAATACTTTGTCTGAACAATCATGGATACCGTATTCCGTTCGGCCATCGCTGCGTAATGCGCCAGTGCGATCATCGACTGGTGCTTTGACTGATCGCGTGCAAGACTGGGTGAACCGAAACCGCGCTTGGACAGCGGCCCTTCTTGCGTTTGTCGGGACTGGGTGTGTCCTGCTTTATGGAAACAATAAGCTGAATGGGAGAAGGCGAAAGGCTCGAAGGGCTGGAAATGGAGCTCGGAAAGAGATCGTTGGTGAGTCTGCGGTGGACTCGTTGAGGAGACCAATCCATACTGGACATGCACTAAACAATGACTAGTTATCGCTGGTTCACCACATGAACCCATGACCCGGGCTATTGCGGGGGACCTTGAACGCCGGGGATACATTGTCTATGTGACAGTCGCATCTGCGGAAGAAGAACAAGTTGTTCAGTCCGAGAACCGGGCTGATATCAAGGCACTCTGGCTGGATCTCACCACCGTGAGTATTCCTGTAGTGAAAAAAAGAAGATGAAGAATGGGCCAATAGCTGACACTCAAATATACAGACATCCTCGACTCCTTCAGATCTTCACCCTTCGTTACATGAGTTACGCACCTTAATTACCCAGCCGCAGTCTCCTCACCCACGAGTGCCTGCTCATACTTGCCAACTGAGCGGTCTCATCATTTTACCCTCAACCCACTACGCCGCCGGCCCAGTCGCAACCATCCCAGCATCATCATGGGCTGATACCGTCAACACTCGTCTCCTCTCACCAATCCTCACCACGCAAGCATTCCTCCCACTTCTGACTCTCCGCAGCAACCCCAGCACCATCGTCTTCGCCTACCCATCCATCTCCTCATCACTAAACGCACCCTTCGCCGGGCCGGAGGTCGCCGCAACTCGCGCCGTCTCAGGATTCGCAACCTCCCTTAGACAAGAGCTCCGCTTTCTCAAGCGCGACAACGTTGACGTGGTAGAGCTACGCCTGGGTAACATTGACCTGGGCTCCGCATACCGTAACCACCAAAGTCAAGTAACTGGTACAGAAGTTTTGGCATGGAGCGTTCAACAGCGGGCCCTTTACGGACACCAGTACCTTTCCAGCATTGAACAACGGCCCGTTGCTTCCGCTGGCCCCAAGACAGTGCGGGGTACCTCTGCACGATCTCTCCACTACGCTGTAATGGATGCACTGGAGCCTGCTCCTAGGGGTCTCTTTGGACAAAAGAAGTCTAAAAAACATGTCATGTACGCAGGACGGGGTGCTCGATCCTACAGCTTGATTGGTGCTTGGTTTCCAAGTGGACTAGTTGGTTTGATGATGGGATACAACCGGGGCCATGGCATGGGACATGATAGCCCGAGTCCCAGCACTGGTAGCGAAACCAGCTGGGAACGGTTATGAGAAAGCCGATCCTGGAAAAGATCGTACTGCCGATCAGTACGATGAAGCAAAACACAAGAACCCTCCCCTTTCTCCACTTTTCTGTAAAGTCTAATTAGGGATCTGCTCTGTATATACTGTATCTCTTTATTTCCCCTATACTCTTCGCTCTTAATAATTTCGAATGAATTTTGGATTTGATTACCATGAATAATTATACTATAGACAGTCATTGGAAGTTGTTCATTAATGGATAATCACACATAATATCTCAAGGTTGAACATCAAACCACCACACCTTGCATCTCATTCCCACACCCTTCATCAGCATTGCCAAACATAAATCCACCCCGCCCCTGTGCAGAATCACGCCGCGACCTTTTAACCCTTCCACCTGAGATCCGTCGCCTTACCCAGACAAGTCCCCAAGAGATAAAAAAGATGACCAGGATAGCAGCCAAGATACCAAAGCAGTATCCCGCTACAGTCCCACTCTTTTTCCCATGCTCAGTATCCAAGAAGCTGTACGCATAAAACCCCTCAGTATGGTAGGTGATATACGCGACGCAGAGGTAGAGTAATAGGATCAGAATAAGGACCGGAAGGGCAATCAGTGGATGCGGGGCGGTAGTAGGGAGAAGGATCTCCAGTAAGGCGTAGAAGGAGTTTAAACCATGTTGAGAGATCTAGGGATGAATTAGCTTGGTGGGTCAATGTTTTTGCTTTTTGCTTTGCGTCATGCATGGCTTGGTGAATTTTGGTATCCGGGGAATGTAGGGGTGGCGGGGATGGTAGGGCGTAGGGCATAGGGCGGGGAAGGGAAGTACATAGGTTGTAGTAGATGTAAGACATGATGCGCAAGGATATTACACATCATGGGATATTGAACATTGCAGGACAAAAGATGACGCGAAAGTAAAAAGAAGACCTACATTCGACCAACGAGGAAAGATGACACTGTAAAATGGCCCGGAGTACAGAATGCCCCAGAAAACAATCGTGACGAGAAAAGGAAACGTCGTGACAGACGCATAGAAGATAGCATGCAGTACACGGAACGCGCGAGGAAGGCGATTGAATAGCACAGAGCGACCTGTTCGTGCATAGAGCGCTGTATGGATCGCTGAGATAAGGAAATAGAAGCCCAGTCCCCAGTATGTTAACCATGTGAAGTAGCTGAAGGACTGGCCGATTTCCACCCGTTCATTGTGGGTGCCGTACCAGACCCAGATGACGATGATGGTTGTGAAGATGTAGAGGGAGATGAGGCCGCGTAGACATGCTAGAAGGGCCGGTGAGAGAAGCCATGATGTTTCGAATTGGTGAAGGTCATCGTCAATGGGATCTGCACCGTAAAGCGTCGCTCGCGAGGGTCGGCGCATGGGGAACTTGAAACTGGTGAGATTCCGTGTAGAGTTCTCGTCTGGAGCGCGAACTGATCGACTGTCTTCCAATTGCGGCTGTTCGAAGACTCGGAGCTCGAATCTTCGGAGGTATTTCAAGTTTGCGTGAGACCTGGGTTGTACTATATGGATGGACTACTGTACAAGTGCAGGTGTTCGGAACCGTTTCTACACAGGATAACCAAAGTAGACAGTCAATACCATTTTTTGAGTGAAGCCTTTTATCCTGTTCTGCTTGCGCAGGCACATGGAAACTTCAAGGTTGGGCGGAGAAGCTCAAGTGCTTGCGCGGGGTCTAGGCGTCCAGGTTGCGCCTGCTATACTCAAGACAAGACGGATGCGGTTGACGGTTCACTGAAAGACTGAAGAAAGTGACAAAAAAAAATCAGAGCTGATGTAACTTGAATTTAGCTGTTTATATTTTATTTAATTTCTCCACAACGTTTTTTATCTTTTTTCTTCTTTCTCCTGCAGAAAAAGTCTTGCATGTTCGCCTATAGTAGTAGGCTGCGTAGGTATAGTTAACTCCATCAGCTCTAGGCGAACTTCCCCCTCCGCACTAAACCACGTTGGGTCAATTACATCGGATCAACATCTGAATCGAGCTTGGCGTTCTGGGGCTGTCAACCAGTGTGAACCAATGTCCACCAATGCCAGTCGGAATTCGATATTATTCCGAGGTCACGATGCCAGAGGGGAACGATTAAGCAAGTTGAGGCCAAAAGACCCGAACAAAGGTTATAGGAAATTTCCAAGAGCTAGACGGAGTACCTAGGTTGACTTCCGAGGTCCAGTCTTGTGAAGAGGGGAAAGAGAGTGGCAAGGTCACGCTAATTCTGCAGTGTTTACGGCGGCCAATATGTAGATGCAGAATGCGATGGATCCCCATGTTGTTGCGTATGCACCCCCTCAGTTACGGCGTATGCGTTATGTCAGTGGAAATCTAAATAAAGAACAAAGTGCAGAGCTGGATTAATATTGATCCTTTCAAATTTAAGTCATACCTGGGGATTGAGATGCAGCCCGCTAAGTATTATGATATAGACAAGGTTATTAAAAATATGATCCATCAGCCCCTGAAATTAATTTGTGCAACCAAAAAATAAATAAACAGAGCGAGACAAAGAAGAAGAAAGAAAAAAAAAAACATGTCAATGGCTCCATAATAACCACCCGAACATCCTCATCTGGGAATCTTCTGAGGCTTTGCAAACTCCACTTCGGCCATTGTTATTGGTGATCCAGAGGTAGTTGCGGATTCGGAGCACCATGAAACAAGCCGTGTGGGGGAGAGAGAACTGAGTATTCTAGAAGGTCGATCACCGCACAGATGGGAAGAGGAAAGGGTAATAAGAATAGAAATCCAATAGGCACCCGAGGGGACCCTCTACTAGTCCATGATGGCGTCAATATTAATGGAGGTGATGGGTGAATTGGCTTGGCAACCCCTGAATAGACAGAAAAGTACACAGTATACATTGTATTACATGGAGAACACAGACAAAGATGAATGAATCCTCCTCAAATAAATGTATCCAACTTCAATTTCATGAAAATTAATTACTGCACGGAGTAAATATCCCCTTGTCCCTCCTTTCTACTGTACGGAGCTTTCCCCATCCCAATATTGAACGTGCACGGGGCTCCTGGCTTGTCATCGCGTTGCATTGTGATCGTCAGGGCCTCGCCCGATTTTCTCCTTTCTCTCTAACGCACTTCAACTCTTTTTTTCATTACCTTTGTCTTTTCAAACACCCTTAATCCACTACTCCTCTTCCATCTACCCCAGGGCTGTCATTCCTTTGGCCTCAACCGCCCCCCCCGCCCACCATATTGGATACCTTCAACATCCAAATCCTCCCGATGCCCTCAGGACGAGTCTCCTAACACCTCAAATCCTCGGACCCCCTATGCCCCTACAACCCTTGGAGATTTTACACGAGACAAGACAGAAACAAGAAAGGAAACGGGAAATAAGTTTGTCTTTGGCAAAATAAATACGATCAACAATGCATCCATCACGAGCGAAACTGAGCGATGTCCGCTCCAATTCTCATGATACCTTGCATGGGGGGATGCCTTCCCCGCGGGTCGCACATTTTGATGGCGAGATTCCACCAGCGCTCTCTCCCCTCGACGCCTTTGCCGCTCAAGGTCGATTTCTGGCCCGACAACTGGATGAATCTCGACTCGGTGAACGGCGCATGAGTCGCCTTCCCCCTTCTAGTGTCGCTCGGTCGCTGTCTCGACCCCGACCTGGCTACCGCCGTTCCCCAAACAGCGACCCCAACACCGATGGACTGACACGGCGACCGACACAGAAAGGTCTTCCAGAACTGGAAGAGCCCAAATATCGTCCGATTTCCGAACACCCCCGATTTAGCTCAGTTTCGCATACCAGCAGCAATGCCGCCAGTGTTTATGATGATGAAACCACCCCCCGGACAACGATGATACAGGAGGAGCCTAGTCACTATGGAATTCCTAGAGCAGAGTCTCCTGAGACAGATTCGATTTACACCGATGATACACAGGATGGATTTGTAGGCCGTGCGTTGACAGATCCATCTCGTCAGTCCTCCACGGATTCGACAACTCGACTACATATTCCACGAACACTGGCTCCGCCAGTCTCGCCGCATTCGCGACCATCGAGTAGTGCACGGGTGAATCATTTAGAGAGCTCTGATGATGATTATAGTAGCTCCAATGCAGGTTCGACATTCTCAAAGCCAAGAAAGCTGTCATCGGGGAGTGCTGTATCACTTCCGTACTCACCTATGTCGACCTTTCCAGCTCGAGTCCATCCGCGCTCACCCTCCATGAGCTCTGAAACGTCGACGGGCACCGGATACCTGGCACGGCCTTCTTTTAACTTCTCGCGCCCTCTGAGTCGGTCCAGTACCAGTCTCTCGGCACCAGGAGCTTCAGAGCCAGTCCCATCTAGTCTATCGCAGACCAACCTATCGCACCAATCGAACCACATGCACCGTTCCAGCAAACCAACCCCGATCCTTTTACCACTGGCCACAGGAGAGGTAGCGGCGACGCAGCCACAGGACGGCGAGCCTTCTTCAGCAGTGTCATCATTTGTGTATGCCAAATATGACCTACCGCGAGGTCGTGAACTTGCCCGGGACTCAGTGGTTTTTGCAGGCCTTCAGACTCCTCATTTTGAGTGGGCCGAGCCATTGTTCGAGAACTCACCACCGCGAAAATCGGAAGAGATTCCTCGTTCAGCTCGCACTCCACCCCCAACTAGTAACTTCCACAACATGAATAACTCTCCCAAGCCACATTCGATACATGAAGTCCCTTCATCAGAGAGAGAGTTGCCACCGTCAACTCCCGAGCCAAAGAAGGCAACACCCGCTCCTGTATCATCTCCCAAGCCACCACCTGCGCAGACACTCACTACACCCGAGAAACCTCCGCGAAAGTCTACTGAATCAAGCCGTAAAGCGAATGAACATGCTGAAACCGCTTCGTCCGCCGGTTCCGCCAGTACACTCCGTCCGCAGACTGCCAAGACGCAGACCTCGTCAACGGCCGTTTCGGCTGATGATCACATCGCCAAGGGTATTGAATTGCACGAGAATGGATCGTTGCAAGAGTCAACCTATCACCTACGGATTGCCGCGAAGCAGAACCATCCCACTGGAATGCTGCTATATGCGCTAGCGTGCCGTCATGGCTGGGGTATGCGTCCTAATCAGCAAGAGGGAGTGCGTTGGCTACGCAAAGCTGTGGATTCTGTAGGATTGGAAATGCTGGAGAACCCCGATGCTCCCGGTGCGTCTAAAGCAAAAGAATTGCAGAAGGCCTACCGTGCCCAATTTGCGCTTAGCGTCTACGAATTGGGTGTCAGCCACTTGAATGGTTGGGGTATCGAGCAGGATAAGGCTTTGGCCTTGCGTTGCTTCGAGATCGCCGGACAATGGGGCGATGTCGATGCTATGGCTGAAGCAGGTTTCTGTTACGCAGAGGGTGTTGGATGTAAGAAGGATATGAAGAAAGCCGCGCGGTTCTACCGCGAAGCTGAAACCAACGGTATGAGCATGGTTGGCAACAGCTGGTAAGTACTTGGAACAGCCACTCAATCAACCCCTAACATTGTTCGCTAATAGCTTTAATTAAAACAGGATCTACAAAGAAAAATACATGGCTGGAGAAGCCGCCAAAGCCAAAGAAAAAGAAGGTCGCTCTCGCGGAAGAACCGTCAGCAGCGACAAGAAAAACACGCGCAATAAATCGCGCACACGCAGCATCTTCCAGCGGAAGAAGTCTGTTCCTGAGTCGTAGCCTGCACACTTGAACTGAGCTTCGTCTATTCCTTTTTATGGGCCACGCCCTGGGGATTTGAGTCAAATCACCCCCTTTTGCATTCCAAAGCAAACTGTTTTTGGAGCGTTTCTAGCCGACTATCCTATTTCGTGGTTTGATTTACCATTATTGATTCCGTTCTATGTCACTTTCTTTTCACATTATCTTTTCCATTTTTTCCTTGACATTCTATCAACTCTTCCTTCACATTATCAAACCTCATCCGAGCTGCCTGGGCAGCTTTTTCGAGCATTTGGAGCCGGAGCCTTGTCTCCCTCCAACCTGTTTCGCGGGCATAGTGTTTCAGTTCTTCAATACCCTCTTCTTCGTCATTTGACCAAACCTTTTTTATTCTCTTCTTTTCGTTTACACTATTTTGATCGAGATATTCCCCCCTCGCTGTTGCTTTTTCCTTGGCATATCTCTTATTATCTTTTCTTGGCCATAGTACCCCCGGGACTGCTTCCCTTTCACTTCTCTGGAAATCTCTTACCATTACCATTCTTATCTATGTTCTCTCTTTATCGGCAGACGCTTGCAAAGTGAATCGTGCTTCGGTTCACGATGAACTCATGACGAACCCTCGGCTCATGTTTGTGGACATTTGTTTTTTATCTTGCGATTGCATATTGTTCATGTCCATCTGTGTATCACACGGATTGATGACCTACTTAATTGATAAATTGGACCCATTGGCTGGTTCAGCCCATGCATTACCACCTATCATATTTCTTCCCTTCCAAGGTTATACGCCGCCTACCTAGATCCTCTCTCTGTCCCTCCAGACATAAATTCTCTTCCTAGACATATCATCACACGTAAGACTAAGAATCGCCCCTCATCCAGACCTAGTACTCAATCTTAAACGTCCACGCATATCGATCAGCCTTAACAACATCTTCCGAAAGATGAAGCACAAGCCTACCATCCCGATCAACGCTCGATTCAACCACAACACCATGCATCACACCCCCAACAACAGTAACCTCATCACCATCCAAATACGGCACAAAATCAGTAAAAACCATATCCCCCACATTCGGCTTCCCTAAAACATGAACATAAAAAGCATCATCAGTGGTCGTATACCGAAAATCTCCCTCCCCAGGCCCATTAGCCCAATACTTCGTCCCAAAAATACTCTCCCCATGACCCTCAAGCCACCTCCCCACCAACCTGAGATTACTCTCCATTACTTCCGGAATTGATCCATCCCCCCTAGGTCCAATATCAAGTAACAAATTCCCATTCTTCGCCACAGTGTCAATCAACGTACTAACAATCCCACTCGCATTAAGATATGCAGAATCCGGCGTCGCAGCATTATACCCAAACGAATGCGGATCCATACCACGCGTAGCTTCGAAATGCCTCAACGAAAGCGGAATACTACTCGCGTACTCGGCGGAAGTATCGAAGTCTCCTTCTATCACGCCGCAACGACTGTTTATTGTGACTTGACGGTTATTAGCATATTCGGTGTTTAACCATTCGGATGCGAATTTCGGGGAAAGACGACTTGTTGGCATTGTTATGTCGCACCACATTATGTCTGTTTTGTATTCGTAGGCTAGGATGTTCATTTGGGGGTATTGGATGTCTGGGATGAAGTCGTTGACTTCGACGAAGCCGGTGTATGGGACTGTTTTGTTTGTATAGGGGTTTTTGGGGGGACCTGAAAGGGTTCAATTAGTTCATTGTTAGTAGTACGGGCTGTACTTAAATTGGATGATAGATGTGTGCCTACCAATACCGAAGGAATCGAGCCAGGTATAGTTTGAGAAAGCTGGGTTAAACCATTCGGGCATGCTGAAATATGTACCCCTTCTTAGAGACGGTTGATAGGTCTCTGCCGCGTTGAAGATTTCCTATATCGATGCATTTAGTAAAAGCCACCGAATAAAAATTTGAATATATGAAATAAGTTATTCAAAAGAACATACTCTGAGGAAATCCCGATGAGGGGGCTGCTTTACTGAGTTGCGCTCAGAAATTGTCTCAGGCATATCAAACAACGCAAATCCATCATGATGCTTCGTAACAGGGACGATGTATCGAGCTCCAGAATCAGCTACCAGATCAACCCAGTCTTTTGGCTGGAATTTATCAGCAGTGAAATTTTGCATGAAGTCATCGTATCGAAAATCTGGCCCGTAATGCTCTAAATGATATTGATAGGTCTTGGTTGGATCAGATGGACTCATTTGGCTGGACCAGTACCTAGTGAATAGTGTCAGGGGTTTTTTTTCTCCCTTGAAATAATATTCAGTGAGGAGGTAATTGACGCACCATTCTGCATAGTTCTCATTCTTGCCTACGCCGCCATATGCAGGGATAGAGTATAAGCCCCAGTGAATGAAGATTCCGAACTTAGCATCGCGAAACCAGTCGGGCGATTCATGTTGATTGACTGATGTTGCGGAGGCTTTGTATGTAGGTATACCGTATGTTGCAGTTATATCGACGGATGTTGAAGAGTTACTGCCCCATTTAGCCAGTGCAGTTGCAGGACCTGATGAGCCTGGTTTGATACCGTGCTCATTTTGAACCCCAACTTGAACAATCACCGAGTCGCCCGGTTGAAGTCTTTTGACATATGCTGCCTGGACAGTTTTAAGATTTTCAGACTCAATAGAGACTGTAAGGCTGTCCTTGGATGTTAACCATGTATTCTTGCCAGTGTTGTTGAGCACTACGTCGAAGATTTGGACTTGAGGTTTGCCTTCGAACCATCGTGTGGAGGAGTTCACTTGGGTGATGGTGATTTGGGGGGAATCTAATAGGCATAGCTTTAGTGAGGGATTTCAAAAGAAGAGGTGTTGGTTTTGTTTTGATCTTGTTAGATAAATCCATCCACTTACTGGTGTCAATACTCGAGCTGTGAACATCATGATAAGCTCTGGCTAGAGCTACAAATGCCAAAACTTGTCCCAAGTACAAGAGACGCATGGTGAACAAAACACAGGAAAGTGCCTCTGGATTAATAAGCAAACTTGTCGTTCAGAATGATCAATATTCTTTTTAAATTATTCTATGTTACACTTATATCATTTCCAAGTGATCACTGTATCCAAATTTCTCTACCTATGACTTCGGCCAAGAAGATTCGGCAACTACACGATGCAACATGTTTCGAGAAGCAAATGCAAGTTTTCAATGATTTGATCATCACAACAGCTTGCATCATTAAATCTCGCTTATTTTGCGCATTGATATTTCAAATCGGATATATTCACATCTACCCCCTCTTTTAACAACAATAATCCGATGAGATCGGGTAATTGCAACTATACGATGCAACATGACCATATATCACGACGATCTTTCTGTTTTCTATCAATAACGCCCCAAAGCTTATGTACGTTAGATTTACGCGATGTTCAATGACAAGGATCTAAAAAGTACCCCTCTTTTAATATAGAGCTCAGTAAATAGCAAATGTTGATGTGAACTTTATCGACTCGTTATATTTCTCTATCCATTTATGATACGTTGATAGAAGTGTGATCAACAGAATCGAGGAGAAGAAGAAGAAGAAGAAGAAGAAGAAGATGATGTTATTCACAATATTTGGCCTTCTTTTGGGGCTTACCACTAGTAATTCTTTAGTGGATGCAGTTTCATATGTTGTTCAAGAAACTGCCCCTCAAGATGCTGCACCTCCAATACTTTCGCCATTTGTGAGCTTTTCTATTGAGTTTGTTTACTTCCCAGACTACGCAGGTAAGCTAAGTATCCCAGCAATTTTCAAATTGTTGATGACTGACCTCGGTTGAATTGTAACAGGAAACAAGACAAACCCCAATGCTTTCTCCAACCAACTTCTAGAGAACCTAGGGGAGATTCAGGGATTAAGACCGCATATTCGAGTCGGAGGAAACACTCAGTATGTCCATATGCAATTTCACTTACCGTCAATCAAGGATATGAAATCTAATATTCGACAGAGACTATGCTCTATTCAATTCATCATTGAAGACATCCGTTAATGGCACTTACATAACCTCCAAGTCAACGGACTATCCATATATCATTTACATTGGCCCTTCGTATTTTGAGTCATATTTGATGTGGCCGAATACGAAGTTTTCTCATGGCTTCAATCTTGCAAAGAACAGTTCACATGATATTCAACTTCTACTCGAAAGTGTACCTTTTGCCTGTCAGGCTCTGAGCCATGATAACCTTCTGGTTTGGGAGCTAGGCAATGAGCCGGATGATTACAAAAATGCTATACAAGGCGCATTGAGGCCTTCTAACTGGACAGAAAGTGATTACGTTCATGAGTGGCTTAGCCGCACAGCCGCCCTGAAAAAACAAATGGATATTCATTGTCCACATCTGGCTGATGTGAAATACATGGCGCCTTCATTTGGCGGGATAGATGGCAGCCTGGCAGCTCTTACTACATGGCAGAATGGATTGAATGATGCGGGAAATATTGCATTCAATACTGAGCATAAGTACGTCATTTTTGATTTTCTAGTTTGTCAATGTTGAATTTGTCAGATTGCTAATAATTGAAAAGTTATATGGGAGGGGCCGATGAGCCAGGAGTCACGCTTCAGAAGACATTGATGAATCATACTGCGGTGATTCAAAATGCGGCACAACATGTGGATTTCATGAATGCCTTGAAATCAGATAATCTCGCGCCGGACATCCCGTATATTTTGGGAGAAACGAATTCTCTCTATAGTGAAGGCCGAGCAGGACTGTCTAATTCATTTGGAGCAGCTTTATGGGGTGTGGATTGGAACCTCTACTGTGCTTCTCAAGGCATTCGACGAATCTACATGCACCAAGGGACGGACTATCGATATGCAGCATGGCAGCCAATCTCGACCAACAAAACAACTATCGGGACTAAAGCACCCTACTATGGTAATGCGATGGTTGCTGCCATGACTCAAGGTGGAGATGACGTGACAATCGTCAATATTCCTTTGGAGCAGGACACTGAATCTGCTTATGCGGCCTATGTTGATGGGAAAGTGACACGCATTGCCGTAATAAACATGGTGGAGTTCAATTATACTTCTATCGAGTCTAATAGCTCGAGTAGCCGCCCGAAGGCTCAATATTCCTTCAAATTGCCTGCTTCATTCAAGTCTCATCAAATATCTGTGCAACGCATGATGGCAAATGGAAGTGACGCCGTGACAGGCGTTACATGGGGTGGATTCTCATATAATTACGAGTTAGAAAATGGAAGCCCAGTACGCATGAAAAATGTGACAAATCATGAGACCGTCCAAGTTGATCAGGATGGGATGTTGATGATCGATGTACCTTATTCAAGTGCTGCCCTTGTGAATTTGCAGTAGATTGTTTGTTAGGAAAATGAGATATCTGCCTCTAACTACTGATGAAAGTTTGCAATTTGGCTCAAATATTATAATGAGCCCGGGGGATGTTGTCATAATATGGCACGGAGACGGCATTGGGGGTATCGGTGAGCCCAACCATCGCCGTTGTAACAGGATGTACTGGCTTTCGGTCCACTATGAGGTTGATGCAACTTGGGCCAGGCAGGCTTTGAAGGTGTGCAACGGTGTGTTGAATATCGGCTATGCGATCTATCTTTGCAGCGGCATTCTGCAAGCCCTTTGCAACGATATCGTACTCGGTATTAGGGTTCAGAGAGCTGATAGGCCGTAGATGAGTGCCGTCTCCATATACGAGATCTTGCCCGTTAATGCTCATACCCCAAGTGGAGTTGTTCACAACAACTGTCATCACATTAAGATTGAATCTCTTGTACGTGTCGAGTTCCATCAAGTGAAAGCCTGCGGATCCATCACCCTGGATATTGACGACTTTCCGATCGGGAGCGGCAATTGCACTGCCTAGCGTATACCCAAAGCCGTTACCAAGAAAGCCGAGATAACCTGTAGCAGTCATGACTATGCTGGGCTGGCTACGCCACGCGAGATCACCCGCCCAAACGCTCGCTTCCCCACCATCCAGAACAATTATACTCCCCGGGTCGACGGCGGAGAAGAGGTATTTTAATGCATGGTATGGATGTAGATGGCCTGGAGAAATCTCCTTGGGCTCCCTCTCGTAGGGAGGCTCTGCTAATGACAAGTTAAGAACTGCCTGGACCCAAAATTTATCGACCGAGCCTTGGTATGCAGTGCCTAACTTCCTATTCATTGCTGATGTGAAAGCTTCAATGTCAGAAACAACACCAAGGTCAACCGGCAATGACCGTCCAATTTCACCACCGTCGCAGTCGACCTGAATCAATGCACAATCCGTGTCTGGAATAATAGCACCGTTTCTGCCCCCGAGGAACATTCCTGTTCTAGCGCCCAGCAGTAGAATCAGGTCTGGTCGAGGAATCTGGGCAGACTGTAGTTGTCCCAAAACCCCAGCCGTTCCTCGACAAAGCATTACTGATTGTGGGCGACATGAGGCATATTTTGATGTGTTGAATACCGGAATACTGCAAGTTTCAGCCAGCTTGAAGAGACTTTCTCGTGTCTGTGGTTTTTGTTAGTTGCTAGGGACCACAGATGTGATAATACCAAATAAGTATATGTGCAACGTACCTCAAAAGTCCTTGCGCCCGTCCCAGTAATAATTACAGGCCTTTTTGCATTAGTTATCATTTGAGCCGCTGCATCGATCGCATCACGATGTGGTCCGGGCGGATATGATTTAGGGGATGTGATTGATCCCCAAGAGATGAGTTTTGGATGAACGGGAGAAAACAAGACATCGATAGGAAAGTCAAGAAGAACAGGACCTTGTAGATTGAACGTCAGAATGAATGATTAAGATGACTCCTCATGTTGACAGAGGACATACCAGGTGGACTAGATTGAGCAAGTCGAAAGGCATGAGATACAATTCTTGGACACTCCTCCGGCGCTACAACACGATGCGCAAATTTGGTTATGGGATGGGCCGCAACAACCTGATCGATCGACCCTTGAAGGGAGTTGTTTTCCGTATCTCGAATCGGAGGAGACGAAGTTATACACAGAATCGGACTTCGATCACCATACGCAGTGGCAAGACCAGCAAGGCCATTCGAAAAACTAGAGTGGGATCGATTAGATGTCGCTTCATGGTAATTATTAGACAAGCACAATCTGGCTTACCCGCTGTTAGCAGTCACAAAACAGACTCCAGGCTTTGTACTGATCCGACAATATCCCTCCGCAGCCTGAACAGCCACGGCTTCATGTCTCGTATCGATCAGGCGTATTCCGATTTCCTCACAGCCCATGAGGAACGCATCCAAGTGCCCCCCATGAAGCCCGAAGGCAACTTCCACACCGAGCTGCTTCAGTGACTGGGCTAATAGGTCTCCGCCCGTCAACTCGCGGGCGGACGGGTAGTGGAGGGGAAAGCCAGCCATATTGGAGGCCAGAACCTGAAGTCGGGCGCAATTTACAGTATCGCTGTTTGAAAAGGAGTGCATATGGTGATTGACGAGGAATGCCGAGGTACGTGAATGCCGGGGGGCCGATCAAGGGGAGGGGGCTGAACGTTGAGGTCCAGGATGATGAAGATGCGGAGAAGGAGGGGATCGCTGCCATGCACTGTGACTACATCGAATTACTTATGACGGAGGGTGTGGAGACAATGCCCAAGACCCACACGATCTGCTTTTCGGCTTCAGTAAACAAAGCCTTGGTTATTTTCGAGATTCTTTGGTGTTCGGGCCCATAATTAATGATACGTAATTCTTCACAACACCTAGGAACTCCACATACAGGTATAGTGTGAGCCCTTTCTTTTAAAACCCAATAACTGAATAAAGAGGATGCATTCATTCATTGAATATTCAAATCTTCGAGACATAAGGTTCAAAAGCAAAGACATTCGTACCGCTATCATGATCTATATTCCACGAATCCCTTAATTAATTTCAGTGCCACAGCACATCGCAACTTACTCCTCTGAGTCCGGGCCTTTAACTAACTCGGTTGCCCTTCCCAGAAGCCCAGCTGGTCCTTTGTTGATTTCTTTGTATTTGCCGTCCCAGCTGTAAAGTACATCCCCGTGTCGCTCCTGGTCACAGAATAATAAGACCACGCTGCGAGCGACAGCTTCCGGGCTTTGGGCTTTAATCTTGTACACTTCGAACAGTTCAGGAGGAATGATCGCCGTGGTGGTCCACGAAGGTGCAATAGCGTTAACTCGCAGATTCCTGTCCTGGAACTGCTCTACAAGCCCACGGACCATGCCAAGGACACCATGTTTAGACACTGCATAGTCAAAACCCTTGAACCTGGTAAATCCAGATCCAGAACAAGCAAGCACCAGACTACCGGAAGTAGTCTGTGGAGCAAGCTTAGTCATGTAAGCACTTGTGAGGTGAGCAGTGTAAATGGAGCCTGTCAGATTCAGATCCAAGACACGCGAAGGGGGCGGTAACAGCTTGCCATCCTCATCGAGTTTAACGTCCAGGAAGCCCATGGTTGCCGTAATTCCGGCATTAGCGAATACGTGGTCAACGCGACCGAACCACTCCACGGTCTGATCGAACATGCTTCGTAGACTTTCCCATTGAGAGGCGTTGACAGTCATGAACTTGAGTTTTTCACTGTTCTCGAACTCCTCGGCGGGCTCATTCAAATCTCCGATTACCACAATCGCACCCAGGTTTAAACACAGTTGCGCGGTGGCCCTGCCAATTCCAGACGATCCGCCTATATATAATTGTCAGAGGAAGGATCTTTGGAGATTGGGATAAAATCATTTACCAGTAATTATGATAACCTTGTCATCAAGACCTTTCAGGTCATCGTCATTGATATAGACTCGAGACATAGTAAAGTCGATCGCTTTGGAATCGGTAGACAATCAATTTTTCCGATCGAGACTTCTTTTCCCTTTTGATTTGAAATTCGTCAGATGCCCGAAAGTTGCTAGAATAAACAAGTCCTGTAAAGTGGAACAAATACCAGTGGGAGAAGGTGGTGTATTATGGACTCGTTGTTCGATCTGCTACCAAATTGTGGATTTACGTTCGCGGGCGGACCCAACCAGTTATACGTGACGCAGCTCAATGTTCCGGGCGTTCAAGGAGCATTGGGGGCCAATAAGATGATTCCACGAGTGGTAATTGGGGGCTGTTTCCTCGCACGGGGGCTGCAGCAAAACATTTGGGGGTGTATCCACATCTAAAACAGAGCCTTCTCTGAACAATACCAGATTAGGCAACGATCCTACAATCTTGGAACAACCTATATTTACAGTATCTGTAGGCTGGCCTCGGCTGAGCGCATCATGCGTACTCTGAATTGTACGTATGGATGGAAATATCCTTGCTTTCGCTAGCCTTGTTGGCCCCATATCTTTATATAGGGCGAAACCTCAAGATAAATCGATGGCAAATAAAGCCCCAAGCCCCAAGTGGCGAACGAGCATCCTCAACCACTTGAATGTTAGGAAGTATGATAAATAAACATGAGTAATTCGTATATTTGCAATGCCAATGCTTGGAACTTTACTCCAATACTAGTAGTACGTACAGATCAATGATGTAGGCACCGAGGTAGGTAGTATCCCTATGATGGATACCATGGATGTCCTGGAAACAAAAGAAAAGATTCAAACTTGATTGCTAATAGAAATATAGATAAAATGACACAGGTATATCTCACTGAAAAGAAGGGTATAGATAGCAATAAATACAAGCTTGAAGTCGTCTACTATTTATGCATATATTCAATCATTCTCTCTCGTGCTCGCTCTGCTTGACCTTGCATGTCTAGATCCCAAAGCCACTTAAGTCGCTCCTCCAACGTAACTTTTAATTTTGTCTCATCATCACCAACCCCATCTAAGCATAAACAAAGGAGATATGAACCTTCCTTGCTACTAGTGACAACCCGTTGACTTCGAGGCCGCCTAATCTCATCATAAGCTTTGAACGCCGCCACGACATGCTGCACAGATGAAACCCGCAGATCACCAAGTAGCTCTGCTAGAACATGTGCATCCTCAATTGCTTGTCCAGCTCCAGCTCCCTGGTGTGGTGTAGAGGCATGCGCGGCATCGCCGAGTATAACGACCCGAGATTTGCAAAATGTCGAGAGGTGAGGATGCTCGAACAGTGCCCATTGCGACGGGTCAGGCATATGCTGTTATGCAGTATATTAGTAAAAGCTCATTCATCGACGACATCTAGATTCAACTAGATCCAATACCTTAATCAAAGATTCCCAATAACGTCCCATGCTCCCCGCATCATGCTCTAGATCCTCTCTCAACGCAGGTCGCACCCATGTATCGTGCTCCCAAATATCTTTCAACACGTAAAGACCAACATTTACCTTCTTCGCGCGCACAATAGGATAAGAGATACCATAAGCCCCCTCTCCGACATAAATAGTTGACACTCTCGCTCTCTGATCTCCAACGGCCTCCACCATATCCTCCATATCAACCACAGCTCGATAAGCATACATCCCACTGTACTGGGGCTGCTTATCCCTCGACTCTTCGGGCAGCATAGACTCCTTAACTTTAGACTTAATACCATCACAACCAACTACCACATCCGCTCGAACCTTACTCCCATCAGCAAAGCTCAGCAACACTCCATCTTCATTTTCCACAAGTTTATCAAGTCTCTTCCCAAAATGCACAATATCCCGCGGAACAAGACTAATCAGTGCATCTAGAAAGTCCGCCCTCCTCAGCGTAGTCTGCCCAGACGGCAAGGCCTTCAAATTCATCAGTGTATCTCCTTCCTTTGCGCCAGAGGCCCAAACAATCTCAAACCATGTTTCCCGAAACGATTCGTAGCCAGGACTATCAGCGTGCGTGGTCACAAGAGAATCGTAGATCTCCCGAATTTGAGGATCAATCAGGGGCATTGCACGATGCGCGGCAGGTCCAATCGAAAGGCCTAGACCGACTTCTGCAAATGCGGATGCTGCTTCGTAGATTTGAACGCAGACGTTGCGGCGGAGGAGTCCTGCTGCGAGTGTGAGGCCGCCTATCCCGCCACCTACTATGGTGACGGTGAAGTCTTTTTTGCTTTCGAGGTTTTCTGTCATATTTGGCAATGTGCAATTTTGGGAAATATATGCTGGCTTCGCCAGTGAGGGTTGACATTAAGCGTCATTTTGGAACTTTGGATTGCGGGGTTATGTTTTGTTATCTAGTTACTAGTACTAGGCGTCCAGCGGGGGACACGGTCCCTAGTATACGAGCCGCCCCAAAGGGTACTATAACTCGGCTTGGACATTGTGTATAATCCAGAAGGACCGTCAAGATTGGCCATATGGCTACTATGCACATAGATATCTTATTGATGTTATTTGTTTACGAGAATAGTTTAATCAAATCCCAGATACGGTGGACTAATATCGTATTTCCTTTCTATATCAATTCCAACATTCATAATGGTCTTCTATTACCTCAGATTCATAAGATGGTGCCTTGCTGCCTGGGAAATGGGGTGTCCGTCAGGAACGAGGGGAGCTTTGAAGCTTCCCACGTCATTGCAAAATCTTGAAGATACCAATCGCACCTTGCTATAAGATACTGTCATTAAACGGATTGCAATGAATATATAATATCCGTAAATAAACGCCATACTACTCTGCTCGAAAAATTGAACTCACCTCCCAACCTACATTACGATCATGTCCCCACGCGATCCCATCTCCATCCCACTATTCGCCGAAACGCAACTCCAGTTGCTTCTCAACGAACACGAAGCCGAAGTCGCATCTTCCTCCCTCGCCACAACCGCCGCTTCCGTATCACCGTCAACAAGAAGAACGCTCCAAGCAACAGGCTACGCTTTAACAGGCTTGGTACTGTCGCAATGCCGCACAGGTCTTGGAGGTCGGGTAGTTGGTGAATTCGCCGCTGATCCGGCTATCGCATCCTCAGAATCCACGGACGGACAGCCACGGCTTGGGTCTCATGGAATCCGGGTTGGGGATGTGGTTCGCGTGAATGACGTTGCTGCGGGGGCTGCAAAGAAGGCGGCCAAAGAGAAAGGGAAAGACGGCGCGAAGGATGGCGCGAAAGGAGGGCCTGAAGGTGTTGTAACAAAAGTTAATGACAAAGCGGTATGGATTGCTTTCGGGCAGCAGGGAGGCGGGGCACGTTCGAAAGAGGATGATGAGGCTGTTGAAGAGTTATGGGGCAAGAAATTATGGTGGTATGTTGAGTTGAAAAGTTGTCATGGTTGATTAATGTGCATTGCTGATGCAGCATAGTATCAAACTCGCCAACGATGTTACGTATAGACGGTAAGAATTGTCTGGTTTTTGAGAATCAGAGACCACGCTAATCTTTTACAGAATGCGACAAACTATGGAGAAAATGGGAAAGATGACGGAGTCTGACCATTCGCATTTCATGCGTGTGGCTTTCGGTCATACCACCCCTTTACAGCCGGAGAATGAGACGGACTCAGTCGAATTTCTTGACCCGACGCTTAATGACTCGCAAAAGGACGCCATTAAGTTTGCGCTAGCTTCGAAAGACATCGCTCTGATTCATGGCCCACCCGGAACGGGAAAGACACATACTCTGATCGAACTCATCTTGCAGTTTGCACAACGCAAGAAGCGAATCCTTGTCTGTGGCCCTTCAAACATATCCGTCGATAATATTGTAGAACGATTAGCCCCGAAGAAACTCCCAGTTGTTCGAATTGGGCACCCAGCACGTCTCCTCCCGTCCGTCTTGGAGCATTCTCTCGAAGTCTTGACACAAACCTCTGATGCGGCGAGTATCGTGAAAGATGTACGTAAAGAGATGGATGAGAAGCAAGCAAGTATTCGCAAGACGAAAACTGGGCGAGAAAGGAGGGCGATTTATGACGATTTGAAGCACCTCCGTAAGGAATTCAGAGAGCGCGAATCTAAATGCGTCGACAATTTAGTACGGGAGAGCAGTGTTGTTTTGGCTACACTTCACGGTGCCGGTGGTCACCAACTGAAAAATCAGAGATTTGACGTTGTAATTATCGATGAAGCCAGTCAAGCACTTGAAGCTCAATGCTGGATTTCGTTACTGGGAGCCGATAAAGTGGTTCTTGCTGGTGACCATTTACAACTACCACCCACTGTCAAGTCCACCAACCTGAAGACTAAAGATTTGGGCAAAGGAAAAGAGACTGCAGATTCAAAGAGTGGAAACTCCGAAGGCAAGGAATTATTAAAGGGCTTTTCGCTCGAGAGAACATTATTCGACCGTTTACTGGCCATGCATGGCGATGGTATCAAACGAATGTTGACAACCCAATACCGCATGCATGATAAGATTATGCGATTCCCCTCCGACGAGTTATACGAGTCCAAACTGACGGCAGCCGATTCTGTCAAAGACCGCCTCTTGGCTGATCTACCCTATGAAGTGGAAGGCACAGATGACACCCAAGAACCCCTTGTGTTTTGGGATACGCAAGGCGGCGACTTTCCCGAAAAGGCTGAAGACAAAGAGATTGGTCAGAAGGAAGCCCTCCTAGGTGAAAGTAAAAGCAATGAGATGGAGGCGCTGGTAGTTGCCAAACACGTTGGCAATTTAGTTGAGGCGGGTGTCAGACCTGACAGCATCGCTGTCATTACCCCCTACAACGGCCAGCTAGCTCTGCTGTCTCAGATGCTTCGCGAAAAATACCCTGGCTTAGAATTGGGCAGTGTCGACGGATTCCAAGGCCGCGAAAAAGAAGCCGTGGTTGTTAGTCTTGTTCGTAGCAATGAGAAGCATGAGGTCGGATTCCTCGGAGAGAAACGACGTCTTAATGGTAGAACTGTTCAGCCTACTATAAAGTTATATACGCCCAAACTAACGCGAGTGATATTTAGTGGCTATGACACGACCCAAACGACATCTTTGCATTTGTGGAGACTCGGAAACCATCAGTCGGTATGTTACTGTGTGTTTGTGAATCAAAAGTGGGATTAGAAGCTGACCCAGTATCGCCTTTACAGTGGTAGTGCATTTTTGAAACACTGGATGGATTATTTGGAGGAAAATGCCGATCTACGATATCCCGATGCCGGCGATTTACTTTAAAGTCCGATTGCTCTTGCCGTGGGGTAGCCCAATACGAATGGACCCCTCCACGAGCTGCCCATGAGGAGGCAGTATACGACATCTCGAGAATTTGATCAAAGCGACCTTTACATACTACGTATTCGGTGGCAATCTATAAGTAGCAAAAAGCAGGTCTCACCCTTTTAACTGGATTGCCTGCATGGTTGTAGTACAGCAGAGAGGGAGCCAGGAAGTCAGGAAGCTGGGAAACCCGTGTTCCTCGAAGTCCGCACTCCACACCCAGCCTGAAGAACCCGCTCAATGTACCCAGCCGTGTCTCAATCAAGAGACGCAAGAGGACTAGAATAAATAAGTAAGAAGGAATAGCCGTGTTTCGTTTCAAGTTACGCAGCATCTCGTCAGTGGGAAGATCATTGTGATGGCGTCGGAGATACGTTACTGGAAGTAGGACAAGCGTGAGGGGCTTTTGATCGACCATATCCCTGAACCTCCGCCTCCTAGATCCAATTGGCCCACCTACCCACCATGTCAGCACCGCAGCCTAACGTCTCGAAGCTCTTTGTGGGTTAGAGAAAGGATCCAAGGTTTGATTCGTTGCGGTCATACCCATCCCGCCGTCTGAGCTTAGGGAAGGGATAACTTATGGTCACTCTGTGTAAGGTAATGGGGGTTGAACCTCCAAGCGTACTGGCTACGACGAGCGACCCGGCGACCCGACCCTCGCGCAAACGGTCTGTGCGGCGTTTGAGAATTCCCTATGATCAACTGTCTGCCATGTGGTGTTTCAGACCAACTGTGCAGCAGCAGGGCAACCTCTTGGCCATTCTGTACTCCACTGTAAACCTTCACCCAAGAAGGAAGCTCATAGTTGAGCCACATCGTGCAAGGGCCTATTTTGAGATTTGAGGTTGACGCTCTGGATATTGTGGATGGAGCTGGAAAGACAGTCCAAAACGGCCGTTCTTCTCTGGGGCTCCACTTAGTCTCGGCTCGTGGATCCAACGCGGCATTCATTCGAATTCGGTCGCGGTCCAGTTCGACCCCTGGTTCCAAGGTTTCTCTGCAGTTTTTAGTGTTTAGCTTTGGGGCTTGTTCCTTGTAGCAGACCTCACGTTGAGGAGCTAGTCCATGCTAGCTACCCTTAGCGCTCCTTTTCTCTCGAGCTAGAGTCCACTGATACCGTTATGCGGTTCGAAATTCCTCCTGATCCGGGTAGCATAACCTGCGTTTGGTCAAATCAAGAAATAAATTCATAAAATGAACAGCCAGACAGATACCTTGCGCCACCGTGATTAGCTAGGACCTTACGCTCGGTCCTACATTCAAACCTCGGAAACGAGCTGGGGAGTGTCGAGTCATCATTTTATCTGGATTGTGACCTGGCCCAAGGTGCAGCTTCGGCTGTGGCGTGAAGAAAGACCCGACTGTGTGGGGGGAAGGAAAGGAGTAGAGAGGGACACGAGGGAGCTCGTCGACTCCTAATCTCTCCAACTTCTAACCTTCGGGCCTTCTCTGCATTAGCTTTGTTCCTTTCAACTCTTCTTTACTTTCAACCATCTATTTTTTTTGTTCTTCTTCCTTCTTGCTTCTCGACACTCGTTTGTTTTGTCTTTCGTAATCCATTTAGTTTTTTGTTATTATCCCCTTTTTCTCTGCATTCAAGAGATCCCTGCTTCTTTCTCCTCCTATCCCCAACAATTGTGAAACCGATCAATTTTCCCGAGACTGGCAAACGGCCGATCCGTCAACGGGAACTACGTGCATCATTTGGCAATTATGATCCTTATTCAACCCGACTTGGTAGGCGAATGGTGCCGAAATCATCGATCCGGCTTTGATACTAATCGGCGTTTGCTAGTCATTCCTTAAAACTCGTCGATTCGATTGAAGAAATCCGATCGCCTTTCGAAAGCACGCATATCTCCGCTGTGCGGCTTCTAATCTGCATCATTTAACCGACATATCTTTTTTTTTAAATCTCGATTCGTTTCTCGACATTCCTTACCGCCGATCGACCGATCTTGTGCCCTCTTTTATTTTTGCGACGATATTATATACCCCTCCTATGTGCCGCGACGAATAAGAACATTTTCTTTTAATGATTATCACAGTGGAATCCTCAGGGAATCTGCTTCATATTTGACCCTGACCGTTAGGCTCAGTTCGTTTTCCAGCAATGTCCAGACCTTACACACGATCCATTGCAAGCGCTGGGAGCGGGTCGGTAAGAAGTGTTCAACCACGATCCTCGTCCGCGCGTGGAGAGCGTTCCGCCTCGAATCCGACTTCCTTTACCCTAGACGCGAACCATTATGATACCGCTTTACCACCCATCAACTTCAGCCAAACACCGATCGTACACCGACGGACCGGAAGTACGTTGAAAACAGTCATGCGCAAGATATTCAACAGGAAAAGACAGAGCCAGGCAGGTGGAGTGGAGGAAAATCCAAATGAGGCGTTTTATACATCGGCTCCAATGAGGAGATCAGGACCAGCGGAGGGGAAAACATTCTTGGCTATTCCTACACCCTCGGAGTCGAAGAGGAGTAGCCCGCTATCAGAAGAGAACCTGCAAATGCAATTTGCCGAGACACATCTTTCACCAACTGCCATGACAGGAGGTTCATTGCCATCACCTGGTTTCGCTCGACGACGGAGACGGGCTACACTTCCTAGTGTCATATTTTCTGACGACGAATCACGGTATGGGGTGGCATCCAGTGCAATTTCCGACCCACAAGAAGACCGCATTCACACCCAAGATACATATCAACGAAGGCATAGCATGCTCCAAGATCGTCGACGATCTAGAAGTACAGATGCACTCAGAGAGCTTGTAAATGAGCAGCAAATGCAACAGGAAATTCCACAGGAAGTAGTGCCTTCGCCATGGCCTGCACGCACAACATCGGTTTCTACGCCTGTCCCCGACTCTAAATCACCTATTCTTGAAGGTAGCTCAACCAGTGGACAATCCGCTAGACCGTCCACGGGTACGACTGTAACCAGCGTCACCCGTGAGTCCGCAGCACCGTCAATTACTACATCGGACGGCCGAGCAGAGCAAGCGAGTCTGCCTCCCAACGTGCGCAACCTAGTTCACACAATGCAGCAAGACGACGGCTTGACAGTGGAGCAGCGTCTGAACACTCTCGAGGTGAAAATGATAGATCTCGAATTTGCTATCGCCCGAATGCAATCCAGCCCTGTCGACAATCCTCGCATAGAACGCTCATCACGTCAAAAGAATACCCCATCAACCGACTCATTTGCTTCCCATACACGTAACAAGCCTTCGTCGGGATACCTGGGCTCACCTGACAACGAGCGCGACCGTGAGCGTGACGAATCTCCTAGTCCTTTGGCCAATTTCTCTGCTTCGGTGCGTCCACCAAGCACCAGCACAATCCGCCCCGATACCATGAACTCACGAATTGTTCGCCCTGCAACATCTACGACATCATTATCCGATTTCAACGGTGTCTCGATCGAGCAGTACAGTACCCTTGTCACACTTCTTCGTCGTGAACAAACTGCACGCCGGAATCTTGAAGGTCAGGTTTCGGGTCTTAGGGATGATCTTCGTCAGATTCAGCGTGCGGCTCTCCAATCTATGGAGATGGGTACTATGTATCCCATTCATAGCATGGATTCACAGGAGTTCCTTCGCTTCCGTCGCGCTCTAGACGACTCTGACACTCCTTCGCCGGCCCAAACGGCGGGGGATAGTCGTGCACATACCGGATATGATGGCGACTCGAATTGGGCGCCTGATGACCCGATCGGGCCCCATAAATGGGATAATAGCAATGGACAACGAACAATCACTACTCCGATGATTTAATATTCTGTTTTGTTTACTGATATCCAAACAAGAGAATACTTTGGCTTTACTACAGACGGCTGAGACTAGGCGGGTCGTGTACGTGGTCAAGTAGTCTTGTTCCTACGAGTCACACCTCTCTGGGCTAATCATTCAATGAAATGCGTACTCATACACGATATGACACGCATAACATGCCTGCCTCTTGAGCTAGCCTGGCCAGTAGATCCTAAGCTGGGCTTTTTTGATCTTGCTCTACCGAGTATTATTCTGCTTCTCCTCTCGCAACTTACAGATACGATCTGTGCTATACCATGCTTTCTGGTTTACCTACCGATCCACCTAAACGGACTTTCCTTATGGCATCTCCACTTTCATTCAAGCCTCGTCATTATGATTGACAGCTTTTTCTTCTTCTTTCTCTTCTTTCCCGGGCCTCTTGCCGTTACCGCGACAGGATCGCGTTGTTCCAGTTTTGAAGTCAAAATGTATGCGATACCCAATTCGAATATGCAGATCCAAATTTGAACTTGATATATTTCAACCCACAGTCCACGTAGATCTGAATAAAATGAGAATTAAATACAATGTAATACAATGGCCTCTCCCCGAATGCATTGCCAAAAGTCAAATGCCGAATCCAAAAACTATCATACACTCTCAATCTTGATCTTAGGCTCCGTCTTGACCTCAATCTTAGCTTCCATCTTAATCCCATTCGCTCTCGCATTCGCATTGCTCAATCCCTTGATCTCACTCATACAAAGCTTCGTCCCAGCCAGATAACATTCCCCACAGCGCCTTTTCACAGGCAGACAAACCGTCTGACCCAAACCAACAAGTAACTTATTGATCTCATGCCACTTATCCCTCGGCAACCAAGATTGAAGCGCTTTCCTCGTTTCCTCAGGATTCTTAGTCTTATTCCACCCCCAAAGATTCGTAATCCGATGAACATGAACATCAACACCAATACCTTCATGTTTGCCCCATGCAGCGCTCATACATAGATATGCCATCTTCGGTCCAACGCCAGGTAGAGACATCAGTTCCTCCGGTGTAGGGGGGATATCACCATCGTGCTGGTCGCGGAGGATCAAAGCGGCAGCTTTAATATATTTCGTTTTGTTGTTATGGAATCCGACTGTGCGAATGAGTTCATTCAGTTTCGTAGGCGAGACAGCGAGTATATTCTCCAAGTTCAACGTGCTATCTTTCGTAGCTGAGTCCTTGTCGTCATCTTCTGACTTTATTTTCACAGTATCCATAGTCGCTTCCGCTCCTTGCCCAAGCTCAGTATGTAATCTCTGCATCGCAACGGCCGTAACAGTATCCTTCGTTTGAGACGAAAGCATTAGCGCAATAAGCGTTTGAAAACGACGATCTTTCGCCGACGATGCACGCCAATATAGTTCTGCACATCCCATCGTATCAACCGGCGCGGTCGGATTATCCTCTCTCATCTTTTTAACAGTATCGTACATAACCTCCCAATTAGACGGTGGCTCTATTTTCACCTCGCCGTCTTCACCGCGGGTTTTCCGAGCAGGCATCCGGCGCGGCGCCTTGGTAGAAGAGGGTTTCTCATCAGGTCCGGACTCATTCTTCACGATTGGTTTGGTTTTTCGGGGTGCGCGATTTGTATCTGAGGCTTTTAGGACTGCAGGACTGGTACTGCGTTTTTGGCGTTTCGTGGGAGGTCCAAGGAGATCTTCGATGTCGGTGGTATTAGCGGATGAAAGCGATGACTCGTCTTCGTCTTTGACGTGTGGGATATGGGCGATTGTAGGGATGAATTGATTTTCGCTTTCGGTTTCGTTTTGAACGTTCGAGGTTGAGTCTGCGTTATACGCGAAATTGCGCAGGGCACTTGTCAGAGACGTGTTTCGTGTGCTTCGTCGTGCAGGGGGCGAAAGCGCCTGGAGAACTTTCGAAGTCTCCTTCGCTGTTTTGGAGGTACGCATGACGAAAATTAAATCCTTGGTAACGAGCGACTTGTAGAAGAATCAAAAGGATCAACAGCGGATGCGAATGCGAATTTCACATGGGTGATCGGGACCCATGGTCAAACTGGGGCAAATGTTAGGACCCGGTTTCCCCAGCCTCGGTGTTAACCGCTGATCTTATTCTGCTCCGTCTTCCCGCTCCAGTCCCGATACCTAAGCTACCTATTGCATCGACTCATCTCTCCCCCCACCCCCTTCACATTCCTCACCTCATTTCCGCCCGGGCACATTCCACCATGGCCGCCCCGTCAAGTCAAACGACGCAGCGACTCTTGCGCGAACTGAAGGATTATGCTAAGTCACCAAATGAAGCTCTATTGCATCTTGGTCCGGTCGATGAGGAAGACCTGTTACGCTGGGAGGCTGTTTTGAAGGGCGTGAACGGCTCTCCATATGAAGGTATGCCACTCATATACCTGGATATCGTCGGTGTCTAGGAAAATCCTGGATTTGCGCTCTAATCCAACACTCTTAGGCGGCCTTTGGCATCTGCGCATCGCTATCCCACCCAACTACCCTCTCACTCCACCGACTATTACTTTCACTACCCGTATATCGCATCCTAATATCTCTTTCACGACTGGCGAAATCTGCCTTACCCTCTTGACGACCGAGCATTGGAGTCCTATCTACACGCTTTCGACCGCCCTCACCGCTATCCAGCAGCTTCTTACAGATCCACAGCCCGACTCGCCGCTGAATGTTGATGTTGCGGCGCTGTTACGCGATGGCGATCTTCCTGGTTGGGAGAGTGTGGTTCGGTATTGGACAAGTGAGGAGCGATGGCAAGGAAATGGGAATCTCGTGGCGTGATAAATGTCATGTCGTGACATAAACAATGCGAGACTTTTTTGTTTAGCTGGTGCTGGGTTGGATTTAGGTCCATACATCATTAATGCGTGTGCTTCCTGAGACTTGGGGAGGACGAAACGAAACGAAACGAGGCGAGGCGAGACGAGAGAAGGGTTATATTTTACATTTCATTTGATGCGCATTCCAGTGGCTTAGACGCCCCATACATACCCCGCTGCTACATTCCAGGATATACTTCTTCTACTTTAAATTATTTTGTGAATCGAGACTCAATATACGATCTACTTTATTTGTTTATACAAAACGCACCAGGAACAGTTCTGATTACGCCATTGTGGCTATTAAGATGAAATTTTCCATTTTTTGCCTCTAGTAACTAAACTAGAGGATTCATCTAATCACTTTATGTGAAGTAAAAGCGTGCACGCTGAGATGTCCGTCATTCTAACCTGACCCATTGCTGAAAAAAGATGAAATTGAAACCAGACCAGATAAAACCGAGGATCAATGGCAGAAGCCATGCTGTTGAAACGCCGATAGAGATGAAGGAAAGTTGCCAGTTGGAGGTCGTAAGGATCGTAAGGTGATAATGTCAAGTGCTATGCGGTAATATGATGCTGGTTGGATAGAAAAGGAGATTCGCTGGAATACAATTTAAATGTTGGTGGTGCTCAATTGAGAAGCATGGATAGAGATACTTCGTCTAGAGGGCCATTGCGACGAGGACTGCTCCACCGACCAGTGCGACGACCTCGCGGGCCTTACCGGCGGTGGTTAAGGAGGCACCACCGGTTTGCAGACTTGCTTTGGCTGAGGTGGTGGTTGCTGCTCCTCCAGTTGGAGTGACGTGCACAACTGTGATGGAGGTAATGGTGCTTAGACTACCATCAGACAGAGTGCTGGTGCTCTCGTAAGTTGAAGTGGAAAGAGAAGCACTTGAAGTTGTCGAATGAGAAGTGGTGGTAGTAGAGTGCGAAGTGGAGGTAGAGGACGAAGAAGTAGAAGAAGAGCTGGTAGTGGTGGAGAGAGTCGTAGGCACAGAAGTAGTGCTAGAAATAGATGAAGTAGAAGTCGAAGTCGAGCTGGTCGGAGTGGGCGAGGTCGTAGTGCTGGTAGTGGTCGCCTCGGCAGAAGTGGAGACAGAAATCGAGCTTGAGGTGGTGGAAGTGGTGGGGATAGTGCTCTGCTCCGAGGTGGTAGTAGCCTCAGTGCTAGACTCGGAAGTGGTGGCAGCCGATTCACTGGTAGTGGGGTTGGCACTCGGAGTAGTCTGAACAGGCTCGGAGGAGGCAGTAGCATTGGTATCCCGCTTGATGACCTTTAGGAAACTGGCGATTTTTTCATCTTCGGCTTGCAGGGCCTCGGCGGCACTGATGTCAGTGGGGAAAATGCCGTCTTTGAATTTGTCGGACAGCGCATGCAGAGCATCGTGAATGTTGTTCACGCTGATGTCGGATAGCACGTCCTGGATAGGCTTGGACTCACGCTGAACCAGATTGTCGTTCTCCGTGGGTTGATTTGTCGCAAAGACTCCACACAGCAGCATTAATGCCACGAGCATAACTTGGAAAAGATTGACAGGAAGCATGGTGGCGACGATCAAAATTAGAAGAGGTTGAGGAAGATGTAGAGGGTAGGAAGGTGGTGGAGAGGAAAGAGAGAGAAGTAAAGAGGAGGCAGCAAGTGAGACGTAAATAAAAAAAGACCTGCAGATGTAGAGATGTAGAGATGCACGAATAAGAGAGAAGCAAGATCGAAGGAGAAAAAAACCGAATAATCGCTACCAGGAAACGACGCAATTCACGATTAATATTTTATCAAAGGATTTCCCAGTTTTTCGACCCTCCCACTAGTGGAATAGTTCAAGAAGCTTGGGTCACTAGTGGAATAGTGTGTTCGGTCGAGATTTTTAACTTGGCACAGTCAACCATACTACAAAGTACCTTCTCCTGGTTTTATCTGCCGTTTGAAATTATTGAAACTTGATCTCTATTCTTTAATTTTGTATATACTACTCTAACTCCCCCTTTCCCCTTTCTTATCCCACCACAATTGCCGTAGCTACGTTGAACAAGGTATGTCCTAAAGGTAGGCAGCCTGCAGCAGATCCCGGTGATTGGCCCGGTGTCAGAGCTGAAAATAGCATCGTCGCAATCCACTCCGCAGCAACAAGTCGTCGTGTCATACGAACTCTGCAAAGTGGAGAGATTCAAAGACACAATGCACATAATTAGATCAATAGCATCATTTTGGGAAAGGGGCTTGGATTTAGTGCCGGTACCGAATATTCAATGTTAAAATAGGGAAAAGTAAATAATGTAATCCACAGAACAGGATAAACAGCAAAGAAGTCAAAATTCTACCAAGATCGAGAAAACACGTAAATATAAGCTAAGCTGGCACTACGGGATTCGCGGCACATCATGCCGATATGGTGCGATCGACACTGTTATCTTCTCCAAGACTTATCTGCTATGTACATTAGCTGGTCGGCATTGCTCGTACAGCCTGCATAACGGGGCGGCTGATACCGAATCACCATCACCGAAACCGACAGGTGGACCGGCCCCTCTTACTCTACACGCATCTGTTCGTTGTTCATTCCTCCTACCCTATCAGGCTTCAGAACACGAACAGCCTGCCTAAAAATGAACTTTATTGTTGCTATCTATACAAATCCACTGGTAGCCTGAACATAAACCATGGATCAAATATGATTCGACTACTGTCTGTTATTGACTAAGGTGTTTAATGTTCATTGTTGTCTCGGCTTACTATTTCCAAGCTTATTTTTTGGACATATCATATCGAAAAGTTCTTTCCCACTGATTTATCATGTATGACCGTTGTGTTATGCACTCCGCGACGGAAGAAAAAAAATCTGATGACACTAGGACATCGACACTATAGACATGATATTCTGCACGGAATAACAAACCCTTTGTTGTTCCCGGGGGGGGGGGGGGGCGTTTTCTAGGGACTTCTAGAAGGCTTTGCCAAGGTTGGAACTATTCAACTGCAACTTGATCACATCCAAATCAGGCAGACTGTTGGGTGGCAATACTTTATCGAATATTGTGATGGTCACCTATTGATAACTTGCAAATACTATGTTGAATACTTGTTCATTTCAGATTATGCGACCGTAAACATGTATAATGCTATGTGCAATTAGACCTAGTAGACTTGCCTCGGCTGGGACTCGGACAGACGATGTACTACATCATACACCTGAATATCCAAATTTATATATGCAGTTACTCTGTCCAGCTCTGGGGGCCATCGGACTAAATAAAAGTCCTTTTGCACAGAGGAATATCTTGGCGGTTTCACGACATGAAGCATTTTGCCGTTTCGACTTGACGTTACAAAATTCCTTCTTTATACTTGCGAGCACATGTAAGCATTTTAATTAAGTACACGAGAGACTCCTCAGTCTTTCGATATTACTACCTGTTTGATTTTCTCAACAGAAAAATCTATAATTTTGACATTCTTCTATAATCCTAGTACTCCGCACCAATCGACGATCCCTCTACCCCCATCTGTCATCTGCCAGTGCTTGGCGTTTAAGTCAACAATAACTCCGAATGGTTTAAGTATCTCTTGCATTAAGTCCAGACGCGACGATCAAGATTTAATGAGCAAGGAAAAGCAACTCATTCGTTCTTGGCTTGACAATGATGAAATAGATCATTCCTTTTATCTCCGCTTCGAGACTCGATCGAGGCTGTAACCTGCTATGATGGGTTACCCCCGGTATTGATCAACCTTCGCCTACTCTGTCAGGGCGCTTGGCGCTTGGCAAATGACGTGGAGACGTCTGATCCCAACGACAGGGCCCGATTAAAGCTGGCATTCTACATACAATATGTTTAGCTGGAAGGATCGCCCCGGGGGCCAAGCATCATTGGCAGGACCCATGCATTCCTTCGCGGCTCTATGCAATACCTTGCAAAGGAAATTTTAGCCTCAGGTCCAAGTTCCTAGCTAAATGTATCGGTATCAAATGTAACCACATGAAATAACCCCTGGGGCCATGCGTTGATCCCGAGATAGTCGGAGAAATTACGACATACTATAGTAGTGAATTTCTACTAATAGTAATGACCGGAGTTGACAATAGATAACACGGACGTGAGAAGAAGGGGTATATAGAGTGTTTGATTCCTGGGTTCTGTATGCATGTACTACTCATTTGACTTCCACTTGAAATCGAGACCAATCCACGAGTCAAGATACCAAGTCAAGCACTGCCAATATTCTTAGCGTGACATTCCAAGCTTTGACTTCCCCACTTCATTATGAGATACGATGATGCCGAGTACTTGGCGGATACGTCGAAGGTCGTGAAAGCGAATATTCTCGATGCTCGCACCCAAAACTCCGTTTCTATGCAACAGGCATTCACTTGTCGTGACGAGGCTGTGAAGGGTAATGTTTGGGTTAGCAAATTCTCGCTACCTAAACCTGCCGATGAAGATGATACCTCTCGTGATCATTTTATGCGACTAGTCGACGATGCAAATGAACACAATGTGGAATTTCAGCGTCTATATTCGCAGAAGCTCGACTTTGAATGGGTGGGTTATCGTGGTGGCAAGGAGATAGGGAAGAAAACGCCAGAACCAGATATTCCCGAAAGAGAAAAGTTTGAAAGATTGTCAGCAGAGACGAAAGGCCCTCTGACTATTCTTTATATCTACGGTGGCTCTTTCAGGTAAGTCTTCAACAATTTCCACTCCTAATGTTTTCCGGGGAAAAGACAGACAGAGCCAGTAGACTGATCATCTACAATGTATAGTCTAAATTCACCAGCTCGGTACCGCAAGACACTCGCTTCACTGAGCAAAGACACCGGCGCAAAGGGCCTCCTCGTGCGACAGCGACTAGCACCTCAAAACCCCCTCCCAGGAGCGCTATTAGATATATTCCAAGCATATCTTACCCTATTAAACCCGCCTACCGGCAGCGACGCTCCTCACAAATCCATCAACCCTTCCTCAATCGTGATAGCAGGCGATAGCTCAGGTGCATGTCTAGCCCTATGCCTCCTCCAAGTCCTTCTTCGCTCAAAGCGTCTCAACGAGCCCATAAAATTCCATGGCACCACAATCTCACCCCAAATCCTCATTCCAGCAGGCATAGCCTTGATAAGCCCAACAACTGATCTAGCCTGTGCCTTCCCATCCTTCGAAAAGAATGCCCACTGCGACATCTACCCAATGCCAATTGAAAAGCTCCCATACCTAGAAAAAGATTTTCCATTCTGTGACGCATGGCCTTCGCCACCCCCTCGCGCAAATCTATACTGTGTAAAAGGCATGCTCGCTCATCCTCTTGTTAGTCCAGCAGCATCAGATGACTGGTCAGGCACATGTCCCGTGTGGATAGGCATGGGGCAGGAACAAATGGGGGATCCGGCACGGCTTGTGGTAAGGGAGATTAATCGAGTAGGTGGATCAGTCACATTCTTCGAATATGAGGCTATGTTCCATGATTTCTTCCTAGTTTATCGGGGGGCGCCCCAGACAGGGCATATTCTGCTAGGGTGGGGGCAGGCGATATCGAGATTTGCGAGGGGGGAAAGGCCCCCGTCTAGTGCGCATTTTATTCGGGCGGATGGATTAAAGGCTGAGGAGATGGATGTGGAGAGTTTGGTGGATTTTTCGTTGGAAGAGGCGAAGGAGTGGATGTGGGAGAAGACGTTTGATTATAAGATTCCTGATCATTTTTGGGATCCTCCTCGTTCGAATCTTTGAATTATTGGGATTGTATTGTATGAATTATATTATGTATGAAGTTATTCATATCTATAATATAGAAGGAACTACAGCATTGCCTGGATTTACAAGCGAGATAAACTTGAGGTTTGAACGTGAATACTAAATACTTCGTTCGTGGAAGTAGCTCATATACCACACGACAATCGACCAAAACTTGAAGCAATCGTCCCACAAAATTGACGAAAGAAGACAAATTGAGTAAGATCCATATCTTTCAAAAATGATTACATTTTCCATTGAATACAGATGCAGTTGCAGAGTGTAATTCAAATGCGCCTATAATTCTCAAAAGGGCCACATGTAATCCAAGCGAGGATTCATTTAGCCCCCGGATTTTCGATGCATCACTAGCCCCATTTACTATTCAACGAGCTTTCCAAAAAGTTCCACGGAAAGGAAAATGAACTTGAGCTCGAGTTTCGTGTCATCCCCTCTGTATCTCCTATTATGGGCTATTTTCTTCGATTGGCGTTGAGCCGGTCTTGCGTGTGATGTATTAGTTCAAATTTGCTTTTCTGTATTGATGGCTTCCAGCGACACATCTATCTGAATCAAGGTGCTGCCGATCAATAAATCATTTTTGAGCCCCCAATAAATTTATCTATGTTTATAATGGATGTTGTATTGTTAATCTTGGCATACGTTGTGGGTCCGATTCCACAAAGTTGATACCGAATCTATTTTCACTTCATCGCCCATTGACATATTCCATGTGAGCGCGATATTGATATGAGTCGTGATTACTTCATAGGGGCAAAGGCACGGGCACGTCTGGTATACTGGTAAATGTAAAAGCGAGCTAGTCAGCAAAGCTAAAGCATGTGCTTGGGACAGAATCAAGGATCCCGACCAATGAATGTCCCACAGGATTCTGGATCTGTAAATCGGTCATATAAATTCTATCGGGCAATCCTGGATATAATACAACATTCGAGAAAGCATACGAACAAAAAAGAAAGACGTCGGGATTCCTCTATTCCAATTTCCGCTCATACACACCGATCCATTCTCCCCATCCAGCAACCTTGTCCCCAATGGCGCTCGCAACCTCTTCAATAGTAGCCACTTCACTAAGCTTAGTGGTATCAATAGGCTCACGAAGAGCGACAAGAGTAAAGAAGTATCGATGCGGCCCATGTCCCAACAAAGGTTTACAAGGAATGTAGATATTCCCTCGTCGATTTTTTCCATACTTGAATCCCCCCTTAAGCGTCATCGGTTCCGCCCCCTCGGCAAAGTCGTCCCCACTCACCTCCGTAGCGGTGGCTGGAATGCCATAGTAAATGCCATGAATGATGGGGCTGGGCAAAGGCGCGTCTGGATCCTCACTGACAAGCAGATATTGCTTGACTTGGGAGTCCGCCGCGGGCCAACTTAATGTTGGGAATTTTCCTGCGCCGTCTGCTGAGTGGTCCTTGTGTAGGTTTGAGCCTGAGGGACCAACTTCAGGACATTCGAGGCTGATTGTGGGCTCAGGGAATTTTGAAAAGGCGGTGCCCTTTGTGAAGAGGCCCGCATCGCGACCTTTTGCGTTCGCGAATAGTCGACTGAGGCCGTATTCAATGTATTTTAACTGGTCTCGTTGTTAGTGGGGATCTGAGCGTAGGTACGGAGTAACTAGAGGGTTCGTGTTGCACGCTTGGAGTGAGCTCTTACCATTGTGCTGGCGATCAACCTGCAATTTTCTCCAGGATTTCAATTTGCAAAGAGTGAAAGGGTAAAGAGTCTTATCTTTCCCCCCTTAAATGCTATACTTACATTGTTTTCATTTTTAGCTGCCCTGTCAGCTATTCCGGGCCGCTTTCGGGCCGGTTACGGGATGGAGAGGCTCTTCGCCTGAAAAAAGGCGTCTAGATATCCTCATAGACAGCCTCATGCAGGATGCGAGTATGTACTTGAATCTACTCTAAATGGCAACTGTCACATCCACTCTTTCGCGATTGAAGTATAATTCAGGGACTTCACATGGCGTGTGATCTTGCCGAGACCCACCGATCATTGGCGATGCTACCCGTCGATCGATTGCGGGGGCATGTGGAAAAGATGTCTGGGGGCTAGCCGAGGCTTTATAAGGAGAGCCCTGCAGAAACAATTGAAATTCCCCATAAACACCCATTGCAGTCAGTGGTCGATTCCAAATACTGGGACATATAGGCGCATGCGATGGATCTTTTGTATCAAAGTGTCGGGGCCGACCTACTGCCACAGGCCACAGCCTTCTGGTCAGAAATCGTGCAATCTTACTCGCCACAAAGGATCGAATTTGTTGGAACCTTGCTAGTCCAGCTATTCGCATTTTGGCTGCCATCCATCTTCTACCTTTCACTGGATACCATTGCACCATCTTTCTCCCAGAAGCACAAAATCCAACCAGCTCCCAAACAACCCACAAGACGCGACATCCTGCAATGTTTTCTAGTCGTGAGCCAAAACCAGATCATCTCGTCCATCTTGCACATTGCACTCCTTGCTATATCGAGCAAGGTAGGTTCCACATCTGCATATCGTGTTGAGGCTTCTTTGCCTGGGGCCGGAGAATTCATCCGCGATATCGTGATAAGCTTGCTTCTGCGTGAGGTCATGTTTTACTACGGCCACCGACTATTGCATGTTCCGTATTTTTATCGTCGGATCCATAAGAAGCATCACAAGTTCACCGCACCGATTGCGTTGGCTGCTCAATTCGCACACCCCATTGAGCAGATTTTCGCCAATGCGCTGCCCATATCATTGCCACCGCAGTTGCTAGGGAGTCATGTGTTGACCTTTTGGCCTTACCTCGCATGGGAGTTATTTAATACAGCCACTGTGCATAGCGGGTATGATTTTTTGAGTAACAAGGCGAAAATGCACGATCTGCATCATGAGAAGTTCAATTTGAACTATGGATCGCTCGGGCTGTTGGATTGGGTTCATGGAACGAATAAACTAGGGAAGCGGCACTCTGAGTAGGAGCTCTTGGAATTATTGCTGTGTGCGTTGTGTGCGTCCCCTAAAAATTTAGTTTGATACTGATAGTACTGGAATCCCAACTGGGCGTTCTGAGGACCCCCTCCTTTTTCAATGGTCATGATTGTTCGTAGTTTATAATTTTACTCGCGCCATATTTATCACACTGATGTAATAACCCTGGGGATTTCTCTTGTGTATTTGCAAGGTAAATCTCACAAAGAGAAACAATAAGGCCCAAAAATAGTGCTGGATGGGATGTGGAAGAAACAATAAAAGGTTTCAAGTTGGTGACCTGTGGCTTTATAGACTCTTGGTGTTGGCAGGTTCATACATCATACCCATCATAATGTCAATACTAAATATAGATGTACTCAGACTTTCCTCTTGGTAGAAAAAAACACGCGTCATGCCAAGCCAATACTATGTATGTCTACAGGGGTCTGCGACATCGGGCTTCTAGAGGCCGCACCGGGTACAGTTCAAGTTTGTAAAAGTTCATCTAGTCTAAACATAAGAATCATAGTAGACAACTACACTTGTTCAAGTATATGAATTTCTCGTTTCGCTTTATGATCTAGTATATACGGTACTATATTCACCAATAAAGAGTTTCAAGCCAGCATCTGACAGCCTAGCAAACTTAGACAGTCCGAGTCCTACTGAAGGTGTCTCCAAGGGAAACCCCGCGTGAACCCAATAACTGAAGGCTGGGAATAATGGAAATATGAGCGTGAAATGCAGGATTAGAACCAGATGTGGACTTTGAAACAGAGGAAAGGGTCCTCAAGGCTCCACAATAAAGTGAACTGGTAGACCCTGCCTCGCCGGAGATGCCCCTTGCATGATGATCGACAGGTCGAAAGATATCTCCCCTAACAAGAATCGTGGTAGCACAGAAGTGAAGTGTCCAATCAAAGAATAGTATCATGTTCAGTTTCCAATTCATCCTTGCTGCTGCGGCCAGTCACTGCTTGGCGCAGGGTTGATCAAGTCCCAAATTAGATACAGGGTGGTGAAAGGGTGTTTGTTGTGGGTGTGGAACCTTGACAGTAGAAGCAGCTTCAGGCTCCCACAGGTATAACAGGATTACAGGATCCGCCCTGCCTTCTTCATCCCTACGTTCTTGCCAATTCTGCCAGTCCTTCGCTCTTTCCCTGTTTGCCGTCCAGTCACTCGCTCACGTTCCTGTTCGCGTTATTGTCATTTCCACCACGACTTCCAAGTCTCCTACTCGTACTTTCGCTCATATTTTACTCGACATTGTTTACACAGTATCCAAGACGATATTTTACGACCAAATCGCGATACCTGGACAGTGAAATCCCACCATGAAGACGAATATCCTGTCCATTGCCACAGCTCTAACGCTGGGAGCCTCTACTGTGTGGGGAAGCCCTTCCAGCACCGTAAAGCGTGACAGCATCACCCCCATCACTGTCAAGGGCAACGCATTTTTCAAAGGCAACGACCGATTCTATATTCGTGGCGTGGACTATCAGCCTGGTGGATCTTCTAAGCTCGCTGACCCAATCGCTGATGCTGATGGATGCAAGCGCGACATCAAAAATTTCAAGGATTTGGGCCTCAACACAATTCGCGTATACTCGGTAGACAACTCAATGAACCACGATGAGTGTATGCAAGCTCTGGCGGATGCAGGAATCTACTTGGTCCTTGATGTCAACACTCCCAAGTATGCCATCAACCGTGCCGACCCTCAAAAGTCATACAACGATGTGTACCTCCAGTACATCTTTGCGACCGTTGAGATGTTCGCCAAATATGATAACACACTAGCTTTCTTCTCTGGTAATGAGGTTATCAACAGCGGTAACTCTTCTTCGGCTGCGCCTTACGTCAAAGCTGTCACTCGCGATCTTCGCTCATTTTTGCGAGCCCGCAAGTTGCGTCACGTCCCAGTTGGATACTCAGCTGTAAGTGCATCTATATATCGCTCGCTCTGAAGAAATATGCTAAGAAGAACAGGCCGATATCGATACCAACCGACTTGAAATGGCGCAATACATGAACTGTGGAACTGACGACGAGCGCAGCGACTTCTTTGCTTTCAACGACTACTCTTGGTGCGACCCATCCTCTTTTAGTGTGTCCGGCTGGGATCAAAAGGTCAAGAATTTCACTGGATATGGTCTCCCTCTTTTCCTTTCGGAGTACGGTTGCAACACAAATACTCGCAAATTCGAGGAGGTCAGCTCCTTGTATTCCACCGACATGACTGGTGTCTACTCCGGTGGCTTGGTTTACGAGTACTCCCAGGAGTCCAGCAACTACGGATTGGTAAAGGTTAACGGCAACAATGTTAAAGAGCTCCCCGACTACGACGCCCTGAAGACTGCCTTTTCCAAGACGGACAACCCGGAAGGTGATGGAGACTACAACAAGACCGGTGGCGCGAATGCTTGTCCTCCCAAGGCTGCACCCAACTGGGATGTCAGCAGTGATTCCCTGCCAGCCATGCCAGCTCCTGCCAAGAAGTATCTGACTGAAGGTGCTGGAAAGGGCAAGGGGTTCGATGGTGATGGTAGCATGGAGGCAGGCACTGAATCTACTACCACTGCTACATCAGGATCCGGAGAGGTCTCTGGTGCTACCTCCACATCTACCAGTTCCAGCTCCAAAGGTGCTGCCCCAGGTATCAAGGTTCCACAGCTGCCAATGACATCTGTAGTTGTTGGTTTGGTGACAATTATGTCGACTCTCTTTGGCGCTAGCCTTATTCTTCTGTAACATTTGCCCTAGCAAGGGCTTTTTACTGTTTATAGTGAGTCCATTTTGACTGACCAAATGATCTTGTATTCTTAATTATGTGTTCTCTCGACAAGAGCCCGATGTTTACATATGACTGGCTTCAGAGTGTACAGCACCCCATCACATACACTGCTGTTTCTATGGAATACGATGACGTCGGGTTTATTGCCTCTGTTTTTATCGATGCCGCTGGAGGTTATTGGAGAAAGGTTCAATCAAATTGGCATTCAGAGCTTTGGCTTCAATATTCTCTGTGTATACAAATCCCAATCCACTTTTCTCCTAGCTTGGAATTCCTTGACACCATGAGCCCCATCTGCATCTGGGCTCATCATTTCACTGAATATATTCTTAATACCTGAAGTTTGCTGATCACTCCCTGCACTGGTCCATGCAAGCCTAATCAACTCCTTTGACATACGAGATGCACCAGGGGATGCTACCTTTAGCGCAATGAGAAAGCTATCTAGATGAGCATGCAGCTTGGGAGTAGAATCGGAGACCTGGGAGACGATACCAAGCGCCTTCAACTCCTTAGGAGCAATAGGACGAGCAGATAGCATAGCTTCTCGCGTAAATGGAAGACCCCATTCGCGAATCACATATTTTGATATTGTGGCCGCACATAGCCCCATCTTCACTTCACTTAAAGTCATCATGGCATCTTTTGTACATAACCGTATATCGCAAGCAAAAGCAAGTCCGACACCACCACCCAAAGCTGGCCCATTGATACATGCAATTGTAACCTTAGATGAGGTATCGATAGCTTCAAAGAGGGCAGTCAAGCGGTTAAGCTGAGCCATGCTTGTTGAGTCATTTTGGCCAACGGGTGTGCTGCCTTTGCCGAGGTCCATCCCTGTACAGAAAAACTTTCCATTTCCAGATATGACAATACGTGAGATTTGAGGATCGTTGCTGATGTCGTTGATTGTGGTGGTCAGATCATGAATCATGTCTGCTGTCAACGCATTGCCGTTCTTCGGCCTGTTCAAGATGATTTTCATATTCACCTCAGATCGATATAGAAGTAGGCCCTGTGTCTTGGAAACGAGATTCCACTGAAGCGAGACATCTTTGGAAGCCTGGTTCTTCGCTATAGACAGAGATTCCATCTTTTTGATATGGATTGCTGTGCCAGCCCGGCTCGAATTTGTTATGGAAAGTTGTTTTGATATCCACACTCCGGTATGGACCAGCTTGAATATATCAACGCCTGTTTTGATTCCGGCACTATGAAACATGTATACCACATCCTCTGTAGCGACATTCCCTTTTGCTCCTGGGGCAAAGGGGCAGCCGCCCAGACCTGCAACACTGCTATCAAAAACGCGGATTCCACAGGTGTATGCTTCCCAGACATTCGCAATTGCTTGTCCATAAGTATCGTGGAAATGACCTGCAAGATTTTTTAACGGAATACCATGTTCCGCGAGATACGATATCAAGTTTCGCACGTTAGAAGGTGAGCCAACACCCAGGGTATCGCCTAGACTAATCTCGTAGCAGCCGGCATCGAGTAATGATTGCACGCAATGAAGAACAGATGCTGGTGAGGTGGGGCCGTCGTATGGATCTTCAAAGATGCAAGATACGTATCTTGTCAGGGTAGAATAGTATGTTAGCTCGAGTTCTATAATATTGAAAATAGCCCAGGTGACAAAAACTAATCTAGACACTTACCCTCTAACCACAATATTGGATTGTAGCGCCAAAGAAGTCACTTCCTTGGCCCTTGTGATTCCTTGATCGACAGTGCAGTTGATATTTGCTTTACTGAATCCCTCCGTAGCGCTAACAAAGACGGCAACTTCCTTAACGCCATGCTCGATAGCAATTTTCAGTCCTTTGATATTCGGAATTAAGACCGGATGTCGAATATTAGGCTCTGTCAAGCTCTGTTTGATATTTGGGTCACCAAGGACATCCCGACAGTCCGCTAGCTGAGGTACAGCCTTCGGCGATACCACGGAAGTCAACTCGATAGTACGTAGTCCGGTCTCTTTGAGTCGCTGGATTAATTCCAGCTTCGTCTTAGTCGGTATAGGATCTTGTATGTTTTGTAAGCCGTCTCGTGGCCCTACTTCCACGATTCTGACATCTGGGCATATAATCCGAGCACTCATATTGGCGATGATTTGTCAGGTTGATGTTTGTGAGTATCCAAATCACCATGTCTCTCCTTTTTGATCTAAAGCCTCAGAAATGCTTACCTGGCTTTGCCTTACGGCGTATTTGCCCTGTGCTCGTATTATGTTTATCCGCCGGACCGAAACCCTTTCCTCCACATTCACACCGAAACGGCCCCACCATGACGGAATCCAGATGGGGCCCCAGATTCGGACCGAAGTTCACATGTGGCTGACTTGCATTTGTGAATCATTAATTGACTATTGATGGCGCGGGGAAGGAAGGTAAGGGGTGTTTGTTCAATAGGAGAGGCTGAAATGACATGGATCTTCGACATAGACAAACAAAAGTTGCTTGTTTTGGGCATTATGGATATTTTTAGATGTAGAGAAACTGAGTTCAAACTCTTTCATGGATGTTTCACGCACATGACTTAGACAATTGGGCCTTTTGGCCATTGAGAATAGTCAATGGTGCTGACTACATGGATGTTACACTTCCTACTAAGTACAGGGGCCAACTTCCGGGCACCCCGGATTATCGATTTTGGGTAGAAGAAAATAATGGATGAATTGGGGGCTTAAAGTTTTGCTTTGATGGTGTCGCGACTAATGAGCTGATTCGCGATATCTCGCATTATATGCTTCTGATGCTTGCCACTTCCAGTCTTTGGGAAATCAACCCCAACATCAACATTTCCAATCCAAAATATGTACTGGGGCGTTTTGTGGCGACCCAGTTTTTCGCTAACCCATCTTTTGACATCTTCGTCGGAGACTTGGTCTTGCTTGTCTGCGATCTTCAAAAAGCATCCTACAACTTCACCGTATCGTGAATCTTGCACTCCAACAACACTAGCCTCACTGATTGAGGGGTGTGCTGTAATTCGTTCTTCAATCTCTCGAGGGAATATATTCTCTCCTCCTAAAAAAAAATCAATATTAGTATGAAATTTCAGATCAACCTAAGAACCCATACCTCGAATAATAAGATCCTTGATGCGACCGGTAATCTGTAAATATTCCTCTTGATCTATGATACCCTCATCACCAGTGTGCATCCAAAGGAGGCCATTTTCGTCTTTTCTCATGACCTCAGCTGTCTTCTCTTCATTCTTCCAGTAGCCCTTTTGTAGTGCAAATCCACTCGTGCATATCTCTCCGCGCTGTCCACTCGGTAAAATTTTGCCATTCTTATCAATAATCTTGGCAGATGTGTGAGGAAACACTCTCCCAACAGTGTTAGTACGTTTCTCATCCGAGTCATTAATATCGGTGAGAAAGGTGACTGGGCTCGTTTCAGTCATCCCATAAGCAATAAGCATCTTCTCGACCCCCATTCTGTTCCGGAGCTCATTCATCAGATCCTGAGATACGGCAGATCCAGATGCTAGACCGGTCCTCAAACGGCGAGGTCGTTGCCCCGTTTTCGCCATAACTTCTAATTCCGCGACGTACATCGTAGGAACACCTAGCAGGACTGTTGCATCTTCTTCCACGATTGCATCTACCACCTTTTTGGCGTCGAAAAAGTCAGATGGGAAGACGATAGTGCTCCCATAGCAGAAAGAAGCTAGAAATCCCATAACAAGACCAAAGCAGTGAAACAGAGGTGGCGGGCAGCATATCACATCATCAGAGGTGAGCTTTAGGCCAGCACCAACAAAGCGGGCGTCATTGATAAGATTCCTACCAGAGGTCAGTTATCTCTTTTTCTGCATTCAAGAATGAATCAGAAACTCACACGTGTGTCAACATGGCTGCCTTCGGGGATCCCGTAGTTCCTATATTATCCATTAGAGACGTTGAAGACCAACTGCCGTAACTGTATCCATACCTGACGTGAACTGCAAGTTGAGAATATCACTTGAGCTGACCGAAGCCTCTGCTCGTTTGAGCAAAGAGTCATTCATGAAGACGGAATGGCCATTTGAGATAAATGTATTCCAAGATTGTATCTCTACTCCATCTTGGACAACTGGTTTATCTCCCAAATAGACAACACGTTTTAAGTCGGGTACGGCTTTGTTTGTCGCCTGCTCTCCACAGAGTATATCGATATGTCCGGAAAGAGATCGGGATCCAATTTTCGACGATACGAACACTATCTTACAGGCTTGGAAGTAGAGAGAAGAAATTGGTAAGTTGAAGATATTTTGTGAAGCCAAGCTTGGGATTGTAAATACTCACTGCTCGTATTAACCGCATTCCGCAACTCTTCAGGAGTGTATGTGTTGTTGAAGACAAAAACAGGACAACCAATTCGTGCCCCGCCTAGGAAGACCTCAAGATATTGATGACAATTGCCGGCCATAATGCCTACGCAGTCACCATGGCGGAGACCCATTTCGAGCAACGCTTTAGCAAAGTTTTTGCTCCGATCCACTAGCTGGCGATATGAAAGTCGCACAGCCTGCCATGGGAATATTGCGGCAGGGTGATCTGGAAATTGAGCGGCTTGCCTGTCCATAAGCTTCCCAAGAGTCTCAAACACAAGATGAGGTTCTTTCGGCCCATGAACGAGTGCTAAGGTAGGGTCTTCCATGTTGAAAATGTTGAAAATTTAGGCAATTGGCGTCTGAAGAAATTGAATTGATAAAAAACGTTAATCGCCAATTTAAAAGAATCGACTAATGTTCATACCGTCTTTTCTCTTCTAAGTACAGTGGTGTGGATCTGCTCATTGATCATAGCCTGTGTGGGTCCGTGGGTGCTGTCCCCGGGGACGGACGACCTCCGGCCTTCGGTCCGGTCATGTCCAGGCACTCAACCCTGCTATGGCTTGTGCTTGATTAGCTAAATCTCCTGCTTTGGAATCTTGTTTTGGATCACAAAAAGGAAATCATTCATGAAATTATCGTTTTAAGAGAAAGCTTCATTATGGCAACATCATCCGCTTTCCCCGTTTCAACGGCCAATTTGGATTTGCGCGGAGAGCAATTCCAGGCAAATAAGGAGAGTTGGAGTCCTGAGATTGAAAAATTCGAGAAGGCTTTGAAAGAAGTATCGGCTGAAGGAAACGATATTTCTTTAAAGCGGCATCAGAGTCGCGGCCAGCTATTGCGTAATTATCTACCAATATTGAATTCATGTTCAAAAGCGCTGACCTTGATGTTACAGCTCGAGATCGGGTCGCGTTGCTTCTAGATCAAGATTCGCCTTTTCTGGAGCTTTGCTCATTTGCTGGGTACCAGAACAAAGATTCAACGCCGAATGCAAATCTCATTGCGGGAATTGGAAATGTTTGGTATGTCAAGTATCATGCGGTTTGATAATTATACTGATGCCAGTAAAGCGGGAAACCATGTCTTCTCATGTCGCATATTCCAACTCAAAGTGGAGGAGCTTGGAATGAAATGACGGGTAAGTTTTAAATTATATTCCAGTTTTCAACCTCTAATGCTTTCCAGTCCTTAAGGTAAACCGAATTATGGAGATCGCTTTCGAAAACGATCTTCCTCTCATTTCACTTGTCCAATCTGTGAGACCGTCCCAGCAGTCAACATATGTCCTTAATCATTGCTAATAAGATTAGGCTGGCGTATTCCTTCCACAGCAGTTTCGTGTGTTCCATAAAGGAGGTCAATTATTTCACGACCTTGCTCAACGCACCCAGTGCGGTAAGCCGTCATGTGCGATCGTTTTCGGCTCTTCGACAGCGGGTGGTGCGTACCATCCAGCTTTATCAGATTATACAATCTTTGTCGAAAACCAAGCGCAGGCATTCCTTGGTGGTCCACCTCTCGTCAAGATGGCAACCGGGGAAGACGTGGAAGCCGAAGCGCTGGGGGGTGCCAAAGTTCATGGAACCACGACTGGCCTTGCGGACCAAATCGCAGCCGATGAGTATGAATTCCGGAATGGAGATTTATATCTATAATGCTTGTGGGTCGTACTGACATATGTGTTTTCAGATTTGATGCGATCACAAAGGCCCGCGAGTGGGTAGCCACACTCCAAGTGCGGAGTTTGCGCGAATTACAAACGATCGAGCCCATTGCTCCACGATACCCAGCTGATGATCTTCTTTCTATTGTGAATCCTGATATTCGCAAACCATTCGATATGAATGAGGTTCTTTTGCGTCTTGTTGACGATTCCCGTCTATCGGTGTTCAAACCTAAATATGGTCCCAACATGATCACATCTTGGGCTCACATTATGGGTAGGAAACTCGAATAATATTAAAGTGAAAGGAAATTTTGGGCTAACATTGGATATAGGAATCCGAGTTGGCATCGTTGCTAATCAGATCTCCGTTATCAACCCCAATGAAGCGGCCAAGGCCGCCCAATTCATACGGATGTGCAATCAACAGTAAGTAACTAGGCCTAATGCCATTTTCAACTTTTACTGACTTTTATAGGAATACGCCAATTGTGTTCTTACATAATGTTACTGGATTCATGGTTGGCACCAAAGCCGAGCATGCGGGTATCATTAAGATGGGTGCTCAAATTGTCTCAGCCGTCAGCTGCTCAACCGTCCCGCATATCTCAATTATCCTAGGAGCATCATATGGCGCAGGGAACTACGCGATGTGTGGTAGGTCTTACAAACCACGTTTCATTTTCACTTGGCCGACCGGACGCTGTAGTGTTATGGGACCCGATCAACTCTCTGGGGTCATGGAACAAGTACAGGAAGCGAGCGCTAAATCAAAAGGTGAAACGCTTTCAAAAGATAAGCTTCAGAAGCAAGTAGAGAAATTCCGCGAACAAGCCCACAAAGATGCAGAGTGCTATTCCACCAGTGCCATGCTCATTGACGACGGCATTATTGACCCGCGCGATACACGCGATGTCTTGGGTATGTGTTTGGAAATAGTTACAATGCAGGGAGTGGGAGGGACAGACACACATAACTTGTTGGCTAGGATATAAGTCTTTCCAATAATTCATATCCAAGTAGATTAATCGAATAAATTCTCAATTTTTCTTGACTTCCCTTCTTCCTTTTCATGTTAAGCAAATTTCTAACTATACCTTCAAAATGTTATGTGCACCGGAACATACAGATTACGACTTTTTGCTTAGGGACTTCTTGGCCATTATTTTGATTCATTTACTTTCACTTTGACTGTCGAGAAACAAGACTCCTCTGCCTAATTCCAGATAGAACTAGCCACCCTTCAAGCTTGAGCAATCTCCACAGTCTTCAATGTTGGGAGACAACAAAAATGATTGACATTCTCACTACCTTTATTATGCGGACCGAAGGCTTCCCCGCAGCTACAACGCGGAGGCCGGACCGAGTGGGTCCCCGGGCTTGTGGATAGGCATCCAGGCGTTACGGTGGCCTTCCAAACAGCGATAATGGGCATGGAAATCAATCTCATTAAACCTGAAATACCTGCTAGATGAAACCGTTGAAAACTTCATGGTTTTTGATCCCTCTACCAAAATGACCCACGCATCCAATATCCCAGCCCCTGTTGAGCATGGGAACGCCGCTCCTCAACGTGACCCGTTATATGTCGCAGAGCCTCCATTAGCGTCAAACGGGCGACCGGTCATCCAGAAGATTCTGATAGCAAACAGAGGCGAAATTGCCTGTCGAATTATTCAAACATGTCGGAAACTGAATATCACATCTACTTCGATCTACGTAAATGAGTGAGTTTGAATATCGCAATAAAGAAAAACAAATGCTAAAATCTCAAGGGACGCCTCCTCGCGCCACATTCAAGATGCAGATGAAGCGATCAACATCGGCAGCATTGAAGGCAAAAATGGCAATCCGTTCTTGGATATCGATTTGCTTGTTCAAATTGCGGTCTCCGTTGGCGCTCAGGCCATCCATCCAGGATATGGTTACTTGAGTGAAAATGCGGGCTTTGCCAATCGTGTCCGCAAAGCAGGTCTAATATTCATTGGACCGAGCGCTAGTGCGATGTCAACACTAGGTGATAAGCGGTCCTCCAAAGACTACCTCAGTAAGCATGCTCCGGATGTGCCTCTGATCCCAGGCTTTGCGGGATCCAGTCAAGAGGTCGACGCTTTGAGACGCGCTGCAGAGGAAATCGGTTTCCCAGTTATGTTGAAAGCATCCGCTGGCGGAGGAGGTAAGGGTATGAGGATTGTTCGAGAATCATCACAGTTAAAAGATGAGCTTGAGCGTGCACAATCCGAAGCGAGTCGCTCATTTGGTTCAAGCGACTGTATTCTGGAGAAGTACATTGAGAGCAGTAAGCATGTCGAGATTCAAATCTTGGGAGACTCCCACGGGGAGGTTGTCTCATTTTTCGATCGCGACTGCTCCATTCAGCGAAGGCATCAAAAAGTGATTGAAGAGACGCCCTGCCCCTTCTTAGACGAAGAAACACGCAGCAAAATAAGTGCAACTGCAGTGCGAATCGCGAAGTTGATCGGATATGAAAATGCCGGTACAGTTGAGTTTGTACTGGACGTGAAAACGAACAGCTTTTATTTCCTCGAAGTTAATGCCCGATTGCAAGTTGAACACCCAATTACCGAGGAGGTTACTGGCGTAGACCTCGTGTCTTTGCAGATATTTGCCGCAGCGGGCGGGAAATTAACCAGTCTTCCTCCCTTGAGACGTGTCTCTCAACATGGACATGCTATTGAAGTTCGACTATGCGCTGAAGACCCCCAACGCAACTTCTTCCCGGAGCATGGCAAGGTTCACCTTTGGCTGCCTGTGAAGGGAAATCTAACCCCAGGGAGAGATATCCGATACGAAACAGCCGTGACAACTGGCGCCTCAGTCTCTATCTACTTCGATTCCATGATTGCCAAAATCGTGGTATGGGCTCCTACAAGGTCATTGGCTATTGAGAAGATGGTTAAAGTACTCGCACACACCGCCTGCATTGGAGTTAAGACAAATCAATTGTTTCTCCAGGCATGCTTGACCAATGCAGCGTTTTCGGACCCGGCATACACAACCTCATTTATCCCATCTCAGATCGACAATCTTCTGCGATTTCCTAACCATGAAAATCAAGCAGATCTAAAGAAGATTTTAAGTATCATCCCAAGTCTTGTCATACGGAAGATTTCAGACTATACCCTTGAATCAAAGAGTCAGAAGCCACTTCGAACCGTCAGAAGGCAGTTTCGGAATCAACGATTTGATCCCGTGAATGTCCATTGTGACATTTTGACCACAACTAATAACCTCGGCGGGAAGCAAAACCCCAGTTCAAGGCTCATGTGTATATGGAAATCACAAACGCTAGTCGATTCTTCAGAAGATGCATACATTTTCCCTGTCCCGGAGCTTGAAACCTCTTCTGATACATTCCTTACCGCTGCAGCGGAAGTATCCGCCCAATACAATGCAATCAGCCAAGATCTTCGGAGTGGGAAAGCAGTATCATCAGTCCCATACAGAGTCTCAATGCTTGCATGGAATTCTATTGAAGGAAATAGAGGCGATAGCAGCACCTTGAAGATTTCTTCGATAGAACTTTCAGTTAACGGAGCCAAGATACAGGCCTACGTGGTGATCCCATCAATTCACCCCTACTCGCTGTCTGGTGAGATTGATCGCAGTCAAAGTATATTTTGTCACCTGCCAGTACTCGGGACATGGATAGAATTCAAGCGGGATACCCTGCTTTCATTTGCGGAAAGTCTTCGTTCTACGACGAAGGCCAGTAACGAATCCGAGAAAAAGGCCATCACAGCTCCGATGCCATGTAAAGTCTTGTCTGTGTTGAAAAATAATGGAGACGAGGTCAAGTCGGGGGAAACAGTGATGGTGATTGAAAGTATGAAAATGGAGGTTAGCATATCCGTGTCTGCAACTGGGAAATTTGAATCGAAGTGGAAAAAGGGCGACGCGGTGGAAGAAGGGAAGGTTCTTTGTTCGGTGGTATAAACTGCGGCTTAATGAAGCGTTACATATGCCCAGATGCTTGAATTTTTAAATCTACATGTATCGACTTCTAATTATACTCTGTACAATAACCACTAATATGGGCCGGGCCGTATGCGTAATCTTACTTTCATTAAATATGGAAAGACTCATATTCAATCGAAAGCGAGTAATAGCAGACCAACATTTGGATCCTTAAGAAACTCCGTTGAACGATACTAGTAAAGGTCAGGAACAAATATCTGCAAGGAAAATTAAAATGTTGAACATATACTATCGACACAAAACTATTCAAAACACTTTCGATGCAGTTGAAGGTAAATCTAAAGCTTACTTTGTACTTTCTTCATAGTCTTCACCTCCTGATTAACTGCTAGATCGGACAAGATCTCTTCACTTCCACCACCCACGACCATCACCCGCACATCGCGACTTATCTGTTCCACTCTTGCGCCTCGGCCATTTTTAGAGTATCCCAGTCCACCCATCACCTGCTGAGCCTCCCGGTTCACCTTTTCGAGCGTTTGTCCTGCGAGCACCTTGAGATTGGCGAAGAGTCCTCCCATTCCAGCATCGGTTTTTTTCTGCTTGGCCATCTCAGAAATATAGACCAGTTGCTCCATCCAAGCATAGGTAGAGTCCAAGCTGCGAGCCATCATACTAAACTTTGCACGGATAACTTGGTTTTCAATCAACTTCCGACCGAATGTTTCACGGCTGATAGCATGTTTATAAGAGTCTTCCGCGCAAACTCGGGCCATTCTCAAAGCCGTGCAAGCAAGCCATAAACGCTCATGGTTGAAGTCTAGTTGAGAGGTGAGTACACTGATAACCTCGAATTGAGAATTGAGAGTGGAATATGAAAACGGAACATACTGTTCATAATGACTGAGAATCCTTTGTTTTCTTCCCCAAGGAGGTTAGCCACTGGAACCTCCACTTGATCGAATTCAATATATGTCGATCCTAAATAGATTTAGCGACTGATCTTGGGAATAATATTAATTGTTATTGTGATAGCTAGCTCTTACCACTCGCAAGGACACCAGAGTTGTCAATCTTTCTACAAGAGACACCAGGTGCCTTCAATGGAATGACAAGCGCGGAAATACCGTGGACTCCCTCTCCACCAGTTCTGACAGCTGCAGTACAATAGTCTGCGAAGATTCCATTCGTAATCCACTTCTTTGCTCCGTTCACAATATAAACGTCACCCTTTCTCCCCGCCGTTGTCGTGATGCCAGCAACATCTGAACCCGCTATAAGTAAAATAAAAATGGTCAATCATTTTGGTCTTCCACACATCAAGCTCCCCAAAGAAAGGCCAAAATTCATACCATCAGGTTCAGTGACACCCAGACAAAATCTTATCTTCCCAGTAAGCATGTCCGGTAAGAAACGGTTCTTTTGCTCTTCATTGCCAAAGTTGATGACCGGCGGGCCACCGATTGAGTTTCCACAACCGAGCGCCCAAATTATTCCAAGATATCCACATCGAGCAAGTTCATCGATGACAACAAGATCATGGAAGCCATTCCATTCTAAAGGCTTGACATTTCCAGGAAGTCGCTGCCCTTGTAAATGATTGAGCGCTAAGGGGAAGACCCCAACTGCAGTGTATCCAAGCTCTGCGTGCCTTTTATGGACCTTTTTAGAACGACGTATTAGCTGACCTGAGAAAAGAAAATCACCGAGAGAAATATCTCAAATACGACGCGTGATAAGAACAAACCTCCTGCGGCACAAAGCCTTGACTCTCCCATTCTTCACAGAAGGGCGTGATATATTCATCCACGTATTCGCGGGCTTCTTTTTGTAGCCGTAAATGAGAATCGTTATAGTATGGACTGAAATGACGATTCAGCCATAGCGGGTCTGCGAACGGCGTTTGTGAGACCGAAGACATTTTGTCGAATTGGAGAAGCGTTGAAAGTCCCTTAGGTATAAAGAAGAGAGAACAATTATTTCGTATGTTAAAACCTCAAGTTAAAAAATTATATCCCGAAAATTTACTCAGTAAGATGTGTCTCACTAGATGGTACAACTGGTAGTAGGCGTCTCCCGTCACCCGCGTCCGGAGCGTTGAGTGGAGTTTGGCTCCGGTCCGGGCCCTCTACGGACCGCCAGGACCGATTCCTACACTACACCTCTCTCACCTTCATACTAGTAATACATCACAAAACACACAATAACAATCAAATTAGGACAATTTGGAAGGTCTAGTCTATCAAGCATTGATCTCCCACGGCATATACACGATTTGACTTACGAAAGTATGAAATTGTTTGTCATAGATAGTTGCTAATTGTATTAAACATGCTGGGCCATCGGACCGGGCGCACTAGGCTGTTCCGCAAACTAAAGCTAAAGCTACACTATGCCATTTGCGCCCGGACTACAATTTAATAAATACTCGACTTCGTTCAATCTCATAGTCGGTGTTAAGGCGCCGAAAATATCAGGACTTGCCCCATCAAACCGAGGGTGAGTGGGTGACAAAGCATTTGATTCGAGCGCCCACATTGTAGCCATATTTGGTGTTGCAGGTTTATCAGTAAGTGGCTTTTTGTGCGGATCGGAGCCGAGGATTCGGTAGTCAATCATTGACCACAATACTTCTTGAGAGAAAGAGTCGAGTTCCTCAGCCAAGCATGACGGATCTAGAAGATTGGCGAATCGATGGGATATACTATGAAATTCGCGAAGACGGTCAAACTATAGATATCTATGTGAGTAAGACACATATACTTGATTGGATCGCAATCTTACCATATTGGCTGCATGGACCCATAAGTCGGCTAAGCTTTCCAGCGCATCCATACTTTGTTGGAAGTAATGTACACCATCCGACTCTTGGGTGACCACATTTTGCTGTTCGAAATGGCATGCGAGAGAATGAATTCCGCCAGCAACAGCTATGCAATATGCATAAAAGGACGACTCAATAAGGCATCCACTCTCAGTAGCCTCACGTAACAGATCCATTAGCTGCCTAGCATGGGCACAAGAAGACTGGAGGGAACGAGCAGAGAAGCTAACTGGTGCCTTAGTTCCAAAAGCCTTCAGCCGCATACGCACCAAGAACGGGTGGTTTAATAGACAGTGGCAGAGATGGAACAATGTGTGGGCAAAGATGAAATGGCCTACTTGCTGCTGATCAATAGCCTCCGACGGAGGAGACCTTCCTTGAACAATGTCCGATATCCTCAGTCCACTAACATTAGAGTATGATTCAAGAAGTAACAGCGAAGAATTAATGGCGGCATATTCAGATTTGGTGTCCCAAGGGGGGATTTCATCCTCTTTTCTATTTTGGTGAACGTATCGTGTGCATCGTCCAAATATAGAAGCCATTAAAATGACCAATGCAAAGGGGCTTGGAGTTTCAGCGATCTCCATATTCCAGTTGAGGAGTTGGTCAAGGGTATTTGTCTTTTTCCATTGTGAAGTATTGAAAGTTTGCTCATCGCACGGCAATTGGACATTGCAGTCCTCATCGTGAATAACAACTGGTCTTGAGCGACCGCAAGATATCAGTTTGTCAATAAGATAGCTTGACCAGAATGTCCGGCGTCGCTCTTCTTGCTCAATATGGGAGAGCCATTGGTCGGGTTCCGACATAAGATGAAGGTCCTGTGAGATACGTGCAGCTAGACCGATTTTCAGCCAACCCGAGCTAACTCGTCCGGCTTTGCATGGTAATGAGTCTTATCAGCTATCATGCTAATTTCACATTTGTGATTTAAGGGAGGTCCCACCAGTATAATCGACGACAGCAAGAAGGTTCACAGTCTGAACAACATGGACATTTAGGTTCTCTTCGACTGTAAAATGCTCCGCGAGTACCGACAACCAAGAGTCCCTCGCATATTTCTCTGATGCTTCTTTCTTTTTGCCCGTAAAATATTCGTGATTTGAAAATCGTACTGCTGAGGAAAGTATTGCCAGAACCAAACAGTCTGGCAAAGAATTGTTCTCGAGTCTTTGTCTGAACGAGGTTTCTTGGAAATAGGAGTAAGGCTGGTTATGAACATGGCGAAAATAGGTATCAATGACGGAGTGGAGCACGGGAGCTGGAGGAATTGATCTGCTCAAAGCATGTGTTTAGGATTGCTTTCTAGGTGAACTTATAACTGAGACATAACATACGGGTGTGTTTTTGGGGAGGCTGGTAAAGATGGAAATAAAGGTGCATCGGTGTCTGTTATCGGTGGAGGCGAGGAGTCGGTTGGGAAAGAAAACGTCGAAAATGAATTTCTGTTATCTGATTTAGCACCGAGAAGAGATGCGACTATCATGGATTTGACGAACTTATTCTGGTTAGACTTCCCACTGAGCTCTGCTAGCCGAGATTCTATTGTGATAAGTCGTTGAAGAAGCTCAGTCTAGTATTTCAAATGAATTAGTCTCAATTATAGCATGCAATTGGCAAATTGATTGGAAATAATCCAGCTTCACGAACATTATCCAAACCGTTGCTAGCCGTGATTTGAGGGACCGAAGCTTGTGCCGAGGGTTGCGCTGAAGGTTGAGTTTCGTTGACCGTCGCAGAGTATGGTTCATAGACACAGGATAGGCGATTACGGCGGCAATGAAAGCAGATTGGGCGTTCTCCAGAGCACTTCGTCTTTTTGCGCCTGGAATGAAACATCAGTAATGCGTTAGGACACTCAATTGACCGGCTATCTTCACATAGGTCGACCATACCTGCAGTTTGCACAAGCTTGCCGTATACGCCTAATCCCTCCTGCGTAGAAAGGATCCACAGTCATACTCATCGCGGGGTAGATTGGAGAAGTTAAGAGAGGAGCGTCCACTAATTTTTAAAAACAATTGAAAGCGATGAATTTTAGCACATGGAGATGAGCTAATGGTGCGGGGTGACTAGCCTGAGGGGTTATTCCCGGGGCCTTTCTACCGGGGTTCCCCTTCCCCGGAATTCAAGGTCAAGCTGGATAATATTGGAGAGCTATTCTGGCGATAGTTTCATGGCAAGTCCCTTGAAGAATTCTTCTGGCCACCGTTAAGTATTCGAATTTTCTGATCATAATTGAGGATCTAAAGTGCTATTGTTCGGCTGATCTGCAAATCTGCACATGTCGTGTTACTGAGCTTCTACCTGGCGCAGGTCCTTGCACATGTGAACTAACTAGTTCACATGTATCATAACGCCGATGATTGGCTGAGAGTTGTCTCTACGATATTCTCACTTTACTGTCCCCATCCGGTAATTTTGCAGGGACCCACATCGTATAGGCAGGCCCACCTGTCTGACCCAACATTACTCTTCATTCGCTACTGACAGAGCGACGTTGGAATAAATCGATCTTCAGAGGGACTTGTTATCTTTCGCAAAGAACTGGAAATCTCTCGTTTCTACCCATTTTGGGTATTGGATCTCGTGGACCCGCCCGTATCGCGTTCCACTGTTGACAAGCGCCACATAAAATGGATATTGGTTATGCATTGGCCGCTCTGAAGCGCTCACGCGGTATCGGTAAATCCAATTATTTCTCTGGTACTTAAAGAAAACCAGAGTCCTGTGCAATAGACCATTCTTGTCATTACCAACATTTATCAACATATTGAAAATGACTTCTCGCGACGGGTTTCATTGGACACCACAGACTGGATTGGCCCAAGGGGTGCCTTCTATTGGTGTCATTTCACCACCAACCAATATTTCGTCAAGCAATGGATCATGGGATGTAGTGGTTGTTGGTGCTGGCTACTCCGGGCTTACGGCCACTCGTGATCTTTGTGTTGCTGGTATGTTTTTCGGGGATTGAATAGATTAATACGTTTAGTACTAATGCATCAGAAGGTCTCAAAGTTCTTCTTGTCGAGGCGCGCGATCGTATCGGTGGTCGGTCATGGTCTTCAAATATTGAAGGATATCCATATGAGATGGGAGGAACATGGGTACACTGGGGACAACCTCACGTCTGGCGTGAAATCTCGCGGTACCAGATGCGTACTGAATTGGAAGAATCATTCGACTTTAGTCGAGGTGTGAACCACTTTCAATTACGCACCCAGGATGGTGAAACTATAATGAGCCACGAGGATGAAGTAAGTATAAAATGCAGCCCTTGCAGTTCATTTAATTTCTTACATCTGTCATAGGACGCTCTTTTAGCTGGGGCACTAGAGAAATTCGTGAACGTCGACGGAGACTTGGGACGCAAGATAGTCCCCTATGCTCACGATTCATTCCATGTTGCAGAGGCGCGCCAATACGATGAGATGTCTTGCAAGGATCGCCTGCAGCAGATCAATTTATCCCTCACACCAAATGAACGCGCTGGATTGGAGAGCTTCATTCTACTCTGCAGCTGTGGCACATTGGAAACAACAAGCTTTTTCGAATTTCTACACTGGTGGGCATTGTGCGGCTACACTTACCGTGGCTGTATGGATGCGCTGATTTCTTATAAATTCAAGGGAGGCCAGTCCTCATTTGCTATCAAGTTCTTTCAGGAGGCGCTGTCTACTGGGAATCTTTCTTATGTGTTTAATAGCCCGGTCAAGTCTATCGCAGATCACAGTGACAAAGTGACATTGAGCACTCGGGATGGTAAGGAATATGCGGCTAAGCGCCTGGTTTCTACCATTCCTCTCAACGTCCTCAATTCGATTTCATTCAGCCCGCCCCTGGACTCTCAGCGAGCTTCAGGTACAAACATTGGCCACGTCAATCAGTGTGTGAAAGTCCACGCAGAGATTTCAAACAAGGACATGCGATCATGGACTGGAATCTCTTACCCATTCAACAAGCTGATGTACGCTATTGGAGACGGGACTACGCCCGCGGGCAACACTCATATAGTTTGCTTTGGGGGAAACAACAACCACATTCAGCCCGAGGAGAACGTGGAGGAGACCAAGAGAGCCGTCGAGAGTCTCGCACCAGGAAACATGGACGTTCAACGATTGGCAAGTGCAATAATCAAACATGGATAAAGAGAGTGCTCCCTAACATGATACTAGGTTTTCCATAACTGGTCTAAAGACGAGTTTGCCAAGGGTGCTTGGTTCTTCTCATCCCCGAAATTTCTATCTACATCGCTGGGGTCTTTACGCGCTCGCCATGGGAATGTGGTTTTCGCTAGCTCAGACTGGGCTGTTGGCTGGCGTAGTTTCATTGACGGAGCGATTGAAGAAGGGACTAGAGCGGCGATGACAGTAAAAGATGAACTTAGGCCTATAGTCCCCCCACGAGTCCGTCTGTAACGTTGTGGGCATGAATCATATCATTTCACCACATAAGGCCAGAGATAAATAGCAATTGCTTCAATAAACCTTTTCAAAATATCATAAAATCGTATATCTACAATGGAAAGTGACATTCGAATACCGAATCGTTACCTATCACTCCGGGGCCAGATCCGAGACATGCTCGCATCATCCAGGTACCATGCCTTCCAGCTTCCGTCCAATCATGACTTGTACATTGGAATCAATTTGCTAAATACAGGACGAGGAGAGGTCCGAGTTTCTTTCAAGTAATGTATGTTTTGGGAAACTGGGATCCATAAAGACCGGATGCCTGAGACACGTAATGCAGATATTTTACGTCATGTTCGCTAATCATGTCAAGTATGGGGAAATCATAGACATAGTCCAAGAGTTTGGGATAGGAAACGCGCAATAAGTGATAAGAACATGCGATACGCAGCGAAAATATGTGTTTTAACAAGATGGGAGTTTTATCAAATTCTGAGGCAATTTTAGCCTAAAACTGCGATCCTGTAGATGACTATCTTCCAAGCTTCCCGTTCATATTGCTTTCTCTGGTTACTTGCCCTTTTCGGTAATATTGGATAACGCCTCCCCCGCACAACCTTATCTTCCAGCCTGCGGCATAGACTCATTACTTCGTATTTTGAGAAGAGGAGAGATAAACGGTCTGGTATCTGAGCCAATCGCTATTTGGTCTATTTGTTTTTAAATCATGGATAGAACCCCTTTTAACGTTCAAATGTTGACTACCTAGGCATATAGCATTCTATTCTACAATATTTCCCCATGGCCTCGTCCACGATGAATTCAACGGACAATGATATGAAAAAGGGTACGTGCTTTGGGTGTTCAATACTATTTTATGGGATTTTTCGTTAACAGAATTAATATTTAGTGTCTTTAGACGCAGAAAGGCGTAAGTAACGCTTCCTAATATTGCGCCAGTAAAAAAATGCTCATTTTCTCGAAGAGTCAATTCAACTGGGGGCTCTGCCCGGTGGATTACAGAATCAAGGCCTTGATGTTCAGGCTGGAAGCGCTCGAAATATGACAAAATTGGAAACAATATCTGCCAGCTGGGTGATATGTGACAGTTGGGCCGGAGTGGCTGGTACAGTTGCTTTAGCCATTGCACAAGGAGGACCTGCTATGCTCGTATATGGTCCAATTATAACATTGATACTTGTTGGTGCATGTACTTTGACTCTTGCAGAGTTGGCAAGTGTATATCCCACTGCTGGAGGCCAGTACCATTGGACATCTATTCTGGCCCCGAAAAAGGTCAATCGCATTTTGGTCAGTTTCTTCAACCCCCTTGGGAAGGTCGAGCTCATTACTTACAACTTCCTTTAAAATATAGAGCTATTGCTGTGGCATGACGAATGTATTTTCCTGGGTGGCCATATGCTCAGGGATTGCTATCATTCCTGCACAATGCATCGTAGGAATTGCAATCTTCTATTACCCCAATTACGTCCCTAGTGCCTGGCACTATTTTCTCATATATCAATTTATCAATGGAATTGTGCTTCTTTATAACATGACGCTGTTGAAAAGATCTCTTTGGATTCATGATGTGTCTTGTGAGTACCCCGGACCGTTTTCATTCATCTTCTAATAGCTGACCACCTATTACTCATTAGTCTTTGTTACCATCGGTACCTTCTTCGCTATTACTATTGCCTGTCTAGCCAAATCAGCCCCAAATTTCCAGGGGTCGTCACATGTCTGGTCCACATTTTTAAATGACAGTGGCTGGAGTTCTGGTGGAGTTGCCTTTCTCACAGGCCTTGTTACCCCTAACTATATGTATGCTGGAATTGATGGAGCGTTGCATCTTGCCGAGGAATGCCAAAATGCCAGCACAGTTGTTCCTAGGGCATTGATGAGCACTTTGATCATTGGATTTGTGACATCCTTCGCTTTCATGATCGCGATGCTGTACTGTACCAATGACTTGGATGCGGTTGTTGCATCGACGACTGGGTATGAATCATCTTTCCCTGCGCCACGTCTTGAATCGCAATACTGACTACTTTCTTTATTTAGGATTCCTATATACGAGATGTGGTATCAAGCCACCAATTCACGAACCGCAGCGACCATTTTCATCGTTCTTCTTTGCTTTGCCGCCACATTTGCTCTTATTGGTGCGCAACAAACTGCATCTCGCCTGACTTGGTCGTTAGCAAGAGATCGTGCGATTGTCGGAAGCCATTGGCTTGGTGAAATGAATAGGAAACTTGATGTCCCTATTTGGAGTCTTTTGTTCAACTTCATCATCATGTTCATCATCGGGTGTATTTATTTGGGCTCTTCGACAGCATTTAATGCGTTTATAGGTAGCGGTCTCGTCCTACAGCATATTTCGTATGCCTTCCCCGCCGCCTTGATTATGTATAGGAAGCGATCTGACTTTTGGTTGCCTCGCACACGTTCGTTCCGCCTGCCGTCGACTGTGGGCTGGATTTCCAATATTGTCACAATCTGCTTTGCGATACTGGTATTGGTATTTTACAATTTCCCTACGACGATGCCGGTCAGTGGGGGGAGTATGAGTAAGTTGAATGTCCTTTGATCCTTAAATTGAAAGCTTGAAAATTCCAATCTCATATTTCACTTTTCAGACTATACCGTCGCCGTACTTGGTGTGATGGCGATATTTGCGGCTCTAAATTGGTGGTTTTATGCGAAGAGGAAATACCACGGCCCGCGTCTTGTTGAATCTGATGAGATAGAATCATAATTATTAGTTCTTTGTTTAGTTTGAAATTCAAATATGATTTTTCTGTTCTTTTTCTCTTTTCTTCCTGCCTATATAGTATCCCAATGCCTATCTCCGTCATCCTCTATCTTCGGTCCGCCTATCGGCTCGCTCCTATCGATAACCGGGCATTTTCCCCGCACGCGGATGATCTTCCGCGACGTCCTGGAACAACTTTCTCCTGTCTTAGCGCATCAATCGCTCGCATCAAGAGAACCTGCACATGTTATCTTCTTATATATCCCCAGATGTCGGCCGTTAGGGGCAGAGAAAAAGGTCGGTCTTCTGCTTCGTCTTGTGCTGCTCATCTTGACTAATCTCGCATTGCGCATAATTGCCATGTAGGCTGTTTTCAATGTTCCAAGCGTCGCATTGCTTGCGATAAAACTGAACCTACCTGCAAAAAGTGCATCAAAAAAGGAATAGACTGCTCGGGTCTGGGCAGAATCCGGTTTTCTAATGGTGTGGCCCAGCGAGGTCACTTGAGGGGATGTAAGATCCCAGTGACGGATCCATCTACCGACCCAGTTGCAACGCAAACACAAACATCCATTCCGCGCGAAATTCGATGGAAAAATGACCGAACGCCTCATCCACGGCGCAAAAGGAGGAAGACAAGCACAGATCTCAATACATATGACACTGCGGCTCGGAGAGACTTGTCAGTTCCTGGAGCAGCTTGCGCATTGGACGAAACGGTCGCAGAAACCCCTGATATTGAACACATTGGGCAGGGGAACGATCTTTCAATATTTCAAAACAAAGATTTTTCATCACATAACTTGCCACATGCAGAATCATTGTTATCACAATCTGTCAGGCCTTGGATTTCACCCTTGAATCCCCAAGCTCGTATGCTAATGGCTCATTGTAAGATTCTCATCTCAACTTCAAGTGCATTCACTAACATAACATAGTCGCAGAACATGTTGCACCCGTCATGGTAGTACTAGATATATCTAACGGATATCGCGACATTCTTCTCCCTTTAGCATGTGAATATCCTCTTATACAACGTGCCGTGGGAGTGGTGGCCGCCCAACACCTGGCTCTTCATCAACCCAGCTTCCAGGCCATCGCGGATCAAGGGAGATCTAGCCTGATCTCTCGTCTCAGCAGGGACTCTTTCCTTGAATCACCACATAAAGTATTTAACCTCTCCACCTGGGCAACCTTGATTATCCTTCTCGTGGGTGAAACAATCACCGGAAGCTCAGAATATTCTCATCTACTGCAAACTTTGATGTGCTTGGTGCGAAATGTTGGCCAAATATCATCTCTATCCGCGCAAAATTTCCTTGCCAAACAAACTCATATGTAAGTTTGCATCCGGTCTCTGAAAATGTCGTTCTTCTAACTTTGAAAGGTTTGAATTCCTTGGCCAGCCTCTATTGGGTGAACAAAAGGGTGTTGAGGCATTGACCTTGCCACCTGAAAATTATCTTGACTGGACCTACTACGATCTCCCTCTAGACTCAGAATACAACCATCTCCTCAATATCTCAAGAACGGCATTCATCAAAGCGTCGCAAATTTACCTCGGTCGCGTGGGCTCAGATCTAGACCAATGGGGACATTTGGAGAGTTTGAAAGACCTAGTCACGCAAATAGGTCCAGAGCAGTTGGGCTCCCATGCTCTAGTCTGGGTTTGCTTCATTGCAGCTGCAGACAGCACCGACCCCGAACACCGAGACTTCTTCGTGGATCGTATGAATAAAATATACGTACAAACAAAATTCCAGAACATTGCTGCCGGCATGCAGGCATTGCCAGGCATTTGGTCACAACGTGGGTCTGGTGGGAGATGGACAAGCAACCTGCGGCAGCTGGCCCCGACACTGATTATGTGAATAAAATGAGAGCATGTTAAGATAATTTCTGATCTACCACTTGTCCTCGGCTTTGTCGATATAACTTTACCGGCTACAGAACAGCCAAACGCATGCAAATTTAGCAGAACGCATTTGCGAGATTTTGATGAATCGGATGTCGAAGATGATCGTCGAATATCGTTTTATAAACTGAACAGCTTGGTCCAAATACCAGACGGAGTCGATTTATCTTTTATTGTGTAAATGCATTAGACCCATCAAGAAAATTCATGATATAGCCCATCAAATTGTACTGTTTACAAATTTACTAGTAGGCAATCAACATAAATATTGTAAGCAAAATGAACGTTCAGCCCGCGATTTCACACTATGATATTTTCTTATTCGCACTTCCATCGTCGGTAATCCTGCCTGCGAAGATAGATTTGGACGCCCATGAGGCTGGCCAGGCGATGGATTCAGCGATTTCGATGTTACTTTCCTCGGAGAGTAGTTGATCAATAACCACAATGAAAATATAAGCACCGACGGCTGTGAATATATGCCACCAGCCATGAAGTTCAAGCAGGTATGCCAAAGGAGTACCGATCATGCGTCGAGTATCCCTCAAAGAATCGCAGATCCACCCATCGATTAACCAGATATAAAAGCCAACGTTGAAAATGAAGGCTCCGAATCTGACAACCCCCCAAATCTGCTTTCTAGCGGGAGAGCCCTCCGCCGTCTTAAGCTGTATCAACTGAAATGTTCGAATTCCGATGATTAAAATAGAACTAACAAACAATGACGAATGAACGATGAGCTCATCAGTCTTCACGTGGTAAATCACAAAAGCCAATAGAAGACCCCCAAGTAGAAGACCTGTGCGCTGGGTATTCTTCTTTGTAGCATTAGCCGTCAAAACGCGATGAAGGATCGGTGTCGTTGTAAAAAGCATAGAAAGATCATCTAGCATTTGAGTGTGATATTTCAAACTGATGTGGAATGCACTTGAACATATGCCGACGGCAATGAGTCCCCAATAAGGAAAGCATCTGGATAAATCGAATATACCGGTGTGTCGTAGTTTACGGAGTCCATATATTCCGTAAAATATATAAGTGAAGTTTGACAAGGTATTGATGAACTCGGCGATATATCGAGACACGATGTAGTCTTCTTCACAGAAATTTGCATGGGCGGTTGGGGGGCCCCAGAAAGGGCCAGCTGAGGGATTCGGCATGTTTTGACCTTGGAAGACCATCAAGTGGGAAAGTCTTCAATAATGAAATCTCGAGGAGCAAAATAAGTTATAATCTGCATAATGGAAAGCATTTAAATAGTGGCAGCCTTCGAAGGTGGCAGTCAAAGGATCAGGAAGTGGAGGATTCCGGATTCTGTCGGGTTCTCGGAAACTTCGTACAGCTGCACTTAGGCCCCACTTATTCCTCCTGGAAGTACCTGGAGCTTCTTTGCTGCCGGGTTTTTCTACTAGAATACATGACCCTTAGGTATGTCGATACAAATTCAAATATTATCCACAAGCTCTAAGTTTGAAGTCCACTAGTTTGAGATGTTCATCTAAATTGAATTTCGAAAGATATGTCGTCTTCAAAGATTGAAATGGAATGTATTCTTTCTACCTAACTCCCTCGCTAAATGCTAATATCTATGGTTTAACTAGATCATAAAGCTACCTCCCAATCACACTTTATGCCGTGATATCTATCTCCCGCGAATTGAACTCAAACTCCATGTCACATCAATAGCTGCAATGTGTCAAATTGAAGGCAAACTCAATAATTCGTGGAAATAAATGAATTGCGAATTTGCCAGATGCATTTACCAGCAAGCCATGCAAGTCCTACAGTGGCAGCTGAACCCACTAAAAGCACGCCCCAGAGATCCAAATTATTGACCTTGAAACCCGACATTCGAGAGTCCGCAGTTTGGAGATGCATAGGAAGTATTTCTTTCCCTTTCTTATCGAACCGCAACTCATGGTCATAAATATGTTCCTCAATCAAGTCTGCAGCATAATACTTGCGTCGTGAAGCCACATGTGCAATTCGTTGTAGCCGCAAGACGTTGCGAGCGTATGATCCATGCTCGCCAGATTCAAAAATCTTCATAGCTTTCGAATAAAGCTCATGGGACGAGAAATTCATTTTATCGAGACTTTCAGCAACTCCAGCGGCCACAAGCCGAGTTGAATTGGCGGTCTGGTCGAAGAATATCCCCATGCAAATCATTGGTTTCCCATGAAAGACCGCCTCGTTAGCACTGGAGCCACCACCATGCGTGAAATAGAGTTTCGTTTTTGGATGGTCGAGAATCGCGCGCTGGGGAGCAAAGTGCGGGAAGTACCAGTCTTCATTTCGATTGGCTAACAGGTCTGCTAGAATGAGTACGGTTGCTTTGTTACCGACCTCGAAGGATACCTTCTTGTTTTTGTCGATGTCTTTGCGGCCACTTTCTGGAATAGACCATATCACGCCGTCGATCAATTGCTCTTGCATCATAGAAATTACTCCCCTCACTATGATGACGAAATCATTATGGGGCAAAATTATATGTGTACCGAGAGCGATGTAAAGAACGGAGTTGTGTGTTTCAAAGAACTCGACGTATTTGCGACCCAGAGCAGGCCAAGTAGGACTTAGCAATGGTCCAACTGGTGCACAGGTTGGAGGTAGGTCTCGCGGTATTTCTAACCCCACGAAGGAGTTCACGAAGAGCAGATAGTCCGGTTTTTTGGGTTTGCGAACTGGATAGAAGACACCATTCTCACGGCGCATCTTTCGAGTCCCTCTGAAAAACCTCATGATCGCGGGTAAATTCCTCCATACCATCGTTTCATTTTTGATCCGTAGCCATAACGAAGAATTCTCAGAAGTCATGGTTCCTGGAAGTTGAAATCCGGGCTCGCCAGGTATATACGCGCAAGGCAGTTGAAGAGGCGGCCAGTTAGGAGCCATGATGGCAATTGGCAAGTTATATTCGACGTGCATATCAAGAGCAGCTTCCGCGAAGAAATCGGCGATAATCATGTCCGGGCGGGTGACAGGGTTGTCCATGATCTCCTTCAGGCCATGATATGTCTGTGGCCAGGTAGTGTCCCACATAGCCTTAGATATGAGTGGCGGCTCGATGCCCTTACGAACATCCCAGACCTGCATGCGTCGGTAGTGGGCATCTATCTGATCTGCAGGTGGATTGGAGCCTAGGAGATGAACCCTGTTGACGAACTCATAGCCGTCAGCTTCAACCCATGTCTCCTGGCCGTCGAAGGTTGCGAATTCGATTTTGTGACCACGTTCGGCGAGTACCCTCCCCAATTCAAGTACAGGTGCTATATGATTTCAATTAGCATCCAAAGGGTGGAAAGGGGATGTTCAGCATTCTTGGATTCTTACCAGCGTGGGTGAATCCTCCTGTAGTCACCACAAGAAGTATCGTACGGTATAGTGACACGTTTAATTTTGCCATATCACTCACCTCATTCGGATGCTCCATGGCGAGTGCTGAATCAGAAATTGGTTGTGAGGACCGAGAAAGAAAAGACAAGGCAGCAGAGACTTTCAACTACTTTCTCTCATCAACTGCCTAAAGTTCAATGGCAGAAAGAGAGATATTTTTGAAACAATGGAAAGGTGGACTAGGGAAGAAAAAAGTTGAGTTGTCGCGGTATTTCAATGTATATTGGGGCGAGGCCGGAGTGAGAAAGGCCGAAGTCCGTCCAGCGGGGCGCCTGAAATACGAGAATGCCGTCGGGCGCCTGAGAGGTTTCAAGAGCCATATCCAATTTTTTGTGTGTATAAGTAAAGCAAAAGTTATTCTGATTCCAAATGGAATAGATCGCCCATTATGCTATACATGTAGCCTTGTTTTAAGTCAAATAACCAGAGTAGTGGTTAAGGCAACTAAGGTTTATGATATCACCAGGCCGAGCCGAGCTCAAAATTCCTCCAGTGGCGGCAGGTGTTGACAGTTGTGGATGACTGCCGGGTCGGCCGGTACATACTGACTGCCCAGTTGTGGTGTGGGGTTTTGGGCGTGGACGTGACGCAAGGAATCCCAGAGAAACAGCATCTATTTAGGATAATCACATATTTGAGATCAAGGAAGAATTATAACCGAGCTTAGGCTTGTTCAAGAATTCTGTTAAGCCTGAGTCAGTCGGCCTCTTTTTTCGTTAAAACGCTGCGAAGCGAGACTTTATGTAGACCTCTAGGTGGCCAATAGATACTCACTCCTAATATTGGAAATTAATAATACCGCTAAGATTCGAAAAATGATGATCTCCAACATGGATGTACTAGTGCGAGTGGTTTCCAAAAAAATATAGGGCTAGAACTTGGAAATTTACTAGAGCTCTTCCATTTAGCTTTTTTAGCTTTTAGTTTCCGACCAAACCTATACCTCCTCTACTAAAATCAGTTACTAAGATGCTGTTCCAGACCGTTGAAACCCTGGGCAATCAATATGATGGGAAGATTGACATTCGGGTCCGAAGAGGACCCGATGTATACTACTAGCACTACCAAATACTGGTATGTATAAGAGCAAGGTCATTTGAATTCAAAGCAGAGATAAAAGAATCTTTAGCATTCATCAAACATTAAACTCCAATCTCAGATCGTCAAATTGTCCAAGGTTGAACTTTTAACTATGGGTGCAAACTCTCGAGGCCAAACATAGATCTGCGCAAGCGCTATCCTTGTGGCGCTGGCGATATTGACTGTCTGTATCCGTATGGCCGCCAGGGCTGTCATCCTATGGGCTGGATGACTATATGATTTGTCTGTCGGTTGTCCTTGTCTACAGCATGCTTGTCGAAGTCATCATCTGTAAAGTTTCTCCACGACAGCACATTCGTTTCAGGACTTACCCCTAACTTTATACCTAGGAGCCCAAGATGGAGGTCTGGGAAGACACATTGCCGAGCTAAGCGACAAAGAACTAAGCACATTTCAGAAGGCAAGTATTCGATGTTGAGATACCGGTGAAACATCCGAGGTTCAGCCTGGAAAGATACCGAATTAAATTCTGACACCGAAATGCGAATTGCAGTGCTTCTTTGCCAATCCGCTCTCATATACTTTCTTCATCCCTTCTATCAAAGTGTCCATTCTTCTACTCTACCGCAGAATGTTTGCAGTCCCGAGATTACAAACTCTCAGTCTCGTCGCCTTTAGCCTCGTGGCATTGTGGTTCTCAGCAGTCTTCATTATGGTCTGGGTTCAATGCCGTCCACTCTCTTTCAATTGGAATAAAGACCAGCCAGGCAGTTGCATTGACTCGAAGCAATTCTTTTTCGGAAATGCGATACCCAATCTTCTCATTGACGTCATCATCCTCATACTACCAATTCCTATGATCCTACGGCTTCAACTTCATTTTTCACAAAGGGCTGCTTTTTTAGGCTTGTGCCTTCTGGATGGACTGTATGCATTTCTATCCTGGCTTTCTTGGTTAGATTAACCAAAATATTGACTGATAAAAATTAGTGCCCGTGTTGCGAGTGTCATGCGCATTGTCACCCTCCAAATCTTTGACAACGATGATACTTCTTGTGCGTCTATCCAATGTTAATTTTGGCAACTTGAAAGAAATGATTATTGATCCTCAAGTCACTTGAGATTCAATTATGGAACCTGCAACCTGGACCTTCGTCGAACCTTGCGTTGCTACAATTCGCAGTTCGTTGCCTACGATACGTCCGCTGATACGATACATGTTCCAAAGGGTCCCATGGCGAAAGGAGATATCCAAATATGACAATAGTGGCAACAGCCATCAAATTGTCATCTCACATATCTCATTGAAAAGATTTGATTATCGAACAAAAGGAAATGATATGGGTGATGAATGCATGCTAATGGAAACAATGACGGAGCAGAGAGGCCATGCAGATGCTAATAGTAGAGCTAAGCAGGGATCCTTTAAATCAACATGTATGGTTTTTAGAGTTGGATTAACAAAATCCATTGAGATTCATGCCAAATTATGTACAATAGTAGGGGGTCATACTTGGAGATGTATGAGTTACCAGTGGTTTTTTGGGAGCCGACCATCACTGTCACGTAAACCAGCAGCCATAGTATGACTTGTAGTTTGTATTTGAAACAAAATCAAGGTATTTTTTTAAAAATTGGCACATTTGTTAAGAAAGACTATAATTTCAGCAAAGACTTCACCTTGGTCCTCAAGGGCCATGGACTGCGAAGCAAGTCAAATTCCGTAGCAACTCTTTGCTTTCGACATAGCTCCACTTAACAAAGCGGATTACCGTTGTTTTTTACCAAATCAGCAATTATTGTGGGCTATTTCGAATTAAAGATTAAACTAAAAATACCAACTCTCAACTCTGATCATACGATGCTTACAAAGAGTACGGAATTCAAGTTGTTTCCCCCCTTCCTTGGATTGGGCTTGCCTGCGCGAAAACACTAAGCCTGGTGTGCACTTTGGAGTGATCTTAGGGTGTTCCCCCACCTCCTGGGAATACGTCAAACATTTCAAGCCACCTGCAGGCCAAGCGTTTTCTAATCTGCATTGAGGGAAGATGATATGTTCAAGTTCTTAGTAATGTGCTCAAATGTACTCACTGAAATGGGCAAAAGGCGGCGAGGCGTGAGTTCGCAAACAACTTGAAGAAACCTTGGAATTCAAGAGGCAGTGCACGCAGCGGAAACGTGAATATACTACTAACAGTTGGGAGCATTTAGACCAGATAATTTTTATTATATATTCTCTATGTTGAATAAATATATACTTCAAGTCTAGAGCATGCTCTTCACATCAAAAAAGGCTATAAGGAGCAACCGAGGTGCCATTCCACATGACCATCATTTTAGGCGTCCCATCATGCCTTAGGAACTTGAATGAGGCTAAGCCTACAGCAGACACCGACCGGCGGCCATTTAGTTCCGAGCACCGACATACGATTGGATGACAATTAATTGGTAACTATAGCTTATAAATACTCAAGATTATGATCAAGTAATGTCCGGATATCATGTCAGTGATGCTTAGCGGAACCTTGAATAACTCCAGGAGTTCGAATACTCAACTATTTAATGCCAGTCAGCACCACCAGTTTGTCCTTCATTTTGAACCTTTGTTGATTGCTTTTCATTTCATACATTATACTTTCACTTAATACGTACGCAAAATGGCAACTTTTCAAGTTGGTTGTCTACTGTTTGACTATCAAGCAATTGACGTGATCGGACCATGCGATCTTCTCAACTCATGTAGCAAACGGTTCACCAATGCAATGAGCTTCTTCGGTCCAGTTGATCAAGAAGCTCTCCGGAATGGTCCCGCGTTCCAATTTCATCACATCGGAGAAACAATGGAGCCAGTACCTTTGCTCACAAGTGGGTTAACACTTTCTCCCACCACTACGGTCGATGACTGCCCGGAGCTGGATATCCTCTTGGTCGGAGGACCTAGCCCGACCCGCTACCAAGTACCACCGACCTACAAGGAGTTTATCCAGCGACATGTTGCTTCCGGGAAGCTATTGTTCACCACATGTACTGGAGCATCGGTTATTGCAGCCACTGGTGTCTTGGATGGAAAGAATGCCACAGTAAACAACCTTGAGTTTAACTGGGTAGTTAAGCAGTATCCTCAAGTAAAGTGGACGAGGGAGAAGAAGTGGGTTGTTCATGGTAATATTTGGACAGGGAGTGGAGCGGTTGCTGGAATGGACATGTTTGCTCATTGGGTGAAGGAGAATTTCGGGTTGGCAGTTCTCCGACAAGGATGTCTGTCTTTGGACTATGAGCCTCGTGATATTGATGGATTGTTTACCGTGTTTCCATCGCGTTACGATTCATCTGGAAACAAAGTCTCTACCCATGTTTTCCCATGATCTTCTCCGTATGCCAGCTTGATGCCAACCCAAGGCTAGCTTAGTGGCATATAAGAAAGGTCTCTTGGCTTCTCCCCCTCTCAACTCACTCATACTTGTATTTTCAGTCTCACTTACGAAGAAGAAAGGAAACTTGGAGAAGGTCATATGGCAGTCTTATCCCTTTCCAAATATAAACACACACGACCCTCGGGACTAATTAGTTCCAATTTATCGCAATCATCGTCCCAGGGCAGCTTTGTATAGCTATCTTTTCATGATACTTATTCTGCAGTGTTTTTACCTCTGTCCATTACTGAGAATAGTATTTTCTCAAAATGATATTGCATGCTCCAAAATTTGTGATGCTTTTTCGGACATGCTAGAGTGGAGCCAAACCATGGGAGACTCTTATCCACTAATATACAGCTGTTGATTGGCGACTACGTCAACCCGCCTATTTCGTACCAGAACAGATACGAGGCAGACCGAATGAAACACCTGGAAATGATCAGACTTAACTCTTGATGCCAAGAATATTGATAAAATTGAGCCCCACATCCCACCATCGTCACCGATTTTGTTATTCTTCTCTGCGCAACAGCTCATCAATCTGCTTACCTGTCAAGGCAAATCAAATTCCACCTAAGCAGTCATGGCCAACTCCTTGGAATCCCTGTTATCATCATACGGCCGCCCGGCCTTGGTCAATTCCGTACTTCCGGCACTACTAGATGCTATCTCCGAAATTGGGACCTTGCTACGCGAATCACAAAACGTCACTCTTGCGGGCACCAGCAATGTCTTCGGCGATGGACAATTAAATGTCGACGTCTCAACAGAGAATGCTATGAGAAAGGCACTTGCCAGATGTCCCTCTGTTCTGACAGCAAGCAGCGAGGAAGATCCAGTGGAGCGTCCTGCAAGTGATTCCCAGGCCAAGGATGCGGCCACCACTTCCGAACAGTACACGGTCGCATTTGACCCCCTGGATGGAAGCTCAATTATCGCGCCGAATTGGACTGTCGGTACTATCATTGGTATCTGGGACGGTGCTTCAGCACTCCACCAGAACCCTGCTGAGAAACAAATTGCCTCTGTCTTGGGCGTTTATGGCCCACGTACCACCGCCGTCGTGGCCCTGAGGATCCCCGGAGCTAAGCCAACTCTCATTGAGCTTGGAATTAACAATGGTTCTCAGGATTACGAAATTGTTCGATCCGATGTGAAACTTGCACCACCGCCGTTTAAGGCTCGGTACTTTGCTCCGGCTAACCTTCGTGCCGCTGGAGAGTATGAGCCTTACATGCGACTCATCACTTACTTCATTGAAGAAAAGTACACTTTGCGGTACATTGGTGGCTTGGTACCGGATTTGGTACACGCTTTGGTGAAGGGGCATGGTGTATACGTTTCTCCCGTGACAGATAAACACAAGGCGAAGCTTAGACGCTTGTATGAGCTGATTCCTATTGCATTAATAATGGAGTGTGCGGGCGGAAAGGCTATTGATTCGGCCACTGGTGAGGATATCCTCAGCAGGCCGCTGGGTGATTGCAATGAGACCGGGGGTTTGATCTGTGGAACTGCGGAAGATGTCGAAATTGTAAAGAAGATGTTGCTCTCATGATGACAACAATGAGAATACTCTCTGTGGAATAAATTATCTTTTCGAAGTTTGAAAATCTTATCTTCTAATACTTCACTATGTGAGAATTCTATGACATTCAGCCAATGGGCTCTCGGATGGCCCAGCTGGCATCATATCGATGCCGCCGCGCTCGAATATCTCCAATGCATCGTTGTAGAATATCGAGATATCATCAGTAGTTTGAACGAAAACAGATGTCTTCCTTTTGCTTTTCAATCTGCCCTGGTCGGTACATCAAAATATTTGCTTTTTTGATTTTTTGGTTTGTGGTTCAATAGGTCTGTGGCATCAGGAAAGCAGCGGTGGGGAAAAACCATGCAGGCCAAGGCTGCAGATGAGAACAATGCCCTTGGAGGTGAAGCCATGCCATTTGAACTTCAAATTTTATTTAACTTCTTCCCAGGTGAAAATCATCACATCTTCCAGTCACAGGTCCTGACCATTAGAATACCATGGCAAGAAAGTAATCAACGACAAGAGATTAGTCAGTTTCTTCTTCTAAGAAAGACTTGTGCAAGCTCAACTTATCGGCAAGATTTTTGACTCTTTCTCTGTGTAACGATGGAGGCCAATCAAATAGAATTGAAAGCACGTCAAGGATTGAGAAGTGTCTTCTGTCTGGTATCAGAGATGAGAGTTCCACTTCGCCTGCCAATCAGAAAATTATAAGAACACCCAATTCAGTTCAATGCGTAGGGCTGGGTAGTACCAGATGTCAATGCGCATACATCACCTGCCACATTAACCTATCATATTCATATTTTCACACTCAAGAAGAACATGGGATCGTAGTGGTGCCCAGTAGGGCTCGGCAGCAACCGCAAATATGCGACTCAAAATCTCAAATTTATTGCTATAATAAATGCCGCGATGAACACCCTTTCTTGATCTCTCTTCTCCATCGAAACCTTCCAGAATGTCTATTGTTCTTCCAAAAACATTACAAATTCTCCTCGGCGGTTGTCACAATGAATTTGTCGTTCATAATCCTTCTTTTTATCTCATTTCTCGTCTTAACGCATGCTATCTCAATGTTTTATCTGAGTACAACATCTTTAGAAGATATAGCGAGGGTGACTCCTTGCGTAAGCTCATCTCCAACTTGAATATTTTCATGAATTTCGCTTGTAATTAACTATGAATGTCTTTCTTCTGTTATTAGAGAAATGGTATCAACTCGATGACATATCTGCACAAGGTATTGAGTCGCTTTAACCAGCCGCGTTTGTCTAGTCGAGACATTTCCCAATTACTTTTAGCGATTCAACGAACATGCGGAGAGGTGGAATATGAGAATTGGTCTTGGGTTTGCGAGCTTGAATGTTGTTTTTACAACGCCTATTAAGATTCAACATATTGTATTCTAGAACATGGCGGGGGAAGAACAATATGTATTACCAGGTATATGCATAGAGATTGTTGTCATTCCGAGGCCAAAAATACAGACTTTAATGAAGAAGCGCTTATTTTGAGCTGTACCATAATATGACGCTCATTATTTCTTAGACATACACCCTATATACTAACAGGCTGGTGATAGAGAAAAGTGGGGATATTGTGGCACACGTTGGAGCGCCTATAGAGAGAAACCAAGACCAGCCAGTGGAGTCAATTTGCGCCACCTGACATGCTTGGTCGTCTCGAATATTAGGAATGAGCCTTTCAAGACAAATGTTGCTTCTAATGATCCAGGCGCTAGGTACATAATTACTGCACAGTTAGACTCATTGCCAATCCATTATGAATCGTTCAATTATTATTATCAAGTATAAGCGGTGCAAGCTCGCAATCTAAATATAAGTATCCAGGACTTGCTATTGGTCAGCTTATTCACAAGTAAATTTCAAGTCGCAGGATTGCCCCATTGATCATAGCAATGAGGTCTGTAATATTGATCGCATAACTTATCGAGCCGTGAAGCGCGAATTTTAGCAGCCAGCCAGATAAAGCCAGGGGTCCTTGCTCTATAATTGAGCAATATATCCAAGCGAACAGATTTAAGAGGAGCGATAGAGAACTTTTATTTTTACAGGGGTGAAGCTTTGGGCCTAACAGCGCGGCAAATGCTTAAATAGTCGTCGCTGCCCTGCTCAAAATTTCAGGTTCTACATACCTTCCAGTAAGTGATTCCTAGAATGAACAAAGCAAGGATTCTCATTTCGGCTGCGTGTTTTCTTGTTTTATAGCAAGGCTCGTATGGATGCGACGCGTGGTCAGAGCTATGTTGCTTTCTGCGCTTTAATGGTTCCGATACCTCGCGGCGGAATTTACGAGCCTCCTCCAACCCACAGCTATATATTTCCAACAAGATCAGCAATTCACCACACAAAACGGATCAAAAACTACCGACTTCCAATAGTTCAAACTTGGCATCATACCCATGTTACGGTGGCGACCATCTCACCGGTGGGGGTAGGGGCGGGAAAATCGAAATGAAAAGGAAAAGGATGAGACAGGAAGTTCAGCTACGACTTGCCGACTGCAAGGCCAACTGTACATGCATCTCCACTAGGATCCATGACATGCAAACAGAAGCGGAAGGACGAGGCCAAGTTCCCCGGTCATCGTTACCCGTGCCGTGCTGGTCTTCCCCTCGTTGGTAGAAGGCTTTTCCGAGTTTTTCTCTCAGCTGAAAAGAAAAAGGGGAAAATCTGGTTCAGAGAGGAGGAAACAACACAGCAAGTAGAATCCCGTCGTATCTGGGAGAGTACGGTGAAGGGGAAAATTCATTTCGCTTGGGGGGACACGACTGAACAATTGGAAAAGAAAAATGCCTCAGGTATATAGGAAATGGCGCATACTGGAGCCGTGTGGAGATAGTGCAAATTACACATGGCACCTTTCGCGGTAAGTCTACTGGAGCCTTTTCTATGCTTTGATTGGTGTAATCTGGAGCTTAATTTTCTTTAATTCTGATTTTTATTGTTTCTCTTTTTTCGTTCTTCTGTGGATGTATTCGAGATCTACTATATGGTACTGGAAGTTTTGCAGGTCACCCAAGGCTTCACATGTTGCATTTCCAGCACAAGTTGAAATTAGAAACAAAAGATTGGGTAGACCGAATATTGGGGCTAGGGAGCGCATTCCAGTCTATGATAAATGCTGGAATATGACATACCATGGTCACTGGCAAGCGAACATCTCATGTGAAACCAGAACCCTGAATTCCAACAGTGATCCAGACAATACCTGGGTAAAAAAATAACATAATAAATTAAAAATTGACCAGCAGGAATAATAATAATAAAACAGACCCTCGAGGCAACTGCGCGTGTTGAGAAAATCACCCCCAGTGTAACGCCACCTGAACGAATCGGTGCCGCACAGCCACCTCCAGTGTAAGAGAGACCGATCTTGCTGACCGGGGTCCATGCAAAACACCCCTGTGTTGGCCATGCTAAAGCAAGCTATAGGTGGGGGTGATATCATTGCTCGTGCATGCACCAGCCCCATTGTGAACCGAGCGGCCGTTTCTTCTGCCGAGCTACGAAGAACCATTAGCGGAAAATTGGCGGTTACCTGGCTCGTAAATTTTTTTCTTGAGGCCCCCGCCCTCGGTACAACAAGTACAGGTATCCCGATTTATTGGAACAGCATAAGTATGAGGCATTTGTAGGTAAGATCTAGCACCGATCTGGCAGCCCGGCAGAGTATCAAAGGGGCCACAGATTCCAGTATCGACATGTTCTGTGGCTCGGGAAGGTGGGAAATTCCAATTCGACGGTTCCTGTTTGCATTTTTCCGTACTTAGTGGACATCGCTGGATTTTGGTGGAATTATGGGTAATTCGGGAATCTCTTCGAAATTACCACTTTCCCTAGCCACCTGTAAGATCCAAAAAATCCCTCATTGTTCTATCTGGCACAGTATGAAAAAAAAATCCTTCTCCCCGTCCAGGCCATTCTACAGTGCGTTAAAGCTGGTTCCTAGTCAATTAGCCACCAACTGCTCCGTGCTCTATGCTCCGCAGCCCCACGCACCTAGATATGCGCGTGCAAAAAGTGCCGCAAAAGCAACTTTTCAATACTTGTTTCCCCCGGCCCAAGCTCCCATAGAAAGTACCAAAACAGAATAAATCGAATAATCATAATTTAAATAATCAAAAGAAGTATACTCCGTACGGAACCCGCCGAAATGCACGCGCCAGTTCCCACCCATGGGCGATCCTGTGGCTGTGAAAACGAATCAGTGTCGCAGATTGGTTTCTACGACACACAAAAACGAACGAAACTATGCCAAAACTATGCCCTATGCTACTGTAAGAAATTATGGAGCTAAGGGCATGTTTTGTGTCATCGTATGTCATAGCTCCCAATGGGTCGTGGCCCCTCAGTCCTACGGCATGAAAGTAAAAAAGAAAAATAATAAAACAAAAAGAAAAACGGGTCAAAAAGTAGAAAAAGAAAAAAATAATCTGCAAAAAAGTACCTCAGGTCAGGGACGATCAATGGGGTCGGGGAGAAGCAAAATAAGTATATAACCTCCCCCAACCTGAACTTGTAGCTATATTCCTTTTCATCTTATTCGAGCCCTAGAGGGATGCTCATCGACGGTCAAAAGTGGGCGTGTGAAGCTTGCATACGGGGCCACCGTGTGACCAGTTGCAAACATCATGGTATAGTTTCCCAACCAATCACCCTATAATCATTGAACACGCAAAACGAAAAGAAAACCGAACACTTGCTAACACAATCAGATCGACCATTAATTCGCATCAAGCGCAAGGGCCGTCCCTTCGCAACTTGTTCCATCTGCCATTCAACACCATGCGAATCCCCAACAGAACATGCGCGTCAAAAGCGCGAGACAGAACTTAAACATCCTTCAAAAGTAACGCAAACACACACGCACAACATGCCGTTCCCACCACTGGAAGGCAGCTGCTTCAGCTAGAAGAAAAGACGACGGCATGGTGCTGATGCTTTTTGGTTTTAGAAAGCAACGCACGCCAGACTCTACCCACGCCACCATAATCCGAACGGTTTCCAACCCATCGCGCCCCGACCATCGCACAGTTCCAAAAAGAGTAAACCCGGCGAGTCCTCCTCAGCACAAGTCTCGAGGTCAGGTTCGACTTCTGCTGCTTCCTCCTCCCATACCCCCACCGGCGAGCAAACCCCTTCATACCGTCGCTCCTCAGCCGTCGGCGCGGGATATTGGTCCGGCTCAGAGGGCTCGGGCAATGATTCCACTACCCGAACATTATCTGCTGGTCTGCTTAGCACGACCTCTTGTAGTTCTACCGGTGTTTCAGGTGAACGGGATCATGACCGTCTCGCGCGGTCTGCGGCTAATCTATGTCCCTCTGATCTTGATCTGGATCCTGTTGTTACAGGGGATATGTTTGACCCGTTGTATTCACTTTTGCCTACTTCTTCTTCCTCTGTTTCTGCTGCTTATGCGCAGGCTCCGCTGATTAGCCCTCTTGAAAGTGCTAATCCATTTGATTTCCCGTTGGATCCGGCTTTGGGGGTTGATCGTGGTCCGTTGGGGTATTTGGAGGATATGGATGTCGATGTTACGGAGGGGTTGGTGGAGGAGTTGTTTCATGTCGAGGATTGGTCGAGATATATGTGGTCGCCTGAGACTGGATTTGAGCATTTAGATATGGGCTTTCCCCCCGTGACACGATGACATTTAAGTGTCCCTGTAGGGAGCTAAAATGTCATGAATGATGATGATTATGACCACGATGATGGATGACGATGATTACGAATCACTAGCGAGTGGATTATGTATACAGACGAATGTTTTTATTTTTGATGGACGAGCGAGTGGCTATTTTGGCAATTATGGAAGGATCTATGAATTTTACTATTGAAGCCGGAATATTCAGACGTGTGTCTACGCCTAGGTGCCCCGGTCCTAGCAACCATAAATCAGTGCGTGATTTGCTCGCGAGAAGCAAAGGAGAACAAAGAATCTAAATGCAATAACTAACAGCAGCTGAATAAATAACAGAGAAGACGACCCCTCAAACGCTCCTTGCTGATGCAAATCATGCTGAGAGGGCTAGGATAACGCCGTATACCAAAAAAAGAAACGCAGCACACAACGACGGCATCGCTTTACCCCACAAAAGCTAGCTCTCTCTCACTATACTGAGGCTAGTCTATACTACAGATGTCCACTCCATATTTCACCTTACACTTCTTGGATATAGTTCGCCGGAACACTCTTTGTGACCCCACCGCGCTCCACATCTGCCCACCCATCGCCACCGTCCCGGGTAATCAGGACAAATCGATCGCCCTCCGCCATGTTCCACTCCACGTCGCTTCGAGCCTCATAATCATACAACGCTTCGACATATTGAAGCTTTTTTGCACCTCTGCGCGGGGCAACTGCTGGTCCCACTCGCTTGGGTGTAGCCGATCCAGCCAATGATGCTGAGGAGTTTGAATAGGTGGAGCCCGGTCGTTCGGGCAAACTAGCTGATGGAGCTGGCGTCGGTGCGGCTTCGACGTATGAGGCTGGGACGAGTCCTTCTTGACCGCCTATGCTAACACGCATCCAGCCGGATCCATCTACAAACCATTAGTCTCTCCGATTTTATACTAAGGTTCTTCATTGGGATGATACTCACCATCGGGCTCAACAATCATCACGTCATCTCCATCTCGTACTGTGACTTCATCGGAGCCAGTAGCCTCAAACCCATAAACCATCTTTCCTCTGGGTTTGGCAAACGTACTTGACTCCATTGGTGGTGGAGCACTCATATATGCCGTAGGGGGTGGAGCCATGACTCGGTGCTTCCTTCCAGCATTTGGCTTGGTCTCAGCCACAGGGGCTGAAACTTCATCTGCAGGGTCCTCAGGGGTGGGTTGAACAGCCACGTTGGATGCAGAACGGGCTGTACTAGCTGCATAGCCCGAGCTAAGGGAGTTCATGGTATTTTGACGAGTAAGAGATGGCGCAGTCGCCGATGTAGCTGAGGATTCAAGATCCACAGCAGGTCCAGAACCTGCCTGTTCCTGTCGCATCACTTTAAGTTTCTTCTTCTCTTCTTTTGTCTGCTCACCCGGGCATTCAGCAGGAACCTTCATTTGACACTTGCTGTGACATGTATACCCGCAGTCCTGGCAGTCGAATCCCTTAGCAGAAAGACCCCAAATACGATCTCCACAATAATCACAGTTTGTAGGAATCTTGAATGTTTGCGACCGGAAGTTATGGTTTTGAGCTCCTAGGGATAGGTCTCCCGCTACCGCTATAATCGTAGCAGTCTCAACTTCTGCCGCCAGCCATTTGCGATCCACTTCGTGCAAGAGCTCCTGCCACTGGAATATATTCCGCACGATTTCAACTTCACTGCGACTATCTTTGGCTTGGCGAATAGTTTGCCTAGTCTTCTTGCCGCTCTCCACTTCGCGCTTCCTTCGATCTGCTTCCACTCGCATTTCGCGCACCTGCGTTTTGCTCTTTCCAAGCAAATTGCGAAGGAACACCTTAGCAGCTTCATCAGTGATGATAGAGGCGTCATCGTGCCAAATGGAGCTAGGCTCGAATCCCATGTTGGCAGGCTCCTGGGACTGAATGGCGTTATGCTGAAGGAACATCATGGAATCCATTCGAGGGTCGTTGCGGGGAATCTCATTAAGCAGGTTTGAGGCGTTGTTTACGCTGGTTGTGAAGGCCGCCTTTTCTAGCTGCGTTGCTAGAATCCATAAAGCGTTCAATTTTGAAACCCGGGTTTCATTAAGATCTTGCAAGCCCTATATATTTTAGATGAGTATTTCCACAAGAAATATCGAGGAAGGGAAGTAATGAAACCACTCACATCAACCACCTCTGGGACATATTCATGAAAGAATTTCTCCTTTAATTTGTTGGTGACATTGATTTGTAAAAGGTATAGGTTCTGCTCGATTTGTTAATTATTCGATGGAATACAGATTGGTTCACGCGAGTCAGTACCTTATAATTGTTCATCTCCAATAATTGTTGCTGGAACGCGCCCTGCGCCTTGGCCTTGCTATGGTCGAAAGAAGAGTCCATCTTTTTTCTTCGGGACTCTACCTCTTGACAAGAACCGTCATATTTACCCTTCGCCTTCTTTAATTCTCCATATGACGTGTCTCGTTCTTTTTCCAGCTTCGCATGGTAGTCAGAATGGCATTTCCGGATTTCTTCGTATTGCAGCGCCGCTTGTTTCATGGGTTCGGCGACATGGGTGACCAATTCCGTGCCAAATTTATCGCGCTCTGCTGCGTGTGCCTCCACCGTACTCAATTGAGTAGTCCATGTTGTGAGAGAGGCGCTTTCGAGGGAGCCGGGGGTCATGGTTGGAGTGTCGCCGACACTCAACGGACCAATCTTCTTTGACTTGCGGTCATGATACCTCTGGCAAAGAGCAGAGAGCTTTGTTGCATATTCCTTCTCTATAACGCTACGTTCTCGGTAAAATTGTTGAACTTCTTCCAGCCACGATATACCGTTCGATACCTGTGCAACGTCACTGCATTAGCTTCGGCCCCATCAACGTGGTCGTATGGCGCGGTGCGGTGCAGTTGCGGGGGTGGATCGGGCAAGGGGGAACTGATGTCGATAAACATACCCAAGCGTTGACGGGCTTGAAAGAGTCCTATATGATATTAATCTGTTAGCCTCCATGATAAGACAGTTTGCTGCATGGCGGGGATCTTTACCTTTAGTTCCGCTCCAAACTGGGGAGCCACGTCTGCTGCCGCCATGGCTACGTCGAGATCGAGGCCAGCTCACGCATGAGCTAGTTGTCGGAAGAACACAAAAATGGGGGTGTCAGAAATAGGGAGGATAATTCAATGAATGTATAATCGCAAAATCTATAAGAAGGACAAGATCAAAACGCAGAGACTCCCGACAAGAGCCAAATTGGGGCAGCAAGGATGATGATCTTAAGAAAGGCGGGGAGCTTTGCGGTACCTGTGACAATACCGTATGATCAGATTAAATTGTTCCGTTGTGAATCCCGGCGTCAAAGGATAAATTACCGCCGTAATACCACGTAACAGACTCCTCGGTTGGGACTAGTGCCGTCGAGTTCCGTCATTCGTTCCTTCTGTTTTTGACGGCGGCATTCATCCACCTGGTCGTTCCTTCCTTCAGTTTGTTCACTGCGATTCTACCTTCCTCCTCCTCCGAACCTACGTGACTCCACAAGTGACACGTCCTAGAGGTTGTCCTTAGACTTCCTCTCTCCCTTTAAATTCCTCCTCCTTGCTGTTTCCGCCCATCCAGAAACTGAAACTTCAAGCTCGACGCTGCAGCTACCCCGCGACTCATCACTGGTCGCTTCACCTCTCAATTCGCGTCAATTTCCCTCACAAAAACAGCGCTATCGCAAGTATTTTGCTACCACACAATGTCATCCGACACCCCTGATGCCGCTCCAGTTGGAGGCTCACTGGCCGATCGCGTCTCCAAGCCCGATGCTCCTGCTGGTACGAAAAAAACCCCCGCGCGCAAAAGTCAAATGGCCACACTTATCAATCACTCTTTACCAACCACCTTCCTTCCAAGAAAGTGTGGCTTGATAATTTTTTCATTGGCTAACGAGGTCTTTCCCTCTCTTAGAAGTTGCATCTGAAGATGGCGCTAGGGATGGCGCAGGTGATAAGCTTGGAGGCTCAGAGCTACAGGAGCCAGACTACACAGTCGAGGTCAAGCTGAGCGACCTCCAAGCAGACCCAAATAATCCTCTTTTCTCAATCCAGACTTTTGATAACCTTGGGTTGTAAGTGCTCCAAAACCCGCTTTCGTGATAACGCGCCTTCCGAATTGCTAACACACTGTGCGCACCCAGGGATGAGCGAATCCTGAAGGGTTTGTCTTCAATGAACTTCCGCAAGCCCTCCAAAGTCCAAGAACGAGCTCTTCCCCTCTTGATGAGCAACCCACCCAAAAACCTTGTCGGACAATCCCAGTCTGGTACTGGAAAGACAGCCGCTTTCGTCCTCAATGTGTTAAGCCGCCTCGACCTCACCACCGAGCAATCGCAAATTACCCCACAGGCACTTATTCTGGCGCCAACTCGCGAGTTAGCTCGTCAGATCGTTGGTGTCATCCAAGTCATGGGTCAATTCCTGGACGGCTTGGTCATTGGTACCGCCGTCCCCACCGAGACTTCTATTCGCCCCGCTCGTATGGATTGTTCCGTGGTGGTTGGCACTCCTGGTACCGTCCAGGATATGATCAAGAAACGCATTATGAACCCGACTCAGCTCAAGGTCCTGGTTCTGGACGAGGCAGATAACATGCTGGACCAGCAAGGTCTTGGTGACCAATGTATCCGTGTCAAGGCGTAAGTCCCAAAGTCATTTAAGAAAAAGGTATCCCAACTGACAATCATAAACAGTATGCTTCCGCGTACCATCCAGGTCGTCCTCTTTTCCGCCACTTTCCCCACTCACGTGCACACTTATGCGGGCAAATTTGCTCCCTCGGCCAACGAGATCACCTTGAAGCATGATGAGTTGACAGTGGAGGGTATCAAGCAGTTATACATGGATTGTAACAACGAAGAGGAGAAATACGCAAGCCTCATTCAGCTATATGGTTTGCTTACTGTTGGCTCATCGATCATTTTCGTCAAGGTGAGTGATAATCAACCAATGCCGATGAAATTTCCATTCTAACAATTTCTCTAGACCCGGGCCTCTGCTTCTCAGATTGAGAGTCGTATGACTGCTCAGGGGCACACTGTCGCTTCCCTAACTGGTGGTATCGAAGGATCTCAGCGTGATTCGATCATTGACCGTTTCCGCAGCGGAGAGGCCAAGGTTCTCATTACAACCAACGTCCTTGCTCGTGGAATCGATGTCTCCACTGTTTCTTTGGTTATCAACTACGATATTCCTGCCGCTTTTGAGAACAACCGCAATACGGGCGAGCCTGACTACCAAACATACCTGCACCGTATTGGCCGAACAGGTCGTTTCGGGCGCATTGGTGTTGCTATCTCGTTCGTGGGGAGCCGACAGGAGTGGGAGATGCTCCGCATGATCCAGACTCACTTCCAGTGTACTATTGATCGTATCGATACCGGTGACTGGGATGAAGTGGAGGAGCTCATAAAAAAAACCATCAAGAACAGTCGCGCCCAAGCCAAATTTAATCAGTAACTTGGCTGTGCGACGTTGCTTGGTGGTTAACTGATTAATGTATGAAGATTTATGAATTCCTATCTTGGCCCTTTCATTTCTAGTGATTTGGATGGATAGCTGCAAGGAAAATAGATACCAACTCACGAACTCTCTTGTCACTATGTGCATACTATAGTACCTCCGCATATTAATAAGTCTTAGCTCAGACCGAGCACATATCTAACATTGAAATCTTCAGTTCTCATAAAACTAATTTACAAATTCAACGATCGAATGCCAGTTGCTTTCGGGGTTCCATTTTCACATCAACTTGAACCTTGGAAAATATATTCAAAACAACCAGCCATTGAAGACCACGCCTCCATCCATGTTATTACAATGGAACATCTCTTCCATCGCTGTTAAGCAGATCAAAGTCAATTAAAGTATATCGATGGACTTTGGACTCCGGTATGGATGTCTGGTACCCAGGCAGGCAAATTGGTATTGTGGATTACACTCTTCGGATCTGATGTGTTGAGGGGTTCTAACGAATCACATCTTGTAGCATGCATACAAATAATAACAAAGCTAAAGAAAGAGAAGAGATGAACTTCCAAGGTTGAAGGAAGCGAGCAAGAAAGATAGCTCTGGAGAGGGGCCCTGTGAAATCATGGGACTTCCCTATTAAGATATCATGATGCTCCCTAGTACTTGGATCCATAATGGATGTTTAAATATCTGTTAAGTACCTATGATGCATACGTAAGAACCATAGGAATAATGAAAGAATGTAATTACTATACAATAATAGAGTAGATCAAAGCCTTCCCTAAAAGTTGACTTTCTCTATCACAGCTGCTGCGATTCTAAAGTAGGTGAGGCTATTCCCGCCCACCAATAGCCTGAAGGCGTTGAGTCTGATACGGTAATGACTACCTAGGTGCCTATTTTGTAACCAGATATACCAAGGTTTCAAGTACAACATTATTTCTCTATACTTGTCCGCTATTTCAAAGATATAGTCTCTTTCTCCGCCCGGGGCTCTTGCTTGGTCTGCTGCCTCCGCTGCCCCTGCCCCTACCATCGCTACTGGTGTTAGGGCTGCTATTCCTGCCTGTCTTGCCGCCAGAACTGTTGTTCTACCTGCTTTTTTCCCCATCAAATATATAGCCCAGGTTGTAAATATGATTCATACGGTATTAACCGTGGGTAATAGCGCCGGATAGAATTTAATCCAGGTGGACAGGCTCCTACAAGTAACAACTTAGGTTATGAGCTTCCAATATCGCTCTTCTAAATATGGAGGGCGGCTGGCCTAATGGCAAGGCGTCTGATTTCGGTGTTCCACCTCCTTCAGAAGATTGCAGGTTCGATCCCTGCGTCGCTCGCTTGAATTTCTTTTTTGTTTCTTCTTTTTTTCTTTTTTCCACTCCGCGCGTCTACTTGAAAGATTCTTTTTGGTTTGAGAGAAATGTAATTGAAATGACATTTATAAAATATTTATAACAGCTTATAGCGTCTAACATATGTACGACTCCCTAAACGCCAGATCACTACAGGGCATTATTTATATATATGATCCATTATAATCACCACGAGAAGGCTTCTTCAAAAAGATCAACAGTCTTCTCGCCTTGCACATTCCGAACAGCTTCCCGAACACTGTCGCCAAGGCCACCAGGGCCACAGACACTGACTGCCAAAGCACCGACCTGCTCCGCTTTCTCATTCTCCAGTAATGTCTTGAAGCACGGCTTGCCGTACTCAACCGCTACAGGAACATTGGATGGCGCGCATTCTGTCCAAGGGGTTTCCGGTAATGGAAGAAATTCTTCAACGTTCTCCTTGTGTCCTGTCACATGGATTCGAATAGACAGCATGAGGCCGGGAAATTGGAAATAGGTGTCGCCCTTGGAGTCGATCATGGTGTTGAGTGCGTCGTGTCCTAAGATATCGAGCATCCATGCTTGAATCCATGATAAATGATCTTCACATAATATTAGTAATTGTTCAATATTACATCGAAAAAAGGCACCTACCTAGGCTGCGGATCATCCAAACCAGATGGACCTTGCGTGTTGCTGATTTCCGAGATGTAAAATTTGTGACAACATCATGCAGGTAGGACATGGGATGCGTGATTCCGATACCGCCAGCTACTAATAACAGAGTTCCATAGGATGCCAAAGAATGTATGCCTCCTGTTACTCAAAGTTAGTTAAACGGAGATCAGTTGTTTTGTGGTTCAATCTGACACGTACCAAATGGACCCTCTGCTAATGCCATAGCCTTAATTCTCCCCTCAGGGGAGTCCTCAGCTTTCTGAATGAGCTTTTTGGTAAAGCCATCTTGACCTTTAATTAAGACAGACATAGTTGTTGTTTCAGATCCGCCGATAAGGGTAGCAAAAGAGTCTGTGGAGCTGCGCTTCTCGCTTAGATCCAGTGAAGAAGAGTCTTTGGTCGATGTCCAAGCAACAGTAAATGGGTGTGAGGTCCAGAGGCCAAGACATGGCATGTACAAGTACATGTATTGACCAGGACGAAAGTTCCAGGCTCGGGAGACTTCAACTTCGACTTTGGCCACAGAACCTGGAAGGGCCTCGACTGTAGCCGTTGTACGGCGCTTGCCACAATTCCTCCAAATAAGAACTAGAAGCCGAGTGGCTCTATCTAATCCCCACAGAACTAGAGTGCCCAGTAATACCTTCTGTTGCAGAAGGTTCTTTAGGTGGTACCATAGAGCCACGAATGACATGACAGCCAGTGCGACATGTAAATGAAGAAATAATTCGTAGAAAGAGTGTCGAAGTGGGGAAAGTGACTGGATAAAAATGAAAACGAATCCTAGGAGTGCCTGCAAATTTTGCAAAATTAGAAACATAAATCAGCCTGAGTGAAGTCCCGGAGCAAGAACATACCACTAGTCCATATATATAAAACGGCATCTGCCAAATGGTATAAAGAATGTAATCCATGCCATCTAACAATTAGTGAATGTTAGCGTTGTGCTCCTGAGATCGGAGACGATGTGAAAGACTGTCCAGGTGTGAAGTGTACATACTCATATAAGCTTGGTTTGCTAAAACAGCACTCATGTGGATAATAGCATTTGCCGCAATAGTGCGTCCAACCCAACGATGCATGAAGTTGAATGTATCAAATGACAGCCCCAACATAGAAATCAAAGGATTGTTTCGTCCAGCACTAATAACTAGACCCGGTGTGTTCATCACTGCTAAGTGGCCCGCAGCGTACTTCAGTTGAAACATCTTCTTGGTGAAAGGTTCCCACCAATCAACTGTCACAATTATAAAGATGATATTGAGAGCAAGATAAATAATCAAAAGGATTACTTCAAGTCTCAAGGGAACCGATCCCATATGCAGCCTAAGAAACCGGAACTCTCGGCTATGCCGTGAGCCCCAAAGTGGCGCATAGAGCAGATGCTTCTTGAGGCTTGCATTTATGCCATTTGTATGAGAAATCTGGGCCTGGTCATCCGTCTGAAGAGCCAATTTCGCTCTCTGTCTTTGTCGAATTCGAATAATTGTCCGGTATAAAAAGGCAATGGCCACAAGTCCCCCGACAACAAAAAGAGGAACCGCAACCTCTGGGTTCATAGGTGCCTCCCCGGGGCCATTTCCTTTGAGCTGGACACCCATGTTGTCATTTGAAAGGGGAACCGCAGTATATGGATTGGGAGGAAGAGCGAATTATGTGCCGTTGTCAGCCTCCCAACAACTGGGATCCTCAGCAACTCCTTGGACTCGTGGACCAGGGAGAAGGAAGGGGAGGCACGGTTCTTGAAGACTTCCAGGGAACCAAAAAAAAAATCGATTAGGATTCTAACTCCGCGTGGAGAAAAAAAGAAAGTCAATCTACGCCAGATCTGCGTGGTATTAGATCTTCCATGGATGGATGCCGTCATGGACCCCTGAAGGGTATTGGAGATAAATCCTGCCTAATTGAAAACATCGTCATTCTTGTCTCCACGAAAGCGTGAGTGTAACCAGCCGAATTGGGTTCCAGAGACTCGGCGGGGAACTACGGGGACAATCTTGAGCTTATTCGGCGGTATGCGCGCGGTAAGTGGTTAGAGCATGGGAAAGTTTAAAAGTCTAGATCTTCGATCCCGCTGAACCGAGGCCTGTCAAAGGGACAGCGGCTTGCGTTATTCCATTTCCTGTTCAAGATTGGACTATGACATTTGCGGGTGTCGACGAATGAGAGGAATTCTACACCCTACATGAATAACAAGGGATGGGGACTAGCATACCGGTCCAGGTGCCAATCATTGTGAGCAGCAAAAAAAGACTGAAAACGGAATGTTGATGAGTTGGTCCAAGCTTCGTCTCGATCTTCCCCTTCGGTTTGCGGTTGTGGCTATGGATGTCCGCCCCCTTGTTACTAACTATGCTCCGTTCAATGAAATTGCCTTCTACTGGAGATTTCAGTATAGTTCATTCGGAAGCTGCAGCTTTATTGGCTTCCTACAGCTGTCAATAACTTCACTATGACTCACTAGAGGCGAAGTGGCTTGGGGGCTTTCCACGTCTTGTCATTTCTCGGCGTCGATCATTCGGCCCACCCGGGGGAGAATAGAGCATAGGCAAAGCCCAGTTCTCTGGGACGCAACTGCAACGTTGAAATATAACAATGGGCCAGTTCGATTTATTGTGGAGACAACGTAGCAGATGGCCTACACACAAACCTCCATTGATACCCTAACTACGTAATACCTAAGAAAACCCCCATGTGCAAAGAAAAAGCAGACCCGGTGCCTGGTACATTTACGACGTCGGGGTACGTTTCGTAGTACCCATGACACAAATTTGAAGGTCGTGTGCCTTGTTCAACTGCCGAATTCCGCTGTGAAAAAGTAGGAGATGATCCAGCTGCTCGGGGACCGGGGGATCTAGACTGCATCGAACTTTTTGCTATGCTGTCTCTAGCTCCATTCCCCGATCGGAATAAGATCTAGCTATCTTATGAGAGGGTCATGAGGGGAGATGAGGAAACGGTGTCAATTCGTGATGGGTTCTCGTCAGAACCGTCATCTCGGCCTTGGGAGTGATTTGATTTAGATGAACGTCAGAACAACCATGGAAGACTGCGGTCGGCATCGTCACGGGATTCCCCCTGAGATGTATGAGATAGGCGTCGCCACTCGGTATTTGATTTTGAGTTCAAGGGCAGGTATATCCACTTGGAATGGGAGGCGGGCTTTGCTGCATGACCTCAGGTGCTCATGAACGTTCGAAGGTTAATTAATGCCCAGACCACGGGTGGGTTCACTAACTAATGATCCAAATTCGACATGGACTTCAAAAAGAAGAATGAAAAACATATAGGTGGATATAGATAAATGTTAACCCAAAAGTAAGAGTGGTTCATTCGAGTATTGCTATCTTCACATATGTAACGAAAGGCCTTAACGCCAACATGCGCGAAGTGCACATGCCAATTCCCGAGTTCCAAAGTATAATTTCCTGCCATGACCGGCCGCTGACCGCAGCTTGTATTTCGTGAGTAATCCAGCCCAAAACGCCATCATTAATATCGGAAACACCATATTAGTTTCTAGCCTGGCGTGTAACCTTAGGCTGATATCTCTTCAACCTGTTCAGGAACTCTGGGAATAGATGGTACATCTTCTTCCAGGCTAAGACTTCCATAGCCGGTATCATTACTTGCAGAGCGCTCTCGACGAAGAGGCTTCCCCATGCGCGTTTCAATAGTATCTTGATCTGCGTCACTGATCAGGGATTGATCGGAGCCCCCACGTCGACGTCGGGTTTTGCGCTTGCGAGATGGCATAGGTTCCGGAGGGGTGTGTACATAGTCGTCCACGTTAAGACCGGCATTTTCACAGAGAGCAGTGCAAGACTTCACAATAACATCGACCAAATTAGACGAGAAACCGTAGAAAGCAGGGTTATATGCGTTGCGGGACCAGTAGATAAGATCGGCAGCAACGCGACCGATGTTGGGGATATCGCGTGGGCAGACGGCGAGTTTGCGAGCTGTGCGTGGTTTTTCGTCAGCCTCGTCATCGGCGGATGAAGCAGCATCAGAGACCGGCGAAGAGGGAGAAGAGGAGTCCGAGGATGCGATGTAGTCAACGTCAGCCGCCAGAAGGTGTAGTAAGTGGTAGACCGAAGCAAAGCCAAGTAAGCTAAGCTCAACGGGGTCAATGGGCAGTTGATTGAACCAGTTTATCGCTTTCTGAATGGTGAATGAAGCGGGGAGAGAAGTGTCGCCAGTGGATCGCGCAGAGACGATGGCGGCAATCATGGCACAGCGGACGGCGATGGAGATCTCATCTCGGACCGAGACGGGGAGTGAAGAGTCCAGGAAGTTGGCAGTCTGATTCCACTGGCTCTTGTGCTTATCTTTAGGAAGCGTGGCGAGTACAGCACCAACATTCTTAATGCGATCTTGATCGAAAAATACTGATTTCATAACCAAGGCCCGAGTGTAGGCCGCTGAAAGCCGGGGAGCGACATCAAGAGCCATGCGAATCTTTTCCTTGAAGGTGTCGCGGCTGGCTTTGGAGACGGGGCCGCCTTCGCTGGCTTCCATGTATTTCAGAATGGCACTTTGCAGGAGGTGACTTGACCACCAAGCTGCAAGAGCATCCACTGGGCTTTGAATTGCAGGATCTTCCTCAACGACATCGAGAAGAACTGCGTCATCTCCAGTGCCCTCTTGGGTTGGTTGATTCCATGTTAAATTCACAGCTCTCTGGATGATGGAGTCGATCATGACATCTTCGCAATCGAGTTTGATCAATTCGGCTAAGTGGCTGGGAAGCTGATCTGGATGACCCTCGGGGAGTGCGTTGTTGATTTCTCTCGCAACACCCCACTGATAGTTGGCAAGAGTGCGAGCAACATCATTGGAAACGTGGAAAGACCAAGAGCCGGGTTCTCCAACTCTCCACATTAGAATGCGCACGTGCAAAGCCTTGAGAATCATTCTCATCGGGCTGCTTGGTAGCGTTCCTGCTGCAAATATTGTGAGCACCAGACGGCTTTTGCTGATTTCGGTATCGCCGCCGGTAAGCTGGGCATCAAGTGCAATATCCCACGTCTTAACACGGCCCCTTTCATCCTCCTCTGTGATTCCAGTGGCCCAAGAGTAGATTTTCCACCCCATCAAGCACCGGAGAACATATTCAAAACATCGCGATGTCACGACATACCATTCACGGAAGAACCGATGACGTGGTACCCCGACTCGTTGCATACTGGTAAGCCAAGCCTGCCGCCGAAAATCACTGGGAGTGAGTGAGGCATTTTTGCCTACGTTGACTGCTTTTGGGAAGGCACGCTGTGAGACTGTTTGGGCATTGAAGAGGTAAAGGAAGACTACGAATGCACACACAACCGCGAGGGCGAGAAGGAGTAAGAAATGTGAGATGGCGCGTGCGTGCCAGGAGTACCAAAAGTTGTGTAAATAGGACTCAAAACGGGCAAGGCTCGGGGACCGGAAGCGGGAGAGCAGGTTCAAAGGAAGAGCGAACAGGCCCTTTTCTTCAGACTCGGTCTGTTCTCCACCGAATCCTTCGAGGACCATAAGTCCAGCAAGAGCGCCCAGCATATACTTATTGGGCATCCTAGATCGTCGGCCGTTTCCTTCTGTGCGACCATAGGGACTGGACGAATTTTTTATGTAGGACTCGCCAAAGACGCCTTGCTTTCCTTCCTCACGCATTCGTTTGAACGAATCGGGAATTTTGATCATACCTTCAACGGGTTGCGAGGAGGTAGGTGAATCACCGCTGATCTCATCGGGCTGCGAGAACACACTTGGCGATGTGCCCGCACTGGAGTCACTAGAAGGAGTATAATTGCTGGGAGATGAAACCGACGCAGAAGATGTGACGGCTTGGTCAGCTGCCTTGTCAGCTTGGCGAAGTCGATTCTTAAGTCCAGTGTTTTCATCTTCCAATCTCTTGTTCCGGATTTCGAGATGTTTGATATATTCGGTGGCCTTGGAAAGAATAGAGGCCTTGTTCAGCTTGCTCGCGGATTGAGCTCCGTCTGCATCGTCCTCATCTTCGTTGGAGTCACCATTGGCGTTCTTTGTTGTTCGAAGACTCGGAACGCTGTCACGCAATTCCGCGATCTTCTCATTCAGGTTGGCCCGGTATCGTTTTTCAATGACATTGTGGGCTCTCTTTTTAGCCGGCATCTTCTTTCCAGGTTGAACAGGGCCAGTCACAGTGGTTGCGTCGTCATCGCTGTCCGTCTTTCGCTTTCGGTTTGTTCCGGCACTTGAGATGGGAGACACCAGACCAGGCGGCCCGGAGATGGTTGATAGTATCGAGCCTCTGGAATGGTTGTTGTCCGGTGGAATTTCCATGAGTCCCAGCGGAAGTTGGGGAGAGAAATCCGTCTGCTGGAACTGGTTGGGTGAGGATCTTATGGTCGTATGCGGAGAAATAAACGGGTGATCAATCGATGAATCGACATTCTTCTGGTCATTCTCGCCAAACATCGGCTCATCCCATCGCATCCATTGAGTCCAATCTTGATTATGATTGTCTGAAGACTGCTGTCGATAAATTCCATTGGTGTTTCCTCCGCCGGACTGTCGGCGGGGAGAGAAGAGCTGAAAATCGTTATCCATGCCTGGTGCGGACATGGTGCCTGAGCATCCGTGTGAAGGATCCCGGCTCGTGCTGTTCAGGTCAAGTTGTGTATTGATTGTCACCTATCCAGGTGGTTCACACTGCATGCTACGTTAGTTATATACAGTCAAAATATGGGCACAACTATGCGCAGAGAGGGTTGAGGATCATCATGATCTTCTCTAGCAAATGCTAGTCTTTCCTCGAAACCTCACCAGCATAGGTTGTATACAGTGAATGGAGATTAAATGAGAGTCACAATTGTACACTTACTGGACTTGCAGGTTCAACTCGAAGGGTTAGAAGCTGTTTAGAATTGCCAGTGACGTCGAACAGCATGTAGAGAGGGGGGAAAGGAGAAAAGCTGAGAAGGGGAAGATGGTTAGAGCGAGGAGAATACCAAGAGCAGCTAGGCAGAGATACCCACTCCTGTTAGTGCAGTAGCGTCGGCGGGACCTTAGAACGGAGGTGTGGATTCTCAAATGATTTGGCCGTCCCCTGCGAAGGCGATCATCTCCAAATAGTGTGGACGGTGGACCAGGATGCAGGCCGTGTTACTCCGTGTGAAAAATAAAAACAGACCAGGGCCCAGTATTTCATGGAGCGAATCTACTGGATAAATTTTGGTTGTTGTTAAGATGAGATTACAATCTGGTCCCTACAGCATAAAGGAGAGAATTAGGCTGGGCCATTTTTAGCTGCGGAGTCGTATGATCGCGGCTCGATGCACTTCCGGCTTCTCGGCAGCCACGGATCCTTGTATTGGGCCTGTAATATACACAAGTATCGAAAATTATAGGTTCACTCGGGCCACAGCACCCTGTTACGTATTGTAAGTAGACTGTAATATATTCCTTCCGCTATTCGTGGTCCTATCTACCATCTTCACCGCCCGATGACTCAGCTCACGACATGTGATTTTGCCAAACGAGATAAACGAAATCAACAACCTCTTTCTCTTTTCACGGTCAGCACTGGCTTCATTACCGCTGGATTTACAGGTCTTTCTGTGGTTCAGGAAAAATTCTGCTTCTCATTTCAAAATCTGCTCAAAACTAGGATCAGCAAGCCTTGGCACCCCACCGGGTGGCGTCCAGGCGAGAAAATGATTGTGCAGCTTGATCTTATCTGATCGTGTAGCGTCTCCACTTCCAACGTACCGGTAGCCCGGAACTTGAGCGACGGAGACAGGAACGAATAGGAGGATTCGAGCAGAGTTACTAGGGAGTGGAGCAACCGGTCTCCGGGGGGCTAATTCTTAAGAAGCAGAAAAGGGCAAAGAATCCCCTCTCGCAAGCAGGCTACTGTTATGGAAACCTCGTCATTCATCCACCCTGAACACTCTAGCGCCCGTCGCTAGCCCCCGAGACGCAATCCGCCTAGAATCGGCGCACTTTATCTTGCCAGGTCTCGAAAGTTGACCACTTTGAACCTTGGATTCGGTTGTCTGCTACGGAGTACTTCCCAGTTAAATCGCGCGCCCGATGCCTGTTATTGCTATGTTAAAATGCCGCGTTCATTCCCAAAGTCAGTAGTGAAAACTTTACATCGTCTGCCTGCGTAGAGTAATCTCCAGAAAATTTTCGATGTCCGTCGTTGGGGCGGGAGAAATTGCCACCACAAGCCCGCCGACGTAATACCGCCCTAAGTACAGAGTAGTGAAGTGCAACTGCTGATGATCAATGCACTTTCCTTTTCTCCACTGTAGCTAACAATCTCAGAGCGGTGTGTCTGGGTTGAAATTTATCAAAACTGTGCACTAGGAGCCTCAATCAAGGTTTCAAAATGATCATGATTCGATTGTTAACTCTTCTGTGATATGAATCTGGCAAAATAAAATATCCCGAAATGCTACCCCATTCCCGCCTTCTTTATCGCCGGCTATGCTTTGTGATGTCATATTCAATGCTGTGGGGAACGTCAGCGTATTTGTAGATGAGTTGTCCAACACTTCACTTACAGTGATGTCTTCCCATTTCTCCCAGCCGCGTCCACGAACTTGTGCGAGCTCATCCATGGTGAACTGCTTTCCAGTAGTGAAATAACCGGCATTGATCTTTGCATCAATCTCGACGCGGGAGTCGTCGGGGATCATGTCCTCGGGGATTGGGATTCGCTCGAGGATCTTAATCCCACTGTCCACAATGGCATCGTGTTTCATGTTAGACATGGACAACATGCGATCAATCTTCTTGATACCGAGCCAATGGAGAATGTCCGGCATGAGGGCTTGGAAGCGCATCTAAAAGAGAGGCCCAGGTCAATATTTTTCAATAAAAATGAACGGAGCTGACTTACATCTCGCACCCCCGCAATATTTTCCGTCCGAGTGAAGTACTTGTCTGCGGTATCTCCGCCTCGTTTGCGGGCGTTGTATACCAAGTACTTAATGACCTCCCCCAATGCGCGGCCTTCTTTACGGAAGTAGATGACCACCCCGCTTCCGCCATTTTGGGCTTCACGAATGGCCTCGCGAATGCCGAAAGCTAGATATGGCCGACACGTGCAGATATCCGACTGGAAAACATCGCTTCCATTACACTCGTCATGAACTCGAAGAGCTAGCTTCACATTCTCATCCGAAACCCGTTCAGGTGGTCCGAAGATATAGACGGTTAGTCCTCCAATTGGCGGCAGGAACACCTTGAGGTCAGGTCGGGTAATCAGTTCGGGGTAACTACCACCAGTGTGCTCAAATAGCGATCGACGCAAGGTGCCCTCGTCCACTCCAAATCTCTCTGCCACGCCAGGCAAATACCATACCGGCTCAACGGCGACTTTTGTCACGCGCACCTCACCCGATGAGTCTACTACAATAGTACCATCAACGTCCAATAAACCGTCACGCACGGCATCTCCAATCTCTGCCAGCTTCATATTGGCTCTTGTGATTGCCATAGTAGGACGAATATCCCAGCCTGCCTCAAGCTCCTGCTTGTATTTATTCACGATATCATGGCCATACGGATCCATAGAGACAATCTTGGTCTTATCGGCCCAAGAAGATTGCCAAGGGAAATTGAAAACAGGTTCACTATTTCGCAGATCAGGTTTGAAGTCTGCAGCAAGATCTCCAGCGGCAATCGCGAGCGCGTTGTATATGCTGTAACTGCCACCGTGTGCACCGATGGCATTGCGGCGTTTCACTAGATTCCCATTACGAGAGACCACGATTGGACCCCTAGATTTGGAGTCTTCAGCGCCCCATTCTAATGGCACGGGCTCGATCCCACTCTGGCCAGGATATGTCGTTAACTAAAAATTTAGTCAGCATTATTTCGCACGATCTCCCTTGTGTAACTTCAGACAGGTCCCTACGATGATATGTTTGCTGTAGATCGACTGAGGCGAAGTCGGTGGCTGGGCTGATGGATCTGTCATATTGAGGGTGGATTCTGGCTCTTTCATGATGAACAGAAGGGAAAAACTTAAAGAGAAGGAGGTGAAAGAAACAAGGACGCAGAGTCGGTTCGATTTCAGTCTCCCAGTGCAGGGGGCCATGTGACTTCCCCCGCACTGTTATCGCCTTATCTTCGTGCGTCATTGTTTGGATCTTTTAAACCATTATCATCATGGTGGGACTTGAGAAAATCTCATCTCTCCCAGGTTTCATGGATGAATTGTTTACATGTAGTATGAAGAGTTCTGTTGGCCCACTAGTATATACTAAGGACCCCAGAGGCACCGATGATGATCGACCCATTGGGCCCCCACATAGTTTCGGCGTTCTCGGAGTTCAGCATCGCTGGTCGAGTCTAGTCCGGGATTGTGCACCCACAGGCTAGAATGCATATCTAACGTTGAGGATAAGAGCATTACACTGGATCTAAAGTTACAGCCAAATTTATTCATATTCATAATATTTACCGCTGGCTGATACAAAAAGATAGCTTTACTTTACCTTCCTATACTACATGGTAGACCTCACACGCCGGAGAAGCGAGAGCCAAACACGACTAGCCGCATTTGCTGTCCCGCAGCGCAAGGCAATTCTCACCGCAATGCAACTTTTCTTTTTTCACGTCTTTATTACCTTAACTATAGCCGATTCTATTGAAACTGGGGTATCTCGTGTAGATACGGCCGTTAAACACGCTCGAAGTAGAAAAAAGCCAAATTTACGTGAGATCGTGCGGCAATTTTGTGTCGAGGTGTTAGAATGGCCAAACTACTGGGATGGCAGTGCGCTCAATATGTCAATATTGCTATGGGGAGAGGGAAAGGAAGCTAAGCAACTATTCAGATGTAATATGGGACTCAGTGGCCGTTCTGCCATCGCACTCCGCCCGCCCCCGCAGCCCGTAGAGCTCATAACACGAGGTGGGTAAACGTAGAATCTGCGCTATTTTCTAGACCCGTATACTAGTAGAATCAAGCTGTGTTTATATCTAAATTCCATAGCATTCCAAAGGGTCTACTTGGTATAAATTTACTGTAAGGAGTGGAATGTAGTAGTATTATACGGAACACTCTCCATACAAAATTTACAGCGGACCCTATGTGCAACAAAAAAAAGGAAATAAAAAAGAAATCAAACGAGCGACGCAGGGATCGAACCTGCAATCTTCTGAAGGAGGTGAAACACCGAAATCAGACGCCTTGCCATTAGGCCAGCCGCCCTCATTGATAACATAAGCAGTCAATTTAATATTCACATTATCGGTAGTGCAGTAGGATACTTTATCTCAAGCTATGATAGTATCCAAACTTCATTGTTGGATTTACTATACAACCTGCAAATAATCTTGGAAACAGTGAAGAAATCCCCTGTTGTACTCTGGAGACCCGCCCTCCATCCATATTGTACACATGCGGGCGGAAAGGTGAGATATCGAATCTACAAGGGAAATCTGGTTTACATTAAAGATGCTCGTGAGAATAGCTTCAATACCTTAGCCTGGGCATAACTCCGTAGAATAAGAAGCGCAGCTAGGCAAAAATTCAGTCTTATAGCGTTGAAGCAGATATTCCAAGAACTCCAGCAACAGAAGAAGCCTTATCATTAGACCAGCGACTTTCAAATAGTTCAGCGGGCATTATTGAGCTGCTCCAGGACTGGTTCTAAACTTCTCGGTTTCCATCAGCGTCCTGCGCACTCTCTTACCCCGCCCCCACCATACATACTGAGTATATTCTTGGGGTCCTTTCTCAGCCTCGGTTACATACCATACACTAGAGCCCCTCAAATTCCCCAGATATGGAGCCAATTGATCCACCCCCGTCGTATATGACTAATACATAGCGACCCTCGCGCCAGAGCACCCTCAACGGTATTTCAAGCCCGGGATTGGATCTATTAGTCCAAGGACATTGGGCAATTCCAAGTACAAGGGGGTATATTTCCTCGATTAATACTTTTCTAAAATAGTTTTCTCCGGTGTCCCGGCTAAAACAGCCCGAGCGCCAATGTTCAAGTGATGTAAAGCAGTTTGCCATTGAGTCTTGGTTATTTTGATGTGCGTACATCGCATATAACAGCCTCATCGAGGCCCAAAAGAATACTATAAGCCAGGCTACCAAAATCCAGAAACGGAATTGCCTGCCCTCAGGTAGAGCGAGCACACAGTGATCCACGTTTCACAGACCTTGGTTCGCCATGCACAAGACCACCTACCGTAATTGGGTGGATCTTGGTCGATCCCCGGATTTGTGGGGATTATAAGAGACACATTACTCGCTTGAGGGACAATTGCGCACTCTGTGCTTTTAAAAATTGATTCAAATCATTTGTGAATTCCCTATTATCTCCGCGAAGCAGCTATGACGACCACCTTCTCCTCCCTGCCCATTGTCGACGTTGGACCTCTCGGGTCTCCTTCAGGAGCATCAAAAGAGGAACTAGCAGCGCTCAGCAATCGTCTCTACGAGGCTTTTGCCACGACCGGATTCGCCTACCTCGTCAATGTGCCCTTAAGCTACAAACATGAAGAAGTCTTCAAAATGTCTCGAGAATTCTTTGCGCTCCCAGAGGAAGAAAAAATGAAGCTCTCCAAACGATCTTTCCGACGTGACCATCACAACACATATCGAGGGTCAATACCCTTTACCTTGCCCATTTGCAATAATGAAATAACTGACGAAACTCATTGGAAAGATATTTTCCAACACAGCCAGAACTAGCGAATGATAACCTCAAAGAAGGCTTCGAAATGGGTCCCGCGCAACCAATACCCACGCAATCCACCACTTCGCATTCATCTAAATTCAATTTAGCTGAGCCAAACGTATGGCCCGATGCAAATATTTTCCACTCCCGATCGCAGTTAGAGATTCTCTACGCCGAACTCCAAGCCCTCGCATCCAAACTATTGTCCCTCCTCGCTGTTTCATTGGGCAAACCGAAAAACTATTTTGCGCCATACCTCAACGACTCCCTAAGCACCCTTCGACTACTGCATTATCCAGCTGTAACATCGGCCGCGTCAGGATCCAAGCCCATGGGGTCAGATGAGGTCAAACTCAGCTGTACGCCACATACCGACAGCGGCATTCTAACTCTCTTGCATCAGGATTCGACTGGCGGACTAGAGGTGCGAAACTCCACTGGCGAGTGGGTCGCAGCACCATACATCCCTGAGTCCCTCGTGGTCAATATTGGGGATCTAATGGCTAAGGTATCCGGCGGACGATTCGTTGCTACCATGCATCGGGTTCGTGCTCCTGGGCTTCGCCCCTCAGCCTCTTCAATTGCGTCACAGAACAGCGAATCTCCAGCATTGGGACGTATTAGCGTCCCTTTCTTCTTTGAGCCTGGAGAAAATTGCCTAGTTCGGTCTGTCGATGGCGACGAGGGGTTCGTCTTGTACGGAGGGCATGTTCGTGAGAAAATGAAGACCTGGGTGGAGTTTCAGGACGATGTAGACAACTAGATCGTATGATCGGAAGCTTGGTGATCCATATGCACCTCTACCCTTGCGACTTTCTTTATGTGGCTAGCGCTTCGTTCGTTTGACCGGTCAATTTCCCTGCGCACAAACGGATGAGATGGCCCTGAGCAGTGATCACGACCCTTTGCGACAATTATCCCTCGGCGAAAGAACGGAGAAAACTACAATCGGCCTTTATTCGGATGATCTCTTGCAGCACCTTCCTTTGCGCTAAAATCGAGTCATACCCATGCAACTTTCGGGATATTTCAATGTTACGTTGGTGAGACTAGAAGCTTAACGAGTCGGATTATACGGAATGTGTTACCATGGATCAACGCCCTACGAGTGTGCATGTTAGCTTACTTCTTTATTTACTTCTTCCATTTTGCATGTCATCAATCGTTATTTAGAAGCAGTCTATCATATGATTTCTCGCAGAAAAGTCAAAATCTACTGATGCAACAACAGACAAAGACAGCTCAACCTTGAACCAGCCCAAAGTAAGCAGCTTATGCTCTTCACCCACCATCCCGGTCTTAAACATCGAACATAATCTATTGGAGATTGCGATCATTTTCAAACACCTGCCTCATCCAGTGCCCACTCAATCAGCTCCGCAATCGTATTGCTAACAGCCGACGTCCGAGGAATCTCATGTCCACCTCCATGATTGAACGTCCGGCGATTCTCAGGATTACAAACCCCGGAAAGCTGCACACCAGCAGAATAACGAGGATCCTTCGTTCCGTAGATATGCACGGTCGGTATAGGAATTTGGAGAGGTCCCTTAATCTCATCCCGTACTTGATCTTCAGACAAACCCTGAGAAGTAGTATCGCCTTGCCATCTGCTCCCACCGGACTGCAAGATAGCATTCGAACTAGCCATGTTACCCAGAGACCTCCGTGATGCCATATCGCGATGGTGCATCGAAGAAGTAATATTGAAGCCAAGTTCCTCCAGTACCCCCAATGAGACAGCGCCACAGCTGAAAATGGCAGCCTTGAACGGGGGCGGAAGATGAGGTGTTTCCTCTTGGTGCAGAAGGAGATATGTAGATGCCATAATTGTTCCTTGCGAAAATCCCATCACTGCGTCATATGGGCCGTTCTTGGAGATGTACACGCGCAGCCAGTCGCACGCCGCGAGCATATCATCGTATGTGCTCTCTTCCAGAAATCCGAAGTAAGGTGGTGGGTAGAATAGATCCACGCCAGCTGCCGCGTTAGATTTAAAGGGACCGTCTATGAAGTCGAATTCGATGTCTTTTCTGGATAGCTGTGCTCGGAATGATGCTGCGGGGGCGGAATTAGCTCTATCGTCATGTTTTCGCAAATTGCGGGTCTCTCGTACAAGTTTGGGATTTAAAAATCGCACCACTGGTGCCTTTCCCGTGGAGACAGAGAATCTTCATAGTGGCTTTGGATATGGGTAATGAACTGGATTGAAAAAAAAGAAAGTCGGTGCACGAGGGGTCCTTTCGCAACGCGGGCGGATGAATGCTGCTGACGGTGGATACGCGCCGCACCTTAAAGAATCAGCAATTGGGGGCGGGACCGAGCATATGGGCTTGATCACTCCATGTCACTCGAAAGCCTGGCTCAGAATTTTCCGGCGAAAATATTTGAGATATGGTACTTTCTGTACGCTAGATCCACTGTTGTTTAAGCAAGGGAGGACATCAAGTACACCGACATTCATGCATACCTTAGGGTAGAGTGTGTTGTCTGAAGGCATGGCCCCCGCAGCAATCAGCAATTGCCTCTCAGTATGGCAAGACACGACTATAAATAGTTGGTACGCATCCACTCCATTAGTACTATTTTTCAGGGCCAATGATTCTCCCTTTACCCCTCTTCGACATAGATTACAGTTTTTAAAGAAATGGCAGATTAAATATTACTGTCAACTGCTGCAAGGAAAAAAGTATTGGGCGCCTCAAAAAGTTCAAAAAGTTCAAAAAGTTCAAAATTTCCAATCGGCAACAATGCCCCTCTTGATTCATTGCTTCTAGCTCCCACCAATCTCCTAGCGCCCGCAGTATTAACGTTAGATAGTGGAAATGACTTATGGCGGATATACACACGATATATCGAGTATCATCTCTCAGACAATATACCGACTGCAACCTTGGAATCCCCTCCCAATACTCCGAGTCTCTTTCTGAAAGTTTAAACTGGGTTCAAGCAATTATGGATCCGAGTCCGTGCCGACCCGAGTCATCCGAAATCATCAACAGTGATTCCTAATCCATGGATGATTTATAATCGTCTTTCTTGTATAGCCAGCTTTATCATCACCCGCACTAAAATTGTGGTCGTCATCAAGAGCCGTCAACGCAAAGGTGTATAAATATTGATCATCATAGAGGGTAGATGCTTAATCTGTAATCGTATTACGGGCATTAAGCACGGACTTAAGAAGGATGGCTTAGTTTAAGCAACCCATAGCCGCGGAAAATCATTCAAGCTGGTAACTTTGAAGTTCATCTGTTGAATTGAGGGAGTCTACTAGGTACTTAAAGGATGACATACAGGTAAGATGACCCCGGGAAAACATATATAATATTTGCCTTACCACTCCTGGGTCTCACCTTGCTTGATCCCTCTTCTATAATTCATCGATATTTATTTCCCAAGTCTCCAGCTACCTATTTGACGATATATCCTGAGAGCAATGGCCGTGCAAAAAGCCATTGTCATCCAAGCTCCTGGAGTGGCTACTGTTGTCAACGATCGCCCTATTCCTACGCTCTCAGACGACTCTATCCTAGTCAAGAATGTGTCTGTGGGCCTGAACCCCACGGACTGGAAGCACATTGATGGCTACAATGCTGTTGGGACTACTGTGGGCTGTGACTTCGCAGGGGTCATAGAAGCCGTCGGCAAAGACGTGAAAAAGTCATGGAAAAAAGGCGATCGCGTCTGCGGAATGGGACACGGCTCTAATGCGCTTAATCCCGAGACCGGCGTTTTCGCTGAGTACATCGTTGTAAAAGGTGATCTTCAACTACGGATCCCGGATAGTCTAAGCTTCCAGGACGCTGCGTCGCTTGGGGTTGGTATCAATACAGTTGGTCAGATTGCATCCAACCTGAAGCTTTCCTCGCCTGCAGATCCTGTTAAAGGCACTCCTCATATCCTCGTCTACGGAGGATCAACAGCGACCGGCACCTTAGCAATCCAGTACGCGAAGCTATCTGGATACAATGTTATTGCTACATGCTCTCCACACAGCTTCGATCTTGTTCTTGGTCTTGGAGCAGACATTGTGTATGATTACAAAGACCCCAAATCTGCCGCAGAAGTTCACAAGTATAGCGATGACAAGTTAAAGCTTGCTGTCGACTGCATTGGATCGCAAGCCTCTGGCAAATTTTGTGAAGAGGTCATCTCTACTTCTGGAGGAGATTACTGCACCTTGGTCCGTGTCAAACTTGAGCGTCCAGATATTAATTATCATTGGGTTCTGGCTTATACCTGTTTCGGTGAGCCCGTGAAAATGGGTGAAATTGCTATCCCGGCTCTTCCAGAGCACAAGGCCAACGCAGAGAAGTTCGCTGTTCTTGCCGAGGGGCTGTTGGCGGAAGAAAAGCTCAAGACTCATCCTTCTAGAGTTGGAAAAGGTGGACTGAACGGTGTTCTGGATGGATTGGATCTCATGAGAAATGGGAAAGTGAGCGGTGAAAAGCTGGTATACAACGTTGAGGAAACTTCTTAAGTAGCTGTGACTCCCGATTTAAGTGTTGACTACAAGACTAAGTAGTATTGGCCAACTGTCTTAGGTGGCCTATGATCTCAAGCTCGGGGTTCAGCTCGGAAGTTAACCAGGTTAAGACCAAATACAAAGGCGCTGCTATCTGTTTTCTTCTCTTTTCGGAATAACTTGGACACAAAGATCAAGCCCCTTTGAATATATCTGGCATTGGCCAGCTAGGATACTTTAATATTTCTTGGAAGTTTCAGATTTGAGCACACAACTGAGACACCTGGGCATAAGTATTGTAAAAACTTTGTCAAAGTTGAAGATGGAGAAAGACTTAGGCGATACTAAACATACCTCCTGGGCAGTGATGGCCTCGAAGAACCAAGAATGTTTAGTCGAATTTGTTCTGTGGATTTCCATTAAAGCCTCGTGACTCCGAATGCGAGATGATTAGAAATGTCCTCGGGACAACAGAAAATAAACTTGAAGTCATATAGGGTCTAGCCGTTTCTACATTCCAAAGATGTTTATACTGAAGTCTCTTCTTACCTTACACGTCAAATAGATCGTTGCCCAATTCTATTTTGCGTAAAAAGGTGAACCTTACTTTGGACCTCAGAAGTTTTAGTGCAACATTGAAAGCAAGATTTGCGAGGGAAATGTATTCAATTAGGCCCTTGAAGTGAAGATGTAGAAGAAAAAAAATAGTGAAAGTAACCGCAAAGACCCGTTATATCCCAGCATCAACCACCCACATGCTCAAAATCGAACAACCCCAGAGTTGATGTTGAATCAACCCAATGAGAGACCTCATTTCATCTCCACACTCGCATTGGCACTCATAGACATCAGAGTTGGAGTATTCAAGCCAATTCTAGTCTCAGCATCATCCAGCGTCATAATGCGATGCTTGCCACTCCCAATCCCAAATCTTCTCTTAATTGCCTTCCAAGTTTCAACGCAAGCCAGGTAAGCAAGCGTGCAACCGAAAACTACGCCCCATTCCCATGTAATAGCATGATGCTTGAAGACAGTCTCATTAATAACAGGAAGGTAAATGACCGGGAAGGCAATGACAAAGCCCGCAATAACCGCCCAGAAAAGGAAACGGTTCTGCCAGACTGTAGCGAAAACCGAAAAGCGCTGGGGGAATCTGATCGGATCCATGTTGAAAAGTGATCGTGCGAAATGTTTGACTTCCCAGGCTGTTACAAGTAGAAGAAACGTTAGGGTTGCATATGTAGTGGCTCGAGCTCGGAAAACAGTATCACAGCTTGAGTTATATCCCTGATTGCACCCGTCTCCTAGGCTGGAGGCTCCTGTGCCTTTTGCGTAGACAACACATACGAATGCTACCAAGCATAGAGAGCCCATGCAAGTGCCATATACCATCTTATCGATGATTAGTTCTGGAGTGAAGACTCCGACACGCAAGTCATGTGGGGGCCGGTACATGATGTCCGGCTGGGCTTCTTCGAGACCTAGGCCAACGGCCAAAAACGAGGACGTAACGAGATTTGCCCATAGGATTTCAAGTGGAGATAGCGGAAATACCGAATCTCCTCCGGTATCTTTGAAGGCCAAGGCGATGAGAAGGAGAATGACTTGAGCAATGTTCGATATAAGCAAATGCATGAGAAACTAGTTGATTATCCCGTTAGTGAGCAACTCAGACAGAACGCAGTAAGATTGAAAATAACCTTTTGAATGTTATCGAATAGTCTTCTTCCCTCTTCGACTGCTTTTACAATGGAAGAGAAGTCATCATCAGTGAGAACCATGTCAGCAGCCTCCTTCGCGACATCGCTTCCATTCTTTCCCATTGCTATACCCACATCAGCTCGTTTAAGAGCAGGAGAGTCATTGACACCGTCTCCCGTCATTACACAGAAAGCCTTTCGACGATGTGTAGCCTCAACCATACGGACCTTGGTGGCCGGACTACAGCGAGCAATCACAAGAGGAAGTTCTTCCATCTCGTCAATTTCGGCATCGGTCAATCTATCAAATTGATCGGCGGCCATGACCAATTTGTCTGGCTTTATTATCATTAGCATTTCGTCCAGAATACCAACTTCTGCGGCGATCGCCGTAGCAGTCTTAATATGGTCGCCTGTGAGCATGTGTACTGAAATGCCTGCCATCTGACATTTTTGTACTGCTGCGGCCGTTTCGACGCGTGGTGGATCGTATAGTCCCACAAGTCCAGAAAATTCAAGATTCGACTCCGCGGCACCCCGCGGGGAAACCTGATCATCTTGGTCAATTGCTACTTTCTTGAAAGCGATGCAGAGAACTCGCAGACCTTCGCTGGCCATTCTATCTGCTCTTTCCAAGACCCTCTGTTTCTCTGTCACAGACATCGATATTAGGGGCAGTATAGCTTCAGGTGCACCTTTAGTGTACACCTCATTGACGCTTTTGCTTGCGTTGCTGTAAACAGCCGTCATTTTCTTGATAGTAGAGTCAAAGGGATATTCCGTGCGGAGTTCGATTTGACCACTGCGAATGAGTGCTCTTTTCCCGAGATCAAATCGCATGGCTAAAATATGAAGCGCAATCTCAGTTGGTTCGCCAACAGCCGTCCACATGTTTCTTTCATGGTGTATGGTAGAAAGATTGCAAAGTGAAAGAGCTGACAAAAATGTCTGCAGCGAGGTATTCTCGATAATTGAATCGTTTGAATTCCAATCATTGTCATTAAGCTGCACAACTCCACTTGTAGGGTCAAAAGGATCGGTAACTTGATACACTGTCAATGTGCCAGCACCTGGGACCCATGCCGAGCGAGCTATCATTTTTCCTTGAGTCAGAGTGCCAGTTTTGTCGGAACAAATGTTTGTGACACCACCAACAGCTTCAAGGCATTGGAGCTTTCGAACAACAACGTTGCCTTTCGCCATTGCTTTGGTTCCGACAGACATGGTAATGGTAAGCACTGCAATCAACGACTCTGGGATGACGGCAACGGCAACGCAGATACCATAGATGAGAACCTCACCCTGCACATCCCAAAGGTTGACTGAAAACACAATAATCGCCAATAAAATGGCTAGGGCGAAGAGTAACAAGGCGAACTTGCTCAACTTCACCTGCAAAGGCGTTCCCACCAAACCCAATATGTTCATTATGGGGGACTTAACACGGTGAAATACCCTGGCAAAGGCATTTGAGCCGCCCTCTTCGTTCTGATCCTGCAAAAGTTGCGCGATCTTTCCAACCTCAGTATTCATTCCCGTCGCTATGACAATTCCCAAGGCACGACCTTGCGTGGTACTGCAGCCCGAGTATGCCATATTGCTTCTATCGCCGATTGGAATATTGCTCTGCGATTTAAGCGTCACGTATGGTGTCTTGAGCACAGGAAGAGATTCGCCGGTAAGTAGAGCCTCGTCCATGGAGGCATTCATACCATCGAAGAGTCGTAGGTCTGCGGGAACGATGTCACCTACTGAAAGGCTAACAACATCTCCCACGACCAGAGTCTCGGCTTTAACGGGCGTGATTCGACTCTCTCGAATGACTTTGCATTCTGGGGCAGACAAGCAACTGAGGGAAAGGATCGTTCGTTCTGCACGATAGTCTTGGAAGAACCTTCGCAGGAGCTATTAGCTGTAGATAAACTAAGTTCTCAAGTCACAATAACTTACCCGACAATGATGTTTAATAGAATCACTGCGGTGATAACTCCGCCTTCAATGTAATCATCAATCCCGAAGGACAACCCCATTGTCAGTAGTAGAACCTTTTCACCACTTGTTAGTTCTGAAGAGCCTCCTCCTCAACCTCCTTGTCGTGCCAAATTTTTCTCGGCACCTAAAGCTAACTCACTATAGTAAGACTATTGGACACTTGTCTTAGTAATATCCCCCAGACGGAGATGCCCTTGATTTCGCGAACGGTATTCGGGCCATCTCTTTCGAGGCGCAGTTGCGCCTCACCGTTGGACAGTCCATTGCTAAATAGAAATCAGTATACAAGAAATAGTAGGGTGTCATAGGCTAGTGAAATGGAACTCACTGTAGATCGGTATTGAGAAGTGAAACGATTCGGGAAGGGTCTAAAATATGGGCTTGTTGGATATCGTATTCTCTGGGCTCAAAGAGGCTGACAGAGACAGACTGGGCAGTATCGGTAGATGACTGATCATCCGTGGTCGGCAGTTGAGGTTTCTCACATGGGTCACACAGCTCATGTCCTACACTAGGGTGGGCTGGATTCAAATTGGGTAAGGGCTCCGTATAAGGACATATAGGAGGTTCAGTCGATTCCTCGACGGCATCCAGGGAAGTATCTATGCCCATTCAAAAGGTATAGTGTGAAAGGAAGGTGAGGAAGATGAAAGAATATCCACTACCTAGTTGATCTAGCTAAGATACCCTGATCACAAGCAAAAGAAAGGAAGGACCTTCTGAAGCAGGAGAAAAAAGAAAAAGAAAAAAAGTTTAATGAAAGCTTCACAGAATGCCGTAGCACTAGAAATACTTATACGGCACCATGCGGATATTCGCGTCTCGCTTCATATGTTCCCAAAAGAGGGGCATGAGGGGAAAGTCTTGTCACTTCCTTGGAGCTGCATGGTTATTGGGGGAACTGTGCTTGGCTGATCTGATCTGGTCGATAGCTTGCGACAACACTTGATTCACCGGCTGTTAGGAGTCTTGGATTCTACGCTGATTGGACCCCGCGATTCCTGGGCAAAGCCATGGAAGTAGGTGCGTCTTAATCCCTGCGACGTCTCATCGTGGGCTTGATCGGTCAAAGGCGAATAGATCAAGTTGGTGATTTTATTGCTTCGATTCGATTCGTGCACTTGCGATGTTGAATCATCAACTAAAACCAGTTTTGGCTTCGTGTTTTGTGAATGGTAGAAGAAATCCATGGTTCCGGCAAGTCCATGACTGCGTGCGCGACGCATCGCCTCTTGCCCAATCTTGCAATGCCACATTCCAAGACTTCGGGCTGTGTCGGGTGTAGAAGAACAATACTGACAGAATATTAGCTGCTTTCTAGGATTTTGCATATGATGTATCTAATTAATCCTCATCATGATCATCCTCAGACAAACTTTGTTGGGCTTTTCATGAAAAGAGTCAATGTTATGCTGCCCAGGTGGTATGAGTATCTTGAAATATAGCAAAGATCAGGTAAACACAAGCCCGACTACATAATAATCCACATTCTTTCCAAATGTACTATATTCCTTTCTATCGTGAGACTTCTTTCATGCTTGATTGTTATTATATCTCTAAATGTGTCTTGTAGACATCGGCTCCTACAAGGCCATGGACCAATCAGCGACCGGCCCGCATTGCTCCTAAAAAAAACTCACTTTGAGCTTGCGTTGATCTGCAAGAACATCTCTCTACCTTCCTTCTTCACCAACGATCCCTTTTCGCCCATCCCTTGTGCTCAATATGGTCGGCCCTACAGCTTCCTTGTCGAATCTGCACCGAGCAGATGGATCTGCCTCCTACAAATGCCCAGTCACAGGATACGATGTGCTTGGTGCTGTAAATGCGCCCATCGAGTTACCAGCCCGAAAGGACGCCCTCAAGCCAGAAGATGCCACCATTGAAGTGTTTGTCAAGCCTGGGCAGGCTACAGCAGGAGTTGGGGAGCGATATGTGGAGAGAATCCTGCGCACAATGCTCGAGAAAGTAATTCTCGGACGGGAGAAGGGACTCCCACGTCGGGGAGTTGTCGTCACATTAGCAGCTGTTGGAGGCTCGGCTCCAGAACGCGGTGATTCCGTGAGTCTTGTTATGAATCTCATTTTAATAAATCAGCGAAGCTAACATATCTAGTATATCACCATCCTCCCAGCTCTCCTCCACGCCTCATTGCTCGCCTTAATCTCCGCCGCCGTTCCCTTGTCCATGACCTTCGCTACAACGTTGCTCGGTGTGACCCGTTCTGGTCAAATCATTCGCGACCCATCACCAGCTGCTGCAAAAACTGTCGCATCTATTCATGCCCTCACCTTCTCTTCGAAGGGGCATCTCTTGTTAAGTGAGAGTCAGGGTCGCTTTGATTTTGAGACATGGGAATTGGTGCGGCAAGAAGCTGCTTCTATCTGCCGCGCAGTCGCGACCACCGGTTCTGACGGTGACACCGCCATGGGTGAGGGAGCCGATGGTGCCCACGTGGATGCGTTTGTTCGTGAAACTGTGGAGGACAGCCTTCACCGAGATTACACCTGGAAACTCGAATCGGCCTAAGAGCAACCTATAACAACGCTATGGGGCTCGTACCCAAGTGGGGTTGGCTTGTCACCAACAAAGCATGACCCGCTATTACTAAAGGTCCTTTGGCCTTCATCCATCGCCGCAGGCGCCCTGTCCTTTGATCACGGGTTCTCTTATCTACTCCAATCATACGAACCAGCAGTGTAAAACAGCTTTGTGGTCTGCGTTGTACACCCGAGCCATCACATGACCAACGCAACATGTGTGCAACATCCTCCTTCTTCATTGCACCCCTGGACTCATCTGCTGTCGTGTCCCCTTTGGTTTCCATCGTGTTCCTGAGCTGGACTTGGTCCGAGTCGCACTGGACGTCAACTATATCTTAAGTGGAGGCTTGGTTGGCTCAATTCGACTGTGAACAGGACAGACCGATATGCGGACTTAATTGCACCGGATCCGATGCGAGGGAAGAGCCTAAGATCCTTAACCCCGTCACCTATCACTAGCTGGCCTGACTAGTTACGCAACTAGTGTACAAAGACTCAAATCACATACATTTTTGGCTCCTTAAACAGAATCCCTCTAGCGTGCTTTTTGTCAGCCTTGCCAATTGGTCAGCCATTCCTCCGAATTATGGCTTGGACCTCATCTTTGCATCTTTTCGATCAAATAATCAAGCCTCGTTTGAAAATGGCAGTCTTAGAATAGAAAAAAAAAAGCAAACAAAAAAGTAATAATAGAATGATGCTGCTTTCCCCTCATTTCTTCCACGTATTGTGACCATTCTTACTATTCTACTATAGGAATGTAAACGTCACAGTTGGCCAAGATGGGACGGCGAGTCCACATGAGGAACCGGAGGACTAGCGAAGACTAATGTAATACTTGTAGAATGTGATGATGTTAAAAAAAGATCCCCAGAGTAAGAATATTTTCATTGAACAAACATCACCCAATCTGCCGGAAGACAAGATTATTGCACCATCTTCGATCCATCTTTGATCCGCATCATAGCGGTCTGGCGTGTCTCCATTCCTCGGGGTTTCATCCTCCGTACAAACTTGGAGAACTGAATTATTTCAGTCTCTTTTTTGAATGGGGACACGTTCTTAATTCTCTCACTTTCCAGACCCTTCCCTACTGCCACTGGTATGACCCCAGTGTCAGTTTCAAGCCTAATCCCCACCGACCGGGGCCGCCCCAAACCCTGGAGTTGATCCGAGCGCCAAATCCCTGCCGGCAGATCGCAAAGAACGGGGATAGAAGACGGTAGAATCAAGGATCAAATCAAACCGACCCCGAACTCTCGATTAGGACATAGCAATCGCAGAAAGAAAAAAAAGGGCGCTATCCCATGCACTATTGGGAACAGGTTCTACCGCTGCCTTGATTGATAGCGCTGCACCCGCTGTTTAAAACTCCGTTACATCCGAACCCCGGCTTTCGCGTATCTGCGACATTGGCACTTTTTTTTTGACTCTCTTTTTTTTCTATCATCCTCATCGCTAGTGGAATCCTGCCGAGGGCCAATCCTACCTGCCCATGGCGTCGCCCGGTAATGATTCATCCCGATCTGACATGCCCCCATCCTCCACATCCGCGTCATTGCGTTCTTCGTCTCACGCATCTCCGTCTCCAACTGCCAACGCCCCACCTCCCCCATCCGCATCAACCGTCGGCGCGGCGCTCCTCCGCGACTATGCCCTCCATATAGAACCCTCCCAGACACACAACGAAATCCATCAGCACGAACCCACCCCACGAGTTCCTAGCAGCGACGCGCTGCCTCCCCACAAGATCGACTCGACACATGAGGAGGCCGGTAGGTCGCTGCCCTCAGCTTTGCGCCGATTTCGTCAGAAATCAATCTCCGGTCATCGTCCGCAGAAGGCGCTCTCCACCGATTGCATCCCCCGCCAAACCATAATGAAGGCCTTAGCCTCGAGGACAGCCCTGTCCAACACAACCTCCACTTCTCCCCCGAATAACCAAAATTCACCATTGACGAGCAACTGGTCAGGCCTGGTTGCTAACAATAGCAATAATGCCGTCCAAAATTCACCGGCCGCGGAGGAGCGAGAACGTCGGTGTAGCAATGCGTCATCACAGCGATTATCGGCGGCACTCTCTAGTTTGCAAATAAATAATTATCTGGACCGATCGCCCGCTACGGCGCGGTTGATGATGCAGTCACCATGTTATTTCCATCAGCGATTCGATGACGCTGTCAATATCAAGAAGGTTCTCGAGGAGATTGCTGATGACGAGTGGCTGTCACATTCACGATTAGTACAAACCGCAACGGGAGTTCGAGAAGTATCCAAACAATTACAGCGACGGCCGATCAAGCGCGCAGTACGCAACGTCATGATTGTCACCAAGGCTCGAGATAACAGCCTGGTACATTTGACACGCGAGCTCGCAGAGTGGCTCCTCTCAACCCCACGCTACGGAAGTGACCTAGGAGTCAATGTGTATGTTGATGCGAAGTTGCGGAATTCCAAACGGTTCGACACACCGGGCCTTCTCCAAAAGGAACCACGGTTCGCTCAGATGTTACAATTTTGGACCCCTGATATGTGTTGGACGTCACCGGATAAATTCGACCTTGTACTGACGCTGGGTGGTGACGGTACGGTCCTTTTCACTTCCTGGCTGTTCCAGCGTGTTGTACCGCCGGTGTTTTGTTTCTCATTGGGGAGTCTTGGATTCCTTACCAACTTCGAGTTTTCCGAATACAAATCACATCTCAATGCCGTCATGGGTGATGTGGGTATGCGTGTCAATTTGCGTATGCGATTCACTTGTACTGTGTTCCGGAAAGATCGGAGCAAAGGTGCGGAGGCTGGAGCAGTCGAGGAGGGCGAGCAGTTCGAAGTTTTGAACGAAGTTGTTATCGATCGAGGGCCGTCGCCCTATGTGTCCAATCTGGAATTATATGCCGATAACGAGTTGTTGACCGTGGTTCAAGCGGATGGCTGTATCTTCTCTACACCCACTGGTTCGTTCCATCCCTGATTGAAATCTGATCCATGTTTCGTACTTTTCATGCTGACTTTAATCTATCCAGGCTCAACGGCTTATTCTTTGTCCGCTGGCGGCTCCCTCATGCACCCTTCCATTCCCGGAATTCTCCTCACTCCGATCTGCCCTCACACACTCTCTTTCCGTCCGATGGTTCTATCAGACTCTCATCTCCTCCGTATCGCGGTTCCTAATGCTTCGCGGTCAACTGCCTACTGCTCCTTCGACGGCAAAGGTCGCGTCGAGCTTCGTCAAGGCGATTATGTCACCGTCGAAGCCAGTCAGTACCCTTTCCCTACCGTTGTCTCTGACAGCGGTGAATGGTTCACCAGTGTCCAGCGAGCTTTACGTTGGAACACTCGCGGTGCTGTACAAAAAAGCTGGGACAGTGGCGCCGATGGCGACCCCGACCTCAACGGGGACGCTGAAGACGAACAATGGGACATCGATACAGACACCGGGCTCGGTGGCACAGATAGTGGCATCGGGCCTAGTGAAGATGGCGATGCCTTCTCTCCAAATCCTATGCGGCGACAGATGAGCTTGCTCAATATGTGACCGCCGCCTCCTCCCATCTACCCTGCTTAATCCTTTTACCCTTTCTCACTTCTGTTTTCATGACCATATATATACCTTCCCATCGTTTCGTCATTGGCGTTTTGGCGATATCTCCCAGATCCCCGCTGCATTCTCCCAAGAATATTCAACGGATAGATTCATGATGTCTTTTTTTTTTCTCCCTTTTTCCCTACCTTCTCATTTCTTGGGTTACTATTTCCGGTTTAGACAGTTCAGCGGTCGCTACATTATAGTTTCCACCACACTTCTTGGTCGAACCCCTTCTTTCGCCAAGCACTACATGCATGGTCTATGAGAGGGGTTCTTTGGCTCGTATACATACAGTCTCTACATCAATTGATACTGGCATTTCGGTTCCAGGTTGGAAAGTACTGGATTTTGGACAGCCAATTTGTGTTTCTGATATGCACGTCTTCCCCATACTATATTCAACAATATAACCTGGGCATCATCAAGAATGACCCTACATGAAACTCCTGGACAAGCGACTGTTAATAGTAGACATCTGCATTTATTGTTCTCAATCAAGGTTCCAACTTCCAAACTCGGAATCTGATGAATTGAGGTTCCATCCGAGGCCTGATAAATTCTCCATGTAACCTCGCCTACAAATGATTAGGTTCGCAGATCGACATCTGCACTGAAACCACAACGTTTCGCTTTTATTAAGCGTCAAAGCCACAATCCCCACTATAATAGACAGGCCATATAACCCAGGATGTATCCAAACCTATATAACAACCTACAAAACCTCCCCTCTAGTAGAAAAGAAAAAAAGCAAACCAAAAGCCAATCTATCCAATCGAACAAGACCCGATATTCAAGATGAAAACCTCTACTTCCTCTCTCCTCCGAAGCACCTTACTCGCTTCAATCTTCCAAGCCTCCGAAGCCCTAGTCGGTCTATCATGGAGCGTATCCGACGTCCCAACAACCGGCCTAAAAGACATAACCTTCCCCATCTCAATGCCTAATGCCCCCCACGTCTCAGGCTTCTACTTCGCCCAACAATTCAACTTCGTCGGCGAATCCGACGTAGGCTACACAGGTCTCCAACCACGCGAAGACTCAGGCTCTTCATCCGTCGTCCACGCCGCCTTCTCAAGCTTCATAAACGGCACTACATCCGACGATAGCAACTGCAGTAATGGCGCAGATGGAGGCGCCGGCGTAAGCTGTGCCGTCGATGTAGATGCCACATATGCCGATGGATATAATCTTGTCATCAAGAATACTGCCGGTACTACTTGGACCGGAACACTGGTTGATGCTGTTTCGGGAACAGAGACGCATATTGGTTCTTATACTTTGCCTGATGGGGCGGGGGGAATTGAAGGCTCGCAGGTCGGCTTTGTGGAATATTATCCTTGGAACTCGGCTGCTAGTCATTCTTGTAGTGATTTGCCGAAGACGGAGGTTACGTTTGGAAATCCTACTACTTCGGCTGGGAACTCGGGGAGTGTGGATAAGCCTTATGAGTATGGGGATTGTGTTGGGACGGCTGGGTTTGAGACTGTTCAGACTGATGGTGGGTATCAGGTTACTGTTGGGTTTTAGATCTTTCTGTACTTTTGTGTGTTTTTCGATTGTTATTATTTTCTTGAGCTTTGTAAACTCAATACATGTTCGATATCATAAATTGGAGCTTCAGCTAAATTGGTTTACCCCTATGTACCCACTGCTAGTATATTAAAGGCGACATGCTTCAAGTTCTCCACTGTATAGTATCACGCACCCCGTATTAAGATCCACAGATTTGGATCTAGTTTCCAATTCTTATTACATACTGAACTTGTGTAACCGCTTATTTCTAGCTAGTATTGATCTCAATCCTATCGTTTATTTGCTTTTCTAATGAAGATATGTTCAGTGGCTAGATGATGGCTATCAGATAAACGAACCTGCATGATGACTGCGACATAATACCTAAACAGTGACATCGACTCTCGTAGTATCTTCCTAGTAAAGTTTCCAGGTTTCAATCTAAAGAACGCTCAGACGCGCATTGTCGCTTCGCCAGGATTCCTGGTCCCTGCGCCGATTCCCCGCAATGCCGATCTTAGGTTTCATAGGAGCTTTAAGCGACTGACTGACTTTCTTTGTAGTGGAGTCGTACCTGTCTAGAGCTTACGCAGTACATAGTTCATTAGCAATTACAGCGCCAGGGGTTTCAAATAATCCCCTGCCAAGCTTCTCGCTTCCAAGGCTGCACTACAAGTCCAAAACATGTCCGCATTCCGTATGGAAATAATCTTCATGAAATCAATTTACATCATGCTATCTTATACATCGAACCCGAACTTTTCATCGGAAAGAGACAAGGACATAAGAATGCCTTTATCTTGCTCCCTATCCTTCATTATAAATCTCAATCGTATCACGCGTAACACGTAAAATTAGGTAGGTAGGGGAGGGGTCATAAAGTATATCCCCACCAACACCTGGACCTATCCCAATTACCAGTCGCAGCTATCAGCCAAGAGCTTAGCCAATTTCTCGAGGTGTTTCTTGTCTTCGTCATCAAATCCAGAGGGCAGTGCGCAGTCAATATCAATAATAGCAACAGTCTAACCTCCAGTTAGCAGTTTGTTCAATCTATAAACTCATATATATTCGAGAGCAATAACTCACCTCTCCCCTGACTATGATAGGAACGACTATCTCACTACGACTATCCGCGTCGCATGCAATGTGGCCTGGGAACTCGAGGACATCCGGTACGACAATTGTTTTCTGGCTTGCAGCTGCTGTGCCGCAGACGCCCTTGCCGAAGCGGATCTGCTGGCAAGCGGGTTTACCGTGGAAGGGACCCAGGAGTAGAAGTTGGTTTTCGGGGGATGCGTATGTGGTGGAGATGATTACGCCGGAGACGCCCTCGGCGCTTGGGAGTGGCGGGGAGGAAATGGGTGAGGCGAGGGTAGGGAATTTGTCATCGCGAATGTAGAAGCCGGCCCAGTTGACGGCGGAGGAAGGGGAGGGAAGGGCGGAGTATGCGTGCCAAAGGAGAGAGGAGACGTTGGAGAAGTTGCTGAGGAATCAAAATCGGGTTAGTCACTGAAGCTCTGGAAGTGGCGACATTGTGATGTTGACGGCGGAAGAGTTGAAGCATGTGAAATGCATGGCCAAAGATGAGGAGGATGAAGTATTTACCTGACCTGTTTTGGTGAATGTTAGCTGTTTGATTCTTCAATTGTGGTTGCGACAGGAATTTTTGTCGCAATTTGCGATCTGCGATTGTGCACGATCGCGAGATGACTTACCCAATTGCGTTGTCCGCTAAGAAGACCCTCTGCTTGCATGAGCACCTGCTCATATACATCGGCCTTAGAGGCACCGGGCATAAAGTAGGAAGAATCGGCGTGAGGCTAGAAATGAATTGTTAGCTTCGATTCTAGGTTTAGTGTCAAGACCTGCAGCGATCAACGGGGATCTGGAGGGGGCCAAAACTGGAGATCGATCGGCGGGGGCGCGAACATACCATGATTGATGTGTATAGATGAGTAGAAAGAAAGAGAACAAGAGAGAAAAAAATATGTCCAGGTAAAAAGGAAGAGAGATCAGAGAAAATTGAAGAACAGAGCAGACCGAAGGTGCCAGAGAGATTGTGGTGGGGAAACCGTGGGTCGGACAAGCTCCGCCCAAGGGACAAGGAACAAAAGGGACCGTGCAGCGCTTGGTTGCGCCATTATCACTTCCCTTTGTTTGTGCTCGACCAGAGTGTTTTTTTTCCTTGTTTGAGGCAATTCGACTTTGTTTTTCTTTGTTTTTGTTCTCTTTCAACGCAATCAAGACTCGATTGTCAAGAATATCTCAATGTTGAAAGTCTCAAGAGCCAAGTCATCTATCTGGTGTGTGTCCATTGACCAAACCATGTACCATATAACCTGTGAGGTTGATGTCTGCCAGTTTCCAGATTTTTGCATTTTTTTTAATGCTTTCTTTTTAATATATTTGCTTTTTGACTGGCTCGGTAAACCCTTTGAGGTCGGTATTATGCTCAAATTGGTAGACTGCGACCGCTGCTTTGCAAGGTCGAGTAAAGCGCCTGCCCATTGACTGCTGGCAAATAGGAATTCTCTTGATCGCTGCTCTCAAACATGTCTGATTTAGACTGAGGTCCTGATATCGATGACCGACGAACAACCTGGTGATGGCCATCCTCTAGATCGCTCTCGTCGGAGAGATCAATGCGAACCTCATGCAGCTCAGGCAGGGGAATGAACGACTGGATCCGAGAACCGAAAAATCGGTATGACTGATGCTTTTGTACCAAACCATGGATGATTTGAAGAACCTCGAGTTGTAAAATTGATCGTGCTCGTGAGATTGATCGCTTCTTGCTCTGTAGAGCTCTCGAGGCTCGCCCTGGTTGGTGTCGCCCAAAGTCCAAGACTCGTGTACCTTTGATCAAACCATCTGCATAGTTGGTATTGTAAAATTGCTCTTGAACGTGAATTTCATCAGGAGTAATGCGAACCACGGGTCCTGTTCCAATATATCAGTCACGACTCCTTCCCAGCAGTAAAAACACTGATGCTCGATTCCTACCGTATATTTGATGCATGCGATCAATTTCTTCCTCAAATGACCCAGCCCCCCATGCCGTAAAGTATATCTCGTATAATCCAGTAATAGATGCGACTTTTGGTCCGGGAAATTTGCTGAGAGGGTGAAAGTGAAGTCGGTAGACAGTCATCACTAGGCCGTAGGCCAGCATGCTGCCTAAGAAGAAACAGGCGATCATTTTGTTGCTGAAATTGATTTGATTGAGTCAGTGATATTTCTCTCATGCGATCTCTCACAAAGAGACCGATATAATTGCATTCGTCCCGATAGGTGTGCTATCAGGAACACATAGAAATCATAGTCTCCCAGATGAGGTTCGACCTGCTATCACTCACTTTTTTATCTTGCCGATTAAGCTTGGTCCGCTTGGATTCACTGGATGAATTCGTTTTGAAAAGAAGAGTGTGGTGATACTGCATTAACATCCAAGCGCAAGGTGTCAAAGCCCGCACGGCCTCAGATCGAAGTAATGCACGAGTTGACCAAACGAGAGAAATCAAGACGAGAAAAGAAAATGTAAAAAGAAAAGGAGTCAAATCACAATTCCCCTACGGAGTTAATTCTACCAGTCGCTTCTTTTTCTCATCTTTCAAGACCCCTAGGGCTGTCCCACAGAGCTACGGGGCACCCGCAAAGAATCGTGCCACGATCAACACTCTAGAATGTGCTTATTGGTGGATCCACTCGTCATACCGCTTCTCTCACGAACCCTCGTGCATCAACCCAAAAGATTTAGTCCACCTAGTTTCTGTTCGGGCTCCAGCCCCCCCTGATTTCTACGATCTTGGGCAGTGGCACTGGACACCCACGGGGGCTAAGCGGGGTCCACACTTCGGGATCGAGGCCCCCCTTCAGTGGTTCCAATGGGCCCAGGTTGATCCCGCTAAAGCGCAAACTTAGACCGCTACTTGTCCCTATACAACTGGCAAGACAGAGGATCCTTACCGACTTTGTGATTTATCATTAGCGTTCACCGGGCCCATGCAGTGCCTTGAAAGTACCCGGACGTCATTCTGCATTTGGTTTGGTGTGGTGGATGATTTTTATTTCGGGCACGGAACTCGGGGTTTTATGGGGTGATGGGGGTTTTTTTTCGATCGGCCCCATTCTTGAAGCAATCTGACCTGGACTTGGATGATTTTACTCCGTAGATTGATTACTATCAGGTTTGATTGATTCCTGTTCAGTTTTAAGGGGCCATGCTTTTGCTCTGACTGATGGCGAATGTTAGGGGCCCCGTTCGCCATCAAGCCTTACCTAAATGGGCGTTTGTGAGATCAGCATTTTGGGGTTACACAATCTGCATCGTAGGGGACTGGCGAATCTTGGGGCTTCGATATGAGATCAGATTGATGCACAACGTCAGACTTTTGGTTTGTCTACACAGTGTAAGAACTCATGCATTGTCGTGGTTCATGCAACCTGTGTATGGGGTAGAACTTTCTCATTGCTCGAACATTAGATACTTGGGTGTTACTGGCTCGTGAATTCTTGATGATGTATTCGGGCTGCCTCTCACATGTGTATTTGGCTAGTTATGTGGTTCATGTCACGGTATACACGCCAATGCTGGGCAGTCTCTGGCCTCGTATCCCCAGAGACTCAGATGGACCACTCGAGGTTCACGTTGTATAAGATAATACTAGTAGTAGAGGAAATATGGCAATATTTGTTGAAATTGAACATTTTCTCGGCAAAATCTCGGTCGGTTCGTTATCGCTGCTATGCATAAATGTAGCGGAGACTCGTGTGTTCTAATGCCAATTAAAGACGGGTGCATGAGATCTTGGTAGATCAAGAATAGAGAGCCAATCATTTCATTTTCGAGCAGACTATGTAGTCTACCCACCTCTGTGTGCTCTTTTTTATCAAGATTGGCATCATGGATGGTATCACTGCATGCCTTGATACTCCAATTGGTCTGGATATTCCCAATTTGAAGTATAAGACCAGTGATACACGAATGCAGTCGCTGGGTATTTGACTCTTCTCATGCTAATAAATACAATTAATCTGTTTTAATACCGTCCAAAAATATCCGATTCAGCCGGGCGGGGGATCAACACAGTTCTTTGCTCATGAATCTGCTGTCAGCTCTTTTTGTGATTAAAAGCGTGGCACATTTCATCATAGCGCTTTGAAGTGATTTCTCTGGGATGTCGATCCTCTAGGGTTGTGTCTCTATTTGACAGAATAATGCAGTGCGCTTGAACAATGAACTCACCGAAGCACGATATTCGTCACTGTGACTCTTATCTATAAACAACACGTAACGGAAAATTAAATTTGCCTCTCAAAAGTCTTACGCAATAGGCAATGCAAAATTATAGATTCTATTCATCACTATGCCCTTGAACAATTATAATTTCTCAGATAAGAGACTCTTAGATTGACGGCATAAATATAGTACAGTGCCAAATTATCTTAATATAATGCTAGCAACGATTATACAAATGTCTTCTGCTCTCAGCTTCCCTTCTTATCCACCTCCGCACCAGCAGGGCGAGCTCCATCCTGGGCTGTATTATGCCCTTTCAGAAAGCTTACTGCGCCAGGTCCAGTGAAGTTTTTCTTTCCAGTCGTAACCCATGTAACAAGACTGATAAGGGCAATGACACCAATAGCGGCACTCGTATAATTCATCGACTCATGGGTAACGGGGTATGTGCTGGGGAAGTTGAAAGTGATAGAGGCAAAAAGTAGAAATAGAAGACCGATAATGTTCAACCCAACTGATACTGGAGTAGAGAAGGCATATGGGCCTTCCATTTTGGTAACATGGCCGGAGAAATACCCGAGCAATCTGCTACCGAGAGCCATAGCATATGATAGATCTAGAAAAACTTTGTTAGCGCCTTTTGGTTTCATATTTGTCTGAGTATATTGAGTATGAAGCTTACAAAATCCTTCTGTTGAGATAGAAATGACTGTTTCGAATCCAGTTGTTGTGCCGAACTCAATAGCATCGAGAGCTAGTTGCACAACAAGGGTAAGTAGAACGGCGTTCACTGGGACCTGGGTCTTGGCGTTGACTTTACTGAAGACCTTTGAGAAAGGCAATCCGTTGTCGCGCGCAAATGCATAGACGGAGCGAGATCCCTCAGCAAGAATGTTGTTTCCTGCAACCATGACAATAACTGTGATCAAACTGGTCAAGATACAGGTTGCAGCCTTATTACCCGTTGAGTCGTAGATGATCTGGATAACAGGAACGCCAGTGCTAGTGTTGGCAGCCGCCGAGATGTCACCAATGCAAAAACAAAGGGTGAGAAGGAAGATAAATCCAGTCACTCCTCCAAGGATAACCGCGAGGACGATAGCCTTGGGGGCTTCTTTTGATGCAGACTTCATTTCCTCTGTCATATGCGAGGGGGCATCATAACAGCACATTCCAAAGCAGGCCTGCAGGATACCAATGATTGCAGCCATCCCAGTACCCCAGCCCGTTGTGTTTTCGAATTCGGAGAATACAAATGAGGCTGACTGTTTGTGGTCGTTCATTGCGAGGAGCGTGACGGTGATGACGACGAAGGAGCCGACATTCCATATGAGGATAAATTTCGAGATGCGGTGGAGTAAATGGGATCCCCAGAGATTGACAGCAGCTGAGACGAAGGCAACTAGGTAAGCCACGAGAACTGTCTGCCATCTTTCAATGGTATACTCGGGGAACACCAGGTTTGCCATTCCCAACACGAAGTTTGACGCAATTGAATTGTTTGTCGCACCCATTGCAAGCACGCCTATAATTTTTTGTTCTTTAGTATCTCCATTTATAATATAAAGCGGGATCGTGAGCCATACCGATAATCATGAACCACCCAGCGATGTATGATAAGCCCCGAGCAATCTTCGGAGGTGCCAGAGCAGCAACCCAAGAGTACTGGCCACCTGCAACAGGGTACATGGAACACATTTCTGCCATGGGGATAGCGACCGCGAGGGTTAAAAGACTGACACCAATAAAACTGAATATCATCACTGGTGGGCCACCCGAGTTGACGCCAACAATGAAAACACCACTAAGAGCCGTCCATCTTTGATCCTTATAAGCTTTGTTTTGTCGTGAGCCAGGGGGTGACCAATACTCACGATGTCACAACACTAAAACTAAAACCAATCATACTAAGCAGACCAAAAGAACGTTTGAGCTCTGGATATAACCGTTAGTATGTGCTTTGAAATCCCTACACCAGTACTAGGTACTAGTCGCTGAGAATTTGACCTACCCTGTTCATAACCCAGATTCTCCAAACGAACATCTTCACTAGTGGTGCCGTTAAACACCTGTGTTTCGTCTTCTTTCAACATGGTGGCTAGGAGAAGCTTTCGAATCTTCTGAAAGCAGACAATATTTCACTCCACGAATGCGAATTTCTTCCTTTAAGAAGATACGAGGCATCGGAGTACTTCCTACCTCCCCCCATACTTTCCAGAGACCCCATGGAGAACCCAAAGACACGATAAGATAGATGGTCACGCCGGTTACCTGATTGAGAAGGTCTCAGCGATGCCAGTGGAGCCGGTCTCCCAATTCCGGGCGGAGAGTGAACTTTCTCGGCTTCTTTTGCGGGGGCATTTCAAGACCGGCGGCTGGGCGCCGATAAGCTGTGGTTGTAGGAACTGTCATTTGTCTGGCATTTTTGTGGTTCCAAAGCGAACATCGATATTCGTGGGGTAGATATGTCTTCGATATTGTGTAATAAGAAAGCCACAGGCCCTGACAGGTCTTGGTATCTCCTCTAATTGCCTTTGCTGATTTAGCTTCGGCTCAACGGCAAATATAGGAGGGCGCCACCGCAAGGGCCGTAAGCTTTTACGATGAAATTTCTTTCATTTGCCTATCATGATCTGATATGTCTTTGGAGGGAGGATTTCCATGCCCTTTTATCGTTTGCTGTAGACATGACTTTCGAAATTGGTTCTCAAATCTAGGTACTTATTGTACTCTCTGATAAGCCCAATCGGATGGTCTCTAGCGCTGACCCGAGTGGCTAGTAAAGTTATTACTTGATTAGGAGATAGGGTATAGGGCTTCGGAAGACCAAGCTTCCGGCCAAGATTAAAGTGGTGTTTCTTCGTTGCTAGCACCTAAGGGAGGATTTTGTATTGCACAGGGCCGTGGCGAATTATCATAGCTTGAATCTAATACCTTGCATATGATTGACAACCTTAAAGTATAGAAATCCATCACTTTCAACATGCTAGATTCCATGGCCATTGTGGTGCTTTTACTCAAATAAAACACAAAATTCAACTTTGTATACACATAGACCCCTGGATTCTCGGAACATACTGGGAATTAATCCCTACGTAGTGTAGTAAAATGTTGTGGCTTAGTAGCCAAAAGTCATCGCTCGGCAATTGTAGTTTCCACGGGTGGTCCGATAAAATGCCCCCGCTAGGCCCAGCGATCCAGTGCTGTAAGTAAATCTGATACTTCATTAGAGAATAAAAGATAAAACCTAACGGAATACGGATACGCAAGCTTCCGTCGGCTTGGACAGGACATTAGATAAAACTGGGGTCCCCAGGTGCCACTTAGAATTACTCACACACTATTCCACCTCAAAATCACATTCGAAAGTCAAATATTTCCTATATTCCATTAATGACAGAACAAATCCTTTCCGGCAAAACAGCCGTTGTCACGGGCGGTGCTAGTGGTCTTGGAAAAGCGATTGCAGCCAAATACCTTGAAGCCGGCGCCAACGTGGTCATCTGCGACATCCATGATGAACGTCTACAACAGACTTCAACCGAACTATCACCTAAGGGAACACTGAAGGCAATCAAAACCAATATCGCCGACCAAAATGAGGTGGAGAGTCTATTCGAACAGATAATCAAGGCATTCGGCAAGATCGACATCCTCGTGAACAATGCCGGTATCATGGATAAATTCGATCCAGTCGGCGATCTGGACCCTGAACTTTGGAATCGAGTAATGGCTATTAATCTTACGGCGCCGTTTCTTCTGAGTAAACTGGCGGTTGGCAATATGTTGGCACAGTCAGTGCCAGATGGTCGAATTATCAATATTGTCTCTGTGGCTGGACAAACAGGTTGGGCTGCTGGTATGTTAAACTCTGTTTTTTTAGTCTTTGGGTGGATTCTGATATTTTGTAGGTGCCGCTTATACTGCTAGCAAGCATGGTGTTGTTGGATTGACTAAGAATACTGCTGCCTTCTATGGTACGAAGGGCATTCGCTGCAATGCTCTGATGATGGGTGGAATGCACACGAATATTTTCGAGTCGATGCAATCAGGTGTGAATGTGGAGGGCTTCCAAAAGTCTGCAGCTATTAGGGAAGCAATCGGTGTTCCGTTGTGTGAAGTGGATACTGCTGCTGAGTTATGTTTGAACTTGAGTATTGGGAAGGGATTCGGTATTGTCAATGGAGCTTGCATTGCTGCTGACAATGGCTGGACCTCTATTGTTTAAGCATATGGTTTTCCTTTAGTTTCTTTTACCCTTCGAGGTTACATCAAGCGGCTTTGCTTTGCGTGTGATGAGGTCTATTGCAGTTGACAAAGTTTGTGATAATGAAAACCATTTTTTTAGGATTATGTGCACACTCTTATTTTGTAGCAGTTGTTCTTTTCACGGCCTGTAGAAAAATCAATCACTTCAACGACTTGGATCCAATGGATTCGCCTTTGGAGGTGCCTCGTCCCATTTTTCGAACCCCTCAGGAATATCAACAATCGCATGCTTCGTCCAAATATGCACAATACTTTTCATCATTTCTTTATCTAAACCCTCAAGACACCCGCCCTTAACATTGGTTGAAGAAGTTGGCTTAGGCTGTTCCCCAGGTATCGGTATCGCATCATGGAAACGATGGAGTATCCTCGCTCCACAACTTTTGCAAAAGATACATTCCATCTGTCTTCCTCTGATTGTCGTACGGGTATAGCTACCGACAAGACCGGCTGCTGATGTTGGAAGGTCAAAATAGGGGAAGACTGCGGTGATACCAAACGCGGCGGAGCTTTGGTGGCGGCATTCTGTACAGTGGCAGGCATAGAGCGCGAGAGGCTTGTCGGTTGGAGTAGTAAACTCGACCTTGGAGCACTGGCAGCGGCCCTTCATTCCCATTGTGGTGGTGGAAGGTAGATCTGTAGGTGTTGATTCAAGGCTGCGGGGTGAGGGGTCGGCGGGTGTTGTACAGACAAGGAATAAGCTCTGAGCGGAGTGATCTACCCGATGTAACAAAGGATTCGGTCTGCTTAGGTAGGATTGAAAAAGTTGCGGTATTTTGAAAGAGCATATACTAAATTTGCTTGTCCGTCACAAATCGCATCTGATAATTCCAGAAAACGCGCAGTTTTCATCGTGATAAATTCGTTCTTTACCACCATCAACCAAGTCGTTGCATTTGTAGATGCTGCCTCCCATATCCGCCACATAGGCATACCTCTCAACTGTGTCGACCACGAGGCCAATAGAGTCATAGAAGTTGCGAGCTAAATTCTATGCTTTCTTGGATCCCAAGAGGGCGGGTCAAGTGAATCAAACTTTAACTCATTCAGAGAGTTTCCAAAAGGTAGTTCGCCTCGATCCGTCCAGTAGAGGATATCTATTTCATCATCAAAGTAGAGATCTGGAGCCTCCGCCAATTTCTGCGAGAGAATATTGGCTCTTCCTGAAGCATGCCAATATGAGAGCAAAACAATTTACCCTGGTTCCCTCTCGCGCATTGCCATAGCACGGCACTGTTCTCCTTTAGATGCCTCTTCCTATCGGCACCCAGATCGGAAGGTGCCTTATGAGCCGCTTCGGAAAGCAACTATTCACGCCATGTCGGAACAGGGGATCGAATACAGCCTTCTTAGTGAGAACCCAATCTCCTGGGCTGATGAACAGGACCCGTTCGGACATGTTACTGCTCAGACCTACGTGCATTACGCTGGAATCTGCTTCTTACGCCTCCTTGAGTCGTTCCAATATCAACTGAGGTGAATTCTCCGAATTCATGTCAGGTCGTGGGATCGGTCTTATGACGAACCAATACACAACGAAGATCAAAAGGGTTGTCAAGTACCCTGACCTGGTAAGTCCATACTACTTTTTTCGTTCAAGATTTAAATAAAGCTAGCAACAAGGCTTTGGTACTACCAAAGCTCATTGCCGGTGTTCGTATTTTGGATGTACGCTCAGATAGAATTCAATTTGTTTATTCAATTTGGTCGGTGGCTCAGAACGCACTGACTGCTGAGTTGAGTAGCTGGATTTTATGTTTTGATCATAAAATGAAGCGACTCGTCAACCTTCCAGAGGAAGACGGCGTGTACCAGGCCCTGCATGCCTCCCTTATAGAGCGTGCAGCGGAGTCGCGCCACACCCTCGAGGAATGGGAGAAAAGGCAAGCACAAAATGCGGAGGATAAGATAGCAAAGGTTTGAATTTGTCTGCTTTATGATATTTTAGAGTCGTACAGTATAGTATTTCATTTAAATGCTGTTTATTGAGGTTGTATGTTTTTCTTCGGGCGTATCTTAGTACTATTAGGTTAAATATTACCGGAACCTTGGAAACCATACAGTGTTGTAGTACTTTGAATACGGACCATATAATTATATCAACTACTTAACCTTGGAAAGTTACCTATAGCTCCTGATAGAAGTAGGATTATCCTTGTTAATCTCCAATAACCGTTGACGGAGCTGGTACGAGCCTCAATGTAGCGTTCTGAAGGAAGCTAGGGACATCAGGTTCGGGATGTGCTCACGGGTGACCACCCTACCTATCAAAGACGCCCGGGCGTACACATGTAAGCGTAGCGGTGTGCACGGTTCGTTCCAGCATAGGAACTACCAGCATAATACCAATCACGCATCCAGTGCTAGCGAGGGGAGGGCACCTGGCGGTATTATCAGATAGGTATAAAAGTGTTTTTTCTTGACTACTATCTACGGTTAATTTAGCATACATGTATGTCCCGTACTACTGCTGGAAAGACGTCTCTCCCTATTACAATATTTACTATCCCGTGTACTATATAAACTTTGACTTACTAGAGACCTGAGTGCCACCCCAGTGGCTGCTATACGGCCACGTTACACAACATGCTGCTAAGGCCGTCAAAAGATGGTGACTGAAAGAAGTTGCCAAAATATGTGGAGAAAGCAGCTTTACGCTATCTTTTCTGGAAGCTAGACTGTATTGGAACCACACTGTTGGATATTTCTACGTCATGAAGCCGTAAGCACTGATATCCTAGGATGTTCGATTATAATCGCCTACATCAGACAGCATCGAATGAGGCTTTATCAATATTTACGACTCTTAATCGCCATGTACACTAGACTGACATAAAATAAATGATAGCAAATCAAGATGGTTACTTCCAATATTTTCAGCAAACCGAGAGTAAATAAGGTTGACCGAAAAAAGGTTCCATAATTGTACTATCAGTCGTCCAAATCTTCCCATTCATCACCCTCTCCTTCTTTATCTTTGTAGACATGCTCAAAGAATCTAGTCAAGGCGTCCAAGAAATCCACCGATCGGGGGACATGATGCGTACCAAAGAAATAATGCAAAGCGGAGTCTGTGCAATAATCCAGTAATCGTAAAGACTGACACTCATCAATCGTTGTATCTATAGTGCCAATGACGTGCAGAGTTGGTGTCTCAATCTTTGGATTATATAATGGCTTGTAGAGAGAATGCTCCAAAGGACACCCACAAAATGAGACGACGAAGTCCAAGGATGGATGACTTGCCTGTGAAAGGGACTGTTAGTTATGGTCTTTATTAGGGCCATCTTCAGGGGCTCACATTGAAACGCAAACTACCGATAGATCTTCGTTTCTCCAGCAGAGACGCTACCGTAGCGGCGATAATAGCTCCCGAAGAGAAGCCCATAATACCAATGAACGGACCGTGGGAATCAAGAAAGCGTAGAATGTAATCAATAGTGGTCTCAAGACCTCGGATGCGTTCTAATTCAACATCACCGTATCCCCATGTCCTCTTAAGGGCCTTTTCATCAGGAGAAGTATCAGGGTTATCGGGTAGCAAACCTGATGGATAATAGAACCGGACCTCATTGAATGGACTTTGGCTCGTATCTTTGCATGTAGAATTGAGCAACATGCTTCTGACACTAGGTTGTAGAAACTCGGTCTTGCACCGAAAGAATTGACCGGATTGGCCTTCTCCTGGAATTAATCCTTGTTAATCTCTTTCCACAATATATAATATAGGACACAGGAACAAGAGATATACCGTGTAGCATCAAAATCTTTGCGCATGATGGTGATGGGGATCGTGGTTCAAGTTCTTTCGAGGCCATTTTTACTGACCAGGAAGGGTGACACAATGATGACCTTTCATGGGTCTTTCAAGTTATCGTGGCCGTCATATCCATCAACTTGAAAGCACCTACCAGCGGTTGTGTGGGAAATCTACGATTATATATGTGATATTTATTATATCATTATTTACTCTTATGACGCAGCACTTGAGGTACTTATGTTATGGAGGGTAACACAAACACATGCATATGCTGGCATACTAGTATTGGCACGTATTGGCAGAACTAGGATTAAAATACCCATTTTCCTTAACGACCTAGGATACTGCAGACAACATAGCGTCATAGAACTGACAAAACAGTAAAGTCAGCCCATGTTGATAACTTTTTTCGGTCTTATGCATTATCCTAGCATCTGCAGCATCGTCAAAGCAGCAACCCTCCCTGCCTCCAAGATTAGCAACTATCGTCCTGATTAGTACCATTTAACTCTGAGGAAAAATTATGGGGCTAAGATAATATATCTTCTTGGAAGACGATCCTCATGAGCGAGCTCGGAGCAAGGATCTAAACTACCCACAGTTAGATACTATCACACTCTACGTCAGCTGGTACATGCAAGCATCCAAGTCCAACGAGAAACAAAAAGAAAAACATAAAAAAAAACCATCTTTGCAAATCAACATCTCCTTCCTCATTCGTATTAGCACCGAATCACCGAATAATCATACAAACCATTTTTCATTGCGCATCAACTGGCATGCAGTCTCCATGCAGATGCAACTTCTTCCGAAAACGCAAGAATTTCGACTTCGACAACGATTTTGTCAGTCCATCTGCCTGAAAGCGGCAGTTTTTTTCGAGCTCGGCCAAGTCGTCGGGGACGTGGTCTAGGAACATTGTGTTGTGCTTCGAGGTAAATGGGGGTTTGCGGTCTCCTGCTCCGTCCATGGCCGCGGCTCGATGAAGTAGATCATACATTTTCCACGCCAGAAATTAAGCGAAAATTGATTTGCGACTCATCTTTGAAGTCCATGATGTATCTGGCGCCTGCTTTGACTCATGATATACAGTTTCAAACAACACCTTCTCGATACTCAGTGCATCACAGAACAGTAGAGCTGGGCTATATGTAGACATCCCCATCTCACGTATCAGCAATCGAAGGAGTATGGCTTTTGATGGATGGCAACTATCTTTGCGTCAATACGTAACTAGACGACAGATAGGAAAGAGGTAGAGTGCTAGTCTTCGATATTTATAAGGGAAATTTAGTATTCGGGGGTTTCGTAAAGTAAAATCGTACAAGATTTGTCGAATAGTGTACACAATGGTTTCCGTAGGCGATGCCGGGTAAGCCTGAAGTATCAGACGGGGAAATAGGCCTGTATTGGAATAATAGTCAGAAAAACCCACAGAAAAACATCATTATCTTTCCCTGGTCAGCGCGGGAAGTCAGAATCGTAGAACGTAGCAGCCATATGATCAAAAGAGTGTTAGAAGTGTGTTATTCAGAACTAATCGTAACGCGATGCTATATAGCCGGAAGAAACAAAAGGGGATAATAACTCCGCGACCGTAAGGGTCATTCCTAACAGGACGGAGGCTTTCCCCACTACAATGTATAGAACAGTGTCCATTGCTTCGACGAATAAGAAGCTGACATGATAACCAAGATCTACCAACTGAAATCAATCATCCTTCGCCAAAAGGGCATCGACATCCTCTTTCTTCCTATTAATCCAGGTATCCCGGCCTCTCCTGCCCATTATGCACCTCCCCCCTCGCCTCAGCATTAGCCACAAAACTATTCTACCTTGAAATCCCCTCAAAATGAAACCCCATCCGCTGCGCCGCAGCCAAATATGCCTTATTAGGCGGATCAGCAAGCCACTGTATCCTTCTAAGTCCTAGCCCACCTCTTTCTAGGCCAGCAAGGGCATAGTACCGGAGCAATGGCCCGATTGCATGGTAGTTACGTGTGTTTGCTGGTATGGCGGTAAAATAATAATATAGCCTACTTCTGCTGACAGGCGGGTTGGGGATGCGTGCCTTCATGTATGAGACTATTCCTGCGAGAGAGCCTTCGGGATCTGCGGTTTAGGTTGGTTGTTTATTGTCTATTATGGCGAAGCAGGCGACGGAGTGCTGTGATGTGAATTTGTTTAGAAAGGTCGTGAAGTCTTTTTCTGTGGTAAGGGGGCCGATGGACATGTAGCTGTCTAGTTTTGGGTTGTTTACGGGGCCCTGGAAATACCTACGGCTCGGAGTGTTTGGTTGGCTAGATGGGATTTTGGATGTCAGTGGGTTCTAAAGGTTTAAGTTTTGGTTATTGGTTCGTCACGAGGCTGGGCTGGGCTCAGTTGGATGTAGTTTGATTTAGATATGTACGGGTGGTTTGGTTGGCGTACTTCGAACGGTGTTAGTTTGACCGCGTCATCCGAGAGGTTTGAGTGGGGTGGCATGGTTCCAAGGCTGAAGCTGTGATGGTGGGAGGGACAGGGATTCAAGTTTAAGTCGGAGCGGGGGTGAATAGGTGAATCCTGTAGGGGAGTGGTAGGTGACTTGCAGGATCGGCTTGGCCCGTATGCCGTATGCAGGGGCGTTGCTGGGTAACCTTGTGAAGGTTGCACTACTCAGGGCTGGATGAAACTATTGATCTACGTACGTCTATACTTGATGGAGATTATTTTCAAATGGTGTCATATCTTAAACTTTTACTTTCTATCAGCCTGGAATATACATATGAGTCAAAAAGTTATGTTGAGGTCTAGGTGGACGGCATACCTAAAACGGACTTGAAGTTCTCAGATGAGATCATCTGCAAGTATCCGTATATAGATGCATGGAAAATCGCGCAAAGAGAGATCCAAGCTGCATGACCTCATCTCCACACTTGTACTAAGCACTGGCATTAATGGAGGGGCTATGAAGGTTTCAGCTGGTATGTGAATCATCATTGCCCTGCCCTGCACTGCACTGCACTGTGGTGGAGTGGAGAGAAGCTTGGGTAATATGAATATATGCAGCGCTAGTCTAGATCCTATCTTGATTAACTTCTGCAGACTTTAAACATGGGGGAAAGTAGGGACAATCCCGATCAGATCCAACGGCTAGGATCAGCTTACTGCAACCCAAAAGCCAAATAGGGGGGAAGATGCATGACAGTTTCATTCCAGTAACTTGAACTTGGACGACCACCTTCTGACTCACGGTCTTTAGTCAGAGCATTTGAAAGCAGGCGCAGGTGAAGGTGTGAGTGGGGAAAGAAGAATAGAGGGAAAGCCATCAATCGCAATCCAGTATACTCCAGTGCATAGTTCCGAGACACCCACCACAGCGAGCAGCTGTGCGGATAATAGAGGCGCAATTAGTGACATTCGTCATGGATCCCAGCCAATCAGGGGGGATGTTTTCTCCCTCCTCGCTCGTAGATAGGTGTCGGCTGATCAAAAGGAACGGTTGAAGCGCTGGAAGCACGAATAATGATTAGGGGTGTTGCAGAGGACATGGACCAGGTTCATGTATGAGTGGAGACTGCTTTTAAATCACATATGGGATATGTATAGTGGTATAGGATAATTCTTTTGGTTTATTTTGTTTTCCATGTTGAAAAGAGATCATGGAGGGTGGGGAGAAACATCATTCCTGTGAGTGTTATCACAGGATGTCCTGGTTGACCTTTTGGTCGCATCGGGTCGCCGCCTACGCATGACCCCCCCGAGGGCGATCAACCGCGTCTGGAGGATTTTCCAACCCCATTACCAACTCTAGCTCAGCCACTCATTTTCAACCAGGGACTAGCGTGATGAAAATCCCCTTATCACCTTTTAGTTCAGAGTGATAGTGTCTCTGCCTTGGAACAAGCGTTGTGATGGTGCTGATGGTCACCGGGCGCTGCCGCGTGGAGAGAGACGTACCTGGGTTTCACAGGTGCCTGGCGGGTTACTAGTACTAGTTCTTTGTGGGAGGTGAAATAGGTAGATATTAGTAGAATTTAGATATATATAGTAATGATTGAATAAGATATATGATCCTTCTTTCCCTCTTCCCCTTCTTTCTGATTTCGAGAATGTTAGTACCCTACTAGTATTCACCACGACAATACTGTACAAGCCCCTCTTTTCTGCCTTCCCTCTCTACCCGTTGTGGGTCATTTGCAATTCGGCCCAAAAGATCCGGAGGATTACACGGCATATGCTGTACAGCGACAAATCGGTGGGGGAATCGGGTGCCTGGTGGATCACGACGGAGACTGTGAAGTTCTCGGTTTCGTGATAGGTTTTCTTTTTCTCAAGGGTAAGTAAAGATCTAGACTTTTTTTTCTTTCATTTTTTTTTCTGTGCGTCGTCAGGAACCGACGCCATCCGGGTGAAAACCCACGGAATCCAAGGCGGGAGTGGATCTGTATGGCCAAGATGGATCCATCTGTGTGTATAGAAAACGGGAAAATGACGACAGGGGCGGAACGATGGTGGAGATTCAAGGCTTGCCCCGGAGTTATTACTAGTAATACTGGGAAATTATGGGCATGAGAACCACGCACTAACAAAAACACTGCAGATGCGCAGGAAACATTTAAAATCCTCTTCGTCCCGTACCTCTTCTTCCGAATCCTCCTATTACCCCTCCTCGCTTAGCAGTTCATACTCCGGTAAGTCGCAATTGAAGAATGCATATCCCAGGTGGTCGACGCGTGTGTGTTGTACATTCCAGTCCCCATTTCTGATCTTCAACCTATTAGCTTTTTCCTCTCCTCATTCTCCCCTCTCACCGCGCGACCATCTTGAAACTCTGATTTCGAGACACGGTTACCCCACTCCGGTCTCCCTGTCCTCCCTACGGGAATTGACCTCCACAACATCAACTTATAATCCCCCCTCCCCACGCCGACGCTACTGCCCAGTTTCCCCTCCCACAACCGCCTTCGACTCCCTCTCTCTATCGTCTTCCACCACTCGCCCCATCCCAATCCCCAGAAGGGCCGTGCGAATCTACGACGAAGATCTACCCGTCACCCCACTAACGGGCAGATTCGACAACGACGACTACTTCGACGATTGGGAACGTGCTTCCTTATCCGCAAAGTCAAGGCACATTTTGCCCAATCCAAGACCCGGCCGCCGTGGCCCTTACTCAAGCATGCGCTCTGATAACTCCCCCTTCTACTCGCCTGTTGCTTCGCCTATCATGTCTCCCCGACGACCCAGCTCGCCTCAACCATCTCGCTCCTCACGCACCCAGACTCCATCAAAGTCAGTGCCGGGCTTTCATCTCGGATCTCTCCCCCGCTTCCATCCCGCAGTCTATCAATCCGGTTCTCCCAGCCATGCTGTGCCTACTCAACCGCCTTCTCCACGACAATCCCGTCAGCTCACCTACCGTACTACATCGGGCTCGCGTGATGCGAAATGGCAGTACCGCGATCTTCTGGATGGTCCCAACCCAAGTCCCTCTGCGCCGCGGCTAGACCCACTCCTTAGCCCAGGCCCTGTTACTCCATTGGCCCTTGAATCTGGTGATTACCTTGCTGCGGGCTCGGCTAGCACGGAACGTGCTCGAGACAGTGCTTCTCAGCATCTAGCCCCTCCTCCAGATCTGATGGAGAAGCTGATCGCTCGAGAGAATGAAAAGGCTTGTCAGAAGAGCCGCAAATCTGCCAAGGGCCGATGACGGGAGTGGCTTACGCAAATCACCTCGCATGGACATTACGCATGAAGACCGTTGAGTCCGTGCCGTGATACTTCAAATTTAACTTTATTTTTTGTATACATCTTTTTGTTTGTTTTCATTGTGAATTCTTGGTGGCTTTATTCTTCATTTGTTGACAGAATGACACTTGTTCATGAGTTTTGATTGTTTCATCTTTTTATCTGGTGTTTCGGGCATGAAAACAGAGAGCCTTGAGAACTACAGCATCAGGCCATGCATGGAGCTTTATTTTTCTTTTTGTGGCATTCTTTTTTGTATGGGGAAGCTTTCATACTCCAGACTGTCGCCTCTTTGCATTACGATATCATGTATCTATACCCCATTAGTCTATATTCAGTCTACTCGTCAATATCATTACGATTTATCCAAGCTTATCTTGAGATATTCTTTCAGAAACGTCTAAATCCTCGAGGCATATGCAAGAGACATCTGGCGTATGTAGCTGAGTGCCCGGATAGATAGGAGCTCTGGGGATCTACCCTATATCCCGTCCTTCTACAAATGCTGCGAGGGCTTTCTATAAGGAATAAGATCTTTAACTGTGCACATTACACACATGAATGGAAAGTTGCCTAATTAGGCAAGGACGTGCTTGCATTGTATGGGAAAGAGTGAGAGAAGGCAGGAACCTTTGGAAGGCAGCACTCGCTTCTCTTAGTGAAAGCTGCCATCTTCCACGGCTATTTAATCTCACTTCTCTCCTTCCATCTTTCTTTCTTCTTCAACATCCCTGCCCCTCATCTTCTTCCTTCCACGCCATCTCACATCCTCATCTTCACCCACCCTATCACATCCCCTCATCAGACATCATCTGTCACTTCCAACACGAAGCCACACACGCGAGACACGAGATGCGTCCCACTAACCACACTTCTCTTAGGATCGAGCTGACGTTTTTCTCGATGACTGCTTCCACAATCTGTTGCTTACGAACATTTGAGAGCTTCCATTAACTTTCAAATAGGTTTTGAGTCACTGATCTAGACAGTTTCTTCTTCTTCTTCTTCTTCTTCTTCTTCTTCTTCTTCTTCTTCTTCTTCTTCTTCTTTTTTCTTGTTGCTGTACGTCTACTGCTGTACGCTGGCTGCTGTTGGCAGAAGTAGTTCGAGATTGCTCGTTCAATCTCTGTTTGAACTATTCGGAGTTCAATCATTCTGTTTGTTTGGAGGAGAAGTGCCCAAGATCGGTTTGAGAATGGTGACTTTCCTTCGAGGGCTTGTGGGCCAATACCTGCTGGAAATACCCCTCAGGCTAGCTACCCTTTGACGGATGGGGATTGGGACTATTTCATTTGAGGGCTGATGGCATTAGTTCTAGGTATGGTATATATTTCCTTGAGGGCTGACCTCTCCTCTAAGGACAGGTGGGATCGCAATGAACGGTTGTTTCCATTTGAAAGCTGGTAAGTCTTTTGATTTCCTTCCATGTTTGCCACCAGTCATCGAGAAAAACGTCCTGCGTTCGGTCCAAGTATCATGATATCCAAAGTTCCAAAGGTAAGTCTCAATCAGATTGCCCCTCAAGTTAAATTGAGAGGCCTTTGCTGATATTAGTGTCAGTGGCGAGCAATCCTCAGCTGAAGGGTAAAGAGGGCCTGTAGAGTAAAGACATCTAGAGTAAGGTCATGCAATGAGGCAATTCGGTCAGGCAGTTAGTCATTTGGTTCCAAGGTTGGGAAGTCTGTACTTTAACCATGAAAATCAATAAAACTGGACATCCATCTACATCTACAAAAAAAGACAAACTTTCTTTCAGCAAGGATAGTAAAGCTCAAAACATTAGGACCCGAGGTCAACTCTTCCAAATATCCTCACGAGGAAAAATCAAGATAAGTCCGATATTGGAAAGATACGACCGTGGTTAGTGGGTCTCAACATAATTGGATAAGTTTCTGGTTTCTACATAGTAATGCTTCCGAGAAGTGTCTCTGTCGAATGAGATGCAACCAGTTATATTCCGAGATCTTTATGGAGACTCCTGTGTTACCAGAGGTCGACTCTGCTGGGAGGTAGGTGTACGCAACAGGGCTGCAAATCATTTAATTTGAACGGCGAGAATTCTCATTTCGCTCACTTTTCCATTAGTCCGTGTGTAAATTTTATTCTATTTGACCCTTATCTATGCCATCTGCGCTCGAGGTGTCAAATGTTCCTGATCGTAACATGTGGGTGGCCGCATTCGGCCAGTAGAACGACTGTTTATGGAATGCCGAGATCCCATCACATTTTGTGAGAGAAGCAGTCCCGGGGAGCCCTGCCGGTTCTTAGTGGGCCTAAGGGTCAAATCTAGGCTGCTATCTGGGGCCCACACAAGGTCCAGCGTGGTACCTACGGTGTATACTGACAAAAAAGAATCGCTGCTAGCCAATTATCTATTTCCGGTCACACCAAGATATTCTTGCGCAATCAATCTCTGCTTCCCTATCCTAGTCATTCTTCTTACAACACTTCAAACCTGGCGACCCAGGGAGAGAATATTATTACTATTATTCTAGCCCCTTAGCACCAGGCGCACTATCTCTCGTAAGAGAGAACCTTGGAACCAGAACACGGTTTAAAGTTTGGTGATCTCAAGCCCCGTGGTGCCTGAGGCAAACACAAGGACGATCGCCGTTTCAGATCCAACGCTCCGAGCCCTTCAAACACCTATACATCTTCAAATTAGACAAATTGGTCGGAACGGCCATGGCCGTCGCACGCTCAATGCGACGTACAAGCCCTACCAGCATTTTGCTGGCCGCTCTACTCGCATTCGGCCTCATCTGTTTCCTTCTAACGCCTTCCACACCCTCCGCATCGACAGCAGCGACATCGCAACAAAGACAACAAAACGCTGCCGAGCACCCTCTCTCCCCTCCAACGAAACCCTTCCTCAAATCTCAACCTATCCGGAGCGACGGCTACAAAGCAGCTCCCCCAGTCGTCCACTATAACCTCAACAACCTCACCAGCACAAGCACTTCAGCTGCAAACGCCGAGCGGGTCCTAATCCTCACCCCGCTAGCACGCTTTTACCAAGGATACTGGGATAATCTGGAAAAACTAAACTATCCCCACGAATTAATTTCGCTGGGCTTTATTATTCCCAAGACAAAAGATGGTAATACCGCTGTCGCGGCGTTGGAGAAAGCAATCGCGCGCACACAGTCTGGACCCATAGACGATCGGTTCGCGAGCATTTCCATTCTTCGACAGGACTTTGAACCATCTCTCAACTCACAAGATGAGAAGGTTCGACATAAAATGTCTTCGCAAAAAGAACGCCGCGAATCCATGAGTCGCGCGCGTAATAGTCTTGTCTTCACTACCCTTGGGCCTAGCACATCGTGGGTCCTCTGGCTAGATGCTGATATCATCGAGACACCTCCGACTTTGATCCAGGATCTAACACACCACGATGAACCGGTTATTGTGCCAAATTGCTTTCAGAGATATTATGATTCCAGTTCGAGGAAATGGGATATTCGACCCTATGACTATAACTCGTGGATTGATGGTGAGAAGGCACAAGAGCTAGCGGCTAATATGGATGCGGATGAGATATTACTGGAGGGATATGCTGAGATGCCGACCTATCGCACGCTGATGGCTTATTTGCCTGATTTCAATGATTTGGATCCTCAGCGTATGGTTGCATTGGATGGTGTGGGTGGTACCGCTTTAATGGTGAAGGCGGATGTGCATCGTGATGGTGCGATGTTTCCTGCTTTTCCATTCTTTCACCTTGTTGAAACGGAGGGATTTGCGAAGATGGCCCGACGACTTGGGTATTCCGTTTTTGGACTACCAGACTATTTTGTATGTGGATCCTATCGTTCTATTGTTTTACTGTCAAGCTTCTTTTTTACTAACCAGAATTGGTAGGTCTACCATTATAATGAGTAATCGAGCAACGTTGGCTTTTCTTATTTGAAAACGCAAGCTCGATTCAAATTCATGCATGGATTGCGCGCTGTGCGCCGGTCACGTCTCTTCCCTTCCCTTCTGTCCCATTACAATGGGTACTGGCACATTGTCAGGTTCAACATGCTTTCGGCGTCTTAATACTTATCGGGTCTTTATTCTGTTTACTTGGAGGCTTTTTTCTATGCCTTTTCTTCTCATTTGATGCGGCCTTTGACTGAATTGAAATTATATCATGTTGGTTGTGTGATGAAAATGACTGGTTTCTTCTTTCTCTGTAAGTCAAAAATCACTGGACAATCGGGAGGTATGGAGTAGTGGAATGGAGTTAGATCATGATTAAATTCATTGAAATTTTCTAGACATACAAATTCATAACTGTCTGACTGCTGGGTTTAATGGCTACTCATACACCCGTAAAGCCAATAACTCCATAACGTCTTTGAAACTCCAACAGTTATAGATAACACAATACGTTAGTAGAGTCTTTTATGGCAATTGAAGCTCTCTTTCTCAAGCTCAAGGTTAATCCCAAGAGATCCTATAAGAAGTTAGAAATGTCAATCCCAAGCTTTGCAGGGAAGAAGAAAATACTCACGCAAGCATAATTCCTGCTCCAACAGCAACGGCCAAAAACTGGGTAATCGTCTTGCGAATCTCAACTCCCTTGTTTGGCCCCGTTTCCAACAACTCGGGAATAACAGCAACAGTACCCACGTACAAGAATGTACCCGCGGTAAAAGGAAGCAACATATCACCCCAGGTAAGGCTAGTGCCCCAAATACCCGACACAGGCGCATCAACCATAGACCCATTCCCACCGAACTCCTGCACCGCAATACCAATGAACGTACCCAGGAACGCTCCAACAGCCGTAACAAACTGAGCACCCATAGCCTTGCGCTTAGAAAAGCCAGACTGGATAAGAAGCGCGAAGTCACCGACTTCATGGGGAATTTCATGAAAGAATACCGCAACGGTAGTAGTTGCACCGATAGTAGGCGAAGCATAGAAAGACGAAGAAAGAGCCAGGCCATCTGTGATGTTGTGTGTGAAGTCTGCGATCAGGTTGAGGTATCCTCCTAGCTTGACGCTGGGGTTAATTTCCTTTTCCTTGTTATCTGGGACAACGGATACCTCTGAAGAACTGGTAGTCGTTTTGCGCTGCTTTAGGGTATCGGCGTGACCTTCTGTCTTTGTCTCGGCACTTGTGGTTGAGCCGGTGGGTTCGTTGTCTGCGTGAGCGTGAGCGTGTCCGTGGGAATGGTCGTGGCCCTGGCCGCCTGTTGCGATACGGAGTGTTTTATCCATTGCGACGAATGTGAAGAAACCGACCATTATACCCAGACCAAGGAGGAGGTTCTTGTTCGGTTCAACCATTACGAAGCTGACGTGGTCGGGGGAATCTTCACCGAGGAAGATCTCAGGGAGAAGGTGGAAAAGCGTATCACCCAGTAATCCTCCGACGGCGAAAGCGACCATAACAGATAGAGAGGAGGGGTCGATGTTGGGAGGGCATAGTGCCAGAAGAAAGTCTATAATCGTCACGTTAGATAATCAAATATCCTATCCTTGACGTTTGAACGGAGTTCGTACTGGGTGGTCCGGAGATATACAGGGTTGCCAGGAGGGAGTTCACAGCCGGGCTTCCAGGGAAGAGAACAGCAAAGATCTGCGCAGTGAAACTGGCAGTCTCAGGTGCTGAAGCACGTTTATGTTCATTGAGAGATTCGACAAGGGGACAGCTCTAAAAGAAAGAGAAAAAGTTAGTTAGGAATGAGTTTGGACATCGGCGAATATTCCTGCGTACCTGGAGCTGTTCCTCGATTTCGCTGATGGATAAGTCCTCGGGGCGCACGTTAGCTGCGGCTAGTGCGGAGAATAAAAGACATCCTGCAGCTAGGGCGAAGCCCATGCTACGTGAGGGGAGGAATCTTGAAGCCATTGTTATGTGGGAAGGTGACGAGTTTCCCCTGGGAGACTTGGAAGGGTAGGAATCTAAACAAAGCGTGGGGCGGTATCTCTCCAGGTCGGTCATCCGAGCGCGGAGCAGGGTTTCCGCTGGTGGCCGCCGCGCTATAGAACGCCTACTATAGATGATGGTCTATATCAGGGTTTATTACCTCTTAGGATTAAATGCTTGTTCTCTTTTCACGATGGACATTGCAAATCTAGTCTTTGAGAATTGACAGTTGATTCCATAATTTACTTAATAAATCTATCTTGGAAAAATTGGTCGTTTGATTTGAGCCTTGGAAATCGGTCAAAAACATGGTATGTACTCATCCACAACTTGAACCTACTCCAAGTTGACTCCGAGTCCATCATGATGACACTACCTAAGTAGTAAAAAATCTCAAAACTTTGAACATTTTATTTCAAGACCTATTCATGCCCAGGGGGTATTTTTCTTGCTTCGAAAAACAAATATATTCATCTGACGCTATTTATATCCACATAAAATCATCAAACAATATTAAATTACCTCTGGGTGCTCATGGCGAGCCTTTCCTCCCTTGCGACCAGCCTCCTTTGCACGCGGGTCACCAGGCTTAAAGGAACCACTGGAACGTCGACCACCATGAGACGCTATTTCTCTCTGAACCCAAGACATTTAGCCCCTATCCAAAGCATGTAATACATATGCATTGCGCTTGACCTACCTGTTTTGCGGGCTCCATGGTGGCAAATCCACCGGAATGGCTGTGACTTGTTTGACCACCCTTGCGGGCAATCTCTTCAACCTCTTCGTGAGGGCGATTGGCAAAGTTGCCAGGATTAGGATTGGACGACATTATGCTCTTGCTTAAGCTATTGAGTTGTGACAGTTTAATGTGATTAAGTTGAAAGGAATAAGTTGATAAGCACGGGAAGACCATGGAGATGCACTCAAATTTATATGAGAATGTGGCGTGTTCGAGCAGAGCATTTTAAACTAAGTACAAATCTAGACTTCCTCAATCGCCTCTGATAGTTGGTCAATTTATTGCCGTGTATGTATTACTAGTAGGTTCTAGATTGAACGTGTGGCACCATCTTCATCGCCACCACCACCACTACCTTCATGCTTTTGGATATATTGACAATTAAAATGAGTCAGTCTCCATATAGGTCTGATGATTAACATTTAGACCAATAGAGGTTTTCGAAAAGCGATGTGATGATCAAGAAGGCTCCAAAGGCGTTAAGTAGGATATGTAATGAAGACACAATGCTGTCTACAGCATGCTCTAGATGTGAGCGAGACTCTATTCCTAATTTAGACTAGTTCACATGCACTTGGGTCTTCTCATTTCTGCCGTTATCTACCGCATTTACTCGAAACTGCGGACCTGAAGCAAACATGGCAAACATGCCAAAGCCGTGCAAACAAAAAAAGTTTCGATAACGATAATTCTGATCCACGCAATCGTCTTACAATTTCTATAAACAGACAATATGGGAAAGATTTTGCAAAAAAAGAAGAACCGTTCCGGCTTGTCCAAGGCTACGGCCAAGAACAACCGCCTCAAGAGCGGTAACAAGAAGATCAATGTGCTGGGTAACGCCATTATCGCTGAGAACTGGTATGTTATAATTGCGGCCGAGGAAAATAAACTCATATACAATAAGGACGCCATATTAACATGAAATCAAATATAGGAACAATGAACTCACCTTGACACAAAACTACAAGAACTTGGGTATTCTTCATAAACTCAACGCCCCCGCTGGTGGTCGCGAACGCCTGCCAGGAACCGAAAACGATGCCGAAGCATCGCACACCCTGCAGATCCGAGGCAGCGCAAAGGCCGATGCTCAGATTGATCTGGGCGAGATCCAGGTGGAGCGTGATCCCGAGACTGGAAAGATTCTGCGAGTGATTCGGGATGACGACGAAATCGAAGTTGCTGGCCACAAGCACCGACGCTCGAACCCGCTTAACGACCCGCTGAATGTTCTTGAAGCCCAGGAATTGCAGTCTCTGGGTCCTGCTTCCAAAGTTGTGAAGCAGTTAGAACGCCAGGCGGATCAGGAGGGTGCTGCTGATAAGGCCAAGAAGCCTCGGTACCAGAGCACGCGCGAGGGAGATTGGATCTCTCAGCTGATTGCGAAGCATGGGGACGATCTTACCGCTATGGTTAGAGATCGTAAGCTGAACCCCATGCAGCAGAGCGTGGGTGATCTGCGGAGGAGAATCAACAAGTGGAAGAAGTCTCAGGAGTAATGTAGATTCTTGCGTATTTCTCTGTCCAGCATTTGGGTATGGCGATCCGGGCGTTTTTATGGGAATAATCTTCTGTGCTTCAGAAAGAAAAAAGTGTTCGCGAGTGTCTAGTTCTTGAATCATGCATGTATATGAAAGATTTAGGATGAGTGTATAGTGGGCTCGTGTGGAGCGAAATATCATACTGAATTTGAATATCGTGACTACATTACAACATTGATTTGAATCGATTAATGACTAAGGGTTGAGTAGGTGACGGTGCTAGTTCCTGCTGGTGGAACATTCATGCGCTGGACAATTCGCACCCATCGACGACGTCGCCATTCTCCCACTCCGAATGAAGCAGGGGTTCCCTCTTCCCAATCCCGAGTGTTAGACTTGACCTGCTTATCTTTTGGCGGATTTTGGGCATGGCCTGTCTCAGGCTGAAGGTCCCCATATGCCATCGTGGGTATCTCCTCGTCTTCGACAGGCGACGATTCACCAGGCAGATCCCAAACCCAACCTCCTATCTCATCGATGATGGCATTGCCTTCTGGTGTAACACCTGGAACCTCAAACCCCACTCCTGTAATCATACGCTCAATCACCCACTCCCGACAATCCAGGTCAAGCTCCCACTTCTTGCTCTTCCATTTCCATCCAGATGGCGTACGGACATCGTCGAAGAAGCGGCACCCACGCGGCCGGTCACCCGCAATGCGAGATGGGGACAACGGATCATATGGTAGTGGACTGAAGAGAAAGTGCTCCCACTCTGAGTCCAATGTCCGTTCAGATACTCGATGTTGTACTTCAAAAACTTCGACCTCGCGTTCCTCCGGGTCGGTGTCCAAGGAGATATCTGCCAATTTCTCCATAGCAGATACAGCTGCCGTTGGTGTCGCGGGAATCGACTGTCCAAACAGCTCACGCTCATCGCCATCCCCAATAGGAGAATCGAGATCGGATAGGCCACCCACATCCTCCAACAAACCCTGGAAAAATTGTCGTACCTTTGGGTTATTCGATAAGATGGCTGCATTGCCACCAGCTAACAAAACTAGTCGGATTGGTAAAAGATGTGCTGATACAAAGAGAAGTGCAGCGGCAACTGTACCCGCTAGAAAGAGAGCCGAGGATAGTCTTTCATTCGAGAAATTGGTCAATGGCGCAATAGCAGAAACCGCCGCATCATGGACGTCAGAGAAATCTGCCATGCAGTTCTGTAGATCACGCATATTGCGGAAGAAGTCCTTGGAAGTTTCGGGGGCTGGCTTAATAGTTTTTGCTGGTGCGAGTGCTGGTCCATCATAGGAGTAATAAGGTGTCGTGCTAGAGGTAGATGTAGATGGTGGTGGAGGATGGCGAGTGATAAAGGCTGGCACCATAATGAAAAGTAAAAAGACAACTAATGGTAGTACCAGCAATAGGTGTGGATCCAAACATATGAATGAATATAAGAAGAGAAACGAAAGGGTATGGGTTGGTGTCTTCCAGCCCAATAGAGACTCTACCTGGGCCTGGAATAGGAATACCACACCGATTCTATACAAATTTTAGTTTGATGCGCGGCTTTTGATGACTGAATTTGATTTGAAATCTCATACCTTCCATTAAATCGGCGGAAATTGTTGGTCATTGCTGGAAGGCTAAAAGGTGGTTTCTTCGGGGAGTTCGCCATAGCAGTGTCCCCGTTGTTGGTTTCCATATCGTCATCGTCTGTGGGGATGACTTGTTGAAGGAGCCTGAGAATTTATGTCAGACATTTCGCTGTTTCGCTGGTGCCTTATAAAGCACTTACTTAGTAAATAACCGATCCTGAAGAGAGTTCTTTGACTGTGAAGAAGAGCGCGAATGCGCACTGTCGGGCGAACCTTGCCTTTGGCGCCTCGGTTTCAAAATGGAGAGGCCCGAAACAGGCTCATTGCGATTTGCCAGCGTTTCTGGCACTTGATCATCCATGCTGGGCATATATTGGCATAGCTTCCCCTCTATGAGTCATTAGGAGAGATAGGTAGCAAGGAAGGAAAAGAAAAGAAGGAAGCCTTGGAGTCTGCCGAGGGGAACCTCTATGGATGAAGCACATGCGAGAATTGCTAATACCACCCCTCAAATGGCTAAACCCACCCCTTCTAAGCCGCTTTGGGAAATTCTGCCGTATTTGTAATATGAGCCCTTAACAAGGCGGTGTAATTTAAAATGGGCGGTCAGGCGAGGTCCAGGCGGATCCCAAGCTTATGGGAGCAGCTAGGTGCCGTTGAAGATGCTGTAGATCGTGAGTTTTATGAGCAATGGTCCCAACAAGGCTCACAGCAGCCAGCAACTCAGCAATCGCGGAGGAGACCCGATACGTGTGGAAATTGGGGCGTGGAGGGGCATAAAAGGCCTGGATGTCCGCAGATCAACAGATTTGCCAGTTAATTCGACTGAAAATGCATTTTCCGGTGTTTTTAAAATCAGCCCCTGTTTCCTCTTTAGGTTAAGCTTGGAATGAGATAACTTGCTTGCATATTAAATGTCGTTAAATGTGTGGTAAAATGGAAGCTTTTTACGTGGAGATTTAATTTAATTCTGGACCGTATTCATGCTGCCGGCAGAAAATTGATGCCTTTGTGCCTCGTGGTATTACAAATACGGCGGTGAGCTTAGAAGGGGTGGGTTTAGCCATTTGAGGGGTGGTATTAGCAATTCTCGCACATGCAGCGTCAGCCTGCAAAGCCAGGCATCATTATGTCTTAGTTAACTTAACTATGGGTAATGTCAATACATAGGTACTGGCGTTGATCGGCATACCCACCCGCCAATTTCGCGTAGTTCTATGGCCCCCCCCCGGGCGTAAATACTGTCCGGTGTGGTATGTACCGTACAGACATCTCGCAATCAGGGGAAGTTCCCCAACACTAAAAAAGTTGATAGATTTGTTATTATTTCTCTCCTTATCATTTCATCTGTTTTCTTGGGATTTTTTTTTCTCGATCTTCAATCCCCCCCCAAAATAGATCAAGTATTCTTTGATGATTATCTCTTCTTGATCCCCTTCGTGGTGCTTTGTTGGTGGATCCTGATATCCTTTTTGTGACCGCCCTAGCACTTGCCCCAGCAACACGATCGAAAGCTACGCCAAAATTATTTCTCGGTGATTGGAAACCTCCCACTTCCAAGTGATTTCCCCTCCCTCTTACGCGGGACTTCGCAAACGGCCGACCATTATTTACACCCCGATATGGACCGGTAACCGCCATCAGACGAGTCGCGCGACGGTGCTCAAGGCTCTTTCTAGTGGGAATTCCCAAGCCCACTTCTCCTGAATGCCATTGCGACTAGTTCCTGGCATTTCTCCGTTTGGTCGGCCAAACGGATCGTCGAGTTAAGGGCTGGATCGCTTTGGAGCTCTGATTGGGAACAATGCCTGTCAAGCCATCCCAAACTTCGGGGAGGGGTCAAACCGGCTCCGTTAAATCTCGTTCATCCAATCTGTCTAGAAACGATGACTCGGGCTCTGGTGGTAAGCCTTGATTCATCTGAGAGATTCATCTGCCAATGGGATGAAAGCTAACAAGTTTTATTACAGCCGAAACTCCCGCTCGCCGACGTATTCAAAAGGCCGCCTCAACACACTTCCATATGAATTCCATGGCCAATCTCGATTCTCAATCCTCTAGGGGGGTTCCTGGTCCCCGCGCCGGAGAACCTAGTCGCAGGCGATTATCTATTCGAGGCAATGTCCCTCAGGGGCCGCGACCGCAGGATGCTTCGCGTTGGAGGTGGGTATTGTTGACTTGGCCCCCTGGTCGATGCTGGCTAGGTCCAGCTGGCGATCAATAGTTTCAGAGTTATAACTGATCACGATATTACAATAGCAAACCCTCTGGCGGCTACTTTAACTCCGAAACCTCATCGATCGACTCCACCAATGATTCTAAAGGTTACAATCTCCGATCCACAAGCGTTGGGAATCTGGCAAAGCAGGATACCAGCCAAACACCGCCAGACAACATGGAATTCCTGGCGCCGATCAATTTCGACGACTTCCACAACAGTATCATGGCTGAACCTAGCCTGAACCACTTCCCCATGCCCGGAAACGGAGGTCTTGGTTCCGAGAATAGAGACTCGGGCCTGTCAACCAACAGCTCCTGGACAAATCACAGTTACGATAGCAATATCTCAGATCGCACAAGGGGCGCATCTGCTCGCCGCAAGAGCGAGGTTTCACGATTCAACGGCCAGCACCCCACAAACTCTGGCTTGTCTGCAACCTCCGTCAACACTCGTTCACGTCGTCAAAGCCTCGCCCAACCATCCTCGAACAACAATGCCAATGTAAATGTCAATGCCAATATCATTGGTCCAAGTTCTGGCACGCGTGGTTCCCGCAAGTCAATCAGCTCTGGTGCCTTTGCCCCCACCAGTGCTTCAGCAAGGCGCGCTAGTTTAAGTGCTCGAAAAGTCAGTGCCGATCCAACGCGGACAGACTCGAACAACTTTCTTCGCCCAAGAGCTACGCAGCCTGACTCTAGTCGAGATGAGCCAAGAGTACCCTCCTCTGTGCGAAGTCTCAAGGCAAAGTCGTTCCAGCCTGGTGTCCGTGAACCGCGGGGAACTTATTTGACTACTTCGGGAACCACAGACGACAGTCGTTCTTCGTCAACAAATGCTATCCGTACGCCGATCAAAAACACGTCTGGAAATCCTTCCAATACAACACCTACCTCTTCATCTTCATCTTCCAAGCGTATGTCTGTCATGCCGCACGCAACGGGTCTAGGAGCCCGAACCATAAGCCCCACAGATGCACGGCGCATGAAGCGAATGTCAATTGCGCCTCCTGCGCCTCCCATGCCTCATACCCCTCCTACACAGACAGAGCCCCTTCCCATTCGGCCTCTATCCTCAACCCAATCCCCTTCTTTCCTACCAAGAAAAAGCGTCACCCCATCCTCTAACAGGACAACGCCAGATCCAAACCGCAAGTCGTACAGCTCCGGATTATCACTTTCATCAAACACTAGCTACAACTCCATACGGAATTCTAGCAGCTCCCTCCAACCGCGCCTTTCCCAGAATTTCTCCTCGTCACGACTGCCTACCCCCAAGCCGCGTAATGAGCAATCCGCGCCAAACACTGGAGAAGAAGTACCTCCAGTTCCCGCAATTCCTAAAGCCTATGAATCCCCGAAGGCTGAGCTGGATGCGCCGGTGTTCCCCGCGCCAAGAAAATCGAGCCTGCCGGTGGATATCAGCCAATTGAATATTGCGCGTGATTCCGATGCAGAAGCTCAAGGCCGACTCAGTACTACTGGTGATGATAGCAATAATGATTTAACGAATGGGCGGATAACAAAGACTCCTGAATCGAGAACCCGAACATCAACAGTATTGGGTCGCAAGGGCTTACAGCCTTTGAAGCTGCCACCTTTGAATCTTCTCCCTCTAGGAACTCCGATGACAACCAAAATCGAAGCCCTGCGAGACCGGGAAGCTGAGGAACGCAAGGCCTATACACCCTCCAACCAAGTGATGTCGAAGACACCCAGTACGCCAATGACCGCATCAAAGGCGTCATCTAACTTCTGGAACTACCACGACGACGATGATAGAGCTCCTGCTACACAGGCACGAAGCAGCACATCTCATTTTGCCATTAGCTCGAGCTCTACGGCGGCGGCACTGCGAGCAGCCAGCAGCACGAGTGCGTTTGAATCTTTTGATAGCACGTCCAATGGCAACAGGAATATCTCCCCCTATGCCTCATACACGCTACCCAAGAGTAGTAGTGAGTTCAATTCTCTGCGCCACCAGGCTAGTGGTGACTATTCCAACATCCGGACATCCCATTCGTACAAGTTGACAGGCCCACGACCTCAGACGCAAAGTGCAGTCTTCACACCTGCAGCCGAAAGACTAAGCCAAATTTCAACGCCTTCTGAGCCAGAAAGCACTACCGTACCGAATCCATCGTTGCGCGAGCGGTTGAACGTGGCACGGGTTCGCAGCAATTCCAAAATTGCTCATGCATCTGATGCAGATGTCGATCCAGCCAAATACAACCATATGCCCCCGCCCAAGCTCCCGGCATCTGCAACATGGAATAACTTGTCTTCTGTGACATCCACCACCCCTAACGTCAAGACATCATATCTCAAACCACGTCGTCAATCGTCAGTATCTAGCATTACAAAACAAGCTGCGGGTCGCAAACCCAGCGTCAGCAGTGAACAAAGTATCTCATTAGAGCCAACTCGCTCGAATGATTCTACTGCGACTGGGGATTCGTCGCAAACCCGTTCAAATAGTGCATATGTGTCTCCAGTTCACAAGATCATTAGTTCTGCTCGTTCCAGCGCCGCTGCTTCCTCTCGGTCAGCTGATTCCAGTGTGGATACGGATATAGTAGTTGCCGATGAGGAGATGCGAAGACTCGGTGCTAAACGGAAGGACTTCGAGACTGCTGCCAAGGCATTAGATGAATTGCGTCGTAAGGCAGGACCAAAGGACCGCGTGAGCCCCGCTTCGGCTCTCAAGATGGCCAATTTGAACATCTTTGAGCGCGGCGAGATTATCGACTACCGAGATATCTTTTTCTGCGGTACACAAAATGCCAAGAAGCATGTTGGTGACCTTCACTCAGGTGCTGCAAATTTTGGATATGATGACGACCGTGGTGATTATAACATTGTCATGGGCGACCACCTGGCATACCGGTACGAAGTTGTTGACATCCTTGGCAAAGGAAGTTTTGGACAAGTGGTGCGCTGTGTAGACCATAAGACTGGGGCTTTGGTCGCCGTGAAGATCATCCGAAATAAGAAACGATTCCACCAGCAGGCTCTGATTGAAGTCAATCTTCTGCGCAAATTGAAGGATTGGGATCCTGATCGCCGCCACAGTGTGGTAAACTTCGTCGAAAATTTCTATTTCCGCGGCCACCTCTGCATATCGACTGAACTCCTCGGAATTAATCTTTACGAGTTCATCAAGGCGCACGACTTCCGAGGCTTCTCTCTTAAGCTTATTCGACGATTTACCAAGCAAATGCTCAACAGTCTTACTCTCTTGCACGCTAAGAAGGTTATTCACTGTGACTTGAAACCTGAAAATATTCTTCTTGTCCACCCATTAAACTCCGAGATTCGTGTGATTGACTTTGGGTCCAGTTGCTTCGAAAACGAGAAAGTGTATACCTATATCCAAAGTCGTTTCTACCGTTCACCCGAGGTTATTCTCGGCATGTCTTATGGGATGCCTATTGATATGTGGAGTGTTGGGTGCATTCTGGCTGAATTGTTCACAGGATACCCTATTTTCCCGGGTGAGAACGAACAAGAGCAACTTGCTTGTATCATGGAAGTTTTTGGTCCTCCGGAGAAGCATTTGATTGAAAAAAGCACACGCAAGAAGCTATTTTTCGACTCACTGGGCAAACCACGTCTGACCGTTTCATCGAAGGGACGGCGCCGTCGCCCAAGCTCGAAGGAACTTCGCCAAGCTCTCAAGTGCGACGATGAAGCCTTCCTAGATTTCATCACGCGATGCCTGCGCTGGGACCCGGCCCGCCGAATAACTCCTCACGATGCGCTGAAGCATGAGTTCATTACTGGCATCAAGTCTACGGCCCGTCCTCGGATGTACGCCCAGGCAAATGCAAGCTCTCCGTCTAAACGCGGAACGTCCTCCAGCGGTCGGCCATTGCCAGAGCCTCCAAGCTCAACCTTAAAAACTGGCACATTCCTCCGAAGCCGTGACGCATCTGGCAATTCTCCAGTCAAAGGCTCCGGCAAGCGCCATTCCACCGTCACAGGTCTACCGCCGTCTAGCCCTGCCAAGCGAGGCTCCAATAATTCCACCACAAGTGGAACTGCGCTGCCTCGCGCCTCGGCACGAAGTATCAGTGGGAAGCCTGATCTCGCCACGGCGGCAGCAGCGACCAGCCTAGTGAGTTAAGACGGAGCCGTGGGCCGACATAACCCGCAGAAGGCGAAGCAATAAAACACGATAACAAAAGCTGACCAGCCAACAGAGGACCAAATAGCCTGATACCCCCTACCCCATCTTCCCCGCCCTGTAATCATAATTGTTTGTTTTGATTTTGATTTCTTTTATTTTCCTTCTTGTTCTTTTGCCGATTCTTCTTGTCTCATGTCTTATGCATCAGGTGGTTTGCCATGTCGAGCATTTGTTGATCCGGTCTGTTGACCCTACGGCCATGAAAAAAGAGGGAGGGCATCCATCCTTTACCCGTTATGTTCGTTGACAGCATTTGCATCTGGGCCTTGATATGATTCATGCGACGGGGTTTTATTGCGTGATGTATTTCGTTTGTGTCGATTGTCCTTCGTTTTTCTTTATACATTGATGACCCATCGTTACCCCCCACCATCAGGGCCCCCGTTTTCGGTCCTACGTTTGTACAGTTTGACGTTGTTTCTTTTCATCTCCTTGCATCTCTCCGAGAGAGCTTCACGACCAGTGAGCACTCATGTAGAGCATTCGGATTGGCAATCAATGCATCACTACTTACGATATACAACCATTATTTGATAGATGTTGGCACGAAATCAATACATTAATGTAAATGCCTATATATACTGCTCAGATTTATGTTTTAGATTAATAGATAGACTCCAATAGTTGCATGCATATTGCGGTATCTCCGTGCAGAAGTAGGTATTGTACCTGACAAAAGTGGGTCGCGGCAAATCGGCCTACTTGGCCTCATCGCCTTATCTGACCCGCACTCCACCTTTCTCGCTCTGCTCCGACTTTCAATGTCGTCGGCTTTTATCGCGCAATGAATGGCTTCGAAGAAAAGGGCCTCGACGAGGATTCCTTTGGAGAAAAGTCCAATCTTTCAGGATTGAAGACCTTTGACGCTTTCCGTAAGTTCGTTCATGACACGTTTCCATGACGCGCGATCCTTCAACCGTTACGCATCCCACGTTGTCGAGCATGACAATATGATGCCAATGATACAGCAAGCTAATCCATAATACCATGTAGCTAAAACAAAGGCATCCTACACAACCCCAACCCACCGTGGTGGTCAATGGACCGTTCTGATCCTCATCGTCTGCACACTATTCACCTTCACCGAATTCAAAACGTGGTGGCGCGGTACAGAACAGCACCACTTCAGCGTGGAAAAGGGCGTCTCCCATGAGCTGCAGCTCAATCTCGATATCGTGATTAATATGCCCTGTGATGATCTCCGCGTCAACATCCAAGATGCAGCCGGTGACCGCATTATGGCTGGTGATCTACTGAAACGCGAGCAAACGAACTGGAGCCTATGGATGCAGAAGCGGAATAAGGACAAGCACCAGTATCAAACTCTGAGCCATGAGGAGGACGATCGATTGTCACAACAGGAGGCGGATGCGCACGCCGGCCATGTACTGGGTGAAGTGAGAAGGAACCCTCGAAAGAAATTCGCGAAGGGCCCGTCCATGCGTTGGGGCGATACTGTGGACTCTTGTCGAATTTACGGCAGCTTGGAAGGCAATAAGGTGCAGGGCGATTTCCATATTACTGCGCGGGGGCATGGTTATAGGGAATTTGCGCCTCATTTGGAGCACAATGGTATGATATTTGCCATCTCTTTCTCCTCCTTTTCGAATAATTGGTTTCAATCAGCTAACATTATGTGAAAAGCATTCAATTTCTCCCACATGATCACCGAGCTCTCCTTTGGTCCCCATTTCCCAACCCTCATGAACCCACTCGACAAGACCATCGCCGAGACAGACGCCCACTACTATAAGTTCCAGTACTTCCTATCTGTCGTACCAACTCTGTATACAAAGGGCCGAAGTGCTCTGGATGCGTACACTCGATCCCTCAACTCGGTTGCACCTCGTTCGGGCCGGAATGCCATCTTCACCAACCAGTATGCGGCCACTAGCCAATCTGGCCCACTCGAGGAGAGACCTGTTCTTGTTCCGGGCATTTTTTTCAAGTATAACATTGAGCCAATTCTTCTGCTTATAAGTGAAGAGCGAGGTGGATTTCTGGCCCTTGTTATCCGGTTGATTAACACCATGAGTGGAGTTCTAGTCACTGGTGGTTGGATTTATCAAATCTCAGGCTGGGTCACTGAAGTTGTCGGAAGGAGGAAGAGACAACAGAGCGAAGGTTATCTAACAGGAAAGCATTATAAGGATTGAGTTTCCATTTTGCGGCGTCCATTTAGCTAACGGTTTATTCAAATTTGATATTTATTTCTACATTTTCACGTTCATTTCCCCCAGTCCATAACTAGAGTCTAGGAAAAATGATCCCTTACGACATACGAAGTCGCATTCATTATTAGGAATAGATGCAGCCTTGAGGTGTCCCAACAGCCCGAGCACTTCTATATCATGATGGATCTGCTATCTTTCTTTCGGCTGTTATAACTTAGAGTTGAACAAATACGCTATATTACACGCAGCTTCCAGTATTGACCTAGCAGTACAACTGGATGATATGGGTTTAATCTTTATATAGCAAGTAGGTAGTATAGAAGCTAACGGAATTTTATCTCGCAGCTTAAACTGGCAACATATGACCTGATACTACGACCCGGGGAATGTTTACGGGCGTATTGTATGAGCAGGTCGACCTTGGAAGCTAGTCCTGGACACATTCCTAGCATGAGCCTTCCTTCCTCCTCTTCTTCCTCTTCTTCCTCTTCTTCCTTTTCCTCTCTTGATGATGCAGTAGCATTCTATCAGCCTAGCACTTGTACTTTTAATAATTGCATGTATATGTGTATACACCGGATTTTATCTGCCAGGTGGGGCTTTCCTTTCTTGGGTGCCGCAGCTTTTATGAGGGCGCTCAGGCTCAGGCTCAGTGATCGAATCACCCTACCACGAACTTGGCCCTATTTTGACCCACAGCGCAATACAAGCGCATTTTGCGACGCTCGTTGTATTGCGACAGCGCGGGGTATGGCGCCGCGATAAACTCATTGACCCTCCGATTTAAATTATGTGCATCGCCACGGGATACATTGATCGTTGAAGGACTCGGGTCGAATCCTGATAGAATCCCAGTTAGTGGGTATTAAGTTGTACAGCATCGATAATGCGGTCGCTGGTCCTATTAGTGCTTCGGGTACTTTTTATCTGACCATCATGATTCTATTCGATACTAATAACGCCACATAGAAAGCGGCAAATTATCTCGATTTTGATTTCAAGCAGAATGCCGCACGAAGTGTTTCATAACATGTTCGAGTCACGGGTGAAATGCCAAGTGGCTACCAAATGCCTACTATTCCACTTGATAGGCCGTGATTTCATAGATGTGAAAAAGACCGCAAGGATCGGTCAATTTGAGGTGGGAAAAGCAAAAGCTTATGGAAGCCAAATCGCTCATTCAAGTCGGCAGAGTCGATTGATTGAATCTTTATTGAATGAGCTTTTGAGAGATGGAATTACAGGGGTTTTAAATGATTTTTTGAATGATTTTTAGGATCCTCGCAGGGTGTGTGCGGACATGATTCCAGATTTGCACAACTAGGTATCTTCGGCCGGGCGGGAGCTCATCCTGCTTAGGCATATTCGGCCGAACGTGTTCGTCAGCTCTGAAAATCAAATTACCCCATATGCATAGAATAATTTCCAGTGGCCTGCAGATCTTGAATGAAATAGTCCACTGTTTCCAGTAGACCAGTTTTTCGAGAAAAGTGGAAACAATTACTGAGGAAACTTTTCAGGATCATCCTGGGATGGCGCGGCCCTGGCCTGGGCATTGATCTTATCTTGATTTTATTAGACATGAAACATCAAAACACGTACTCGTTTACTACTACTAGTACTACGATCACCTAGCTTTTCGGAACTTGAAGACTCCAGTGCGCTGACGTACTATCAAACTTGAATGGATTACTACTAGTAATTTTCGTGGACTCGGACATATAACTCCTCCGAGTTTCCCTTGAATCTCAGTTTCTCCCACATCTTTCCCCACACCCTGCTCCCACTAAACCTGCGACTACCGTTGGAAACTTGAGCTCGAAGATGAAGCTTTTCGGGGATTTGATACACGGAGCCAGCGTGCTCTTGCTACTACCGGTCGTGGTCGACGCGGCACTCTATAACCGTACAATTCAAACTCCCCAGGGGAAGGTGAAAGGTCTTGCCGCCTTCAACGAAAGCAATGCCCCTTCTTACATGTCCAACTGGAAGGATATAAGCGTGTGGAGAGGTATTCCGTATGCTGCTAGCACGGGCGGGCAGAACCGCTGGAAGCCACCTCAGAAAGCTCCTTCCTGGAATGGGACACTCATGGCCTCTTCGTTCGGACTAAGCTGTCCCAGTGAACAAGCCGGCGAAGGCTACAGCGAAGACTGTCTGACAGTAAATATCTGGAGTCCAGCCAGCTCAGCCAATGCCAATCTTCCAGTGCTGATTTACTCTTATGCTGCTGGGGGGCAGTCCGACCAAACTACCTATGATGGTGCCGGCATGGCTAGTAAGGATGTGGTCTTTGTCTCCTACAATTACCGCTCTGGTCCTTTGGCCTGGCTTACACTACCCGAGCTTGCCAAAGAGTCTGGCATCAACGTGACCGGCAATTATGGCTTGTTGGACCAGATTGAAGTTACCAAGTGGGTTCATGAAAACATTGCCTCATTTGGAGGGGATCCAAATTCTATTGTCGTGGGTGGGCAGTCATTCGGCTCCGGAGCTGCCTACCATATCGTCAACAGTCCACTTGCTAAGGGCCTAATCAAGGGAGCTATTGCTGAGAGTGGTATCAAGGACCCCTATGACCCTGACCTTTGGGGATTCGGCAGTGACTACCGTAATATGAGTTGGGCTTTGAATTTTAGTGAGGTCTTCGCTGAATCATTGAATGCTACCAGCGTGGCCGACCTAAGGGAATTAGACCTTGATACTCTCTTGACCGGTACTGGAACCAGCACATTCGTTGGTTTCGATCCTGTGTTGAATTACCACTCGATCCCTAACAAATACATTGTGAGCTTGGAAGAAGGTGCTGCCAACGATGTTCCTATCTTGGTCGGCAACAATAAGGATGAAGACGGCATCGACCTTTCTACCACGTACAACGTTTCAGAGTACGAGTCGACAATCAAATCAACTTATGGCCCCTACGCTTCTGAGCTTCTCGCTCTACACCCAGCCAGCAATACCACAGAGGCCACTAATGCGTACAACTCGATTATCCTTGCCGGTATCTGCACTTCCACCTGGTCCTTTGCCAACCGATGGAGCAAGACATCTGCAAAGCCCATCTACTATTATCTCTGGTCATACGCACCCCCGGGAGATGACGGAGCCACTCACGGCTCCGAAGTGGTCTACGCTTTGGGTAATCTCTATGCTCAGACTGCAAATTACACCTCTGTTGACTACGAAATTGCCGATAAGATGTCTTCTTACTGGGCTAACTTCGTCAAGACTCGAGACCCCAACAAAGGAGGTTCGTACACTAGTAAGAATGGGACCTTGCCTCAATGGGGTGCCAATGTTCCTTCGCAGAACGTCACCTTCGACTTGGGAACTTCATGGAAAAAGATCCCAATCGCTTCAGTCGAGGAAAAGAATATCATGTTGGAGTACTTCAAGTACGCTACTCCGAATCCTTTTTAAATAAGCACATGGATACAGGAAATGGAAACCCAGTATCCTAAAGGGGTCGCTCGAATGGGCCCCGTTTAAGTTGTCGATATAGTACTTGGTACACTTCACTGAATGAAACCAATCACCCGCTTATTTCTACTTTCTAAATAACATCAGTACAAGTTTGGGGGGTTTTCAAAAAAAAAATTTAAACTTGAAATCTAGTTCTTGCCGAAAAACATTAGAGTTTTTACAAGATGACAGCATTGCCGATTACTGCTACTAGTAGATCTGATAGTGATTTCAGGGTAGAACAAACCTTTTGTAAATTGAACACTGCGTATTTAAAGTTTGAGCAGCATCTTTCATCTTGCGAATCCGTTCTGCGTTCATTCGAAGATCATCCTTCAAGATGCATAGTAGGGCGTCGACCCAGATATGATTTACCTCCACTCCGAGTCCGACTCAGAGTCCATTACTACCTAGTACGCGCACGATAATATATTTCAACTTGAATGCAGTGCGGGTTTGGGAGGTATTTATAGTCCACGGAACCTTTAATTTCGTTAATGATGTCTCTCATAAGAGTCACGGTGTTTCTGGACCCCCCAGCGATAGCGGAAAGCAATGTGCACAGCCTTTTTCGAGTTTTCATTTTCGGTAAGTCGCAATTTTGAATTTGCATTTTCATTTGAGCCACTGTGATCTAATTTCATCATCTCAAGGGTGATGACAAGCAAGTGTAATGCGCACTTGTAGATCCGTCTACTAATAATACTAGTTTGAGCCTCCAGGGGCTCGTAATGTGGTATTCATGTTGTATTACGTATAAAGGCGCGAGAGCAGCCAACCGGATGACCTAGTTATTGTAGGTAAAATAGGGACCCGGCTTTGGGGTCTAGTCTATACGATATTGTTCATAGATCCCAAGGTCCAACAGTCCTAGCACCTGTCAAAAGCTCGAGCTTGTTATTACTCTATACTAGAAAGATATCTTTATATCGAACTTCAAATTTATTATTGAGATAAATACTAAGCTAAGAGGTAAAAGCTGTACCTATCTTAAGTATAATTCAATTATTTCCCTTATTGAGATAGGGGCTTTTGTATACTATTAGTGACTAGTCAATAAACTCTACTTTTAAATTTAACTAATTATTAAAATTCTAAGCTTACCCTTTATACTGATATTATAATTAATACAATAAGTAAATATTTCTTTGTAGCCGGTCTTATTGATAATATTGTAAGTAATAATATCTATACTAGTAGTTATATAGTTCTCTTAGAACTAGTAAATTAATTGTGTTTAAGTCTTAAATATAATATCCTAAACTTTTAGTTTCTTAGTAATAGAAGGAGCTAACTAACTCTTCTATTATAGATAGCTTCTCAAAAAAGGGAGGGAAAAATATATAATAAATATTAGATAAGTAGCTATAAAGATAAGTGTTAATATTAATTAATATAAAATTCTCTATCTTAAGAATCTTTAATCTATTAGTCCTACTATACGGATTTACTATGTTTTTATTGAAAAGTACTATATTGAAGAAAGGCTATATGCTAGCTATACAAAAAGTATTATCTAGGGCTATAGTAGTTTAATTTTTAGTCAAGCCTAGATATAGACTTTGTTAGGGTGTAGCAGGCAGTTATATATCAGGAGCTAGCAGGCTGGCTCGTATAGTAAGCAGGGGATCAGAAGTAGTTGTATTACAGATGGGCTACAGGATAGAAGGTTAACTAAGACGTAGCTTAAAGAGCTACGTCAAATAGGAATAGGAAGTTCTGATAGTCTTAGGGGTTACGTAATAACAGGAATAGGGATCTTCTTGTACGAGGATCCACACTATGATATTACCCCCCTCTTTAGAGCCGAGCTCTATAAGACTAAGGTAGTACTTAGATTAGACTAGGCTTTAATAGATATCTTCAGTAGAAGTTATTTATAATCTCTCTAGTGTTCTCCAAGTATTCAGTAGACTTTTCTATAGGGTTGTTATAATCTAACTATTTTATAGTATACTTCAAATAAGGTTTTGTACAATCTTGTCGTTCCTATCTAGAGTCTAGGATATCTTTAATAACCTATTCTTTAAGATCTTTAACTTCGATTGGGGGTAGAGAGGACTATCTTTATATTAGGAGAGGGTTATCTAAGATAGGATAGAATAAGTTTATATTAAAAATAAAGTAAATCTTTATTCTAGATAGAAGTTCTAGACGATAGGTATATAAGCCTATAGTCTTAAGAATCTTAAATAGACTAAAGTTCTTCTAATTAAGTTTCTTCTACGGATAGAAAATCTTAATATTTTAGGTACTAAGCTAGACTAGTTATCTAACTTAGTAGTTCTAGGTAGGCTAGTAATATTAGTTTATAGATTCTTTATAATAAACTTAGATAGATATTATCTTATTCTATATAAACTCGGTAATATCTCTTATTTATATAGTAATCTTTTTAGTATCTAAGATAGTAGTAGATGGGTAGGGATCTAGTTATATAGACTTGAATCCTAGGGTTAAATAGAATCTAAAGTTAATAAAGAATAGGAAAACTTTAGTAGTCTTAGATTTATTAGAGTTTAAAGTAAATTTAGCTAATAGGAGTTATTTTAACTAGTTGTCTTATAAATATAAGATATATACTTATAGGTACTATTCTAGGATTGTATTTATTTATTTAGTTTAACTATTGGTCTTAGGGTAGTATATAGTTGATAGTAGGTTTATAATTTATAGATATCGGATTAAGTATCTCTAAAGTTCTAATATAAATTGGAGTCTATGATTAGATATAATTATATAAAATAAGCTATATAACTTCTAGATATACTAGATATATAATTAGAAGACTTTCCTAGTATTATAGGTTCTATAGTAAGATATAAAGTATCTTATCTTTATAAGTTAGTCTACTACTACTAAGATAGTATTAAATCTATTATTTTCTAGTAGATATATAATAAAGTCTATTAAGATATCTTACTAAGATTGTATAAATATAGATAGGGGGTAGAGAACTTCTTATTAAGCTTCTTAGGATAGGGTAATCCTTCGGCAAATATAATAGTTTTAGGTCTAGTAAATAATATACTAATAGATTCTAGACTAGTAGTACTCTTAGGAGATTAGTTTATATATTTTTAAATATCTAGAGTATCTAGTAGTAAGGGTTTTATAGTAAAGTTATATAAGCTTGTCTTTTAGGTTTTTATTATTAGGAATATAGAGTTAGTCTCTAAATAAGAGATAATTTCTACTTTATATATATTTAGTAAGTATAATCTTTAGATATTAGGGTTAGTTTAAGTCTAGGACTTCTAGGATTAATTAAAGCTCTCTATCTCTTTTATATATCTTATTGAAGACTTCCTTTAGAGTAATAGGTAGTTTATATAGGATATTATTAATAAATCTTAAAGACTTTTAGGATCTCTTAGGGATTAGTTTATACTCTAATAGAGTTAGTTTAGATTTAGGATTATACTCTAATAAAGTTAGTTTAGGTTTAGTATTATATTTTAGTAGAGTTAATTTAGATTATTATATAGTTATAGTATTAATATTTAGGTTATCTTAGATCTAGTTATCTAAGTTCTCCCTTTTTAGGATTATACAGCTTTAGTATTAGAGTTGTTTATCTCCTTTTTTAGAGAGATCTTCTAATCTTCTAATCAAGGTATTAGACTTAATACCTTATTGTCTAAGATAGTAAGTAATCTTAAAATTAAACTGGGATAGAAACTTAGATTATTAGACTTATTATTAGTTTAAAAGCTTTATTATTATAAAGTACTCTAAGTTTTAGTAGTTAGTAATTATAGAGATTAAGAAGTTTATTCTCTTTAACTCTAGGTATTATTCTTTAAAATATTATATAATTGTAAGTAGTTCTTTATTATAGATTTTATAATTATACTTTATTATAGAGTACTTCTTAGAGAAAAATATAATAGGATAAAGAATATTCTAGTTATTATACTATAAGATTACTTTAATAGAGATATAATTAAAAGTATTAGTTTTAAGTATCACATCTTTTATCTAATTAAAAAAAGCTAGGATAGGGGTAGATATAAAAGTAGACTTTAATATCTTAAATACTTTCTAGTAGATAGGATCCTAGATAAAGATAATATCTTTCTTAGTTAGGTAGACTAATCGTACAATTAGTTTTGAAAAATCTTAGATAAACTATTAGTAGAAGTTTATAAATCCTAAGAAGGCTTATATATTAGTAAAGTAGATTAGGGTCTTCTACTTAATAATTATATAAATCTTTTCTAGATCTATATAAAGACTATCTTATCTAATAATAATTCCTAAGAACTTTATCTTATATATATAGAATTCACATTTAGACAGTTTTATAAACAGGCTAGTTTCATAGAGTTGTTATAGGACTTTTTATATATATTCAATATACTTAGCTCTCATACGACTATAGATCAAGATATTATCTAGGTATATAGTATAAAACAGGTCTAAGTAGTTATAAAGAGAGTTATTAATAAACCTTTAGAAGGTTATAAGGACTCCAGTAAGTCTAAATAGTATTATAAGGGATTCAAAGAGTCTAAGTCTTATATAAAATACTATAAAGTATTCTTACCTAGCCTTTATATAAAGATTATTAAATACTAATATAATATTAACTCTTGTAAAGAATTTTATTCCTTTTAGGTTATTTAGAGTCTCTTTTATTAAGAGTAGTAGATAGTAGTCTTTAACTATAACTATATTTAGGATATAGTAGTCTATATAGAATCGTAGACTACTACTAAGTTTATAAATAAATAGTATAAGTAAGACAGTAGGAGATAAACTTAAATAAATAAACCCTTTCTTTAGGTTCTCTATAATCTAGTCCTTTAGGATAGTAAGCTTTATATAAGATATAGTATAGAGAGGCCTAAATAATAGTATCTTATCTTCTACTAGCCATATATTGTGGTTATATAAGCAGTACAGGAGCAATTTGTTAGCTTCTTTTAGAGAGAATATATCAATATAGTCTTAAAATTCAGTAAGAAGATAATCAGTAGGATTCTCTTCTTTAGGTTTCTTATTTAGAGTAGCTTTAATATCTTTGATTATTATAATAAAAAGTTAGTAGCCCTTTTGGCTTCTAGTGTATACTATATAGGCGTTTAAGCTCACAACTTCAATATCTTAGGACCTTAGGTAAGCAGATCAGTCTAGTCGATCGTAAGGGTAGGCTTTTAGGGGAATTTTATATATAGTATAGATCTTTAGGCTTTATACAGTAATATTATAGTTCTTCTAGTAATATATACTATTAAACTTAACTATATAAGCAATAAACTAGATTCTTAGGTTATAGATCTTAAGCTAAGGTAGTCTAAGAATAATTAAGTAATATATAAGTTAAGTAATTAAGAACTTAGCTTTTTCTTAGTACTCACTAGTAGTTATCTTTATTTATACGAAGTAGGTTATCTATCTACTTTTAGATTCTTAGTTATTAAAGCCTTTTAGTTGGATTAGATTCTTTAAGGGTTCTTATATAAGACTATATTCTTTAGCCTAGTTAATATTAATAAAATACTCTCCTTTAGTATTGCTATTAATTATTATATATATTAGAATTTCTTTCTTATTCTAGTTTAGGGTAATTAGTAATATAATTAGGTTAGAGTATCGGATTTCTTTATTAATAGTAGTTCTTTAAATAATAGTAGTGGATAGATAGATTATATAGGTTATATTAGTCTAGTTATGATTTAGACTAGGCTTACTCCTTTTAGTAATTTATTATATAAGGAACGATTAGATAGTAGGGATTAGAAGTATTATTCTAATAAGATAGTATACTAGTATTCTAGGGAAGTAGGTCTTTCTATATAAGTAAAGTATATTCGTATAGAATATTAATCAGGATATAGATAGTCTTATACAAGATAACCTTTAACTCTATAACGGAAGTATTTACTACAGTCTTAGTAAATCAGGCGGTTCAAAGTTAAATCTATAGGGTTAAAAGTAGATATAGATATTAAGATAGAAGAACTATTCCTTACTATATAGAAGTCTAGGTAGTTGTTCTAAGTAGAGAATAAGTTATAAACTTATATCTATATTAATACTAGTTATACAATAGGGGATTAGGTTACTCTATTATAGTATATATATTGGTTTTTAAGCTTCTAGAGGAAAGCTATAAACTAGTAGTATTTATAGGTTAAGGACTTATTATAGAGAAGTATTCTATAGAGTTCTTAGTTAATAGTTTATTCTAGTAATATAGGTAAGGTTTTCTTAGATATCTCTTCTTTAAGTATAAGGTATTAGAATTTAGTAAAGAACTAATTAAATTCCTTATTAATCTATTAGAATTGGAAAAGTTTATCTTAGGTATTACTTATATAATTAGGATTACTAAAAATATTTTTAAGAATACTTAGGATTTCTCTATAGTCGGATAAGATATAACTTCTATTCTAGATATAGGATAAGATCTAGATATATAGGATTCCTTTAAGCTGATTTATTATATATAATATTTAGCTTATTGGGGTTAGAAATCGGTTAAGGTTTATAGTTAATTTTTCTTGAATCTAGGATATAAATTAGTGGAGGTCCTTATAATCTTTACTAAATATATAAGGGTCTAGGAAGTATTTAGAAAGAATAGAGAAGTAGGTAGTATAGGAATCAGATAGTAGAGATATTCCTAATACTAGAGTTAATAATCTTTTAGTAAATACTTTAAGAACTAGGCTTATATAAAAAATATTTATAATAGGGGTAGTAGTTATTAGGACTTAATTATACTCTTAGTAGATAGATTCTAGTTTATAGGTATATTCTAAAAGGTTTTCTTAAGCTTGTACTAGTTTTTCTTCTTAGTACTTAAAGATACTATTTTTCTTAGATAGTTTATTATAGATTTATATAAGTTCTTCTTTAATCTAGATAATTTCCTAGATTAGACAGGTAATCTCTTATTAAGCAATATAGTATTATTAGTGGTGTAGGTAGATCAGTTTTCTAACCTTCTTAGGGTATTTATATACTTATCTATAGTATATAAATTAGGCTTTAGGGTTTGTATTATAGTATTTAGTATAGGTTTTAAGATTTTTAGGTAGGAATAATAGTAGGGGAGCCTCTATAGGCTCCGGTGACTAGTCTATGGTTAACAGGTAGTCTAACTCCTAATATAGGGGTAGAAGCTACATAGTATCAGGGTATAGCAGGTAGTTATATATCAGGAGCTAGTAGGCTAGCTCGTACAGTAAGCAAGGGATCAGAAGTAGTTGTATTGCAGATAGGCTACAGGACAGAAGGTTAACCAAGACGTAGCTTAAAGAGCTACGTCAAACAGGAATAGGAAGTTCTGATAGTCTCAGGGGTCACGTGATAACAGGAACAGGGATCCTCTCGTACGAGGATCCACACCGTAACAGACTTATTAAAAGATTTAGCTAGTAAGTATTAGACTCATGACCATCGAAAAACTATAGCCTGACGTTTCATAGATGAGATATGCTAGCCTGCAAGACATACAAGAAAGCCTCTCTCGAAATCCAGAGCGCCATTCTTCCAAACCCAGACTTGTGTTATTTGAGATTTGTCGTCAGGACCAGGCGCTTAGTCGCGCATCTGGTCATCGTCGTCGCTGGTGCCACCCTGGTAGTCCTCGTCATCCTCGGAGTCCTCTAGGCTAGGAGCATCAAATCTCAATAGATTCAATTGTTCATTAAATCAAAATTAATTAGGTACATTCTTTTTGCAAATGAAAAGATCGCTAGTCAGTGGCAACTTTTTAAAGCTAATTCTTGTATAGCAGTCAAGCAGAAGCTAGCGGCGAGGGGGTGAGCACTAGAATAGAAAGGGAAAGCCAAGAATCGCCAGACATTATCCGGTATATAGGTCTTTATCAATAAATAAACATTTGAAGGTTGCACGTACCTATATCTTACCTGGCCTGTAATTGCCGATTTCACTCACTTGAAGTTTCTTTCTTCTTCAAGTTACCGAGCCACTTCCAACTTGAAGGTCACTGGGCAGTTTACAATCTTCTCAACGTGGCAAATATTTCAGGTTGCACCCTATCAGCCGACAAGGCTTTTGGCCCGCATTGGAATTCAGGATTGTGATTCAACCTTCGACTTTGACTTTACCCTTACTTTTGAACAAGCTGTGCTGAGCATCATTCCGGCGGCATGCTTTATACCAACAGCAGCTTGGAGGCTGGGGTGGCTCCTTAAACAATCCACAAAAGTCACCTCCGGCTCGCCATCAAACAATCCTCAACATTGCTTCTTTCCTCGCACACATTGTCCTCCGCACGCTGTGGGCAATCACCCCACAGTATCGAACAAGAGTTACAATCACCTCTGTCTCTATTTCACTTGTATATTGCTTGTGGGCGCTTGCACCGTCTTGGATGGAGCATAGAAAATCCGTCGCACCTTCCAATATTATATGTTTCTACCTCGCTTGCAGCATATTATTTGATGCAGCACAGGCACAAACACTGTGGTTGAGAGACAATTTACACGTTTATGCTGGTGCATTCATAGCAATGTTGGCGATTCGCTTTCTGCTTCTCATCGCAGAGCTCCAAGAGAAACAGAAGTGTCTTACCCCCCCCCCCCATTTTCAACCTACCCCGCCTAAGGTATTGGCGGAAAGACTTGGCTGCCATAACGTTGATGAGCACTGATACGCAGACCATCTGCAGTAACCTACTCCGCCTTGATGCGCTATTCGGCCCTTCAATAGAAGTGGGACTCGCCTTATTTCTTCTAGGGAGACAGGTACAACTGGCGTGTTTGGCATCAGCTGGCTGTGCTTTAGCAGCGGCGGCCCTTGGTTACATCATTGCCAGTAGATCGCCATCGCGCCAGAAGAAATGGAATGAAGTGGTCCAAGACCGCGTTGCAACGACAGCGTCGGTTCTCAGATCAGTTCAAAGTGTGAAGTTACTCGGTATATCCCCCTTTGTTCAAAGACAAATAGGTGATCTACGTGACCTGGAGTTCAAGCGGGCTCGAGGAGCCCGCATAATGATGATGTAGAGAAAAATTGTCGTTGTGTATTTGTGAGAAATGAGAAGTTGGCAGAGCAATAGCTTACCAGTTAGTTAAATCTAGAGGAAACATACCGCATATCGTCGAGCCAGTGCTCATCTAAGCCACCTTTACCCTTTTCACCATGATAAAAGGAAGCGGAGCGGTTACATCAGTACAATCATTTACCATCCTCGCCCTGGTCGGTCTCATAACTGAGCCGATTCAAGTCTTCGTACATGGAATCGGGCAGCTGTAGGTTGCTTTAAGCGAATCCAGGACTATTTTCTGTTGCCGTGGCTTGAAAATGGCCTCGATAGCCATGATAGTACGCATGACCAAATAGTCGTCAAAATAAAAGGAACTGTCGCGCAAAAGGACAGCATGATTCCACTGCTCACAGTATCTATCAATGCGTGATGCAGCATTCAAGTACCTCGGACCAACGAAACCAGTCTTGACTGACGTGACGATGAATATTTCCCCTGGAACTCTCACAACTGCAACGGGCTCTACTGGCCCCGGGAAAACTTCCTTTCTTAAAGGCCTCATAGGAATATTACCCTGTGTTACTGGCTCTCACAATACGTCTGTGACAATTGCCTACTGCGCACAGAGATAGTAGGATTGTGGGAACATCTCAAAACTTACTCTCAAAACCCACTGGATCTCCTGGCAAGCGACGCAAATTTCACACTTGGTGAATGGCAACTCATGAGCTTAGCAAGAGCGCTTGTCCGCAAGACTAGCACTAAGATCCTTGCTCTGGATGAGATCAGTGGCAGCGTGGATGTCGAGATAGAAGGATTGATGTTCCAAGTCATTCGAGATCACTTCAAAGATGCTGCGGTAATTGTAGTGACTCATAGGTTGAGATGCATTCAAGATTTTGATAAAGTTCTGATCATGAAGGACGGTCAAATTGTGGAGACGGGGGGGTCCGGCACATTTACTCACTGTTCCAAGTTTGTTTAAGGACCTTTGGGACGAGCAGTAGTCTGCTACCTCGAGGCTTTTTCTTCCTTCTTCGTCATCTTATTAATTCTCTCTTCTTTTTCATAAGAAAATCGAGAGAACAAATCAAATAAAAGCGCCGTAATGACAGTTCTGCATACTTACCATAGAAGGCTTATTGAGTTTGTATTTGGCACATATGGATACCATTCCGCACAGATGGCCACTTATAGAAAAAAGTTTAGAATGTCATTTCCATTCCGTAAAAGAATCCGAATAATACTAGAGTGCATTGATCGATCAACATTCCCCGCAATGTTAGCCTCGGCCCATCCTCGTACCACACTGCTAGATGATATCCCCAGAGAACCAAATCCATTGTCTCTCTTCTATGTAGCTACCAAATCGATAATCTACATTACGAATATCTGAAGAACATCATACCTTCATAATCATCATGGGCCAGAATCAAAATCAGAAGAACGAGGCCACCACCGAAAATGAAAGTGACTTCCCCGACCTCCCACCTTTCCCCAACGATGTCCCGACTGCACCTCTTCTCCAACTATCACTACAGAAACTACTAGCAGGAGATTCCACAGAGCTAGACCGATTGTTCCAGGCATCCGTTGATATCGGATTCTTCTATCTAGATATCCGGGACTGTGACCTCGGAGCATCTCTACAAAAAGATGCAGATAGTCTATTCGACGTTGGAAAGACGTTATTCGAGCTAAGCCTCGAAGAGAAGAAGAAGTATGACTTCAGCGCCCAGAACTCATACTTCGGGTATAAAGGGCAAGGAGTATCTGTAGTAGATAAACAAGGGAACCTGGACCGAAACGAATTCTACAATGTACGTCAATCTTCTTACAACCTTGCCCCAGTTACATAAATACACAAACAAACAAAACTAACGATATCAAGGCCTCAAAGGATGACATCCTTAACATCTCAGACCCTCTCCCAGCCCCAGAAATCCTCCAAACAAACAGATCCCTCCTAAAGTCATTCATGACATCCTCCCACAAAATAGTCACCCTCCTCCTCACCATTCTCAACGTAAAACTCGGCCTGCAACCAAATACCCTCCCATCACTGCACCGTCTAACATCGAAAAGCGGCGACCAAGTCCGCTGGATAAAAGCACCTGTTCAACCCCTCTCAGATAGCCGAGTAGCACTGGGCCAACACACGGATTTCGGCTCTGTAACCGTTCTCCTGAATAGAGTTGGCGGGCTTCAGGTTCAAATGCCTATCACCGGTGAATGGGTATATGTGCGTCCGTTACCAGGACGAGCAATTATTAATCTTGGAGATGCGATGGTTAAGTTTACCAATGGGCTTTTGCGGTCCAATATTCATCGGGTTAATGCACCGCCGGGTTTGCAGGCGGGGGTCACGAGGTATAGTCTTGTTTACTTTGCGAGGCCGGAGGATGATGTTGTTTTGAGGAGGTTGGATGGGGAAGGGATTCCAGGGTTGGGTGTTGGAGAGGTTGAGGAGGAGATTTGTAGTAAGGAGTGGATTATTAGGAGGGCTTTGGGGAGGAGGGTTGATTTGGGGAGGGAGATTGATTATGAGAAGTCTGCTGGGACGGAGGAGATGAGTAGGAGGATTAAGGCTTGATCAAATGTTCGAGTTGGGGGTTTTTTACTTCTTTTTGAGTTCGAGTAATGAGACTTAATTTGAATATTCAATATTGGACTATCTTTCGGAAGACCTATGATCTATCTATATTCTACAAAGTTAAAGTGAGGTAGTAGGTGTGCAATCATCAGTTTCATTGCATACAAGCCCTATCATAGACAATATCGTGGTATAATATAACATTCAAAGAATTACAAGCGCCGCTCCAACCTCATACCGAGATGAAAAACGGTCCTAAACTTCAAAAATCTCTCCCATCCCCACACCAGCTCCCTCGGCACCAGCACGACTATCAACTAGATCCAGGCGCCACCCATTCCAGTCGCGCAACTTACCCTTAATATCACGGACCCATTGAACACGCTGACGGCCCTCTTCTTCAGCCTGTGCGCGCCGGAACTCAGTCTCATCAAACTCATCATCGAGGTTCTCTTCAGATAGAAGTTCAAGACTGCCCCGTGTACCAGGAACGTTGGGATGAGGTGGGTTTGAGGAGCCAGCGCGGGCGCGATTGGGATTATTGCCACTGCCTGTGAATGCAGCGAAGCCACTAGATAGGACTGTCGAGAAAGAGGAGTGTTGTTGCTGATGCGCCATGCTGCGACGGCGAGCGTGGTCTGGGCGACCGCCAACGAGATCGACGTCGTCAAAGGCATTGGCGGCTGTATCGCCTGCTGGGTACTCGGGGTTCTCTTCGAATGGTTGACCCGCTAATTCTTGACGTTTCTCTTCCCATACACCACGGCGGAGGTCAAATACTTCTCCTTCTAGTTCGCGGATACGGCGCTCCAGACGTTGGCGCTCTTCATCTTCCAGTTCGTCGATAGCGTCGTCGTCTGCACCTCCGGCGTTTTGTTTGCGCATGCGATCACGCTCTTCGCGAAGGCGGAGGTTCTCGTTCTCGATGCTCGCGAGTTTCTTGCGCAGTACGGCTGTCTCTTTATCTGATTTCTCAGTTTCGCGGAGCCGGGTTTGGTGGCGGGTTTCTGATTCTTTGTGCAGATTGCCCATTGCCTGGAGTTTCTTGTCCAGTGTTTCAATCTTCTTTTCTGCCTCTGTTTTCTCATTCTTATGATCTTCAATCTCGCGCTGCAGGCTCTTGATCAAAGCCTCTGTAGAAGTCTTATCAACTCCTTCTTTCACAGCTTTCTCTGAAGCTCTTGTCAATGCCTGCTTCGAGTCGGCCAGTTCACGCTGGGATTTCTCAAGTGCAGCCTGTGATTTGGACACCTTCTCCTCCAATGCCACTATCTGGGTCTCGTGTGCATTGTTCGAAGATGACTGGGAATTGATTTGAGCGCGCAAATTAGAAATCTCTAATTCCATTTCTTCAATGGTAGCCGATTTAGACTCTAGCTGGCGCACAAGGTCGGCTGGCGGTGACTCTGACTGCCCCGGCGTACTATTGTTGCGATGTGATCGTGATTGAAGCTGTGAGTTTTGTCGTTGAAGCGAGGCAATTTCCTCTTTCTGTAGTAGGGCATGAGTACATGCCACAACATTTGATCTTAAAACGGAAATCTTCCACATACCAAGGTCTCTATGCTGGCGACTTTCTCCTCCGCCTCCTTCAATTTCTCCCTCAATTCCGCGCCATCAACATTAGCTTCTCGGAGGTCCTCCAACTGATCCTCTGTCTTGCGCCAGCGTGTCGTCGCGTCACCTAATTCCTTCTCAAACCATTTGTTCTCTTTCTCTAGTTCCTCAATGCGCGTCGACTGTTTACGGAATACCTCATGCACAGAGTCTCCGTCCCCAGTTAAGGGCGGCAGAGATCCGGGGGGTGATTTGAGCGCTGGCGAAGGAGAATGGCTTCCTTGCGAGACGGATGTCTTACGGAAAGATGATGAGCGCATCTTCGACTGGATAGATAGCGATGGCTGGCGACCATGCCCTGCTCGAGGTGTATCAAGACGAGCAGGTTGCGCTTCGGCCTCGGGATCGGGAGAGGTAGGTGCCGGGGGCATGGGCTCGACAGGGGATTCCGTAGTAGCATCTTGCTGTTTGTTCGATTCCTCCTCCTTGATTTCTGGCTCTGGCACCGGTGCAGACTCGGCTGGTGTTTCTGTGGTTGCAGACGTGTCTTCCTGTTTCTCCTCGGCGGGGCTGTCTACTAGAGGTTCCTCTGTTGTTTCCGCAGCAGCCTCGGCCTCGGCTTCAGGCTCGTTGGAAGCCTCGGCGGTCTTTGCACCATCGTCTGTGGATGGTGAGGCTTTCTTGTTGGCCTTTTTCTTTTGTTTCTGGAGCTGGGCCACCTGGAACAACATTGGATGTTAGGGATAAAGGACGGTTAACTGCCATGTATGGGTTGAACGCACTCTTTTCTTGGCCGCAGCCAGCTTCTCGGCTTTGATGCGCTCCTCCTCGTCGGCCATGGCAGATGATAGTCGAGTGGATTGCAATGGCGTAGGTGGTGGGGAAGACTCGAAATGGCTAGGGAGAATGGACAGCTTTCCCCATCTGACGCACGGGCCACATGATTGTATACTGCGGGCATGTACGGGGGTCCATAGCGATCATCAGAAAAAACCCCCTTTGGCCATAGATAACCTTTTACTGTCTACTTCAACGCTACCTCTACTGTAAGATTTACATCGATAGAAAACTAAGTGGAGAGCGGAAAGACGAGCGGAAAGACGCATGAAAAGACACATGAAAAGTCAAATCAAGATATCATTAGGCAATATTAACACGAATAGAAGTAGAAAAAAGAACATCATTAGCTGGGCGTCTTCAGTATCAATCTTGCCACTGACGCCTCTTGTGGTTAAAAAGTATGCAGGTTGAATTGCGCCACAAGTCCGTTGAATATACCATCTTAACGCCGCCAGCTTGAATAAACACAGGGTCAGGTGAAAGAACCAAAAAAACCAAAAAAAAATCTCCGATCAACGGATGGCAACTTAGAAGAGAAACAAAACCCGAGAATGTAAACTCAAAAAGTAAAAAAAACGATGGAATTAAACTTCCATCGTGTCCATCATTTCCTCGCTCATAGCACGTACGCGGCCCTTGCTGCCCGAGCGAGATCGTAGCTCCTCGTCACTGAGCATATATTGGTCATCATCCTCTTCATCCTCATCGATGTCGGTACGACGAAGCGATGATTCAGCCCGACTGCCAAGCCAATACCGGGCGCGCTTGCTAGAACTGAGGTCCGGAGTGAGGTAACCGTCATCAAAGGTCCGCTTGCCGGTCGGAGTAGTTACATCCTCATCTGGTGTATGGCTCAGAATTGGAATGGCGCGAAGATATAGATAGCAGACGCGTTTGCGTAGGGGGTTGAAAAAGAAATAGTGCAAGCTCCAGATCGCTCCGTCGTCTCCATCTGCGGGATCTTCCTCCGGGGAATACGAATATACCGAGGATTCCTTCAAAGACATGTGTTCATCCATAAGTCTCCACATCCGCGGACCCCAGGAAGGGGCTCCGGCTCCGGCACTATATGAACCTGAGAGAGTCGCAGGGGATGATGGGGAGAGGTCGGCAGAATCACGTGGTCGCAAGTTATACAGGGTTGAATTGACAGTGTTCATAACACGCTTCAGGTGCCGCTCTCGACGAAAATCGGTTGGGCGGAGAACATTTGAGAAGTCGTAATCTGGATGGCTGGCATTTAGAGTCGCGATGAGGTAGGCGAAAGTCCGACGACTTGAATGATCGCTCAGGGGGCCGAATGGACTCGATCGTGACAGATTCAATGATTCAGCAGCGTCGTGGGCATTGGGAGGAGATAGGGATGCGGAAAATCGAAGAATTGACTCGTATTGGGCTTCGAGAGATTGCTCGATGTGGTTGTAAAGCTTTCGATCGGATCGGGCAGCCTTAGTCGTATACAGGTCGCATCCCCCAACAATATGACAATCGGCGGTGTCAAAGTTCAAAGAACCTGTGACATCTTCTAACTCGGGAAGTGGAAGGAACTAAATGATGAAAATATCCGTGAGTATTTGACACAATAAATCTGATAGATGGGATACGGTTGGGGGGCGGTAGTCGATCAGGTCACCGTGGCGACACATCTAGGGGGAATCATCAACCAACCTTCATACTGAAGACGTGAGGTATCAAGTCTCAGGGTTTGGGATTAAGTCCGATGATGAAGTGTTGACTTCTTGCCAGTATATGCCGACTCAAAGGTAGATAGGGAAAGAGATGGGAGATAGCGCGGAATTGGTCGCGCCGGAGACGGAGATGAGATGCCGATCGGCGAATACCTGCAAGCAGAGATATCAAAGAAGGAGAGTGATGACGAGTAGAAAGACCAGTAGAAAGATCTTTCAAAAGACGAGTAGAAAGACGAGTAGTAAGAAGGTCTATCCTCCGCTTCTTTATGCTCTTTCTCGTGCCTGATGAGTTGTTAAGAGGGGGGGGGGGGATTGCTTGCGACCGGGCCAGTCACGTGGACCCAGGTAAGGCCATCATGAGCCAGTGAGATCCCGCACTGACCTCACGCTGGTGTTATCAGTTCTTGGTTCCCTGGTTCCTTGGCTGGAGTATCAGTCATCATAGCCCAATTCGGTCCAGGTTGCGGGCCACGTCTTCTGAGTCCTGAATCGGCATTTGGTATTCGCATCAGTAAATCAAAAAAAAGAATAAACCGCTATAAGAACAATTGAGACAAAAATAAAATAAACACCCTTTCGCCTCCTAATATAGAAAAAAAGAAAGAAGAAAAAAGAATCACTCGAGGTCACTACATGATCTTTGTGACGACATCTTCCTCAACCTGGGGCAGAAGAGCATTAGCCCGATTGCGCCGGGAAAGGTGGGGGGAGTAAAAGACAACAAGGGGGATGGGAATAACAAAGTCACTGTTTCAAAACATCAAAGCATGCAGTAGACACAATGATAACCCACTATAGGTTGTCTGGCAAGGGGATAGGGTATGCAACAAGTAAAACCATCAGGGGTAGAACTCACCTCCATATCTTCCAGGCTGTCCTGTTGACTGATGCACCGAAGAACATTCTTCTTGCTACTCTCTTGCATTTCTCCAGCCAGTAATAGTTCATCCAAGATGAAGTAGGCCTTTTGGAAATTGAAGATGATATCCAGCTCACACACATTCCCGTAGTATTTGTCCATTTGTTCCACGTATCGGTGCACCACCTCCAGGGTGATCAATTCGTTATCGGTCGAGGAGCATCCGGCGATGAAGAAAAGCGAGGCATAGCGACGATAAACCACTTTGGAATCTGTAGTGTAATCCCTGTTAGCTTGATTTCTTCTGCGAAAGAGCTCTGAGCCCGGAGTGCGGAGCGGAGTGGAAAGCCACCTTTGTACTCAAGGAAATTGCACATCCGTGTACGACGGGACAGCACGAGTTGGGTTACATCTTTGATGATCTTGGCCTTCTCCTTGGGAGAGAGGGTGGTGAACCATTTGGCAAGACGCTAATGAAGTCAGAAAGAAGAAGGAGAAAAAGTCAGTCGGCTTTAATGAGGGACGGGAATGAGGGTGGGCCACGAAAAAAGAGGAGACCTACCACTTTGCCCTGGCGGGACAGGAGAATCAAATAGCTAGTTGAGAAGTCAGCGATTAATTCGGTCTCTATTCACCTGTTGTCGAACTTACCTGATAGGCATGATGGTGGGGGTTTGTAATGAGGGTAAAGGGATGGGGAGAAGGGGGCTTCGAAACCCGTGGCGGATCCGAGCTCTGGACAAATTATTCACGAGTGGTGGAGCTGATGGTAGACGTGCCCCGCTGAGCCCTAACTGGAAGGGAAAACAAACACAAATGATGATTCGATCAAGGAGCTGAAGAAGCGTCGATTGAAAACAATGAAGGATTGATTCGAGGGATTCTGAGGCTGATGAAACTGATGTTCTGCGCACGGTTCGTGAATGAGTCAACTTGGGATATCCGTGGTTAAGCTGGGGTATACTAGCACTAACATACATGGCCTGTCACCTACTAGGCAGCTTATTAAAGTTACTGCTACTACTCTTAATCTAATTGAGTAAAAGGATAATTATGCTTCTGATATTACGATATCTTGCATTACATTCGATAGAAAAGAGATCTAAAGCCCAAAATTGAAACCAGTAGGTATTATTAATGACATTGTAGAAGCATAGCCCAATGCGCCACTGCCAGGATAACCCAGATCGCAAAAAGGTGATGAAAAGAAAAGAAATTAAAAAGAGTAAGTAATAGTACTAAAAACAAAACATTCGTGTTCCATTTTCAGGTGTGGTGGGCTGGCGAGAAAAAGTTGTCCATAGTCAAGGATCCCTATTCTCTCCAACACCCATCTCCAAGCTGTCAACGCAATATCCGTTGCATATCATGCCCATAAACTCATGGCCATCATAATTATCGTGTCAACCGGTGCGCAGTCATTCTCATTCGAGAATAACAGCTCTTGTCTAGCCTTGAAAGCATATTGCCGTCCCAGCTTAGACCTGAGCCATGCTGGGTCGTCCACCAGCAGTGCGGCGAGATCCGCTACGACCGCGCAGGTTTACATTGGATGCGCGAGAGGAGAAGATCGAGACAACAGTCGACGCCATATATCCAGCCCAGGCGAACCACAAGAAGGCAGTAACGGCCTGAGCCTCCCGACAACGCTTGGATCGGTTATGGGAACCATTGGTAATTTCGTTGTGAAGGGTATATGACTATATCCGGAATTAGCTTGCTGATCCTGCAAAATTGGGTTTGGGAGATTTTTGGTTGTTGTGGTTGTCAAGAATGTAAGTACATACCGAGTTACTGCAGGAGTGCGCCCCCAGCTTTGCGGCAAGCGCGATGGCCGCGCAGAAGAAGAAAATGTTGTTGAGGACATCAACGATGATCACGAGGATTGGGTGGAAGGCCCAGGTATCGCTGATCGAAGCAGGGATCAGGTAGAAGAGTGAAAGCATCGAGAATGCCGACAGGAACATGGTATAGTTGACGGAACTGGGGTTACCGGCGAAGGCCTCGTTGATCATGTTACCGACGAGGGACATGATGAGGAGAGTCCATACGAACTGTTCGAGGTTGTTAGCGATTTGGAGATCGTGAGTGGAATAGAATCAAAATTCTTGATCATGGTTATCGTACCTCCCACACACGCAGACCCATCTGAACAACCCGCAAACCCATGGTGCCTGGTTTTCGAGAAAATTAAGAATAGATTGGATGATCGTATTAAGGTGCTTGGAGGTCGTGGGGGCGAAGATGAAGAGTCGCAAGAGGGGTATTAAGTCTTACAGCCGTTATAGGAACTCCAGACAGGGATACTGCAGTGATTTAGGGATGGGCCAGGTTAATAAAGCACGGATAGGCCGGAGACTATGAATGACGATATAGAAAGCATAAGCTCCCGACTCGCTACGTCATGCATTCGACGCGTCCGGGAGCTGGCGGCTGGACTCGAGGAACAGGAAATCTGGAGTGAAGGAAATTTTCTGTTTCATGAATTTGGATCAATGACTAAATGAGTTGTCTTCTTTTTCCTTTTATTACTTCTTTCGACTTGGATCCATAGAATCGAGGTGACAGTCAACCCCACAGTGAAGGGAAATGCGGGTAACCAGACCCTGCACAGCTCTGGTATTGATCTTCAGGCCAACCCGGTTCCGCCCTTTCCATTTCTACTTTATGTAGAACAGGGTTGATTCTCTAGGTAGAAATATAATTACAAATGTCTCTTATTTACAGCCGTTACAATGTTCCATATTCTGAAACAGTCCAAATAAAAAGACTAGATCTATTCTATATACAATAAGCGCTGCCTAGGTGGCCGCCTACATTCCCCCTGCATCAGTGTTCAAGTTTGACATGAGACCTCCGGACATCCAATCTTAACTTAACAACCACAACAAACGGGCATTAGAACGCGTAATTTGCCGGAAATTTCACCAGCACATCCAACCTCCTTTAGGCCTTCTTCTTTTCATTGCTCATCAACCACTATTCTACACTACGTCTTCATTAGGAGTTCATATAAGCGGCATGGGCTCAAGGCTTCCCATCTTAAAGCTTTATTACATTCGTAATATCATGGAGAGCCAGTCTTTCATCACAGATGAGGCAAAAGGGCAGCCATGCATTACAGCCCAAACGCGGGGTATTCTGCATAGGTATCTTGATGCCCTCCGGCCAAAACACCCATTTTCTTAAAGTGTCACTTCCAGGGGTTTATTACCCAGTTTTCACGTAAATATTCTTTAATTGCGAATTGATTTCGCAAGTAGAGTCACAGAATGACGCCAGATCAATTCGCAAAATTGTCTGATTACTTGAGGAACCAAGTGACTTCGACTTTTCCTCTAGAAATTCGGCCATCATCTATCGCAAGGGCAAAAAATGGCTTATTCTCAACTAGCGCTATTGGCGAGGGCGAGGAAATATTCCGATCTGACCCTTTAATCGCTTGTGTTGATGATGGGAAGCACGATAAAGTTTGCGATTATTGCTTCGCATATAGTCTAAGCGCAATACTGCCCACTGGTCATTTTCGTGAGACCTTTGAAGGGAAGGAGCCTTTCAAAGTATGCAGTAGATGCAAAGTTTGCTACTATTGTTCCAAAGTAGGTTGATTCATTGATCTTGAAAGCTCTGTTTCTCCAATTCTGACTTGTTTGAATAGAATTGCCAATTAAACGCCTGGAGGCGCTACCATCGGCATGAGTGTCCCCTTCTGAGCGAGAAAAAGGACATGTATGCTAGGACGCGATCCCTATACAGGCTGATAAGTATGCAAAAGGCCAGCTTGATAGATTCCGAGAAATGGGATGCTTTCAAACACCTCGAGACCCATCACGCACAGCACCTCAAAGGCGCCAATTCTGCAGAGATAGTAAATGCCTGTATATCTGCAGGAATTAGCACAGATATGAGTATCTTAGAGGTTCAGAGGATCTACTGCGCTGTATGCTACCGATAAGATCTGAAGGTGTTGCAAGCATGATTTAACATGTCTTAGATACTCACGAACTCCATGTGTATCAAATCAGCAGAGGGATCCGCACCAGTTCTCGGTACGACACTTGATATTGCTGGTTCCTTCATGAACCATTCATGTAATCCCACGGCCTTCGTATTTTTCGAAGGGAGACAGATGCGAGTCCGAACCTTGCGCCCACTGCGTGCTGGAGAGGAGATTACTCAATCATATGTGGAGCTGTCTTCTTCTATTTTCCTTCGAAAGAAAATAATCGAAAATGACTACTTTTTCAAGTGTCTCTGTAAGTATAGCTATCTATCAAAACTCTACGTGACAAAATATTTATTGAATTTTCAGGTCTGAGATGCGAAGATGAAATGAAAGAGCTCCAGGAAAAGGCTCTGCATGACACTCAGTGGTTAGTCAAGCTCGAGAATGCCCAGCAACGCTTATTAGAGCTTGCAAACAGTGCAGTTGGCCACTACAATCAAACGGGCATACATATGGAGCTGGGAAAGCTAGAGGAAGATGCCAAAAATATCATTTGCGAGCCATTTCCAAATGGTGTATGGCCGAATGGCATGCCGCCTCTGGCTTCGGTTCATAGGACCTTCGCTAAAATTTGCAAAAGTAACAATAATGTCCCAGGGGCACTGCGTTACTCCTTCAAAGATTCACTCACTCAGCAAGATCGCGTGGGCGGCCTTTGGGTTCATTCTTTATTTGATATAATCCAAATTATATCGTTGACTGTTATCTTGCCGGACCAACATCTGATTTTCAAGGAAAACAACCTATTTAGCAAAGATGATTGCTGGAATGTCCTTCATGGTTATCTAGGCGAGCTGAAGCGGGCTGCGACCCTAACCTTTGGATCAGACTCTATCTATACGAGATCTATTGCAGATTGGTATTCGAAAGCTATGCTTTCTGTCGACCCGCCGCGTCCTGGAACTCGAAGTTTTAAGGCTGTTTATGGTTTATCTCAAAAAAAGTTGCTTAAATGGGCAGGGATCGAGGAAAGCAGAGGAATTGATATATTTGTGATGTGAGGCATTTGAGAATTGAGTGCTAAACCTTGGAAATTCATGCAATATTCTAAGGTTACGGTAGTATGTAAATATGACCTCGGACGATAACTGATTCTTGGTGTTACAAGCTTGTTGGTCCTTCCGAAGGACTTCTCCGAATTAAGTAGCAAGAGTATGGAGTTATAGCTGATTTCGAGGATTATTGTATCATATGTATGCCTAGGTGTAGCTTTTTATACACTCTAAGCGGACAATGTCTGTGTAGATACTTCCCCATCCTGAACAACGCAAACAATTGGCTTATCATGATGTGGCCGATGGAACTGTAAAGATGACGAGAGGGATACACAAGAAAATATAGCTTCTATTTAAACCCGGAGTTAAGATAAGTCCAGTACTATATAAAACTTGAATATATCTTTAATAGGTGGAAATCCATGAGCTTGAGGGTACATTGGTACATCTGACCCCACCTTGATAGAAAAGCGGGGAAATGGCACGAGGATCTCCAGCTCCGAACAGCTTTCCCTAGCTTATGACTCTAGCCAGTTATCATCCTAGCTAGTTCAAGGCTCCATCGCCCCATCATAATACCCATATCTAACCAAATCATAATCATGTCCGAAGAACACACAATCCACAACTCAGACTGGGAGTCTGCGTCATCCTCAGATTCAAAAGGTGATCAAATTCCCCGATTCCCGATCATCAAACACCGATCGACCACAAGATTAATATAATAACATGAAAACAGACCTCGGAAATACAGCCCAATCGACGAAAGACTTTCACATGTTAGAAAAAACAGATGACGATGGCCTCGATGGCCTCGATGTCCCCGATGATTCAGAATGGGAGCTCGTGGATGTAAACGATGGATCATGGGATCTTGATCACGGAACTAGTTTGCATTTCGATGTCACGATGGGATGGGGACAGTGGAAGCACACATTATGTTCGGTCGATTATACGAATAGAGTGAAGCTACGAGATGAACGAGATGAGAGTGAAGGGAATGAGGCAGATGATGAAAGTAAGAGTGCTACTGGCAGTGATAGTGACGATCATCCGGAGCGACGAAATGACTAGACCAGGCTAGGTCAGGCTAGGCTAGGCTAGATATGAATGATGAAACGACATGTATGCATATGAGATGACGTTGAAGTTCAGATAAATTGGAAATAGGATAAGAATGAGCTAGAATGGCTAGTCGTGAAGGCACCTGGATCATTAGGTATTAAACATGTAACATGTTTGTAGAAAAAGAGATGTCTGTTCCTTTCCTATTCCGGCTTGAAAGGGCTCTGCACGGATCCATACCTAGCATATGATTAGTTTGTTTTGCCTGAGAAAGATACCAATAAGTTAAAAGGAAGAATTAACATACCCTTGAGGACACTCGTATCCAAGCCCAGCACTACCACTCCGCATATAACAGATCTTGGCTTTCTGACACGCAAAAGTTTTACAAACAGGACTCTTAACACTCAATTTTCCTTGCAAAGCATTCTGAACAGTAACAAGATCCAGATCATCCTCCATAGCCTCAGTAACACGATGCCAGAAAGTGGCATTCAACGGGGCTCGCTTGTTCCACCCCGCAGCTGGCCCATAAGTATCACGAGTAGAATACTCAAACTCAAACGTTGGCCCCGTTTCAGTCAGCGCCGAATACTCGGAAACATTACTGAAAAAGGTATATGCTTCGTAAACGTTAAAGTCGCCCGTGTCGAGCTCGTACATTCGAAAGCCACTGTTCAGATTCGTCAACGGTGTCACGCTGGGCATGACCCAGCCAGTCGCAAGTGCCGTTTCGGAAGATTTGACACTTGCATTATTGGCGTAGTAGATCATAAATTGGTCTTCGTGGTTATGGCCCCAGAAGGTATTGGCGATAACATGTGGTGAATAGCGGTCTATTATTTGGTAGAAGAAGTTGGTTGGATTGGGTAGTGGGTTGTAGCCGTCCCAGCCGCTGAGGACGTGGCCGATTATCCAGACGCGTTCAGCTGCGTCTTCGGCTTTCTGGAGCTCGTTTGTCATCCAGGTTAACATGCCTGAGTTATCGGGGTTGGTGGTGTTGATGAAATTGAGGATGTTAGCTCGGTACCAGAAATCTGTGTAGGTGTTAGCAATGAGCTATGAAATAGTATATCTTTTGATAATGTACCAGTATTTATCGAGATGATTCTCAATCCATAGTGTGTTTTGATAGAATAGCCACCATAGTGTATACCAGCCTCTTCAGCAGTTTGTTCACTGATCCAACACTCGTGCTGCCATAGACCAGCGACATGCTTATAGTTCCAAGTTGACTGTTCACCCAGCCGTCCTTGAAGACTATGGGGCGAATCGATATTGGACGGAGCCGAGTCATGGTTCCCAAGAGTAACGAAGACAGGTCCCGTGAGATACTTCTTGAACATCTCAAATATACTGGTCTCAGTATACTCGAGATACTCATGCGAAATCTGTTTCTCGGGATCATGCGCCTGCAAGTCTCCAGTATACAAAGTCCATGCCAGCTGCTCATCGCAGGAACCCTTCCCAGTACCAGTCAATGGCTCCACAGCCTGTAAAGCAGCAAGAGCAAGGTCATACGGAGTATCGCACTTGAAATGTCCGTAAGGCGATGCAGGAAGGAAGACATTATGTTTTGAAAGCGCATTATGGTTATCCTTGCGACAGCATAGACCCGACGAGCAATTCGCTTCAGAGCCAACTCCATACCGCGCATCCAGATGAAGATCCGACATGTGAAGAACCTTGACCCGTTCCCCACTTGCCTTGGGAGCTTGAGCATTTGCAGGCTTTGGTTTGGTGAAAAGGACCGAAACATCCAGTGGCAGAGTATTAGGCTGAGGACAGAAACCTTTCTGAAGAGAATGGCAGATATACTGGCCATCGAGACCTTCGACATCTGCGTTGGCAAGAACCTGGGTCCAGATTGCGCCGAACGCATTTGCAGCATACTGTTCGTCACATTTCCTGTGGGAGGCAAACCTGAAGAGTTTGCACATTTTAATCATTGCAGCGGGAACCAGTGTTGGAGTAAAGAGGGCAGCCTGTTTGGCTGCAACAAGCGCCTTCTTGCATTTGTCACATTGACTTTCAGAACCACGGTGTTTGATGATACGGGAGATATAGGTAGATATCACTTCAACAAAATCATTGGCATCGACCGGCGATATGTCCCCATGTGCAATGGGGAAGATCGGCTCGTCTGCGTTCTCGGGTATAGCGTTGGGGTTTGTCAGTTCAAGTGGGAAAGCATAGTTCAGAACTGGATCATAGATGATAGGTTGGGGCTCTTTGGTTGGTAGAGCTGGCGAGTCGTAGTACGAGCTACAGAGTTCAATCTTGTCAGTGGATTCGACAATTGGGTGTAAGGGTGCGTACGCAAAGGCAGAGGTTGGGAACCCGGGTGCAGCGACGTAGTATGGGTCTCCGGGCAGTGAGAGTGCTCTGGTGTTTACCAGCAGAATGAAAGTGATCAGAATGGAAAACATGTTGATTGGCGTTTGGGATTGATGAGGAAATCGGAACTGGATGAAAGAAATAACTGAAGGATAAAAATGATAAATAAAAGAGTGTAGGTAATAGCCTGGAGTGAGAGAGAGCGAGGTGTTTATCAAAACAATCGATGAATTAGGAACCGCCGATAACTACACGTGGGTTGTCGAGGACTCGACAATTGATGAAGCACAAGCATATTAGCTAGAATGAACTTCATGAATTCCAGAAATAAAGGAATGCTCTATCTTACTCTCCAAAGCATGGTAATGTAGAACGCCATGCCCGTAGAGCTTCATTGTGCCTCAGGCTCAGTATACACAAGTCATCGAATAACCAGCCCTAATTCTCAGGTACATAGTATATTATCAATAAATAGTTGATCGACATCTCCATCATTCTACAGTCTTTCCTGAAGTAAATCTGGATGATGGTGATGGGAAAAGATCATGATTCTGTATGCGCATTTTGTTGTGGGGAAATTACAATCACCAAATGCCAGCGCGGAAAAAGCCCTCTAACACATCAACCAGATTCATCCTCCTCGATCTCTATTTCTCCTTCCTTCTTCAGCTACCAGTAAGGGTGTTTACTTAAACACTAAAGATAATGAATCGCATATCAATTGAATCGAGTTATGGAAGCAGATATTCCGTTGCCTTCATTCGTCTTTTTTCTACCTAGCTTGTAGGCTTTTACTTTCTGACAAAGAGCCGACTTACTCAAAATCTTCTTCATACCCACACTACACTATCTCTATGGCCAAAAAGGGTATTGACAAGTAATAAGAAGGGCCCTCATGGTGATTTCGCTCATCGGATTAAGCAGATCTACAGTGCTACTGCGAGGACGAGATTTCATTCGTCTCTAAATCATGATGTCATCCACAAGATTGGGGAATTAACTGACCTGATCATCGTTGGTCATCGCTACTCCACAATTTAATCGGTTGTCCGGGATTTCCAAGATCCAATGTCCTACCTGAACAGGATCTATGGAGGGTTACTACAAAAGTCAATGACGCACAGGGGTTGCATTAAAGTTAGAAACCTTCGACCGTTCTACAAAACACGGGGAATAAAAGATTGAAAATTCCAAGTGGTGACTTGGGAGGATGTATTATTCTTCAATGCTCTATCATTATATATATTATTTGTATTATCCCGAGAATTCTGCACCAGCAGTTAAATAATCCTTTCATCTCGTTAAATTCGCCATAAATCAATATGCCCGTCCACCCTTCGCTAGAAGAATCAACCTTCGACGCGGACCTGCGCGATCGACACTTGATATACGATTACGCAGCACAGGACAGTAAGGGCAACGCAGAAAAATGGCGATACGAGATGTGGTTCCAGAACGAAGATCGCATCAACTATGCTATCCACGGTGGACCGATGGCAGGACGAATCAACTACCAAACGGCCGATTACCAATGCATTCGACCGGGAGAATTATGGCAATGCAACTGGCTCGAGGAGACGGGTACCATATGCTCGCTTGTTTATGATATCCCGCGGCGCAAGATAACTACCTTGCTGGGGTTCTCAAAGGGTCATTGGGAACAAGCACAAGAGGCGCATGGCGATAAGCGGAATCCAAAGGATTTGGAGCGGTGGCGTAGACTTGCTAAGCTCGGGATCCAGACTGATCGACATATGTTGAGCGAACAGGCGGATATTCTGGAGGATTTCCGGGGACCGGGAGATTTGAAGCCTGTTGACAAGAGCTGGGTGACTTTGTAAATAGTACCACGGGGTGAACGGGAGGTCGAGATGTCGAGGCGATGATTGGAATGGTATGCTCGGGAATCGATCGACGGATTGACAATGAGACTGTCGGTGTGTTTTGGTGTATGATTAATCCACGTGATGCCATTAGACACATCTGGCCTGTTGAAAGGTCCCGTTTTTGTCGATGAGGAATGCATTGTTGGACGATGACCAAATTGGATTCTGTCCCAATGCATTCAGTTGAGATGATCAGTTCCGATGTCAACAGTCAAAAGTGATATGAGTAGTCTGAATCTGAAAGACACGGTCGGGTAAAATGGATGCTGATATATCAGCTAAAAGAGATAAGCCATAGACTGTCCATTATGAACAGTCCCCAAAGCTTCAAAATCAATCATGATCTTTTGATGACCCGGTCGGTGGGCCCTGAGGTGCCTGAAGACAAACCAGCTCGATTTGGATACCGTCTGGGCTGAGTGGTGGAATGCCATTGAGACATGGAGCACGGCTGACAATTCCCACCGCAACCTGAGTGGCTTGCTTGGCATCGGTCGTATCATCGAGATACCATACTTGCCAAGGATGATAACCTGACCCTGGTTTCATAATAGTAACCTCTCGTGAGGGGAACTCTTCATATGCAAAGTCTGGAGAAAATAGATTAGATTTAGGACAACAAACGTGATGAATGCTGGCAGCATCAAGACAAGGACATACCCTGCACAGGGATAGCAGCGACATCAAACACATGCGGGCCGCACTCCTCTAGATCCGGCTGATCGATCAGGAACTCATTCATAACCGTCGCTAAAGGTTGACTATAGTATGTCTTCGAGGTGACCAGATCAAAAATCTTTTGCTGAAGAGTGGTTTTGATATTATGAGAACATTGAGGTCCCCAGATACCATCACATCCATTGTTACCACCGGACGGCGTGCCAGTCAAATTTCCCACACGTAAGGCGATCTCAGAAGTCATGTTTGTCTCGATAGCATTCGGGTTCACATTGTGATTCTTATACCCTAGCCAGAACGCGGTTTTTGCCATGGGGCCATCGCCTTTGCCGTACCGACTGGAGTCGAAGGAGTAGAATAGGGTGATGGGGTCGGAGAAAAGAGGGGAGAAATCGAAAGGTACGGCGACTTGGGCGAGGGCGTCGATACAGCCGAGGGTCCAGAAGCTGCAGAACTGGGCCGAGCTAGGTTGGAGTAGTCCCAACGCGAGGATTAACACCCAGGGCCGGGTAAGCCCTCCAAGCCCCAGAAAAGCCATTGTGAGACTGAAAGAAGGAAGATGATTATCGGCGGATTAAAAGCGACCGTGAAAGGTCCTCGTTCAATTAGTCAATTCGCGACAATGACACGACAGTCACTAGTCAAAGCACTGAGTGCCCGGGGTCATCGTCTGCAGTGGGCCGTGATGGAAACACAACACCGGAATTTCGCGCCGAATAAAAGAGCCGAAGTAGTGAAGGGGACGAGGAAGAAGAGAGAAGGAAAAGCATCAAATGATAATCAAAAACGGTCAAACCAGATGAGCAGGGCCAAGACTCATTTCAGACCGGAATCCAGGGAAAACAGCCCCCGCAGCACTAGGGAACTCAAGCGGATGTTTGACCCTGGGCTAACCGACCAGTGTGGTTCCTCGTAGCAACCAGTTAGGCGTCTGGAATCCGGGAAGAGTGGAGCCGGTGCTTTGGTAAAGGAAGGGAAGAAGGGGAAAAAAAAGAAAGAAAAGAAAAGAAAATAAGGGTCTTGAGAATTGTGGATAAGAGGGAAATGAACTAACCAGCCCCAGTCCGAGTTTAGTACAAGATGAGAGAAATGGGCTGGGAGAATACAGTGGAAGTAGTAGGGTACGAGGGTCCAAAGAGAGAACGGGGTTTAACATCACATCATGCCGCATGAAAATGTACAGATAAATAAATAGATTAATTAAATCCAATAATTGTTCCGGGGCATTCCCATTAATGGCCGGTGAAACAGGGTGTTGGATACAGAGGGGGGAGATACATGACTAGAGGCTCTCCGAGTCAGAGATTGTGGTTGTATCTCCCAAGTAACTACATCCTGCATAGTCTGCTCATCTGCTTGGAATCTTTCGTATCTATTTCCTTTTTCTCTTCCTCTTCTACTTCGCATTTCCTCTCTCTCTCTCTCTCTCTCCAAGAAAACGCGCTAATTCCCGGTCCCCGCATGATTACTGAAACAGGCAAAATCAGACGGTGATCCAAGTCAGGGTTGCAGAGCTCAGCAGGAACCAGCCACTCACAGCAGATCCTTCGGGATAAGGAGGGTCTAAAATGTCCTAGGTCCGCATTATCTCGGGTTCGTGTAGGACCCTTGTTGTGGCCCCCCCCACCTCCTGTTAGTGGCGCTATTGAACCCTGCTTTCGGTGGACAAGCTAAGGCTCTTGGCCATCTCTGACTGGCTTGAGATCCCTAATCTGTGTACACACTCTCTGTTAGTGTGGAAATTGATATCGGTCAGCTTTTGGTCCTTTTTGTCGAAGGAACAGAGAAACAGAAAATTGATGAAAACTAAATATGGGAGACAATTAAATCAAATAAAAATAGAATGTTATTTTCACCGAGCAAACTCGGCAATATTCCAGAGTGCGCCAACCTCGGACCATGAAATCTCTTTTTTTTTTTTCTGCTCGATGCCCCAGTACATCCAAGCGAACGGAGACAATTCTTCTTGGCAGATTAGGCCTGTTCTCTCTCGTTACACCTAGGTGTGAGTTCAATGTACTCCGTATCCGTAAATATTCACCCTATCTGTGGTCTGCCTCCCGACTCCCCCGTCGCGGAGCGGAGTCCGCTGCAGTATCAGATCTGAGACGTTGATCATTCGGGAAGTCTCCTGTCAATCATTCAAAGTCGAGATGTGCCCGTGAAGCGCAAATCCTTCTGACGTAAGAGACTGGAGTACATACTAGTTATAATGTACGCTCGATCGGCGCATTCCGCCAGAGAGCCCTTCGCATACCCGCCCTGCGTCATAACTGGGACTGGTCAGACCATCGGATCCCTCATTGGCAGGACACAAATGCTCGGTACCTGTGAACACCGGGGCATGTACCTCACAACTGGACTGCATTTGGAGTCCACTCATTGGCTCTGCTCGCCCTGGTCGGTACTGGGAAGTGGGTACATCTTGGCAGCTGGGTTTTCGATGTCAAGGCTCCATCTTCACCGATAGGATCTCGTAACAACACCCACTTTAGGCAACACATGCTCTGTTAGCATTACAGTATTGGGAGTTGGTGAGATATGAGATCCCCAAATTTCGAAATCATAAAAAAATTCCTTGATTCGTTGGTATCATTACGTATTATGTGTAATCTTATGATTTTGGTCCTATCGCCAATCCCTGGGAACAAACAGCCGAATCGAGAACACAAGACACAAAAGTAAGACTAAAAATTATGGAAAGAACACAAGATAGAAGAGTAAACAAAGAAAAAAAAATCCAGAAACAATAACCAGCAACCATATCATGACCCGAAACTCTTAGCTCGTTCCATCAATATTGCTTTGGACTCATTGATCGATTGGGCCAACTGCCGCAGACGATCTCTTTCTCGCGCCAGGTTCTCATCAGCCACCGCAGTAATCAGTCGAAGCGATTGAGTCTCCACAATCTCATTATCACTCAATTTTGAGAGAGGGTCATGAACCTCCAAATGTTGCTGGGCACTCAAAACCTTCGTAACAGCTTTGATCAATGGCATGATGTGAGGTATATTATGGGTTAACCAGGATGCATTCTCAGGACTGGCACCTTGATGGTTCCAAATAATATCCATAGCCGCGGCTCGTTGGGTAAAGGTATGCTCACCACCTGGTGGCACGGCCAAGCGTTCTGTATCCCAGTTGATGGATGGTATTATGAGTCTTTGATGCTTCCATCCTTCATACTGGTCCAATTCAACTGCTGTCATGCGTTCTTTCGCGAAGGCTTCAGTGTCATGTCTGTGTGGCGTCGAGGCTGTGCCACTCATCATTGATAATCTTCCACCACTTTCAATAGCATTTGCTAGGCTGCGCAGTTTTACTGCGGTGCTTTCCAAAGTATCATGTCCTTGTGGAATTGGGAGAAAGAAAGGAACGGCGTTAGATGTGAGAAGCGCAACCTCTTCCTGACGCTCAGCGTGAGTCTGAGTTGTATCTTGTTCCGGTTGCATATTTTCCATGTTCAAGTGAGATTCCATACTATGGTTATCCGATTCCATGGAGTGTGGGCGTCTTTTGCAGGGATTGAGTATGCACAATTCCTGGAGTGGCTTAGCGCGTATATTCGCCGGGTGAGTCCTGAGATACAAACCCTTTGTCGTGGTAATTCTGTTTCTGTTGGCCCCTTCAAACCTGTATGGTGTATCTTTGATGAAGCCTGAGAGAATGGTTGCTGGATGAAGTCAAAGTAGGTAAGCGGTGGACTGTTTAATGCAGACATAACCTTCGAGTTTGAAAAGAGGTTAACGCCTTCCTATTTGGGACGCGTTGCTTCGAGTCTAGGATGCCCCAGGCCATACAGTCAGGTGACCTTACCCCGGATGTGACGATTGGAATGCCAGAGGAGATGACCATACATCAATCACGATTGAGGTAGGAGGAACGGTTTCTTGATGTTTGGGAGAGGTGTTGAAGAAGGTTTGGGAGAGGGAGGAAGGCTTCTATATGTTTTTTGTTGTTATTATTCATTACATATATCAGGAAATAAAGAATTAATCGATTCAAAAGTAGAAAATAATTGGTAGATATTGTACAGTTCCCATCATGGCTTTTCAGTAACTAGGCCAACTCATATGATACAGAGATAGGAAAACAAGCGCAAAAAATGCAGGCGATATTGACCAAGTACAGAGACTGTCCTTTTCAAGCAAAACCAGATCACCGAAATCAAATGTTGTCATGGGAGAGTGTCCGTTGATGCCCAGAACGCCGTAACTCCACGCTGAAAAAGAAAGACAAAATATGCAAGTATATGCGTTTCAAAATAAATCATAGTTCAAAAGTCGTCGGGAACCCTTGACTTATTTATCATCGTCGTCACGGAAGGTATGGGCGTTTGTCTGCAGCAACACGCGCTTGAGAGGCCCATCAAGACCCAATGCCTCGCGGTCTCGCCGCATGGCTTCCAGAACACCAACAATCCCACCACTGCGCAAACGTTCAAGAACCACATTCATTCCCTCCTTGCTTTTAAGGACCGCGTCACGGGTGCGACTCACACCGATGAGCTCAATGGTTCGCTGGATACCAGCAGTAGATAGTGAAGAGAAGAAGCCTCGCTTGGGAGCTTCATCTTCCGCTTCGGCGTGATCAGCTTTCTTCCGGCCAAGCAGTTTACCCTGACCGAGTCGGGACTTGAAAGTCACCGTTGTACGGACGGTAGTCTGCTCCGTTTTCTGTTCCATTGATAATCCATCAAGGGCGCGAGACTCATTTTCAGAAGCAAGACGCTGGTATCGTTGCTTTTCCACGACACTAAGGATGCCGGTCCACTCCATGTTTCGTGATTCGGTCTCCATCCAGCCCTCATGGGGATCAACAACAGTGGTTTCAAGGATATAGCTTTGGCCGGAACTATCGGAGCCACCCATTCCTTTAGGGAGAAGTTTCAAGATTCCAGCCGGAACTTTGGACTTTTTAAGGAGTAGACGAATGGTATGGAGACGTTGGGTTTCCGGATCGATGTAGCGATCGATCACATCGGTTGTAAGGACATGGCGCGAGTAAGGATTTGGGTAGCGGAGGAAATAGGCTAGGGAAACAGCGGGAAAGGAGTAGTCATAGGTGAATTTGTTTTCGAAGAACTTCATGATGGCGGTGGAGTCGATGGCGAGGAAGGCATTAGGGGGGTTGTCTGATCCGTGACTTTTTACTCTGGAAGGCAAAGGAAGCTGCATCCTGTGGGGCATCGGATCAACTAGACGGGCCGAGCCATTGTACGCCTATCAAAGGGCCGGGATAATTAATGGTGATGTATCCATGATCATAATGGAGCAATAGTACAGGAATGGCACATGTGCACATGATTTTTCCGGTTTGAGGGGTACTGCTCCTACCAAGTTTGGTTACTTGCGTTTATTGCATTATCCATGGCTGATCCAGGCTTGGGGATTACAGGCGCACACGAGCACTCGTGTGCTTCCTATGGCTTCCGGACCTCGGTTAAAAAGATAAGCAGTTCGGCCTGAGGTATCTACATTTACCACGTATCTCTACTCTGAATTGGATACGTTTTCGAGTTCATCAAGAAGATGTTGAGATGATCAAGAGCCAGAGATAATAAGGCTACTTTGATATGTTTCCCCGCGACGAACGTTAATCTGCTTTTTGGATTTGTGTGAGTATACCAGATTGAAATCGGCCAATCAGATAAGATTATCCGTCGGGGCATCAGCCCCAAGGGCCGGCGCTATGTATTGTGTCTGAGCGCAAAGACATGACGCCTAAGTTTAGCTATTTTAGCTATTTTAACCGACAACTGGCATCACCTTTCACCGCATATTACCTGGGTCCCTAGATATGCCCACAAGACAATATGGTTATAAGTTTAGATCAAGATTGTTATCATATCCTCGAAACTATGATACTGATGAGATGATTGAACCATAATATTTTCATTTTTAAGACCCGATGATATGATAGACGATACTGTATGGCATAAAATATCTCTGCCTACTTCGAAAGTGATAATTCTGAATTAGCGGTCCAGAGCTGCTTTCGCATTCAGGTTTCTGCGAAAAATTTGATAGTTTCATCTCCAATTTTCAAAAAGATCATAACTGGTGGCTGGAAAGAAAGCATAACTTATTTCAAAAAAAAGCTCAGTTGAGATTACTGCAGAAAGCTGGGATATCGAAGCGCTCATTATTATACTCAGGGCTATTTATGGACAGTACTATCATGTACCCCGAGTATTGAGTTTGGAGATGCTTGCCAAAGTTGCTGTCGTAGCAGACTGTTATGGATGCAAAGAAATTCTGGGTTTGTTGAAAGATACTTGGATTGAGAAAATAGAAAAGCTGACACCCACGACGGCTCTTCGGGATTCCATTTTATGGCTACGGATTTCCTGGTTCTTTCAACTCCCTTCCCAATTCACATTATCGACTTCCATTATCATGCCACAGAGCGAAGGTTGGATTGATACTTCGGGGTTACCGGTTCCAAAAATGTCATAGGTGAGCTCTGGTAGAAGGATTTTCCGAGGTGCTTCAAAACTAATGAAACTAATGAAATTGTAGATTCAATTGATTAAACATAGGGATGTGGCCATCAACAATCTTATTGCCCTTCTCCATGAAACATGTTATGCTTTTTTACATGGCTCTCGGGGCTGTTGTCTTAAATGTCGCTCATTCATGGATGGGGCTCTTACTATTCACATGCAGTCAGTAAACCTGCTTTTATCGAGGCCTAAGACTCCTTTCCCCAAAGTGACAAAGATCTTGTGCAGGCGGTAGTTGCATTCAAATCGCCAATATGGAACAAGTCCTCGAATTATTCAGGGGGTTATAGATCCAACTATGAGCATAGACCCAACTATGAGCATACCTGCCCCGATTATTCCTTAAGATCCATATTCACGATGTCAAACTACTCCCTTGACGGTCTGGAACTGAATCAAGCAGCTGCTTGACGATTTGAGGCTTTCGAGGCGCCTTCGAAGTGGTCATTTATTTTTGATTGGAAATTCGGCCATGGTTGGATTCCAACTGTCCTATGAGCCACCCTGCTTTATAATTCTTGTTCTTTTACAAATTGAAGGAACGTAGCGTGTGAGTGATCAACTTGAACGTGTGTGATGATGATGATGGAAGAAAGTTAACTATGCTGAGTCTACCGTAATGGGTGGCTGCCTGAGGTTATGTACTATGTCGCATGAATTCATTGAATTGGATAATTCTTGCATGTAATATCATGGATTCACACAGTACTAGTAATTCTCATTTTGCTATGTAACCCTTCGTATCCCTTCTGTGCTTGTAAACTTTCTACAGAACCATGAAGTAGGAATTTGCCTAATATCGACATTGCCCGGTGCCAGCATGGACGTAACACTTAAGCGACACAGCCAGTCTTGCAAACATCTAGCTTTATTGGTACCTCATTTATACAAAGCCCCAAGATATGAAACAATGCGCTACACAATCAACCAGCGATTCCCCTGCCAAATCCTAGTACATCGCAGCTTACACTTACCGAGTACTCATCGCCTCAAAGCTTAATTGAATAATGGTTCAGAAGACAGTTACAATCTATTTGAGTTTCGTTTGGATGGATGGATCCCCATATTCAAACTTCGAACAGTCAATCCCCGTGCGGCTTACGCGGCAGCTTGCCCATCTAGAACAACCACCACCCACCGAGAAGGTCACAGCCAAAAGACCCAGAACGACCTGTGGAGACTCGACAATGATCTTCCAGCTTATTTTCCCACCGGCTTTTCAAAGCTCGAATGGGCAGTTGCGAGAGTTTGGCCCTATTTTGGGGCCATTTCGAAACCTTCTATTGTATTCCTGGCCTGGTACCAGACCCCATGTGTGATTTGGTTCCTTTGTTCCTGTCTGTATCCTTGGGATACGTCATCGTTTCCAAAAAAATTTCAATTTTCATTGAGCATATTTTTGAGATAGCCCTTTGAATTCAGCGCCAAGAAGGTCTAGGTATTACATCACTTGTGTGCGCGGGTGGTTCTAGACCTCCCCCCCACTAACGGCTTCTCCCCACCTTAACGTCGCATGCACAGATCCACAACTTAATATTCTTTATCGTTCTAGATTTCAACTTATGTGTTGCGTTTCTGTAGATTTCGAACTTCTTACTTCAATTGGAATAGCTAATAGTCAAATAGTGTGGCAGCATGTATTACCTGCCAACTATTGTTCTCTAACTCAGTGCATGTGGCGACTGAAAATTTCTTCTTTTCTTGTATATGAAAAATCTGATAGACCTGCCAAGGACCCGTCAATCCCAAGGTCAAACCAAACCCCTCACCTCGCCACCTCAAGTCGGAGGATCTCCATCTCCAACTGGAGCCTTCCGACAATCTCACAACGTCCCCAGGACCTAATTTTAGCGACAGGCGAGACCCATGCCCGGAGACCGGAGAGAACCGTCGTTCCTGTCTGTGCCTGTTTAGTTAACCAAACTTTCTGTCGACCGAGAAGGGCACATTCTTTTTCCAAGAGAAAGAACCCTGGAAAGAATTCAGCCTAGCAAAGGTACCCGACAAATGATTCGTAGAATCCAACGCCATGTTCGAGAAATTTCTTTGTGAACTGAACCTAACCAAGTCCCGCGGCCAGGTCCCGGCAAAGTCAACCGCGATTCATTCCTGGTTCCGAAGTGATTGCTTGGTTCCGTTGGAGGCGACTCAATGTAAAAGGACCAGTAACTACGTAGGAACAGCTTATGTCACTGTCGCCTCTGGAATGAACGAACGAGAGCTCGTTCCATCTAGCGAGTTGGGGGGATATTGAAATTCTAGAAACTCTATTGAAACGTGGTACTCCGCGTAAGGCGATGACAAAGGTATTCGAGAACATCCACGCGAGATCCACAATATAACCTTATTGTTAACCGTTCATCCGTAGTCTGGAATAACGGATCATGATGGCAAATCTGCTAATATTGGCAAAGGTATCGGTAGAGACTACCGGCTCCACCATGGAGGATAAATAGGTCCTTGATCGCAGCTATCTCAGTTCTTTTTTTCTTTCAACCAGTCCAGTCTTTCCATTCTCTATCCTTTTATTCTTTATTCTTTTGTGTCTTTTGACACCGACATTCTCTTGTCTTTGCTCTTTGGGATTCCTACAATCCTTGACAGACAACTTTCATCAAAGTCAATCAATCTCTTTTGACTATCACTTTCACTTTGAATTTCAATTGAACAATCTTCTTTGAATTTCCAAAACAAACAATCAAAATGTTCTTCTCCAACATCGTCATCTCCGGCCTCCTCGCCGCCACCGCAGCTGCCATGCCTGCCCCCCACGCTGCCCGCAGCAACCCCACAAGCACAGCATCCGCCTCATCCTCCTCCTCCACAGGAGGCGGTCTCCAAATCGTCAACAACATGGACTCAACCGTCTACCTCTGGACCACCTCAGACTCCTCAGGTGACATGCAATCCATCAACAGCGGCGGAGGCACCCACTCCGAGAGCTGGGAGACCAACTCCAACGGCGGCGGTATCTCAATTAAGCTGTCTACTTCCGAGAGCGAGGACAGCGTCCTCCAATTCGAGTACACCCAGGAGACCGATGATACCCTTTACTGGGATTTGTCCTCTATCAACCTTGACTCGAGCTCGGACTTCATTACTTCCGGCTTTGCTGTGACTATTAGCGATGACTCTTGTGTTACTGCTAGCTGCTCTGCTGGTGACTCTAACTGCCTTGCGTCTTACCAGCAGCCTGATGATGTTGATACCAACTCTTGCTCTACTTCTGCCACTTATACTCTTACTTTGGGCTAAGTTAGTTGAGCTAGATTGGGACTTTTTGTTTTTTACTTCTCTTCTCCTTTGGAGAAAGACTTTCTTTAAGACTGGATTATCATACATTCTCTTATCTATTCACTCAGCGATTTTCGTGGATAAGAGACCCTTGCATGCTGGCTATGCTACGGTGGATTTTTATAGAAATGTTCTTATAGACTAGACTATAGATATAGACTTCTGGATTTACAGAAAGAAAATTAAAAATTTTGACACAAACATTATCTTCTACCTGTAAATTTTATTAATCCTAATTTTCTTCGGGATTTCTTATGATGCAATCGCGGATAAAATATGAGGCATTAGTGGCGAGGTTAAGTGTTTGGTACGAACGTACATGGACCATGGTAGCATCGTTGCCACGCCGAGCCACGCCGAACTTCAACCTTTAAGGTATCACAATGGGAGCGTTGAGATGGCACTTGACGGAGTTAACTGGGTAAAGGGCTTTAAGATATGATAAGGCATTCAGGTTTACTTCAAATTAGGGAACATAATGTGCAGCCCTCGAAAGGAAAGTTATATCCAAATCCAAGCATTATATAGACAGAAAGAGATGATAATTTGGGGGTATTTAGGGGTATTCTAACAACAGCGTAAATCGGGCGTCCCTTGTACAATTTCCTGTTTCCATCATCAACACATTCACCAAGAACGAATTAGTATTATACAAGAGCTGCCGCGCCAATTTTCCAGTGGTATAATCAAGAAAAGTAAAAGAGAAGATAGGACATATGACCAAGTAGATGTGTGACCAAAGAACTGGAGTGCAATGCCAATGTTTGCTTTTTGGATAGGGGTTCAGATCTACTCGTTGGAGATAGTCTTCTCGCCCTCGGAAGAGGCAGCAGCGGGGAGAACCAGAGGCTCAGTGATTTCCTTTCTCATGGGCTCCATGCGGGGGCTAGTACGCTCGAAGTACTTGTGCATATCGCCTTCAAGGATGCTCTCATCAACGTCGAAGATATCGGAGCTGGTCTCGGACTCAGTATTGCGGGAAGCCATAGCGGACTCCCATTCGGCACGGAACTCCTCCACCTTCATCTTGTAGTCAAGAGCGGCATCGTAGTGCTTGCCCTTACCGGTCCAGCGCTCGTAGAGAGACAAGTGCTTGGGGTGAACGGCAGGACCGTGGTAGTCCTCCTCACGGCCAAGACGGATGTAGTGCCAGCGGCGCTCCTGCTCGCGGAGATCCAGCCCGGTGGTATCGGGGAGGAAGAGCCAGGTAACGAGAGCACCGAGAAGACCGAACCAAGGCACAACGTAGAAGCGCTGCTGGGTGGTGGTGTAGGAACCGACGATGGCGATGATCAGAGCACCAAGCTTACCGAAGGCAGCGGAGATACCGTGGGCAGTACCACGAACGGCAGTGGGGAAGACCTCAGCGGCAACCAGGAAGGTGATACAGTTGGGACCGAACTGGTTGAAGAAAGAGGATAGGAAGTACATAGCCTGGAAAGAGTGGATGTTCTCGGGAGCCATGTAGTAGTCGAGCTTGAAGCAGGGGATAACGAAAAGAATGAAGCACATCATGAAACCGATGATCTGAGCCCACTTACGACCGTAGAGCTTGTTGTCCACGGTCCACATGGCGCCATAGTAGCCAGCCATCTCGACGGCAACGTTGGCGAGAGTCCAGGACCAGCTGGTCATGACAGAGCTGTCACCAGGGGCAATGACAGCGATGAAACCACTCTGGAAAAGCTTGTTACCGTAGAAAAAGACGTCGTTGGCGAACCATCCACCGGCGGTGGCGATGAGACGAGGAGTGAAGTACTTGAAGGTCAACTTGAGAGACTCGGTATCGTATCCAGTAACGGAGGACTTCTTCTTCTGGGCCTCGAGTTGCTTACTGGCAGCACGCATGTGGTAGGTACGGTAGTAGACCAGCCACAGGGTACCGACAGCGGGGATAGCGAAAGAGACACGGTAGACCCACTGGGTGGTGACCTTGGAGAAACCATCACGGTGACCGCCGTTGAAGATGATGAGGAGAAGCATGAGAATGACCTGGTTGGCAGCTTGGCCCCAACCTTGCATGGTGAAGGCACCGACAACGGAACGACCACGGTGGAGACGATCATGGGAGGTGGTGACCTTACCAGATCCGTATCCGTTCTCCATACCGATGGTGGCAGTCATGGGGTATTCACCACCGACACCAATGGAGTAGAAGAAGAGAGACCAAGCATAACAGATAACCCAACCGTTCTCAGTGAGACCCCAAGCGGCAGTCAGCATGAGAAGACCGACGAACATGATAACAGCATCTTGAATAAGACCCCAACGACGACCGATGCTGTTTTCCAATGTCAGTTCAATCCAATTTCCTCGTTCGTAAAAGGAGGAGGGGTTCGGGGCCCTTACGCATCACCAAGATAACCAACGAGAATTTGACCAACCATGATACCAGCGACCTCGAGGTAGTTGACAGCGGCGACCCAGTTCTTGTTGCAAGTGGTACCCTTCCAACAATCCTTGTAAGTGACATCCAACATGCTGGTGACGTTACTGATGGAGAAGAGGACGTAACTATAGACAGAAGAGGAGCATATTGTTAGCATTTGAATCCATCGATTAAACTGCCATTGAATTGACAGAATCTGATATTGATATTGATGACTTACCCCTCCAGACCCAGACCTGCACCAGGCAGGATAAAGTTGCGGAAGTAGTAACTAATGGGGGAGAGAGGATCCTCCTTGATCATCTCCCAGAGCCACTGGCGCTCCTTCTTCATCTCATCGCGGTCCTGTCGCATACAGAAGCCAATACGTTGACCAACGGGCAGATCAGCCCAGTACTGGCCATCGGGGGTGTAACTATCGGCGGGACGGATGATTTCATCGAAGGCAGCCTTCTCATTAATCTCCATCTCCTCATAGTGGTACAAGATCTCCTTGGGAGTCTCCATTGCCATTGTGAAAAGGCAGGACTAAAACCCGATGGGTTTGTCCGAAGATGAATTGAAAGGGTTGGTTTTGTTGGAAGAGAGAGCGACACAGAAAAAGAGAGGGAAAGAGGCGATCAGCACATATTTATCCTGACACGCGAGGGCCACGCTTGGCGATTTCATAGAAAGAGGGAAAGATCCAACCGCACTAGGCCGGTCAATCTGGAGCCACGAGTTTAGAGGGTCAGAACGGGTAGACCTATCGCGTGCATGGGTGGGAGCACGATTCTCGACAGAAGTGGAGCCGGGCAATCTCCCTTTTCAGCGTTAGTTTGGGTTACTTTTGGGTACATTTGGACCGATGACAACTTGGTTTGTCACTGGTAGCCAATTACTGGTTAATCCAGTGTCTGGTCAAGCTGCCATGCATGTTGCCGCGCAGTGGCAAGCCCACCCCTTCTAGAATAATAATATAAAAAAGAAAAAAGGGAAAGGAAAACTACGCGCATAGAATGGAGAATTCTGCGACAGGGAAGTTTTAGCCCCCGGTCTACTCCGTCCTTCCCATCCATATAGCTTAGAATGGATTGGATGATCTGTTTCATATGGAAAATCGAAATCAAAACCAAAAAAAATCGCGGGATTGACCGTTGTAGTGACGAAATCTCGTCTTTTTTGACCACTCTATACCATTTTACTCTCTCTATCCAAGAAACAAGCATGAACAAGCAAACCAAGACTAGAAGGCGTTACTTGGCTCTCCAAGGATAATGCTTAGCTACGCGAGATGAGCAGAAGAGGTGCTGAAGGTACATCATATGCGGTACATGTGCACGAGGCTTCATCTCGTTCATTTGGAGGGGGAATTTACTCTCCAGAACGTTTGAAAGTACATAGACTTCTATGCACCAATCAGAACTGTCCATTCCACCCCGTGCTCGATTTAAAGCTTATCAGTCAGCCGCGGGATCCACTTTACCCGGCCAGGCCATCCAACCCTCTCCTGACCAATCAAATACCTCCATTGACCCATTTCCCCCATCCCCGACACTTGATTCCCCCCGACTCGCAAACCTCCATTCACGCACATGGGGCAATCACGCCTGGGGGACTGGAGTTGTCCCTACATCTCAAGTGCTCTCTCTCTCTAAAGTTCAGCCCCACCAATGTCACGGAGTCCCCGCTTGATCCAGGTCCACCTGCAACTCAATGCACTACAATGCACCACGCGACACGAGACTCGTTTAATGAAGCACCCGGTTGAACGCGTTGGATGATACCAATCTATGGAACCACTTCGGAGTACTGCGCACACGACCGAGATTAGCACTGACTACTGGGATCATACTACTTCGTTAGGGTTCTATATATGGATCTCGCAATCCAGCTATCGGAGAAACCTTGGAATATAACGATGCGCTGGGGCCAAGCTGACCTAGGCATGCCGAGCAATTAACTACATTCCCCGGAGCCATACAATTCCCATGTCCACGGCCAGGTGCTGTGAAACATCTATCTCTCAAAGATGATTGGCCCACTCATAAAAACTAGTATCGATTATCCCCGACGCCCAAGAACCAGTAAGCCTCGGGCGCAGGACACCAACAGCCACCCAGGTACAGATACCAGGTTCCATGAACTAGTGCATAGTGTAGGATCGCTTAGATCCAGAGAACGATCACACGCATGCAACAATCCAACCCTGGAGGGTATAGTTCCAACAACCTACTATAATACGTGACAAGGCGCTCAAAATAGCCCCAGCAAGAACGCTGTCCCCACCGTGTCATGCAGGAACGTGCTCCCGATCGCCGCGTCGGCTGATCTAAAGGATCGACTAAAGCCTCACCGAGAAAAAAAGAGAGAAAAAGAGAGAGAAAAAGTTGAACAGGATCCTCATTTCGGCTCGGCATATGCCGATTGGACACGCGGTGCCTATGACCGTTGCCTCCTGCCACTTGCCGCAACGATTATCTCGGATCCCAATATGACTGTACTGATCATCGAGATCATCCTACCGGCGGCGACTTTATCCCTTCAAACGAACTTCAGTTTGCCACTAATTCACGGCTCACGTCTCTCGCTTTTACTCTCATTGTTCCCGGCATCTCTACGATGCAGGAACGTCCACGCTAAAGTGCCGGTGCTTCCGACGCAAGGCCTTCCATCAATGTTCTAGAATATCAGCTATTCTGGCGCTAAAAGCGCTGCGCTATGTCCTTCGTGTGGATGTTCGTGGCCTCGGGTCCGGGCAACGATTGCATACGAGTGGGCCTGGGAATACATTGGCTGATCAATGTGGCTTGTTCAATTTGAATTTGCCCTATCCTTTATACGGAATAGTCCGTATGGATATGCACCTCAGTGCCCATTGGGTTAGTAGACCATCCAGTCGGCCAGGGCGCATTTTATATGTGAAAACTTTGCACTCCTTTAAATATCAGCCAATGAATCGATAATGCACTACATCGGACCTGGGCTACCGTGGAATAGTCCAGTTATTGGTATACAGGGTTGCCTCGCTTCAATGCTCTCGTAACGACTGGTTCTTAACCTGTTCACCTTCCTGTCCATGGCTTTACTCCTGGCTCCCCGACTTAGGAAAGAGCGACTGTTCTACGTAGCCAATTTAGGGCAACTGCCGCGTTCACGGTCCAAGCTCCCCACCTGGCTCCTTCCTCGCGAACTTAGAAACTTCTTTCTGTATCTCGCGGCCTCTTCCCATTTATGCGTGGCATATATCCCAATCATGACAATAGCGTATCACAGCATTTTACCCTAATCGCCATGCCTTGACACTACTGTTCTAAGTTATTCCAAGTTCACCGGCAATCCACGTAGATAACCTTGGAAGTATACCGACCCGACACTCATTATGGACAACCTAGACACGGCCTAAGCCTGTTTCGAAAAGAACCATAAACAACAATTCACGCCTTTCCCTTATACATTCAGAATGAAAATATGGCACCCATACTCAAGAGAATCAATCCGCTACCCGCCCTCCAAGTTTCCTTCCCTTCCTAGTTTCTTACATCGTGTAATTGATTTACTATACCCAGCCCATCATCGATAACTTGAATCGCACAATCAACCAATTGCTTCACCTTTCCCCAAGACCCAATGATACCTCTAATTATGCAGCTTCAATCTCGACGTCGCCTTCTAAAATGGATCCGTTCCTGCCTTGCGCTCTATGTCGGAAGAGATTTCTCTCATCGCGCGCTGGAGTACTTAGGTATCGACGCCTATCACTTAGATATTGATTCCGGGACAACTTCAAGTGAATTAACTTCTTACTTTCATCTAAACATCTCATTCCCTCGCTGTGAGGATATGGATCCTGGTAATTCCGAGAGGAGCATACTCGCAAACTTCAATACTACGAGACCGGGATCTGGATCGGCCTTCTCAAACCACTTACTTTGGGCATTTACACATTATGGTTTTGAGGGAGATGAAGAGTTGAAAAGTCGTGTTATTGATTCTGAGTGGGTCTAAACTTGAACCCTGTGCTTTATATGCGACTGTCATATTATTTAAGTTGACTTTTATACTAGTGCTATAGTATACAGAGGTTGGAGATTGGACAGGTAAGTATATGACTATATGCTTGATTTTTTTTTCCCGTATATACTAAAGAGATAGTATAGAAAAATGAATGCTAACTTACATCACATCTATCAGATCTTTGAATAATGAAAATGACCGCTTTTCGCGACTACCCAGCTTTTGGTTCGAGCGAAAGCGAAGATTCTTAAATGACTCTCTAAGTCATGCGATAACAATAGCTGAAGTGTCTCGATGTAACAAAAACCAGCCCGATATGAGCGAAATAGCAGTCCTTCTTGAGGAAATCCAGGATGGAATGAAAGAACAAAAAAAGAAACTGAAAAGCATGGCTAAGTCTGAAAGGTTGACAAGATTTCACCACATATTACCGGTATGTACTAGAATTTTTGGTGGGATTGTACTAATATCTATGGAAAACATCATTAGAGATTGGTTCAAATTTTCGATTATAGGGGACATTGTCGCCTTCTCTATGGATACTTTGATGGCCGGAGATTGAAAATTCAGTATACTGAGGTCTTGGATTTTTCATCGGTAGCTATTATTAATCTGACCGATAAGAGGTTTATAGATGTGGTTGATCCAACGAGGTATCATGAGATGATGGATAAATTTTTGAGATGGGCGTGGCCAATCGTTGAAGGGGATACGGGGAAGCATATGCTTGTAGATTGATACTGGCTGGCTTTTGAGATCGTTCGATTCGATCAAGGAAAGTGCAATCAGTCATGGATTGTACTTTAGGGCATGTAAAAGTATTTATTATTGTCACTGGTATATTATGATGCTTTCTCGGTGTCTCTTAGGTGATTTATTCTGTCTCGTCAAATTAAGGGAATATTTGAAGTTTTGTGGAGAATGCGAGTGGGAACAGATATTGGGAATGGCAATGAGTATTACCAGAGTTGTGTTGGTCCTAGGAATATTATAAATCTTTGATTCCCTAAAGTACTGCCTAGAGTTGGTACTTGGTAAAGCACGATGAATCACCACCGTGGGCATATTACCGAGGGGCTCCTACGAAACTGTTCGTCTAGATTACTAGGTAATAGACAAGGACCAAAAAATAATAACCAAAACCAAGAATAAAACGCTCAGTCTATTGACCCAATTGCTCATGCAGACCAAACATGCGATAAATATAGCATCGAAATTCGTGTTCCAGTTCACCACGCGTCAGGGGGGTATTTAACCAGCCTAACCAAAATGGTAAAGTGTCTGCTTCCCCTTCTTCTTTTTACCCTTGCTACCACTTGGGCCTGAATCGTCCTCAATACCTGTATCGGCTGGTGAAGCAAGCCCCGAAGAAGGATTAGAGCTCCAAGCAGTTGGGGCAGGTCCACGACGATCATCCCAGCGGACATAGCCTCGAGTCTTACCTGCCATCAGCACATTAGGCTTGGCAGCTGCAGGGAGAGATGGGAAGGCATCCGCGCTGTTTTTAGTGGGTGGGGCACGGGGTGCTGTGGAAGGAGTTGAATAGGAACGACCTGGGCCGGTAGAAAGGGTTGGACGGGCAGCAGGTGGGGCAGCAGGGGCTGCCCATGGTGTAGCAGCGGTGGCTTGTGATCGACGGGAAGGTCCAGCAGAGGCGGCGAGGGGAGGGAAAGGATTCGAAGATCCGGAGGGAAGACCACCGCTGCGGCCGACGGCGGAGCGGGAGGACTGGGCGGTAGATGATTTTAAGCGCAGGACACGCTTGCCGCCAGTGTTCACGCTCGCTGGGGACATTCCAGGCAGAGCAGGGTAGTCTTCGTTAATGGCGCGCCAGTCATTCCAGGCTTGTAAGAGACCGGTGCGCTTAGAATTATCCTCATAGATCTCAGCAAGCTCCTTGATGAGCTTTCCTAATTCAGAGCTGGCTGTGTCGAATAGGGAAAAGAAGGCGTCGATGAGTTCAGTGGCTGAAATTGAGGAGGTGCGGTAGCTCGAAACTCTAGTACGGAACTCTGACAGCTTTTTGGCATCGTTACGGAGAAGATTGGACGCTCGCTCTACCACGGCTGTGTGTCGGAGTTTTCGTGCTTGGTCTTCGGGGCCAAGAGACTCCTGGTTAGCAGCGAGACCCAGATTTTCAAGCTCTGCCGTGGGAGGGGGTCGAGAGCGCGGAGTAGATGACGAGACTGGTGTTGCACCACCTGATCGAGGTGGCGCTTGCACTGTTTGCGTATCGTTTCTGGTGAGTTGACCGCCAAAACTACGTGTGGAAACTGATTGGGAACTTTGAATGGCCATCTGTCGTTGGTAGGCTAGTTCAGCTCGTGTTAATGGCTGCGCACTAGAGGCTGGTAATGGCTCCGCATTGGGGTCTCGTCCTCGGCCAGCGCCACGGCGTTGTTGGCGTTGTGGTTGATAAGGGCTACGAATGTTATCAAACTCAGAAAGATCGACTAGCCGTGCATCTCGACGGATATCCTTCGAGACGCCATTTGGATGTGACTCCAGCTGGTGTCCCTTAAGATCCATTTGTGATTCAAAAACAACGAACTTCTTCTCCAAACATTCCGTGTCAAGGCATATGAAATGGTCGCGTCCGAAGTGTTCTTCGAGGGCATTATAGTCGATGTAGTATTGTTGCTGACGATTGGCATTTCGTCTATCGCAAATGTGGCAGCGTTCATGGCGATCGCGGCAGTGGGTATAAAGTTCGTCGTCGCCGTAGAATCTCTGGTGACAGAAACCACACTCGGGGTGTCCCTTGAAACCGCTCTGGTCGATGGCACCTGGCTTGTCGTCGCCGTACTTTTCATGTTTTCGCAACTCGTCCCTTGTGAAAAGAGTGTGTTCGTGGGTGAAGACCTTCTTATTTCGGGTGCAGAGGTCACTAAGGGACCATTTCCATTAGTGACTGTGACTCGTAAAATCAAGTTGATAGGAAGCATGAAAACTCACCACATGACTTTGTTATGTTTACTCTTTACATGCCGATGTAAGTCTGGCCAACCTAGACAAGCGACATCGCAGTCTTCGTCCGGACAGTTGTACCGAAGTAGCAAAACTGTATCCTCATAAATATCGTCATTTTCATATTGAATACCAAGATTATCATCGGCTCGAGCAAAGTCTTTTTTCTGAAAGTCTTCAAATCGTCGCACGGGGTCATCAGTGAATATCACGTAGTTCGATTCGGTCTATCGTCAGAAACGTTAGCGCTTGCGATTCCATAATATCGTGAGCGAACTCGGCGAGATCGGATCGGGAAGGAAGTAATAAAAGGCCACGATAGCCACCACACTTACACGACAATGTGCGCAGCCCCGGTTCTTGTATAAGGCGCGAAGTCGGAGGGCACAAATGTGACACGTTCGGTGATTACACGGAGAAACAGAGGTATGCTCAACCGGTGACGCACAAATGAAGCACACCTCCCCATCGTCGGCATCGTCCGTGGCGGCTGGGAGAGATTTGGATCCGACCGTCGCAGTAGCTGGCGCAGTCGATTTATCGGTATCCTGAGCTCCGTCCTGGCCTTGTGCCTTGTCGCGACCTCCCGATCCCTTGCCTCCTCGGCCCCGAGGCTTGGATCCTCTGCTGGCGTTGGCTCCTGCGGTCTGTGGCCCATTCGTCTGGCCAGAGGGGGCAGCCCCTCCGCGGCCGCGTCGGCGGCCACCACGACCCCGGCTTGAGGACTCTGGGGCAGCGGGCACGTTGTCGGCCATATGGAGAAAATCGAGAATAAAACACAGATAAAGATTAAGAGGTCAATGGCAAAAAAATCTTCAGCTCTGGAGCTCGAGGTGTTGGGTGGTGGGGGATGGGAAAAAAACTTGTGTCGCTGACTGATCCTTTCCGTGGCCTATGAATGGTTTATGGAGATGTAGCCGCATCCTTAGCTTTAACATAATGCATAAGGGGGATATGGCTCTCGAAAGCTTTACCAGCTCATCTATTCCCATACATATTCATAGGTGTATCTATATCTTTGTTTCTCATTGATTCTCCATCCACTTATCAAATTTACTGTGTGCAAGAAGGGCCGAGGACTTATGGACTGGTATCTATATGAAATCGGATCGGCTATTCCTGACCTACAAGATTTTACTGTCTTATAATCGTATTGCTTACCAAAAGCATTATATTAGAGGAAGCTAGAGTAAGGCTGGGGCTATTTGGAAGTAATGATGTATCTTCTCACTTTTATACTATTGCACCACCAGCGTAATGATACTCTACTACCTACAAATCCAATGGCCATTAAAGCACCCATAAATCCAGTTTCGATATCATACATCCCTTAGTTATCATCTCCAACTTGAACTTTACCTTTTACAACCCTATGAATAAGTTCCCCAGGTCCTTACCCCAATTAAGCTTCCTCCACGGGATTTTGCATATTCAAAGTGGAGAAAGCGCAATTGCCTGATTGGGAAGGGCCGCCTCCGCAACACTTTCCAGTAGGCATGAACAGTCGAGATGGACACGTAGTGGATGCACATGAATGTGGCAGAAGGTCAAAAAATAGTCGAGCTCCATAACCTATGTGAATATGAGTATCGATTTCCTAAATTTCGAAAGATCAATTTTGCCTCTTGTCGTTGAGGTTATTGCACACTACATATATACACTAATAAGACAAAGTGATCTAACTTTTGTCTCACGACTTCCCATTTTCCTTTTTTCAAATACTTATCTTATATAGTCAAATAACACGAAACAAAGCTCCTATTATTTTGTTTGATCTAACAAATGTGTGCACCCAAACTTTGGAGGTTCTGTGTTGATGAGATCAGTTTCCAAGGTTTTGTGGTCGCGCCGCATCCACCACACAAATGCCAGTGGTGCCTGTCTTATGTAGGTTGCTCGATGTGAACATCAAATATAGTAAAGTCTCCACTAATATGCTGAGGACAAGTGAACTAGCGCGGATAATTCCGAATCAATTAGTCCACTTTTGTATACGGTAGCAGCGACAACAGAGTCTCCGTAGAATACGTTGAATATGCGGAACTGCCGTATAGGGAACCCTCCGCATACATTGACACACTGGGGGATGCACATCAATAACCGGCCAGCAATCCCAAACAAACTATTTAACTGTGGAAATTTCCTCATATTTTGCTAATTCCCATATCTCATCGATTCCATTAATATAGCTGAAAGCCCACCAGTCTATCCCTTCAACACAGACCCACAGCCAGTATCATAGTGATTTCAACTTGAAACATCCTCTAAATGGCGGAACCACCTATTAAAAATGGCCTCTTTTGCCATTCGAACAACACATACGCAGGAGAAAGCAGTGTTATGAAAATGTTCTCGCTCAAAGGGAAGACTGCAATCGTCACCGGCGCAGGAGCCGGGATTGGTCTAAGTGTCGCCCACGGCCTCGCAGAAGCTGGCGCGAACGTCGCAATCTGGTACAACTCCAACAAAAAGGCAGTTGACGAAGCTGCTAATATTGAAAAGACTTATGGTGTCGCCTGTATGTCAATCCCCCTTGATACATGTACAGGCCCAGGGCTATGGCGAATTACTGTTACTGACTACCTCTTAGGCCGAGCATACCAAGTCAACATCAAAGGACTGAAAGACGTTGAAGAGGCCGTGGAAAAATGTGTCCGTGAGCTTAATGGCCGTCTAGATATCTTCATTGCCAACTCTGGAATTCCTTGGACAAAGGGTGCAATGGTCGATGCACCCATTGATCACTACTCCGATGTAGTTCAAACAGATTTAGATGGTGTCTTCTACTGTGCGAGAGCCGCTGCTTCTCACTGGAGACGCCAGAAGACAGAGAAGACAGATATCTTTGGCAATGCCTTGAACGGATTTACATACGGCAGTTTTGTTGCCACTGCTTCGATGAGTGGTCACATCGTCAATGTTCCTCAGTTGCAAGCCGCATACAATGCGGCTAAAGCTGGAGTTATTCATCTCTGTAAGTTGAACATATGGGCGATTTATGAGGATTACAAAAAATAAATACTAACCATCGTTAGGCAAATCACTGGCTGTGGAATGGGTTCGATTTGCCCGCGCTAATACAGTTTCACCTGGCTACATCGCAACTGAGATCTCTACTTTTATTCCTGACGAGACGAAGGATATTTGGAAGGGTAAGATCCCAATGGGCCGCGAAGGATTACCGCAGGAGCTTAAGGGAGCTTTCCTGTACCTTGCATCTGATGCCTCTAGTTATACAACTGGATCAGATCTGATTGTTGATGGAGGCTACACCTTGCCATGAGATGATGATATTTGCATTTTCTTTTGGCCTGGTTAGTATATACACATATAGTCATACATCGATAGCATAGAAAAGTTTAAACATGTGCGGATCTAGAGTGGTTCATTATTCATGCCTCCAATTATGCCAAAATCAAAATCGAAGTTATCGAATATACCCAAAGTCGATTTCGGGTCGAAAAAATCTATGTCGTGTGGGTAGTGTTGTGTTCCTTCGACCCCTTGCCGTGCTTCTTCATGTAATATAGGATTGTCTTCATATAAATTTAGCTCAAAATCACGTTGAAGGGACAAGTCAGAAGTGTCTTACCTCTCACAGAGTCTGCACTATTTCTTCTAGGCGTAGGATTCCGCAGACGAAAACATTCATCAGATGTCTTCTCCTCACTATCCGTCGGGGAATTTTCTCCTTTATGAATAAGACGTTCTCCTAAGTCTGCCATGAGGGAGGCAGAATGAAAAGTATTCCCCAATTCTCGTAGAATATGGCAGTTAGTTATAAGATGTCTCCGAGCTCTTTGTTGGAGAATCTGCGTCTTGCTTTGCTGTAGACTGTGATACATTACCCGCAAAGATAGAGCCACTGAATATGGAATGATCGGGGACGAGCATAATTTCCCATAAAATTCATCTCCCACGATATAAGTTATTCTCTCTGCCGAGAAACGCTGACGCAGTTTGGCTTCCGATGTTGGGAAGACCCCATCTGGACTTGCTGAGCGACAGGCCAGAATGGCGGTTGCATGATATAGAACTTCTATGGTAGCTGGAGCTACATTTAGAACTTGATTCGAATATTCATTCTCCGTTATTTGAGAAGAAATATGAAAAGACATACCTATGAAATGCAATGGAATATCTGATGTGTCGACTTCTTGCAATAAATCTTCAAATGGCGGGAACTCTTCTTTCCACGTCGAGTTCACGGCGGGCTGATAAAGCTCTATGACTCGTTCAAGCACGAAGATAGTACGCAGTAAGAGCTGAAAGCAACTATCCTGCGCAGCTATAGATGACAATATGTCGCGATTTGTATCTCGTCGATGGAACTGCATGGGCCTTCCTAGAAATGCCGCGGTGAGGATGTCGAGAGCGTAAAGACAGCAAAATATTCTAGTGAGCGTTTGTTCCCGTTGAATCGATGATGGACAGTGGTGATGTATGCCAATAGTATAAGTATGGCAGATTGCACGAGATAAAAGCTCCGCCGATTCTTGTCGATTTCCCGAGAACTGTGTGAATAAAGAAGCTAATGAAAAAGCTTGAATGAGGACCAATTTGTCCTTGGCTAGACCTAACGCGACGGAGGCATTAATGGCGTCCAAAAGACTGCGGGAGAAATCAAAAGATGAATCGACTGTGGGTAACCGAAGATAGGGCTTCGCATCTTGATGTAAAGCAGCTGCGATGCATATTGATTGAGAGAGGATGATTTTCTCTGGAGATTTCGTAGCCATGTTTTCGTACGTTTCGAGATCCAGAACGGGGAATATGGGATTTATGTTTGTGAGATAGATGCGTAGAAGCACCTTCATATCATCCGGAGCTGGCAAGACCCCCAAGCATTGACTTTCCAAGTGTGGTAGGATAACCGAAGATAAGAAAGGGTCTAGGCAAGACATTAGACTTGATGTAGGCTTCTTAGCTTCTAGTTGAGTGTATGCATTCTTTGCTGATAACCAGACACCAACATCCCCATGCCGCCTATTTGCTCTGGAACTTGATGCCGGACTTGCCGCAACGAGAAATGCACCTTCTGGGTCAAGGTCACCAACAAACCACGCTTCGCCATCAATACTAGCACCCGGAGAAAGGTGATGATCATTCTCCTGGGCAGTGCTCGTAGAGCTTATTGGACTAATGGTTATGCCATCTTGTATACTGGCTAACGGTGATGATGTATTTCTTGCTGGAGAACATTCTTGTTCATGTGGCTGAGTTTCAATCCCAAGCTGTCGAGAAGCACTTGTGCCATGGGTACAACGTCGTTTCCGCCGGCGACATTGCACACAAGCTCGGTGTACCTTTCTGCGATTCCGAGGGAAGCCATCCGCATCACTGGCAATAAATCTGAGTGGCCTTTGTCGATTTCGCATTTTAGAACCACGATATTTCTATTGGTGCGCGGTGTCAGAAGCGCAGTCGGCTTGGCGCATCTTCATATTCTGCCCCGCAGTCAATGTGCCACGATAAGATCCCTGACTAACAATTCAGCCGAACCGAACCCTAATTCGACATTATATTCTCGCATACCGTTTAGTAGAAGAATCTGCAGACTCTACGAAAGTATTGAACCACTTGGGCCTTTGCCAATTATTGACTGTAAGTAGGTCCATTGTATTAAGGACCATGTTGGATAGGGAAAGTATAATGTTCTCTATTGACTCGCGTGGTGAGAAGGATATTGCGAGGGACAGACCGTCCCGAATTTACAGTACCAACATAGCTGAGTTAAAAAATTGAGATGCAATTGCTAATAATGATACCCGCTTAGGGGTTGCTCCAACTCCCGCTGGAGGGCAAGAAGCATAATCTGACGATGAAGTTGAATAAAAATTGAAGCGCCGAAGAGTCCTAGAGCCTTCATAGGCGAAGGAATTGAATGAATCACGCCAGCATCCCCATGCATTGCAGAATGAACAGAAAAAAGCAAACAAGGCTCGGAGAAATGAAAGGTTCAGAGTCGTTAAGTCCGAAGACGATGTGATCCAATGTTGTATCGGAGTTAGTAACATACCAAAGACTATTCATCAGGATTGTACAGGTTTTGATTGAGAATCTTGGTCATGGTGAACATATGCACGCGATCTTGTTTGAATACTGCACGCATGGCGTCGTCGCAGCGAATTTGCCGCCGATCACTGGGGTCCTGGAGTTCATTTTCTCGGATGTATTGCCAGACCCTCTTAACTGTTTGGGGCCGCGAGAGCTGCTGTTCAAGCAAGTGAGTAAAAGGCTAGGGCCTAATAGCATGGAGTGGGACATACCGTGATCTCACCACCAAAGAGTGAAGATAGGGCAGGTGAGAGATTGAGTGGTTTCTATCAAATATTAGATCCATGTTGAAATCTAGGAGAGCATATAAGCTTCTTACGTGGAAACCACCCGTCCGAACGACCTCTTTCTTGGTGTCTGAACCTGACTCAATATCCGAATCATCCTCCGCTTTAACCTTTTTCGAGGTTTTGGCTTTGCTCCTCTTCTTTGCTGGGGCTGCCCGACGTGAACTTCCTCCCCGCGTTGGTCGCGCTCGCAAGTTCTCTTCCGCTTGGAGCTTCGCGGCGAACAGCGCATCCGCATCGACATCGGTATCTGGCTTGCGCTTTTTGGCTGGGGGAGGGGATGTACTTCGATTGGATGCTTCATCGCTATCGGTATGGCGTTTGACGGGGGACGAGGATGGGGGCGGTGATCGTACGGTAGAGGCAGCTTCATCATCGTGGCCATTGCTGACCGGTTGTTCGGGCGACTCGCCGACACCGTTTTTCTCTGCGTAGAGATCGAACCGTTCCATTATTAGCTGCTTAATAGCAGTCTACGCATTGTCACGTCAATAATCATCCTTCAACCTCGTTGTACTTTTTTGTCGTCCGAGCTCGATGGGAGAAAAAAAACTCACCTTCTGAGGAGTGAGGTCATAGCCGACTTCTTCCTGTAGGCCCTTGCGGATGCGCTTCTCGGAGATCGTATTGAGATCGCTTTTAGCCAATATGGAGTCAATGATTTCGGTAAACCGATCGCGCATATCGGATGAAACTATTGCGACAGGTTAGAGACAACCCTGCGACAGCTTCAGAGATCCCGACAACGGCGCCGGGGCAACGCCGAGGTAACTTACGCGACATGGCCTCGGCGGGTCAATGGTGCGAATCGCGTTTGGAATTGTATTAGAGTATCGCCAATGAGATGGATAGAAATATAATTGGAAGCTCCGCGAATTTCAGCAGAAGAGATCCCGATTGCGTAATGTGTTGAAAGGTACTTTAGAGCTGGTCAGGTGGGTATAGTCGTACTGGCGCTTAAGCCCGGGCGGTGGTGGAGGGGGAGAGAAGAAGGGCAGGAACGGGTTATGCCGAAAGGGCGGCCAAGACAAAAGATGTCTTCCACGTATTGATCCGCAGAATATAGGATGGAAAGAGCTTTGTATCTTGTATAAATTGAAGTTTGGCGATCAAAAATAGACGTATAAAAAAGCTGTTCTAAAAGAGGAACAAAGTGATGCAGAAGACCCCGCTGTAGCTCTCCGTTGTACATTGGTTCCAATCTAACGTACATACCGATCACGGGGATGACGGGGAGATCACGGGAAACTGACCACGTGACCACCCTTAGTCAGCTCGCACAAAGAACCCGCTTGGCACGAAGATTTGTGGATTTGTGGATTTGTGTTTCTGGCCGAAAATCTCCCTTGAAGTCCCCCGAATTCACCACTTCTTGTTGTCCGACTGTCGCCTAGAGATCAACACATCATGGCGCCCAGTTTCGATACTTTGTCCGAGCAGGACCTCCATGAGGAGGAAGATGAGGAGATTGATTTCTCCGGTGCGTGTGCAGAAACTTTTCCCGATCGCCCCTCCTCTCTGCTTCTAACCATGTGTTTTCAGACCTGAAGGAACAGCTGGACGTGAAACTCGACGAAGGATTAGACACTTTTGTCGTTATCGATGGACTCCCCGTTGTCCCCGAAGCATCGCGTCAAAAACTTATCAAGTTCTTGTTGAGGAAACTCGTCACTGTCGGCGAAACCTCCGAAGATGCTGTTTTCATGCCCGTGTCCGATAAGGGTGAGACTGAAGGGTGCGTACTCCGATGGAACGATGAGACGATTTGCATTTGCGACTGGGGTGGAACAATCAACAATCTAACTAGGGATCTTCTTCTAATCTAGATTCGCCTTCGTTGAGTACGAGACCCCCGAGCAAGCCGTGGCTGCCGTTAAGCAACTGCACGGTGTTCCCCTGGACAAGAAGCACACCCTTTCAGTGAATAAGTTGATGGATATTGAGCGCTACGGTCGCGAAGGACGAATTGAGGAGGAATATGTTGCCCCCGAGCTGGAGCCGTTCAAGGAGAAGGAGCACCTGCGCTCGTGGATGGGAGACTCCAACGCCCGTGACCAGTTCGCCCTGTACCGAAACGATAAAGTTGGTGTTTTCTGGAACAACAAGTCTAACCCCCCCGAGAACATCGTCGATCGCGCACACTGGACACAACTCTTCGTCCAATGGTCCCCCAAGGGTACCTTCCTCGCCTCCGTCCACCCCCAAGGTGTCCAGCTTTGGGGTGGCGCTTCCTTCTCCAAGCAGAAACAGTTCCCTCACCCTTTCGTCCAACTTGTCGAATTCTCACCCCTTGAGGGTTACCTGACTACATGGTCTGCTCGCCCAATCCAGGTCGAGGAAGGCCAACCTATCCTGACTTACGAGGAGGATGGTAAGAACATCATCGTTTGGGATATCGAGACTGGAAAACCTCTCCGATCCTTCGTTTCTCACGACCTTGCTGCACCCGTTGAGGATGAGGCTGAGGTTCAACCCAAGAAGAAGGTGCAGTGGCCCGCTTTCAAGTGGTCTTCGGATGAGAAGTACGTTGCACGTATGCTCCAGGGCCAATCCATCTCTATTTACGAGCTCCCCAACATGAACCTTCTGGGTCGTACTTCAGTGAAGATTGAGGGCGTGAACGACTTCGAGTGGTCTCCAGCTACTGTTACCCGAGAGGGTATCAAACAGTACGAACAGTTGCTGTGCTTCTGGACCCCCGAAATTGGCAGCAACCCAGCTCGTGTGGGTATGATGAGCGTTCCTTCTAAGGAGGTCGTTCGTACTCGTAACCTTTTCAATGTCTCAGATGTCAAGCTGCACTGGCAATCACAAGGTGCCTACGTCTGCGTTAAGGTTGACCGTCACTCCAAGTCCAAGAAATCCATGGCCACCAACCTGGAAATTTTCCGTGTCAAGGAGAAGGGTGTTCCCGTTGAAGTTGTGGACAGTCTTAAGGACACTGTCATTAACTTTGCCTGGGAACCTAATGGATCCCGATTTGTTCTCATCACCACTGGCGAATCCGCCTCCGGTGTCGCTGTTCCCCCCAAGACTTCCGTTTCTTTCTTTGCGACCGAGAAGAAGGGTAGCACCGCCGGTAACTTCAAGCTTGTGCGCACAGTCGAGAAGAAGAACAGCAATGGAATCTACTGGTCTCCCAAGGGCCGTTTTGTTGTTGTAGCCACAGTCCACTCTCAGTCCAGCTTCGAGATCGATTTCTGGGATTTGGACTTTGAGGGTGAGAAGATTGAGGCTGAGAAGGATCTTGCTGCCAACTTGCAGTTGATGAAGACCAATGAGCACTACGGTGTCACAGATATTGAGTGGGATTCTACAGGTCGCTACGTTGTTAGCAGTGCTAGTGTCTGGACTCATTCGGTAAGAAACAAAAATTTCTTTCTAATCCACAATATTATATGTCATATGCTAATTCATTCAATAGATGGAGAATGGTTGGAACCTGCACACATTCGCCGGTCAAACCCTGTCCGAGAACCCCACCGAGAAATTTAAGCAGTTCCTCTGGCGACCACGCCCCCCGACCCTGCTCAGCAAGGAGGAGCAGAAGCAAGTCCGCAAGAACCTGCGCGAATACTCCAAAGAGTTCGATGAGGAGGACCGTTACGCCGTCGACATTGCCAACACTGCTGTGGTCGAGACACGTAAGCGTGTCCTCAACGAGTGGGTTGCCTGGATGCGTCTGGAGAAGGAGCTCGCAGCCGAGGAGAGGGAGGCTTTTGGCTTGCCCGACGATGCCGATTCACCCCAAGCGGCCAAGGATGCCCCAGTCGGTGTCGAGGACAAGGGAGATACCGTCGTGGAAGAAATTGTGGAGGAGATCATCGAAGAGACCGAGGAGGTCATTGGTTGATAACATATCCTTGCTTTTTTCGCCATTCCCTTTTCATTTCGCATATAATGTGTTTCCGTTTCTCTTTTCCTAAGTATTACTTTCCGGCGTCCCCTCTTCGCTTGAGGCCCGGGTTTCTGCCCCCCATGTGTTTTGGTCCTGTTGTTATGTAGCAAGGACAGGGGCATCCCAAAAATCTGAGATAGATTGAGCTATACGTGTACGTTAAAGCTCACTGATGTGCAATGTGGATAAGCATGAGAAATGCCTACGAAAGAATCTAACTGTCGCCATTTCCCGTTTATAAGTTTTTTCTTCTCTATTTCTTTCCCTAGTTTTATGTGTAAGGACCCATAGTTATCCATACAACTCCAAGGGCTAGTAACATGATCTGTATTTCTGACTCAACGCGTCCTTGCAAATTGGCAACCCCGACACTTGGGCGAGTCACAGTCGTCGCGGCAGATGCAGATGTCGCAGATGTCTTTGCTGTCGTAGACGTTGTAGCAGACGCAGTTTCGGTTGAGCTCGTATGGGATGGATTGCTAGGCAAAACATTCTTTTTGAAGTATTCGTCATGATCACCGACCACGTTCCCAACTGGCGTATATTCACACACTACATACCAGCCTTGTGCCCGAGAGCTCCCATCTGCAGTCCTCGGCCCCAGAACATCTCGTTTGGCCTTCAGAAAATCCTCTGTATATCCGCAATTCACTGCCGCACACCCGACCTCCAATGTTGACTTCCAGACTAGCTGTGTGAAGTGGCCGGTTGCCTCGGTAAATCCAGTTGGCTTGTTGAAGTTGTATAACTCCCCTTCATTGCCCCATGCTTCTACTGCAGCAGAAGCGTTTGGGTACCCAAAGGCAATATTCTCACCATAGGGTCCATCCTGATCCAGAATCAGATTCAGTCATGGTAATGGTGCGTGTTTTCTGTTGGTACTTACCGAATGTTTCCAGATACAAGTCTCGGCCCAGTCGCGAGCGTACTTTGTCAGTGTCTCATTCCACACTAATCCAGTTGCTTCATGGGCGTCACGATACCCATTACTCACTTGGAGAACGGTGTCCTCGAAGACGGGGGCAGAGGTGTATGATGCTGGAGTGGGGACTGTGGGGGCTCAATAACAGTAGTTGCTGCTGCTTGGACGGTAGCCATAACTGTGACATATACAATATCTCCAGCGAGAACATTGATAGGCAGGCATCCGATGAGAAAATGAAGTAATAGTGTTGAAGTATAGTGTGATTTCATGGTTATCAGACTTGTGATGCTGATGTTCTAGAAAATCCTTGAGTCAAGGAAAAATGAAAAACAAAAACAAAAGGAAATCGACTTAAAGGGATTAAGCACTCATTGCTCAATCACTGCATCATTCAAGTATTTTGAGAATGTACTCTTTTGTTTCCCCAGTTTCAGATCCGTGAAAAAGGCTTCAAACCGCAAAGAGCGTCCAGGCAAAACACAACTGCGCCGTCATTGAATGAATCTAGCAATTGTTTCGAGAGCGCCACAAGACAAATTTAATATTCTCAGAGTTATGATATGCCCAGATAATCGGCGCTAAAGCTTTCAGCTTTCATCGAAACTGCTGTTTCTACAAGAAACTCTCAACGCGTCATGGCCAATGATGCCTGAGACAATTACTGGGGGCTATTAGGCTACTTCCCGTGCAGAATAAGAGAGTTTCTAATTTCGGAAATGTGCTCTCACGAAGAGATGCAGCTATATTCGGCTTTGACTGGGATTCAGTGGTCTTGACTTGCAGACTATTGGCTTGGGAGGTCTGGATAGTGTTTCAGACGAACGGGGATGTTCCAGTACGCGCCGGCGATCTAAGTTCAAATCCCCTTTTAGTATACACAATTACGCGTAGTAGGGTTATATTATGATTGACAATTGATGCTCGACTTTTTTAAAAATGATCAAGAACCTAGATTGATCTCATATGGAAATATACAGTATCCCGATTTTGAGCGTGGAAAGTTGACACTGGGATTGGTTAGTGCCACGCCTGTTCTGGCGATACGTCTTTTGTGAACGCACTTTGCTATTATTCACACGCATGAAATCTTCTATATGAGATTATGTAGTGTGAGTCTATATGACTAGTGTCCAGGTAAGTATTTCCCCTGTTCATACTCAGCTCGCCAAAGGCGAAATATGGAACAATATGGCTTGTATTAGCTACGCTCTTCTTAGTAATAAATACATAGGTAAAACCTCATTAGAAAAAGTGGAATCATGCCCCTATTCTTTTCAAATGCTGGTGTCGCTAGTAACTTTGTATGAATAAATACTAGTAGTACATAATTGATCAACATGAAGAGCTAAGCCTATAGTAACTCCAGAGAGACTGCGAGTCCCTTGAAGTCGGAGATAAAAGTATCCACAAGATCCATCCAGAAATGAAAAATCACATCGAGCGTAAATAGAATAGGTATAATAAAGTAGACATAGGACATAGGTAGCATGCGAGAATTGACTCCCCATAAGTGCCCAGCACAGAAATAATGCCCCGCTAGTCGTGTCACCTCGGCTGAGTATTCATAATCTATGTAAAAGCTTTGGGAGATATCACTTGGCTCCGCGAGCGGGTGTCTCCGGCTGGCACTGGAGACACCAAAAAGTTACTGGGATATTCCTCTCTTTTGGCTATGAAGTTTAACCACCAGCTGGCCTATCCTACTCCACAGACTTTTATTCAGTCCATTAATGAGACGGTACACTCCCTGCCTACTGCTATCGATGTTAGGAACCCATTTACCCCTTACCGGATCAAATCCCCACTGCACCGCAAATTGCGGACGAGGGAATCTAGGATTAGTTGGCATTTCTGCAAATGGCGGCATCACTTCCGGGTAACGAAACATCCTTTTACCTGTGCCAACATAAAGTGAGATCGGGGCCTCAGGGGAAGACCCAACAAAAAACATATGTCGTAGCCAGGGTCCATTCAGCCTTTCTAAATTCAGACCAGCTGCTCCATCGTCTTCGAGAACACAGCAGGGTATACTCGTCCATTTATCGAGCATGAACACCTTATCATGAGCACAAAGGTCTACTCCTTTCATGTTGACCTCCACAGCAATAATCTTTGAGTATCTCACAGTACCATCTGCGTTACGAAAGGCTTCATAACCCATTAAATAGTTTACTGGAGCAGTATAACTATTCACGTCACTTCCCATCAATTCCAGCATGTCGCCATGAAGTATGGTCATCATACTAGCTCCTGTATCATCTACAAATTTCATTTCCACCTCAGGCAATGGGTAGCCGTAGATATCCTTTGTAGCATTACGATTTTCCGGGGAATGAATACTTTTGTCGAGCCGAAGGATAATATTCATCTACCACAGCAAGGATAAGTCAGTCAGAGCTTCTATTAATTCAAGGTTCAATTTCGACTTTTGGTATATCCATACTTCAGGTATTAGGCGAGCATTATTCGACGGTGAAACATATTTTCTGGCCAACTTTCGATTGTTGATAAATGGAAATATCTAAGGTTATTCAAATCAATTATATTAGAATATGATCTTATATAGAGATATAGTATAGGCCCCGGGGTAGAACCTGAGGTAAATAGTACTAGTAGTCAGAATTGAATTTGAGCTTCAGTTCGTATAAACTTGAATACTACTATATTAGCTTACCCCTTCAACCCCCGCCATCTCCTCGGTTTTCTTTCGTATTTAATTCCCCAAAGTCTTGCCAATTGAATGGCGAAGGTCCAAAAATCATTTTGCCTTGACACCAGTAGGTAGCATAATCATTCCATTTAAGTTCGCCGCTTTCATAAGCTGCCATAATTGCCTTGACATTCGGTAGCTCCCCATTTGGATCCTTTTTGCTCTCCAAATAAGTAGTTATTCCTTCAAGATCCGCTAGACGTTGAATCACCCCCCAACTCTTTCCAGGGTGTTCTTTCATTGCCTCTCTGGTATTTTAAAACCTAATTGTTAGAATTGAGTATAGATAAAGTTCATTGAGTAGATTGAAACCCACACCTGTAATCCCTTTGCCTTTTCCAACTGCTCAAGCTTGGTCTTGAATGTTTTCTTTGCGTATCCCGCCTTGATCCGTTCTTCGCATCTTTTGATTCGACCAACATAATCGTCGCGTTCAAAATCAACATCATCGGAAATGCGAATCGTTTCAAGTTTGTTAGGTTTTTGACGTTTATTTTGACGTCTGTCCTTTGGATGCAACGTCTGTTTATTACGCTTTCTAGTAGGTGAAGAGAGCATATTGTCTAGTGTGTACGAGTCTAGGCTGATTTTGCATATGATAGTGACTGTACTGGACTCGGTCAGTAGTATAATATAGGTATGTATAACCTTTAACTTCCCTAGGTATATAAATTCATTTAACATCAGCAACCAGTGCTGTTCTAGGCCTCAATTTATACCTGATGACACTTGACAAACTATTTGACACAACAAAGAACTTCTGTATTTACCTATAGTATATGTATAGTTTGTCAAATACTAGTATCGATTGTGTTCAAGTTCCATTGAAGCACTGACAGCGCTTGTAACCGTGCACGGTCGAATATAACAATCCTTTCAAGCTGTACGTTCAATGTTTATTTACATCTGGTTTCCTCCGAGGAAGTCAAAGAACAAGTAAATCAGAAATGGTGAGGCCGAGAAAAGGAACGTCAGATTTTTAATTGATTTCTTTATCCGAATACCCATGGCCGCGTAAGAAATCCTTTTGATCAAAGACAAACCTTGGAATGATCATTTGTCTTCTGACCCTCAATTTGCGACACGTATCCGAAGAAATTGAAAGGAAAAAATGAGACAAAGACCTACGCATCCTGTATGTAGATCAATCTGTAGATACAGGATATGAAACTTAACGCCTAAATGTGTATCTATAGAAATTGCCCCAGAGGCTTTCAAAGAACGTAATTTCAGTATATAATATGCATTCGATTATATGAAAGACACGAAAATTCTCCAAAGCATCATCAGTGAGTCTCTACGGCGGTTCTGAAGGCATTATGCCCCATCCCGTATCCCACTGGAAGAGCGCAAGCCCCTCCCCAAGCAAGCTGCCAAGAAAATCTGCATCTTCGATTAAACAGAATGAAGGATTTACCAGTGACTCTCAATTCCACGTAAGCGGCTCATCGGAAAGAAGCAGACCTTCGATGTCTTCCGTAATCGATGCCTCATCAACAAGACTGAGCACCGCCATGCTTCTGGATGCAAGCGACACCAAGGCTCTTCCCACCAATGGCTCTAAGCAATCTGCACATAGAGAAGCTTCATTCTATCGTTCACCTATGGCTCGAAAAAACTGTATACGTTGAGGGAAGACTGTAACATCTAGGTGACTGTTTCTTCTGACTGAGGCCAATCTCGTGAGGCACAACACGCCTCTAGGGTAATGATGGCGGCTTCGAATAGAACGTGGACCCCGTGCCAAGGATAGAGCACTCGGCGGGGGTTACCTTGTCCTATTAGTCCGAGTCTTCTATGAGAACTAAGTAGGACTCAAGTGCCATTTGTCTGCCCTCTGGGATTCGTGTGCGTAAACGTGGTGTTGGTCGATGAATCCGTGCGATCAGCTGGAGCTCTGCAGCCCTGCCACTGGCAGGTGGAGTGTGGTGTAAACATTTGAATTTTACGTAGGTACTTAGATCGGAATCATTCCATGGACTTGAAGGCAGTGTTCTTGTACTTCAATGAATGGCGGTAGATAGTATATACTGTTAATGATATAAGTACACCAGGACTCGTAACGTTCATGCCAAAACTCATTTTTCTATATATCATGTTTCGCTATGCAATCCTTCAAAGGTTGAGGTTATCATGCAATGTTCAATGTTTACATCAAACTGCATCCAATGCCATACATGGCTCGTTCCACATCTCGTTTGACGTGGTACCAATCAGCTCGACGCTCCGCAAATTCATAAACTTCCTCGACGCGCCAGACGCCCTGGAAGCGGTCTGCATCGGCGATAAGAGTCGCCAACTCCTTCGCATCGGATGGGTCAATCAGATAGATCTGTGCGAGTTCGCGGAAGGCTTTGAAATATAAGAGAAGTTCGTTATTCCTAAGAGTCTGAACAAACTTGAAGTAGTGATTCATGTCGCTATATTCTAATTAGTTCTTGATCGCTAGACATGTTATTTTATTCTGAATTCTTACCTGATGAGCTTCAAGGATCCCTCGACGCTGATCCGTTGACGCTTAAGATGCTTGCATAATGCGGTGAATAACCGTAATCCGACCTCCTGGTTGAACACATCTAATGTGCTTTTATCGGTACTCCCAACAAGCATCTGTGTATGAGATGACACCACATCTATCACGGCCGTCGCAGCTTCACTTAAGCCGACATCCATAATCTGGCGGTGTGGGTCTGACGAGACTTCTGGGTTGAAATCAGTAGCAAGCTGCCGCGTGGCGAGGATATAGTCTACTTCTTCCATGAGAACGTCGATTCCCTTGTTCAGTCCAGCCGCAACCCGCTCATCGAGCATCTGCTCAAACCTTTTCTTTTCCTTCACCGCGGGATCGATGAAATCGTTGCGGTCAGTGAGACCGGTGGCGATCAATTCTTGCTCATAAAAGACGTCAATCATCTGCAAGATCAGATCTCCGACATTGACCAATTCCAAGAAAGTCACAAGAGGCTCCACCCCCGATTGATCACGGTCGTCTTGTTCGCGGGGCCGATAGTTCGAGAGATGATCAACGGCTTTATCAAACCCGATAAGCACATGTTGATGGCCTAGAATACGCAGCAAAGTCACAAATATCGCTTCGCACTGATGTTTCGCAGCTTTTCCATAATTCCCACCCAGCCTCACAAATTGCGCGGCGCGTTCAAGACTGGATTTAGCGGAATGTACAAGACTAAGTGCGATTTCGATACTGAACAATGATCGAATGCCTTCCATCTTGGATTTCATGATGAGAGCTTTGGCTGCCAATTCTGTCGTCGGTGCCTCCTCGGTGGGCTTTGGGGAGGAAGGAGACATTGTAGAAAACCGGTTGGTATTCTTCGAAGTACCGTCGTCATTGTTCTCGGCATCCGATTTGGAATCCTCGTTCGACTTGCTTGAAAAACTGGGTAAGATATTGACTGGCATCATGATCACTTTTTTGAACGAAGTGAGGAAATCCCGCTTATCAGCTTGTCGATTGACATTCGACATTAAAAACGATTCGGTCGAGGCTGCCTGTTCTGAAAGTTGACGATCCCAGTCGCTAACTGTGGTCTCGCAGCCCTTGTGGAAGAAGTCAAGCTCCTCTGCTAGGTAAAGATCTATATGCGGCTCGTATATTTTTGTGACAACGGTGTCTAGATACTGGTCGAACGTATCTCCGGAGTTTCGTATTGGAAGCAAGGTCTGGGAGAGATTCATACATTGTATGAATGTGACAGAAATTGCAGTGAGGTAAGACTCCTTGTTGATACGATGCAATTCATCGAAGATGGCTGTCAAAAATGGAAAAAGAACGTCTTGTCCCACTTTCTGCATGAAAGGCAATGCCACTTCCAACTCGGAAGAGAATACTCGGTTGATAGTCGTAATTTCTTCATTATAGGCGACGCTTAGACGTGTGAAGAAGGCCTGTGTATGTTGAATCTTGAATTTCCCAGTTATACCATCAATGCAATCCGCCAAACTCCCAAGCTCCGATTTTCGAGTGACTAGATGGTTGTGATGTATAAATAGCTCTAGTGCTGAGTTGCCGCCGTTTAGAGCGAATAAAATGTGAGCATATTTGCGCATAAGACCGTCAATGTCGTCTGTCTCGTATCCGTTTCTGAATTCGTTCAATGCAGCGGCTTCAAACATAGACACAGCACCTTCTAGGCGATCCACTCTTTCCTCCCAACCCGTTGTCATATCGCATTTTGAAAATGCCAAAAGTTGAGAAAGTAGTTTTGCCTGAAACTGGGGGTTTTTGTACTTGGTGAAAACTAGATTATCGGTGGTTGGCCCATGCTTCGCAATATCGTTGTATAAAGGTGCCAATGCAGCGTGGATTTTCCCATACTCCTGACGAGCTTCACCTCGTATAGATCTAACCTGTTCCAAAATCACTAGATCGGGGTCAATAGCTTCGTTCTCCAGGGGCTCAAGTTGTGTCGCCCCTTTCCCAAGCTCTATCTTATCGAACCCATCGGATATAGCATTGACCCCAGAACCAGGAGGTTTCTCAATTGAGATAGTAGGTACTGTACCACTAGCCTTTTCTTCGGCATCCTGCTCTTCAACCACTTCCATATTGGCGACGGTGCCGTATATCCTCTCCGCATGTTTGCGTGCGTCGGATTCATCCCAGCATCCGATTCGCTTCAATCGTTGGACCCATCGAGTATCGTCATATGCCATTTCATGGAGGAGCTTGCAGGAACTCGCCGCTCGAATCAGGTCGACCGGATCTAAATAATCGAGAATCGAAGACACGATCTCTGCACAATGTCAGCGTGCGCCTTATCGGCCAATCATCCATGCAGCGTACCTGCAGGCAGTGAGGATCGCGAGATCTCTTCGAGTGACGCCATGCGCAGCGAAGCCAAAACATCTCTGCGAGGCTTGGCTGGCGCCGTCGCTTTCTTCCCGTTCGGCATCTCTGTTTTCTGGAATCTTCATCGAGAGTGGGCCAGAGTGTTCGCGGGGTGTGCCTTGGGGTCGGAGACGCTGCTTTTGAGTCTCGAAGCCACCCAAGCCCCCAATGTTAAGATTTTATAATTGTAATGGGTGCAGAATAAACTCAAGTCGGGTGTAACAGCTTGAGAAGGGAAAAGAAAATAAAAAAGGCCACAACGTATCGGGGCGCGTGAGGATCAGCCCGGTTCAAGCGCCGATCAGCCTGGCAGGGTCCACCCCACCGCCCCTTAGTTACGATTGGCAAAATCTAGCGGTGAAAGACTATCGCAGTATTAGCCAGTTGCCTAGTGGATATAACAATATTTGAATAGATGCTGAATCTTATTGGGTATATTTGCTTAGGTGGACTCTTTTTTTTTCGAAACCTATATAAGACGCTGAAATGTGTATTCCAAGCAGATATACAAATATGGCCTACTATGTGCAACCGGACCAAATAGTAACTGTTTTTGAACTATATCAATCAATTAATACATTGATAGAACACCATGCCAGCACTGCCCTGTCAATAATGCCACACCTACTTTTCGAATAATTTAATATGGCGTATTTCCTAAGGTTTCGTATTTATCAATGCCGATAGTTCCCTTAGTCATACCTTCATTAATAGTATCAATGTATCAATCAGACGTGTCGCTTCGGAGCTGGGCGCTATCTGCGGAGGACTCGGAATCAGAATCAGAATCAATCACAATTGGGCTCTGAGAGGGGTCCTCAACAAGCTGCTCCTGTGAGTCTTGCATGATCTCATCTCGGTGAAGTTGAGTCAGGCCTTGCGGGTTCTGAGAGTTATATGAGCCTATCGATTCACCGTCGCTTTCAATTGCGCCTTGAATTTCCTGGTCGATTCGGGCCATTTGCACTGGAAACTCGTCTTGCAACTTCTTGAGCCAGCTGTAAAGAGATTCATCATTTATTTTGCCGTCGCGGGCAATGAGGAGCTGTTCGCGTAGAGATAGCAGAACCTTTCTTCTTCGCGCGATTCCTATAGCCCGAGAATCATGATTTCGGCATTGAGAGATACTATCCAATGTCTCAGAAACATCATTGGCAACCTCAAGGACACTAGGAGGAAGATCGACTAGCTTAGCAAGTGTAATTCCATAACGGCGAACTGGTACGGGTCCCTCGGTAATGCGGTACAACATAGTCATTTTGGATGCATCTGAAGCGATCTCAGCAGCCAAGTGCAGATTAACGACCCCGGCTCGCTCAGACAAAATACGCGCTAGGTCGTGGAAATGCGTGGCAAACCATACAAACGCATTGCTGGCAAGAAGCGCTTCTGCTAAAGCAATAGCAATAGCAAGCCCATCATTTGTGCTTGTTCCTCGGCCCAGCTCGTCAACTAGCACCATACCTTGTCGCTGGATATTCCTTAGTATGAAGGCCATATCGCGCATTTCTGCCGCAAATGTTGAGACATTTGCATCGAGGTCGTCTGTTGTCGCTATACGAGCAAAGAGCTGGTGCACTATTGGGAAAGATGCATATTGCGCTGGAACAAAACAACCGATTTGGGCCATGACCGTTATCAAAGCTAGAGACCGAATGTATGTTGATTTACCGCTCATGTTGCAACCTGTGATAATTTGGAATCGGGACTGAGGCGTTGCGTAGGCATCGTTTGGGATAAATTTGTTTGTGTGAATCTGTTCTCTAATAGGGTGACGCCCACTCTTGATGGCTAGGGTATTGGTCAGTTCCGGACGAATATAATCGTGTTTGGTTGTTAATTGGGCAAATGCTGATAGCATATCAAGCATGGCGATGGCTTCACTGATTCTGAAAAGCCCTGAGACCTCCACGCAAATATCACGGAGAAGCTGCTGAATGGTATGGTCACTGAGGTTGATGACTTCATTGTGGGCGTCTACAATCTTTTGGTTTAGCTTCACCAGATCGAGCGTTTGGCATTCAATCCGATTCTTTTTGCGGTATATGTTGATAAAAACCTCCGGAAGGGATCCAATTTCATCACTGGATATCCAAATATAATATTGTCTTGCAGAGTCATATTTGAGATCCAAGGTCAGGTCATGTGTATCTACAGGTATTAGCAACGGGGGCTTTGCTGTGAGGTCTCAACAATTACCTCCCAACTTTGCCACATGCTCAACAGCATCGGCGTTAGCTTCTTTGTATGTCTGTCTAGCAACATCAAGGAGGCTGTTCACGCCAGCCTAACCTTTAGTCAGTTATAGTCAATAAAAGAGTCTTTCGATCGCTGATTCTACCTTCACACAGTATATTCTCTGATTACGAAGATCCAGAGGCTTGCTTTGATAGACGACTTGGTCATTCAACACTTCTTCGATGATCTGCTCAACGGAACGATGCCCTGCAGGATAGCATAGCTAGACAGATCAGCTTGGAAAGAGGTTTGCGAGGGTAAATTTCGTGTACCTCACGAATAGTCATAAGCAGATCACTTTCTGCCGCGCCCAAGGCTTGATAGACCTTTTTGATGGAACATATAAAGGTCTTGAGCATGATTACATTGTTGACAGATTGTTCGACATATTGAACGGTCTGTTTTCTTGGGACAAGAATAATCTGAGTTGTGAGTTAGTATAGATTCATCTTGAGAGCAACAGATACCAACCGAACTCAAAACCTTATCAGCATCAACGAGACCCTTCAAGGCTTGCCGTACGGACGTGGACATATCTTGCTTGGTTGAAAGATCTTCTACCGCATTGTATCTGGCGGTCAGTTTGACTCTCTGAATAGAAGGCTGAAGGATGGTTGATCGGAGTAGCCTGGCCCCCATCGGTGTCAATGTATCATTCAGTAACCCATAAAGGCTATCTCGAGATTTTGCATTGTGGAGGTTTTGAATTAACTCCAGTGAGACAATCGTCTGTAAATCAATAGTCATAGACCCTTCAGACGGCTCGAATTTTATCCTGAGAGAGTGGGAGACAAAGACACGTTGGAGCTCTGATTCAACGTATTTTGAGACCTGCACTTAAATTATTCAAGTTCATATGCGTTCGAGTCTAAGGAAGCAAAGACATACCGCAGCGAAACAACAGGCCGCAAAATAGTTCCCACCCAAAGTCACCTTCAATGAGTCAGCCTCGTCGGGGAATGCCAGCCGATCCAAATACTCGTGTCCAGCTTTGTCTGACCAGTACCGGCGGTCCAGGAACGTAAATATCGGATCTGGTAGGTTTTCTTGAATAATGAAGCGTAGCTTCGAATCCGGGGCTGTGTTCATGAACAGGATCTCATTTGGCTCAAATACGCCGATCTTTGTAACAGCCTTCACATATGTTGGGCTATCACACATTTGACACAATACCACTTCAGCTGTGGCCAAATTTATAAATGCCAGACCCACAGTCGTTGAAATTCCGCGAGATTCGCTGACGGCGCAAACAATGTCCTGGGCTGCGACACTAGTCGCTGTAGCGGCTGGCTTCACTGCTCCGCGGGGTCGACTTGTAGTGGTCAGAGAGGTCAATGGAACAAACGAGCTTATTGATGACCCTCGTCGAGACGAAGGCATCGTGTTGAGATGAAAGGATAAAAAAACAGACTGGAAGGTGAATTGTGTAGTAGGTAGAGGGAGGAATTAAGAAAGCAAAGTTCTCGACCTACGCAATATTAAACAGCGCATATCTGCCCCGGGGTCTATATATCTCCTTCCTATAACTCCACAAAAACATGTATCTCTACTATGCGACGAGGCTTCCCCAATTTGGTTCAATATCTACTCATCTCCCAGTGCACAATTTTATCTCTATAACAATTCAACTCCGAGTCCAAAAGATCGGTCTATTTTCTCATGGTTACTGTAGTTCAGTCCCACACCCGCCCCACATGGCGATAAGATAAGCTCGACGACATCAAATTTTCTTTTCTTCTTCAACTCCCACAACGAAACAGACAATGGCGACTCTTCTCCCCCCGCCCAGCAAGCGCCAAAAGCTTGCCGTGGCCGAAAAGGCCAGAGAGCAACAGGAGCTTCAGAGCATCCCCAGCGATCTCGGTAGTGTCCGTGTGCAGTTTTTTGACCAGGCTACTGGCAATGCCACCGGGCCCGCAGTCTCCGTCCCCGTGGCCGATGCGAACGTTAAGAACCTCGAAACACTTTTGAACACATTGCAAGGAAATGTATGACTTTGTCGTGATTTGCAAAATTTTAATGAACTTCCAAAAAATCTAACAATGGCCCATTAGGACGACGATGACCGAGTCCCGTACCGCTTCACCCACCAGTCCGACAAGGAAGGACAGACCTTTGACATCCCTGCTAATTTGTACCACTCGCTACTTCAACCCGGTATAAAAACAACCGAGGATACGATTTCTCTTCTTTACACCCCGCAAGCTGTGTTCAGAGTCAAGGCAGTCTCCCGCTGCGCGGCCTCCATTGCTGGCCATGGAGAAGCCATTCTCGCAACCTCCTTCTCGCCCGTTTCCTCTTCAACCATGGTCTCTGGAAGTGGTGACTCAACCGCCCGTATCTGGGATTGCGATACAGGGACTCCGCTTCACACACTGAAGGGTCATACCAGCTGGGTGTTGGCGGTCGCCTACTCACCCAATGGAGCGATCATCGCGACCGGTAGTATGGATAATTCAGTGCGAGTGTGGGACGCAAAGAAGGGTCAGGCCCTTGGTGGTCCAATGAAGGGCCATTCGAAATGGATTACCAGTCTGGCCTGGGAACCATATCACTTGCAGGAATCCGGACGGCCGCGCGTTGCATCCTCGTCCAAGGATTCGACTGTTCGCGTGTGGGATGTTGTGTCGAGACACAGTGATGTTGTCTTGACTGGTCATAGGAGCTCTGTTACTTGTGTGCGATGGGGTGGTACTGGTCAAATCTATACCGCATCTCACGATAAGACCATTAAAATTTGGAACCCCAAGGATGGCTCGCTCATTCAGACCTTATCCGCGCATGCCCATCGCGTTAACCATCTCGCTCTTTCGACGGATTTTGCCTTGCGCACTTCCTACCATGATCACACTGGCAAGGTTCCTGCGTCGGAAGCCGAGAAGGTTGCCGCTGCAAAGAAACGGTTTGAAACGGCTGCTACAGTGAACAATAAGATTGTCGAACGACTGGTTTCTGCTAGTGATGACTTTACCATGTACTTGTGGGAGCCATCTAGCTCGAACAAGCCTGTCGCCCGACTTCTGGGCCACCAGAAAGAGGTCAACTATGTCACTTTCTCGCCAGACATGTCGTATATTGCTTCGGCTGGATTTGATAACCATGTCAAGTTATGGAATGGACGTGATGGAAAGTAAGTGACGACTACTCTGGTTTGTTTCCAAAAGATTTGATCGCTAACGTGTGCTCTTAGATTCATTAATACTTTCCGTGGACATGTTGGTGCTGTCTATCAATGTTGCTTCTCCGCCGATTCGCGTCTCCTCGTTTCCTCTTCTAAAGATACAACTCTAAAGATTTGGGACGTACGCACAGGAAAATTGTCTATGGATTTACCCGGCCATAAAGACGAAGTCTTTGCCGTCGACTGGAGTCCCGATGGCCAAAAAGTTGGTAGCGGTGGTAAGGATAAGGCCATTCGCATTTGGCGCAACTAGAAAAAAGTATACAAATTATAGATACCCATTTCTTGACATAGACATCGACCATATTACAAAAATTTATTCAAAGTGTGTCATTAAATTTCCTGTCCTGTCATACTATCCTCTCTAGTGACCATAGACCAAAAAGGGTACATAATGTACAGAGAGCCATGCTTAATTTTCAACAAACAATCACAACGCTAGCAATGGAGTATAACTATAATGGAAAAACAGATCGCTTAAATGTACTGCCAAGCAGGAACATCACCCTTGTAAGTAAGGGCCATGGCGGAGAAACCAATGCAGTCAGCAACATTGCCAGAAGGCACGGTAGCATTCTGCATAGCAGCAAACACCTGGTAGCGATTGTCTTCGGTGGGGCAAGCCATGAAGCCCTGGGCACCCCAGCCCTTGAAAGAGTAGTGAGACCAAGGATTGCCAGGCTCATAGAACAGACCACCGACAGCAGAGCCGGCAGGAATGCTGGCAGAGTGAGCCTGAGTGAAGCTCAGGGCACCAGTAGGGTCAACGTAGACCTGTTGGCCACCGGGTACTTCGACGTCCTGTAATTAGAGTATTAGCTTTCTGTCGGGTTATGATGTTCCTGCTTTTGTCCCACCATATATCATGACGTGAATGATAGGGCTGTGTCACATACCATAGCATTGCCACCTGCAGCAAAGACGGTCTGGTTGCCAGAGGGGCAAACGATACCATCAACACTAGGACAGTATGATGAGGTGCTGCCACCGAGCCAGAACTTCTGACCAGCAGCGTTCATCTGCGCGTAGTGGATAGGAGAGCCGGAATGAATAGCCATAACGCCGAAGTTTGGTGGGTTGGATGCCGGGGCAGTAGGAGCAGGAGCTGGTGCGGCAGCTGCCAGCAGGGGGAGAGCGATAGAAGCAATGACGGCCTTCATGTTGAAATTTGGAGGGGTAGGATAGAAAGGGTTGATTGTTTGAACCAAGTGGTTTAAGATAGATAGGATAGGATGGATTGGATGAGGATGAATAGAATATTTTTTGCATTGGTGCATACGGCAACGCCCTTATATAACCAGCCACAACAAACCTTGTAAGCATTCTTCCATACTACATAGCAAGGGCATCGGACACCCCGCATGCAAAAAAAGGGTCCACCATATTGAGTCCCAAGTAACCAAAATCGATGACGGATAATAGAGCTCTGCAAAGTCGGCCACACCCGATTTAGCGGGGTCACCGAGTGGCGAAGATTATTGGCTATGACTGAGACAAAATCATGTTAGACTCGTTGTTAGGCATCATCAATGCTCTAAAAAAAATCTTTTGTGGCTCGTTTCCTAGCCGAGCAACCGAATGTTTCTCCCTAAACCTCGAGAGGGTATAGTGCAGGTTCTTTGAAGGTGTGGCCGTGCACTTTCGAGTGAGACAAACCGATCGCATGCCAAGGAGAATAAACCGGGAAAAATCATGAGAAAATGCGGATCCACGTTATCCCGTGGTTGATATGCTAGTACGAACACGAGTGGGAGAGCCGTGGTGCCGCTGATCTGCAGTCCATGTCTCACTCTATTCTTGTATGCTATTATTATCGCGATGTTGAATGCTCCCTTCGCCGAGGCAATTGTCCTCAGGCAACAGAAATACGAGATTAGATCGATACGCCAATTCAATGCTACCTACCATGTAACCGAGTTGCTCAAGACTACTCAAGACCCACAACTTGGACTTGGTGCATGGCGCTTGTTTCTCCCAGTCTGCATGCCCAGTCTTGTGCATTCAGGCACGCTACCCGAGATATTTAGCGTCGCTACATCGGGTGCGTGAATAACCGCTGAAAGATACCCCGAAAACTCTTCTCGTCTAAACCTTTCATGAATTTATCGACATATACAAGATCTATCGGCCGGTTTGTTAACATACTGAAATAGTCATGGTTGATAAATGAAGTTGTCGGTCGGGTTTACGTCCGTAACATTGCTGATGCGGTGCTTACGAGAATGCCAAAGCGAATGAATGCACTCACTGTGGACTTGTTCTCTTAGTTCACTGCGTACATGTGGCTGAAGGGGAAACAAATCAAAGCCATCCTCTTCGTGCATCCGCGAGGTGGGTCTCTCCACTTCAAGTTGTTAGTAGGGTCAGCAGAAAGCATGGTGTCTTCCTACATCGACGATGTATGTGTAGGGTCACATCATAAATTGCGCTCGGAGAATTGTCATACTTCAAGACATATCCACCATGTGGATGATACTAGCTAGGATCTCCTGGCAAACTTTAATCCTAACTGGATGATGTACCCTGCAAGTTAACGCCACTGATGCCACTTCTGAATATAGGGTTCAACTTCCAAAGCTCACTAGTAGTATACTAGTGTGGCCAAAGATGACGATAAGCCCTGTACATGAGCAGAGTGAATCATGCAGATATGTGATAGCACTGTCTTGGATAATATTCAATTTGCAACGCCTGCAACAGTTCTTATGTCATATTCTCGTCTCAGAATGACAGGGTGGCATACTACCTACTTACAGAACGCTGAAAAGTTTGGCTTTTTAGCCAAGTGAAATCTCACACTGCAGGCAGGTTGACTTTGTCTCAACTTGAATCCGTCTGCACTGGTAATATACATGCACATCATTCAATAATTTCACTGAAAATAGATACTTTGCTCAGATTTTCCGTTTACTAGCAGTAAATCTGAATTGATTGTGTTTGGTAACAACCTTAAAAGTCCTGTGAATTAGCCTGGGGATAAAATTCGCCAGTTCAAGCAAATACTCGAGAGTCATACAGCAAATAAAGTATATCAACCAACCCCTCTCATTCACGGAACTCAAGATACCACCGAAGCAAGTAAGCCGCCAATTTCTCACTCACAATCCCTGAATTGCCTCCTTCTTCAAATCTACCGTCGCGTCTAAGGTAGGCATCTCCCGATTTCGACAACACAAGCACCAAGCCGTACAATGAGAAGCAGACAGTGGCATGATAGCACTAGTCCTCTCACCCTTTTTCGTGATCCTCGGTTTCATACAACATCCACAATCAAAAGCACAACACCCTCTATACTGACGACATAAATACTCATCTCGATGATGTTGGGCTCTCTTCGACTTTCTCAGATCCTCTCTAATCCACGCACCACTCGGCTGACGAGATGGAAGACCCTTGAACTTTAACCACAATTCCCTCCCCTCAAGCAAAACACTCTTACGTTTCTCTTGTGTGTTCAGTGAGTGCCTCCTATCCGCACTAGCTTGGTATAGAGCACTGGCTTCTGTAGAGCGATCGCCATGTTCTATTAGATATATCTCGCGTTGTTGAAGCTCACGGAGAGTGAAAATGATATTTTCTTTATCGGTAAGGAATTCAAGTTGTTTTTGCCGATCCTCTTCTGAGGTGGTTTGTTTTGCGATTGTGTTTGTGAGAGTGAGGGGCCAGTGTGAGATCCATTCTGTTTGGTAGAGGATAGTCTCGAGGATTTCGAAAAGGTCGACGCCGCAGCTCTGAGATTTTTCTGCCAGGAATGAGGAGAAGCTGTAGAATGTATTCGTGATGAACAGAAATATTAAAAATGCTAAGGCTAGGCAGATGAGTAAGTACCAGAGGCCTATGGCTAGTTGGTAGCCGAGTGCGCCGACGATTGTCATTGTTGATTTAAATAGCGATAACCGTAATATAATCTATATGATTTTGTAGAAGCGATGAAGAGAGGTGAAGAAGCTCATGCGGAAGATAAGATTTTTTTTGTGTCGTCATCGAATACTGTGAAGGCTTTGTGGCTCCGATCCAGAAATGGATCATTGAAGTGACTATGACTCGGACATGTTTCCATATGAAAATTCCAAGGTTCACACCCAATTTGTGCGCCTACCTTTTTCGAGATTGCTTTGAATATTTCACTATATGTTTTAACCAACTGGTATTAATTGGGTAGCATCATTATGATGAATTCCGAGAGAATGTACTTCAAGTTGCAGAAATCCAGAGTCTCTCCGTACGCACACTAGATCACGATAGAGGTCTCTAGACAGTGTCTTCAAGTTGAAGGCTCTGGCTGGCGGTTGGCGCTCGTCAAAGATACCTACGTAGGCACACGAGTTCTTGATTTCTTTACGAAGCCAGCCGAAATAAGAATTCGTGAATTAAACCAATAGAAGAGAGAAATATGTATATACGACCGGTTGGTCCGACTTCCGAGGTATATAAACATGACCGAAGTCAACATGGAAAATAATCGAGAGGAAAAACAAGCCAAAGACTCCCCTCCTAGCACCGAGCCGTGTAGCAATATAAAGCCTCCCAATAATAGAAAAGAAAAGTTTAAAGAATAAAGCTTGATAGAGGCCGCCTAAAACACCAGAAAGCCAACGCGCCCCCTTTTTAATTGTCCCCACGTCTTGATCCAACCCAAGCAAAAAGAAAGAAGCAAAAAAGAACCTAGAACTTAACCTACCCAACTTTCTTGTGGATATGGAAGCTGATTCTGCATTAGGCGGGAATTGGTTTCATGTCGAAGCAAAAATGATTTTCTGCCACCCATCTAGAGGATCACTTTTTATGCCGTTTCTAATAGTCGCCTTCGTCATCGTCTTCACCGTCACCGCCGCGACCACGAGGACCTTTCACCCCGTCCTTTCGGATTGGGATCTTGATACCCTGCAGTGCGAAGCATTTGCTTAATTGGGTGCTCTCAATGACACCTGGGAATTTTTTCGCGGAGAAAACTTGGAAAGGCTCACTGAAAACAGAGGCTAGAACTGGCGCAGTGCCGTGGTTGATTACCGGGGCACCGTTGCTAGACTCCGTAGACTGAGTGCCCACATTGACGAAGCTCATTTTAAGTCTATTGGAAATTAGCAAAAGTTGTGTTATGATCAGGAAAGCGAAGAAGAATAATTACCGGAAGGTTCCCTCTGTTCGTACACTCAAGTCTTGTAGAATGAACCATACACCAATCTTGTTGTCTGGGTCGGTCAATCGGAAGGCACTGGCACTCAGGCTTCCAATCAAGTTTCGAGTGAACATCCCTCCTGGTCCACCTGTCACGGGTGCAGGTGACATGGCCGGTGGAACTTGAGCATTAGGCGGGTATCCATATTGAGGATAGCCCATGGCTTGGCCGTACGCGTTTGGATATTGCATTTGTTGGTTGCCGTAATAGTTATTGACGGGAGGATATGGGACTGGTTGGCCATATGCGTTTTGAGCATATGGCGGATAGGTAGGAGACATGTTCTGAGGGGGAGGTGGGTATGAGGAGGACATGGCTGTTGAGATTGAGGGAGATGTTGCGGAGTGTTTTACGAGATTGACTTCATTGGAGCCTTCAGCATTCCATAGGTCCACTGTGAGGACGTAAAATGAAGTATCAATTTCACTGAAAGAAGGTATTAGATGAGGCCATACTCCAAGGGGGTATTTGGGTAGGCTTACTTGATATCAATCTCTTTGTTTGTTTGCGCATCTCGCACGATCAGTCGGATGCATGGTGGCGGAGTAATTGGTCTTCGATCCTGTAAAAGAATGATCGCATTAGACAAAGAAGCACACATAAAAGCAAAAAGAGGTAGAAGAGGTCTCTCAGGCATGAAATTGCAGTGTATATATTCGAGGGACGAGATTCCACGTACCTTGTCACCAAATCCACACATACGAGCCCGAATAGGCTGTTGTACAACTTCCAAAGACCAAAGACGACCATCGTGCATAGTAGTTATAGGCGCAAGGTGCTCGGAAGTGCGTAGCGGACCAGAGCCCGGGGTAGGATATGCGGCGGACGGGGCAGAGATGCGGTCCATTGAGAGAGGAGGAGGCGGCGGTGGCACCGGATGGGCCCTTTCCTGCTCAACAGCGTACATGGTTCGTGCAGGCAATGAACCGAGGGCCACGCTCACGATCGTAAGGACGGGTCCCTTATTTTATGTCTCTTCGGGAGAAACAATTATGGTGGACCCTTTTTTAAATTTGTTTCGAGGCGGGACGACAAAAGGTGGCATGCGACCCCGCTAGAGAATCCACACGTCAGAGTTGAAGCATCGACTTCCCGGGGTTGGGGCGGTCGCGGAGCGGGAGGGGAAGAAGATTATGGGATCTCTTTTCTTGCAGCAGAATGGATAGGGGGAAGAGGTTGAAAGACGGGAAGAAAGGAATTCAAGATACCAAGAGAAAGATCGAAGGTACGAAATAGGACAAGAATGGAGGGGAAGTGTAGAGTGACGTTCTCGAAGCAGACTTTGGTTGCAGTGTTCGCAGTGAAAGATCCGCGCAGGAACCTAGAACCAGCTCAGTGCACGATTGCGGCCATTAGCTAAGCGGGGGTGGACCGGCAGAATTGAACAGTCGAAGGTTACATTTTTAGATTTCTTTGATCTTTCCTTACTTTTTGGTAGATTTTTATTGGAAAAAACATGATTTGAGTATAATAATTGATGACAGAAGGGACTTATAAGTGGGAATGTTTCTGGAATATACTCGGTGGTGCTAGCTAATACCTTTATGCTCTCTTGCAAGGACCCCGTGATGCTAACAAAAGCATAGTAGATCCCGGAGCATATCTTCATGTTCACGCCACCTTTGACATTCAATGAAGATAATACATAATGTCTGCCTTTGATAGACCTCTTTCAGATTTTCTATCAATTTACCATATCTCTAGATCTCCCTCCACCTACGTCAAAAGCTCACACACCTCTCCCCAGATAAGAATAAAGATGCAGGCGGAGAGGAAGGCGGTCAGCCCTGTCACCATCTGGTCTGCCACCATCACCCAAAGACCAGACGGTCGGGTTCCCTCAACAACCCCGGTCCCGACGAATCGTCGTCCTCCATTGGCTCCATATCAACTTGATGTAACCGCGATCTTGCAGGGGCTTTTTTTCACGCCATGAGCTTCTTCGCTCTTCACTACAGATTCTTCAAGAGATTTTTTTCTGTCCAATCACCTCCCCATTCCCTGCTGTCATCGCCGTTTGCGGAAATCTGTCCCACTCGGTGGGTCTCCCAACCAGACTCGATGACACTGAAAAACTTAGAAAATCTCACTGGAAGAGAATTGGTCCAAGCTATTAGTTATTCCAGTTCGACAATTTGCCAGTACACCTCGGCTAATTCTCGGGGCCGTGCACGCTTCTCGGAGATTAGGGGAGTATAACGTCCCGCTGCAGAGGTCGGTCGTACAGATGAATCCTAGTATTACAGGGGTTGCTAAATGTTGGAGTCGTGCGATACGTACTTCCCGGAGGCCCCCTATACTCTGTACTAAAAGACAAAACAGTTTCTCGGGTCTTTGCATGGGGTTGATGGGGATAAGGCTGTCGGGCCCTGTCCCGGAACCACTACTCGGCGGCCCATGTTTTAGTAGGCGCCTCCAGTCCCAAGGACTTTCTATGAACCTCGTTCATCTGCCCAGTGGTACGCACTATCAGGGGCGATGCGGGGAGGCATTTTCCGAGAATCATCATGCGCGTTGGAGCCTCATCCCTTAGCGCCGTTGATCTTCCTGCCCGTCCCAGGATGTGCCATGTATTCGATCATGGCGTCGCGTTCAAGCCAAATTGAAACCTATATCTTCAAGCGTGCTAAACTAACAGTGCGAAATTTCAGTTTCAGTTTTCATCCCAGTATTGACGAACCTCCTTGTAATTGAAAGATTTCCGCTATTACACTGCATTGTTGGTGCCCTGCCGCCATAGTAGAAAGGGGGCCAAAAGGGGCACCCCCAGAAAAATACTACTCCAGCCATCAAGTACACAGCAGATGATGTATCGACTTCAAAGAGATTGTATCCTTTCTTCACCTTTGACCATTTTTTTGGTCTTCTTCGTCATCAATGAGGCGTCTATTAACTATTGCCACTTGCCGCAGGCTAGCCACGCGTCCATGAGCAATCTAAAGGCCAAAAAGTCGGCACCCGTTATGGATTTTGTTTTTACAGAATGTAGAGAATCGACGTATTTTGTAGTTTGGAAATGAACCACTGGGCTGAACCCACCACATCCGATATTCAGGGGTCAGCACCAAATGAGCCAACCCCTTGCAGTGGTATCTCCCTTATCTCCCTATCAACCATGTGTGATAAGCCCAAGCTCATGGTAACTTCCAGAAAAGCAACAACTCAGGATCCGTGAGTGGTGAATGAGCCCACGGTCGTCGTCAGCAGTCGTCAGCTGATCTGCGTGCCCCTGAATATCCATGAAATCCAGACTCTGCAAAGATTGGGAAAATGCGTTGCACGGGGAGATCTTGTACGCCCATGTTGTGTACGTTATGTGTGAGCCAACAAGTTTATGTTCATGGGAAACTTGAAGATAGATGGGGATTCTATAGTTAGAAATCAGGCCTCCCTCAATATTACTAAAAAGTGGGGGGTAAAGTCAAGCCGTTATGAAAGCCAACTTGAAGACTTGGCACCTAGTTAGTGCACTGTCTTTGTTTGTAATCGAACAGTGAGTTGGCCAACCGGGGTCAACCAGCGGTGACTATACCTCGGGACCATGCAGCCCAATAATCGACCGATATGGCGAGACATGCATATTCAAGATTTGATCTTGACCTGCATCAAGCCATAGCCTAAAGATAGTTTGCCCTCTCCGGTGACGCCCTGATGACCTCAATAGGCGTGCCATGCGTTTTCTAGTGCTTGTCCTCGGACTGAGAGAACAGCCTCATTGATGGGTGATTGGCTCGGGTCTGGGGCGATTCGATGATACCCCGCACAGAGCACACCATATACATTCATTCGAGCCAGCTACTATGCACGCTAAACCATATCAGGTATGGACATTGACTCACTTTGGAGATGAAAGAATGAATGAACAAGCGGAAGGTCGGGATTCAATATGGGAATATTCGGAGTGTGGAAAGTAAATGGTTGAACCTTGGAAGTCATAGTGATTTTGCTATCCGATCGCAATACCTCGGGGATTATTATGTGACCTATATCAAAGGCTGTAATCCGGTGCATCTATTTAAATCCATACTATATTGGTGATATTCGACATCACGGAGTACATTCGTTTGAAGCGGGCATGTACGAGTACGAACAATACTATCTTCCCCTATACAGTATCACTACTGAGTGTTATTCGCCATCAAGATGCCTCTGTTGGGTCTATCTGATCTTATTGGGGATTTGCGAATGTGGGTCATTTGATCCACATGGGCCGAGCTAGCGGTGTACATACGGGGTACTTTCCGGGATATTCCACAGCCATAATATTTCAAATTAATAGTTAATCCTTGTATATTCAAAGTTAAGTCGGGACCTAAGCAAACAAGTTCCCCCAATCCCCTGAATCTACCATGGTTGCTTTGATGTTTTGATGATTTCTCGACAAGCACTGCCACGTCAGAAGTTCTTGGTCACACTACGCAAAGGAACTAGCTAAATAGAGGTCCTATCATAGTACCGTTCATATTCAATATGAATCCTCATGACGCCATTCAAGTAAACACTTACGAGCAACCTTTCCCGCTCGGCTCTCGCCTCTCGACTATCCGGCGATCGTTAAGAGTGTGAGATTCAAAGTTTTCGCGTACATATGGGGTGGTCCGGGCTCATCATGGGAGCGGTAGATGGCGTGCTTAGTGTTGACTAGCTCCGAGCTCAAGTCTACACTAACATTGAACTATATGCGAGAAACTTGACTCGACGCCATGCAAAATAGGGCTTACCATTCTCTCTCAACTGACATCACATCGTTCCCCACCCTCTATGGAGGGTGCTGATGTGCATTAGGGCCTTTCTCACGCGAAAGGCACTTGTCATGTTGTGATCGGGATGCAACCATGCGAGATTGAATGCTTTGTCTCGTGGAAGTCCCCCTGCCGCAAAGTATTTGAAGCCATAGAATTCCTGCCGTTTCCCGGGGATGGCATTCCAGCTTGGACTGTGGTGTATCTCCAAGAGTCTAGCCTTTTGTCTTCAATAGTATATTACTGGTTCTAGTCCTCGCCTTGTTGAGATACTACCAGGCTTAGATTGCAATTCTGTTTATTCCCCGGATCGACATACCTAAACAATTACCTTGAGCACCGTGGTACCTTCGGGTCAATCCTCATCCACGGTTATGTTCGCTCGCGCCTTCGTGGCACTTGCTTTGGTGGCTTCAGTTTTGATTTCACCTAGCAATGCTGTCACATACACTCCTTTGAAGCCCCCATCATATCCGTTGGCAGTGCGGAGTCCATATTTATCAGGTAAGCGCTGATCATTACTCGGTACTTCGCGAGTTCATTGAGTGACAAGGTTGGGCTAACATTCCGATCACTAGCGTGGATCCCTGGCAATGTGGTTGAGTCGCTTCCCTCCAACAACGCGCAATTCTGGGCAGGCAATACTTTAGTCTGGTCTGTGATTGCTCGTGTGGATGAAACTACCTATAATTTGTTTGGCGTGGCCAGCCCCAACGACGGAACTGAATCAGGAACTGTAACTGCGGCTACCTACACCTCAACACATTCCACCTTCACGGTGACAGCCGGATCTCGAAGCTTCACGTTAGACTTTTTCTCGCCTGTTTCGCCCAAGAATTATCTGCGCCAGTCTCTGCCTTTCTCATATTTAACAGTGACGGTCGCTGCAGGCGATTCGAGCTCCATTCAAATCTACTCCGACATAAGCGGGGGCTGGACGGGCCAGTCTAGCGATTCCACCTGGAGCTACTCTACCAGTGGATCGACGGGCGTATTCCAGATCGAGGCGGTCGGGCAGGCGACCTATTCACAAAACAGTGATGGTCAAGCGTTGTGGGGTAGCGCCGTCTACGCCACCCGTCCTTCCGACAGTAGCACACTCTCCACTCAATCCGGCCCGCGGGTCACCGTTCGCGAGCAGTTTGTTGACAATGGCACCCTTTCAGGGAACCATGCTGACTGGACCTCGGGAGCTGTCGTGGGATTTGCTCATGATCTCGGGACGATATCAGATGAATCCGCCGTCACCTTTGCGATCGGCCACGTGCGAGAGGAGTCTATCAATTTCCTCGGCGCCGCGCAAACAGGCTATTACCGTGCCAAATATGCCGATACCGTCGATGCCGTTACTTACTTCCTCGACGACTACGATGACGCCAATTCCGAATCGACCGACTTCGATGACTTGATCTCCGACACTGGCTCGTCGAGCTTTGGATCGAATTACTCTGATATTCTCGCTCTCTCTGTGCGCCAAGTTTATGGTGGTACAGAGCTGACGATACCCAACGAGTCACTGGATACGAGCGAAATCCGTGCCTTCATTAAGGAGATCTCCAGCGATGGAAACATCAACACCGTCGATGTCATATATGCGACCTTCCCAATTTTCTATATCCTGAGTCCCGCATACCTCAAGTTGCTCATTGCCCCTGTCTTCGAGTATATGGCCACCGACGCGTACTCGGAAAACTACGCGGTTCACGATCTCGGAGCGAACTATCCCAATGCAACAGGCCATGTATCCTCCGGGGAGAGCATGCCCATAGAGGAAAGTGGCAATATCATCTTCCTGACTTATGCGTACCAGCTAGCCAGTGGCGAAACCGACTTATACGACACATACTCCTCGCAAATAAAGACCTACGCGACCTACCTGGAAAACAATGGTCTATATCCTGCTTCACAGTTGTCTCTTAATGATGCCCTCGGAGAACTAGCCAATCAGACCAACCTCGCCGTCAAAGCCGCAGTCGGTCTCGCAACATACGGCAAATTGGCAGATGATACATCATACATTACCACCGGCAGGGACTGGGCAGACAAAATCTGGACAGACCATCTAGGCACCGACGCAGCCGGAACACGCTTCCTGATCCAATACGATATCACACCCTGGTTCCTCGTCTACAACCACTATCCAGACGTGCTATTCGGACTAGATGTCTTCCCAGACGAGGCATACAACGCAACATCAGACTTCTACCCAACCGTCCGTCAAGATGCCGGTATTCCTCTCGATGGCTCTCTAGAATGGGGTCAAACGAACTGGCAAGGCTTTGGTGCTGCTACCGTCAGCGGCGAGGCGCGCGATATCTTCATTAACGACATTTGGGCCTACATCTCAAATGGTCTGAACACTGCTCCTTTCTCAGATAAATACTGGACTTCATCCGGTAGTGGCTATACAGCTGGCGAATCTGATTCGTTCCGGGCGCGACCTACGCTAGGTAGCCATTTTGCATTGGCGGCTTTGTCTGGTGCGAATACATGGTCCACTTGAACAAGTTTATTTTACCTAATTATATTTATTTGTGGATAATTGCATTGGCATTGCAAAGAAGCAATGGTTTATAATTCGTCTTGTTGGTTACCTATTGGTTCTTGCCTTTTTGTCCATTATTGGAGTAGGTCTCGAGCATATAAATGTGTTATATCCATGCATTAATCTATTTAGACTTCAAGATACCATGTAATGACACTTTTCTTATTCAGTAAATATGCTGACATAAAGATGGCCTGAGGTTGAGACATCTTGCTCGTGAACACCACTCACGTTCATTTCCATTCGAGCATGGGATGTCATACAGTCATATTATCAGTACCCGTAGTGGGGAAGTAACCCCACCGCATCCCCCAATAAAGACACTAACCTCGGTGAACTTGCCGGCCCTGATTTATCCCGCGGACTTGCTCTTCTGATCTTCCTAAAGAATTGATCATTTGGAGTCCCCCAAAAATACCAGGCTCATCATGGCAGACATCGAGGATTATCCCCTCGAAAGGCCCTTGTCAGTCAGTGGAGACCGACATGCTTCGGATGTGGAGCAAAGTATCGAGGATGTATCGCCGACCGATTCAAGGCCACACGAGTCAAAGAAAACGAAGCTATGTGTCTTGATCGGGTCTGGTATCCTCCAGCTACCAATTTGGGGTATGCATGAAGAGAAAAGAGATAGACTTCTACCCTGACTGACTCGTCGAGAATAGGCTTTGCGATGAGTTACGGTGTGCTTCAGGAGTACTATTTCGATAATTGGACATTCGAAGGATCTCGCACAATTACTGGTGTTATAGGGACGACTGCAAATGGCGTTATGTATCTATCCATGCCGTTTCTTTTTGCCATATTCACTCGACGATGGGCCCATCGGCGCCAATTAGCAGCTGTCTGTGGCACCGTGATCGCGTGCCTCAGTTTCTTTTTATCCTCTTACAGCAAGACAGTATGGCATCTGCTCGCGACGCAAGGTATTGCGTCAGCCCTGGGCTGTGCTCTTATCTACAGCCCAACTACACTCTCCCTAGGAGAATGGTATAGTAACAGCAACCGCGCGTTGGCGTATGGAATTGTCCTCTCGTGCAAAAATATTGTCGGTACTAGCTGTCCGTTTCTGATCCGCGGTCTCATTGATGCCTATGGCTTTCGGACGACCATGGCAGTGTGGACTGGAATTGTGGGTTGCTTAAGTCTCTTCGCCATCTTCTTAATACCAACCCATCCATCGAAAGTCTCAAGCAACCAAACGCGAGCACGAAGAATCCCCTGGACCTTCCTCAAACACCGATCAATATATTTTTACAGCGTAGCTATTATCTTTCAGAGCTCAGGATACGGCATCCCGCAGACTTATCTGACTACCTATGCCCGAAACGTTGCCATGTTGTCCCAAACAACGGGCACATTGATGGTGGCCGTCTTCAATGCGCCCGGGATCATCGCTTCTTCTTTCTTTGGGTGGCTCAGCGATAACAACCGAATCAAACTATCTGTACAGGTTGTAGCCGCCATTCCACCTCTCGCCTGTGGTCTTTTTACCTTTCTCTTTTGGGGCCTTGCTATTGAGGGTGCCTCTGCCATGCTCATCGTGTTCTCAATAACTTTCGGATTTTTCTCTAGTGGCTATAGCGCCACCTGGGGTGGTATGCTTAAACAAATGGAAATAGAATCCGCAGAAAGAAACGAAGCTATTGATCCTGGCATGCTATATGGCCTTCTCAATGGTGTTAGAGGAATTGGTTATGCGAGTGGCGGTATTGCTGGTGTTGGGCTACTAAACTCTGGATTCGTCTCAACTAGTCATCGTTTCGCATATGGCACCACTTATGGACCATTAATTCTATTTACTGGGCTTTCTTCGATCCTTGGGGGCTGGGTCATTTTATGGAGGTGGAATCCAGCGACCAGGCTCTTGTCAACCCTATGGACGACTTGAGGAATTTGGGTGGCTCCAATATGTGCTACATAGCAACTACAAATTCATTATTTCAAATCAAAGAGAGCAACTTCGGATTGAAACTAGGGTCACCCTAGTTCAAATGTTGATAAGAATTACCATGAATACAAATTATACTTGTAATGATCGCGATTGGACCTTCATCGAGCAAAGGAACCCACCAACCCCTCATCTTGATTTCGGTGTTCCTGCCGGTGACGGTATGATTATGATTGGTCAGTACATGCTTCTCCATCGTTTATGATACAATCTGACACAAGTACTCACATGCGTGAGCTTGACTTAAAAACTCCAACGATCGTATGGTATTGATTTCGCCACTAGTTCCTTCCATATCGCGATGGGCACTCCCGGTGAATGGTTTGGCCCGGCTACTATAAAGACCCACAGGCCCTTATTATTCTCTGTTTTAGCTTGAAGAAATACATGATATCCTTTCCCCTATGACACATGAGAAGTACTTTCCTTGAATTACTCAACGAAAGTGAGGGTAAAAATTAAGAAACGAAATTAAGGAAAGGAAAGAAAACAAGACACAAAAATGGCCGACGAGAAGCTTGTTCATTTCTTTGACCTATACTCGGACCAATCAGGTGCGCAACTCTACCTTTCCAACGAGACACCATCCCCATTTTAGGTAAATAAATAGGAAATAACAGTTGCTCACCACTACTTCAGGTTCTTCAAAATCATGGTCACCCAATACGCTAAAAACTAGAGTCGTGCTCAACTTCAAGGGCATTCCCTACACCCAAAGTTGGCACTCTTACCCAGACATCAAGCCTCTCATTTCCAGCTTCGGCGTTCCACCCAATGAAAAAGGCAGACCATATACACTCCCAGCAATTAAGCATAGCTCCGTTACTTCCCATCCCAGTGGTGTCGCCATGGATTCCCAACTGATCGCTCTTCATCTCGACAAGGTGTATCCCTCCCCACCGCTATTCCCATCCGGCAACGCGAGCTATGCGCTGTTCGTAGCCGTGAGCCAATTTGTTACTCGCTTGGAACCTGGGTTCCGCCCATTCATTATTCCTCGGGTTCCAGACCACTTAGACCCGCGAGGCGCGAAGTACTTCCACGAGACGCGGGCTGCTGCCCTTGGGAAGCCATTGTCGCAGGTGCGACCGACAGACCAGGCGACCATTGAAAGCAAGTGGGAGCTAGTTGAGAGTGAGGCTGCCCCGTTGCTGAAGATGTTAAAGGGCACGAACGGCAAGAAGGGCCCCTTCTTTGAGGGCGAGCAAGCCGGGTATGCGGATTTGGTACTTGCTACTGCTTTCGCGTTTATTCAGCGTTTTGATAAGGAGCTTCATGAAAGGTTCCTCGGCTTGGGGGATGGCGAGTTCAAAGCTCTCTATCAAGCTGTATTGCCTTGGCTGGAGGGGCAAGGGGAGGAGAAGGATTGGCCAGTCACAGAGACAATCTCCTAATGTGATCCGACCTGATGCTCATATCCATGAATATTTACCCTTCTCTTTCTAACTCTTAAGAATAACACCCATTCTATGAAACTCTGTAGCGCATTTCATTGGTTTACTGCGCGTATTCCTGCGTGAAAGTGCGTATATTCCACTACTAGTATGCAAGAGATGCGATCAGCCTCCCTGAGCTCCTCTTTTAATTATAGTTACAACATTCATTAAAATGCCGGTGCCTTTGTTCCCCTTCAAGTTGCTCTTTGAAATGGATTGTTGCTATTAACTCACGATATCATAAGAAAACATAGGGTGGTTCAATTGATCCTGATTAATTGAATATAGTCAAGTATTAAAAACATCATTTTTTCACTATTTTTACGCGGTTTCAGGTTCGTAATATTCCAAAATAGCCGAATATGAACAAGATCGATTATGGTACCGTTCCTCTTGATACCTAAGGGTACCGTGGAAGATGATCTTTGAAGAGACCCCTTACTTGGTGCAGACTACATTTCCTTTATCCTATATATAATCGGTTATTACTAGCTCAATTCACATTCCGGACGAACTAGGCTCAACTTACGACAATCTGGTGAGATTGGCAGCATTGTGGGTAGGTTCCCCCTGGGCATTTAGAGCCATTTCCAGCGGGCTTACATCCCTTTCCGACCGATTGGATGAAGAAAAAACTGAAGGGAACAGTAGACTGGCAGCACCATGAGTTTCCAGACGCGGTGTTAGGACAAATCTGACTTCTTGCTTCAATATCTTCGGCTGGGGCAGCAACCGCGAGGGTAGCAATGGCAATAGTAGTAAGAATATTCTTCACGAGCATGATGAAGATTTGATTCCAAGCGATGTTTCTTTGTATGATAACAGTAGATGTAATTTGATCTAGAAATGGAGATTGTGCTGGGAGGAATGTCGTCCTTTTATAACTTTTGCTATAGCCTCGTACCCGGAGACATAACTACTTGAAGATATCTAGATCACTTCAGTCAATCGTTAATGAATCATTGATCGTGGTTGATTTGCTTGGTATTGGGATAGGATAGATCCTTGGCGTCTTTTCCGCGTGGCGAAATGCCCATCATCAGAACACTAGTCGTACGAAGCTCTTGTGGTACGATGCGATATATAACTTAGGCTGGGGCTCGATTATAGTCCAGATCCCGCTTGGCCTAAAGCTACCGTGGATTTTCTTTTGTGATGAAAAGTGAACCTTGGAAGTAGCTATCTCTGCCGATGTATACGATCTAGAATATAAGGGAGTTTAGCTGATTGGTTAACCCACTCTCAAATGCCCCACTTCCCCAGAGTCCCATGACGCACAGAATCTTGAATTCCATCTTCTCCCTCTCTTTTAGCTGAACAAGAAAATAGATGGTTCTTTATTTCCACCTCACGTTAAGGTAAGTTCTCTCGTATTCACGATTGGCTTAAGGCAGGGTCTCGACCCGTGCATTACCTTGGGTTGATATGCATCACGAATTGAGAGGGCTAGGTATTGTGTGGCATTACAGCAAAGCTGCCCCATAGCTAAGACTAAACGATATCTAGGACTTGGTTGTAGTGGCCCATAACAATCAATTAGACTCACTAGGCCTTTTTATCTGAAGAAATCAGATCTATGCTCATATACCCTCTATATCTGAAATAAACGTAAAATAGCAGTTTGGTTCCAAGTTTGCTAGGCTAGATTCGTGCAAGCGCAACCAGAATCTTGAATCGCTTAGAGTTTAGAAGCTTTGTGGACCACTTTTAAGAAATAACATTGGCCAAATTTGTTGATACCATGGGAATCTTGGAGGCTTGCATACTATATTACCGTCAATATTAACAGACTTTCGTTGTGCTTGAACCTTGGAAACACCCCGAAGGTAGTAGTAGACGCAAGCTACTGAAGATTGGCAGGTATTAAAGTGTAGCGATGGAGTCGAACCCCTTTAAGTATAACAAGCATGCATGGGAAACTTATGAGCGCTATTGCCGGAGGAGGGGCAACTATGGGATTCAATTTTTGAAATAACTCACCAGCAAGGGCTCCTAGATGTTAAGAGACTGGCTGCTATATAAGCCGAGAAGCAGTCCTAGATTCTTGGATCTAGAATCCTTGGCTTTTGCCCCAATGATGAGCGGCTGTAACATGGAATGTTCCCTATTAGCACGTCCGTATAACAGTACCGAAATTTAGATGTACAATAGTATGGAGGACCTAGGTTAATAAAATACTCAGTCCTTTGTAAAAACTTTCGTTGTAACTGTTTGAATGGTTAAGAGTATATGGGACTGCGCTTAAGTTCAAGTTGCGCTCCACGACTAAGACACTCATATTGGAAGTTTTGAGTCTCCTTACGCTTCTCGTTCGCTTCATTCCATTCCCCATACACACCCTTCATACCCAGCGCGGCGAGACCGATACTGGCCGTATCAATCGTGTTCGCTTTAATGGGCTCCTTGCGCGTCTCATCAGGCGTGATCCCGCCATCTTCCAGATGATTTATGCAATGCTTGCGTTTATCCACTGAGTCGTAGACTTTGTATGCGGCGAGGACAGTTGCCACAGGGTCTAGCCCAGAGGTTAACAGTATATCACAATTCATTTGCTTTGTCTTCTCTTTCAACTGAGCTATCTCCTAAATCGGAATCAAACTCGAAGTACGAGCAGTAATCCTTAGGGTACCCATTCAAACAACGTGATCGAGCCAGATCTGAAGAGCCTTGTTCGTGCCCGCAATCATCTTTGGGATGGCTGTTTTCTTCTATATCCCAATCCGAATACCCGTCAGAGTGACAATTTTAATCCCTGTATGGCGGTCGCAAGGAGAATAGCTTTCCCAATGGTCGGATCAATCATCCCTGGGTCAACCTCGAGGTCTTCTCTCGTAATCACGCTCTTCACGGTCTAGAGAACGTGCTCCACGACGCCGGTCATCTGAGACACTCTGATTGCGTTTCCTAGACCTGTGACGGTCATCGTTGTAGTCATGTCCCCGTGCCTGAGATCGCGAGCGGCCATATCGATCATAGAGTTCCTTTCCCGCGAATGCTATCACACCTGCCGCAGCAGCCTTTTTAAGATTGCTCGACCTGCGGCTCCCACCAGCTCGACTCCGGAGCTCAGCTATCTCTTCACGGCTGGGGGCACCTTCATGTAGGCCAGGAAGTGTAGTATCCATGATATGGTGATGTTGAGGCTTGCTTGGATCCTTATTCACCAATCCATTGGTGAAAGCTGCCGACATCACCTGCTTCCCTTTGTCTCCCCTCCATTCTCCGGGTTGCTTGCGCGTTCGGAAGGCCTCTGCAGCCCCGGCGGCTAAAAGTGGGAGAGCTGCATGCATTAAGAGCTGTTCACCTTTGTCGCGTAAGAAGCTACTATGGCCTTGATTACGGTCACTGTCATTCCGTTCTTCATCGGACTCGCTGTCCTCGCGGCCTTGATCACGGCTACGATACCTGTCTTGATGGCCACTGCCTCTAGAGGCCCCACCTGTGGACTTGCGACGATTTTGATGGCGGGATGAGCGGCTGGATTCGGATGAAGAAGAACCGCTGTCGGGCTGTTGATAATCTACGGGGCTTTCTGTTAGTACAACATTCTGTAAAATATTAGTCCAAATTTGAATGACTCACGATGACCCTCGTATGGGCGAGACGAGCGCCGCTGGGAACGACTTTCTGGGTAATAGGAGGATTCCCCACCAACTGACGATGCTCGACGTCGAAATTGGTCTGCTGGACGGCGTGCCTGACGTGAGCCATATTCACGTTGTGTGGCACGTCGCCGATTATCGGGGTGTTCATCATAATAATCTGCTGCATATCCATAGTCGCGACCATGGCCTTCGCCATAGCGGCGGTCGTCGTAGTACGACATTGCGTTTCAGCGGAAGCGGGGGAGGTGACGTCGTTCGAAGAACAAGTATCCACAGGAGACAAAGCGTTCGGTTTTCTTGATGTTAAATATGAGAATATAGCAGGCGCATATTCTTCAGGTCGTCTTGTTCCAGAGCCAGCTGTGGGGGTTCATATGAAAGCCAAGAACAAAGATTCCGCTCTCAAAGGAAATGTTTAATTTATATCAGCCATATAAACTGGCGATGACGTCGTGTCAGCCCGGTGCGTGCAGGATCATCCCTTCTTGACATCTGTCGATTCGCTATGCTCGTGTTTGTGTATGTGCGCAAACCTGAGTTCTATTAAAATGACGTCACCCTGCATTGGATAGTGCAAAAAATTATCAATATTCCCTAACCTCCGTCATATATGCTTAGCTCATTCATACGGTCAGATCTAAATTTCAGTAGTCTGTACTTCGTCAGTTGTGCTACATGCCATGATTAACTCTAGGCTTGAATATCGGCATGTGTTATGAGCTGAGGAACAGTCATGGATCTTCTACCACAGTCGAGCTTCGTTGTTTCCAGCTGAATATATCCCTGCAAGAACAATAGGCGAGCTGATATACTATGTGATCTGCCGGTCATTGGTCTAGACCGGCGTACTGTTCGTCCAGGTGGGGCGGAATTTTAGCGAAAGGGGCATGCGGGGCCTTCTTGCCCAGGCATAGGAGACGATAGCGCCCCGCGGGAAACAACCCCTCAGCCATATAAAAAGTCTTTGCTGCCCACCTGGGCAGTATACCATTATTTGTATTGTAATCTCTATACAGATAGAAAAACAAGTGGAAAAATGCTTTGATTATCGAATGCAAAAAGTATCCAGTCCTCTTTCTCATTCGCTATCGTATGCAGATTATCTATCATCTCTGAATTGTGTCATTCTACTTATCTTATTCCTGCCATTAGCATTGTACTCACATGTCTAAAGGGTCATAAGAATCCTTGTTCAAAAGCTTTGTGAGAGGATACTTTACTCTGGAATTCTTCAAGGGAAAGAGTTGAAGTGGAAGTATTTATCTAAGAATCGGTCATAAGCAAATCTGTCACATATTGCAAAAGCTAAAGATGTGATACATAAGAAGAATCGACATTTGCATCACGAGACAGGGGCGGTGGAGTTGGAGCTTGAGCGTACTCCAAGTTTTACCAATTTTCGATCCTGCAAGTCAGAGGGGTGTCAACTTGAATTCTTACATATTCATGCGTACATGATTTGGTTCGGAAAAAGCAAGAGTAAAGTCACTGGCTCACCTGAAAGCCTCCAAAAATCGCCACGATCTCATCATTTGAACCTACTCGCATAGATTTCTCAGGGTTCCACCACTTGCCACTAGTACCAGCCCAGCTTTGTACTGCAGCTTCGTCATTGTCTGTTACCAGGCCAATAGTGTGAAAGGCCGCATATCCATTCTTTTGGTCTTGAACCCCTTCAAACTTCGGCCATGGAGATCCAACGTAACTTGTTTTCCAGGAATCCTATATCCAAGTTGTGTATCTGGGATATTGGATCCATGGATTAAATCAAAGCCTGATATGTATGTGTCTTCATCTTCAACGAACACAGAAACCGCAATTTTCAAAACTGGATAAGAGACAGGAATTGTCTGGGTTTCTATAAAACAGATTGATGAAACTCACCGAGACAATCGAGGGACTCTGATGGTCCAAAGGTTTGAGCTTCTATCGTCAGCCGTGCTTCCTTAATCTGAAATCACTTTTGTAAATGTTTATAACTAACCGTTTTTCAAATTTGCTATTGGTTTCCGCCATGCACATATTGCACAGCGAGATTCAAAAACCTGCATTTTAATCGACAATCGACAACTGAGAATAGGATACTCGGGTTTTGCTATAAAAAAGAGAAGTCAAAGATTCTCTGGGTTGATTGTATCTTTTGAATCGTCATTGAACAGCTGCGGCGGCTAAGTGACCGTGGTCAGCTCTTGCAAAATATCGCGTTACACCCACCTTGGAACTCCGAGTCGGATATGGACTCATCAGCGTTGCATCATCCGAGCCTAGGCCATGCACTCAAGTAGTATTAACCCCCTGACCGCCAAGGAGTTGAAACCCTTGAAATCTAGTAGATTTGAGTTCCTATTTATCACGGGTACTCCCGCTGGATTTGTTTGATATAGTTACTAACAATTTTACCACAAACTACTAGTACTGCAGGTGCATAGGTACCCACCAGTTTCACCTACCTTTCGTATTGCAAGATTTAATTATCCATTAATGCAGGAATGTATTGAAAACTCTTCTGTTTCAAGTCAAATGATAATACTTGTTGGAGAAGTGTTCATAGTAGTATGATCATCTTGGATGTACGCGATTCAGACAACTTGAAGAATAGCAGGAAAGTTTCAACAAAACAACATTGGAATTCATCGAATAATCTAGATCAAGCTCCTCTTTCTCCCCTGCCAACTTGAAGTGTATAAAAGCTCCCCTTCACTGTAGATATATGTAGAATCTATTAGGGTTTCCATTTCTCTTTCTCTCCAGTTCCTTCTCCCGCGCACGTACCCGCTTGCTATGTTCCTTAGAGAACCGCTTCTGGGTCTTCCCCTCGTTTTTAGATCGATCTTAAACTTCTTTAGTCGTCAACTCAGTAGTGAGACCTATTGTTGACTCGGTATCGGAAGGCTTTTTATGCTTCACCCAATCAAACATTTTCAGTGTGTATATTATAAAGTAGTGCTAGGTACACCCGTAGATTACCACTACTAAACACATATTGTCAGTCATCGTGTAGAGGAATAAGATCTGTAGGCTAGACACACTTCTTTCGGGTGGTTTGTGGTACTGTGATAGAGGTCTCAAGTCTTGAGCTGAGATTGAAGGTGCTATTCTCATGGGGCCGGAAACTTGGAAGCGGGGGAGACGATATTGGTGGGCCCAGAGCCGCATGATGTCTCACGGCAGCGTGACTTTAGGTGACTGTGAAGATCTTTGCCACTTCTGGTATCTCTTATGGCTTTCAAATATACTTCCTACGTTGTGTTGATTGGTACTATGTTATAATCTTATTAAGTCAAGGATTCAGTTCAAGGGAAAGATTGAAAGATGGTCAATGAAACTTCGTTCTCTGCTCTTCTATTCGTGGTATATAGTAAACAAAATCCATAACTCGTTCAACAGTAAATTCAACGCAAAGCACTGGTTTGTGCATCTCAACATGAGATTCCGGTATTATGTTCCCAATGACTGTTTTTGTTCTTTTGATATTATTATGCTTTTTGCTTTCCCGTTCAACTTTACTCAATAGCGGATTGAGAGTTACCGCCGGTAACGGGGTTCAGCTTAGGATCCCACTTGAACTTGAAGTCATCACCAAGCTCTTTGCGGATAGCTGTCCAGACAGCCTCCTTAACATTCTTGAACACACCGAAGTTGGCGGGGTTCTCCTCATCATTCTCACCACCCTGGAAGACACCAGTGCGGACAAGACAGGTGTTCCAGCCATACATGTTACCACCGACGATATCGGAGGCGGGGTTGTCACCAACCATGTAAATGTTCTTGGGCAGCTTCTTCTCGCCGTGCAGATCCTCCATCCAGTCGGCCATAACCTCGTCGGCGTAGATGTAGGTAGCGCGCTCGGGCTTACCGTACAGAACACGCTCGAGGTCGTTACCGGATGTAGCCTTGTACATGGCCTCAACACCGAGACGGAAGGCACCCAGGTGCAGACGTGGGGGTCCCTTGTGCTCGGTGGGGCAGAGCAGATCACCCTGTGAGAAGTAGATGGGGATGTGCTTGTGTTCCTTGGGGTTCTTGGTGCGGGTCAGGAGGTATCCGTCTTCGGACATGAGGAGATCGTTGATGATCTGGAAGTCGGTCATTTGGTCCCATGATTCGGCGAAGCAGAGAATGGCGTCGAATTTGAACTTGGAGAAGTCGCGGGGCTTGGCGTGCTCCTTGTCCCATTCGGTGAATCGACCCTGGGGAGAAATCGTAGGGTCCCAGGCAACAATGTCCTTGGGGTGAATGACATTCTTGAATCCGTATTGCTCAGCAACGTCACGGATCTTGTAGCCCTCACCACCGAGAACCAACACATTGTCGTAGTACTCAGAAAGAGCCTGCATGGGGGTGTGAGACTGAATGAACTGGTCGAGGTGGACGGGGTGGTCAAGAATCTCGGACAGCTGTTCAGTCCGAGCCTGCTCGGTCTTACCACCGCCGTTGGTCAAAAGAATGTAAGGGAATGTGATGCCTATTAGGATTTGTTATCGTTAGTGAGCCGATCTTTGATCTTTTTGGTCACTTATATTAACTTACCAAGCTCGTTGTCACCGTTCAGCATCTTCATGACTTCGCGACCCTCCTGAATGTAGTTGTTTCCGTGAACCAGCACACCGTCAATGTCGAAGGCAAAAGCCATGTTCTTCACGGCAGCCACCTTCTCGGGAGAAAGATCTTGCACCTGCGAAGCCATGATATCCTTGCTGATAACGCTAGGGCGGGAGGCACGAGACAGACGCGAGCTTCGCGACATGCGCGGTGAGCGGGGAATAGGGAGAGAAGTTCCAAAGGAGTTGCGAGAGCCACGGCGGTCCCTTGTGGAAGGACCCAAGCTGAGGTGATGCATCATGGCGGAGGTACCGCTCATTGAGCTGCGAGTAGCAGGAATCTCAATAGTCTCGCCATCCTGGGTAGGGATAGCGATGCTTGTACCATCAAGTGGGGAGCGAGCGGCCTGCACATCGCCAGCACGAGCTTCGCCGGGAGGGGCGGATTCAACACCCAGATCAGCGTCAGAGAAACGAGTCATGTTGGGCAATGTGTGTTGTTAGAAGAATCCGTTGGAAGGTTGAACTATTTGAAGAGTCGACAGAAAAATGGGGTACAGATGGAGTATATGTATGGGAAAGGATTTTGGCAGTGTTTAATAGACCCCTCAAAAATGGGTCACGGAGCAGAGTACCGAAGAACAGTATTCAGCCGATGACGACCTAGGACCCGTTTTATAAAAGATGACGCGCTGATCGGTTCCCGTAAGAAGTAGTCCCGGTTTTACGAGATGTGAATGGTGGATCCATAAATTTTTTTGGGCTTCATGTTTTCATTATACGGCCAACGTCCGTTCAAACGCCCGATTGTCTCAACATAGACTAACTAGGCCAGTTCAAGACCACTCAAGACAAATAAAAAAAATGGGGGAATGTATAGTGACGTGGCATTGAGCATCCCGATCATCTTTGAATGGAAGTCCGAGAACAACAACATGGAATGCATATGGGGAAATAATTTTTTGAACGTTTTATAAAATGTTGACGTCACCCGAAACCTTGAGATCTAAAGAAAGCAATGTACATGTACAAGTAAGGATAGTGGGATGTTAGATTAAGCTTGCTGCTGGCCACTCGGGCAAGTTTCCCCTCATAGAGAACTTTGACCGCTATAGTTCTCTTTCCTTGCCTATAACCTCTATTTTATTATTGCATCCTGCGTTTGAGGTCTTCAACTTTTTACAATATTAGAGTGAAAATCATCACGATTTGACCCCTCCAAAAGTCCCTGATAATCAATTTCGATGACGTAGCAATACACGCCAATAATCGCCCATGCATTCGACCTCTGCTTCCCAATCCTCCGGGTTTACCCATTGCGGGCTAACCGGAAAGGAGACGTTTTTGTGGATATCGGTGGATTTCAGATCCACCACACCACCCGTGAGGTGGATAAAGGGGGCGTCGGAGATGTAACATGCGGGCTCCCGCAAGTTGCAAGCAATGCAGGGCGTATACACGCGATGAAGAGATTTCAATATAGTCAATATATACAGGAAAAGAGAGTTCTTCTCTTTGGTGTCTCGGCATGGTTCAGATGGTTCCCGAAGCCTTCGGTGGCGTTGAAGGGTCAAAGCCATCCCGAAACAAAATCCCTAGGGCTCGGTATGTTAGATGAGTGTTCAATCTAGAAGCGAGGTGATTGGATGATCTGGAGGTCTGTTCCCGTCTCCATCGCCGTCCATGATGACATAATGCCGACGATGCCGACCAATGTACGTGCAGCTTTGACCAAGTTTAAGGGGGAAGGGAACAATCGGACGTTTTCGGGTGCCTTACCATCCGGGTTTAATGTTTTCCCGGGGCTTGGGCGCTTCTGATGTTGGGCTAGCCCAGACAGTTTTGGTTCGTTTCGTGGATTCTCGGGTCCCTCATTCCTTATACAGCGCGCGGTGACTCTCTTTCATCCCTAATCAGAAAATCGTCAAAATAAAATGGAAATTTAAATTAAATTAAATTCGAATAAATGTTCTGTTGAAATTCCAAAAATATCAAAAAAATCTAGATTTCCAAAACAAACCCCTTTTTCAAAAAAGAAAATAATAATAACAATAATAAAAAGTTAGCAGAGAACGCCACAACTCAGATCCATCTCTACGGAGTACGTAGACATCAAAACCCGCGACTAGGTATACATTCAATACAGTGTAGATTAGATAGTCCCCTTTTTACATATGCCATATTGCAATCCTGCACATGCTTGACCCCCACCACACAGGCCCTTTATCGCTTTATCGCGGTCCGAAATTGTGCATTCGCGCAACACTTTGACCCCACTACCCCTCCCCTCCTTGACCAAGATTTCTATAGCGCTACTGATGTTGCTAGGCCTCGGAAAAGCATTCTGCATGCACGATCAACGTGAAATGAAAGCAATTAAATCCCGCATGTTGTAATTAGTCAAGGGCTGGTTTTTCGGTTCCTAAGTAGATCCGGCGTCAAAAGCACGCCGAATACTTGATAGAGTTTGCGTCACCGCTGGACCATTGGCTCTTAGGCTTCAGTCTATTGGACGCCCCAGCCGTGTTGCCTATGCACTGATTACTTAGTGCTATAGATCGCCGTGGTTTCTCCGTGGATACCACGATTCAACCGTCGTGCACTGCCGGGCTGGACTAGATAATCCACTACAACTCGCTACGGAGTGGTCTCCTCCGTGAAAGGATGCACTATGTTACTAAGTGAAACGGACGTCCCTGAAAATACCTCGGTGTGAATTGGAATGGAAACTTGAATTCAATCATTTACTACCATGACTCTCATGTGGGTAAAGTGGTGCACCAACGCGTGGTATGGTCTGCGCCATAGCTGGAGCGACTGGTGCTCTCAACTTGAGAGACTTTTTTCCGTGATCTAGGTCATGGAAGAAAACGACCTGAACAGTAATATCGTCGCGTGCATATCGGGAAAACGGAGAGCCAAGAGCAAGTCGCCCTGCGATTAACTCGTGGTTGTTCCCACCGAGAGAATTGCGAGTCAAATGTACTGCTGCATTCTTATCTTCAATGGTCGTCCGCTCCTCTATGAACCTCTCCTGTCCGTTTTTCTGAAGCAGGTCAAAATCAAGAGGTTTATCTGTCTGTGTAGACTGATGGCTCTTTCCTGTTTCTCCATTTGGAGATCCTAGCCATTTGCCCACTAACCCGACTGCCTGTCCGTTGGACAAACTATCCCACAATCCATCGCTTGCCATGATCAAGAAAGACGGTTTACTAGGATCAATCTTCGTACTGGTCACTACAGGCTCTGCAGTGATGTACGGTGGCGTTTGAACATCATATCTAGGCGTTAAGGGTGCGGGTCCGTAGAACCGTTCTTGCATCTCTTTTTGGAACTCCAAAGACCACTTCCACCGACTGTCACCGAAAGCGCGAGATACCATCAGGCCTAATACCCGTCCGTCTTTGACCATAGTATCTTCATTGGGATGTTCTTTCTGCAGTCTTGCAATTTCCTCTTCGTTGCTTCCCGTTTGATCAACCGATAAAGGAATAGCTTCCCAACTGCCATCATGTCTTTGTTGACCCAGCACAGCTCTAGAGTCGCCGGTACAGGCCACATGCAGTGTGCCTGTGCTAGAGTCGTAAAGTGATAGTAAAGCGCATGACCCTGCAAACGCGGGCTCCATTTTCCTAACTCTTTCCTGTAGTGGTTCATTGCTTCGAGATGCTTCCTCAGCTGTCTTAAAAATTGAGACATCGAGGTTCGAAAACGCTTCTACAAGTGCTCGCTGGACCATGTCTTGTGGCAGGCCCTCCCCGCCAGGAGGAGATTCAAGCCGCTCTAGACTATGTCGCACATATGGCAGAAGTTTATGTTTCAGAAGCTCTGCCGTTTGCCAGCCTGCATGCCCGTCAAAAACGGCCCAGGCCATCCATTGCTCCCCATCCTTGAGCGGGGATGGTAGCTGGCCATGAAAGAAGCGATCCTCACAGGGACTGTTAGAGGCCACTTGAGTGCCTTCGTACTTCTTGACACCAGGCACGGTATGAACAGCCTTCGAATAGGCATTTTGTGTAATTATCTGGGTCACTTCGTTTTTTGAAAGGCTTGGCTCAAAAGACAGTTGGTCAGTCGGGGAACTATCTAATCGCGGCACCTTGTGGCTGTCCCGAGAAGACGATGCCCACCAAAAAGCCGGGGCACTGATCACGCCTCCAATAATGATGTTTCTAGTCCGGTTCGGTGCGTTTGTCTTTGATGTGTAGAAACATCTGGCTGACGTGGTCACACGACCAAGGCGCGGCCGAGCCCGAGCGCCCGCTAAGATGGAGGAGAACATGGAACTCAGAGATCGGTGTTCAGCAAAGTGGAACGCCTGGTTTTTTGATCTTCTAGATTTTTTGGAACAATATTTCTGCTGATCCTTCCGGAATTGCGAAAAAGGTACAAGATACAAACAGCTAAACGCCTGAATCAAGGGGTAGCCAGGATCAACAGGTAGGAGGTTTTAGCGTAGTAGTGAGTTAAAGATCGGGTCCGAGAAATTTCATCACACAGTGCCCGGGCGCTGATGGGACGATTCTCACTTATATATAGTACTTTGTTGTAAGAGGAAGTCAGGAGAAGGATGATGTTCTTATTAGCTACCTAACAGTGAAGGTCTAGACATAACCCAGTCACGTGGATCGCCAACATGCCTTATCGACACTCCCGGCGATAACAAAACTAACACCAAGTGGGCCACAACTCCTGGCTGAGATCTAAATGTGAGAGGCCCCGCGGTCGAATCGCGGCTTGGGCCCTCCTTTTTCTTCTTTTTTCTTTCAGTTTCCTATCGCTACAGCAATGGTCTGTAATACAATTAATATTCGGTTATTATATGACAAGGCTGAGGCTGGATGTTTAAAAGACTGGAGCAAAACGGCCAAGCGTCACATAATGTTCCCGATCATGATATGTACTTAGAAAGATTAATACTAGTAACATCTTAAAAATTCGAGTATCACTAACCAAATAATGGAATCATGAAAGAATATGATGCAAACAACATTGAAGCATAGACCTATACCAGAAAAAAAAACACTTCCATGGCTTTTAGGTAAGAGTCTTGGGCATTATGCGAGTGCAATCACTACCTGTAATGTATGACGTGGACCTTGGTTGGAAGTGATTGTAAATCCGTAAGATATAACTTAGTAGATCCTAAATAAAATTCCAGAAGTTCAATTGCAGGCTCTGTGCTCTAAACAAAGACGCCCTCCACCCTCTCTTATAGAGTGTAGATGAAATCAGGACGCTTATCACCGAGCTCTTCAATTTCGCGTTGGTCCAAGCCTTCGATCAATTTATCTCGGTCGCCACGGCGTCGTTTAGCATTCTCTCGTCGCAACAGGAAATACTGCACGATCGAGCCGCCAAACAAAAACAAAACCAGATAAGACAGAACAACGCCGTGCCCAGGATAATAGCGTGGAGCATCCGCATCACGGTAGATGTTGGAGGAGACGATGCCGTTAAGATTTCCCCAGCCAATAATGAATCCCAAAGAAACACCACGCTTGTACACTCCTATTTGATAGTTAGTCATCTGACCTATATTGAAACCAGTTTTGAATTGGTTACATACCCTCAATGTTGTTACTTGCCCATGAGATCGTATTGGCGATTCCCGGGTAAATCCCCATCGCACCAAGGAATGTTCCTGCATACCGACCGCCGGGCGACTCGCATCCCAGTAGCATAGCAAAGCCCACAATTCCGAGCATGGAAGTTGCGATATTGCAAAGTCCTCGCTGTCTTGTACGATCTGCAATGAAACCAATACTGATAGTCAGGATAGCGGCGGCGGCATAAGGGGGCACACTCAGGAGCTGTGCGCGAATGGAGCTGTAGCCTATATCATAAAAATCAGTTTCTGCGAGGATCTATACATAATAGCTCAAAGGATGGTATTTACCCTGCAAACTCAAGTTAGTATTGGAGTATTCAGTAGCCAGAAACCAAGGGATAGACTTACTAGTTCACTAATGATCGTCGGCACAAACAGGGAGAAAGCATATAGCGAGCCATCCGCTCCCATATAGATAATAGCACCGAGCCAAGTCTTCCAGTCTTTCACACTTGCCCAGAAGTAGGACATTTTAAACTCTTCATGCTCAGCACTTGACTGCTGATCTAGAGCGAGACGACGAATAACACGAGCTCGATCCTGCTCGGACAGAAATTTGGCTTGATCGGGGAAATCATAGACACACCAGAAGGAGGCTACACCAATGACGACTGTAGCCAATCCCTCAAGGATGAAGATCCAAGACCACCCTTTTTTGCCTCCAATGCCATCCATCTTGGAAATAGCGGCTGCCAACAGCCCACCAAAAGAGCCGGCTAATGCGGCTGCGGAGAAAAAGATTGCCATGCGAACACCAAACTCGGAGCGCTTGTACCAGCATGATAAGAAATAGCTTACTCCTGGGAAGAGTCCAGCTTCACTTAGACCCAAGAACCAGCGTACAGCCATTAGTCCAGCATAATTGTGAACGAGACCCATTAGCGTCATGCAGATGCCCTATTTAATTGTAGCAAAAGGTTAGAATCAAAGAAATTCCTTGAGCGATTGTAGCTCAAAAAACAAAGGAGAATGGGTATTTACCCAGGAAATCATGATGATTGGAATGAAGATGCTCGGGCGCAAGCGCTTGAGCAGAATATTCGTCAAGGGCTCAAAAACCGAGTACGAAACGAAGAAGATTGTTAGAGTCGCATTGTACTGGGGGCCTGACATGCCCAAGTCTTTGCTCAGACCATCAATTTTGGCATTGCCGATATTTGTTCTGCATTAAGTCAGATCTGAGGTTTTCTTTGTCGCAACAGGGGGCGCAAGCAAACCTATCGAGAAACGAAGCTAAGTATAGTAAACTGAGCCAGGGAACAAGTCGGATATCGAGCTTCCATAATAGCTTCCGATCCTATTATTTCTCAAAGAAATATTATTAGTCTCTGAAGAAATCACTCTGAATCCGGTCTCCGGGTAGATAATCACATACAATTTTCGCACGTTCTTCGTCACTGAGTCCCGCGTCAGGGTCCTCGAGCCTCAAAAGCTTCTCTGCATTGGCATTCAAAACTTTTTCTGGATCTGAAACATGCGAGACGTTCTCCAGGCTTGGCTTGTCCGTTGACTCAGCCATCTTGTTCAACGCTTGGCGAACTTGATCTTTTGTAGTTTCTTTCCCTCCCTTACCGGTAGATGCGCATGTCATGCAAGGAACAAGGAAGAACTGCACGGGACCGAAGCGGGGTATAAATAGTGAAAGAAACGGGATTTACGAGCGGACCAGCGGTCGGCGGGCTAGCGGAGCGGGGGAATAAGTTACTGTATGTCTGTGAGTGAGCTGAATAATGCTCTTCAGTGCCAAGGGGTTAGAAGCTTACACCAATCAAAGGAGACGGATTTTGCGTCTGCATAGGAAGTTTATTGGAGAAAAACTGGAGAAAAACTGGCGCAGGGTCACGTTCTATCCCAGTTCATCAATGATCGGCATTGCAAAAGTCTGATCTACGTGGGGGATACCCGATCAGGGGTCTACGGAATGAATGTTCGGTGGTGGCAACCAAATGCCGAGGGGAGGTATAATTTAAAGGAAGATCTAGCTTTAGACCTGCATAACTCGTATTGGAATTGACAAATCGATATGTATATTGTATATTTCAATGTATATAGTGGGACATCTGGAGTATACCATTGTGCTGACCTTTTCTCATCCCGCGACTCAATTCTGGGGGATTTGCGTTCGTGGGGATCGGGGAGAACTTCGGAACTTGATTGGTCTCCACGTTTTTATTGCGGGGGGCCGACTCCGTTTTACTGTACTTCGGGATTCTACACAGCGAATAACGGGTAGCCGTTCTATTGAAGCTTGGCTTGTTTATGCCGATATTGAACTGGAATATGGAACCGTGGGGATTTGTGTAATTTCCGAAAATCGGATGATGTTCTTTGAATATCTGAAAACTGAGGGACAGGATGAAAATTCCCCGGCGCGAAAAAGATGCGAGCACAAATAGGCTGCATGCACTCTGGCTACTAGCTATTACTAAAGGCGGAAGTTGTGGTAGGGTCAGAGCAAGGGTCTGCGTGGAAGCAGACACTTTCAGGCCCGAATTCGGAATCCTTGCAAAGCTCCTCGTAGGCCCACAGGGCTAGCTTGATGGAGGGGAAATGAAACACTCGCTGCTTCTTCTTGGCAATACAATCGACATATTGCTTACAAGGGAGCTTCTTTTTCAGCTTCCAGAAAGCCTGATGAGCTTCTTCAATGCGACCTTGCAAAAGAAGACAGCGAGTCGCCTTTTTGTCTTCGATCGTCTTCTGAAGTTTTCCAGAGATCGGATAAGTAGGGGTCTCCAGGAATCGAACAGTCACTCCCTCTGGGAGTGAAGTATCGGTTTCATTGACAATCATTTCCGCAAATCGCAGAGTACTCTCTCCAGTCAGAAAAGTGACCATCGCACTTTCATAACCAGTGATTGGGGTGGTATTCATCAGGGACGCTGCGAAAACTTGACCACCCCGCACCCAAGATAGCACTTCTGTAAGAGTAGAGTCGGAAGGAAATCCCTCGATGATCACGGTTCGCTGGGTGGGAGCAGAGGCTTCATGAGAAGGAATGTAACGAATGCCGTAGTTTAGTAACAAGTTATCTTCCATCGGAACTTTCCACAGACGTGAGGTGTTTTTGCCAGCCTGGACCAACTCTTTGATCGACGAAAAGGGACTGGCACCCGCCATGCGCCATAGTAGTTCTGAAGACATTTCCTTCTCGTCCACACGCGTGTTCTCCTCGTTTTGGGTCAGATATTTGGTATCTATGGCTTGGTCGATGATCAAATTCTTTTCACGCGTCAGTGGGGTTTAACAATATAGGAATGTCATTTTCGTGATGAGCCAACCTCGTTGTTGTCGCAGGGATCAGAAGAAACGTAAAGCGAGATGGTTCTGTAGAGTGTCGTCAGATAGTGTACTCTCTTATGATAAATTGCTGGGTATACTAACCTTTTTGGTTCAAGGGCAACCAGATCCGGAGCCTCGTCTAACAAAGACGAGTTATGCCTGGCGAGAACCTTGGCGGGGTGATTGTTGTCTAAGCCAAATAACGCAACAATGTCCTTTGCTGGGTCGCGAGAATAATCCAAACCGTATCTGGGCTTGAGCCCGGCCTTATCCGACATGCTGAAGATGGGTTCAAGGGCTTCAAAGGACTGTGGAGAATGGAAACCAAAAGGTGTTAAGATGGGACGAAGTGGAGTTGAGATGAAGTCGGTGAAGGTTTCTTAAGGTTTGAATATGTGGGTTGAAGGTGATTTGTGATGTGAACAGAGTCCAAGATGGAGAAATGGGTGATCAATCTACATGAGTGAATTATATTGGTCTTATCTAGGCCAGGTAGACTCGAGAACAAATATTGATTGAATAGCAAAAGCAGTTGCAGAATAAATAAAATCGCTTTCCAAAATAGTCATAGATCACTTGAATCCTGGTTCTCTCACTTGAACATCAATGTGGATGGCAGGACTGGACACGTGAGTTGCTGTGGACGTTGATGCCTCGGGGGTCCCTTTATAGCCTCAAGTGAAGGTACTCACGCACACCTCTACCCGAAGAATTCACCACTAGCCAATGCAACCCACGGAAGATTTTCTTCCCAGCATCGCTGCATTAGCTGCCGAGCATCTTGGATCTGAGAACACAAGGTCAGTTGAGTTGTTCTGAGGGGGATTAAGTATTGAGGTCATTTACCTGTTTCATGCCTGACTTTTCTAGGACCAAGAACCGATTGAGGATCTTTGATCGCTGAGAATGGTCTCTGGATTCACAGCCAGCAGTGAACAATGGGAGCAGTGAGCAAACTTCAGTAGAGGCACCGAGTCTCATGCGCCCGAGGGCTTCTACAAGCTGTCGAAGAGCTTCTTTGACTGGGAAGGAGTCTGATGATGATCCTAATACGCGACGATGGAGATGAATCAGCCCTGCACATCGAAAAGCCTCTTCGGTGGCCATCATTTCTTGGCCTTCGATGCCTATATGGTGATTGGGATCAGCATGAACACGATCGCTCAAGCCATCCATGTCGCCTAAGACGGCCTGGGCCTCAAGCACCATATCCGCAGATGGATGCCACCCCGGTCGGAAATGACCCAGCTCGTCAAATCGCTGATTATCGCACTCCTGGACCAGCTTCGCCAACCGAATAAGGAAGAATCCAGTACGAGCTGAAAACCCCGTGAAGCAATCCACGGTGAATTCATCATAGTTGCCTGGACCCGAGCAAGCTGCCAAGACAGAGTGGTATAACATCAACGGTCGGCCAGCTTGACGACATGACAATGCACCAACAGTGTCGATATATCCTAGCCATCGGGCAAAGAATGCACCAATCCTATTACCAGGTCGAGCGATACGGTCACTTCGCGCAAGGAATAAATCACGTGCCAATTTCAAGTGACTCTGCCAGGTGATAGGAACTTCAAACGTCCCCGGAGAAACGATCTTCAGCGACAATAGCAGAATTGCGGTGGCCAGATGGCTATCTGTAATCTCCTCATGCGTCGCTTCCAATGCGACACGTAATGTGGGGAATACATTCCTGACCCAGTGCGCAATACGATTGGACGGTTCGGGGTGTCCTAAATACCGCGCACGATGACTGGCCGAATATGCTAACAATAAATTGAGCAAATTAGGGTCACCAATTGCCACTACAATCCACATACAAGGTTAGTTCAATATTCTTGATTAAAAAACCCCACCATTCCCCCTTTGTGACAAAATTTCAGGATTAACTTACTTGACGGTAGGACCGACATGAACGGGTTATTGTCGCAGTCATGAGGCACCAACATTCGAGATGTATGGTTGATGAAATGATGAAAATACATCAAATTGATTGGATTCTCCAGCAGAGTCGGTGGGAGCGGGGAGAGATACCTCGGAATATTGATTGAGACTGGAGATGCATAATACCCGCCATACTCAGTATTTTGAGGGACTGATGGCGTAGGGTAGGATTTGGGAGACGATTCTTCGGATCTCCCACGAGAGCTGATCACATCAAGAGCGGAATTGACATCAATTGCGGCGTGGTCATTGTTTGAGGCTAGATCTCGGTCTGGTCGCCCACAGTCCAACCCATAATTATCGGTTACGCTCGTGAGATATGCTTGCCATTTGCTCTGAGCAGAAACTGATTCACGTGTGGCCTGGTGATCTTCTTTTCCATCGTTGGGTATTGCATCTATATGATTGAACAATGCCATCCCATCATGACCGACAGGCGAACTAGTATTACTTGGAGCAATTGATGAACCAAACATGAATGCCGATATACCCCCGGGATTTGGAACATTTGAATTTCCATGATCGTCTTTCGGTGCCCCATTCAGCCCATGTCCGATACTGTGCTCATCTATCATGGTCCTTGGTGGTTGACTCTCATTTTCATTGGGGGAATGATTCGTGTCATCCACCGTGTTGCGAAGAAAAGATACAGGCTGAGACACAGAATTTGAATGAAAAGGAAATGCCGATAGAGACCGGAGTCCCACACCTTGATCAGCGGCAGGCGAAAATGCACCATGAAACGTTGGTCCAAACGGATACTGTGCCAAAGAGCCCGACGAAACTGGAGTTAGCGGCGAATGCTCTGGCCAAGTAGATGAAAATTGAATGCCAGCCTGATCCGGCGAGCCTACACCTTCCGATACAGAATGGGGCTTTTGGGAGTCAAAGAGTCCAAGGTGGCCCGGAGTATCTGGGGAGATGGAGCCCATATCGCTAGTATGAACATTCACAAAAGCATCTACAGGATTACTCGTCGCCGGCATAGACATCGAAGTAGAGTCCATATTGTTCGTTGGTGTGGAGTCAGAGAAGGAAATAATTGTGCCACCATATCCACTTGATTGGGATATAGGTGAGTCGACGGAAGCTCGTTTTGTCCGGCCACCCCAATTGAGGCGGACACTATAGTCACATGCCTCACCTTGCCGTTGACAGTTGAGACACGAAGGCTTCTCTTCGCCACTGTAAGTAAAACAATCAGTGAGACCCAAATGACCTAAGATTCGGTGATCACTTACCATTTTACTTTACGAGATTTGCACGGCCTACATGATTCGGTTAATTGGTTATTTCATGACGAGAAGCTTCATCAACTCAAGGATAATGACTTACCAACAGCCCTTTCGGCTTCTTCGCTTAGGCTCCGGCGCACCGGGCCTCCGAGGACGAGGCATCGCACCTCAGGGAATAGATCAATAGATCAATACCCAAATCCGATGTGATAGGGGCAGCAGTTTCCGAAAGAAAAACTGATAGATGACTATTGGCAGCTGTCATCCAGCAGCAAGGCCGCTTTGGAAGACCTGTCGAGTGCCGTTCACAGGGCAAAGCAGGCGCGGTTGGATCACTTTCTACGTCGAGAGTTGTGTTGACCCCAAGTGGCGACAAAACGATAGTCGACCAAGCACCCACACCTAGTAGACGCGCACATCGAGGTGTGGGAGGGAGATGTGCCCAAAAAAGATCAAGTTACTGCTGTAAATACAGCACTGGGAGATTCGGTGTCGTGTAGATGCAGCACCAAGAATTATAGGGTTATGATGATCTTGACGATCACAAAACGTGGCACAATCTGGGGAATTCCGGGGTAATGGCCCACTTCAACACTTGACACTCTTTCCCATGTGCTCACACAGGAGATCAGCTTTTGTACGAAATAAGAAAGAACAAGCAGGATGCGAAAATATTAATCCTCGAGAAAGATGCGAGAAAGTGTGGGGAAAGCCCACGATAAGGCTGACTCAGACGGTGATCGGATTAACCCGCGGTCCGACACGGGATGCCGCGGGATACCGGTCACGTGGCGACGTCATAGGGGCCCTCGGGCCCCGATCTGGCTGGATTTCCAAGGTTACCCTTGATCTCCCGAAGTTCTGCCAGTCGTGGAGAAGGGTCATAATTTATCTTTTACCAGCCTGTCCCTGCTTCTCGGAACCTCATTCAACTCCGACATGTCCGAGTCACTCATTAAGCACCATCCCCTGCAGCGACTAACAAGTCCATCCAGGGGAATCTCTGCTTTGGTTCATGTAAGACATTATTTGAAGCGGTCTGACACTAGGCTGTTTGCCAAACTTATATACATGTATCGTGTCTAATTATCATATCCAATTGACATAGTTGGGTGGCCTGGCGAGTTTCCTGTGGTCTTTCAAATAGTATGTCACCCCCGAGTGATTTCTCGTGTGGATCTATTACATGTCCGACAACCGTGGAAGACTAATAAAAACCAATAGTATGCATGAAAATCCTAATAGGGCGTGGGTCTTCCTGAGAATTCATTTCCACTTATCTCATTTGGGGAAATCATAGAGATACTAATGGAACCAGAAACGAGGCATATGGCTGGCACTTCCAGTACTTGACCGTCATTGGTCTGACATTGTCTACATTGACTTTTCTCGTTGCCTTGGTAGCAGATATCACTCTATCGCGGCGTCTCTTTTTATTCAAGAACCTATTATCAGTATGCAGTGCTCCAATGGAGGTATTGATTAGTGTCCTTTACTGGGGGCTTCGGTTGGTCAGTAAATTAAACATTTCCAGGAATCTGACAACGAACTAATGAAGCCATTTAGATTGATGAGCGCCTGGTTCTACCTGATTGGGCCTTCATTCCACTTCACGCAGGTTTGTCGAAATGCAATCTCGTATTAGGCGGTTCCACAATACTAACACGGCCCCATCAGATATTAGCTTTCATGCAATCCCGTCCGTCGTGATGTTGATAGACTTGCTCTTTCTGTCTCCACCATGGACCATCACTGTCCTACCCTCCTTGGCTATTTCCGGAAGCATAGCTTTTGTCTACTGGTTCTGGGTAGAGCATTGCTTCTCATTCAATGGGTTCTATCCATACCCCATTATGGGAGAACTGCCAACCCCTGGTCGAATTGGACTTTTCACAATGAGTGCTATTGTTATGGCTTTGAATACAGTCACGCTCAAATGGTTCTACGGCCGAGTCAATGGCTTTGGTGTTTATATTCCGGCACAGTCGCGGCCTGGCAATATTAAGCGAAAGGACGGTCTTTAAGTTACGGGGCACAGGCTACACGATTGGTCACCTTTTCGGGAGTTTTCATGCGAGGCGATCTAACCGAAATCAAATTTAATATCGATATGCATGGAGCTGTGGGAATCTTTCAACTTTGACAATCGAGTTTAGTCTTTTATCGAGCTGTTTTTTGGTCTTGCAAGACTGCATATTTCACATTCGAGCTGTATGAGTGGTGATTGCATTGCGGGGTCTTTTTTAAACGCTTTTGGCCGTTCCATGATGTATAGTATGTTCGGGGTTTGTTCCATATCGTTCAACATGATGTAACCAAATAGTTGAACGGATATGTTGTATATAAACATTTACAGCTCGCGAAGTATCTGTACAAATTTCAAACTCCCAATTATGTGTACTCAGAATTTTCACGTATATCATATTGGTGATCTATCGATGTTCATGGGTCTGTAGTACATAAGGTATCGACTCAAGGGCTTAGAAATTTCTCCAACTGTACCTTCAAAGTTTGAAGCAACTGCAAGTATTCACTACCTAGGTAGCCATTTTCGATTTTTGTGTATTTTTGCCAACTTGAAGTTGTACTCATACTAGAGCCTGGGTTCGAACTTGATTTTTTTTCCGTTTCCTGGCATCATGATAAAGATACTATAGGTATCCATATTCTAGAATACTAGTAAACCCAAGTTGGAACCTGGGACGAGATTAGTACTTATTTGAAGATATTCCTCCATTATCATATCAATTAAATAAGCTTCACAGATCGATGCGACCGAAAAAGTCCAGTCATTTTTGTTAAACGCTAGTATAAAATGTATAATATAGGTAGCCCAGCTGGTATGCAATCCGCCGCTCAATTCCAGATGCCGCCAAGGACGCTGACATAAGGATTCTCCACTCCGGCTCTGCGCTCTGGATTGCTAGAAACATCAGTCTCTTGTCACACCTTCAATTTCGATCACTTGCCCAGCTGCCTCTATTATCACCATGTCAGCACGCTCGGTACTTGGTGGTCGACTGACCTCGACCTCTATTGGCTCTCTCGCCGCCCCTTCCCCATGGATGGCTTCCCAACAGGTCGCACGCCTGTACTCAACCGCCGTCCGTCCGTCGCCGACTACCGCGTCCAAGCTCGCTATCCAGCGTCATGTTCAGCCCATTTCTCCAGCCCTAGACCGTTCCACCAAGCGCATGCAGTCAACAACTTCCGCACAAGATGAAGTAAAGCTCGACTGGAATTCCTTCTTCAAGCTCCGTGCTTCCCGCCGTCGCTACTCCTTGGCCTCTTCCGTTGCGAGCTCCCTCGTGAGCACTACCGCTGGTGTGCAGATTTTGTCAGCTCAGGATTTGGAATCTTTGGGCGCTCAGGTTATGGGCCTGGACCCCTTCGTGGTTCTGGGATTGGCAACAGCTGCTTGTGGTGCTGTCGGGTGGCTCCTGGGCCCAGTTGTCGGCAATGGCATCTGGGGTATGGTTCACCGAAAATACAAACCATCCGTTGCAACTGTAAGGAATCCAATCTAGTCTGTTCACTGATGGGATTGGGATGAATGACTAACTCTCCATCGCGTTTCACAGAAAGAGAAAGAATTCTTCGATCGCATTCGCAGATTCCGTGTTGACCCTTCGACAAACTCGATCGCCAACCCCGTCCCAGATTACTACGGCGAGAAAATCGGCAGCGTGCAAGGATACAGGCAGTGGCTTAAGGACCAGCGCGCCTACAACCGAAAGCGCCGCAACTTCATTGCTTAAATTTCCATTTCTAAGTCATTTACTACTGCAAATTTGTGTGTATACCGTTGATCCTGCTTGCGATGCTCGCAGATTCTTGACCAAATACTGGTCGCATTATTTTCTTTCTGGATACGGATTGGTGTTTACTGCTTTTTCTTTTCCCATCTCATTAGCGGTCTGGGCGAGTTGGGTATTACATTTGTATTTCAAAATGGCCTTTGATAGCACCGTTAACCACCATTACAATCAAGCTGATCTAAAATTTATTGAATTTGAAGCATCTAGTTCAATATTCATATTTACGCTACCATTGCATCGATAGCGAAATGCTCATAGCCTTGGATATTCTGCGAATGATGAACTGTGCTATGATTGATGAAAGCTGCCGCGATCTAACATGCAAGTAACACATACAGCCAAGACACCTTGGGAGAAAGCATTACAACTTCGACGAAGAATTGGCCTTGGGCTTTCGACCAGTATCCACCTCAGTCCACCACGGCAGATGTGCAGGCAAGCTTTGATCCAGATTTGCCCGGAAGTTTGGCTTACGTTTCTCGAAGAACGCTGTGACGCCTTCTGTTTGATCTCTGTAGACGAATTTCGATTAATATTCGCACATCACACGGATTGAGACGGATATCTACATACTCTGATCGGAACATGTGGTAAATGTTTTTCGATTCTATCAAGTGTGCCATTTCAGGCGAACCGGCATCATGCCATATCATGGCGCGATTGAGATAGGATGCTGTAGGGCTGACATTTTCGGCAATCTCGATCGCTAATTCGAGGGCTCGAGGCAATACCTGAGAAGGCTCGGGCATGATTTCATTGAACAAATCACCAAAGTGCTTTACTGTAGGTGGGAAAACTGCACCGGTACTAAGCAAGTAGCTAGCGTTTGAGTGGCCGATCAAACGAGTGAGGAAAAATGACGAGCATGCTTCCATTGTGATTCCACGGCGAGCAAACACGAATCCATATTTCCCTTTCTCATAGCCAATCCTAGTCGTTGTTAGCTAGATATTTGCAAGAATACTCTCAAATGCTTACCGAATAGCCGTGGGAAGGGTCATAGTCATGCCTACGCCAACTGCCGAGCCCTGCATGGCTGCGATAGTGGGTTTCCGGCATCGATGGATAGCGAGAGAAACACGTCCACCTCTGAGCTTGTTAATAGTGTTTGAGCAGCGATGTTCTCAAGGTATACGTACCCGTCACGATGATCAGCCGGTCTCTCTTGACCAAGGTGGCGGTTGAATCCTATATCCAAGTCTGCGCCAGCGCAGAATGTCTTACCAGCACCTGTTAAAATAATCACCTTGACACGCTCGTCGGCATCAAATAGAGGGAAGAGCTTCTCAAAGTCTTCCATCATTCCACCCGTGAAGGCATTGTGTTTGGTGGGCCGATTCAGTGTAACAACCACAACTGGAGTCGCCTCTGGTGCCCCTTCTGGGTGATGTTTAACAATGATATCACCCGAGGTTGAAATAGTTTCATACGAGACTGGGAGTCCCAGAGGGGCGGGGTCAAATATCATTTTGGTATAGTAGTTAAGGTCTTAGGATAATTGTGTCGGTTGGATTGTTAGAATTTGAATCTGACGATCAATTGAAAAGAGAAAGGCCGATCGGTTCAATATATGGAGCCTTGACATGCACAGTCTTATGCACTTGAGTTCTTTGATTAGTGATCATTCCTATCTGTTATCGGTTCCTGGTCTATGCATGACCTCGGTTCGGCGTAGTTGTTTTGCGGGGAAAGGATACGTGGTGAGTGGGGTCTAGTCCTTTCCTCGGACAAATTGCAGAGTATAAATGGAAAAAGAAAATATAGCTGACCTGATGAATGGAGCATAAAAATTCTGAGTCAGTTTCTAAAGGGAATGGTCTCGATCATTAATATGTACATACGTTTAGTCGAGAGAATCGGAGCTTCGGTAATGCTTTCGACCTTGGAGTGCGAATATTTTCCTGTAAGAGCTTCAGGATTATGCAAGAATGCCTTGATTGAGAGAAGCTTGTTGATACAGCCGAGAACTAGAAAGCTCTTTGCCAATATCCAATTCTAGAGAAGCAAGAAGTGCTTGGAAACCAGGGTTTACTATTCCGTATACTGTGAAAAGTCTGCAGGGCTGAAGACAACACAGTATGTACAGGAATGGTTCATGGAATGCAGGGACTGGGGTACCATTCGCTCTCGAGAAATCGCCCCTGATATTGATACACATATTGACATCCAATGATCTTACAATCTGCTACAGATAAACGAGCGTCTGAGGTAATGGAGGCAACATGTTCTCCTTTTGTCGATGGGTTCATGACCTCATCGATGCTTGGCATGAAAAAAGATTTCAGTGTCACCTGGACATGACAGACACGACATCCGCAACCACATTAACATCACCTGCCCTCTTGTCATTGACTTCCAAGGTTTTCAATTGATATTTTGGATCGCCCACTTTCCCCGATTTTCCATTCGGACGCAGATCAGCAAGCAATTTGAGGGTCATAAGGCGGAACTAAATTTGCCGTACCCCTTCCCCCACTTTCCTGCCGAGCTTCATCTCCCCTCGATCTTTTTCTTACTACACATCAAAATGAGCGGCCGAAATATCTCATATGGGCGCGGCGGCGCTGGTAAGTCAATCAGCTTCACCCCGAATAAAATGAATTGAATCTAACCTTTATTTTTTATAGGCAACATTTCCCGCCAACAGTCCGCAACTACACCTAAGGATCTCGTCACCCCTACAATCAAACAGGAGGTCTATACCACCGGCCGCGGAGGATCCGGCAATATGGTCCAAAATAACCCCGATAGACCAGAGATTGCGCGAGAGAGTCAAGATGTGGAATCGCCTCCACTGAGAGCACAGCAGATGCCCCATCACACTGGACGAGGTATGTAGATACACGTGCCCACAAAGCTAGAAGCACGGAAGCTTATTACGGACTACAGGAGGCGTGGCCAATGCCTATATTCCTACAGCGGAAGAAGAAGAACGAGCTCGTCTACAAGAGGCTGAACTTATGCGTGTGCGCACGAATGATAGAGACCGCATCAAGGAAGTCGAACATGAACGTCAGGAACTAAGAAAAGAGTCTCCGGCTGCTTGATCGCATCGGAAATACGATAGACATTATGACTGACAAAGGGCATGGAAAGGGCATCATTCTTGTTGCCTGACAGTATTCCCGGTCTTGCCCTTCTGTCGCATATATCTGATTGGATCCCTGAGAGAGACAGGAAGTACTGCAGGCAGTACTGCGGTCATACGAAGCTCTTTCGAGACTTGATTTCCCTGGTTTTGAACTTCTTCTCTTTTTTTTTTTTTTGCTTTCCATCCTGGGCTTACATATACGGCTCATCATATTTCATTATTATCCCATTCCCGGCTCGACTATCCACACGCCGCGCGGAATGATGGGTATTTTGGAATACTTTTACAAAAGGGATTGGCGCTCGGAGTCGGAATGGATGCTGGGCTTTAGGACCTTCGAATTTCAGTTGGCGGTTCTTTTCGGCTGTTGTGATTGAACATCTGGTTAAATTTTTATCTCAGACACATAGAACACTCTAGAATTCGATTTCTATCCTTATCAAAACGCTCTCATGGATCATTATATACAGTAAACGCGCCCGTAAAGCTATTGACCCACGGGATGCATGTGGAGAACCGATTAACATGTCGATGCGAAGAATCAGTCTCTGAATTAGGTTTGGGTATGTCGTATCGGGCGCACGATGCGGTAGCAGTGCGCTATAGGAAGTACAGTATCAGCCAGAGAGATGCCTTATCATCAATCATTGGGAAAGCCATAGATCCTTGTCAACCGCTCCGGCTGCCCAGGTGACAGACTTGATGTTCGTGTAGGTCTATGAGGAGATGTGGTTCGCGATTTTGGTGCGCAAGATGTTTCTTCAGCATCACATTATTCGTCGGGTAAAAACCAGCCCATAGCATCTGCAGGCCACGCGATCAAGTCGCGCCATTCTGGCTCAAGTTCATCCACGATCTCTTTGAGAAGGCGGATTCCCCAGTCACCCATCCACCACGAATCTCGTAAATGGTGCAGCACAACAGCATAGTGGGCTAGTATAACTAGTGCAAAGGGGTTGCGCTCAGCAACCAGTTCGGGATATCGAACCGGGATGTGGAAGCACCAGCAGAAAGCAAAATCTTTTGGCTCTCCACCATTCATCAGTTGCTCCAATGAGTTGCTGAGATGCAAGATAGTTTCGTTGAAGGTTTCCTTCTCGTGGCTCGAGTCACGGAGGGCTTCGGTCTCATTCCGTCGCTGAAGAGATGAAATCACCAACCTCGACATGTTTGGCATTCTCGGCCTTGTTTCATCAGGCCGAACTAGCGAATACAGCTCGCCGGTTGTCACACGCTCCAGGGTCATTACCATGGCACCTACAAGCCAGCGTGTAAGTTGGAATACTTCTAGGAATTCATCTAGAATATCAGGTCGTTCTTCGTCTTCCACGTCGTCGTCTATCAGGCAATATGCAAATGAAAATACCATCAAGACACCACATAGTGCGAAATGGGCATCACATTGGGAATCGGTGAATTCTTGGGTACCGCTGATGTTGATTCCTGCTAATGCGAGGCCTTGGTGTTCGCGAGCAGCAGCTAGATATCGCCATTTGCGCTCCGGGCTGGTGCTTGTTCCCGCCACATGCAGCGCCGATAAGGCCAAAAGTCCGTGGCGTAGAGATGGAAATCGTAATGATAAGCGTGGAATGACGGTTTGCCATAATGATTCGGCTGCATGGTCCCGAGCCATAGATCTATATGTTGTTGTGCACCAGTGCATCATCAATTCGAGATCTTGCAAGCCGAGTGTTTCCTCCATATCAGACGACAAGTTAGTTTGGGGTGGTGGTGTCTTCGTGGAGATCTCAGCCGGGTCTGGCATCAAGTCAGTCATAATTGGCAAAGAGTCGGAGGACATAGATGTGGTCGTTGATGAGACACTCGAAGCAATCGAGGCTGAACGAGCCTTTGTATCAAGGCGTGTTAGACGAGGGCGACCGAGTTGTTGGCTTAGGACCATTTTTTGATCGATGCAGTTGTGATAGCTCGGTTCGGAGCACTAGATGTGGCGACTGTCAGAGATTCCATTTGATAATTTAATTTTCCATTTTATCTTTGCTCTTTGCTCTTCCCTTTTTTCTCGCGCAAGGCGGGGGTGATCAGGATGCATGGAGCTATGGGCGCCACGGAATCTCACGAGGATCCGAAAGGGAGGGGAGGTGTGAGAAATCACAAACGCCGGCCAATACCGGTAAGTGTCGAACATATTTGAAAATGCATACCTGATATTCTCTCTGCAAACTTTCCCGTCGAAGGCGCTTCTTTGACCAGCTAGGCATAATGCTGCCCAGATATTAAGGGATATTGATGTGCTTTGCTTTGGATATCAACAGGCTGTCAGAGCGCTCTCCTCAAGCGACATATATAAGAGAAGAAATTCAGTTCGCATGAGCGAAGCCAAGATTTAGGACGAGCAAGTAAGAAAAAAAAAAGAAAAAGGATCTTGGCCCCAAACAAATCCTGTCTACATGCTGTGGTGGGGGAGCAGGCCAACAGAATACTACGACAATGTACGGAGTATTGATTGAACAATCCTTGATAGTGGAAACCGGGAGAGCCATTCACGACGAGAAAAGGAGACAAAAACAAAAGCAAGACCTCCCAAATCGGAAAATGCAGCTTCAAATCGACAAGTGACATAATCGGGTTCTCCACTCTACATTGCGGGTTTTCGCCCTTTGCCTTCTGCAAGCTCCGGCAGGTTGCAAGTTGCGTGCCATGTACAGCTGATCTGGCACCAATGAAACATCCGTTCATGAAATCCATGTCTTGATCAACATACTCCACTGCAGACCCACGAGCAAACCATTGGCAATGAACCCGCCTAGAAAAGTCCATTCAGAATCCTAGTTCGCGGGTGCAGCTCGGTTTTTTTCACTCCTACACCCTTTTTCCATCTCCACTGAGGCCCGCGGGGGCCAAAACGGCAGCGCGTCTTGCCGCATCGCGATTAGGCCGACTGGGGGATCCACAAAGACCCCACCGGGTGACATCCCAATCGCATCTTATAGGCCGAGTCTATCCGCATTAAGTGTATCGCTGAGCCATGCGTTTTCCAAAACGGGGCAAACGCAACATGGTCCATGCATGTTACGAGCAATCGATAGGTGACGAGCGGAAGATGCTTTGCTCCACAAAGGGAGGTCTTCCCATTCATCCCCTGGTTGCATGGAAGATGTACTTTCGTGTTTGTGATCTACATGCGATATACACACGGCGATTTTTCGAGGAAATCACGCGGAGTACACGGGGTACACTGTCTTCTGCCTCGGCAGTCCTTACCGGTAGATGATTGCCTACTATTTACAGTTACAGTTTTTTTTCTCTTGTCCGTACTCCGTACTCCGTAATACGAATATTTATATGAATGAGGGGTTCTTCTATTTCCCCAGGCATCAATATTCAAAAATAAGAAAACTCTTTTTTTAGGCACTTTTGACTTTATTCTCGAATACATCTAGACGTTTCTTTCTGCCCGGTCGCATGGTGCTTGGATCCTGTTGGGGTTGCGTCACTGACGTGCGCCACGTCTCTCGGGGCTTCATAACCGATGCCCCTGCTTTTGCCAGATATAGCTAGATGCGATCATACCCAACAGTTAGGCGTTCTCCGAGATTGAATTTGATTTTGGGGGTCGCAGTGGAACCGAATGATGCTTTCCTTAATGTGAAAACCTGAAACTCCCACGTCAAATCCCACTTCTACGGGCTACGGCCCCATTTATTAACTTAATGTGGCATGCGGCCCGTGTATTGATCAAAGCCAATACTACGCGAGCCAGGACGTGTCGCTACAAGGCTCTATAATGCGATCTAGGTACGCCTGTGGAGTGCGAATCCTACTGTGGTGTGGAGAGCCTCGCCGATTGTGCCGTTACTTGTTTGGGGATATGCACATCTTATAACTCTTCCCGAGTGCATAATTTCTAAATTAATTTCATCTCAAGTGGTCCATGCTCCCTCGGATCGGCGCCTAGTTCTACGGAGCACAGGTTGAAATTAACCCCCAGCCCCCGGGTCTGGATGCCGTGATCCGTGCGTCCATGTGCTACTGCTGCTCGCTAAGTAACGTTGCCGTGTTAGGCTATACGCTCGTGAGCTTTCAGTGGCTCACCGGCATCGGTGTGGTCTGACCTAGCACCTTTAATCTTGGAGATCATAAAATCACAAGTTTATTATCATGAGCTAGTTTAGTCTCGCAGATAACGAAAAGTACCCGGGCACAAGAGTCTGCAAGTGGGCACTCATGATCGTTGAGGGCGGTTTACTTCATACACATACATATTGATGTCGGACCTCGGGGCCGACGGGTGCCAACAGTTCGGTAGACCGCAAAGCAAAATATGGGCGCAAATCACATTAGATGCACATCACGGCCCCAGTGGTCACATCCGACATTCCCGGCATCCAATTGCAGCATGAATGACCCTACTATTGGTCGCCTTTGAGTTCGGTGCTGGGATTACGAAAATCCTCATTTTTTAGCATTCGTGTAATGGAAAGAAAAGGGCGCATAAGGCTTCAATTCAAATATTGAAAGGTTGCCTAAGCACAGTCACATTCTGTAGGAAGAGCCTGATGATCGCCCCACAGCCTGCCATTTTCAGAAAATGGGCATATATCATAGATCATCACCCCCAGGGCTTCGAACGGTGCCGACGGTCGATTATAGAAGCACGCAATATAGCCTTATAAGCTAGAGCCTTCAGGAATGCGACCAAAGCAGGAATTAGCGAGAAATGGTAGGCCTAGTGGCGGTATCGGCTGCACGAGACATCACTTATTGCCCAAAGTAGTTGTTGCACACCGGAAGAGCGGTATGTCAAGGGTTGAAACGATTATCGAGTCTTGGAAAATGACGCGTCCTTTAACACAAGAAGGATTCAACGATTGGACAGACCGGAAAGGATATCATGCCAAGGGTCAGGAGTGAGCCTCCAGAACTGATTTCCCTCGACTGTGCCCGAGTCGGTAGATGTTGACGTGGGTTCTTATCCGAATCGCCCTGTAATCTTCTCTCGATCGGGTAGTAAGTGCGCCATTTGGCTAGTTTAGACTTGCAGATCACCCCACTGAATTTATCTGCTATTTAATTATAGGCGTAATATTCTTCTCAACAAAATGCTGTGGGGATAAGCCTGTCGGACGTACTAGTAGCCGCTGGGAATAATTAAGCATATACTTTTAAAAGCTAATGTTTGAGTAAATTGAACCTTGAGTTATTTATTTGGTTCTTCAGCAACAGCCACCTGGGCATCTCAGTATCCCCAGTGACCCAGGGCCATTACTAATCTCTACATAAAATCAATTCTCGAGCCATTCTTTCTATAACCTCTTAGCTACATGTACCATTAACTGCATTTCCATCGGTTTTTCAAGGTTGGTAGATATATTATGTTGAGTATTAGTTTTATTGTTCTTTGCTACTTCTGACTGGCTAACGTATTAACAAAATCTTCGACTTGGAGCTGCTATAGTTTCAAGTTGCTCCCAGCTCGGGGTAGCCAAATTAGTGTCCGTGGCATAGCTATTATCTGTCGACATACCGGTGGAAAGTTTTAGCAGAAGATACGTTGTTTCAAGATATGGATGTTTTATGTATCATCATATTGTAAGTGGCGGAGAAAATTGTGTCTGCTGGCAACGACGTAAAAGGTGCGAAGCTACGAAATGTTGTTAATTCTAAGCTACCATGAATTTCATGTTCTAGACTGCTAAGTGCTGAGAATGACCCCTAGTCAAAGAACTTGAACAAATTCGCTGAATGGCAACATCCAAAGACTTCAAGATACAATGCAATGGTATTACAAATTCATGCTTAAACTGAACTAAATCGGGCGTGACGATGTGGCTGTTATTCTTTCGTCCAAATTGATTTCTCGGCCATAAATGCTGCTTAGAACAGCACTTCAGTATACGCTGTTGAGTTGGATAATACCCAATCTCGAATACGGCTGCTGCGATAGTCAAGCGGGGACTGAGAAGAAGCATCTTCCTTTGCTTGGTCACTTGGTGCCAGTCCAGATCTTTCACCTCCCTCTACAGCATTTTGAGACTTTGCTTGGGCATGAACATTTCCCATGCAAGTGAGATTAAGTGATCTCTTTTGTATTAGACCCAGCACTAAGTCCTCAAGTCGATTGATACGATCTTTCATGTCGCCATTTCCTTGGGAGTGTGCAGGCAAGGCATGTACCTGAGGGTATATACACGAAACTCCATGGCCACGATTTAAGCAGCGACTGAAAGACTTAAGTCGATCACATCGCAGTCTATCTTTAGAGTTAGCGTATAAACCTGTAGGTATCTATGATGTGTTATGAATATAACGCCGGAGTGAAAAGGGGTGGGAGGAAGAGATGGCGAGGTTCTGCGAAAATTGCAAGCTAAAACTGGAGATCTTCAAGAGAGCCAATTTGAGATTCGCCAATGGGATTGCTTACTTGCGTCGACGACAGGTATTGTGGCTTTGCTGGAGCTTGTTTCGCCTCGACGGCAGCGGCAAAAGTTCGATCATGATCATCCCGCGAGCGACTTGTGCTTGAAGGCCCAAACGATTATTTAAGTGTAATATAACAACCTAGCATTTTGTGCATTGATGAAGGCTATTTATTTCAATGAGAAATATTCAAAGGTCATATGAGAACGTCCCTAGGCGGGTTTTCGGACATAACGCGGAGGATCGTCTATCGTCCGAATTCTTAACACCGGCCAATCATACTACAGTACTGGAGCTAGCGGGTACATAGTCATGTTGAGAGCACTGCGGAACAATGAAGAACAAAGGAAAAGAAAAGAGGCTCGGGTTAAATCTGCGTCGATCCCATGCGACTAGAGTCACACAGTTATAAGAGCAATTAGGCAGCCGTTGATATGGACAGAGAATAGGGAGTAGAGAGGGCGCAGCGCTTAATTCACAAAGTCCAAATCTTGAAATTATTAGCTTTTCACGATAAAGGAATCGCACTCCGCGGTCATAACTAATAAGCCATTCCGAATCGAGGAGGCTTTCCTGTATACTATATCTTCACCAAGCTCGGTCGATCAAGGGTAACCTCCGATCGATTTTTTTTAAAAAGCCAACAGACGGGCATTTGTTAAATACCTCTTTCTCTCTATCTTGATTTGCAAAATTACCACATAATTAATCAACACTCCTCAATTGTTCGGGGATCTCATTCTCAATTCAATGTCAACATTATCAAAAACAGATATTGAAATGGAGTCACAGCCACTGGACAACGTCACCTGTGATCCCGAGCTGGCTCGGGACAAGGTAATTGAAAATGAGGAAGACTTCATCAAGGCTGACTGGAATGGTCCTAGCGACCCAGCAAACCCTCGGAATTGGTCATCAGGCAAGAAACTCGTCCAAGTCATGCTAGTCAGTGGGTTCACACTCTACTCGTAAGTAAATTGGTTCAATTCTTCTTTACGACGATCTCTATCTAAAGAAAAACAAATGAACAGGAATCTTGCCGCTGTAATGTTTGCCCCAGGTGCTCAAGATCTCGTGGAGGAGTTTGGTATCGCAAGCAAAACTGTGGCCTATATGACAGTCACGATTTATCTCCTGGGGTTTTGTATAGGACCACTTGTTCTATCTTCACTATCAGAAACATACGGTCGATTGATTGTCTATCATATTTGCAATCTGTTCTATATCGGGTTTACGGTAGGATGTGCTTTGAGCACTGATACGGGAATGTTCTTGGCCTTTCGTTTGCTGGCTGGTATTGCTGCATCTTCCCCAATGTCCATCGGGGGTGGCACAATTGCCGATCTCCATGTTGAAGCTGAGAGGGGAAAAGCGATGGCAATATTTGGTATGGGTCCTCTTCTTGGTCCGGTTAGTAGTATCACCATGGCGTACTTGATGAATGCTCTTGTTCTAACATATTGCAGGTCATTGGTCCTGTTATTGGCGGATTTGTTTCACAGTATATCGGCTGGCGCTGGACATTTTGGTTAAACCTCATTTTTGTGAGTGATATACATGTTCTAGCTTCATATCAGTCTCTAATAGCCACTTCCTTATAGTCATGTACCATATCTCTGGTTGCTGTGGCGTTCCTGAGGGAGACCTACCAGCCAATACTTCTCGATCGCAAAGCCGCTCGTCTACGTAAAGAGACGGGAAAGCCCGCGCTATATCCCCGGATTTCGACCAACCCAGGACTCGCGCCTTCACAAGTTCTCAGGCACTCTATGATGCGACGTACCAAGATGATATTTCTATCGCCGATCGTATTTTTGATCTCAATATACTGCGCCTTCATGTTCGGTTTGCTCTATCTCCTCTTCACAACATTTCCAAGTGTTTTTGAGGAGACTTACGGCTGGGGCCCAGGAATATCTGGACTTGCATACCTTGGACTTGGTATAGGCATGATATTTAGCATACCTCTATTCGGTCTGCTTAGCGACAATTTATTGAAACAGCCACGTGGAGGCACAGTTTCCCGCCCTGAGCTTCGCCTAATTTTGATGATGTGGTGTTCACCATTAGTCCCTGTTGGCTTTATCTGGTATGGCTGGAGCGCTAGATTTCAAACACATTGGATCATTCCTATCCTTGGAACTGGCTGTATTGGAATTAGTGCATTTTTGATTATGATGCCGGCACAACTATATCTCGTGGATTCATTCGGGACTGAAGCGAGTGCTTCAGCTCTAGCTGCTAATACTGTTTTGCGAAGTCTATTTGCTGCATTTCTTCCTCTGGCAGGATCCTCCATGTACGATCGGTTGGGTCTGGGGTGGGGGAACACATTGCTTGGATTCATTGCTCTTGCCTTTGTCCCAGTTCCCTGGTTGTTCTTCAAATATGGCGAATATTTGAGAGCTCGCTTTCCAGTGAACTACTAACGTTCCCGGTCATACCATAAATCTTTGATCTGTGTATTGATCGCTGGAACTCTTTTCGGCCATCTTTACCACATAAATATAGGAAGTCACCAAAAGGTTGTTGATCTGGGTACGGCGGGTGTTTCAAGTTAGCGCCTTATATGGGTAAACCTGAGGGCCTGCGCAGGGTTCTTACCACATGCAGCCTGGAATGAATCATCTTCTATGACTCAAAACCCACACTCTTAATTTGAACAAAAATGTGAACTTCCCTTTTATATATTACACTTCGCTTTAAATTTCTAATGGCTAGATATTTCACTCTCAGGTCATGGCTTCAGACCTGCTCAGGCCTCTCGCGGTGTTTTGCAGCCACGCAGACAGTCAACGCTATATCAAAAACATCAGGAATCTCGGCGATGCGTGGCGAAGCCTTGCAGAACAGCCTATTCCTGAGTGTGACAAACACTCGATCGTTGCTGAAACCACCTTTGATTTCACCTTGAAATTAATAGACAGTCCGAAAGAACAATCTCAGTCTAGCCAAGCGGCTATTGAGATGCTAACCACTGAGTCTAATCTGTCTACTTCATCCGCCCACTATTCCAGGCCAACCGGTCGCCCTCGACACTATCGTATCTTTGCTGACTATGGCACGGATTTCATTTAGCGAGACCCGAATGATGTTACACCAGAAGAGGGGTGCAGTCATTTAGACGCAGATGAAGCACTCGCTCCTTACCCTCTATCTGTCTTGAAGTTATATTATGCCTGGGTAGACACTTATACCGAGAACGTCAAAGAAAGACGTGAATAAACCCAGGATCATTATGCACCAGTATTCACCGTTTCTGAGGAGATGGCTTGGAATGTGGCTGGGTACTTGTTGGCATGGCGTATTGTCATGGCACCTGATGTTGGGCGGCTCGAGTTTGAAGCTGGTGATTCAAAATATGTACTGGAGAAAGGCAAGGAAATAAGTGTAACTCTAGCTTTTCTGCAAGACCAGGCTGATTATCTAGCCAAGGGTTCGGTGTAGTAGTCAGTCATAGCTATCCATATCTTTGTTGCCATTCTTACCTAAGATTCTTGCATTGTATCGATTCCCCCGTTCAAGTTGTTGATAGTTCTTTCCCCTTTATTTCTCGGCCCGCATGAAAGCGACAGCGGCTAAGGTGGGGTTGCAGCGGAAAATATGGGACGTAGAGTGATCTGGGCTATAGCGGGACACCACACCGATAAAGCTACTATCGCCCACTATCGCTAAACCCCCGCCTTCAGCTACCCGTAAACTGTAACATCGACTCCAACTTCTCTTCTACAACTATTTCATATCCAAAATGGCACCTATCAACCCCCCTGTCTCAGCGCAAGAGCTTGAGATTCTTTCAACAAAGGCGATTGCAGCGAAAGCGTCCGCCTACTGTCCTTACTCTAAGTTCCGCGTCGGCGCGTGTATTCTTACCACGTCGGGCGAATTTGTGGTTGGCGCCAATGTCGAAAATGCCGCATACCCAGTAGGAACGTGTGCAGAGCGAGTCGCATTCGGTACTGCAGTTGTGAGTTAAATCCCTTTTCTAGTCTGGTTGACTTTGTCTCGACCTTTGCATAAAAACTGATTATGAAATCTATAGGTGGCGGGACATAAAGATTTCAAAGCGCTTGCTGTTGCTACAGACATTAGGCCAGCGGCTTCGCCCTGTGGAATGTGTCGGCAATTGTACGCTTTCGTCTTTTCCGTTCCTTGTTAATACTTAGCTGACATTGTTTAGTATTCGCGAGTTTACCGGTCCTTCATTCCCAGTGTACATGTATGATGTTGATGGATCATATGTTGTCAAAACGATGGATGAGGCACGTCATTCCTTCTGATTCATTAAAGCTATAACCATTATTGACCTGACGACTCATACAGCTGCTACCGGATTCTTTTGGTCCTGATAACTTGCCCCATTGAGCCTTGGAACCCGCAATCTCAAGAACGCTGGGTAGGATCTAGAATAGACCTGTTGACAAGCTTCTTACACGCAGCCCTTCCAGTTTGACTCTCCGGGGAGCCTTGGCTTGCCGATCTGGCTCTTCAACAGTACCTAACGTATGTACTGCCCAGCCTTGTACATCCATTTGATATGAATGCAATAATGGAATTGAAGAATTAATCAATCCATGGTAAGAAACGGCTATTCTCTTCCATACTTAATGCCTTTCCATTCCCATAAAAATTCAGCATCGTCAACTAGGTTATCCTCATCACGTGCATGAGGTATAAGCTTGTTAATTCCATAGACTTGCTTCAATTTATAATTCTCAGACTGAATAATCTCTCTCAATCTGTTGACCTACGTATCGAAATTCTCAGTTACCCTTTTTGTATCACAAAATGGTCAAGTACTTCAGGCTATGCGGTAGACTGTCCGCTAGCATGCCTCTCGCTCACGTCGTACACCTGGCAAAGTATCCCAAAAGGCCGGTTCCGAGACTCAGAGGCCTTGAAAAATTCGCGTGCATCGGTGGGGCGTGGGCAACGAACTGTTATCCTGGTGCTCGATGTGATAGCCCTGCTCCATTTTATCAATTTTTGGACGCGTCGCTCTCGGATGGTTGGAAGTGGTCGCAGCGATTTCCCCACCGGAACGAAATCTTGGCTTACTTCGCTTACGTTGATTCTAAGGTGAACATAAGCCAAGAATATGATTTTGAGGTCAGTGTCACCAAAGCTGAGTTCGATGAGAATGAATCAATATGGAATATAGATGTCAGCGATGGGAGAACTTTATCGGCACGATGGCTCGTACCAGCGGTCGGCTTTGCCTCTCATATCTCAATTCCTGATATTCAAGGACTGGGAAAATTTCAAGGCGCAGTCATTCATACCGGGGCTTGGCCAAGCTCTGGGTATAACCTCAAGGATAAGAAAGTTGCTGTCATCGGAACAGGAACTTCCGCAAATCAGGTTATTCGGGAGATTGAGCCACGCGTTTCATCTATGACTGTCTACCAGAGAAGTCCGGCCATCGTCTTGCCACAGTCACCCACGGTTCCTGAAAGCACAACAAGCTCTTTTTCTCTATCAGAAGATGAGAAAATGACATTTGCTGCAAAGTCGCTTTCCACGTTTACAGGGTTTGACTACCAGTTCCTTAGCCCACACGCTGTCCCAGCAGGGAGTCCGCAGAGGCTCCGGTATTATGATCACGTTTACAAAAAGGGCGGATGGAAATCTGTTTTTTTCCAATTTTGAAGATTTCTGGTATGATATTTCCGTCAATCAAGATGTATATTCGTTTTGGGCAGAGATAAATCGTGCCAAAATCCGTGACCCGGTGAAGCGTGATTTGCTTATTCCGAAATTGCCGAAAGAACCAATGGGTGTGCAATGACCATGCCTGGCTGACAATTACTATGAGACTTCTAACCTTCCTCATGTTGATCTGGTAGATGTCACGAAAAATCCGCTGGAACATATCACGACAAGCGGGATTCAATCTTGCGGCAAACATCGCGAATACGACGTGATTATTTTGGCCACAGGATCCAAGCCCTCCGCTAGCGGACTTGTGGGATTGAACATCACAGGAAGAAACGGTGTAGACCTGGAAACCGCCTCGCAAAATTCAAAGAAATCTTGCTTGGGTATGACCGTTCCTGGCTTCCCTAACATATTCTATCTCAACGGCCCCGGAGCCCCAACCGCCCGCGTAAATGCTCCTACGATTATAGAGCAGGAAAGCCAATGGATAGTATCTACACTTGGATAACTCCGCAAGCACAATATAACGAGCTGTGAGCCAACCGCTAGTGCGGTTAGCAGCTGGCGTCAAGAAGTCGAGTCACAATGGTGAAAGTCCCTGGATATGGCAAAACACTTGTTAGAAGATCCAGTTCAAGCTGGCAACACTGGCACTACGGAGCTCACATGGTAATTCACTAAAAATAACCTTTCTTCTGATCTCTCTGCTAATGGTCTTAGGGTACGTGAGATTGTTGAATATGGCATTAAATTGAAGGAATGCCAGCCGCCAAAGTTGCTAGGATTTGATGTTTCTCGGGATACCTATCAGACCCCAAGGGGATTATTAGTCGAAGGCCTTGCCAATTTGTGAGAGGCCGTGCATTTTTAGCCTTCTGTCAAAAAGGTATGACACAGATTGCTTGCCTCATTCAAATCTTGAGACTCATACTTGCTACTTAAACCGTGTTCACTTTCACGCATCTTGTCGCTAGAACGTTGTCATCAAATAACGTGATAATGAGGGAATCTTTTTCTTTTCTTTTCTTTTCTCTTTCTTTTTTGAAGAGAGAGAAAAAATGCGTTACCCTCGACAACCAGCCCTTCTGAGGGCATTTCTAACGCGGCAGCGGCCATTATGAGTCTACTCACAGGCCCGTCTGGCGTGTTTACGCAGTAACCCCTCTATGCCTAGTTCTTCCCCCAATCCCTCAAATGAGGCCTAGTCATTCTTGAACATTAGTCTATGTGGAAATAATCCACAGTACTATCATCTGAGCTTGCTTGCCAACACCTAAATGCCTAAGGTTGATTGGCAACAGATAAGTGGGCATGGAAATGGACAGATGGACAGTAGAAGAGAAGAGAGAAGAGAGGCGCTACAGGTATAGTTTTCAGATACAAAAAAAAGAAAAGATGGCTTCATTCATCGATCAATATACGAAATTTAGTGGCAGTATGACTATCATGATGGTGAATGGGACAAACAAAGGCCCTGGGGGCTTGACTATCGTATGGGTATTATAAGGCTAAAATCAGCACAGCAGGAACGACCGCCAATGTGATCACACCTAACCCCTTTCCAATGCGTGGGCTAGCTGAGCCTGAGTCCTTCTTCGTCCCTGGTACACCATCCTTGCCTGATGTAATCTCAACGATATCGTCTTCGGCTTCAATGTCCCAACTAAGCTTCGCCAACGAAATTTCGTCGTTATCAATGTCGAAGACTGTGTAAATCATACTGATGAAGTTGGCGCCTAAAACTATGCTTCCTTCATCTTGATAATCCTTATTCTCACAGATGGTAAAATAGCACGTCTCATTATCCGAAGTCCATTCATAGTCATCCTGAAAGTACCTGTCTTTGCTAACAAACTCCCACAGGGGGAATTGTAATTCCAATCCGCCGAATTTAAACTCTATTGTTGAGTTTTCACTTATTGCGTTACAAGTGAAGTTCACTTGCCCCCAGTCATCCGCAACAGAGGTGTTACCTATCTGGGAATTCAGGGCCTCAGCCACTGACTTTGGGACATAGGTCATTCCGAAATCAATGTCAAATACCGCATCCAGGGGAAATTCCTTGGATGCCGCGGACGTCTCGTTGATTGAGATCCCATCCATATTGATACGGAAAGCTTTAAAAAGATCTGAACCGTTGACTATGGGGAAAGTGTGTAGAGAGCCGTTGTACTGGGCCTTGTTCACGCCGCCGAACAGAACCATGTCGTTATAGAGACTGAAAGCCGGTGAGTTGATGGCACCGGTATCAGCCAATGCCTGAGTCAAGGAGGTGGAAGACGCATTTCCGTAACCAAGACCTAAAACGTCTAAATAAGTTTAGGTTAGTTATTATACCACCCGCGTATCGATAGGCCAAACATACTACCAGTATAATCATCATTAGTGATGATTCCCATTTTCATATCATCAATCTTGACCCCGCCAATTGACAAAACATCCGTCACGAAGTCACCGGTTGCCATCGACCCGGTGTCATTATATGCAAATTTGCCCTCGAGCTTCTTGGCAGTTGTCGAGGCTGTTCGGTTGTAGGATCCGTCCCCACCACAACTGTCATCACTGTAAAGCTCACACTCCCCAGCGCCCACACCATTAAGCCAACAGACATTGCTCCAAGTATTGAAGTAGGCTATGAATTGCTGAGGCGGAGTGCCGAATGTCATGTTTGCGCGGTAGCCGGCGTACTGAAAACTGTAGTTAGCCTCCAAGTCATTCTTAGTCTGAGCGCTAAACCTACATTAATGTCTTCATCTTCAAGACCGATTTTAATTGTCTTTGACCGCTTGTAAATCTCCCGAGAAGTATCTCGTTCGCGTACCATTGGCACTGCGAGTACCGCCGGACTGTCTCTCTTTTCCAAAGTCAATGCATTGGATAAGGCTACACCAGCCAAGCCAAGCAGCCAAGCCGACCCACTGCGCATGGTGATAGACGCTTAAAGGGTGGAATAAGATCTGATAAAAGAGAATGGGGCTGAAGGTGAGGACGAAGAAAAAGATTTCACCCCTATCTCCTGGTAGGGCCCTATATTTAAAAGCCCACCAGGAGGGACAAAGGCGTATCAGACCCTGGTCACAAAATGCGAAAATGGTTTAGTGAGGGTTTTAGCGGCCGCAGAAAATCCACCACGAAAAGAAATTCTACTGAACTAGAAAAATTGCCCCAAATTCAATTTTGAATGGTTTTTTCATCTTAAACTTCCAATGACCGGCATCACACCCGAAACTCAACTACGGTGAGTGGCAGCCAGAAAGCATAACATGATGTTTTCTAACAAACCCTCAATTTTGACCTCAATAATAGAAGGGTCTTCGTTACATGATTTGGCCCCCAGGACCCGATACTTAGCCTCTCTTGGCAGGGTCCATCGATGCCCAAAGTGAACTAGCGGGGAGAAGGAGCCGCTGTGTTATCTTAAATATCTCTTCAAGTACTATGAGTCAGGAGTCGCACAGTCCCTTCAATTTGAAGCCTCATGGCAATCTCTGGTGAGTCATCTGTTGCCTTCAGCGCCGTCTTGGATGCCTAATCGTCGCCTTTGCTGTCCCTGTTGCGATTGCAGCTCAGTAGGCTGAATCTTCAAGATCCTTGCGCGGATGATGGACGAGTCTAACATTGAGTCTTATTGTAAGTGGTTGTGTTAGTCTGTGGGTGTCGGTATGTAACGTAGTGGACTCCATTGTTGTACACTCGCGTCTCCGTTCTCCGTTCTCCATACTTAGGCTTAGCCCCAAAACATCTTGTCTAATAATGCAACTTGAAGTCTCTTCGGAGTCTAATCGTGCAGTCTCGATAATTTTGGACTGGCTATATTATAATTACTCGCGCTGTATCCCATGACTCTATAGAGGGTCGTCGTTCCTGAATGCTGCAGGTCCTTTGTCTGTCATCCCAACTCCAATTCAATTTCACTATTTCCGGTCTGGGTTTATAATATTTCATCAAATATGCAATAATTTTGACGCGAATAGTTCAATAATTGGCCCGATCCTCCTCGTGAACCATAGTTTTATCTTTCAATGGTTGGAACAGCCAAGCTTTTTCAATCTTGCGGTTGACGTACAAGATGTCCATGGGATCCATATTTCTTGTATTAACGCCGAACTCGGATGCGCCACTATCTGCCGTTTTTTCTTCCAATGGCCACCAGTAACATCTTAATTCGGAAAGGTAATTTCAGCCAAGTCATCAAGATCCATAAACCATAAACCGAAGAGACTTACACGCAGCCGCAATTCTCGCAGAAATTGAAGGAGATCTCTTTATCTCCCCAAATGTATTGAGAGAGTTTGGCGCCTTCTTTGTTGTCAAATTTGATTTCATTCACTTTGTAGTAACCCCAAGCGGCTGCGTAGCGCCGACAGATTGTACATTGACATTCGTTGATTTCCTCTGGTACACGAGGCAGGATTACCGTGATAGCGCCACAATGGCAAGTGGATTTAAGGGGTTTGTCCGCCATCTTAATCGAAATGTCAGGCCAGAGAAGGTTACGTAGAACAAACAGGGTTGAGCTGGGCACAGGGACTGGGGTTCTAGTGGCACTTTCAAGACAAGGGTATTTTGTTATGGAGGAGGGAAACGGGAAGTCATCGGCAGTCAGAAGGTCCGACACACGGGGGACCGGGAACCGTGCCCTTCACTGAGCGGCTTACATGTAGGAACTCCGAACTCCGAAATTTATCTAGACTAAGCATATTCAATCTTACGTCTTTCAATAATCAATTAATATTTTCGCTGCACCATATTTCTCATGTAGGTTGACGTAGCCTTTAACATAAAGTATACAGGAGGCAATTTTCAATGTATGCCACGGGTGTAACATCTTCAAGTTGCTCCACTGTACGCATATCAGTACTTTTAGCTGGGGTGGGGTATTATCTCTGTCTTGTATTCGATGTCGACGGTGTAGTATAACTACATGGAGGAGACTCGGGGCGGGCATGTTTGTACTGTTTGACTATGTTGTTTGGTTTGAAGCTCCAAGGAATTCAGTTGACTGCCTCTATAGGCACGCGATGGAGTGATTAGTATTTTATCTGCTCCAATAAACCATGGAAGACACCTGCTCGTGCGAGATCGCCCAGGGAGAGATAAAGGGGTTTTGGGGGTCAACGGAAAATATAGCCAGAGTGAAAAGGCGCACCCTCTGTTCTTGACCCTGAAGATATGGCTTCACAGGGAAGAGAATGTTTGAAAAATTGGTGAAGCAAAAACATCCTATCCCCGCTATCCTAGTTGTGTATGAGGTTAAAAAAAAGAGATGGGTTAAGGAGTGGAACTTGAAACAGGTATGCCGCCGGAGATTGCCGTATCTCCGTCAAAATGCTTCGCATAACTCCATGTACAGGTAACAGATGAGTTGGCAATGACCTGAGTTATACACGACTTCGAGATATTGTGCGCATAAATTTAAGTTATTTCCATATTCCTTGAAAATAGCATAAATCTCCCAAAGTTAAGGAGTTTACCTATGCAGTGGGATTTATCCACTGATGTTCATAAGGCTACGGTGAAAACTGATTCAGCGGCCCACTTTTATCCTCCGAAACGTATTTACATTGGCTACACCAACTGTTTGGTGGATCCCTGAATCATTGCCTCCGCTTTGTATGGATCGTGCAGTGGTTAGATCCGTCAACATGGAAAAGATGCAAGATGCTTTGCCCTACGGAGCCCCTAACGGATAATGATTTCTGGAAAGATCTGACGATTGGATGGACTTTAAATTGATCTGTCATTCTCTCTAAGCTTACCTGCGATTTTAGTTCATAAGTGCCTTGCCTTTCCCTTTCTTCGTTCTTTCTAATATCTTTTAATACCTTCTTACGGAAATCGCCTGCACGTTCCTTCAATGTTGTCTGATTAATTTCGCCTTCCCTCATTACCGGACCTGTCTCAATCTCCGGCACTTTTTCTTTTCCCTCTCCATTTCTTCTTCGTCTCTTTTCAGTTCAAGTATGGGTTCGCAACAGCAGCAAGAGAGTGTCACGACCCTCTCGGTGGACAATCATGATGAAAAAGCCGACAGGGAGCTCGACCTCGAAAAACAGCCTACGAATAAACCAATTACAAATGCAGCCTCAGCTCTACCACTATACCCCGAGACAGACCTGAGTCGCGGACTCGTTGGATGGGATGGGCAAGATGATCCTGCAAATCCTCAAAACTTTGCCGGTTCCAAGAAATGGGCCTTGCTCGGTCTCATCAGCGCATTCACATTTGTATCACCACTTGCATCTAGCATGTTCTCACCCGCTGTCGTCTATGTTGGGGAAGATTTCAATGAGTCAAACGAGACAATTCTCTCCATGAGTGTCAGCATCTATTTAATCGGATACACTGTGAGTTCCTCCTAAGCTTTCCTTATCTTCCCACTGGATGAAAACCAGCTAATAATATAATTTCTGTATGGTAGGTTGGGCCACTCTTCCTGGCCCCCTTGAGCGAGATTTATGGTCGCCGGGTAGTTCTGAGTAGTGCTAATTGGTTCTTTGTCGTTTGGCAAATTGGCTGTGCTCTTGCCAAAAACATCGAAACTCTCATTGTCTGTCGTCTATTTGCAGGTATAGGAGGATCCGCCTGTGTAACCCTTGGTGCTGGAGTGGTTGCAGACTTGTTTCCTCGAGAGTCTCGCGGACGAGCAACTTCGATCTGGAGTATGGGCCCATTGATAGGTCCTGTCATAGGACCCATTGCTGGCGGCTTTCTGGGGGAGCAAGTCAGCTGGCAGTGGGTTTTCTGGCTTTTGCTCATTCTTGGTGGGTCTATGCAGGCAGGGATTGAAGTTCTTAACAAGGAAACATACGCCCCCGTTATCATCAAGTGGAAGGTTCAAGAGCTGTCCAAGGAACTTGATCGCACTGATCTGATCAGTGCGTATGATGTTGGCAAGGAGCCACAATCTACCAAGCAAATCCTAAAACGAAGTCTGCTTCGCCCTGCGTTGCTAATTTGCAAATCCCCAATCGTGATGGCTCTCTGCTTGTATATGGTAGGCTTCGTAAAGAATATCCACATCACACACATTCGCATCTTGCTAACGGAATATATAGTCTCTAGTATACGGCCTTTTATACCTTTTCTTCACAACGATTTCCACCGTTTTCACCAGTACCTATGGATTCAGTGTTGGCGTGTCGGGACTTGCGTATCTAGGAATCGGCCTAGGTTTTGCAGTAGGCCTTTTAATTATGGGTCTGACCAATGATCGTATGGTTGCAAGGCTCACTGCTCAGAACGGCGGCAAGTTCGAGCCTGAAATGCGCATGCCAACTATGATCATTTTTGCCTGCATTATACCAATCAGTTTCTTTTGGTACGGTTGGACTGCTGATAAGCACGTCTTCTGGATTGTTCCCATCATTGGCATGTTTCCATTCGGCGTTGGCATGATGGGAGTATTCATGCCTATCCAGACATACGTGATTGATTGCTATCCGGCTTATGCGGCTTCGGCTAATGCGGCATTGACGGCAACACGATCGCTTGTCGGTGCTCTTCTACCTCTTGCTGGGCCATCCATGTTTGATTCATTGGGTCTTGGATGGGGCAATTCATTACTCGGATTCCTGGCGCTCGCGTTTGTCCCCATTCCAATCATCTTCATCAAATTTGGAAAGAATATTCGAGAGAGGTGGCCTGTCGATCTGGAAGGCAAAAAGATTTGAGAAAGAGAATGGGATAAAATCCTCATATAGAGCTCAAAGGGTTTTCAACTTTTGAGCATAGCACAGCTTTCTGATTTGACGCTATAGAATACCTGAAGTAACGTGTACAAAATTCCAAGAGTTGCATGAGAAAAATATACATGTTTTTCATGAAAATATAGATACGTTAATAATCAATTAATTGAAATCGTTCAAATAAAACTGCGCTGAATACTGGGATTATTTGACATTATCTTTATCACGATATTGTAAATACTATTGAACTCACATCAACCCCGGTCATCAGTTGTGGGAAACGACTTATAAACTCTGGAGTAACACCCCATCCTTCCTCTTTCATGAAAAGCTCAAGGAATGCCGGTTTAATGCATATCTCATTCCTGCTGTCTCGCTCCAATATCTTGACACCCCAAGGCCACCGAATTTTCACACAGCAACTAAGCAGCCCAAACAAAGATTCCTGATCCATCTTATAAATCTGCCATTGACGAATTACGTTTAGCCTTACCTTTGGCCACGGAATCAAGCTCAATGCAATAGGGTGTGGGGTGGTCATTTGATCCTCGGTGGGTCGGAAGCATTTGGGAATTTGCTCATAGGTCTCTGGACTAGGTACCACGATCCAGCGGGAAAAGTGATACATTACCCAGCCCATCGCTAGTCTTTCGGGATCCCGAACGGGTCGCTGCTCTATCCGCAGGTGTATCATATTTGCGAGCATATTTGCATGGTCACCATATAAGATCGAGAGAGGCGATGGTAGAGTGTCGGGACATGATGCTACTTGCTCTGGATAGGCAAACCACGCACAGTATAAGGTCTTTGGATCCGAGAAGTCATCAGAGTAGATAGGTGGTTTATCCCAACCTGATTCAGCGCTTGTTAAGGGTCTTGGGCGTGTTGGCAAAGTGGAGGATGTAGCAGTTGGAGAAGTGTTCAGATTTGGGATCCCTTCTGGAGTTGTCTGAGGTATCAATTCAGTAGCAATAAATCCTGGTGATGGCCATAAATTTGAGTTGCCAGGCCCCTGTGTCTCTTTATCCCAGGAAGTCACGAGATGTCTCAGGGATGTTTCACGCGCCACATGAGTATCGTTCTGTTTAGAGAGATCTGTAATTATCTGGAGGAGCTCCTGGACGCCATTTTCATTATGGTATTGTTCGCAATGGGCCACTTTCTCCTCGAGATTTGCCTGATATCGCAACTTTTTATCTCGGAGATTCTGTTGAGCACGCCGATCGCGTAGACGTTTCTTTTCTGTGGCAGATATTTCTGCCATTATGGGAGCCAGATCGACTTTGAAAGTAACTTAGATCGCGTAATCAACTATACGTAGCTAATACACGTAATATGTAGGAATTGACCGGGATGTGTGACAAGCGGTGAAGCATGCAAATGCTGGAAGCACACAAGGATCATGTGGTGCGGAGTAGAGACGATCGCCGGGTGACGAATTAATCCGAGGTGGTTCATCCCAACGAAGCTGCCATCGACAGAACTCTATACTGTGCAAAGTGGGTACATCTTCATTTTTTTTTTTTTTTTTTCCAGCCATTCTGGGTGTGAACTATATTATTTATATAAAGTTGTATCATTTCCTAATAGCCAGGTATCTTTATAGAGCCTTTTATATCTAGTGTGAATACAGCCTTGGAAAGCATATCCTATGGATTCTAATACTATACATTAGGTAGTAACATCGTAACAGAGGTGTAGAATTTTGTTTCCTTTTCAATGTTCTTTTCAAACTTGAATGCGTTTATTTTCTTCTGCAATAAGCACTGGCAATATCGAGACATGACAAATGAATTAACGCCTTTCCGTTTGTATGGTCATTCATCATGATAAGATGATTATACCTCAATATCCAGTCTCTCTGATATACACTGCGAGTCCCTCGACAACAGTTGCAACCTCTGTCGATGTCACTCTATCAATTATATGGGCGACAACAATGGCCAAGTAGTTCAATGAATTGCACTGCAATAAGAATCGGAATGGCTAGGTCTTATGTTTCTGGCCCATATGCTTTGGCTGTCGGCACGAATTGCCATGTAACGTTCCCCGTCAATATGAAACCCATTAAACAGCAAATAGTACAGGAAATAACTTGCCAGCTCATTTTGAATTTCGTGTGTAATAAGAAGGAGTGTAAAACGTTTGGAGAGTTTGGGAAGTAGTAGGAGAGTAGGCTGCTTTAATAATTCCATAGAATTCATATGTACCTTTATAGACAAAATAAGTTGCTATGAATTGGGGTGTCTTTTTAACCTTGCCTATTTAACCGACAACAGCCTTTCCAGTCAGTCGCCTTCATAGTACATCTAGAGACGAGACGAGTAGAATTGCGGGGACGCCGCGGGCTTGGGTGCGGATAAGGCCGATTACATAAACCCGTCGAGAGCTGTCGGTCCCGACCTCGGAGGTTCGAGCTTCCAATGAATATTTCCGTTGAAGCTCGGCTGCGGCAACACGTTCAAACGACAAGCTACGATGCTACTGCGATCGCTACGGAGAGCCCGGTCAATCAAGCCGGTGCCCTTAAAGCTCACTCGCTTTGTATCCTCCGCGCCACTCATCCGTATCCAGAAAGGCACATTTTACCGACTCTATCCCAGCCAGGAAGATGGCGCAACCAATCCTCCTCTATATCCAGATCTCTCCTTCACTCTTCCCTCCAAAAGCGAGCCATTGAAAGATGGGCGACCGAATCTGCAGCATTGGGCTGTGGTAGGTACATCTAGCCGCACCGATTTGTTGGACGTTCTCCGAGGACAGCATATTTGTCTCCCAGCTACCGCGCGATCCTATCCCTACCTTCTTACTGATGAGATTGCCGCCAAAGATCCACAATTGCGCTATGTTGGAAATGCTATTCAGTACATTGGGTTCAGTGGGGAAGGTTCTGGTGCTATTGGGGGTACCCGGGGCGCATATTTGAGTGCTCGTTATGAGAGTCTACGAGAGGAGACTGATTGGACGGTGAAGCAATTCCTCCGTGGCCAGACATCGCTTAATCCGTTAGAAGGGGAGGAACATGGAACCGTCAATGACGAAGCCCTTCTGAAGACGGTCATCACAGACCTGCATTTATCGGATTTACTCGACATGCCCGTTGCGAACCTTAGCAATGGACAGACTCGACGTGCCCGCATTGCGAAAGCGCTCCTCAAGAAACCGGAGCTTCTACTCCTAGATGAGCCTTTTAGTATGCAAGAGCCTCTCTATATTGGGAATAAAGTACAATGGCTAACTATTGGTGTCTTTTAGTGGGATTGGACCCGGCAACAGTTCGGAGTATCTCCGCTTTGCTTTATCGACTAGCTGAAAAATCGTCCCCTCGTTTGATCCTCGCTTTGCGCCCACAGGATGCAATCCCAGAATGGATAAGTGATGTTATGGTTGTGGGGCATCACAATAAAATCCTTCAGCAAGGCTCACGATCTGAGTTAGATCGATCGCTTTCAGTATGGAAAAGATTGACGCAAGGAAATGTGACGATCCGATCGGTGGAGAAAGACGATAAAGATATATATCGTCAAGCCCAGTCAAACCTCAAGGCTGGAAACCTTGATCGACAGCTTATTCACGACCTTACTACCAATGAAGCCAGGCAGCCCTCAAAGGCCTATAACGCCCAGCTAGAAGGAGAGGCATTGATTGAAATGGACGGTGTCCGTGTTCAGTATGGCGATAAAGCTGTGTTGGGTGATTGGAGCCAACAAGTAAACAATGAGACTAAAGACGGCCTACATTGGCGTTTACGTCGAGGTCAGCGGTGGGCGATTCTTGGAGCGAACGGTTCAGGTAAAACAACACTACTGGCGCTCATCACATCCGACCACCCGCAAGCATACTCCTTACCTATCAAGATATTTGGCCGCTCCCGTCTTCCGGAAGCAGGCCAGCCTGGCATTTCTATATTCGATCTTCAATCTCGCTTAGGTCACTCATCTCCCGAGATTCATGCATTCTTCCCTCGCCAATTGACGATAAGAGCCGCCATCGAGTCTGCGTTTGCAGAGACATTCTTGTCCAAACCGCAGCTCAATTATGATCGAGACCTCGATATTAGTGCAGCTTTGCGATTTTTCAAAGCAGAGCTAGATCCAAATGCCGACCTGGCAAGTGCACAAGAGCCTCCTAGTATCACAACCGACTCTAACATGTTCCCTAAACTCCGAACTGGCAAATCTACTGGCCAGCAGGAACCTTATATACCATCTGATTTCGATATCGAGTATGCCGACAATACGACATTTGGTCAACTCACTACCGCACAACAGCGTATTGTGCTTTTCCTAAGAGCTCTGATCCATAACCCAGACATTGTGATTCTGGATGAACCATTCTCGGGCTTGAGTGCTTCTCAACGTGACAAGTGTCTACACTACATTGATCACGGCGACACCACATCCCCACTCGGATCTTCCTCGGATGAAGAAGCTCCACGATATGGTGGCCTGTCAGAAAGACAGGCGCTTGTTCTCATCAGTCACGTTAAGGAAGAAATCCCCGATAGCGTACGGCACTACATGCGTTTACCGTCAGATGCGGGTGATGGCGCCGAGCCCTTGGACTTCCGATTCGGTTTGCTCCAGCCGACTAGTATCCTTAGCGACGCGAAGGTATGGGATCTTGCCTGGTCGCCACCGTCTGAGCTTGAACAGGGCGGTAAAAAAGCTTCCGAACATCGCGGATCCGAGTCTGTTATAGACGCTTACGACTGGGTTTCGATATAATGATCTCGTCTCTTGCATATAGACCCACAATTGTAAATTATTATATTTGATATGGAATTGATCAAATTGGAAATTGATGAACTGAATGATTCATGTCAAAGCGGCGGCGAGTAAAACTTTCGAACTCATGGTACGCATTTGGTGAAGTGTTGCCTTGAAATATGACAAGCAGGTAGGAGAAACAAGCTTGAAGATCAATACTCAACTTGTGCTTGATTCGATAAACCGGTTGTTCGGCAAGCTGCTAGCAACCCCGGAGCTTGATACCCCGCCTGCGGGGATTGTGGATACATTGAACGGAAAGTGAGTCTCCGTCATCGTCTAACCCATAACATACAGTCTATATCAATTGGGGATAACCCCTGCTCAAGCTTCATTTCATTGGTGTCAAAAAATAATCTCTACCATCAAGTCAGCCTCCTTGACTCCTCCAATTCAGAATGTCCATTCCTCCTCCATCCTGTGACATCCTAGTAATAGGCAGCGGGAATGCTGGATTTAGTGCCGCTTTATCCGCCGCTCAAGCTGATCCCAGAGCCAATGTAATTATTATCGACAAATGTCCCTCAGCATGGGCTGGAGGGAATTCTTATTTCACCGCTGGAGCGTTTCGCACAGCACACAATGGTCTCTCCGACCTTCTTCCAATAGTGAACAATACAACCACTGAACAAGCTTCTCACATTGACATGTCTGTCTACTCAGAGAATGACTTCATGAATGATCTTAAGCGCATGACAGGTGGACGCACCGACCCAGGGCTATCAAAAGTTCTAGTCCGAGACTCCCGGGCTGCAATTGGTTGGCTGGCAAAGAATGGCATCCGCTTCCAGCTCTCATTCAACCGACAGGCATACGAAGTGGATGGCCGCATCAAATTTTGGGGTGGCCTTGCGCTGAAAACTCAAGATGGTGGTAAGGGGTTGATAGAAGACCATCTCGTCGCAGCGAAGAAGCATGGAATTCGTCTGTATTTCGATACCCCGGCTACAAAGCTACTCACAGACCCTACCACCGGCGCTGTCACTGGCGCGGAAGTTCTTCTTCGCTCTTCATCTGAAGCTTCCCGACGATATACCATTCGAGCTACTGCGATTATCCTCGCAGCAGGAGGCTTTGAGGCGAATGCCCAGTTACGAGCGCAGTATCTTGGCCCAGGCTGGGACGCTGCGCACGTCCGTGGGACCCCTTATAATACTGGAGACCTTCTATTAAGCGCCCAGCGCGATGTTTCCGCCAAGGCTGTGGGCAACTGGTCTGGCTGCCATTGTGTAGCTTGGGATGCTGACTCGCCCGCACATGCGGGGGACCGTGGCGTATCGAACGAGTTTACAAAATCCGGGTATCCGCTTGGGATTATGGTGAATCGAGACGGGAAACGCTTCGTGGATGAAGGATTTGATATGCGTAATTACACATATGCCATGATTGGGCGACGAATCCTTGCACAGCCTGGGCAAGTTGCGTTTCAGATTTGGGATGCACGGACGACAGATTGGCTGCGAAGTGAAGAGTATCGTCCCGAAGTTACTCGGCATTTAACAGGGTCAACAATCGAAGAGTTGGCAGATGCATGTATGGGTGCCGGATTGACGAGTAAACAGCAATTCCTTGATACCCTTGCAGAGTACAATGGTGCTACAAGGGAGGGGAGTAGGAAATGGGATCCAGCTGTGAAGGATGGATTGGCGACCGTTGAGTTGGGAGTTCCTAAGTCCAATTGGGCGCTGCCCATTAACAAGGGACCCTATTTGGCTGTCAAGGTTACTTCGGGAATTACTTTTACGTTTGGAGGGCTGGCTGTTAATCCGGAGACAGCAGCTGTTCTCTCGGAGACGACTGGCCAGGAATTACCAGGTTTGTATAGTGTTGGTGAAATGCTGGGTGGTCTCTTTCATGATAATTATCCTGGTGGGAGTGGATTGACGTCTGGAACTGTGTTTGGCTATCGGGCAGGAAAGACGGCCGCTGGGATTGTTGCCAGGAATAGAAGACCAGAGTCGATGCTTTAGTGTCTTATATCTTAGAAGCTGAACTATGCATAGAGTCCAAAATCAAAATATAGCCCTATGAATACTTAACCTATCATAAAACCCACCAGATTCCAATTTTCCCTGGATTTGAACACTGTAAAACTTCTTTGAGGTAAAAGACTTGTCTACCATAACAGGACTAATTTTCAGCAATAATAAAATCTAACGGGTTCTCTAAAAACCCTACTATACTGAACATTAATTATATAGATATTAACAAATGAACTGAATCTTCACAAAATTAAAGTGAATATATTCACGACTTCTGTTGTGATGCATACAAATAGAAATTGGGGAATCGCGCTTATCACATCTTTAACGTTCTTATCAAGCTTATCGTGACGTTGGTGGAGGCTGCTTCCTACGCCTCTTCTCCTCCCTTCTCTTTTCACGTGTCCCACTTTTCTACATTATAGCTGTTGAACACGCACAATAATGGACAATGTCCGCGCTCTTTACAAAAATGATGTCGATTTCGAGGCTCTTGCCTTGCAATCTCCTGAGTTCGCTCAGCAGTAAGTGTGGAACAAACAGCAAGCCACGGAAGTGGTCAAAAATACTAATAAATACTTAGTCTGAAACAAAAAAAACATGTCGACTTCAATGACCCTGCCACGGTCAGGTAATCCATGAATAGAGCTTTCTGTGTCCGTGAATTGGATCTGACCATTATACAGACAGTTGACTATCAGTCTGCTGCAACGAGACTTTGGCCTCGAAGTGAAGCTGCCGGAGGATCGGCTATGCCCTCCAGTCAGTTCAGAACATATCAATATCTACTATAGCGATCATTGCTGATGTTCGATTCTAGGTGCCAAATAGGTACGTTCACTAGCTTGAGAATCACAAGGTGATACTGATCGTCTAGATTGAATTATATCATTTGGCTTCAAGATCTTCTTGACTCTACAACCGGGTCTATTGATAGGAGGGTTGACATGAAAAAAGATCGAACGGGCCTCGATATGTATGCTATCACGGGCCATGACTCTCGAACTCTGAGGCTAACGAAAAATGGCTTCCAGTGGAACCGGATGCTGCAGTATCTATCCTCTTTTAGGCTGCAAAACTCGACTGGGGTGGAAGTTTCTGGCGACCGGTAAGAGAACAAGTTTCTTCTCTGCTTTATTCATTCATTTTTACCGGGCAACAAATAAATGGCTGACGATCTACAGATATTGACGAATGTAACGTCCGAAGCGCTCAAGATAACGTGAAATTGAATGAGCTCGAATCACGAATTCGGATTCTTCAAACAGACCCCAGCGATTCCTTTTTCCCTCTAGCTAAGTTCCAAGAGCAACGGTAATGGAGATTTTGTACCTAGGAAATTTTGAGAATATTCTATACTAATGTTGGAATAGCATTGACTTTACAATGTGCAATCCGCCTTTTTATGCATCGCAAGAAGAAATGGCTACATCTGCGGAGGGGAAAGCACAAGCCCCCAACTCTGTATGGCATCCGTGGACTGTAAATAATGACGACACGATGCTGACTTCATAGACATGTACGGGCGCTAAGGTGGAGATGATCACACCTGGTGGTGAATCGGCCTTCGTGACACGCATGATTGACGACAGCCTTCAAACCCGAGACCAGATTCAGTGGTACACCTCAATGCTTGGCAAGTTGAGCAGTGTGACTGCAGTGGTCGATACGCTGATGAAGCGTGAAAACCGAAACTACGCGGTTACAGAGTTTGTCCAGGGTAATAAAACAAAGCGATGGGCCGTTGCTTGGTCATGGAGTGACATGCGACCCTCAATGGTACGTTCTTCTCTTGGTATATGATGAAGCCATGTCTAACATTTGATGCAAAGAGCATCGCACGAGGAATCCCAGGATTTCCTAGGCATTTGCTACCTTTCCCGTCCGAATTTTCTTTTGACTTACCCGTGGAAACAACTTTTTCCAATGTTGTCGATGCCATGAATAAGGATTTGAGCTCTCTATCCTGGTCTTGGACCTGGGACAAAAACCTCAGTGCAGGTATTGGGTTTGCGTCGGAAAGTGTCTGGTCTCGACAGGCGCGCCGCAAGGCAAAGCTCGCAGAACAACAAGGGTCAACGAGTAAGCCAGCGTCGAACTCGAAGGAAACAGAACTGGGGGTTCGAGTGCAGTTGAGCCTTGCCCGTGCAAAAGATTCGGAAGCACACGAAATCAAAGTCCTGATTAGCTGGATCCAAGGAACGGACCATGTGCTATTCGAGAGCTTCTGCGGAATGTTGAAGAGGAAACTGGGAACCAGGTAAATTCGTCTCACTAAATTAGCCAAATCGATACTTTTGTACCCATTCCAACCCTAGAAATGACATGAACATCATTTACTTTTCGGCCTGTATCGGACTTTCCGGGTAGATTGTGGGTCTTCCCGGACTCACTTCTGGACGCCGAGCGACCTCGGGCTTGTGACGTCCCTCGGAACAAGGGAATTAAAACGGCGGGTATCTCCTCATCGCTCACAACTTTCATCCACGCCATCATGTCGAAACTTTCCGCTAGTCTTAAGTCATTGATCAATGCGCCTGCTGCTAGGCCAAACACAGTGCCAGCGCCCGCCAATATTGCATCTATCTACTCCAAGATCCAGCAAACCGCCCAGGCCCAAAATGTCTCCCATCCATCATGGATCGCGCTATCGGTCAGTTGCCAAAGAACAGGGCTAACAAAAATCATACAATGGAATTTAAGCACATGAATTAACACTTCATTCAGACCGCAGCTACAATGACCATGAACTCCCCCGAATCCCTCGCCATCCTCTACCAAGTGGCCAGCTCCACATCCCCCAATAAAGTCGAGACCGCCGAACTAATGCGCGAAGTGGGATTAAAGTGCATAAGTTTTAACGGAATCCCACGTTCAATCAACTGCCTCAATTCGTTTAAGGCTAGCCTCCCCGAAGCCGTTAGCACCGAGCTATCACGAACACCCACTCGCGCCCCGAACCCCGCAAACATTACCTCAATCAGCGAACGAGGCCAAGCCCTATGGGACTCAATATATCGACCCTTTGATAAGAAACTATACAATAAGCTTGCAGACTCACATCCCGATTTACCAGTCCATATCCTGCACAGTAACTACGGTGCTTTGCTTTCTGACCCCGCACGGACAACGGGTGCCTCGGCCGGTCGTGTTTTGACATCTATTGTGGCTGTGGCTTGTCTTCGCGCGCAGACTGGTGTTGGACCTCAGGTTCTTTCGCATATTTTTGGTCTTAGGAAGGCTATTGAGGATGGAAGCTGGGCTAGTGATGTTGAGAGTGAGGAGGGTGCTCGCTGGTTGGCTAGTGATGAGGGTAATACTTGGATTTTGAATAGCGTGGATGCTATTGTTGAGAGTATTAGCCAGGGTTCTGGATCGAATTTCGCGCCTGGAAAGGCTAAGCTGTAAATTCTCATGATACCCACGGATTTTGTACTGGAATGTATATATTATGAAATTGACTGAAATTTACAATTCCCTTTCAAAGGCCTTCAAGTCTGCAGCGTGGCGTGCCTATAGTGTAGTGTGTGCCTGCTTTCACACCCCTAGTATAGCATGATTGAGACTTTGAGCATGCTAGTAGGGTGGCATATTGTAGAGCAGCAAATAATGGCTGAATCATGATATAAATTGATGATTCACTGATATGCTCAAGATAACGCAGAACAACTTATGCAGGTAAGGGTCATTACTCGTCATAATCAAATGCACAGAAAAGCCCTGCGAATCAAACAGCTGGAGCTTCCCAAGAGTCTCTAGTAATCCGCATCAGAGCTGACTGTTTGTGTGGGAAGCTGACTTCTCCCTCCTTGTGGAAACCAGCCTCCTGGAGGTATTTAATGAGCCTGGAGATTTGGGTTAGCCTTTGCTTCAAGAAATGGATTCAAAAGAGACTCACTTAATGTTATCGACTCGAGGTTCCAAGACAACTGACTCCGTCCTCATGTCTGTTAGGAAACAATGATGCACCAGAGCGGTTAACCAGATGGCTACTCGGTGTGGCCCTCTGAACTCCTGCTCCCCAACAAGAAGGTGAATACCTCGGTCATAATTTTCCACCCTGCCCATTAAACGACCCAATGGATCCTCTTTCACCCAGTAGATTTCAAAGTACCCAAATGGCTTTCCATCCCACGATCCGATGACTGGGAAGCTGTGCTGACTTGTCAAATTGTTTAACAGGTGCTTCTCTTGCACTTCTCGGGGTCCTCCAACTCCCCACATAGCTTCGACTCGAGGGTCATTCATCCACTTGTGCAGCGTGTCAAGATCAGAAGGAATATCTTGAGATAGGTGCTGTTCCACACTGGTCACTGATGAAGTGACGGGGCGAGTCGGTGTAGAGGACCGTCCATCAATCAATCCGCTGGCAGTTGACTTTGATTTTGTCATGGGGACAAATGGGACTCTGAAAGAGAGGTATTGCTTTACGCTAGGTATATAGCGTACATAGAAAACTTCGCCTTGATGAGGCGGTTTGGGGCGAACGGGATGCCGTACCCCATTGGTAAACCTATATTGTGTCGGAGCCGGCGGATAATATGTTGGCAAATGGCTCGCTGATGTGAATGGCCCCGCTGATGTAAACGATCCCACGTTGGGGGAATGGAAGGTCACCTCACCGGGCGGCAATGTATTCGAAGCCGGTAGTCCATCCCGAGCGGGTGAGGCCGGGCGAGACTGAAAGGGGGTAATAGAAGGCGACGCGGAAGCTCCTCGCGGTGTAAGCGTGAAGAGGAACAAACGAGGATCCAACTGCCAGAAGCTCCGGCGACTGACATACATGTTTGACCAGCCACTTGAGTCGCGTGTTTCTATTGGCTGTAGCCCGACAGAAGAATCTTCGCTTGAAATTAAGCCCATGCGCTCTAGCTTTTGAAGAAGATTTCGGCCCTTGAATATACCCTCTCGTCTGATATTAACTCGCCATTCACCCTTGGGGCGTCCGTCATGCGGGGTCGCACCGCACGCCGCTGTTTCAAGGTGCAGGTCTGGCTCGGGCTCATGGAAGTACCACCATAAAGTCGCCCAGAGCATCATAGCGATATGTCTTGTAGGAGATGAGGCTGACTTGAATTCGCTTGATGGCGGGTTAACTATGTATGAGATATAGAGACAATCCCGACGTAATGTGGGGGTGGTGAAGCGAGTGATGTTCGCATCATCGCTGTATGCCATGCGACTCTCCGACTCAAGTTTTGCTGTTACATCTTCATCTTTTGGAAGCTTTTCGCTGTGGATGATGATCGTCCAGCCTGGCGGAAAAGTGGAGTTATGGAGGTTCAAATCGTTGGATTTGAAGGTGACCCCACCAAAGACGGGGGACACAGTGAACGTGAGACCATTTGGCAGATGGCAGGTGTTATTACGCATTATGATGGGATGATGATTGTCTAAGGACTTCCAAAAAATGAAGACCTAAGGCAAACAAGGGATTGTAAGAAAACAAGATCCGATCCTTGCAGACAGTGCGAAACGGTTGATTTGGAGGTGGTCAAGTGCTTAAGTGTTGGCAATGACGCAGACACCCGCTATCATGCCACAAATGTCTCCGGTGGAACACTTCCATACAGCCCACCCCTTTTGGTCAGCATCATGATATAGATGGACCATAACTGGATCTAGATGAGTCTGAGATGCGGAGATTCATCACCGTGGACCTCAAAGTGTTTGAGCGCGCTGAAATGTGTAGTAACATCTAAATTATGATTGGGTGTGGGGTTGGGTTGACTCGCTAAGGGCGCGTTTAGTCAAAATAAAAAGCTTAAGCTTTGGCATTTGGCATTTGGGTTTGAGCTTGGATTTTCAAGGTCGTGGGTTTTGTCCTTTTTTCTCACTTTTTTTCAATGCCAGGGTCCCGCGGAGAAAAATGAATAACATCTTTAAAAATACATTCTTATCTTCCAAGGTTCATCTTAGCCTGCATACACTTGCCTTGCTAGCCCAGAAAGGTGGAGTTTAAACACGTAAACTACCGGCTACAAGTACCAATCAGTACAAGGGTGCCATAGCCTCTTGATATGACTTGCAGATCTTCTACGGAATCGCCGATCACGATAACTGTGCCGAAGGCGATAGCGGCAGGAAAAGACCCGGTGTTGGGCCATAATACCGTCTAGCCTTATCAATGTTTAGGGTATGGACGAGGCGGGTCGGTGCGGGCTCATCACTGCGGTTCCCGCCGAACTAATAGTCCAAATTTTCACCGAAGGCAGAGTTTCGCATCTACTGGTCTAAATGGGAAAAAGTGGACCAGTACCAGTCTGAGGTGGGGTTTCAATGGCAGCCTCATAAAGCGTACAGGAATCCCTCCGAATCGCGCAATTGGGGCTAGGTGTTGAGAAAGATTTTCAGAATTCTCAATTGGAATATTCCAGCTGCAATATTCCGCCATGAGCCATCTCCAGGAGACGAATAATGCACCTGTAACGGAGGAAGTAACCCAGGTTGATCATGAATCTAAGACCGGGGTATACACAACGACCAAGGACGAGTCGAAGAATGAATACGGACCGACCAAACGGCAAAGTCAGATTACCATCTTAAGTTGTGTATGTTGACCTATTGCCTCTTGAAAAGCCTAGCAAAGGAAGCTCATGGGATCATTAACTAATCTGGTTCTTTCAAGGCTTTGGCATACTTCAGCGATGGAATCCAAAACGGCCTCGCAAATCCCACGAATGTGATTTTCAAGGGATTGCTTGGCTCATCGGAATTCTCATCGGATATGAAAACACGAATCAGCAATTCTCTGCTTGTTGGTGCCATTATTGGTACCGTTGTGTTTGGATACACTTCTGATATGTTCTCTCGCAAGGGTGGGCTATTGATCACCGCCTCAATAGTTGCGATTGGAACTCTGATGTCGACGGTCGCACTCTCAGTTAATCCTTCCCAAAACATGCTATGGTATTTTGTTGTCGTGCGTGGTATTGCTGGATTTGGAGTAGGAGGCGAGTATGCTCCAGGCGCGGCTGCTGGTATTGAAGAAATGGAGAGTGTAAGTGCTGTGGAAACCCTTGGTCGTTGATGACAAGAAACTGATTCTTTTTTAGATAATGCCCAAATGGCGCGGTCCGGTCTATGCATGCTGCAATACATTGATGGCCACATTGGCGAGCCCAATATTGATGATCATCTACTTGATTTGTCTCGTTGCCAGCGATAATAACCTCACGGTCACATTTCACGCTATGTACTCTATTGCGACGATTTTGCCCTTGATTATTGTTGGCCTCCGTTTCTTCATGGCTGATTCAACGCTGTTCTATCGGTCCAATTTGAAAAAGCAACAATTTACGATGCGCATCTATATGCTACTATTCCGCCGATATTGGTGGCGCATATTCACAACCTCATTCGCCTTTTTCCTATATGACTTTATCAACTTCCCGAATAGTATCATGTCGAGTTCCATTATTGCGTCTCTGGTGAAAGATGGTGACATTCGCCGCACAGCTATTTGGCAAGTCATTTTAGCTGTCTTGCCCGTCCCTGGCGTTCTAGTCGGTGCCTGGCTGACCAACGTTATTGGCCGACGTAACACTGGTATCCTGGGATTTGCGGGATATATGGTCATGGGCTTCATTATTGGCGGGACGTACAACAAATTGTCTCAGAATATTGCTGCCTTTGTTGTTCTCTATGGACTCTTGCAGGCTTTGGGTCATATGGGACCGGGTTGTTCGATTGGATTAATTTCCACTGAGAGTTTCCCCACCGCAATTCGAGGTATGGGGTATGGAATCGCATTGGCTTTTGGCAGAACGGGAGCAGCAGTTGGAACCCAATGTTTCACTCCATTAGAAGATGCCGCTGGAAACAGTGCAACGTTCTATCTGGCTGGCGGAGTCGCAGTGGTGGGTATCCTTGTATACTGTCTGTTGCCCGAGACCAGTAAATTCGATCTCGAAAAGGAGGACAGACTTTTGGAGGAGTTCCTTGCTGAGCATGGATACCATATTGGAAAATAGATCACTATGACCTTCCTCGGATATTCTATCACATGATGCAGTCACTCATTTGCTTAAAATGATTTTGTAGGCCCAAAACTCTTTTCGGAGTTTCACTTAAACATTGTTAGCAAGTTAGAACAGAGGTAATTAGGATCGTCCGCACTTGACGTTTCGGGGGCAGTGTTGGGCCTTTGGCTGTGTCGTCTTAGGAAAGATTAGTCACCGGGTAAATGCGACCGCTGGCGCGTACTACGTAAACGGGGTCCCTTCCTCTACTGACAACGTCAACTTTCTCCACACCCCCCAACTTGACAGTCTCTCTCTCGCTGGCCGAGTCTCGCGCTTTCAACGTCGCCCCTCTCACTCATTACACGTGCGACTATATCCAATGTTAATTCCGACATAAAATTCCGACTCCGACCGTTTCAAGGCATCAAGCTATGTTTCTTTGAGGATTAGCGCCGACCTACTACCAACCTAACATGACGTCTCACCTTGAAAATCGCGAACACCGCGTCTCAGTTGGCTCATCGATCCCCCTTGCCGACCTCGAGTCTAGCTCAACCTCCAGGAGCACCGAACATACTTCCCGCTGGAACGGGTTCTCACAGTTTCATCCATCGAATATACTCGCCAACCCACATGCCGCCCAGGGGTCGCAGGACGACTGGCTAGCCGCTGCAGAAGACTTATGGGTTAGGTTAACAATTACGTTGACCCCCAGCTTCCTACAAAAGTATGTTGGGGCTGAGCCGCCTCAGACTACAAAGCTCCATGCGATCGCTGCGCTTGACGGCCTGCGAGGCTGGGCCTGTCTCCTGGTCTTTAATTTTCACTTCCTCTTCGCATACACGTGGAAAGTCGCCGTTGGGTGGGGGTTTGCGGGGGAGAATTGGGGAATCCACCAACTGCCCTTTATTCACCTTTTAATATCTGGGCATATTATGGTGTCCATCTTTTTCGTCATTTCGGGCTATGTCCTATCCTACAAGCCCTTGAAGACCATTCGGGCCGGGGCTTTCGATCAAACCTTTACAGTACTGGCCTCCTCAACTTTTAGACGTGCCCTCCGCCTGTATATCCCATCCATTGTCGGTCTTGCTTGCGTCTTCCTCGCCGTTCGACTTGGCGCTTACAACTACTCTTGGGGTGTGATAAAGGAGGGTCGCACCATTGTCGGGACAAATGAACAGCATCCCCCAATCTACAAATCTGCCTGGATCCAATCGTGGGATTGGTACTATACTGTGGCACATCTAATGAATCCCTTTGAATGGGGCCTATACTACAACAACTACAATCCCCATCTCTGGACCATTCCAGTTGAATTCCGCAGCTCGCTCGTTCTATTCCTCGCAATTCTAGCAACTTCACGCCTGGTTTCTTCCGTGCGTATGGCCCTTATCGCAAGTTTGACTTGGTTCTGCATGCGATACGGCAGATGGGATGTTGTCATGTTCCTTGTGGGTATGCAAATGGCTGAGCTTGATCTGATCAACGGGACCTGGGAGCGACCGAAGATTCCCTCTTCAACAACAGCAAGCGATAACCTACACATTCGCTTCCCCCCCGCTGGCGGCAAAGTATTTCTCACCATTTCTCGCCAGCGATTGTGGATAGGTCTCTTCATCGTCGGTCTTTACATCGGGTCATGCCCCAATCTTGGGTTCAGATGGACGCCAGGCTACAAATGGCTCTGGCATATCACACCTTGGACATACCCGGAGCCCCACCGATTTCCCCAAACTGTCGGTGCAGCCTTGATTGTCTTTAGTATCAATCACTCCCCCGATATCCAGAAAATTTTCACAACTCCCATTTCCCAATACCTCGGCAAGATTTCTTACGCCTTTTACATCGTCCACGGGCCCATACTTCACTCATTTGGATACTCACTGATGCCCAATATCTGGTCCGTTACGGGCAAAGAGACCGATTTCCAATATTGTCTTGGATTCTTGATTGGTTGGGTTATCTGCTTGCCAATTTGTATCTGGATCGGTGATGTATTCTGGCGCGTAGTTGATATCCCCAGCGTCAAGTTCGCTCGATGGCTCGAGGACAAACTCATTTCGAAGAGCGCTTCGGCATTTGCAAAATAAGTCGAGTTGCACCAAGCTCGCAGTTCTACAAGGCGGAGTTAGCGAGCCTGTTTTTAGCTAGCTGAATAGAATCATAAATAAAGATACTTTGTTAGTGACAACAATTGCACTGAGCCATAGAGCTCATCAACTGCTTCTTCCTATTAATCTTGTAACCAACCTTGGACGCTTGTATTATTATACCTATGCCTAGTGGCCGAGCCATACCGAACGCCTGCGAGACTAACACAGCAACTTTCATTAGAGTATGAAATCTCACGGCAACCTGCTTATCAACAAGATCTATAATCCCAAGAACGTTAAGCCACCAGTTCCGACCGACGTTAATAAAGTCGATTCGTGTATAGAACAGTTTATTAGGCAGGAATATTAATGTTATTCCCTAGAAGATAGCAAGCCAAAGCCCTCGAGCTGAGAGACAGTACAGCTTCAAACAACCCATAAATAAACATAGTCGGCGAATAAAATTGAGAAAACTCCTTATTAGTTTAATACATGGCCATACTACAGTAAAATATATAGAGCCCTAGCAGCCCTAGACAACTATAGGTTGCATATACAATTATATACCTAGCCAGTCTTGAAAGAAAGGGGTAGGCGCAGGAGTAGACGTAGGAGAAGGAGAAAGATTTATAGCTATACGTACAGCGATATAATAGCAATATAATTAAATTGTTATTATGTTGTTTATTGTATATTCAAGTTCTTAACTACATGAACCAGAAATTGTAATGTGGTGGTATACTCACGGTTTCGGAACCCGCATCGGGAACAGTAGAGACATTTTATACATTCTGGAAGTTTTCAAAGTCTAAATGTCCATGGGTCGGGGATCATATACATAGTACTAGACCTATTCCAACCACTTCACCTAGTAATCACAACTTTTCTCAATTCTACAGCTCCCATAATTCTTCCTTCCTTCACACACTTTATACTTCGGAAGCCTCAAATGGTTGAATCTCTCTGATACTTTACATATCATACCTCTATACACTACTTTCTCTGAGCTCAATATCTCACTTTTTCTGATTTCCTTCTCTTACAATGCCTTCACCAAGCAAGGGTCATAAGCCCAATCGTCCTTCAATTTCTCTTGAAGCTGCCTTCGCTGGTCTTGACATCTCACAAAGCCGTTCTGTGCCATACACCCCCCGAAGCTTCATCTTCATCTTGGACAATCAATTCGCAAAATGATGAAGTCTACCCTCCGCTTGGACTATGGCACTATATCTGGCTCTGTTCGTGGAATCGAAACCAAATTCACCATCACACAAGACGAGGCTTACGATTACAAAATTGCGCATGATGATTTCGACCCCGATATTGTCTTTCCCCAGATGATGCAGGTTGCAGATCAACTCCAAGATATCCTACAATCGAGCTTGAGCTCTGAACAAGAAACCGCTTGTGAAAAACATATTCTGGAATGCCTGACCCGTATGGTTTATGGATCGAACATGATTGAGCATGCTGGTGCAGGCCTGGAGATTACCTGGAAGTTATGCATGAAGGTTTTTAAGGGCGAGCCCGTGCTTGAGGATATTGGGGAGCGCGATGAGGAGTACCTCCACCTTAAGCAGTAGCTTATGCGCTCCAAGGTTTCTATAAGCACGGCTGCAGTCCTCCGCAGTCGCCGTGAAATTATCCAGCATGCAAAAGCCGCCGCTTTCATGATAACCGAGTGCTATCTACATGACAAGGAACTATCCCAAGAAATTATCCTTGAAACCCATCGGATTTTGTGCTACAAGGTCGACGCCGAAAGTGCACCGTGGGAAACTTATAGCGGTGCTTTTCGTTCTGTGGATGTCAGTGCAGGGTTTCACACATTTCCACCCCCAAAACTTATCCCATCCAAGATGAAAGATATGATCCACCAACTAGACTCTGATCTTAAGCAAGCTTGTCAATCTGGGGATATCGGTCCTGTGATGCTTTCTGCAAAATACACTCATATCTTTGTCAACATCCACCCGTTTCTTGATGGAAATGGTCGTCTCTGCCGTCTAATCTTGAACACGATGCTTCTGAAATACGGCAGCTTTATTATCTCGCTAGGGGGGTACGGGAAGGGCCGCCAAATTTACAATGAGGTTGCAGCCAACGAAAGTACTCTGGAAGATACTTATGATGGGCGTGAAGAGGAGAAAAAGCCAGTTATGCACAAAGAACTGGCAAGTCTGGTCTTGTCGCACGCAAAGTTGAGCCTAGGGAAGCTGATTAAGGCTATTTCTAAATGATGGCGGTTTTTTTCCTTATGACATTTTCCAGGGTTTGACATTTTTCGATTGTCTGGTTTCAGTTTATCTATCTATTCGGCGATTATCCACCAGTCAGTACACACAAATTGACACTGTTACTCTCTTTCACCAAATGTTGTAGCTTGAGCCATTTCAATACATTGATTTGTGGCTTCGTATATGCAAGACTTCTGGTATTCCTCCTTTTTTTTTTCAAATTGCCGAGATAATTATTTGGACATGAAATCGAATTTCGCGTTTTCGCCTAAGCAGAACAAATTGTATTCGCCGTGTATGGTGCACGGAAGTGAACTGGCTCCGGACCGAAGATTTTCGGCTCGGCAACGTTCGCCTGTGTTTGATTCTTTGGACTCGAGAAGACAGTGCAGTGTTCCACAGGAGTTATTATGTTATTCGTCTTAGCGAGATACGTACCGTAACGTACGAGCGATGTCTGCAGCATTTCACGTTACCAGGTGCTTTTGATGGGATGGCATGGGTCCACCCATATGAAGATCTGGAATCCAATATGATAGGCGATCAGATGAGGCCTCATCAGTTACTAGCCTACGCCTCGGAATGCTTATGTCTATTTATGCCTAAAGTCTCGGTTCTTTGTATATATCACTCAAACGAGATCTTCATTGATTATAGCTGAAGAAATACAATGTGATCAAATGCTCTTCCAGCGAGGTGAATTCTGCAAAATACAATATATTTAGATGTAGATACGATTCGTGGCAAATTCAAGTTGTCTATCTGATCATGCTAGGAACAACGGGCACTTTCCATGGACATGAATACTGTCAAGCGGAGCCTCATCTCATCCATGAGTCGGGAATTGTGCAAGACTCGGCATTGGAGTCGGCAGAAAGTGGCCTGTGCACGGCAATGCCAAGTCCTTAATTATCGGAACTGAGATGTGGATGTGGGGCATTCAGTCACTTTCAACTACCAACATCATGCAAATCAAAGCTTCCAGTTGTTTGGCTCGTGGCCAGCCAGGTGTGCTACACCATATAGTTCGTCAAACCGTACCTATTCGAAGCCAGTTGAGCTATTTAATCCCAAAACAATCCACTAATCTCTCCAAATCCTTGATAGAATCCCCGTCTTCTCGCGTTCGAACATACCCGAGGTTCTCGTCGGAAACCACACACCTTAATCTTTGTCGGCGGATTGGGCGACGGTCTCGGCACAGTAGAATATCTTGCTGATCTCGCAGAAGCTTTTGAATCAACCGAATGGACAATATTCAACTTAAACCTGAGCTGCTCCCTCGGGGGCTGGGGAATGGGCCGCCTCGGCCAGGACATTGATGAAATCGCCGCATGTGTGCAATATGTTCGAGAATACAAGGAGCCATTTTACGGTACCGGAAAAATCATTCTTATGGGTTCTTCAACGGGCTGCCAAGATGTTATGCATTATATCAGTTGCCCGAATCCACGACCGGCACATCCTATTTTTGATCGCGAGTGGATGCCCATTGTACGCCCACCTGTTGATGGAACCATTATGCAGGCCCCCGTGTCGGATCGTGAAGGTATTCTTTACGTTTTAGAACAAGGGACCGAACGAAATACACCCGAAGAAATGCGTGGGATCTATGACAATGCAGTTGAAAATGCAAAGAACAATACATATGAAAAGGGCGAGGGGGTAGATACCGTGGTGCCTTTATCAGTCACTGGAAGGATTGGATATGGTAACTTTACGCCGCTTAGCAGTCGACGATTTCTAAGCTTGACTAGTCCTGATAGTCCTGAAAATCCAGAGGAAGATGATCTCTTCAGCTCGGATCTTAGTGACCAACGCCTTGCTGAGACATTTGGAATGGTTGGGGAAAGAGGTTTGCTAAAGGGAAAACTCTTGTCATTGTACTCGGGTCGCGATCAGTCTGTTCCTCCATGGGTTCATAAAGGCGCGTTGATGAACCGATGGGAAAATGCCATTGATGCTGGAGGAAAGGAATTCTGGGATCCACGGAGTTTAGTCATTCCCAATGCCTCACACCAACTGAGTGATCCCGATCAAGCGGAGCCAAGACGGATTCTGCTGCAAAGAGTGACTGGATTCATATACGACACTCAACGATCTACACCATGATGTACCTCTACAATTGTACTACCCTAAATAGATCTTATACAAAATAGATTTCCGGTTCAGAGCTGGCTCTCCAATGAAGAACTATCCACTTTATCTCATTATTATTCATTCGTCAAAGTTTCAACTCTAAACAATCGCTTCATTATCATCGTCAATGTCGGTGGCCATACTCAATCTGCTCACCAGGCCAGGACTTCCTTCTGTGGACCACAGCTAAGTCCCTTGCAGAACATCTCATCCTTCTCGCTAACTTGTGCATTGTCCTTTGGCTTTTGCTTCGCTGACCAAATCTCGCCCCCTTCTTTCTTCTCCCGTTCAAAGTGCTCGGTGACAACATCACGAACGGTGCTTTGGAAGAAGAGAGGTGCCTTCTCGTATTTGGGATGTAGTTGGCCACTTGTAAACACGTTTCGATCCAGATTCCTTTGAGCATTGGCGCAGAGCACTTTGTCTTCTCTCATCACACGTTCGTACATGTCGGCAATCTGGTAGAAGTCTTCATCGGAGGAGTTTCTATTCTTGTATATCTCGTACGCCATCTTCGAGCTGTCGGCACTTTGTGGGAGGAATTTCTGAATCATGATGAAATGGGGTCTGTTTAAGTTAGAACCTTTTGCTTATCTGAGATAGTAGAGGAAAATAAGTTGGGGACCACATACGAGACAACCATAGCCGTCATAGGGAAGTAATAAGTGCTCGCGGTATAGAGACCCTTAGCGATTTGTTCCGATGTCGAGACACAGTGATGCTGGATGTGACCGTCCTTTAGATCGCTGTCGAAGGATTCGAGGTTCAGGAACTCAGGGATATCAGGATGTGTTGTAGGGCAGTGATAACATTCATTGAAGTTGTCCGCGAGAATCTTCCAATTATAATGACCATCCAGCTCATAGGCGTGGTGATGATCATAATCATCGAAGTTATATGCCTTGTAGCGGTCTTGCTTATCGACGTTTTCGAAGTGTTCCTCCCACGGAACCTCAGGCACATCTTTCGAATCAAGATTGACCCAGATAAAGCCATTCACATCGACCCGGACATGAATCTTGAAGAGTCCATTTTGTTCCTTATCAAACGAATCTAGATCTTTGTACCCGGGCGCCTTCGCAAGCTTTCCATTCAAACCGTACGACCAACCGTGGTACCGACAGGATAAGATCTTGGAGTTTCCAGACCCCTCCTTTTCCACGACTGGGTACGCACGATGTCTGCAAACATTGTGGAAGGCATTGACGTTTCCTTCCCGATCACGAGTGATGATGAAGTTGAAACCCGCAATTTCGTAACGAAGCCAGTCACCTGTTTCCTTGAGGCGGGAGCTATGTGTGAGAAATAACCATCTTCTAGAGAATATGGCACGACGCTCGAGCTGGTACATCTCCGGGGATGTGTACCATGATGCTGGTAAGGCACGAACTGGGGTTTCTTTTACTTCATCGGAAGCAGGCTTGCTGTCGAAGCCGAAATAATGCAATAGTTTCATAGTCATATTTAGGTATTGTGATAGAAAATAAATCAATTTCGAATGATCCAACACTTTAAACAATACTTAAGGGCCATTCTTATATTCCCTTGTCTCTTTTTTAGGGTCTGATCTATGTTGCTCATGGCCGGTCAGGTGCTCAACGGGAGTAGATGAATGGAGTAATCGAACCCCCGGGGAACCAGGGAGGCGGGTCGGGTTGCCGATATCAGAACATGAACCCATGTGATCCAGTGTTTCTCATCCCGCCACTATCAGTATTTTGACACGTATATGAGCAGGATTTTGGTCAGCCGATCTATAACATTGTATTCATTTGCCTATTATGCATCAGCAATACATCCATGTATTGCTCTAGTATAGGGTTGGGATACATTCGTGGGTGCATGATAGTCCCGCTACTTATCTATGCATGGGGATCACAATCCTTCCACAGCACAAACATTGCGGGAGAGGATAAGTTTGTCCTCTTATCATTGAAAGATGACTCGTCTGTCCCAAGGCATCTTTTTGTATATACTTTACATCCACCTACCTAGGCATAATTTGGTTCTACCATTCCAAAGACTAGATGCAAACTTGAAATAGATGGGAACACATCGTACCTCGCCCCTTGAAATTTATCGTAGCAAGAGCGCTGTATTTCATCGCCCCTAATCCTCCGAAATTTTGCAATCGGCTCTTACTACCGGTATATGTGATCTCATATTATTGCGATACGACATGATATCATTGATAGTCATGATTATTTCCCCCCATCAGTAGACTTTTCCCGCACTCCAAAATTTCATAAACTACTCCCTTGGGGTATAATATACGCCTAATATGCTTTGAAACCTTAAAACATCAGGCATCGATAGCTCATTTACATTTGAGTGTCTAATGATCTTCTAATTTTTTATATCATACAAAGTAACTGCAAATAATCTTCTTGAAAATGAGACTTCAAATTGATATTTTACTTTACAATACTATGTGGACAAAGTTTAACATCCCCGCATACCACTGACACTCTTGTTTGATTGCCCAATCAGATGTAGAGAAAGCCGTATCATGCTACCTATATGCACACAGATCGGCAGGAGATATCAAACCGAACTTGAAGTGGTACTGCAACCCGATAGGTAAACCCGGAATTATACACATGTAGTATAAGGTTCGTCGGGACAGCCTGAGGAGCATTGAAACCCCTTTCAAGTTGTAGCCAAGTTGTCCCCAGACTCGGAGTCTATATTATATTTAATATGGGGACAACACCGTGACCTTGCAAGTACTATATGCTTTTACTAGCTCTGCTCCAAAGTCTCTAAGTGAAAAAGGAAAGTTCAATTCAAAAATGGTCATTGCCTTCAAGTTAAGTTACCGTGTGGAATCTTCATATGTAATAAATATGTGATTAGTAAAAGCTCTTCTCCAATTCTTCTCTAAACTACCATATGGCGGTGGATCTAATTTCCAAAAACGGTCCAGTCACCCTGTCCCCAACTCGACTTCAGAGTCCAGTGTTTAACCTTCCACAGGCCATCTGCAGAATCATTAACGAGCTCCACCCAATACAATGAGCCCGCAAGTAGTGGCTCAGAGCCTGGCTTCATACCCTCTCCCCCACGATAATGTTGGGCAAGGGCAGAGCATGTCACTTGAGCTTTCGAGTCTCCATCCATAATGTTGATACGAATGTTGCTGAGGAAGTGGTTGGTGTCCATCTTGGCGATATTGACGTAGCATTCGCTCATGATAGCCTCGAGACCATTCATAATGGTACCATTGATATCAAAGACAGCATCGATGGTGAAAGCTGATTTAAAGAGAGCCTCATCGGCTGTGTCAAGACCAATGACGCAGCGGTAGAGGGCATCGGCGACTGCATCGCGGCCGCTGAGGGGAGGAGAGAGGGAAACTGGAAGTGCTGGAATAGACATTTTGAGGATTTAACTGTCACTTGATAAGAAAGGATTTCAAGTTGTGTTTTTTGGACACTACAGGTGTGATCTTGGCCTGGTTCCCAATGGTAGGTGGTTTGGATCTGGTTTCTGATATCTGATGTGCTCGACTGAAGTGAAGAAGAATGATATTATATGTTGACCTGGAAAGAAAGCCGCTTTTATGACTCCCCTGAAATTTTAGTATCGCTTTCTTATTCCAATATATATTATTCTTTTATCAATTGAGAGTATTCATTCCAATGCACATGCTCGGATTGGCTCATACCTCCTATTTGAGACCCACGATGTTGTAGGGCCGTCTCTTATCTCCGGGTGTGTCCACGGAGTTACGGGGGGTTATCGGTCCAAACAAGGCCCGAGAGGAGAAGGTATGGTGGACTTTTTTGCAATACTTTTCGTTTTCATTTGCTATTTAATCTTAGCCAGATATTTGAATGATTCTATTGCCTTGACAGCCGTGCTAGTACAATTGCCAGCTTCATAAACAAGCTTTCTGCCATGCCCTAAATCCGTTGATAAGTAAATGGTTAGTACTCATGTGCAGTAAAAACCAAATCCTCGGCCCTACTAGTAAAATGAACCTTCACGATTGCCTTCCAATGTGAAGATATGTAAAATCCTTTCAAAAAAGGCCTTTAAATAGTTATATACTACGATTCTCATCGGTCTTAATATGTGTCAGCACCAAGAACTATATCTGATAACCAAATGTTCAGGGCTGAAGTGCACATTGGCGCGGTCCCGGACCGCGATGTGGGGGCTCCACGCAGGCCTATGCCCTCGAAGATGTCGAAGAATCCCATGAAGTTACATACTTGTCATGCTGGCACATTGCTTAAAGGAAAATACAAATTCATGAGACTTCATAATACGATCTGGGATACAGACAACTTGAAGGAATTTAATTTATATTTCGCCGTGCAGAATGATGTACAATTGACGCATCCATTTAAAAGCATCAAGGTATGCATATTTAGTTCTAAGCGGAAACACCCTTAATGTGGTAGCTCTTGAGCTTTGTGAAACCATCGAATGCTCGAGGTCCAAGAGTGCATCCAAGACCAGAAGTCTTCCATCCTGTCCAGGCAAGATCCTTTCGACGGTGTTAGTTATGGAGGGCGTACAGTAGAAGGTAGGAGAGAAACTTACTGGAGCAGGGTAGTCACAACGGTTGATGAAAACAGTGCCGGCCTCGATATCGTCAATCAACTTTTCACCAGCGGCGATATCCTTTGTCCACACGCTAGCAGTCAAGCCATAGTCACTGTCGTTCATCAATGACACGGCCTCCTCATCGCTAGATACCTTCATGATTGGCATCACAGGTCCGAAGGTTTCTTCTTTCATGGTCACCATGGAGTGGTTAACATTAGTCAGAACAACTGGAGCCAGCCAGTTGCCCTTTCCTGCTGTTTGGGCCAGAGAGAATGTGGCATTTTCTGGGGTCGCGTTGACGGCACCCTTAGCCAAGGCATCGTCTATGTGAGATTGAATCTTCTCCTTAGCCGGGGCGGATATTACAGGACCAGTAGTTGAGGTCTCATTGAGTGGATCGCCCAGCTTATAACTGTAGAGAAATGGTCAGTAATCTTCGGTGTGGGGCTAGAGAAGGAGTAAGGAGACTCAAAACGTACGACTTGAGTTCTTCTTGCACGGCTTGCACAAAATCATCGTAAACCTTTTCGTGGACATAAACACGTTCAACAGAGCAGCAGCTCTGTCCAGAGTTGAATACTGCACCATCAACAAGATTCTCCGCAACATCTTTCACGTCAACATCGGGGCGAACATAAGCAGGGTCCTTGCCACCAAGCTCCAGATGAACAGGCTTGACCTGGCCAGCAGTAGCCTGGCGTAATCTAATTCCACCAATGGTAGATCCAGTGAATGAAATGGACTGAATCTCAGGAAGCTGAGCGACTTGGTCAAGAACATCCAAACTACCAATGTGAACAACCTGGAGCACGTTGGCAGGCAAGCCAGCCTCAGTGAAGATCTCAAGCAGTCTGTTACCAAACAAGGGAACTTGTGGAGATGGGCGGAGAATAACGCTGTTTCCGGCCAGAAGTGCGGGAATCAAGGCGTTAACTGTAGTAAGGTATGGGTACTATGAGCAAGTTAGCCTTGACAAGTTCTTCGCTTGTCTGGTGACAAATTCTTACGTTCCAAGCCCCGGCAATCAAGATCGGACCGACTGGCACCTTCTTGACTGAGCGCTTGAAGTTTGCCTCTGGCTTTCCGGGAAGATCCTCAAGGCATCCCTCCGCAATATCGATCATGTGCTCAGAACGAAGGATCGCGGTCTTGATTTCACCTGCGCAGTATCGGATAGGTCTTCCCATTTGCGTAGTAACTTCCCTGGCCAGCACATCGATTCGAGACGAAATGATTTCTAATGCGCGGCGAACGATTTGTTTCTTGTTATCAAGGGAGAGGGTTCGGTAGGATTTGAATGCTTCCTTCGAGGCGGCCGCAATCTTGGATGCTTCGGCGAGGGAGGTGCCTGCGTGTTCAAAGATCACCTCATGGGTGGCAGGGTTGACGGTGCGGACTTGATTGGACATGTTGATAGTATTGCAGTTCAATTAGTGTTATGAAGAAGGGAAACGGAGATGTTAGTTGACGGAGTTTCGTGAGTGGCAAGAGGGGCAGGCCCGGTTTTATGACCTGTAGCATGCTTATCGCGGTCTTTCCCCGCGGTCCCGCTCTTATCAGCTTCTACGTATCTTCCAGAGTTGGAGTTTAATTGCATTCTGATACGAGCTAAGTACTCCATGCAGTGGTCTAGTGTACAAATGAAACAGGAAAATGAAACCAACTGGGTTAATTTGATTTCAACAAATGGGAATTACCATAAACTTAGTGGTTACAGATTGCCCCATTCCACATCGACGCCCCGCTACTATTACATAGTCCTTGAAGCCACTGTTTCGTGAAGAACCTATTCCGTGGGAATTTTTTTTATAAATACTTTACCCTGTTCTCTGGAATTTTAGAGAATCTTTTCCTTTTTTTCAAGATTTAGATCATATCAAAAGCTCTACCTGGGTGATACGGTAAAGGTACCAATTTGGTGAGCGCGCTTAGCCCCACCACGCGGACCGCGGCCTAACAGTTCGTAGCTATGACCTATCCAAGGTGGCTGGCTATCTATAACCTTAATTGATCTTGAACATAGCATTGAACTATTTTTGTCATCTTCACACTCCATCTTTCCAAACTGTGATGATATATTGCATTAAAAATGCCGGTTCGCAGAGATTGCTACGAAGCTTTAAATTGCGAAAGGACATGAGAGACGACTTATATCAGCTATGAAGAAACGCCATTGACGAGCCCTTCGTGCGCATCAGCTGGAGGAAGCAGAATCCAGTCTCGTACACCACCCTTCCAATCCGCAATACGACCCTCGCGGACTCTTACAGTCACCACCCGTACATCACTATCAATTGACATACTAGGACGGCGGGCGTTCACGTCCCGTTGCTCTTGTTGCTGCTGACCAAAGAGATTGATCTCTTCTTCTTCAAATGTGTTGTTTTCTAGATGACGCTCCTTGCACCAGGACTCCTCGTCAGATCCAAGCTCCAGAAAACGGGCTTCGCCAGTGATGGTAGTGGAGATGCTGGAGAGAGCACTGGTGTTGAGATTGAGGAGCAAGCTCGCCAGTGACGACCGGGTCGCGGCGGGTGGGGGAGAACCCTCACGCTCGCCATGCGGATTCAGGGTGCGAGTTGGTGGGCGATGGGACACCCAATCATGGACTAGCAAAGAAACGCGCGGGTTGTTAAGAAGATGGTTGGTTTTTCTGGACGCGGGGTTGGTGGTCATGATGATCGTTGGGTAGGCATCGAATGGAGTCGAGGGGAGATAGGTATATGACATGAGAGATATATGCGGGGTCAGATTATCGCATGTTGCGAGATGGAGCTAATTGATACCGTAAGATATTGTTCTTGCTTCTTGCATAATGGACAATAGAAGGGGAAAGTGAAGAGGAGCGTAATTCGAGGTCACATACGAAGCGGGAGTTCTTCAGACAAGAGATCACCTCCGTAGGTAAAGAAGAGGCCTCATGTTGATGAGTCGCAGTGGCCGAAGCCTCATAGGATAGGGGAGGATTGATGGAGTCAGCCATATGGACGTATTCAATGTTGAATATCTATTTTGGCACTTGCTGATAGGAACAGCCAAAGAGGATCGAGACAAATGGCGGGATCTGCCTGGGCGGTGGGCTGATATCGACGTCATCCATGATTGGTCCTAAGGCGGGGCAGATCGCTGAATAAGCCGTATTATTATTTTTGACGGGCAGAATTTTAGTTGTGATCTACTCCCACTTAAGCTGAGGATCTCTCGAATTTTCAGAGATTCTGCTCATTTAACCGGCATCATGTCGCAGCAACTGACGACAGTGCTTACAACGACTCTCACACTCATTAATCAGTTCCAAGAAACCCTTTCGCCTCCTTCATTGGCACAGTCGACCCAGCCGCCTTCCAAAGATGGAAAAGCCCTGCCCCTCCTTACAGCTTCTTCGAGCGCCTTGAAGGCCCAAGTTACCAAACTGTCCCTTCTCGCTATCAGCACTCCGTTTACCCATTCCGCTATCGTCAATGTGCTGCGTGCCTGCAATGACTCCGTGCTCCCCTCGCTGTTGACGGCGACCCTTCTCGTGAACCCCGCCGAATACACGACCGCATTTCACACTGAGGTTTTGGTGCTGAGCAAAGGAATTTTAACCGAATTTGCTACCTTGGTCAAATGCGTCAAGGCGATCTCCGAAAACAAAGATCAGACCAAGAAACAGAACCCCGGTAAAAAGGAGGCTGAGCTACCGAAAACTGAAAAGGATTCTATCACAAGTGCAACCGGTCGTGTATGGGATGCATGCGATGCCCTTACTCACATTGCGACCAATGGAGTTGTGGGATTCATCACTCATCGTGTCGAGCAGTGGAGGGATTTGGTACAAGACGCTGTGGACGAACTTGAAAACTGGGACCCGGAGGAGGACGACGACGACTTCTTTGATGATATCCTAGGGGATGATGCGGGCGAAAAGAGTGACGGCGCGGAATCGGATAAAGATTCCGACAAAGACACTGAGGCTCTAGCAGAACACAAAAAATCATCTCTTCGATTCCTGAAGCCCATCCTCCAGGTCTACCCCGCTATTATCAAGAATCGATTTAAGACTATCCAGGATGAGGCCTTCACTGCCTCGGGTGATGTCGCCCGTTTGGAAAAGCTGCTTTTGCACTTGAAAAGCATTCCTGATCAGGTAGATGAGGCTGCCGGGGCATTATATGAAGACGACATTGACTTATCTGTGAAATTCTTATTGAAGACTCAAAAGAAAGCTTCTCAGGCGGTCGAGTCAGCCAAACTCCCTCTAGACTCCAACGATGCCAAGTCAGATGGAACGACGGGAGATAAGTTCTCCGTGTGGTCAAGCACTTGGTCCAAGGTCATGGATGAAGTCGCCAAGTCAATTCGTCCCGGCTCTACAGAGTCAGAACAATAGATCTATATACATCTCAAATAACGAATCAATGCTGTCTTGTTCGAAATAGATAATTACGAAACTTGAAGCTCTAATACAGACCCGAAAGATGAAATGTGTAGATTTATCTAGAGCAGGGCCGTTTCAAGTTATACATATTCAGAGTTTCGCCGGCGATCCGTCCCTCTTCGCATCGCCTCCGGCTTTTTTAGCTCTGCGTAGCGGCGCAGGGACATGATCGACCCAATCTGAATCGATAGTCTTCTTCTGGATGGCATTTTTCTTACTCCAAGCCGCTCTGAAACTCTCCTCTTCATCGCGCCATCGCCGCAGCTCTGGTCCAACCCAACAAACAGCCGCATCGGCGCACTCATTCACAGCCTCCTGGGCAAGCAAGTGGCCGAAGTTCTCAAGGAAGACTTCTTGCACACGACCTGCTGCGGCACCACCACTCCCACCGAGCCCAACGCCTGTATTAGAAAGCTTTTCGGCGCGCATATGAGGCAAGCACATATCCGATTTTCCAGCAAATATATAAAGTACGCTCGGTCTTAAATACGGTAGCTGCGCAAAAATCCGCGCAGGCTCCGGTCTGTAGAAAGGGTGAGAGTCAGGATGGTTTGCGTCGAGGTCTGGATGTGTCACGCGGTTGACGGGCTTGTCACTGCCCGGAACATGATTGTAATTTGGTCGAGAAAAAGTGAATACTTCTTGATGCAGGGTAGTGCGCAGAGTTACTGGTGGGTTGTTTGGGTCGATTTTGGCTTTGCTATCCAGAGGGTGGGTGGCAGTGGGGAGGTCGCGTAGACCGTATTTTACCCATCTATCAAGTACACGGGGATCCCAGGCTTGATAGAAAGGGCTGCGGTTGAATCCTTCCGCGGCTTCTTTACGCGAGGGCCATATTTCCTTGCGATAAGTAGAAAGCTGAGTGGTTTTTGCGATGACACGCTTGTTCTCCTCGCGACTGAAGCCATCAAGCTGTGTGGAATGGGGTTGCACTACAGGATCCAGGAGAACCAGTGTGTGTAACAGACGGGGGTGTATCAAGCTTAGTTGTGTACTATAGAGCTAGATGTAAGTAATTGACCAACGACTGGTCACAGAAATGCTGTACTTACAGATGCGCGCCGCCAAAACTGTGCCCAATGCCGATGATGGGCCGTGGCATTTCAGCAGCTTTGACATTGACTAAATGAAGCAGATCACGGGGGTGATCAAACCAGCTCGCTATAATGGTTTTAGTATCACTATCACGTCTGATTGGGGGAGCATTCCATACGATCGTTTCCAAGCGCGCTTTCGTTGATCACGCCGCTTTCTCCTTGATGGGCTACGTCGGCCATCCAAATGCTGCGTATACGGAACCCAGCATCCTTAGCACGCGCATGGATTTCTTCCCAAAGTGGTTCATATAATTCCTATAGTCCATGTTAATATGATGCATAGCAATCCGTCAGAGAATTGAAATCAATCTAGCATGACGTTCAGGCGCCGACTCGGAGCCGTGTATAACGGTCGGCAGTATGCTAAGAGCTAAGGCTTAGACTTGAATCTTACCTTGGGAAAACCATTGGCATGAGCTGCAAGGATAGTTACATCTCCTGGCTGTGGTTGTGGATTATCAAGCGGAATATACTGCTTTACCGCTAGGTTTAAGGATTGGACCCGATCGTCCGCTATAGCCCCGGGATATTCGCGGACGTGCTGGCAAGGCACTACATGCTCGACTATGCGAAATGGAGAGGATGACATGGTAGATATGGTGGAAGTGAAAGGATGAATGTAAAAGAAATATCTATAGTATGTGATTTTCCAAGGTTGTTCCCCGCGGGGAGTATTGGTTGTTCATTGAACCGAGGCTCCTTCAGCACCGAGTGGCATTGCGACTCAGCTGAACTGCCGAGTCCCACTCCGCCGCGGCTCCCTATGCCTAGGCACAACACGAATGACTGACAACATGGGCATCGTCGCGAGCCACGAAATTAAAATGCTTGAAATTGAAGATAAATTATTTTTTGGTATCGTTATTACCTTGAAGCCTCCTTATACATAGCCAAAGACTACCCAATGTAGAAAGGCTGTACATAGTCAAGTTCAAATTGGCGAGTATAGTACAACTTGTTAGCAAGTTCGTTATATCTCAAAACTGGGCCATCCTTCTTCAAGTTGGTAATTACCGGTAGATGACCATCCATTCGTTGATTGAAGACAGTTCTGAGATTGTTCGCTTTCTCCCTTATCGGAGGAATTGTAATAGATAGGTACAATAACTGGTTTTTGGTACAAATATACAAGATACAAAGGCTTTCTTCAGGTTTGCTCACCGCACAAGACCCTAAAACCACTTCGACTCTCGACTTTTTCTCTCTCGATCGCGGGCGATCCTTTTTTGGGCTAGGAAATAACCACATCCAGCACCAGCAAAGTACCCACCGAGATGGGCCGCGTGATCCATCTTCATGAGTCGGGACAAGGGGAAAACTTGCAGGAATCGAGCAGGAGTAACCATACTCAACACTTCGGTGCCAATCAAGCAGGCCAGAAATACCCAGCCCTGAGTCCAAATGATGTTGCGTAGCTCATGAGGAAGGATCCACATAGTAATTTTATCACTGGTGAAAAATGTCAGCGAGAAATTAAGAACAAAGGTGATAAGGTGGAAACATGAAACATACTCAAAGTGATACATGCACCATGCAGCAACAATGCCACTGGTGGCGGCACTGGCACCGAGAGAGGTTGTCCCAAGGGCTCCTATTAAAACGCTGCGGGACAGGGATAGCAGGGATCCGGCTGCTCCAGATGCGAAATAGATAGCAAGGAAATTTCCGCGACCAAGCTCATCGTGCACTATGATTTTGTCAGCTAGTTGATTTCAACACGAAAGAGTTGATGCTCCTTACCCCGAGTTCCCATTAGGCCCAGCACCATCATGTTTGTAGCGAGATGTCTCCATGTTTGATGGCTGAAGGTGCTGCCAATGATGCTAAGTGCGCTAGGGTAGAATGGAACGATGACAAAGAATCGGTTGAGAAGGCGCCACGAGGGTGGAATATACTTCCACATAATAGTGACTGCCACATTAGCGCCAATAATAGCTCCAACTGTCGCTGCTGCGGGGGGAACAGTGGGCCAAAGACGGTCCTGTCTGGAAGGGGCCTCGTAGTTCTGCGCAAATACGTAACAGAGACCAAAGACACCGAGAGTGAGCAGTATGGAGGGTAACAAGCGCTGGGTCTGGATTCGAGAGGACAATTAGTTTTGAAAATTGAGTACGGTTAGGATTTGTGGATGTTAAAAATACCGTAGTTATATTAGCATCCTCAGGCGAATTCTGGGTGGCAGCAATATGATGTTTCTGAACCCAAGCGAGAAGCGGCCGTTCATTAGGGTCCGCCCGCGGACGCGCTGTGAAGATAAATGAGCATAACTCCCAGAACCCAATCATGAGAAGTACATACCCTCCGTTAAAGCCGACTCTTGGTATTGCTGCAACTCTGTATTTCCTTCGAACTGGCGTTGCAGTCTTTCGCGTTCCTCATGTTCACCATCTAACCACGCTTGTCGCTTGAGCTCTTGTTCCTTCAAAAGTCGCTTTTCATTCTTCTCGCGTGCTTCTTTAAGAACACTCTTGCCGTAGACGGAATTGTTTTCGCCAAGCTCGGCCTCGTACGATCCGCTCTGTGGCTTATAAAGACCCAATTGCTCAGCACGCCGCACAAGCTTCTGTTCCGCCTCTTGCTCTTCCCGGTCAATACGAGCCATGATCGCAGCATCCTCATCAACGGGGTATTTCACGCGAAGCCATTGCAATGCGGCGTCGAGTTGGGACTGAGTAACGGAGCGAGTGATCTCGACCGGGAGATCTAAATCAAGTGTACCCTCCAGCCTCCGAGCATGCAAGACTGCCAGAGTGCGATTGGCTAATCCGGTGGGAATTGATGTGGCGAAAATATCTTTGATTTCGGCATCGGACAGGGTCTTTGCGCCGGGTAGATTGCCGTTTGTCTTTCGGGGCTGCTTGCGGGCAGCGGTAGTTCGTTTTGATCTTGTCTGGAAGGGGGTAGGTGCGGAGCGTTGTAGGGAGGAGAGCAGCGGTAGGCGACTGGGCCGTGAGAGGGTGCCGAAAGAGCTAGACAAGCGTAGGGGCTTTACTTTGCTGAGCGAATCGTATGATTGTGGGCGAAGGTCGCGACTCCAAGCGCGGGAAATCACTGTTGGCAGCGCACCCGAGGACCGGAACCCCGAGCATGGGCTCTGCCATGCAATTCCAACCACATTGGCCATGGGGCAGGAGCTGGCGCACGACGCCGGAATTATCTGCGAATGCAGATTATTTGTACGGGAATATACAAATGTAGATAGAGTCGAGAGTATATCTTGGCGGTGATTCTTGGATAAACCGGTGATCGGGTTAATCCGTACCCGGCTCCAGAACAATTGTATGGACCAATTCATCTCCAACAAAGTTGATAAAGCTCTCTTTGCTATCAATGCTGCATGATTGGGCCATATGATTTCAGATTATATCAAATGGCCACCAAGTTTCAGGAATATATAGAGCGCTTCCGGATGAATATTCAAAAGTTCAAATAAATCACAAAATGCGAAGTATTTGTACAAGAACCCAGAATCATTTAGCTACTATCTAAAGTAGGCACTCAAGCCAGAGATTCAATCGGAAAATCCAATAGCGATTTTAAATTGGTATAAACGGTCGGTTACGAATCTCAGAGGTATGATTGCTTACATATACCTATCTGGGAATATTCATATATATGCATGAAAAATTAACACCTTAGATCGGGTCAGCAACGTTTCATTGAGACATTTCCAACTTGAAGGTTACACATATAAATTCCGTAAAAAACAACAGACTAATTATATAAGGGTCTTTGCTATTGCCTTTTCACAAGATATGTTATATCAGTATGTTCAATCTTTTATATTATTCTCGTATATGATCAGCTGGATCCAAAGCGCATCAAGCTAGAAGCATTAAAAGGAGAATCACGGGCATATGAATTGATACCACGGCCATCTTGCTCAATGATCGTGTTCATATGACATCGCTCGATGGTATTTGAATTCGTGTTGACAAGTATTCGTTACCAATGATGTACCCTGACGCCCTGGAGAACTGAGGGGTTCATTCAATCGTGAAGTGTCAACTTGTCAGAATTTCTCTGCTTAAAATGACGTATTTGTATGTCTCCCCTGCACGAATTATCAACAGCTGAGCAACCAATATACAGGATAGGCTATATAGTAGGTCATCAGGATGCTAGGTCTGTTGTATATCACAGGGAGTTGGTTGTATAGATCTCTCTCTGGTTTCTGAGAAGTGATGTGAAAGCCTTGTTATCAGATTGAGGCTTGTATGAAGTATGCTTTGCTTTATTATAATATTTGTGAGATGTCACAGGCCCATCTTGCGCCGAGGCCAAGCCAATGAATCTGCCCAACGAGGATTAGCTGGCTGCAGGTTGTGCAGGAGTTCAGAAACCAAGGCTCGACCCGAGCCCTCAGCCCACCACCACTGGCCATTTAACTCCCCAAGGAGTACACCAAAGTGCATGAGAATCAGGAGAGCTAAGGGCTGACGACGCCGGACATTGTCCACGAACTCTTTGTCCATCGCAGCCACCCAGGCGAGAACGCTGCCGGGACTTCCAGAATGGGTGTACATTGTGAAGCAGTGGAGAAGATGGGAAATCACATCTTGGTTGATACGATGTTGCTCTGTATCAATGCTGGCTAGTGTCTCATCATTCAGTGTGGCCAGTCGATCCAAGGCCACTTGGGTTTCATCATCTATACTTAGGCCGTCGCTTCTGAGGTCCTTTTCGCTCGGATACATTTTGAGTTTGATCCAGGACTGGCCAACACTAATGATGTTCTTAACTCCCTGTAGAAGCTCAAAAATAACGACGATGTTTTCGGTCATATTCGAGTTCTCCCCACGCACAGCTGTTACCCGCGGCAAAGCAATACCGAACACGGTTGTGATAATAGATTGCGCCAGCACAGCATCACAATTCTGTTCAGTCAGATTATCGATAGATGCTCGGAATGGGGCAAACGTGAGGTTATGATGCTGTAGAGCCGTATCCATATACACGAAAGACGCTGGCGGATCTAGTGTCGCGGCAATATGCAATGATGCCAGCGCTAGGATACCGTTCATGAGAAAATCAAACTGTAGGGCAAGTTGCGGGACCTGAATCTGCCATACATCCATTTCAGGTTCGCTGGTACTGACACTTCGGCACGTGCTTGTCGCGAATCGATGCATCAATTCCACATCCCGCACTCCCGATATGGCGGCGGGGCCGGTTGCCGGGCTGCCTGGAGCTAGAGATCGCGGAGTGGCAGGGCCCCTTTCTCTCGGCGGTACCGGCAATGTCACAGTCGGCCGGCCATGGCCTGGTGGATCTCTTGGTGGAGCTTTCACAAAGGAACATTCAAGTTCACGGGAAATGCAATTTGAGCAAGGGGGACCCGATTCATCGCACTGCGGCCGTTAGGATTGCCGATTGCGAGTAGCGAGGGATACGCCCACTAACCTTCACGCGACGCCTTTTACATTGGTCGCATCCATTCCGGCTTTTGGTATGTGTCCGACGAGGAGGCATGGTGAGGCCGGATGGCAATTGGGACCATAATCCATGGATGCGATGCTCGAAATAAGGCAAGGCTAGTCACGTGTCATACCACTCGGCACGTCGGATTTATTTCTCTTTTCCCTTTCCCGGAGCTCGATATTCATGATGAGATGAGACATCGGTGGATTCCAAGGTTTGAGGAATAAAAATTAATATCTCGAGTACCAAGCATCATAGAGGTCCCCCTGTTGTCTTGCGCTCTTAATTCTCGCCATCTTTGAAGAATCCCAGGACAAGGATGATGTTCCCAGGTATAGAATGTTGGAGTGACACCCAATGTCACGGTATATATTAGTTCGGAGGATCCGGCGGGGAGGGTTTGTTTAAATACATTAAACAACAGGGGCAGAACCCCCGGGCCCACGCAAATTGACCTACTACAGTATATCTCAAGCGGATCATCCCAAGTTTGTCACCTGCGCAGTTGTGGGTCCTAGCCCTGGAGGAGAGGCGAGAACGAAAACGAAAACGATGAGCGTAACACCTTCCAGCAGATGCAGTCAAAAATATACAGTTGACAACTGGAACCCACAATCTTGGAAGCTTATCAGTCTCCTCTGTGCATTGAAGTTTTAGAGGCAAGAGACAACATGGGGATCCGAGAAATGAACCTTGATAAGAAAACCAGCTCACTTCACTTTCCATGGTTGCCTTCCTCTTCAATACACCTGTGGACTACACTCACACCGACTCGCATACATTGCCGAAGGTTATCGAGCTGTCAAGTATTCGATTGGATTTTTATGACCTCTAATACTTCATGGGGTAGATCTGACCTCGAGTCATAGTACTTTGTCAACCAAAATGAGACTTCATCTCTCAAGGTGTGTAGGCAAATTGTCCTGACTTCGGCTCACTCTGAGAACCAATTTTTGTCATAGCATCACACCTGGAGCTCACAGATTGACAGCGTCACGTTAATAATGTCTCAAGGATACCCACCGCACTTCGCCAGACATGGAAACCTCACTTCGAGCTACGCTTCAAGAAAACGCTCGCATACCAGGGTGAGAAGCCCCGCACTTTTGTCTTCACGCCTAGGCATGAAATCAAACATTCCAAATAAATCTGCCAAACCAGTGACCAATCGAGCCACTGCATTCGATCTGTCCCGGTTTGAACGGCTTCATTTGAATAATGCAGGGACGACCACTCAATCAGTGATGGATCAGGAAGTCTCATCGGATCGTCCTCAGTTTGCAAGACCTGACTCGAACGTTGCAGTCACGAATCCTCGCCGGGGGATCGATCGGATTACAGCATCTAACTTATCTCGATTTGCGTTAAACTCGCCCTCCAGGACCTATCTCCCCTTACCAGATGATCTTGTAACAGAATTAAATCGCAAAAATGCCGCCATCAGAAATTCCTACGACCTAAGGACAATTGCCCGTGATATTTTGATAGCAGCAGACAAGCACCCAACTTGCGCAGGGCTCAATAGCCATTTGATACCCCTCCGCGACAACATTGATGCCGTCAAATATTCATCTGACTTATCAACTATTCGATGGGACATCATTGATCCTGAAATTCTGGTGTCAATTGAGCCAAGCGCTCAGCGGCCAGTCACACCTCCAAGAACGCCTGTATCAAAGGGCATATGCCATTCTCCAGCTCTCGATTATGAACCCGAGCCACAAGTGGTATTTCAATCGCCGCCAAGTCTTGCTCTTGAAAGAAACGCAAGTAACGCAGACATTGAGCAAGTTGATGATGATATGCCCGAGCCAGTGGTGATTCAAATCCCACCAACATCCACACGTGGACCAATAAAGAGTACAAGAAGCACAAGTGTTGACGTGGTCATTTCTCCTCGTCAGGAATTTCAATGCGAATGGGCGAATTGCCACCATGTCCTTTCTGACATTTGGAGCTTTCGACTTCATGTGGCGAAGCATCATGTTTTGGTGAACTACACATGTGGATGGGCCAACTGTGAATGTGACCTATGTTTGTCTGGCTTGGATTTGTGGGATCATGTGGAGAAAGCTCATATTGAATTACCTGAATAGATTCATTCCACGTATGCTGGATCTTTGGGGGCCATTTCCTGTGCAATGTACCATGACTGGTACGTTGACAAGCTATGTGTGAACAGAAAGTCTTATTGACTTGACTTGCCTGAGGAGTTTCGTTTCAGTTTCATGTACTCTTTTTTAGGCGAAGAAAAATGTATCCTTCATGTAGGAAAGGCGAGATGATTATTAGATGACATCTAATCGTTTAAATCTATGGCTTGTGAGCATTAAGTCAATATTTTTGATAGGCATTATAAATCAGATTCTATGAACAGTCAAGGGTATTGAACATGATGCGATGCAAAAGGTCATTAGTGTATCTATGCAAATTTGAAGCGCGGTATGTGTAGCCACAGCTAGGGCAATGGCGGCGCAGGAATGGGTTCAAAGCCTTTCTGACCAGGCAAGCGGTTTTCCACAATTACCTGTAAGCCCGGGCGACCACAAAATCCATCGTGACCTGCAATGCGGTGGATGACCTGGAAAGACCCACCGCCATTCTGACGGTCATCAGCGATCCATACGGTCTCAGGCACGCTTTGCCCAGGGACTTCTGTACGTCGAGGATTGTCCCATGGCATGCCGACAAGATGATTGCCAATATTGTGGATTGTGGAATAGAGTTTTTCAAAGCGTTTCGTGATTCCCAGCCAGAACAATGTACGACTGTCATACGCCACTCGGATAAAAGGATTCATGTAAATTCCTGTATCAACAATATCATCCACTTTGATCGGATGATCTTGAATGTCGGCGTGAATGAGGCAACATTCAGACGAGTCCCAGAATAAATCAGAGGCTGACCGGAATCGAGCAGGTGAGAAGCTTTCGGGTAGTGGACTTTGGAAATATTTGGCATCAAATGCGACCATACCTCCCCAACAGCTGCGGACGCGGACTGCATCCTTGCCTGCCTGAACATCTCTGCGACTTTCGCCACCGCCTGCAGTAGTGAACCAAGGGTAGAAGGGCAGACCCATGCTGTATCCTTGAAGGTCTCGAGTTGCATATGTATCGTAGAATTTGAATGGGTTGTCAAAGTCGACAGCGCACGCAGCGCGGTATTTGGCACGACCGTCTGTATCAACATTTGTAGAGAAGAGTAATTGGAGAGCGTCGATGGGATCGAACATAATATCGTTCAAGTACAACAGCTTGTCATAGCGGACATCGGGGTCGGCTTCAAGAGGTTCCAGCGCTTTGTTGCGCACCTGAGCTAAGTATTCGATACGCTTGACCCGATTGTCGCCCCCTGGAACGATAACTGTCGATAGACTTTGAGGATCCAAGTGTTCTTCGAAAATAATGGACTTGCGACAAGTGAGCTGCTTTTCGAATCCGCGAAGAGCGCTTACTCCTTCGGCGCCACTGTCATTTTCGTAAATGCTCACGAAGACGTTGTCGTCACCTAACATATCGATCAATTGTAAAAGTTGTGTAGCCCATCCTCCTCCCGCGAGTTCGCCGCTGCGATCGTATAAACTGGCGGCGATAAACACCTTTTCGTTTCGAGGATTCCCACGGCCAGCCTTGTTCGTTCTCTGAGCCAGTGATCGCAAAGTGGTATAATGAGGAGGTGGGCGAGAATAGGAAGGATTAAATATCGCGGTGAGGATTAGGAGAGCTAGAATGATGCCCCAAAAAACGTGGATGTAATAAAAAAATCGGCGGCGGAGGTAGAATCGCGGTAAGCATGGCGGGCGCAAGTGGGTTGCGACCACGCGCCGTGAGCGTGGCTGTCGGCGAGGTGGGCCAGCGAAAACTGTAGGAAATAACTGCTGTAGCCAGGTGGTTCTGCGGCGTCCGAGCCGAGAGACTCGCGGCGCCTGGGCCTCAAAATCCCCGTCGTCTAGGTTGTAAGTGCCTTCGGAGTAGGAAGAGGAGCGCGACACAAGCTCATACCCGTCTGGATAAACGGAACGAGGAGACATTACGGGTCTTGAGGTGCCCCCGATCAGCCCATTGTTTGAGCGATTTTTCTCTCTTTTTTTTTCAAATGGCTGAGTGATCTCTGGTAGTCATTATGCGTAATGATTCTGTGAAACCCCCTAATGAGTGGCGGAGTAATTGAAGGTTGGGGTTATAAAGTTTGCCGCCTGCAAATTCGGGAACCAAGCTTCGGCTTACATCATTTATACCCACGATGGCGATCTACAGCCTCAGCTGCCAGTAATGGCTAAACCCCCTTTAACTCAGCCGCGTCCAGGATTTTGGATCTTCATATTCGTTGGGGCAAAGGGATTAGGAGTGGTGAAGCTCAAAAAATTGGGTTCGGAATTTGAATATCTCAATTTCTTTGGAGGTATTTAGATATTTGCCTAAGTGTTTTGGTATTCTTTTTTTCTATGGAGCCTCCTCCTTACTACAGCTCTCTAGAGTCAATCTCTTAAACTTAATGGGGGAGAGGGAAAGAACACAAATAACAACCAAACACAACAACTTGTCGGAGCCCTCGCTTAAGGCTACACGTCACTTTGTTTGCCCTTTAGGAAGCGGATGGCAGAGTAAGGCAGGGCGCACAGAACCTGCCAGACCATCCACATAAAGTCCCCTGTGGGTCCCTTGGCGTATTTCAAGGGTCTCGGTGATATCTCCGCAGCGGTAAGAATAGTGTTGACCAATGGGGCGGGATAATTTTCCCGAAGATATTCAACCACAAGATCATGTCCATTTGTGATTCCACCTAGTTTGAATGTCATTTGTTAGATCGTTTCAAAATTGTTATGAAATTGAAATGTCAATCTGCACATGTGGTCATATGTGGTGGAGATCGTATCAGGTGGAGAAATCAGGCAACAACAAGAAATGGGGGCTAAAAAAAACTCATGCGTACCGCACATCCACAAATTGCCATCCCTCGTAACGCGGACTGAATCGTCCCAAATCTTCACGTCTGGAAAACTTTTCTTCAATCCTGGAATTAAAAATCGGGGTGCTGTCACTATTTTGTCTGTTGCTATACCTGCATGGGCAATAACCAATGCACCAGTACAGATACTTAATATCGTCACATTAGCTGCATTATGTTGACGTAAAAAGTCAAGGTATTCTTTGGCTGGTGGCATGCGGTTAGGCGAGGGTCCAGGAACATAAATCACGTCCAGTTTCCCAGGGGCCACCTCTAGGTCTGTCGGGACGTGCGTGATCGGAATGGATGTCTGCGATGTAAGATCTAGGCGTGCTGTTGGGCCACCTAGGGAGATGTAGGAAATCTTGCAGGGTTTTCCAAGATCGATGAGAGGTTTCGGAAGACCAAGCTCTGTGAGATACGCTGGAGATGTCATGTATAGGAGATCAATAGCAGATAGGTCGAGAAGCTGAACAGTATCGACCAGAAGAACACCAATATGCACTTGCTTTGAAGTCATTTTGTGCGGTTGAAATGCGGTATATGCTTAGCTAGAGACGCAAACTTGAATGTGTCGAAACTTGATTGTCGTAGAACACAGCAATGAAGCAAGTACCAAACTGGTTATTGTACTTCAAATTTGAAACCGGTTTTCTTATCCGATCTAGAGAATCAAAGTGAGTCTACTGCTTTTATGTTAACCAAGACGAAGAAACTGCTGTGGCGTTATGCTGAATATCATGATCATCAAGAGCTTCAAGTTTGGAAGGTTCCAGTCAGAAAAGACACGCGGTCAGCGAATAATAAGCAGTGTTAATCTGCGCAATCTAACGCAGCTGACCTGAATATTTGGCCAAGTGTGATACAGCTCTATACTTACGTAGGTTTCGCATTGCCAGTTTATGAATACAAGTGCCTGTATCTTGATGAATGTCACACAATCACCGCATGGTCGAGATAGTTTAACTAGTTGATACATAGAACTAGCGGTCAAGAGATTTGCTACCCAAAAAGCGAAGTGATCCCAGTATCTGGTTTGTTATTTATGGCAAAGTCATTCCGACATGAATGTCATTGGTGAGTTATTGTCCTTCAAGTAAAAACCAGTTCCTTGACGGCTCTATCCGTTGGGTGGGATCTTTTTGTGTGTTCACGGAGCTTGGACCTTTATCAAAAACTAGACCAGGAACTCAGTCTCGTGTCGACTGTTGTAGACGTTAGTCCCAAATAGTAAGTCTGACAATGACTATAAAAGGAAGGCTAGTGACAAGTACATCCCCGGGATTATTGGAGAATTTTGTATTCGAGGGGACACAGACCCAAAAAAGTCGAAGCTAGCAGCAGGATTTATCCCAGTCCGATTCGAGTGTTAGATGTCATATCCAACAAATCTAACAAGTTTAGTCACTTTGACAACCTGACCGCTGCACCTATACTAAAGAATGCCCCACTTAAATCTATTGCGGCTCTTTTATAGTAAGGAAATGCCCGTTATTACTCGGAGTGAAGGACCGAAAAGTATGCATGTACACGTGCATGAGCGTAACAGGCGTGATATGTGTCGTAGATCCACTGGCACTAGAAGACGACTTCAAAATCTCAGTAATGACGCATAGCCTCAAGAATACAGTTTGTTTTCGATGAAAAAAAAAAAAAAGAAAGAAATCAAATGTATTGTATGATCTCATTCTATTCGAGGCTCTTCGCCATCAATTTCATTATGAGAGCCGCGGAAGCGGATCACGATTCCGGGACTGAACAGAAAAAATTGCATGTGTTACTTTCTGTTACTTTCAAACAAACAACAGTAGAAGTTTTCACGAATGTGGTTGAACGAAAATTAAAGATGAGTAAGTTTTAGTAAAAAAGGTCAGGAGTTATGAGAAGTATTGGGGATCTGACGAGGTGGGTCCACGGGTCTAAAGTCTGGAGACGGCGATATGAAAGTCGAAGACAATCTAGTAAGATTTCGCTCGAAATATGTAGTTGTTCTGGGCTAGATTGAGCATCTTCAAGGTTTCAAATATCTTACTGCAGGGGGAAGTACGATGTGCGCATCCATACGAAGCCCGTGCAACAAACTGTCACCGCCAGTCATTCCGTCCATTTGCTGTACTCGTTTGTAATCTGACTAGAGCTTAGGGGTACTGCACATAAAGCAAGTCAAGGACAGCATGTAATTCTGAGTTTTAATTAATGATCAATTCATTGGACATCGCAACTAGTACATAACGTAATAAAATCTGTAGACAAATTCGAAACTCCTGCTCTGTCTCTTTAGCAACTTTTCGCTCCCAGAGACCTATGCGGCTATTGGGATCGAATTTTTTTACGATCACTCCTAATTATTCGCTGTAATTATCATAATCACGAGTTATTAGCGCTGAAATGGGCATGGGGACAAATAGTCGATTATACCTCATGCCTACATGAGGAAAATCCTGGTAGCCTCGATGATCTGCGGATCGCCATGCACTATTGAAAAGTGGCTAATTCTTAGCTGCATATATCACCTATGATCGCCTTTTCTTTTGCGTAAGTCTTGGATCTGGGTACTATTTACACAAATAATGGGTCACCACGGAAGTACTCCGCACGAATGGCGGTGAAAATATGATACCATGTTTCAATGATCTGCAAGCCGGGCTATCCCATCCGATCCAGCTGCTCTTGGGTTCACAATCTCCCCTTCACAGGGACTGCAACACGCCCAATTAGGATACTCGCTAATACCAGGGCTAGCATGTAGGGAGTTTGCTTCAGGCCATTGTATTTACGAAGCCACAATCTCGAAGGAAGTGCGGGAAAAATTATTTAAAAAAGAAATATCAGTTCCTAAGATGTTAGCTATGAACACTCCTTCAATGTTACGATCGCATTTTTCCTCGGGGGGATCATTTGATCAATTTTACATAGAAAGTTAGCGGCATCTATTTAGTCTTTGAATTTTAGCTTCGAGTCCATCTCTGTAAGGTAGGAAACTGCGATCATCCACGAGGGATCGACTTGCCGAAACGAATTACGGAGAGCTGCATACAGCTTCGCGCCAAGGGAAAAGAGTTGGTATATTAAATATTAGTGAATATACACAGGATCACGAATCACGATTTCCTTGACGTAGTACTGAACCGTACAAACCTCAAGTAGTCCCGAGGTTTATGGTGGAGCCGAGTCGAGGCCGAATGAACCTACTTATTTACAGGCCCACAGCTCCACACCCCTCCACTGGTTCGTCGTTCATCGTTCATCCATGTACTTAATTGGAAAGAGAAAGCATACAACACATCTGAGATCTTGAGAAAGTGGAGAAGTACCCCTCTTTTACAAAGCAAAATGTGACTGATTGCTATTCTGAATGCCATTTTGAAGTCTCGATTTGGCACTTTCAGCTCCATAATATCAAATTCAGGCAGAGTGGGGGGTTAGTCCATTTTTTGGCGTCAACTTTCTGCAATATTATCACATCCCTAGTCCGAAGACTAAATCGATCACTCCCGCGATGAGACAAGAGGAAGGGATTGAATCCCATAAAAATACCGGCACAGCGAGCGCAAGGGACTAGGCTAACTCGCGTCGGCCCTCCCGTCGGCCCCTCGTTCGGAATACGGCGAGCCCGACGAGGATGAGAAATCCAAATGATCAAATAGACCAATGGAAATAAGAAAATGCCAGAGAACTTCTGTGTGGAATCACCCATGTCATATCTTGATTCAAGTCAAGTTTACCATGATTTTCGCGACCCAGGTCCTCGGGAAGCGCCAATGCATATGTGGTGGGTACTGCTGCACTAGGGCGACGCAAACCTTGATTCAGTCATCCTTCCAAAGTGAAGACTAGGCGCTAATCTATCGATTTCACTACAAATGCCTTGCTCACATGATGAAAATCATGGGAAAGGTCTTGGGTCATAGGTTGGTAACGGTGGATCGATTCCGAAGACGGAAAGACGGGAAGAACAGTAGTGAATTGTATTCAGATAGAGTAAATGATTTGAGATTCATATTTCAGATAAAAGGCACTTAATTATTCCCTTGCTCCCCCACCTTCCTTGACTTCTTCCTTCCCCTCGCCTAGTACATACCGTGGTAAGTCCCAGGTCACGCGCCTCGCTTTCCAATCGCTCTTGAACCGAGCATCTCATAACCTGTAGCTAACCCTCTCCCGAATTTAGAACAAGGAAACATGATGGCAAACGCATCCCATGTCGAGGTCTACCAGAGCCTTAGCTCCACATGGAGCTTCTCTGACGAAAATCAAAAGCTCTGGTGGCACAGTACCGCACCCATGTTTGCACACATGCTCCAATCAGCAAATTACGATTTAAGCAGCCAGCAACATCATCTGGAGACTTATAAGAACGCAATCATACCCATGCTTGGTGCATACCCAATTAATGATCGCCCTCGCTGGATGAGCATACTCACGCGATATGGAAACCCATTCGAGCTCTGTCTCAACTGCTCAAACGACGTTGTCAGCTACACATATGAGCCGATCTCCATAACCACGGGAACATCGGCAGATCCGTTTAACACAAATGCAATTTGGGAAGCTCTGCACTACTTGAGCGATGTTCAAAAGGATATCAACCTTGAATGGTTCCGCCATTTCAAAGAAGCACTCACACTTAACTCCGAGGAATCGGCCTCTCTGTTAGAGAGCAACATTGTTGGAGACCAAATAAAGACACAGAACAAACTAGCCATGGAGCTTAAGGACGATCATTTCGTCGTCAAGACCTTCATGTACCCTGCGTTAAAATCGCTTGCTACGAATAAATCAATCCACGACCTTATATTTGAAGCAAGCCATGACTTGGCCCGCTCATATCCTAGCATTTCGACACCCCTGAAGGTCTTAGAAGAATATTTGAAATCTCGAGCTCCCAACAGTACGGTCATGCCTCGCCTACTATCTTGTGACTTAGTCGAGCCATCACAGTCCCGGATCAAAATTTACCTCATGGAGCACATGGTCACCCTCACAACTTTGGAAGATTTGTGGACCCTTGGAGGCCGAAGAAACGACCAATCTACTCTAGAAGGACTGGAGGCTTTGAGGAAATTATGGGATCATATCAATTTACCATCCAAGTTTTGCTCTTACCCGGCTGGATATCTGTCTATGGATGATCCTGTTAATGAACAGCTGCCCTTGATGGCTGACTTTACACTTCATCCAAATGAGGCTGTTCCCGAGCCTAGGATCTATTTCCAGACGTTTGGCAGACGAGACGCGAAGCTGACCAAAGGTTTGATCTCATTCTTTGAGCGGCAAGGATGGAATAAGATTGCGCAGTCTTATGAAAATGACCTGCGCTCCTGGTAGTAAGTCAAATTTGCGGAACTTGTGTTCCCTTTCCAAACCTTTCCTCTCTTTCAACCCCTGCTGTTTGACTGTTTAAAGTTTGAACCTCACTAATATTATTCGCAGTCCATGGGCAAACCACAGACATTTGAATAAAATCCATACGCTAGTCTCTTTCTCTTACAAAGACAATACGCCCGAAGTAAGCGTATATCTGCAATCATTTGAGACTGGTGAATGGGAGATTTGTAAGTATTTCTATCATCTCGATAGTGTGGAAGGCAAAAGCTAACAAAAATCACAGCCAAGTTTGTCGGAGCCTCTAATCTCTAGTTAAAGTTAGGTAATTGGGAGTTGGAGTTCTTTAGGTTATGCACTACATTCCTTTCGAGAGAGATTCCATAAGTCTACTATACTATGTATATTCTGGGATTGGTTCAGGACAATAAATTTCTATATTCATCTCTGAGTATCTCTGGTCGAAGACGGAATCTCTGAGATGTATTACCTCGTGATTGCCTAAGTGTTATATGGCGACCACAAGGATATTCCTCTGTATGGTCAGGTCAAGCTAATTTTGAGTTCCAAAGGCGTATGTAGGTCGAGTGAATATTTTCCAAATAATTTCATTGGCTATCTTTTCTAGCTTTTGTTCGGTCGTTTCAATTGATTAGAGTACTGCAATGCATTCAATTTCCACATCCGTGTTGAGTGGTAGTGTTTTAACCGCAACGCATCTATAATCAAGTGGTTGTTAGTACCGTCGCCATAGTCCAATCAAGGAGAGAAGATAATTGAAGATATGCCAGCTCCCTCGCTGGCACACCGCATATTAACGCAAGGGATAGACGATCAAAGCTGACTCACGTTCGGCATGGCTTCACATCGCCCCAATATTGCATGTATACAGAGTTCATTTCGGCAAAGTCGTCCATATTGGACAAGAATACGTTGACCTTGACTACCTTGGTAATATCGGTGCCTGCCTCTTCAAGGATGTGTGTGAGGTTCTTAATGCATTGGTGCTAAAGCAAGGTATTTTCTGCGTTAGCCGTTGCAGGTCCCTCAGAGCTTATTATGCCTCGGTGCATGAGATAGATCAACTCACAGTGTGGGCCTTGACATCTCCATCAATGAGCTTTCCAGTAGTGGGGTCCATTGGGACAGCGCCTGAGCAGTATACAACGCCATTGGCGATAATGGCCTGGGAGTAGATACCCGGGAGGGGCTTGGGAGCCTTATCAGTCAAAACGGCGGTCTTGGTAGACATTTTGGTGAGTCTTGAGTATTTAGTATTGTATGTAGAAATATCAAGTAATGATTATTCGGCCAGATTCAACCACCGGAGAGCGAACCAGGTAAATAAATGAAAGGTTCATCCCACGTTCGGAGGAACACCGAGATTGCAAATGCCCCTCATATCTCATTATGGAGCTTTGAAGTTCCAAGGTTGCTAATGCTAGGTTTTGCAACTATCGAGGGGATCCAGCCACCCCCGCATGGCGCATCCCACCTTCCACGTGGGGGCATGCGCGGGAGGGGTTTCGTGATCGTGATTTACGAGGGAATAGTATATTACTATAGCAAGTGCTCGCACGAATTCGCATTTGTGACTCTTGTCTCTTTCACCCCGCATCCTCCCCCTGCCGCATATCGCCATGTCTAACGTTCCCGGTGTAACACAACCTCCTTACCCGCTTCATGAGTCCGTTCGGGACCTGTTGCACCCCGAGTATGCTGCCTTCTACAACGAATATGTCAAGAATAACCAGCAAGTACATTTGCAGCCCGTAGCTGCATCTCGCACTGGCGGGGTCTTGATTCCTGGCGCTGGGCCAATGCTAGAGGTTGGCAAGACTCAGGATATCACTATTCAGCGACGGGAGACCGAAGGTCCCCCGATTGCCATCCGAGCCTTCACACCCGAGGGAGATGCACCAGCTGGCGGATGGCCAGTAATGCTTTACTTCCACGGTGGTGGTTGGGTTCTGGGCAACATTGACACTGAAAATGTGGTGTGCTCGAACCTCTGCGTTCGCGGCAACTGCGTGGTAGTGACTGTCGATTATCGGTGAGTTTCTTGGCGCTCGTCATTCAGTGATCTGCTATTTTGCACACAGCACACATCTCAAAGAGAACAGAAATGGCTAATAGATTTCGAAATCAGTCTTGCTCCTGAAGATCCTTTCCCTGCTGCAGTTCACGACTCCTGGGAGGCTTTGTTGTGGTTGGTGGCGGATGGCCCCGCCGCGCTGTCAATCGACATGTCCAAAATTGCAACGGGTGGATCCTCGGCCGGTGGTAACCTCGCTGCCATTATGACCCACAAGGCCCTGAACCTTTCGCCCCCTGTCAAGTTCTCGGCTCAACTGCTCTCCGTCCCTGTCACAGATAACACAGCCACCGTCGAGAACAATGACTCCTATCGTCGATACGAACACACTCCTGCTTTGCCTGCGCCGAAAATGATCTGGTATCGCAACCACTACCTGCCGAAGGAAGAGGATCGGAAAAACCCCGAGGCTAGCCCCTTGTTTTACAAAAAGAACTGGGCCCAGCTCCCTCCAGCTCTGGTAATGGTTGGCGAACTGGATGTGTTACGAAGTGAGGGCGAGCAATATGCTGAGAAGCTTCAGAAGGCTGGCGTGCCTGTAGATCTCCAGGTCATGACGGGTATGCCTCATCCATTCCTCGCAATGGATGGCGTCCTCTCTGAAGGCAAGAGATGTATTACACTGATGTGCGATGCTTTACAAAAAGCCTTCTGGAGCTCATAGAAAGAAATATTGTGTTTAATAGATTTTTAACCGTATGGAATACCAGTATGGATTTCATCCTTTGATCTCTGCATGACTCGTTGTCTAGCCTTCCTCCTCCTTTCCCTCGAAACCGAGAGCCTTGCGATTCAATCAATCCAATCCTTTAAACACCTCCTCAAACTTCAGCTCGTTCCATCGGACATTGGGCTTGAGGCCGGCGAACTTCCAGACACCGTCGATCTTCTGATAATAGTGCTCGTTGGTAGCATGCGAGTGGCCCCTCAGCTTCACTTCTTGCAAATCCACATCGGTATAGACCTGATGAGCTGCACGCAGCTGGTGATGACCGATGACTTCGGTGTCGGAGATCCTCTCCCACCAGGTCTGGCCAAGCAAGTGCTGCGTTTTGATGGTGGCATCTCCCAAAAAGCCGGGGTGGGTGACCATGGCCATATATTCATCTGCTGGCATATCATCCCATCTTTTGAGTCCAATTTTAGTGTAATCCACCTATGCATTTCACATTAGTTTCAGGTAGATGGGTCACCGAGGCGCGAAATTCCCTACCGTCAGAGTAGGAGCAATGATGCTTCGAAGACGATCCCAGTCCTAAGCGAGTCATTAGTACACAATTATCGCTATCACAGGTGAAGTACAAACCTTGGCATCATAGCTATCCGCCCAGTCGAAAACGAGCTTCGAGAGCACCAAATAGTCTGCGATAGTTTAGCGACAGCACTCAGAGAGTATATGATGGGTTCAAATTACCCTGGAAGCTGATATTAAGATCAGGCTCTGTGCTATTCTTCACAGCAGGAGACATTTTGAGTTTATTGGGCAGCGTATGGGATGAATTTGGTGATGCAAGACGCGGGGAAGTAGTCAGATGGCTATATTTGGGTGTTCTATAGCAACTACAATTCCATAGTCCACATGTCCGGATGCGTCACTAGTACCATAGATCATAAAGATCTGATAGATACAAAGGAATGCAACGGGAACCTATTGATGTGACATGCTGTGGGAGCCACCTCACGTACAAAGACCTTCCGCATGCGGCAGCCAGCCCACTAATTTTTCTCCCATTTCTGCGAAAATCGATTTTAAATCCTGAAAGGGAAAGCCTTTTCCTACTTGGATACTTCACTGGTTAATTTGCTGTACTGGGTTTAGTGGATATTATAACATGCGTTGTTGACCATTCTCACTACGAGTCCATACACAATATGACCAGGTCGAGAGTTTGGCCGCTTTCAGATAGATTCATTCTGCATCTTGATCCCTTCCCAGCAATAGCATAAAACAAAATGCGGAAATTATTAGTTTTCCAATATATTCTACCTTCTGCCGCTCTCACTAGACTTTTGATCGTTTCCTCCTCTTGAAATTCCTCTTCAACCTACATCTAGATCATCACCATGGTTGTTCCAAACCCCAACATCGCTCCTGCTGAGCTCGCAGGCAAAGTTGCCCTAGTTACTGGAGGCAGCCGCGGCATCGGCTCTGGTATTGCACTTGAGCTGGCCAAGAAGGGTGCCTCGGTAGCCATCAACTATGCCAGGGATCCTCACTCTGCCGAGAAGATGGTGAAAGAAATCGAGAGCCTCGGAAGATCCGCAGCCGCCTTCCAAGCCGACCTGACTCAAGTCAGTGCCATCGAGACTCTGTTCCAACAAGTCGTCGAACACTTCGGCCAACTGGACATCGTTGTCTCCAACTCCGGAACCGAGAAGTTCGTCTCGCTAGCCGATACCACCCTCGAAGACTTCAATGAAGTATTCGATCTGAACACTCGCGCCCAGTTCTTCGTCGCCAAGTACGCTTACCAGTACATTCAACCTGGTGGACGGGTCGTGCTCATGTCCTCTATCGCTGCGGGTGTGGGTGTTCCAGGCCACTCACTGTACGCCGGAAGTAAGAGTGCGATCGAGGGATTCACCCGTTGTTTCGCGGCTGATTTCGGTAAGAAGAGGTGCACGGTTAATGCGATTGCACCTGCTGGAGTTAAGAGTGAGATGTGGTTGAAGAACTCATGGCGCTATGCTCCTGGCTGTGACCAGAACTCTTCAATCGAGGATATTGAGCAGGCTCTCGCGAATGGTAGCCCCTTGAAGCGGTGCGGTGTCCCGGCGGACATTGGTCGCGTTGTGGCATTCCTGGCCAGCCCAGCAGGGGAATGGATCAACGGTGAGTTGCGGAATGTAACAGTATGAAACTTTCAAAATGTCGGCTAATTGTTTCAGGTCAAATCCTGCCTCTGAATGGTGGTGCAAATATTTGATCGCAAAATACTAGATTGAACTTATTGCCCGGTCGTTGAATGTTTTAGTTTGCAGTCGAGTGCGACGAAGAATTAGGTGTCTACTGGGATCAGGGCATTCATCGAGTTGCACTAAATTGCAAAAGACGTTTCCAGAATTGCGATTTAGGACTTCAAACATTATGAATCGCTATTTTTAAACTAGGATTTGTCGTTAGATCAGTTATCTGGAGAATGAAGTGTTATTTATACACCTAATTAATCCCCGAGCATGATCGTCTCAATAGTAAATCATTTGAACTCTCCAGGTTTTTCCAGGCAGTCAACAGGAACTTGAATAATATAGACCATCAAAAATATGTACATTTTATGTCATAAAGGCATTAAAGAAGATTTCTCTTCGTCTCCCCACCCTGCTTATATTCCTTTTCTTATACTATGATAGTATTTAAGCCCGCAAGATTGATTCCATGAAGCCAATCTTTAGGCGACTCTTCAATCTCGGCTATAACGGCAAGTGAGATGACGAGGGTAATGAGCATAATCTATATAGCGACACGGTATTAGGATATAGATCCGTAGAATGCGTTTAGTGAAGAAGTGTTTACTTACTAAACCAAATAATATCCCAACAAAATTTAACTCCCATCCTCCGGCATGAACCTTTCCACGAGCGATCGCATTTTGCTGCCTCCAGAATCGATATGCGCCGATGAGCGCCACGATAATAGCCACGCAGTAGCAGGTAACGGACAGCGGGATGCCGACCTGGTAGAATCTCAAGCGGTCTCCGTCCGTCGGAGATTCTTGGAGACGGAACAGCTGTGCGATCACAACCCCTTGCATGGCAATGACAACTGACGTTCGGATATAAGCGAGGAATGTTCTTTCTAGAGCTATATAAATAATATCAACTATTAGTATCATACTGGGGTCTTTCTTGAATTGGGCGATTGATGGCAGTATTCCTTACCAAAGTGGTCCCGATTACTTTTCTGCGACACGGTCAGAGTGACATGGTGTGTCCAAGACCGACAAAACCGATACCACAGCCCTGTTGTTTTGCGGACATTGCGCGAGCGCTGTGTAGTCATACGTGATATCGTTCGGCGGGTAGTAACTCGATACTCATCCCCAGATGAAGCCGAGAGGGAAGAATAATCCAGCTCGTTGTCTTCGTGGGTTTGAATTTGATGGAGCTCAAGGGCTTCGCGGTCATCCGCCCGGGAATTGTGATTGTCATTGCGCGGGGATGACGGTCGGGGCTCCCTCACGACCGCGGTGGACGGTGGTTCTGGGGTAGGTATTCTATTCAATTCAGCCATGTTTGGTAACGATGACTCCGAGCATCGAATGTCCTCATGGCAGGTTTCGTTATGGGCTGGGAAAGGTCAAAGCAGGTTTTTCGTGGAGGTCCGGGGCCTGTCTTTGCGTAAGAGGATTAATCGGCGATTTGTTCCCCGGATCGGTTGGAGCCGAACTGCCATTGCGGTGCTTGTTCCCGCCTTACACCGTAAACTTGAACACCATATAACCGCAAACGGTGCCTGGACCCCCCGGGTTCCTGGTGAAGTACAACTGGCCAAGCGGAACTATAGCGGAAGTAAGCTTTAACTTCAATCTTATAAACATTAAATATGCTTAATTCTGTTCAAAGCAGTATTATTGGCGCAGATAATAAGAGCCATCAGGAACCACTATGGCGCAATTCATGGGGATTGGAAGAAGAGACATCTGATTGGCTGATATTGAAGGGCTCTCCGAGACTATACCAAATGCAGGGACTGGCGTTTGTGTGGAGATCGAAAAGGGGTACGGATATATGCCAACGCAGTTATTATTCAGATACTAGGAGCTCTTACAAAGAAAGATCTTATAATAACTGAAACCACAGACGGTGATAGACCTACTCCGAGTCTTATAGCTATAGACCGCGACTTTTAAACGTCAAATGGTAACAAACATCTTCCAATACCTAGATACTTCATACTAATGCAAGTACTCGTATCTATGCAAGTCACAATTCATGGCCTTTAGCACGGCCCTGGGAAACCATTGGCCATTCATACTCCAGATGGTCATAATTTGCTTTTTCCATCCCGAATATACGAAAGCTTTGATAGTATCTCCTCAGTACGAAATCTTGCCATGAGATCACAACGATCCGCAACAAGGATGCGCTACTACGAAGGTGGGTTACAATGACATGTTACAAAGATGCACCTTTCAAACACTGTTTCGAAAATCTTTGAGCATGAAGGAATAAGATCTTCGAGTTCAAATTCTCATTTCCGTCTCGAGCCGTCTCTAGATAATAATTGGTAGACAATTCGGCACTAGCTAGCACTTCAAGGGCCGCCCCAATCCGTCTCGTACGTAGGAAACTCTGCCGACGTAAGTATGGGGTAGCGACCAAGGCTAAGGATTTGGCTCTGTAACTGGGGGCGTATTTTGAGTATCTCAGTGCGATCGAAAGTGAATTTTCCGTACGAATACGGATCTTCGGCAGCGGGCGAGTGCCAAGGGGGCCCCCGGGTCTAGTCGGTTATGATGGCCCACTTACATTACTCTAGAAGTTTGGCTCAGAGTGGATTAAAAGCGGTTGAATTTTCCAATATCGCGAAAAATCATGAAAAGGGTCGTTCTTGAGGTCCACAGTTGCGGATCTGCGCTGGAAAACTGCGCTCGGGGCCATAAAAACTTACAGGTCAACAACTTCCGGGACAAGCTAGTTTGGGGCTAAGGGTTATTTAGAGGGATATACGTCAGCTCCAAACTGTGAAATGTCCCATTGAGTGATTTGCTAGTCCATGTTTGGTGATCTGGCGCGCGGCTTCCCTCATTCTTTGATCTCACGAATCGGCGTGGTCTCGTGGCCCGGTAATAATTGCTGCTTATCCTCCCTCGTTATCCGCTAGAATCCGAAACTCCACAGCCATGTTCTCGTCCAGTTCCAGAATAGATCTCCCTGATCCACTTGGAGAACAAGCCTTTTTACCAAATTGAATCTTTTCTCCTACCCAATGCTATGAAGCGGAGCTTGGGTCCCGTTACTGTGGCTCCAACGGCTCCTGTTCGCGCCTCTGAATCCTAGCGCCTCGTTCATATTGGCTACTAAATCGTTTTAATTTCGCAATTATTACAGAAAGCCTCTAGCCTGTAACTATGGACGCCGTAGAAAGTGTTGACGTTGATGTCCATTGCACCCCACAGCTGAATGGGTTTTCAAATATCTCACTGCTCTCTTATCTTATTCTAGTTCGCACTTATTTCACAAATATCCTTCTTTAAAGTTTGTGCCAGTGGCCAGTATACTCACTGCCAAACTTGAATGCGGCTCTCTTGAGTCCAATCGTTTTTCACTCTCTCAATTCATAATGGCTCGCTGGCTCATCCTTGCACTGGCTATATATGGCGTGGCTGCCCAGAATGAATTCGCATTTGACGACAATGACTACGTTCAATACAAGACTGTCAGTATCGGTTCCTCAATCATATCCATCATAGGCAGTGTTGGCCCGACTTCTGGAGAAATATGTATTCTGACAGCTCCCGCAGCTTCCCAACTATCGGATAACAAAATGGGATATCACCTACCATGATCGATCTCAGGTTGCACCCGGTTACTGGTTCACTGCGCCGTACTGGATTTACGGCGGCGATAAAGAGACAAATCAGTGGAGGCCTTATCAGATTGGACCTCACATCTTTGACGAAGACGGGGTTCGTGCCTCCATCCCTTGCGTTCCTTCCTTTCTGTCCCCCTCTTTTATTCCCTGGCGCAAACCATAATTTCATTGGTGTATGCTAATTGAAGCTTTGAAGACCCTCGTGTGGGCAGGATCCGCCGAATTCGACAATGCCCCCGTATACGATTTTCGAGCCGTTGATTTGCCTGATGCGGATGGGAGCATGAAACCACACTTATCTTGGATGCGATGGCATCTACCTGAGGAAATGGACACCGACGGCGTATCTACAATATACGATCAACATTACCAGCCCACAAAGTCATGGTCTCTCCCAGCCAATGATGTAGACACCCACGACTTGACCATCAAATACTCACGCAATGCTCTGGAGATCCATATTCGACACGAAGAGCTCGATCTGGGCGATTTTGGTCGACCAGACATAAGGCAAGATATTCTAACCTGTGGATTCACCGATACAGACCTCGTCACTGGGGAGGTATTATTCGATTGGAGAAGCACCAATAAAGTCAAGCTGAACGAAAGTTACAGATCGCTACCAGAAGACGAGCACCCCAATCCAGACTATATGCATGCAAACGCCATCGACAAAAATGATGCTGGTGACTATCTACTCTCCGGTCGACACACTGGTACAATCTATCTCATCGACGGCAAAGACGGCCACATTATTTGGCATCTTGGTGGCAAGGAAAATGATTTTGAAAAAGACTTTGACTTCTTTGGACAGCACGACAGCCGATTCATCAGCGTCAACTCCACTCATATGGTGATTTCCCTCTTCAATAACGGGGCTTTCGATGAGCATTATCACCAGAAACCTTCATCCGCCATGTACATCCAACTCGATGTGGTGAACATGACTGCCACCCTTTTAAACCAGTATTTCCGACCTGATGGCGAGGTCACTGATCGCCGTGGAAACATGCAAACTCTTCCAAATGGAAACGTGCTTGCAGGCTGGTCTTGGGATGGCTATGTGTCCGAATACTCCCACGACGGAGAACTGTTGATGGAGGCCAAATTTGCATCCGATCGACACGACACCTACCGCTCATATAAATTTCCATGGACTGGTCGCCCTATGTACCCACCTACCCTTCTATCTGAAGCATACGGTGTCAACGGGTCCGAACTTTCAACTGTCTTCCATGTTAGTTGGAACGGAGCCACCGATATTGCATTCTGGCGGTTCTATGCTCGCCACAGTAACTCGGCTCCCAAACGGGAAATTGGCCTAGTGTCAAAGGAAGGATTCGAGACCAGCTTTATCGCTCGCGGATATATGGACTGGGTTTCTGTTGAAGCATTGGACAGCGAAATGAACACTATAGGAGAATCGCAAGATTCTCGAACCTCCGCCCCGGGTTACTGGGCACCCAAGGCACCGCTGCCCGAACCTAATAATCCCGAGACAGCCGTTACGACCACCCGACCCTTACAGGTGACCCATGAAATTGGAGGATCGATTGTCAGCTTCTTGACCGGACTTGTTGTCAGTGGCGCCTTTTGTGCTGTGGTGGTATACCGGAGAGCTATCTATTGTTTTGTCCTGACCTCCGTTGCAAAAGTGATCCCAGGAGACTATACACGGCTTTGGTCAGGGGACTCGGACGACTTGGAAGGTAACCATGAGTTCAAAACCCTCAATTCAACAGACTCAGACATAGACTGAGACTCTGACTCCAGGGCCCTGACCGCAACTTCTCATTTTTCCTTTGTTACTGTATAACACATCACATGCACATATGTTGCAAAGCTTGGGCGTTTTGGGTGTACAATACTTTTCATTTTGCATACTTTGCATCTATCCATTCGTTTGAATAATTCATTTTACCTTTTTCAACGACGTAAGATAAAGACTTTACTGTGTCCCTAACCCCGATAGTATTCAGAGGAACTTTAGCCCAAAAACCAAAGTGATCGTAGTTTCATCTCGTTTAAGTTATTTGATCTTCGATAATTCCGAGAGTGAACCTTGGAAGCTTGAGTGCTTATCGCCGATAAAGCCGATTCCACTTAAGGTTTAGCGTATCTGGGAAATTCTCGTGATTTCGCGATTTCGCGATCGCATTGCAACAAGTCAAAGAAGCCACCTTAGGCAGTGGCACACAATGCGGCCTTATTCCTCCAATGTGCGTGGGCTCTTCGGGCCTTCGGCCACCCATAGACAACCCATCCAACCATGCGTCCGAATCCTCGAAGCCCAATCCCTCCGATTTCAAAGCTCGTCTTCCAGCAATGGCGGTCAGTCCAAGCGTTCTACTCGCCTCAATTATACGTCCGACCGTCGCCGAAAATCAAGATCACAGCCTTCAGCTCTGAAATTAGAAGTTGGGGTGGACTCGCTTGGACAACCAGCCGAAATTGTCGTTGTGCCAGACAGGAAAAATCAAACCCTGAAGCTTCGTGATAAGTATCAAGTTGCACCGAAGGGAAATCCATCTGTCTCGATCTCTTCGATACTGGAGGATCTGGACGACGAGGCATCAGATCTGAGCATGGAAGTCGTTCATGCGAGACTAGAAGAGAACCGTCGGGCATACCAAGCAAACCAGAAATTGGCCATCTCAAATTGGGAGGAACTCCGATCGACTTTGGCGTCATCATTCACATCCGAGCAGCTGTCTAGCTACCTTACCAGTTTCGACTACACTGAATCGGCTCCTGGGGGTGATGCGGGGAGGTGGCGGCCGGAGAGTTTGGTGTCTTTTCAAAATACCGAATGGCAAGAGAGCGTACGGAACCTCAGGGGCAAAACAATGCTGGCAGAGCGCATTATTCGTGACTGCTGGAAAATTTCTCTTATGAATGAAGTTGGACAGTTGGATTTGTACCTGCCCCTTTCATCAATCAAGTTGCTTCTGAACGCGAAGCACTTCTCATTTGATCAGTTGGCAACCCTGCACAAGTCCGGCATCGACATCACGCAGTCCTTGGGCTTGGTGAGAATTACTGGACCCGAGAACGCTTGCGATTCGATTCATGAAATTATTAAAGACGCTACTACTCGTATTAGAGAAGAGAATGTGGCGATAGACCTCGCGACTTGCGGTCCCCGTTTGACACCACGATTCCTGGATTGGGTGTCTCAAACATACAACATTGCCATAGACCAATCGCCTTCCAAGGATTTGTTGAAAATATTCTACCTCACTGAAAACAAGGATGGCGCTGAGAATGCGCGAAGAACCTTGGGCATTGCCCTCCATGCGACCACCCCAACAAACCGGCCATTTTCCACATATCTCCCCGCTAGTGAACCAGCGAACGTTTATAGCCATGTTCCCGGCTCTGCCAGCACCTGGTTTGACCGTCAGGCATTATGGTTCCGATGGGCCATGCCTGCCGCCCAGACTAGTGCCCCTGAAATCCGAACTCCCCACTTCGATGGCCATCAGACCAGACTCTCCGATGAGCTCCTTAAAGTACTGCAGAGCCCTAATAAGACAAAGATCAATTCTCCGACCGGTCTTACCGTCCATGAATCAATATCCGCCGCTGTTGGAAAGTGTCTGTTTGGTCAAAAGCCAACTTTCGATGAGAAAACTCTCAGCGCTACCCAACTTGGTAAACTTTACTTGCCACGAACATTCGTGACTGACATACCTCGAATGAGGCCTTTCTTGGACACGCTTGAGCCAATTTCCCATGGGGATGGAGAGCGGATTCACAATTTACGACTACTGCCCTCGCCCGGTGTTGCTGGTACCCTCCCAGAGCTAGACGTGCAGTTTGTATCCAAGCCTACGGAAACCTCGGTGGAACTTGAGCTCCAAAAGGTCAAGATCATTCTTCACACAAACAGTGTTGATTATCTTCTTCCTGAGAATGGTCTTGATCTACGCTTCACCCATACCGTCTACATCGAAGCTTCAGCTGAGACAATTACCGACCCGGCTGAATATGCAAAGTTCATACAAAGTATCGAACAACCCTTGCAAGACACTTTCATCCCCAAATCAAACGCCACAGACTCCTGGCGCTCGCATCTCCACTCTGCATCCCTCCCTCTATTCGGGCGCATTAATTTACCCCGAAAATTTACTCAACCTCAATCGTTGAACGCCGACCCTCCTGTCAATTCTAATGAGTTGCTGGCCAATGAAGAATCGCAAGACGGCTCGACAGCGGAATACATGTTTCCACCAATTGCCAGCATTGAAGGAACAACTGTGCGACAGTATGAATTTGACGGCAGACAGGTGAACCACCGTTTCTATGACAATGGTCCATTCCTTGCAACCCAAATGAATGAGATCACGTTGAATATGGACCTGCCTACAGCATCTGGCAATCCTGGAGACGTGAGCTCGAACGAGTCTATCGAGCGCGAGTTTCATTCGTTCTACAACGCTGCTTGTGAGATGGCATTTGGACTGCACAAGCCAAAAAACGCGTGAGCGCATTGTTGATGGGGCAGAGCCCCTTTGTGGCTCAGCATTGTACAATATTTTCATCATCGAGTATATAGATGACCCTACTCGAGGGGCTGTATAATATCTTCTGCATATAAAAAGAAACATACAAAACTACCAAAATACTGCTTGTTCCTGTATTAGTAACGATAATTCATAGGACCTAATCTATATCATGATGGGTTACGCAACCATCTCCAGTATATTCAAATGTGGTCGTCAGAATTAGAGTGCCTCACAAAAAGCCCTTAACGGACCTTTTGCTTGAATTAGAATGTAATTATTCTCTTCTAGAAAAGTGGGTGACCGTGGGTCCTTCAAGTTCACTTCTAAGTGTCTTTCGACTCCGGAAATGTCATTCCCCGAATCTAGACCTTCTATAGGGAGGGGGAGAGACCACGCGCGATCCACTCAGTCTATTTGGTCGAAATATCGCTTCTCCAGATAATGTCTCTAAATAATCTTGTGCCGCACTTGAAATGGCTGGTTTCAGTTTAAGAATAACAAGAAAGGCGTGGCGATCAACAACTTTCTCAATAGTGATCAATAAGAACTTTCGGCCCAAGCTTAATTAGGTAGGCCGAGCCACCGAGTGGATCGCCGTTTCAGTTGATAAACTAGTCTGCATCATGTTTGGTTAAATAAATTCCCCTAGAATTAAGTGTTTGCTCATCATCGGAGTTTCGTCGGACATACTATGGAAAAGTATAGTAGTGTTGGATTCGATAAACACAATATAATGGACCCAAATCTTGAAGATAAATCAATAGATAAGGATTGATAAAGGGTATGTAGAGAGTTTGACCAGTACCAAAAAGTGGAAACCAGAAGGTTTGAGGTCAAAATCCAAAAATCTATCTAGGGTTTCGCTGAAACAACCGAGACAGGTGCTGATCGAGGAACCGGTATGTGTTTTGACGATCAGCGGCCCACCCGTCCTGATATCATGACTATTTATTGGCAGACGCAGCAGTTTGATTATCGGACACTTTGCACTTAAAGGTATTGATCTTCACGAGCCGCATATCTACTCAAGTTCAAACAAAGCCAAGCATGGTCTCCGTCAATCTCCTATGTACTTGTGGACATTGCCCACGATTCCTGATACCTATATAATAAGTCAGCGTTGCTCAAGTACGATGTCCGCACTCCACTACTACCAGTCTTTCGTTTACCATCCAGTTTGTGTTTTCATTTTTCATTTCGTTTGAGTTCTCTTACTTTGATCTACTGCTGGCTCAGTTGACTTTTTCTTTCCTTGTTCTCTATCTACTCAGAATGCCGCTTCATGGATTCATCCTAGCCGCCGTTGCGTTGCTAGGTGTCACTGCCAGAGCTGCAGGCGTCTCGGGTACTGCATTTGGATTCGCAACAGGCACTACTGGTGGCGGTGATGCGACAGCTGCTTCCCCTAGTGATATCTCTGAGCTCACGTCGTGGTTGACAGACAGCACGCCCCGAGTTATTCTGATCGACAAGGAATTCAATTACTTGGAGAGTCAGGGAAAATGTACTGATTGCAAATGCTGCATTCCTTCGTCCAACACCTGCGGAAGCTCTGGTCAGAATGCGATCGACAACTCTGACTGGTGCAGTGACTATCCTACGACTACTTGCACTTACGACAAGGCAGCCATTGAGGGTATCAATGTGGCCTCGAACAAGTCGATTGTTGGTGTAGGTAGTGCGGGTGTCATTCGAGGCAAAGGATTGCGGATGGAGAATGGTGTCAGCAACATCATTATCCAAAACATTCACATTACCGAGTTGAACCCGCAATACATTTGGGGTGGTGATGCCATTACCCTCGACGGCACTGATAAGATTTGGATTGATCATGTCAAGATTTCTCTTATTGGTCGCCAGATGTTTGTGGCCGGTTACGAAGCCTGTAAGATTCTACAAAGCTGTTTGATATTATGTATTTCATGAGACTAACGTTGTGTTTTTTTTCTCTGTAGCTGGAAGTGTTACAATCTCGAATAGCGAATTTGATGGTCAGACTAGCTGGTCGGCAACTTGTGACGGGCACCACTACTGGACTGTGTAAGTGAAACTCACTTACATATAATTCATATCCAAGCTCCGTAACTAACATTATATCTTCTAATCTAGTCTGGGATACGGTAAGAACGACAAGGTGACTTTCACCGGCAACTATATCCACCATACATCCGGCCGCTCGCCCAAGCTCGAGTTCAACAGCTACTGGCACGCCTACAACAACTACTGGTACAACAACACCGGCCACGCCTTTGATGTCGGTGAAGGCACCAATGCCCTTATCGAAGGCAACGTCTTTTCCGGAGTCGACACGCCCTTCCTAGCTGATAGCACTCCCGGAGAAACCTTCGCCGTGACCTCTAGCGACAAATCCACCTGTGATTCCGCACTCGGCCGTACCTGTGCTGCCAACACTCTGATCTCATCCGGAAGTCTTTCAGCTAGTGATGAGTCCGTATTGAAGAACTGGCCAAGCGGGGAGACTGGAATCTCGGTCATGAGCGCAAGTCAAGTGAAGTCTTCTGTTCTTTCCAATGCTGGTATCGGTAAAGTGAGCAGTGGATCATCTTCAAAGCGCCAGGCTCAACCTGCCCCTTCTGTCCTTGCGCTTTCTCAGGCAGGGCCTGGTGCCACTTCACGCGGTGCTCCCCACAAGTGGACTTGGAAGACTGTTGGAGTTAGGCCCACTCAGTCCCCACAGCCCGGTCAGCTTCCTCCTCAGGGACCCCCTAAGGGCGGCTCCTTTGGTTTCGGATTCTAAGCGAGTCGGTTAAATACCGCGCTTGGGACCTGCGGTGCTATATAATTCCGAATCTTTGGGCCCGTTGATTGCTCTGGTGTTCACAATTCAGAGCCCCTATTTACTTATTGTGTGTCGTATGATTGTATTAGAGCTATGGACTGGCCTAATGATTTAGATTATGTTCGATTGGTGTGCCTTTTGGCTTTCTATTGTTTGTAATTATTGGAAACCAGGTGAATTCTGGTAGAGTTCTTTGGTTGACTATGTACATCATGTGGCTTTTTCCATAGTAGATCATATACAGACCGAAATGGCGGCTTGTCCTTTGATATTCCATCTCAGTACTCTCCATCAACCAAATCACGATAAAATACTTTCTTGGGCATTGCTATGTTTCCCAAAGAGCGATCAATGGCGACTTTTTGTAAATTTCAACAAATTGACATGTAAATGCAATGTTTGAGAATCATGACCGCAGGTTCAGCGCCTTTCTGGCATTTTTGCACTGCATTCACCCAATGATTCTCGAGATATCCCAGGATACCACGATGTCTGGCAGAGATTGGATTTAACAATCTCAGTAGTGCAGACCCCGTATTTTTAAGCCTATGCAACCATATGAAGATGAAGAACGTCAGGAAATTTGGGTTTTTTGTTTGTGAGAGAGGCCTTAAACGCCTCGTTCAAGCGAAAAGTCAATCACCCAGTATACATCCACTGAGCGGAGTTTGGTGAGATGAAAGCTTGCTGAAAATCATGAAAGTCTTCCATGTATAAATGATCCTTTGGCTTTTGGTCTTCTGAATACGAACAAGGACCAATTGTGAAGCCAACCTCTGGATCTACCGGAAGCCAATTGGAGGACCTCCGCGTAGATCCATCGGGCATTTCCAAGATCGCTGGATCGGAGTCTTCATCTTGCATCTCTTGGGTGTGACAGTCGGCCATCCAGTTGAAGGTCATCGAACTATGCGAGGCCGAGTTTACATCCGAAGCGCCATCAGAGATTGGGGAAGCGCGAATCTCCTCTCGCTCTTTCTCAGTATCCCAATTATTGTATGATGTGGGTTGACTCATTTCGGTTGCGCTGGATAGGTCCGATACGGGCGAGCCTGGGAATGTGGATATCGGTACGGCATTGTTTGGTGGTGTCATGAATAAAGCTCTTTCTGCTGCCACGCGCGAGAATATTTGTTGTGGGTCTGTGTCGTTGGGATGTTGGAAGGAGTTCATAAATTGGTGGTTTTGACCATCCCAGAAGCTATGGAAAGTGTCCTATTAGCCATTTGTCCCAGTCGGTCCACTTAACATTGTAGAATTTACCTTGCCACGTTTAGATTATCTTCTTTCCCAATTATGGGCGCCAAGCTTGAATTGTTCCAGAGCTGCCAACTTTGGGCATCCTTGGAGGGATTCATAGCCTCTTTGTCATTCCATTCTTGATTTTGCAAAGCCCATAAATCTGATTCAGTCTGGTAACTGAATCCATCGTCGGGGAAATTCTGGGCTTTGAAGAGCAAATCTTGAGCATCGGAAGGGTGAACATCGGCCGATGGCCATTGCCCGGTAGCGTATGGGAAGTTGGTCGTACTCATTTGGTCGGATCTGTCTGTTTGGTTTAGGAATTGACGAATGGTTTATTAGGACCAAATGTGGATTAGAAACTGCTCAATAGCAAGTCCCAGTTATGAAATGAAAAACTAGAAATGAACCGACTCGGAATATCCGAACTGGCGTTTGTATTCACAGCTTTCGAACAACCGGCACTTCAAAGAATTCAAAGATTTCCCCAGAGAAAAAAAGAATGAAAATAAAATTTCCCCGCAAAACCGGGGCATCCTGGTTCACTTAAAAAGAATTTGCGGAGAAAAAGCATTAGCGACAGTACAAAGCTCGAAGCGAGCTAGGAAGCTCCGACATGACGAGTCGGTAAATTGATTTAAACCGTAGAACAAAGGCTGCTTGGACCTCGCTGCACGCACCGCATGATCCAGCAATTTAACCGATTCCACAACTTTCTCCCCAGATTATCGTCGCCATTGGGCGGATCGGTCCGAGTAGATGAGGGAGCCAATCGGCAAGTTTCAATACGCTTCGGCAATATGTCCACTCTCGTCATCTCTATTAACCGACCTGCCCCGCTGGGGAGATGGTGGGAGAATTTTGAAACATTCCCCGGATTCTTTGGATGAACTCAGTTGATCTCGCATGGAGCCACTGCATCGCCATCGCTTACGCAAGGTACGATGTTTTCTCATCCCAAACGGTTGATTTCCCCTGATGATTGCGTTGCCGATCAACGCCGTGCTGGTCTGGTGATGAGCGGAATAATTCATACCCCTCCGCCACAGTATGTAGTACTAATATTTCAGTACGACATCTGGAGCATACGATTTACGATGAAGCCAGTCACGGGGATATACAGATGCGTACCTATGCCTCATTTACTCAAAGAAATCTTCCACTAGTGGCACGCTGGACCTTTAGTGCTTGCGAAAGTAATCATAAATCATTAAGTAAAGCTTTATATGGTCTAAGGATCTATATTAAAGGCTCAAGCCGTGGCGCTGGACTCCGATTCGTCATCATTTTTGGGAGCTTTTCTCCGACGAAGCAGATATTGCAAGGAAAGTCCAGATGCTTGCAACCACGAGACACCAGCCAGGACACAAATCGCCGTCAAACCGTTCAGGTACCTGGGCGCATCTTCTGTGCGGAAGATCTGAGAACCGGAAATTCCGGCGCAGTTGGCAGCCATGACAACAAGACTGAAGTAAATTGTTAGCATGCATTGTATATACTCGATAATTCAGAAGTGTATCACTTACGCCATGGCGACGCTTCGTTCCTGAGGAGTCTGACAGTAGGTGGATAGCCAACCCACATTAAGAATACTATTTTGAGGTTAGCTTTTATCCCTTCTCTTCCTGAAACTGTATTTTCATGACTGAGATAAACTTACTGCATACTGCAGTAGGAGACGTTCGCGATGGTGAGTACACCATACTTGTGCCATTTCCCAGATCCGTACGGTTGCGTACGCAGACACACATAGGAGATCACATTCCAGGTAATAGAGATCACAACAAAAGGCCCGCGGTGACCGAAGAAGTCGCTAATATTAATTAGTCTTGGTCGCATATTTGTCAAAAAGATGATTTGAACTCACGAGAAGAAAGACAAGATAGTTAACCACACAATACCGCAGTAAACACCCACAGATGCCAGTGCATTAGCCTTCACGGAACTGAACCCAATCAACTTTATCATAGATGGAGTATACTGTGTCAATCCCTGGAGACCAGACATAGCCACAAGGGTCAGCAGAACGTGCTGCATAATGCGTGGCTGTTTAACAGTCTTCCAGATATCAGAGCCGGAGATCTGGATATGCCCACGAGCCTTGCGGGGATCATCCAACAAAACCCGGTTGCGAATAATATGCGACTCTCGCTCGGTGAAATAACTCCAGCGACCGAAGGCGATCAATGGGCGGCCATCACCAGCTTTAGGTGGAATGAGAAGTGTGAAAACAACGCCGATGAATAAGGTGATCACTCCCTCGACTAGACACAGATGTCAGAAACTTGAATACGTTTCCATGTCGAATCAACTCATAGGTACTTACTGAGGAAGATCCATCGCCATCCTTCCAATCCACCAGTACCACTTAATTTCAGCACACCCGCAGAAATCAAGCTGGAAGTAGCAGCAGCAAACATCTGACCATAGAAGAAAAAGGTAGTCCGGAGACTAGTTTCTTCCTTCTTATACCAAGTTGAAAGATAATAAAGGGCACCTATGCGACAATTATTAGCTACCTGGGCGGCTGGAATCATCAGGTAAAAAATATCAGGCTACATACCAGGAATAAATCCGCCTTCACACAAACCTAGTAAGAAGCGAGTTACCAAGTATGCTGGGTACGATTTCACAAAGGCCTGGAAGGTAGCAACCAGACCCCAAGCAAACAATTGGCCTGAAAGCCAGACACGGGGTCCGAGGCGTTGCATAATTATATTGGAGGGGATCTCGGACAGAACAATTCCCGCAGATAAGAGCTGAGTACCGATGTTGACTTGATTTGTTGTGATTCCGAGATCTTCGGTGATGGTCGAGGTGAGTACGGCACTGATATTGCCCCGATCGAGTTGGAGGGAGAAAAAAGCGAGCGCAAGAGTTGGTATTAAAATGAAATCGACCCTTTTGAGAAAAAGAAAAGTTAGCTGATAAGATTCTAGATAAATTTTTTTTCTTCCCTGTGAAGTTCCAATGGTAAGCATACTTGCGTCGAACGGCTGCCTCTTCAACGTCCCAATCCTTGATAATACCATGTTCAACCTCGCTTTGAGGAGAGTCAACAACATGTTGATTAACTCCATTTTTTTCATTGATGATATCTTCATCATAGGCCTTGCCTTCTGATGAACTTAGCGTCATTGTGAAGCGAAGGGGATCTGAAAAGTGGGCTCAAAGAACAATTTTGTGCTTCTAGATAGCTTCATGAGATTTTTTTTCAGTGGAAAAGCAAGACGCTTTATACGCTTGATACGAAAACAAATTTTCCGATCGTTTATCGGAGTTACGTATGTTCTAACGTCTGCGGTGCATCTAGATCCAGTTCCGAGGCCACATTGGCAGGTGTTGACTGTCGCGACAGGACGGGTAGATATGGCGCAATTATGGCGCCCTTGACGAGCATTGGACCCAGTTTTCTTGTACTTGTATGGTTATTCTCATAGCCGATTCTTTATCTGTTTGAGTCTTTGTGATTGCTGGGTTTTCCGAGGAAAGAAGTCAGATGCGATCGAGGACATTTGTTATCCTTGTCTTCTTGAGTACGTAGAGGGGTCGGTGCTGCTACTATGCGACATTTGTCCTCGCAGTTGCGGATCTGCATTATGGACTTTTGCGCCCCTCATTATTTTCTTTCTTGGAGGATTCTTGGCTATTGTTCTTATCTTATCGTTATATGCCCAAAATGTTATTTTTAAGAAATATTTTAAACTATGCGAAATTTTCATCGGACTCTTTTATACCCAGGAGTCCCATGATAAACCGTATCGTGTTGTTAATGGGTCTTGGGGCCCTTCCGCCTCAATAACGTATCCTAAATCACACCAGTTAAAGGATACTTGAGGTTGCTGGTCGTAAAAGACATCATATTGCTCATCCAGAGCATCACGCAGGGTACGAATGGACCCCTCGGGGTGTAGAACCTTCCACGGCTCAATGCAAGTATTACCTTGGCAAGATTTCAGAATGAGTAACAGCGTATCAAGACGGCTTATAGCCTGTGAAAGACTTCGACCCAAAATACGAGGCTCGTCTTGGATATTTCGTGATTCGCTTGGATATAAATTGTGCAGTTGATATGGATCAGTCTAGACACTCCGGTTAGCGCTTGGCGAAAACGAGGTGATGAGTGGAGCTTTGTCTTACCGAGAGGTCATACAGTTCGTGCTCGTTGGTGCACCACACAGAGTAGTAGAGGTTGTAACCAGGTCCTAATAGCCGAACCGACTTATACGTATTGTTCGGTGCAAAGGTGGAGCCGCCAGCTAAGAAATTCACGAATAAGCACTCTCGTCTCGGGTTAAAATAAAGTATGAACCCAACTTACTAATGTGGCTGAAATCCCCTTCAAGGACTCCACGACCCCAGTACTCGACAGTCACATGTTCGTGTCGTGTTCCCGTGAATTCGGGTGTAACAGGAATTGCCGTTCCATCGAAATCAGACCGATGTGGAATGCCCGCTAGGTGAAAGATAGTCGGGGCAAGGTCAATATGCGTCGTGACAGAATCCTGGGCGAAGCCCTCAGGTACTCCAGGGCCGCGAATGAATAATGGGACGCGAATATCTTCTTCGAAGCCGCACGTCTTGCCAGGCGGGAGACGGTGCTGTCCAATATGGAATCCGTTGTCCGAGGTGTAAATGATATATGTGTTGTCCAGCTGGTCGCTCTCTTCCAAACGAGTGACAAGGGTGTCCACAAGCTCATCCACACCTTGCAGGGCCTGCAATCGGGAGCGATAAAAGTAATCGCCGTAGTCCACGACCGTTTGATTTTGTTGCGGCAGCTCTCGAATCCAGCTGGCTCCACTCGGCTGTTTATTTCTTCATTAGACCTTATCGACCCTTGTAATAAGAATAACTTGTAACATACCTCATCTGGATTAAAATTTGCGGTGCGAGGCACCTTGACATCCTGGAATAGATGTTTGTGTCTGTCAAGTGGGATTGGCGCACCCATGGTTATTCCTTTGCTCCTATTCTCAATATTCGTTGGATCTACGTTGGAGTGAGGCGCCGCGGGAGCAACAGTTACAAAGAAAGGTCGATCTCCTTCTAGTGCATCTTCCAGGAATCCCAGAGCTTTTCGTGTAATGACATCTGTTGTGTGTTCGCCCTCGTAGCTGACCGGGTCGTCGTGATTGCGTTGATAGGTGGAATTTAAGTAGGAGTAGGTGAATGGGTCGAGCAAGAAATCTGAACCATTGAACCCATTTACATGCGGGCTATGGTAGTTGTCTACTGTATGCGCATTGAAGAGCTTTCCAGTATAGTAAGTATCATAGCCTGCCTCCTGCAGCCAGACGGGCAAGAAGTTATCGTTAAACCCCCGGTCCACAAATTTGGGATATCCGCCTTCAAGTTGGGACGATTAGCAACAGTCACTTCTAATTTCTCCATTTCCCCTAGAATATAACTCACCATACGGCGGGTGGACATCTGTGACATTTGTATTATGTGCCTGGCGCCCGGTCCACAGGCTAACCCGGGAGGGACAGCACAGTGCGGTTGTCACGAAATGATTATGGAAGGAAGTTCCTTTGTCGCGAACATGTCGTAGAATATGTGGTGTATATGAAATTGAGTCAAGCTGTAGATCCTGGTCATCGGCAATCACAAACAAAAAGTTTGGCGGTTTTGACGTCGGTCGCGACGTCATGCTAAGAGCGGACTGAAGAACATTCTGCACATTTTGGAGATTGAATCCATTCTCGATAACTGCGCCCTCGACAGTCACAGCAAGACCGGCGATGATCGCGAAAAGCTTCATCTTTCACAATGGTAGTCTAGAAGAGATGAACAAAAGAAATCAGTCGGGAAGATCATCGAAATTGCGAATGTTATGGCAAATGCCGATCAAAGAGCCCTGCGTGCCGAGCGTGCTTGTGCGGAGCTCGGTCGGCAATGTGGGGAGCTGAAAATTGAATGATGCCATCGTTAGTTCCAATGGCATAACAATGGATCCACTCTGAATCGCTACAGAATTATTTTTCATTGTCTTGTGAAAAGTGACTCGGCAAATATTTACTGACGAATGTTGTGTAATGTTACACCGAAAGTCAGTTCCAACATCATGGGATCATTAATCATAGAGAGCCGCAAGTGGATTGATTTCATTGTCTATTGGAAGCAGCAAAAGCAAAGATCTATGCATCAAGCTCCTACTATTTTCATGTACTGTACAACGTTGCGGCCCCACTTAGATTGCGTGCTTCCCATGGAAGATGAGATCAGTACATGGCAATCTCGCCATATCATAGATTCCATGCGGAGTACTCCGTAGTCGAGGTTAATGTAAGGAGGGCTCGCATCGCCTACGCAAACCACACTAATTTGCCCCAGGGCCTTCTCTGACTGAAATGAGAATTCAATATTGATAATAATACATACACTCGTAGACTAAAACATGCCCAACGCCCCCCACAGAAACTCAAGGTATTATTCTATCAACATACAAAGTCTTCGCTCCAAGATACTTTCACAGGGCCAAACCTGTCCCTTTACGAGTCCATCGGTATAGGGCCAAAACCGCTTTACGACGATGACGGATCTCGCTGGGGTTGATAGGCCGACCGCGAGCCTGGGCCACAGCACTACGCATGACTTGCCGAAAGCTGCGTTGATACTCGGTGTTCAAGGTCACCACACAGGATTCAGTGGCCCGGATCATGGTCTCGCACGCGTTCAGAATACCCTCTCCTGCTTCCTTCTGCAAACGCTCCACGATGAGAAGTAAAAGGAAGCTACCTTGGAGTAGCTGGATACCGAAAAAGTATGGCATGAAGCTGATGTCTGGGTCGAAGCGAAGGATCTGTTGTACCGAGTCCGCAGCTTCCAGCGCGTGCGAGATGGTGGATGCAAAGGCTGGAGAGGATGTCCAGAAATCCTTGTCCTCGATGAGGGAGACTGGGTCCCACTTTCCGACTAGAAGAATGTGGAGAACATGCACTAGGTAAGATGAGTAGGCTATAACCGTTTGAGTATGCCATGAATAGGCCTGGGATAATTGTGGGTCTGCGGGCTGGTCGGACTTGGAGGGAAAGACCCCTGCAGTTGATAGAGAAGCTTCAGGGTTGGCAGCTGTGGCCGCAGCAAATGTAGTCAAACTGGCCTTGTAGATCTCCAGCTGTCGCACCACTTCCCCCATCTGTACTTCCCATGCCTCTTTGCCTTGTAGACGCAGACCGAGTGTTGGATGATTTCTGGCTTGGTTCAAATCAATCAGTTCTCCGGTGATGGTCATAAGTGGTAGGAAGAATCCAAGGATGGAATGATCATGACAAGCAAAGTTTGGGAAAACACGGCGCTTGTTCCGGTCGCCTGATCGGATACACTGGGGTCCATCAGGGCGAGGACTATTGCTGTGAATGTTCCCGGCCTGCCAAGAACCCTCGTCGAGTGGTAATAAGAGATCTTCGCTCTCGGCATCGAGAAGCGCGAGCGGCCGATTGTAGCAAAGTGCCAAATGTCGATCCATGATATACAAGAGCCACCAGGTACGCCGACGCTCTTCACGATACTCTTCTGTGACAGTAAAATTGTTGTTCGGGTCATGTCTCTCGTCACAAACACAGTTCAAGCTCGGTCGCGATGGATTGGAATAGTCAAAGGCAGGGCCACCGGGGGAACTCGCCCAGCCTGCCAAAGTGTAACCAAAGGAAGGGCTAGATCCGTCACTTTGACCGTCAATATTCGGTACGACTTCGACCTCCTGGTTGAGTTTCAATTCTCGAGCTAGAGTAAAAGCTGCATGCCACCTGTAGTATCATCGTCAGTCATCGGTCAAAGGAAATTCGGAACATGGGAAAGAATAGACAAACACGAAAACGCTTACCATCGCATACTAGCAGCCTTCTGTTCGCTCGATGAAATAATGGATGCAATATGAATATATGTGACCACATCATCAAGTGAGCCTGCTGGCCCAACAAGGCCCTTATCATCGCCCACGCCTTCAAACGGGTGATGGGCCGGCGGCGCTGGGAACTCTTGAGAGCCATTGGCATTCTCCATCGGCTCTTGGTCTTTGAAAGACACGTGTATCAGTGGTCGGAGCAAGCGTATTGTTAAAGCGCAAAGAAATTGACAAATTTTGCGTCGCTGTAACGGAGAGATGGACAAGGAGAAGGCTCGGTCATCCACGGCCGCAACCCAAAGCATACTCGCCAACAAGGCAGGACTGCTCGGTCGCGGATGCTCGGTGTTAAGAAATGAGGCCTTTCGTAGAACATAGCAATGGATATGGTGACAAACCGGATGCATGTGAGTCGAGAAGGCGCTGGTGAAATAAAGCTCAAGCAGATCGCACACCAAGCGACGAGGGAGATTGGATTCTAAGTACGGCATTATAGGTTCCAGCACAGGATACTTCAGAGCTGACTTTGGACCGGGCGTATGATTTTGGTTGGGAACGTTCGGTCCTGGTATCGATCGCACTGGCGGAGGTCTTGGAGGGTGGTGGTTGGCCATATCGACTGGGTTGCTTACACCCATTAATGAAGGTAACGACCCATCGCCTCCGCTCAACCCATTTAACCCACTTATAATCTCATAAGAATCTGGCGACAAATGAGCAGCTGACAGCCATTCCTCCGTGGTATTTCGTTCGGGTGCTTCCTGCACGGAGCGATTCGCATCGGCTGCAGGGTGAGCGCCGTCAACTAGACTAGGCGCAGAAAGGCTGAATTCATTAGGAGTCGGCGATCGCTCCTGAAAGGCAGATTCCGAAGAGCTTTGCTGCTGAGGCGACGATGCCGGCTGTTTAGGAGCTTTAGTATCTCCATTGGATTCTCTCCTAGTATAGTTCGAGGTAGACGTGGATGCATCCGGCCCATGCGGCAACTTTGCTCGCGCAATTCGGCCTCTTTTTCGGCGCTCACGGGTAAACTCGCACCTAATGTCACCGCGCAGGCATCGTGAGCAGGGGAAAGCCCGGTCGCATCGCACTCGGCGAGTGTGGCAAGAATCGCATGCGACTCGATTGCGGCGCCATCGTCGTTTGCCATTCGGGAGGTCAACTGCACCGGGAGTCGCAGACTGCAGGTCCCCGGACTGGTCATCCATGTCCGGGATTAATTCCAGGTCGTCATTGGGAAAAGATGTTGGGGGATAAGAGAAAATGAAAGAGTTCGGGGCCGAGAGAAGCACGAAGCTAAAGCGCGGGGAAATTCCCAAGATTTGTGGAGTGCATGTCTTAGTGCGGCGACCAATCACATATGCCGGGGGTTTGTCGGAGGGTTTGCGCTGCCCGAAGCGCTTGCACTAGTCCCCATGGTTCACTGTTGAACTGGTAACATGTGTATGCAGCATCTGAAACCTTGGGAAGAGACCAGTTAGATTTCACAAGCCTAAGACAAACCGGACGATCTTTCTATTCCTAGACGAGAGGCTTAAATTTAAACCATGCCGATAGTCAACGGGCGCAGGCAATAACTATCGTTTGGGCATCAACATTTGTAGCTGTAGAACATGTAGAATTAATACTATCTATTATGAAGTAAATGGCGATATCTCCTTGGAGATACTCAAAGTGATTATTTTTGCAAAGCCTTCTTGTACCGCTCTAATGCGCGCTCACGGCTGGCGGCATGGTCCACGATGGGTCGGGGGTAGCCGTTTTTCTCAGCGATTGACCCAGATCCTCGTTCATAGGGGTCGTGGATAGCTTTGCCGGTTACATCTCGTAGTTCCGGCACCCATTGCCGAATGTATTCTCCGTCTGGATCGAAACGCTCGCTTTGTCGGAGGGGATTAAAGATTCGAAAGTAGGGCTGCGGATCAACGCCTGTACTAGAACCAAATCCCCACCCTCCATGGTTCGACGCAAAATCTCCGTCAACCAGGTTTTCCATGAAATGGCGCTCTCCGCGACGCCAGTCAATCAAGAGGTCCTTGGACAAGAAGGATGAGACCACCATTCGGGTTCGGTTGTGCATCCATTTTGAATGGCTGAGTTGACGCATCGCAGCGTCCACAATAGGAAATCCAGTTTTTCCATCGCACCACGCTTGAAATTGGTCTGAATCGTATTCCCACTCAATATTGGTGTGTTCTGGCTTGAAACACTTGTTCATACTATTGTCGCTTTGGTTAGTTTGAATTCATTTCTTACTGGGGGGGTCGGACTTACCAAATAAAAGGCCAATGCGCAAGGACGTGCTTATAGAAATCACGCCAGGCAACCTCACTGATCCAAGTAATGTAACCCTGGTCATATCGGTCTAATTGATTATTGTTTACTGCCTTCGCAGCTACAACCGCGGTTCGCGTGCTGAGAGCTCCCGATGCAAAGTAAGGGCTGAGGATAGATGTATGTTGGCTAGCCATGATGTTGCGTTTTTCCTCATATTGGCGGCCCTTCTCTTCCAAAAACTTCTCTAGCCTCTGGAAAGCCTCGTGTTCACCAGCTGGATATAGCTTCTGCAGTCGCTTTTCTTCCTCTTTAGCAAGCTTCTTGCTCTCTGGCACAGCAGGAAGTTCGCAATCAAACAGGCTTGTGAAGTTTTGTCGCGCATTGCCAGGATTGGAACCAGGCTCATCTGATAGTTCCAAGTAGTCGGGGTTTTCTTTCAAGAAAGCCAGCCATGACCGATACCAGGGTGTGTATACGGCATATTGTTTGCCTTGCTGGGTGCTCAAGGCTCCGGGCGGGACAACACATGTGTCATGTGAAGGAGTAAAATCAATGTTGTTCTTAGCACACAAATGCACAAGTTTGGCATCACGACGTAGCTCATCTACTTCATATTCCATATTCGCACAAAGATGATTGGCCTCCCACTTTTGTAGCAATTCCACAACACGACCTGGGATGTGCTTCCTGTGCGCCTGTGTTTCCATATGGAGCGGGATATCAAGTTCGGCAAGGTCTCGCTGAAGCCGTTCCAGGGTGCGCAAAGTGAAATCCACCCGCGCCGGGCTGATAAGATGAGCCGTCAGATCTTCCGACGACAAAATATAGAGGCAAATCAAGGGCACCTGGTTGTCTTGCGCAATCTCAAAAGCCTTGCGTAAGGCCCGATTATCGTGTAGACGCAGGTCACTCCTAAACCAATGAACCACTGCTTTGCCTATTTGTGTGGAGTTGCGACTCTCTGCAGTTTCGCTACACGCATTCTCCAAAGTCGTAATAGGGCGTTCGAGGGTTCCATCATTGTAGGCCTGACAGCGCTCATTTCCCATTTCAGGAGGATAGAAGTCGCGTAAGACAATGCCAAAATCCTCGGTCTCTTGAGCTTTTGGATGCGGCATCTTCAGGTCGGCCTTTCGCTCTTTTTTGCGAGGTGGTTCAGGGGCTCCGGCATCGTGTTCGGCGTCCGACCCGGAGCTATCGTGTTTGGATACTTTTCGTTTGCTAGGTGCCATTGAAGCTGTGAGGCTATGGAATCGGGGTGAAATGCAAGGGCGAAAAGGGGAAATGAGACGTGGTAGAACAAAAACTTGCGAGCGCATCACTTAGATGTTTGTTTGAAGAAGCATTGTGTCCTTTTAAGCTCTAAGAATGCACAGGATGTCATCGATCGAGAACGATCGAGATTCCTGACGTCATTCGATCTAGAATCGTAACAGCCTCAAATCTTGATAATTTCTTTACGGATTCCATGGCGTAGGTAGGTGACCTGAGACTGAAATCAAGGGATACAATGGAACAGAATTTATTTTGACATTCGATTGACAAGATTTCCCAATAGGTAACAGAGTTGGCTTCATTTTCACAGTCAAATCTGTAAATATGGGAAAGATCGGCACATGACGGCTCCCGTGACATCGAATCTTAGTCATCTTCGTGAAGAAGACATTAGTACATACACCACACAGCATATGGCCTCTTTGAATTTTCGGGATCTTCATGGATGGCCGTGGGCATGAGTTACATAGGTATATACAACCACACCTAAACGGAAAGACCCATTCCAAGGTTTCAGGGGGGACAGGGCTTACGGCTTAACCCCTTATTCTCCGGGGAATTATACCGATTTTTGGTAAGAGGGCCAATTACAGAGTACTCCAATCAGAATGCGAATAGCGAAGAAACGATGGGGATTGCCTGCAGCCTCACTCACCTTGATCTTGGGTGAAAATTGCTAGTGCAATCAGGGGGTGGGGCCTGGAATCCTTCCAGCCGTGAGTGCGGAGTACGGCGCTCATCATACAGTCTTATGTATGGAATACTGTTTGTGTCCGTGATGGAGTAATGTTCAGACTATTCAGGGCCTAGAGTACTCCAGGGGTTCGTACTTTGTCTATGTCATCGTAACGACGATAGCCATCGTTTGTGGAGGATCTACGCTGGGGTACTAAGACATGCATACATTCTGGAACACGTAGATCTTCCGGACATTGTCTCCATCACTTCTCCGGCCCAATTAAACATACATCATACATTAGAATAATTTGATGTGTCCATTCAACAATACAGCGGAGATAGTTCATTTTTACCAGTGCGCATCTCGTACTGCTTGACAGCTGCCCATGGATCATCCATGGGTGTCTTACACTATGGATCTCTCTTTCCCCGCAAACATCCACTTAGAGATTCTCTTCCTGCTCGAGATCAACTCTTCACCCATGGAACCACTCTCGAATCCAGCCGTCATAACGCTTGGACTCTAGCTAAAAAGCTCAAATTTTGATTTCTTTCCTCGAATCGCATGAGTCATTTACTTCCGTTATGCTTGCTTCCTGCATACCTACTTTTCCATTGCCTTGAAGGCTTTTCATAAGTCGGGACTCCGCTCCATACTTCGTCCGCTACTCCCCCCCGCTTGTTCGCCCCGCGGAGAAGGATTATGGAGCACAACAAAGTTTCCAAATTTTGAAGACGCACGTTCAACGGTCTGATCGCAATATGATCAATAGCTCCAAATTTTGCCGATCGGATCATTCATCTCCCCAATACGAAGGAACCTTATTGAAGATCGGCAGTCACGACCGCCTCCCCTCCCGCGCAAGGGCATTCCTATTGAACTCTTATTATTCCCCTTGATTTCGTCCGGGGTAGAAATTTTTATTCTTACCCTGCCATCATTTACACTCTTTGAGTGATGTCCTGATGTCCACCCTTCGCTCATGTCGACTGACCACGCCTCCGTCGCGGATGCAGAGGCTTTAGTTGATACTTTGGCCACGGAAAATGTTGTCGACACACATATATTCGCTGCCTTTGCCGCAATCGCTTGGTACAATGCTATCGAACTCATCGTCCTATGCTTTGTATCCTTCAAGCGGCGCCGTGGCTGCTATTTTTGGAGTCTGCTCATCTCATCCATCGCCATCATCCCCCACTGCCTGGGCTATTTCTTACTCCTCTTACCGACCGGCGTCTCGAGCTATCTATGCATCACCCTGATTGTCTTCAGTTGGATCCCCATGGTTACTGGACAGTCACTGGTACTATGGTCGCGTCTCCATCTGGTACTGCAGAATACCAAAGTGCTATGGGGTGTACTATGTATGATCATCGTTGACGCGATATGCCTCCAAATCCCAATTGGCGTATTGCTATACGGGGCCGTGGGAAACCATGAGACCTTCGCACGTGGATATAATATCATGGAGCGGATTCAACTCGTCGGATTTTGTCTCCAGGAACTCATAATATCTGGTATCTACGTGTGGGAGACTGGCAAGCTGCTAAAGCTACGACCACAGGGTCGACCCCATGGGATCCTTTACCAGTTACTCATCATCAACATCATTATCCTTATCCTCGACGTCGCCATCGTTGCCATTGAGTACGTCGGCTTTTATGCCATACAAGTTATGTTCAAACCGGTGGCGTACAGCATCAAGCTCAAGCTTGAATACGCGATCCTTGGAAAACTAGTAGCCATCGCTCGGGGTGGTTCATATGAGAGTGAACTACCTTCAAGTTCACAAGGGATCATTTCATTCCCCTCCTCCTCTCAGGAACCACCATCAGAATCTCGTCGAGATTTTCGCCGCCAATATAGCCTTCCTTGGTTCATGGATAACTCGCATACCTCGAGTCTCTCATCTTCCAGAATTTGACAGATTGCACAAAGTGCAACTCTGTTATGGAAATTTTAAACACACACAAAGAGAGCCAATCAGAGCCCCTTCATGTAGGGGATTATTCCCCAAAGTGATATTCTACATGTGATATCCATACTATTCAAATGTAAAGTACAATTGTTTCAGCAATAACCGCGTTATGTCCAATAAAAAAGCTAGACTCACAATATTCGAATGTCTTAAATCAACGAAGATCTCCAGATGATACAGAGTTAGCACCGGCTTGTAGCACTAATACGCTTCCAAACACCTTATTATCGGGCTGCACCATCACTGATGCAGTGGCGCCTAGCGCCTGACGAGCGCCAGCGCCTACAATTTCATCAGGGTTCAACTCGATAATTGATGCATCTGCGCCACTGCTACGTCCAACGACAACGATGTTACCATGTTTGTTAAAGCCCTTGTTTAACTCTTCTCGCACGGCAGTAAGAGCTACCTGGGCAGGATCGCTGATAGTATCCTGTACCGGCGAAGACTGGAAGATAACACGTTCTTGCAGATCCCTAGGAACGGAATCACGAAGAGTTTCAAAGAAAGCGAAATCCGATGATTCGGACAAAGTGCCCTTGGGTGAGTCTGATCGGGAAGAGCATAGCTGAATAACAGTTGCAGTGACTTGGTCATTCTGAGCCAGCTGCAGAACAAAACGAAGTGCGAAACGGTCATCGTTGCCGCCGAAGAAAGGGAAAACAAGATGGTGAGAGCGGTTTCCTTTCGGTGGACGGGACCAGGCGCTTGCTTGAATGCCCAAATCGCTCGGGGAACGCTGCATTGATGGCTTTTTGACGGGTCCATCGGTGTTGTGATCAATCAAAATGCCCACATTTCCAGATATTCCATCCAGGACATTTGAGACGAAGGCGGCATATTCGCCATTCATGAAACGGTTCATTGGGTCGACGTCAAGACCATTTTGACGGTCTGCCAGAGTACCGGTCTCGCTCCATGGTAGGAGAAGTAGATCAGATGAATCTTGACGGGCCATGTTGACGACTGTATCAGCGTATGAATGTTCGGGGACCACAGATACACCAGCCATAAGAGAAATATCATGCCACTCGCCGAAAGCACGGAATGTGTTGATTACTGGGTCCCAAAGGGCAGAGTCTCTGGCTGATACCTTCATGACACTGGAGTCACGATCTGTCAATTCCATGAGTCGCACACCATGAACACGTAGAGCAGTTGCCTCATCATAATCTTGCCCAGTGGGCTCTTCGACAGTTTGTTCACTTGGCTTCGGTGCCTTTGATGGATGTGTCCGAGGCGTCGAGAGGGCAGCTCCACGGGTCGGAGTTAAGAGGGCTGCCAAAGTACAGAGTCCAGAAAGGCCATCAAGGCGGAGATAGACAAGAAGCTTCCGTACAGGCACGGTCTTCAGCTGATCCTTCACGGCGGCAACGCTGTCTGAGCGAGATTCCTGCGGTAGTGGATTGTCGTTCCAATCGATCTCGCCACGTCGCCAACGCGCAACCTTAACCTGATACCAATTGGGATAAAGTGATACAGTCAAGGGTGTGGTCATGAATGTTGTAACGAGGGCCATGACAACAAACATTGTAAATGTTCGTGTACTTAGAATCTTGGCTTGAAGACCAATGTTCTATAGGTTTTCAATCAGCATCGGGCTCAACGAAACCCCGAATGAAACAACAACAAGAGCAAGAACTCACCAGAACAATCAATTCCACCAGTCCCTTACAGCTCATCAGAACGCCAATAGAGAAACTTTCACGCCATAACATGCCGCACCAGCGAGACGCAAGAGCACCCCCGGTAACCTTAGCAATGAAGGCAATGGCAATGATTCCAACAACGTATCCCCATACTAACCCATTGTCCAGTAGTCCCAGGTTGGTACTAAGTCCAGACAACGCAAAGTAAAGCGGCAAAAAGATAATAGCAACCAGGTCCTCGATTTTCTCCGCCACTTTGATGGCAAAGCCCCCTTCATGGGGACACATTAGGCCCACAACAAACCCTCCGAAAATGGCATGGATTCCAATAACTTGCGTGAAGAAAGCTGATGCCAGAGCAATCAACAAAGTCATCATCACAACAGATTGGCTGGGGCCTTTCTGTATGCTTCCCGTGCGCTCAAGAAAGCGAATGAAAAGTGGTCGAAAAATAAAAGTCAGGAATAGCACATACGCGACCGCCACCAAGAGGACATAGAGTGCGGTGATGCCGCTATTGGCATTCACTAGGGCCACGCAAAGGGCAAGAAGAATCCAGCCAACTACATCATTTCCGACACCGGCTGATAGCACAATGACACCAACTTCGGTTCCGAGGAGCTTCAGTTCTGTCAAAATACGGCAGAGCACGGGGAAGGCTGTGATAGCCATGGCAATACCGATGAAAAGTAAAAAGGTACCAAAGTCGACGGGAACGGTACCTGGGTCGTTCTGGAACTGGTTGTAGAGTCCATATGAGATGGCACAGCCCAGTCCAAATGGTAATATCATTCCCAGTGCCGAGACACTAGCTGCCACGCGCCAGTTCTTGATGAGGAAGCGCAGGTCTGTTTCTAAGCCGACGAGGAATAAGAACAGAATGATTCCTAGATTCGCCATCACGCTAAGAGCTTGAAGACTCTGGGTGGGGAATATTGTCTCGGTGAACCTGTCATGGTACATATCAGCTTCGGACTAGAAGAAAATGTACATATGGTAGACAGTCTATATGGCCATGCGCGGACAAAAGTCTCGTCTCAACTTGGAGACTTACTTTGGAATGCGCCCAAAGCAACTTGGACCCAACAGAATACCAACGATGATCTCGGCGATCACAGTAGGTTGGCGAAGCTTGGACAACGGCCAGTGGATCAGACGGCAAAAAATGATAATTATGCCTGCCTAAACGAACATTGTAAGCAAAAGGCCGCCGATGAAACCGAAGCTGTAAAGTAAATTACCTGGATAATGAACATGACAATAGGATTTGAGGAATCATAGTGAGATGGATTTCCTCCCTGGAGGATTCCCTGTGCAGTGGCCCGAGCTGTACTAGTAGCCGTAGCTGTCGTTGTACTCGTCGCCATGGTGGAAGAGGTGGCAGCAACACTCACCAAAACAGCACGGATGGAGGGGAAGATAAAAGAGCTCTGGAGTTGAGGGGTTTAAGTTAGAGCTCCGCCTTCCTGTCGTCCACGTTTTCTTTCGCCCAGGATTCCCCCAAAGTACCGGATGCTGACACGGAGAAGTCACTGGCCAATCATTTATTTGCCTCTGGCTGATCCCCACATGAAATCCCGCGCGGCCAAGCTTAGCGTGGATTAACGGAAATTCGGGGGACAAACAAAGAATCTCGGCGGTAAGAGATGTTATTTGTGGTGTGAAGCTTTAAATGTGATGTTATCTTTGCTCTCTTTAATTTTCTTTCTCTTTGCTTTTAAATTTTGAAATAATTAGTGATTTGATATAGATCTATGCTTGATGTCAGTATTATGCATTGGCCTCGCCTTACCGATTATCTAAGCTGACTGGCTTATCCAGATCGTACAATCTTGAGATTTGGTTGGTCAGAAGCCTCCTCCAGATCATTATGCCCAGGCCGGGGGTGCTCGTGGGTACATCATATGATAGAGCACCTAATCGCCGTGTTCTCGTCCGGGTACTATACACCTGCCAGTGGGCATCGATATTAACATTGGCATTCGCTTGAGGGAATTATTCACTTCTTGGAAACTACTCAAGGAAAGGTTTAGGTCTGAGATTTCGTATTACCATCAGGTGGGCCCCGAAAAAATATATCCATATAATGAGCTTTTCCAAAACCTTCAGATGTTCAAGTTCAAGCTCAAGATCAAGCTCAACTTGAAATTGAACGTGAAATTGAATTTGTATCAGCATTATGATGGTTAATACTAGGTAATATTTAGTAATTCGGTGTAGGTCAAAAGCTCCAGGGCTGCAGTCAACGTTTACTACTACTAGTAGTACTAGTAGACACGGATCACTGGCACTAGGTATTCAAGTTTTATTCAACTTGAAGCTGATAACCGAGACCCTCCAAAATTCAAGTTGAGGACTCGGAGGAAGACACCTGCACATCCATCCATGGATGTACGATCATGATCTTGTAAAGGCTTCGAGGCCCGTGGACTTGGAAAGTTTTAAGGCTTAGTATGTACCTTAGCACAAAGGAACGAAAACGAAGACGCGCAGACATTTAAGCAGTCTTTTACCTAGTTCAAAGGGATTCCACGGACCCGCCATTTGAACATGCAATGTACTATGTAACAGACTTCGTTACTTGGATACCCCGCCTAGAATACCTGATTGTTGAGCACAAGCGCTAAATTTCATCAATCATTAGCTATGCGAGACATTTATGGCGTGGAAAGTATCCTTTTCAATCACAAGGGTCTATCTTGGTAGTTATCAAATTGATTTCGAGTGCTTCCTCAGGGGCAACTTCGAAGGGAGGCAGTCTCACTTGCTGCCTCTATTTTCTTGATCCCATGACCGCGAATTCCAAAAGACGTTGATAATTGCTCACAAAGTAAAGATGAATTTACAATTTTTCTCATATTTTAGTACTTCTGCAGGTGTCGACGGGTTGCTAATCAGATAGATGCTCACATCCGCTAGCATTAGCCTCTACACACAAATAAATCAAAGAACGAAAACTGATGATTTCCAGGCCATCCTGGCCCCTTGTTCTAGTTTATTTAAAAGCCCCTAACAAAGAAACATTTTGATAGTCATATATGTAAAATTTGGATCACAGCCTTGAAGGAATGGATAGAAAAGTAACCTTGCGGAGTGGATCAAGTGCATCCTCATCCGCTGTTCATGCATATCTCGATAGGCCGATCCTACCCATGAAAAAAACCAAACGAGGAATAAAGACGAGTTTGACAACTTCACCCTTAAAAATAATTATGCATTTTTAATAGTGCAGCCTGACAGCAGACCCCTGAAGACATTACCAATCGAAGTGGATCACAGTATTGAAAAACAAGGACCCATTGATGTGTAGCCAGCAAAAATAGCACCGAATTTTTTTTTAAACATTGAGCCAGTGAAGGCCGAGTGGCTTTTGAAAGCCAATAGGAACAGTTCCAGGCCAATCAAGAGTCAGGATTCTGTAGATCGAAGCTCGATAGAAGGAAGTGTAGGCGGGATTCGCTGATAGCCGCGTTTTTTAACTCCGGGACGGGACAGTGTCGGCATGTCGGTGCTCCGTTCCACCGACTTTCCCGCAGTTATCGGTTGGCGCGTCCATGCCGTGGTTCGTGGCTATGGTCCATAGAAAAGTTAACAACGACTATGAGGGGCTCGGGTGAGTAATCCTCCGGATTAAATATGCATCAAAATCGGTCAAAGCGCTCCGTTTCCGTGCCCGTTGGCGAATGGCAAATACAAATGAAGTAATTTTGAACATGGATCTAGACCGGATTGACCCTTTATATGATGCTGTCCCCGCACGTAGTTTCGTAGTGCTCAATATTTTCCCATTAATCTTGGGGCTTTTATCCACGGGGATATCTAGCCCAATATGGAGAAAGAAGCTAACACGATGGAGAGAGATGACTCCTCCATCGAGTTCATGCCTATCACCCAACGAACCGCCACCATTATCGAAGATGAAAGAGAAATTCAGCAGCTGGCAAATATCGCCTCCAGTAAGCTTGGTCGCACCCTGTCGGCCTCAGCAAGCAAAGGCGACCCTCGATTAGATCCCTCAAGCCCTGATTTCGATCACTATCGATGGGCTCAAACCGTGCTGGGGCAAATGCACGAGGAGGGAATTGAGGCGCCTCAGCAAGGTATCGTGTTCAAAGACTTGTCAATTAGTGGATCGGGAGCAGCAATTCAATATCAAGAAACTGTGACATCGTCCATTACTGTTCCCTTTCGCGCTGCTACAAGAGCTGCAACTGGTCGTTCCGTTCCACCTCGCCGCATTCTACAGAGCTTCGATGGCTTACTGCAGAGTGGCGAGCTTCTTCTTGTCCTGGGACGTCCTGGCAGTGGATGTACTACATTCTTGAAGACTATTACTGGTCATTTGGGAGGGTTGACAATGGATCCCAATAGTACAATTCATTATCAAGGTATTTCGTTTGAGGACATGATCAAATATCATCGTGGCGAAGTGGCGTACAACAAAGAGGTATGTCAACTCTTATCTTCATTATTTCTTATCCACTTCGAGATAGAAAGAAACTTTTTGATATCAACTCGTAACTAACTTCAAATTGCTAGGTCGACCTTCACTTTCCTCACCTGACCGTGGGCCAGACCCTTTCTTTCGCCGCCCAATCCCGAGCCCCCCATAAACGACTCGAGGGAATGAGCAGGACTGAATTCTGCGAGACCCTTGTCAAAGTCGTCATGTCTGTTTTTGGCCTAACCCACACCTTCAATACCAAAGTGGGCAACAATTTCGTCCGCGGTGTCAGTGGTGGTGAGCGAAAGCGAGTTAGCATCGCTGAAATGTTCTTGAGCCGTTGCCGTCTCGGAGCCTGGGACAACAGCACCCGTGGTTTAGACGCTGCATCAGCTCTAAAGTTTGTCCGATCTCAGAGACTTGCAGCAGACATGGGCAAATCTTGCCATGCCATCGCTGCCTACCAAGCATCCCAATCTATGTACGATTTGTTTGACAAGGTCGTCGTGCTTTACGAGGGACACCAAATCTACTACGGTCCTCGTGAAGGGGCTGTTCCTTTCTTTGAAGCCCAAGGCTGGGTGCGACCTGAGCGTCAAGTTTCAGGAGACTTCCTGACAGCTATCACCAATCCTAACGAGCGTATTGCCCGCGCTGGTATGGAAGGGAAAGTACCTCGCTCAGCGAAGGAGTTTTCTGAATACTGGAAAAAGAGCCCTGAATATGAAGCTTTGCGCAGTCAGATCTTAACCTATGAGCGGGACTACTCGCCCAGCGGCGACTCTGCCAAAAAGTTCCAACTGAGCCATCAAGAACAACAGGCTCGCCATACCCGTACCCGCAGTCCTTACCTTATTTCTATCCCTATGCAGATTCGTCTCTGTACCGTTCGAGCTTACCAGGGAATGCTGAATGACCTTCCTACCGCCATGTCCCCGCTTGTGGTACAGTTGATTCTATCTTTGATTATCGGTTCCGTCTTCTACAACACCCCCGACACATCAGCCTACTTCTTCCAAAAGGGTGGTGTCTGTTACTTTGCCGTCCTCATGAATGCCCTGCTTACGATCAATGAAATTCTCCAATTGTACGCTCAACGTTCCATAGTGGAAAAACAAGCTGGCTATGCATTCGTTCACCCATTCACCGAGGCCTTGGCTAGCATCATCATCGACCTACCTATCAAACTCGTTCGAATCTCCATTTTCAGTATCGTGCTATACTTCCTGGCTAATCTACGCCGCGAACCTGGCAACTTCTTCGTCTTCTACCTCTTCCTGGTATTCGCTGTTCTGACCATGTCCGGATTATTCCGCAGTCTGGGAGCTCTCACAAAATCAGTGGGTCAAGCGATGGCAATGGCAGGTGTTTTGGTTCTATGTATCGTCATCTACACTGGATTCACCTTGCCACAACCTTATATGCACCCCTGGTTCTCCTGGATTCGTTGGATCAACCCGATTTTCTACGTCTTCGAGGCTCTCATCGCGAATGAATTCCACGGCAAGAATTATGATTGTTCTTCCAAGATTCCTAGCTACGGTACCGGTGACAATTTCATTTGCTCTGCTGTTGGCTCGGTGGCAGGTCAGGATTTCGTGAGTGGCGACGTATTCATCGCTGAAAACTACGGATATTACTACTCTCATGTGTGGCGCAACTTTGGAATCTTGATTGCTTTCATGATCTTTTTCAATGCCGTTTATTTGGTTGCCACTGAGTTTATCTCTCGCGATACATCGAAAGCCGAGGCATTGGTATTCAGACCTGGACATGCGCCGCAGTATCTGAAAGAAAGTCTCGATTCCGAGAATGGAGCTGCCGATCTTACCAAGCTCGAATTGCAACCGACAAATGACACTATTCGTCTCCCTCAACAAACTGATGTATTCTCCTGGAAAGGTCTCAACTATGATATCCCCGTTAAGGAGGGTACCCGGAGATTGCTTGATGATGTGAATGGCTGGGTGAAGCCGGGAACATTGACCGCATTGATGGGTGTTTCTGGAGCTGGAAAGACAACGCTTCTTGATGTTCTCGCGCAGAGAGTTTCAATTGGTGTGGTTACCGGAGATGCCTTTGTGAATGGAAAGCTCCCTGCCACCAACTTCCCTCGGCGAACCGGTTACGTCCAGCAGCAGGACCTTCATATGGATACTACCACTGTTCGTGAGGCTCTTCGATTCAGTGCAATTCTTCGACAACCAAGAGCCGTATCCAAGCAAGAAAAGTACGAATATGTCGAGCAGGTCATCAAGGTGTTAGGTATGGAGGACTTTGCAGAAGCGGTCGTAGGATCCCTCGGAGAAGGTCTCAATGTTGAACAGCGCAAGCTTCTTAGCATTGGAGTTGAACTCGCAGCCAAGCCAACCCTTTTGATTTTCCTCGACGAGCCGACCAGTGGTCTCGACTCTCAAAGCTCCTGGACAATTTGTCAATTCCTGAGACGCCTGGCAGACCACGGCCAAGCGGTCCTTGCAACCATCCATCAGCCCAGCGCAACTTTGTTCCAGACATTCGACCGTCTTCTATTCCTAGCTAAAGGAGGTAGAACTGTCTACTTCGGTGACGTTGGAAAGGAATCTGCCTCCCTCTTGAACTACTTCGAGCGCAACGGAGCTCGTTCATGTGAAACACTTGAAAACCCCGCCGAGTACATCCTTGACATGGTGGCTGGAGACGGATGCCCCGGTGTAGACTGGGTTAAAGCCTGGAAAGAAAGCCCAGAAGCGCAGGAAGTTATCGCCGAGGTTGACCGTCTTCATTCTCCCAAAATCTCAGGAGAAACATCTTCTACCCACTCCAGCGAGTATGCCGATGATGACAATACCGAGTTTGCTATGCCTATTTCGACTCAACTTTGGGTTGTTCTTGGCCGTTGCTTCCAAGGTTATTTCCGTCGACCAGACTACATCTACTCCAAGTTTATTCTGGGTATTGTGTCTGGTCTCTTCATTGGTTTCAGTTTCTATGCCGCGGACAGCTCTGTACAGGGTTTCCAAAACGCACTCTTCGGTATCTTCTTGCTTTGCACTATCTTCAATACAATGGCCAATGCCATCATGCCGAATGTGGTAGCACAGCGATCCCTGTATGAGGTTCGCGAACGTCCATCACGAACCTACTCATGGACTGTCTTCATCATCTCCCAGATTCTAGTCGAGGTTCCCTGGCAATTCGCTCTCGGTGTCTGTTCCTGGGCATCCTTCTACTGGGCTGTCTTCGGAACAGGACAAACCTCCCAGCAGACTGTGATCGTGCTGTTGTTCATTTGCCAATTCTTCATGTACGCAGCTAGCATGGCCCAATTCGTGGTCTGTTCCATCCCCGAACCTACTCTCGCCGCCATGATCGCCACCCTCATGTTCGGTCTCTCCTTCGTCTTCAACGGAGTCATGCAACCACCCGGTGACCTACCCCGTTTCTGGATCTTCATGTACCGAGTTTCTCCATTCACCTACTACATTGCTGGTATCGCGGGTACAGCACTACATGGGCGCGATGTTCAGTGTAGCAGCGTTGAACTCAATGTCTTTGACCCGCCATCAAACATGACATGTGGCGATTACATGTCCAAGTACCTAGAGGTCGCGAGCGGAGCAATTTACAACCCGGACGCCACGTCGAACTGTCAATACTGCAGCATGGCAAGCGCGGATGATTACCTCGCTACCCGAGAAATCTACTACGGTGACAGGTGGCGCGATTATGGTATTTTCTGGTGCTACTTTGTTTTCAACATTTTTGGCGCAATTGTTTTGTACTATCTGTTCCGAGTCAGGACCTCCAAGGCCAAGGTTGCTCGGGGATAGATTTGATTCCCAGGTTGGTTGGATTTTTTTGAATTTTTTGTACATGATGTGATTCCACGAGTATCTTGTTGTATATAAGATTGTTAGTAGCGATGAAGAAAATAATTAATAATTAAGAAATCAGAAATAAGAAATAAACAAATACTCCAAAATGATTCGTCTGAAGTAATCGATCCGAATACGAGTAGTTTAAAGGAAGATCGTTCGCTGATCCGATCCTCGATGGTTCCCGAGCTGGTACATACCTGGGGGCGACAAAAGCCGGTTTTCAAAGACATTGGTTCAATTGTTCGCATAATTGGGCTCCACTTAGTGTCTCCTAGGCATCCTAGCCGAGTTTTCCTATATTTAGGACTAATCTGATTGATTCCGAACTGTGCAATACGTTTTCAAGGTAGATTTGATCTGTGTATGCAATTTTAATAAGTATCAAGTGGATGTATCAAGCTTCAGGTCAATCTATCTGCTGAGCTTGGGTGATCGGCGACCGTTTAAACAACCCAAGTGGGCCCCGCATGTTTGAACTTGATTGTTGATTGTTGATTGCGCCGAATTGCGCAACGATCGAAAGAGATCGGTCCCTGTAGCCCAGCCCAATCCCCCTTACAGAATCAAGAAACACATATACGGCGTACAATGACGATATTAGACAGTCATCCATGGATACTCAGATCTTACATTACTACCTTGTGCAATTGAACCGGCCAGGACCGGGTTATTATCATCCTTGGACTAAGCCAAGTCGTGATTAGGGGAAATTGGCTTATTGCACTAGATCAAATCAACTGGAATTCTTTTTTATCCGACGGGATCCGACCACTAAAGAAGCCCCATTCATTCATTACTTTTACATTAGTCTTTGTTTGTGCACGTTCTCAACATTCCACTTCATTCCAGATTCTCCACTGGTCGTTTCACTCGTTTCAAGGTTTCTTCCCAACCTGCAGCCTGCTGCAACTCTTCAACCACCTTCAGGTCAATTTTCAATATGGCCGACCAAAAACAAGGCTGGTACGCGATCTATTCTAAGAAAAAAAAGAAAAAGCACATACTAACCCCTCGCTTCTTAGGTGGCAGTCACATTACCGATGGGTTATCATGGTCATTGTGTTAGTGCTTGGGTTCGGACTAGTAGCTTGGTTTGGTGTTTGGTTACGACGTCGTCACGATCTTAAAAGAGGCCGATTACTTGGACCAGGACAAGTTTATGGAAATCCCCTCGTTGCGCCTCCGAATAAAGGACCCAATACACTTCAATCGCGTTCGGGGGCTTTGAATGCGCCTTCCGTCTCTGCGGTGCCGACGCCGCAAGCCCGCAGTTTACCGCCGCCTTCGATTGCCAGCAGTTCTCGGACTTCTCGGACGAATGTGCAGCCTAAACCTCAGACTGCTACGACGAATGAACCACGAGTACAAGGACAGACGCCGGGACAACAAAGCGCGGCTGCGAGTGTGCAGTTTTCGTCGGAAACGAGGGAGGTTTCTCAGACATGAGTAAATTGCGGTGGTCGCATTTATTTATTTTCAACGTTGTTATCTTCTTTGTTGTGATTGGTTGTTTGGCCTGTTTTTGATTTGCATTTTCTTGGAGTTTGGGGTCGCAAAATGATCTTTTTTCACTCTCATTTACGAGTTCAATGTTGCTTGGGTGTGGTCAGCTTGGATCTGTGTTTGCATATGGCCTTGATTCCCTTTTCTTTGTTTCTTTTAGATGCAACGCACATAGACTCTTTGTCGGATCAATTATATGGACTGGTCATGATTTCATCTATATATACACTTTTCTCTACTACGATACACTGATGCTAACAATTTTGATATCCTGTGTTGGCTTCTCTTTGAACGTCGTGGTCTTCTCGATCTTGTGAATGATATCGAAACCTTGCACGGCTCGGCCAAAGATGGTATGTTTGTTGTCTAACCACGGAGTCTTCTCTGTCGTGACGAAGAACTGACTTCCGTTGGTATTGGGACCGGCATTGGCCATAGATAAGGTATATGGTTTATCATGTCGCAGGCTGGAGAACTCGTCGGGGAATTCACCACCCCAAATGGATTCACCGCCGGTTCCATCACCCTGAGGATCACCACCTTGAATCATAAATTTGGGGATGACACGGTGGAAGATCGTATTGTTGTAATATCCCTGTCGGGCGTGGGTGACGAAGTTCTCCACAGTCCGAGGAGCAGCGGATGGGAACAGGCGCAGATGGATGTCGCCCATTGTCGTATGTAGAACAGCTGATGTACCGCTTTCGCTGGCTTTGGTAGGGCCACTATCAGACGCACCGGCAGCCTGGTTGGGTTTCTCGTTTTGCACATCTCGTGATGATTTGGAAATATCGATATCATTGGTGAACATGTAGAAGCGGACCTTGCCAAATCCAGTGCTAAGAAGGATCGCATCCCGCTCTTCGGCTTCTTGAAGCAGTGGGTTACTACTAGCAGCCATGGAAACGGTGACGACGCCCTTCTTTTGTGGTTGGCCTTGGTAAAGGGCGAGGTTTAGGGCTCTGAATGGCTCGTCGCGGCCGTAAACTCGAACCACGCGATTCGTATAGGTGTTGATGCACTTGATGCCGTACAAGGAACCGTAAAGCAAGAAGTGTCCGGATTCATCGAAAGAAACATTGACCTTATCACGGACGGACTGATCTTCCAACTCCCGCTCCACTCCCAAACGTCGTCCAAATTCCACCTCGTCGAGCTGATAAGGCGATGTTCCAGCCTGTTGCATCTCCACCAAAGTAGCTATTGACTCGTCGTAGGTGCGGTAAAGCTTTCCTGTCGCAAACTCAAAGACGCGCACTTGACGATCTGGGAAAGAGACAGTAGCAAATTGCTCACCCGATGGGGAAATAGTGATAGCCGTGGCAGTGGATTTCGCTTTCTTAAATGCGAAAAGGTTTGTGGACGATTTGAGCTCAAAAACATTGTCGGGCTTTTCAAAGGATCCATCTCCCGCTCTCCAGTATTCAATCATGCCAGATTCATCCGCAGATACCACACAGTCATACAAATTGTTGAAGGCCAATGACACCACAGGACTCCTGTGGATTGTTTTCACCGTGTGCAAGGGTTCGGGGTTTTCGCCTCGTCCGTCAAATATTTGGATTGTGTTATTGGACTGGTCTGTCACGGCGAGCAGTGGTAGAGACGCTCCGCGGCGATGGACCCAGCAAACACATCGGGGTACAAAATCCAGTGTGAACATGGACAATAGATCTGTAGTCAATTAGTCAATAATCGTACTTAAGAGGACCTAGTAGCAGAAACAGAGCGGCCCACCGAAAGTAATGACATCAAAGATCTTCACAGTCTTGTCCGCTCCCGCTGTCGCAAAGCTGCGCCCATCTGCGCTCACGCTAGTACTATTGATCTCACTCGAGTGGGCACGGAATTCCTTCACGAATTCGATACCCTCAGCCATCTTTTTCCAGAACTTCACAAAGCCATCAATAGAGCTAGTGATGACGAAATCGGTAACCGGTGTAACTGTTACAAATGACAATTGCTCCTTGTGCATGAGGGACTTGGAGTAGCGCGGGGATTCGGGCAGTGCCTTCACATAGACTTTCTCGAAGGGGAGCTTGCGACGTTTCTTCTTCGGGGCTGCTTCGGTAGGCAGCGCGGGGCCGAAATCATCGTCCGAGGAGGAACCGTCATCTGCTTGTCGTGGTCAGTATTCATCATTGTTCATTGGAATTTGCGGAAGCTCGGAGGAGCTGCGTACGGACCGTTGTCATTGGCGTCAACGGCAGAGTGTGGGCGCTTGGCCGCGGGGGGAGCAGCATTTTCTTCGGTGCCCGCCATTTTGAAAATCAGGGGCCAGCTTCAATTTGAGATGTGTAGGCCAAAGGAACTGCGATAAAGTCAAGGTCAAGGGAGAGAAAGTCGGAGAAGATAGCGGGCGGTGGAAGAAGCACCCAATTGGAAGAGCAGAAGCTCGGGCCACCCAACTTTTCTCCTTTCCCTCCTCCCCCACTGTTGACGAACCCATTGCTTCCTCACCCTTTTAGTCGCTTGGATCAGTTGAGTCAATCGTTTACTCTACACTGATCAATATGGTATGTCTCCGTTAGGAAATGTCCTATTTTATATCACATGCATTCTATAGACATATCAGGGCTAATACATCTCTAGGCGTCATTCGGCAATCCCACACAGATCTTTGGCGACGATGTGATCGAGGAGAAGGGAGAAAATGCTCGTCTGTCAGCATTCGTTGGTGCCATCGCAGTTGGTGACCTTGTGAAGAGCACTTTGGGTCCCAAGGGAATGGATAAGATTCTGCAGTCTGCGTATGTGGGGGAATCCAAAATCGATATACTTTCTTGATCATTGCGGGCGGGAATTTATATGCTGACTATGATTGTGGAAAAACAGATCAAGCGGAGAGATTCTCGTAACCAACGACGGTGCCACCATTTTGAAATCGATTGCTCTCGATAACGCGGCGGCGAAGGTGTTGGTCAACATTTCTAAGGTTCAGGACGATGAAGTGGGTGATGGAACAACATCTGTCACCGTGCTGGCTGCTGAGCTGCTGCGCGAGGCAGAGAAGCTGGTCAGCGCCAAGATCCACCCCCAGACCATCATTGAGGGCTACCGGATAGCCAGCCGTGCTGCTCTTGCTGCTCTCGATAACGTTGCCGTCGACCGGAGCCAGGACCCTGAGGCCTTCCGCAAGGACCTTCACTCCATCGCCAAAACCACCCTCAGCTCCAAGGTTCTGGCACAAGATCGTGAACACTTCGCTCGATTGGCCTGTGAGGCCGTCCTCCGTCTCAAGGGATCCACCGATCTCAGCCACATCCAGATCATCAAGAAGGCCGGTGGCAAGCTTAGTGACTCGTACTTGGATGAGGGTTTCATTTTGGATAAGAAGATCGGTGTCAACCAGCCCAAGCGGTTGGAGAACGCTAAGATTCTGGTTGCCAACACTGCCATGGATACAGACAAGGTGAAGATTTTCGGAGCTCGCGTCAAGGTCGAGTCGACTGGCAAGCTGGCCGACCTGGAGAAGGCCGAGCGAGAGAAGATGCGTGCCAAGGTTGAGCGCATCAAGGCCCACGGTATCAACTGTTTCGTCAACCGACAACTGATCTACAACTGGCCCGAGCAGCTGTTCACCGAGGCTGGAATTATGTCTATTGAGCACGCCGACTTCGACGGCATTGAGCGTCTCGCACTGGTTACCGGTGGTGAGATCGCCTCCACTTTCGACCACCCCGACCAAGTGAAGCTGGGCTCCTGTGATCTGATCGAGGAGGTTATTATTGGTGAAGATACTTTGATCAAGTTCTCCGGTGTGGCTGCTGGCCAAGCCTGCACCATTGTGCTGCGTGGTGCTACCGAGCAGTTGCTGGATGAAGCCGAGCGTTCCCTTCACGATGCCCTTGCTGTCCTCTCCCAGACTGTCAAGGACCCTCGCATCACCCTTGGTGGTGGCTGTGCTGAGATGGTGATGGCTAAGGCTGTTGAGCAGGCTGCCCAGAACACCACTGGCAAGAAGCAGTTGGCTGTGGACTCATTTGCCCATGCTCTCAAGCAATTGCCCACTATTCTGGCTGACAATGCTGGTTTGGATTCGAGCGACTTGGTGACTCGTCTGCGACAGGCGATCAACAACGGCATGACTAGCTCTGGTCTGGATTTGTTGACTCCTGGCGGTGGTATTGCGGATATGCGTGAACTCGGTGTGGTGGAGGCTTACAAGCTGAAGAAGGCAGTGGTTTCATCTGCCTCAGAGGCTGCTGAGGTAAGATCATATTCCGTTGCAATTTTTCTAATCAACGATTTATGAAGACACATACTAACATGTTTTTCTCTTACTACAGCTTCTTCTGCGTGTAGACAACATTATCCGTTCTGCTCCTCGTCAACGAAACCGAATGTAATCATGATATGCAATGGGTGACGACACTTGTATCTTTCTCAAGGCTTAGGATCCTTATACAAAAAAAAGCACAAATTCTCTATTATAGATACAAATTTTGTATATGTTGGTAGTACACATATATATCTTTTATTTAAGTACAGACCTACAAACCTGGAAGAACATGCTTGATACTTGATACCGAGTAGTAGGCTTCACGATCTGTTGGGTGCCTTGGTGCCTTGATGCCTGGATGTCTTATTGCCTATAATGTCAGGTGTCAACTAGCACTAGCCTCAATGCAACCCCAGGCTTGGACCCTGCGGACCCTGCGGATCATCAACATTTGGTAGTTCCAGTTGCCAATCCTGTAAATATTTACCTGCCGGCCTAATAAGGTACATAGATGCCTCGTGATACCCTCGGTGCTTATTGCCCCCAGGTCATTCTCATGCAGCGCACCAGTAAGCGGAAGCCTAATTTTGAGATCTACATTGGCCCTTCCTGGGTTCGGATTAGCGGGGAATTTGAGTATTGAGTGGGGTGATCTACTGGGATGATGCAGGTGACATATAAAATAATCTCAATGTAAACATCAAGCAAGCCATGGGATCTTGCTCCGAGTCAAGCCCTCTATTTGACTACACCATGCCAGGTCCCTTGAGCACTCAGTCTCCTTAAGCGAGGAGGCATGCCAAGTCCGCTGGTCTCATGCAGGCTCCGCCCACAGAGTGAAGGAAATGTACCCGTCATCGGGGTATTTTTAGCAGCATCAATTAGACGGATCGTGAATTTCCTAAGGTTGTGAACCGCTGACCCCTTAAAATACTGGATTTGCCTATTTTTACTGTTCCTGAGAATGGTTAATCCTAGAATGAACCCCAACATCATCCCCACTCTGAACCAACAACCCAGCTGTGTCCATAGTATACATGAGTACAATGTCGCAACTTTTCCCTGGTGCTTTAATCATAATTAAACTCAGGATTTGCCTCCCTTAAGCCCCACTGACCCAAGGCACTTTGCACCTGTCAAACCACAAAGGGTACACTAAGCCGACTCTAGACTCTTCTTCACTTTCATCCTTCTTCTTCTCCCCCCACTTTCTTCCCGGTCAACGATCCTCGTCGCAACCCTCTCTCCCTTCGCTTCTCATTTCGTTTCGATGTCTGTATCTATTTCGACGTCATGATCCTTTCTAAATGGATTCCTACCCTTTTGGGTGGCCTTCTGGCTACCCAAGGCGCGCTAGCCATCACCCTCAATGTCGAGGATCCAGGTCAGTAACCCGCATTCCAGAGCAGAGCTATCTCACTCCCCCACCCACATGGTGTAGATCCTCGCGCCGCGTGGACTAACATGGCACCGCTACATTCCAGACTCAATAAAATCAGCTGCCAAAACAGTCGCTTCCGGCATGATCACCTACTACAATAACCGCAATGAAAAGGCCATTCCCGGAAAATTAGACGACACATGGTGGGAGGGTGGTTCGATGTGCATGATCCTCATCCAGTACTGGTTTTTGACCGGTGACACCCAGTTCAACAACGCCGTCCAAGATGGCATGTACTGGCAGCAGGGCGACGATAACTTTTTCCCATCCAACTACAGTCAGTATCTAGGCAACGATGACCAGGTTTTCTGGGGATTAGCAGCCATCACTGCTGCTGAACTGAATTATCCCGAACGTTCCGGTCAGCCGTCGTGGCTTTCTTTAGCCCAAGGTGTTTTCAATACACAAGTGCCCCGCTGGGATACCAGTAGCTGTCATGGTGGCATGCGCTGGCAGATTTGGCCATATCAGTCTGGCTACCAGACTAAGAATGCGATTTCTAACGGTGGGTTATTCCAATTGGCTGCGCGACTTGCTCTTTTCACCAATAATGAGACATATGCAACCTGGGCTGAACGGATCTGGGATTGGAGTGCGAGCACTCCCCTTCTAAGGGAAACTTGGGTCATTGCTGATAGTACGAGCTGCGAAAGCCAATGTACCGATCATGGCGATTATCAGTGGACATACAACTATGGGACGTACATTAGCGGCGCGGCCTACATGTACAACTACGTATGTTTTACGCTAGGCAAATATGGCTCATGAAATCGCAAATAAATAGCTAACAATATTGCAGACAAGCGGGACTCAGAAATGGAAAGACGGTATTGTTGGCTTACTTGGGGTTTCAGACCAATTCTACCCGACAGGCAAGACCTACGACAACGCCGATGGTAATATCCTATCCGAATTCACTTGTGAGCCCTCTGGAAAATGCGATCGGAACCAAATCACCTTTAAAGCCTATTTCTCTTCTTGGCTTGCATTCATGACCACAATCGTACCCGGCACCTCGGATTTGGTGATGCCAAAACTGAAGACCTCAGCACAGGCTGCTGCCCTGGCCTGCACTGGTCTCTCCGATGGTTCTCATTGCGGAACGAAGTGGTACACACAAAGCTGGGATGGTACCGACGGGCTAGAGCAGCAAATGGCTGTATTGGGAATTTTCAATTCGCTTCTGGTGCCGTTCAAGAATAAGGCGCCTTTCACCTCTGATACTGGTGGTACCTCAAAAAGCAATCCCAGTGCTGGTACGAATAGCTCCGATGTGATTCCTCAAATACACCCGGTCACTACGGCGGATCGGGCTGGCGCCGGTATCTTGACGGCTGTGTTTGTTGCTGGCTGGGGTTTGGCCATCACATGGATGGTTCGAGGCGGGTGAAAAGCCCCCCTCTTTTTTTTTGTATTTATTGCCTTCTTGGCACATTGTGACTTTTTTTTCTCTTCTCGGGTGTATGTGCCAGTACTTGTGTAAGAATATCTTTTTAGTGAATCTTTTAATGTTAAAAGATAGCCTCAGGCTCAGGCCCACCGAATAGTTCACTTATACTCCATGTGTTATGCGTAGGTGATGTGTACTTGAATGTCAGAATATCCCAATGTGATTATGGGAACTCTGAATTTAGTCACTCATGTTCAATATGAAGCTTTGAGAGACAAATGTATGCAGATTAGTAGTTAGTATACGAGCTCGCACTTCCTACTATGCGAAGTACGTGGATTCTAGCCTCGAAGTTTCAAAGGCTCATCTGTACTCATAAGATCCTCACTAGCGATAGATTTGGCACCTCGTCAAAAGACCGGCCTTTGAACGGATTGATTCTAACTGGCTAAGTCATGGGGTAAGCATGTATTTTTGTAAACACTTTCCACAATTTGCCCCGCACTTTTGCCTAGGATACGGCGCTATTACGGAAACAAGAGATGATCTTCACTTCATTGGAAATGTGTACTTATAGCTCAAAACCCCCATGCAATTCTAAGAATTTTTACCATCTGGCCACTTCCCATTTCTTATTACTACAATTCATTATCGTCATATCTTCTACTAGTCTGTTGATTACCAAAAAGAAAGCCGCATACTCAATTAAAATGGCCCATATACACGACTACGAAGCCCGCGAAGTTTATAGTCCTCTCGGCAAGCTCGTTCCAACCATCCTTGATGAGCTTACTGCAAATGCACCGGACAGGGTTCGGTGAACTGTCCATGTCTCAAATCGGATATGAATTTGGGATGCGGTCAATAACATACCGGAAGCTTGCCAATGCCGTCAATGGGATAACAAAATGGATCATCGAAAATTTGGGCCCGTGTCTAGACTTCGAGACCATTTCATACATCGGGCCTAACGATATGGGCCATAGTATTATCACTCTAGCTGCAATCAATGCCGGGTATAAGTGCTTGCTTACATCCCATCTCTATGGCATTGTCGGGCAAGTCCGCCTTATGAAGAAAACTGGATGCAAGAATCTCTTCGTCTCATCCTTGTCAGACACCGATGTGCCAAATGTCCTTGTCGCCGAGCATGGGTATCTATGCTTATGGACTCTTCCGCCTATCATTGACCTCGTTGATAATGAACAAGACTTCCCGTATACCAAGAGCTTTGAGGAGGGTAAAAATGACCCTATGCCTGTGTTCTTCATACTTCTTGCACGACAGGCTTTCCTAGACCAATTATTTACTCTTTTGAGTGGGGAGTAGCTGTCGGTCAACAATGATATCCAGCACCAATGCCAGAATACGAAGCTATAGAAGAGATGCCCATGCATAACAGAGGTAATGTCACCAATTTACCCCCTTTTCATATGGGATTTTTCCTAGCTGGCTTCTTTGGCCCGCTCTATACTGGCTCTATTATCATTTATACACCAAGCACAATGCCACCGACAACAAAGACAATTGCGCATGTCGCCCAACACGTCCCAGTCGACATTATCTCCGTTATGCCAAGCACTGTAGAGGATATTGGCTTGGACACCAATCTACAGCATATATGTCTGAATTCGGGAATCAAAACCATTTGTTGGGCAGGAGGGCCAGTATCTCAATATGCCGGATCCAAAGCTGCAAAACTCTTCAAGATACTCACTACAATCGGCTCCAGTGAGTCCGGCGTATGGAATACAATTTACTGGAAGGTAGATGCGGGGTCTGATCCGTTCACATTTAAGGGAATGTGCTTTCATCCGGACGATAATATCGAATTTCGTGATCAGGGAGATGGTTTATATCTTGTTGTTATTGTGAGACATCCAGATCCAAAGAAAAAGCAGCCGGTCTTTTGTCTTCTTCCCGATGAAAATTAATACATTACCAAAGATCTATTTCGACGGCCCTCGGGTTCCGGAGCAGAGAGTATATGGTTCTTTCATGGTCGGGCCGACGACACGCAAATCTTCCCATCGGGGTCTACGTGGCATCCGAGCTCTACTGAAGAACGAGTCTTGGCAGAACATCGAGATCTGTTTGAGAAAGTCCTCATGACAGTTTCAGAACCCAACGTAGTGGTCTTGGTAGAGCCCAGTGCTTCGCTTCGTCAACAGCTGGATCAGGTTCAACAGAGTGAACATAGGGATGCACCGAATGAACTGCAGAGCACAATTCTGGATCTATTTTGGCCTACTATGGAGGATTTGCACAGGACTGACAAAAAGCGATTCATCTTCACCGATGCTGACCGCCCAATGCCCCGGACTGCGAAAGGAACTGTGCAGCGCAAGCTTACGATCACGCAATATGAAGATAAGACTCAGGCAGCGTAAGGTCCTCCCAATTGTGAAACAATGCAGAATTTCGAACCATGGAAGCTACAAGAGAGCGGTATATATTCCAGAGCCACAAATACAAGACTGTGATTCTAGGCGTTGACAAGGTCACACTGGGTTATCAAATTTCCACTGAAACTTGAACTCTCTCGTTATCAATGATATTTCTTAATACTTCTACTCCCGCCAGAGTGAGTCATTGGAGAAGGCAATTATAATTATCCCTCGGCTCCGGATACCTGTAACCACTCAGAACTCTTTGAACCAATTCATAAACAAAAACATCATAAGGTAATACAGACAGTGACTTCCTGTCAAATGAGGGGTTATGTATGGGTGGCCTTGTTTGTGTGCGAATGAGCCCTGGAAGATGAACAATACTGCACATGGCATACAGTGCCAGTGGTGCAGATTAGTAAAACACAACCCTGGCCTATTGAAATGTAATGAATACTCCCAGCCTCAATAGAAAGTCGAAGGAGACCTTGGAAGTTGATCACTAGATAAAGATACATTACACAGCGTAAGGATGTTAACATTTGCTGTGGACCGAAGGGGTATATGAGGGATAAACTTGAAGAAGCCTTGCCAGTGGTCCTTTTCTTTTGAAGTTACAATAAAGGGTCTCTCATGGCTTCCCTCGGGTCCAACAGGCACTTAAAAAAGGGGGTGGTATCTACTACTAGTACTATATATTGCTTTTCCAACACTGAATATGTATTACTAGTAGTACGATTAGAGGTCTGTTACAACAAGGATCAACTTATACGCTGACCGATTTCAAGTTGTATCAGTCAATTCTCTGATACGCTTACAAGGGTGTCCCGACTAGAAAATAAATAATACATGAAAGACCCAACCCGATTGCTATATCACCTGCATTTATTGGGAACTGATTGAAAAACCTTGGAAAGGGTGGTGAGGATTGTTAGAGGCGTAGCCTCGGGAGTTTGAAATATGGACTATATATTGTACAATGTATTTCCAGTCAACTTGATGGAAATGTTGTCACCAGAGTGTGATAATAGGTAGAAAACTTCATTTCCAGATCTTGAAGAACATTCCACACTCTGAAATTTGTATATCTACTAGTACTAGGTATGTGATGGTGGCTGTGTTGGATTTGTATTGATGTATTCCGACTGAAGCATGGTGGCTTGGATATACTATAGCATAAAGCTGTGGAAACGATCTAAAAGGCTAGACTGTTCGAATCGGACGGAAAGTGCTTCACATGTATTTAACCCCCGGGGTACATGTCCCATACAAAAAGGGGGCTTTTTTCGGGGTTTTCGAAACAATTTGCGTACCCTTGATGGCGCGGCCCCCTAGCTGATTCGATGTTACCATACCCATACACATAATACCGCAGGCGCTAGGTAATGCGCCCCGAATTTGTGAAGGACGGGACAGGAGTGTCAGGGATAGTGCTGTATTGTACCTGAGTATTACACACAATGCATCTGCCTTTTGATCTTCAACTTTCTTCTTGTTTCTCTTTTTCCCCCTTTCGTCTTTCAGACTTGCATCTTGCATCGATTTGTCGACGCCTCCCCTATATATCCATATCCCTCCGGTCCCTTTCTCAAGGATAGGGTCTTTGCTATCTCTCTGTTTGTGCGGATTCCTATCTCCGAGCTATCCCATTGTCCAACTGTGGGTGGGGGATGATCCGCTATCCGAATTCTTGCCTCTGCTCCACATCCTACGTCCCTTCGAATTGTCCATCTAGCCTCCCTCAATAGCGACCCAGCACACATCTCGATCGTCCTTATACAACCCGCTCGCCGCTTTTTGTAATTTCGACCTGTTCGCAGTGCTGAAGTTTCCACAATGCGGTGGCGGCTGCCGGGCGCCCGTTCGACACTTCCCGCCAGCGTCGCCCTTCTTCTCCTCCCAGTCCTGGTTGTTCCGCAGCAACACCCAGAACCCCATACCTCTGCATCTCATGTCTCTATACCAATAGTGGCAGATGGATCAGTATCGAATTCAAAATACACGGCCTCTGCGGCCGTGCCTCCCATCGTGAAATCCAACGATGCGAGCGCCCTGGCAACTCTGGCTCTGGCGGGCTCCGGCCGCGCCGTTCGAGCCCCTCCCATCCAGGCTAGCAGTACTGCTGCTGGTCTGGCATCGCAGCTTCATGCGCGGTCCTTGCAGGACTGGGAGGTCGAGGACTTTGTCCTGTTGGCGACCGTTGACGGAACCATTCACGCTCGTGACCGCAAGACCGGCTCCCATCGCTGGGCTTTAGAAGTCCCCAGCAGTCCTGTGGTCGAGAGCATCTATCACCGCGCCAATCGAACGAGTTTCGACGATACCCAACCTGAAGATGATTTCCTCTGGATTGTGGAACCCAGCCAAGATGGCAGCCTGTACATCTATAGCCCAGGCCCAGAGGCAGGGCTCCAGAAGCTTGGATTGACCGTCAAGCAGCTGGTAGACCAAACCCCATACTCCGGCATTGAACCTGCAGTCACCTACACCGCTCGAAAAGAAACGACTTTATACACCATCGATGCCCGCACTGGAAGTATCTTGCGAGTTTTCAGCTCTCGGGGACCATTTACATCCGGCCAGGAATGCCGCAAAGTAGATGGCCAGGATATTGATTCTGAGGAGTGTGAAACGACATCGGGTACATTAGTCCTTGGCCGTGTCGAGTACGCTGTGGCGATTCAAAACACTGAAACTGGAGACCAGATTTGTACTTTGAAGTACTCTGAATGGGCCCCCAATAACCGAGATATGGACCTCCAGAGTCAATACTTCCGAACCATGGACCAGAGCCATGTGTACAGCATGCACGATGGGGTTGTCCTAGGCTTTGACCATTCTCGGATGGACCGACCTCGCTATACCCAACGCTTCCCCTCTCCGGTCGCCCGGGTTTTCGATATCGTGCGGCCAACCAACAAGGAATCTCCTGACGGTTCAACTCCACTTGTGCTGTTGTCACAACCCTTGCAGCCTCCAGACCCCGACTACGGTACACTAGAGGATGGTCGAGACATGCGAGTTTTTATTGACTCGACAGATGCTGGTGGATGGTATGCCCTGTCAGAAGAAACCTACCCTTTGGTCACTGGCCGTGCTTCCATGGCACAATGTTACGACAAGGACTTTTTTCGTAGAGGACATTCCTTGATGAGCTTGAACCCACACCAACAGCGCGATGCCTTGGCTGGCGTACACTCATTAAACGGCCCACAGTTACGCCCATCCATCCCACGACTTGGTAGCTCTTCTACGAGCGAGCTGACCAATGACACTCCGCACGATGTTCTTCGCAGCCCGTCAGAGTTGGCACTCCCACCCGCCCTGCGTAACAGTGCCATTATCCGAAAGAGTTGGGATAACGCACTCGACATTGTCGTTACCCTCATCCTCCTCTTTATTGGTACTTTCATTTACTTCAACTCGCATCATATTCGAGATCTTGCCAAGCAAAAGTTGGACATTAAAAACATTATCAGCTCCAATGACAAAACGCCACTTTCCACCCCAGCTACTCCTATTGTCGGCACTTCCCCTTCTTTCACCAACCCTTCTCGGACGGTGCCGGACGTTACTGTCGACGTTGATTTATTGGACTCAAATATGGACGGCGAATCTACGCCCAGGCAATCTCGAGACCAAAGCACCCCACCGTCGGGCAAAACGACCCGCTTCAAGACAAACGAGTCTGGAGATGACGAGGAAGGAGCCTTGGACCCTGAGAAACCGAAGAAGAAAGGCCGTGCCCGTGGTACACGGGGTGGCAAGAGTCACAGGCGGCGGAAGAAGCCCGGTGCCGAGAGCGATGCCGCTGACCAGGCTGACCAGGTGGTTGAGCAGGTTAACCGTATGGTACCACAACCTCGACTCGAACCAGATATTCAATTGACTCGTACTGTTTCGAATGAAATGACGCAAGTAGATAATGTCGTTCGCATTGGACGGCTTGAAGTCTTCACTGATGTTGTCCTTGGACATGGCAGCCACGGTACTGTGGTCTATCGCGGTAAATTTGATGGCCGGAATGTGGCAATCAAACGTATGTTGATGGAATTTTATGATATTGCCTCTCATGAAGTCGGGCTACTACAAGAAAGCGATGACCATCACAACGTCATCCGTTATTTCTGTCGCGAACAGGCGGCTGGGTTTTTGTACATTGGTCTTGAACTCTGCCCTGCATCTCTTCAAGATGTTATTGAACGCCCAACTCAACATCCTGAGTTGGTTCAGGGTGGCTTGGATATGCCGGATGTGCTGCGTCAGATAACTCAAGGAGTTCGATATCTGCATTCTCTCAAGATTGTGCATCGGGATCTGAAGCCTCAGAATATTCTAGTGGCCACCCCTCGAGGTCGAACTGCTACACGAGCGATCCGACTCCTTATCTCAGACTTTGGTCTGTGCAAGAAACTGGATGACAATCAGAGCTCTTTCCGTGCTACGACTGCGCATGCCGCTGGGACTTCTGGCTGGCGAGCCCCGGAGCTACTCGTTGATGATGATACCGGCCCCCTTAGTCTTGCGTCTCAACATACTGAATCATCTGAGCCGGCTGTTGTAGACCCCCAGACCAATCGCCGTGCGACCCGCGCTATCGACATCTTCTCCTTGGGCTGCGTTTTCTACTACGTTTTAACCCGCGGTAGCCATCCATTCGACAAGAACGGCAAATTTATGCGAGAAGCCAATATTGTAAAAGGCCAATTTGATTTGCAAGAACTGGATCGCTTGGGAGACTATGCCTTTGAGGCGGATGATTTGATTCGCTCTATGTTGTCTCTAGACCCACGCCGACGGTATGTCATTTCTCCATCTTTCTCAATATTTCTGCTCCTCATACTAATCTAAAATCTCTCCCCATAGACCTGATGCAAGCACCGTTTTGATGCATCCATTCTTTTGGCCACCATCTGATAGACTAAGCTTTCTATGTGATGTCTCTGATCACTTTGAGTTTGAGCCGCGTGATCCACCATCGGATGCTCTTCTCTACTTAGAGTCTGTAGCGCCCGATGTGATTGGACCGGACAATGACTTCTTGCGTCTGCTTCCCCGCGACTTCAAGGATAACCTGGGCAAGCAGCGCAAATATACCGGCTCCCGCTTGTTAGATTTGTTGCGTGCTCTTCGTAATAAGCGCAACCATTACAACGATATGCCAGAAAACCTCAAGAGCCATATTGGTGGCTTGCCAGAAGGATATCTCAACTTCTGGACAGTACGCTTCCCCAGTCTCTTGATGAGTTGCCATTGGGTGATCACAGAGTTACAATTGACAGGAATCGATCGATTTCAACGCTACTTCACTCCGCCGGAGTGAGTGGCCACGTACGAGTAAACGATCTTTACAACATTTATGGGAAAATTTTAAATTTGCTTTATCTATCAAATAACAATCATACTCGCTTGAATGCACCCCATTCCGTACTATTTATTGCCTTTGCTTCTGTGACTGTGTTTATCTTGCACACATCGCCTCACAAGCCTTTGTAGAGTACAGTAGTTGATGAGCGCGATTCGGGACGAGTTAAAAATGACAGTGAAAACGTGGAAGGAACACGAGTTCCAACTAGGAACATTTGAAGCTTCCTTCAACATCTTTCGATTTGTCTGTACTGGCGAGGGGCATACGCGCTATCTCCGCACAAACACCGAGCCGATAAGCGGCCTGCGGTATCAGGCATAAACGTTCGCGTCTCTCTTTCACTTTTCGCGCATCTCCGTTTGCTCGGATCTTGATCCTCATTTCCATTGCTCTCACCTGGTGAGATGACGATCTTACCCTCCATCCTACCCTCCATCCAGGCTTGCACAAGAGTTCAATAGCTTGGCATCTTATTTATTCCTCTGCGATCCAATTGACCCCCCTCATCCTACTTTGTTTCGGCGCACCCGCGACAATGGTTTTCCTCCGACTTGAGGTTCGAGTCTACCCAAGAGAATCCGGCCAAAATGGAGGTATCTTCAATGCTGTCCTCGGAAAGAGGCCAGAAAATGAAGATTCAAACGGACCAAAGAAGACTTATGCAGGATTTCTCTTGACCCTCAAGACTCCAGAGGACTACACAATGGGTGATCTATCTTATTTGATCAAAGAAAAATGGCAAGCCCTGCGCCCGGAAGCCGAGTAAGTGATGCAATTCCCAACGCTTCGGTGGAGGTGGTTTTTAATCAATATTTTGAACATATAGGCAACTTGTGATCAAGAAGCTACTCGATGACACAATGCCCTCGATTGACCTTGAAGTTGGAATGAGTGTTGCCGATGTGTTCGTTGATCGCGGCAAAGCTCTTGCAGATGGCCACGATCAGCGTGGCATTGTGCGCGTAGTTCAGAAGCCCAACGACTCATACGCCCCTGTGCGATTTCCCTCGGTAGTTCAGGATTTTGAGGGTGCCAGCGAAGCCTACGCTCGAAAAAAGGCCAAGAGACCCCTCGGCAAAGCATTCTCACCAATCCCTGAACATCCTCACGATACCCCAATTTCTTCGGTCGAAATCCCCCGCAAACCCCTCGATAAAATCTCTCCCACTTCCCCTCTTCCTGTCACCAATGGCGAAAGTCCAGCCGTCACTTCTCCTAGCCCACGAGAGGGATCTCGTAAGCGCAAACAAAGCAGCCCAGAAAGAGACACACCAGCCAAGGAAGCCCGGGTGGAAAAGGAAGCGCAGTCCAACGACACAACCCCTCCACTTCGAAAGTCCACACGCATTTCCAGTTTTGCCAGTCCAAATCGAAGGCTATCCTACAGCCAACCAGCCGAAAATGGGCTGGGACTAGGTATTACAGGTAGTGCGAAGGCTAATAAAATTGCACCTTCAAACTCGTCACCTCAGCTCCCACCTGTCCCTCAAAGCATTTTGTCAAAATCCTCCAAGAATACACACGCCAACCCCAATCGCCGCATTTCTTTTGCCGAAAGTGCTACACCACCCGCTAATGGTCATCCGAATAAGAAGCCGGCCTCAATCTCTGCTTCTGCTTCGCGTCAAAAAGAGAAAAATTCCATTCCACCCAGTAGCCAGAGCGTGGTCCCGACCAGCAGCCAAGCATCAAACATCCAATATCCACCGGGTGTTGACCCAGAAAAGATTCGGCGGTTGACTGAAGAGCGCCTTCAACAAGAACGGTCCAAAGACGAGGCCAGGCAATTGCGAAACGATCCCAAGGCAGATAAATCCCTGCTAGTATTGGCACAAAGGATATGCTATCTTCTGGACCGCCCGAAAAAGAGCCTCAAGTTTGAAGATAATCAGAAGCTTAAGACCCTTCTGAATGAATTCAAAGATAGGAAGGACAAGCTTGCCCAGTCAGCACAACCTGAAAATAATGGGAAGAATAAAGGAATTCAGGAAAGTGAAGATGATAGTGAATCCAGCGAGGAAGAATCCAACAGTAGCGGGGATGAGATATCTGACAGTGAGGAAAGCTCAAGTAGCGAGGAGGAAGGCTCGAACAGTGAAGGAAGCGAGGAGACGGATGATGAGGACAATGAGACCGAGACCAACAAGAACAGTAATATCTTTGATGTGGAAGCAGTCGAGTCGACACCGGCTAAAAATGATGCTGGCACCAAGCAGAAAGATTCACCTATACAGATCTCCGACAGTTCTGATTCTGATGATCAAGAAATGGGTGGTCTAGACCTTGCCCCAGCCAATGTACAAGACAAGCAAGCTTCGGAATCGGAACATGACAATGGCACTAGCAGCGAAGATGACGAGGGATCTTCACGTGTCTCTGGCAACGCTGATTCTGAGGATCAAGAAATGGTTGATGCTACTTTCGCTCCAGTCAATGGTCAAATTGAGAACCCAATTTCGGAACCCAGACAAGATGACGTTGCTGTCAGTGAGAATGAAGAGGGATCTTCGCGTGTCTCCGGCAACCCTGATTCCGAAGATCAAGAGGTGGTTGATCCTACCCCCGCTCCAGTCAATGATAAAAACGAGAAGCCAATTTCGGGATCCGAACAAGATGGTGATTATGGCAGCGAGGATGAAGATGAAGATTCAAGCGTTTCTGGAAGCTCTGATTCCAAAGATCAAGAATTGATCGATCCTCCTCCCGCTTCAGCCAACGGACAAACCGAGAAGCCAATTTCGCAATCTGAACAAAAAGAGGCTGCCGGCTCCAATAGCCAAGAAGATTCTGAACCTACTTCCGACATTCCTGGTCCTCATGACCATGACAGCAGCGTAGACCGCGCAATCCTGAACAATGTCAAGAATCCGGTTCTGAAATCTGGAGACGATTCAATCCCGGTGGAAGGTGAACAGGAAACTGAGCCTGAGAAGAAGTCTCAGGCCCGTGCAAACCAGTCAGAAGATGAAGATCAGTCTTCAGAAGAGGAGTCTGAGTCTGATTCTGATTCTGATTCTGACTTGGATCCTAACTTGACGTACGTGACATCTTCTTTACTCTGGAACCCAATCAGAACCACTAACGCGATTAAAGCTTTCATCCGCTCCCTGGCGAATCCCCTGCAAAGTCAACGAAGTCAACCCCGATAAAGCAGGAGCCTCCTGCTCCAACCCGGGCAACTTTGAAAACACTCTTGCAGGATCGGATAGCTAAACAAGCAGCACGCCAAGCCGAGCAACAAAAGTCTTTTGCCAAACCGGCTCCTACTACCTCTGCACCGAAGAGGCATAACGACATCTTCGAATCTTACGACAGCTCGGAAAGCGATACCAGCGATGGAGACGTCCTACCGAACGGAAATACAGGGCGCCTCTTCCAAAAGAGACCTTCAAATCATTGATATGATTGAACAAATTCAGAGATTCGACCTCGGAATCTCGGTGTGCATTTTGACTCGAAGCGATGTATTTTGATATCCTATTTGTTTGATTATGTGAACAGACGCGGTACCTCGTGCTATGTATGAATATTGAAGGCGCCAAATGTACACTTAGTAGCTAATGTTTTTGTTCGGTGCCTGAAAATTTCAAGAAATGTTCAAATGTTGCCAGACTTAAAATGTTATGACGCATATACGCCTAGGTGTCTAATAACATGTGTATTCTGCGTTCCAGAGCACGGAAGCTGATTTGAGAGCACCTTGGTCTATTTAGCTTGGCTTGAATCTGAGATGTACAATCCATACAAGATGCTTTCTTAGGAACGAAATCATGCGACTAGATCGCGCAAATTCGTCATGATCGTCCCCGGGTCCGGGATCAGCCGTAAGGGGGTATCCCATCATGTACTAACCTTGATTGCGGGCAGGGTACTTTTTTGTGGACAGCTGGCATGACCCACACATTATGTAAAAGAAACCATTCACATCATAGGGCAAGCGAGAGAAATGCAATGGCAACTCGCAGCTGGCAACTCTTTCGAAGCAACGATTGGTACCACCTCTCCCGTGGGATCTCAGCTACAGATGCAGTGGAACAAGAAAGTCCTCGATGATAGGTAGATCACCGGAAAACCTGAAAGAGTGGAGCGATTTGTAATGTCGATCAAGAATATGATCCACCCTTATGCATGAACAAGAACCTGTTGTCCGGACAAGCTGTCAACCTGTCGCTTCTGGGGTGCCAAAAGTTCCCCTATATCTATGGTTCAGTTCTTTAATTTGTGACCCGGCATTTGAGCATGCAATTGGAACATGGCAAAAGCTTTCCAGATTGTTTGGAGTTGTCTGGCACCCTCTTAAAGCATCTTATTAGCATAATTGACGAATTGTTCATGCAGAATAGTGGAGCTGAAATCCTGGGCCAACACCATAAGCAGCCTATAGAACAGCCCCTTCTGCATGAGACTAAGAATTGTCGATCGCCACCTGCAAATTCTGTAATATGAAGAGGCTGGAAGCAATAATTTCGTCATTTTTCAATTTCACTTCTGCAGTCTTGAGTAAATCGCATCAATTTCCCTCACTTTGGGGGGAAGAAACAGCTCCGCTACATGAATCCTAATGGTGCGAACAGAAACTCCCCAATTATCCCCATCAGTTTTGTATCCCATATTGGAAAATTCTCATCTCTGCTGTCTTCCTTCGTCTTCTTTTTGATTTTCGATCACGCTCTCAACATGTCGCGTCCAAATGGGAATGACATTGAGCGCAACAATGCAGATGCCTCTTCAAGTTCCCCCTGGTACGAACGGGGCGATCCCCCGCCAGACGAATATACTTCCCTTATGCCGAGACCAGCCTCGGAGGACGATCATTGGGCAAGGATAGAGGATCAGATTAAGTCTTTCGATAAATCGAGGACAAAATCTTTACTCATCGAGTCCTGGGAGCTGTTGAAGGACACAGTACCTGTGATTTTCGGATATACATTGCAAATGAGTTTGCAAACGTCGACCGCGATAATTATTGGTCAATCGTCTCCCATAAATTTGGCTGTTGCTGCCTTTTCTCAGATGTTTGCTTTGGTTACTGGGTGGATGATTGCTCTTGGTGGAACTACGGCCCTTGATACGATCGCTTCATCTACGTTTACGGGAAGTGGGAACAAGCATGATCTGGGAATTTTACTTCAACGGGCGCTTTTTGTGCTGTCGGGCTTCTTTATCCCTGTTGCTGTTCTCTGGACCTTTTCAGAGCCTATATTTTTAGCTCTAGGCCAAGGCGCTGAGCTATCGCGCCTTAGCGCGCAGTATCTTACTGTTTTAATTCCTGGTGGATTGGGATACATCTTTTTCGAGGTTACGAAGAAATATCTTCAAGCTCAAGGTAGGAGGCCGTTTCGTCTTGTCTAGCCTATCAGGAAATACAATACTAATAGCATGATATCACAGGAATCATGCGCGCCGGAACCTACGTTATGATGATCGTCTTACCATGCCACTGTCTGATGACCTACACATTCTGCTATACACTTGAATATGGACTTCTGGGCGCTCCCCTCGCCTCCAACATCTCATACTGGTTCGCTTTTGTGCTGTTGGTTTTATACGCCAAATTCATTGACGGCTCCGATTGCTGGGGAGGATGGTCACGAGCAGCCTTCGAAAATATATGGACATTTGCACAGCTTTCTCTCCTTGGAATTCTACACATCGGAACAGAGTGGTGGGCATTCGAAATTGTGGCACTCGCCGCAGGTCGCCTGGGAACAACTTCTCTAGCAGCACAGAGTGTCATAATGACTGCCGATTCAGTTCTCAACACCATACCCTTTGGTCTGGGAATAGCAACATCATCCCGTATCGGCAATCTACTCGGTGCGCGCAGTGCAAAAGGAGCTGCGCGCACCGCCCACATCTCCGTCCTCCTGGCTATTTTCCTGGGAACCTTAGTCCTTGCAGTGTTGCTGGGTAGCAGGGACCATTTTGCGAAAATCTTCAACCGCGACCAGCAAGTAGTGAGCCTTGTATCTGAGATTATGCCCTTTGTTGCTCTTTTCCAGATCGCAGACGGCATGAATGGAAGCTGTGGTGGTAGCTTGCGTGGTATGGGCCGGCAGCATGTAGGTGCCGTTGTAAATGTCTTTAGCTATTACATCTTTGCGCTACCGCTAGGTATTTACCTTGCTTTCCATGGTTGGGGGCTGAAAGGGCTTTGGATTGGCCAATGTGTGGCATTGTATTGCGTTGGACTTGTGCAGTGGTTTTTGGTTGCTCGGAGTAATTGGGAGAATGAGATTAGCAATGCATTTAAGCGGATGGATGCGCAGGATGTCCTTGAGAGTGACTATCCTTCATACTACCAAGCTGGGGAGGAAGAATAGATGGGTAGCTAGGGAAGCACTGCATGCTTTTGAGGTCAAAAGCGTCCCCGTGTTTTTACTATAGTAGGTATTATTATTATTATCATAGCTTTTGTACAGGTAGTAGGATTTCTGACTGAATATGTCTCGGTGCATCTTTGCCACCTTTTTAATTATTATCATCTCATTCTTTGGGTTGCGTACAGGATCTGTTTTACAAGTGAATAACTTATGTACACCATGAGAAGTACGTACATATGCAGCTGTATCATTAACAATATTCCATCAAGGTTCAAGAGGGTAGATTCCAAATGAAATCTAAAGCACCACCTTCACACATTGGGAATTGGCCACTATTGCTTATGCCGAAAGGTGCCATTGATGGATCAAAAGGCAACGAGAGCCAATCGTCTCCAATATCGTTAAATGATGGCATCAGACCCATATCCGGGGGCAGGTCTTGAGTAATTGGAGTGCCCGTTTCATTGGTGCGATCACCCATATCAGGCCATGCAGGAGGTCCCATTGATGAGCGACGTGTAGCGCCTCGGCTATTCTTAATAGCTTTAGAGGATGCTAGCAGATTACGTCGCAGGCGAGAGACATGCACATCCAAAAGAGTTGCGTAGCGAGTACTCAGGTGAACATCATCCAGCGCGTTCGATTTTAATGCGTTGATGCTTTTCTCTAAAACTTCAAGTGATTCTCGTAAGGTCGCTTCTCGGGTACCTAGACTGAGGGCCTTCATTAAGAATATGGAAGCGCTAGTGATGCGCAGAACGATTCGAACTGGAGAATACCGAAGTGCACCCGTTTCTGCAAGTTGAGTGACCTTTCGCAAGATCTGACAACAACCATCAATAACTTCTTGAATATATTCATAATCGGTCGAGTCGATTGTCGTTGGACGCATATCTTCAAAATTGGGGTCGGAATCTGCTATAGCACGTTCTACAACGGCTTGCATCCCGACCGAATGAGTGTACACGCGGACGAAGTGATACTCGATGAATAGATCATTGTAGAAGGATTTATCGAGAACATGGGGTTGCAGGTATTTGTCTTTCCATTGATTAAGCAGGGGCCGAAAATGGTCGAGTAGTCCAACATAACGGCCGCTGTGTAGCTGCTGGCGCGCAAATTTAGCAGATGGAAAGAACATGTCGGTTACTGATTGCGCTAGTTTTGTTAGCTCAATCCACGAATCCATGAATATCAGCCAGGTACTACCTGGCTGACTTAATCCCCGAGGCTTTCGTCCACCTAGGACTGCATGATTTAAAGACTGAGGAATCGGTGACATGCAGCCAATGCGCCATGCAAGTTGGTTTATATACACATAGAGCAGCCGTTGGACCCGCTGCCGCCTCAGTGCAATCTGTTCTCTCCACTGTGCATCATCATCTGTGCAGTCACTCTCCTCCGTTTCGAAAATGCCCAGCTCATGAGAAAGAGAGAGTGCGCACCCTAGTAGCATCCACGACATTTGGTCGGACCTTCTTGAAGGTTCAATCATATCGTCTAGCCACCTATTGGCAGATGAACCGTGAGGGTCAGTATTGTCGGTTTGTTTGGGCTCCGAGGAGATCAAGTCATCGTCCCAACCGTCTGTTTCAGGGGGGAAATGCAGCGAGCGAGGGTGCCACTCGGCCATCAAGAGTAATGCCTCAACTGTACCGAGACTTCGAACCTTGGACTTTGTCGACTTTTCCTGGCCAAATATTAATCGCATGGTTAATTGCTGGCAATGTTGCCATAGACGGTGGTGGATAAAGAAATTTCTCGACTCGCCACCGGCGCCTGGCAAAATGTGATACCGAGAAGAGATCATGAGAATAGTAGAGCATAATACCGGCTCTCGGGTGATGAGGAGGAAATGGTTTTGGTGATTGGAGTAGAAGTCGGTTAGGATAGGAGATAGACAGGACATGTTTTTGAAGAAGCTATATCCACCTAGGTCAGCACAGAAAATAAGTAACTGGGGAGGATCCGAGGCATCTTTCAAACATACAGATCAATGAGTGTGACGGCTTCTCGAGCAGTGAACCAACCCATCTTGACAAATCGACAAGCTTCCCAAACTCCCAGCGTTCTCTGCTTTGCCTCCACTAACATTTCAGGTCGTTTAGTTCTTGGAATAGGTTCAAAAGGCATGGGGCTTGCATAATTCCGAGCGCCACGCTCGTTATGACTGAAACTGCCATTATTCAATCCCGGGCCCACGGAGGGACTAGATTCGTGCTGCATATCTTCTTCTTGATTTTGAGCCGTGGCTGCTTCGAATAGAATATTAAGGGCATCGTTTCCACTGGCAACCACTGTCCGCATCATGGAGTTGACCAAGCTTGAATTTGAATGATGTCGATGCTCCTGCTGATCTTGAGGTGATATATGATTGCGGTGATTATATGGCTCCGCGCTGGCTCTTGGGCCGATATGAGTGCCATGATCATGTTGTAGGGAAGGGGAATGTCCGCTGAGAGGCCATCCAGACTGAAAGGGACTGGAACCGGGAAATTGTGAAGGTGACTGGTCGGGCTGGACAACCCTTTTTTTCGATGCTTCAGGCGTCGCATGCGATACAATCGACTCTGACCCCGGGGATATTTGTTCATCGCCTTCTTCGATTGAACGACCTGCATATGACCAGTTAGCGCCCGTAAGTACAAGGGTTGAAGGATTTGACACCAACTTACCACGTTTTCGGGACCTTTCCCAGGCGCGTTTCTCCGGGAAGACACATTCCCTCATTTCTCTGCGACATCGCGCGCAAGGTGGGCCGATCGGTAGGCCATCTGAACCTGCACCCAAATCGCACTTAGCCTTCCGTTGCCGACAGGGAATGCATGCCTTGTATGTCCGTTGATAAGACCGATCCGGGCGGGGTGGCCTTGCATCCATAACCAACCGTGACGGTCCGAATATGGCCGGTGAATCAGGAGATCGTGATTAGCAATACGGAATGCCGTGAGAGCTGCCTGAAAGTGGATGTTTTGAGGGGGAAATCGCGGAGATAGAGGCGGGCCACCATTAACCGACGCTTTCCGCACAAGACGATACGTGATAAGTCGATAAGGCGATAAGAATCTAATCTTTGCTTATCTACGCTTATCGACATTGCTTTGAACCACGAAGTATGCAAGACTTGCTCGTCTACATAATTGATGGAAGAACTTTGAATTTTGATATGAACCATCATAAACAAACCATAATAAATAGTAGAAGAATTATAAATACAGGTATCAAATCAATACATCTGAACAGCAACAAGTCAAACGCAATAGAAACAAACACAAACGACGTCAGACATTTGAACTGTCAAAACATAACCAACCCAGAATAATTAGACATATAAACCGAGGTATAAGCATCCAAAGAAACTTGAGAGAATTTCCAATTACTTTCCTCCCAGACCCAAAGCGTCTGTCAGCCCACCGAGACCCAATCCACTGACCAACTTATCTAAGCCCAGTCCACCAAGGATGCCATTCAAAAGGCCACCCAAACCAAGACCATCCAATAGGCGACCGACCAAGGTCAACACACCGTTCAACAAAAGTCCAACTGCAGCGATGATCTGGAACAGTGGCTCAGACAGAAGACCCCAAAGGGGGCTGAGCTTCTTCTTGGCGTGAGGCATATCAGCAATGAGCCTCTTACCATTATCGATGGTCTTAACCACGGTCTCGGTCAGAGTCTTTAGTAAATCGGCAAGCTGGCTTTCTTCTTGAGTAGCATCACGAGAAGAGGCGCGAGCCTTGGCAGTTGCTGCAATGCGGCCGTCGGGGTCGAGGGCACGAATAGCACCATTGCATTCCTGGAGAATTTGACCACCTTGTTCGAGCAAAGGCTTAACATCCTTCACCAATTTCTCCTCGTCAAGCTCGTCCTTTGGAGTGCGATCGGCCTTCTCAATTTTCTGAGAAAGGAATAAAAAGTTAGTATAGGTCGAATATAATAAATGTTGGGGATGTGATGTGCGATATGCTAACGTACCTGGATGATCATGTCACAGACGGGCTTGACCTTGTCCAAGGTCTGGTTGAGGATGGAGATCATTTTCTCGGCCAGCTGGCGGTCGTGCTCAGCTTTAGCTTGAGCGTCCTGCTCTTCGGGAGATGGGCCTTCTTCTTCCACCTCTTCCTCGACTTCCTCGGGAATATGCTCCAGCAAAGTACATTCGCCAATCTTGTTGCCTTCGTTGTCAACAACGTATCCATTATCGTCGATTGACTTTCCAACCAAGGTCGCCAAGTTTCCAGAAGTCAGTTTGCCAATAAGGTTGCCATCGGCATCACGCACTTCTCCTTCCTTGTTGACCTTGCGACCAGACATCGGGTTGACATCCCGAGCCTTCTCCTCCGGCTCCCATCGCTCAGCCTTGCCAATGGTGTTGCCATTCTTATCGAGAACATCACCATCTTCGTCCACCTTGCGACCGAGGAGGCGCTTAGCATCGCCCTCGACCAGACGTCCGATTATACGACCGGCATCAATGACAACACCATCCTTTCCAACCTCAGCATTTTCAAATCCGAAGAAAGGGCCCTCGGCCTTTTGTTGCTCCGATCCAGGAATGAGCTCGGCGCGTCCAATAACCTGGCCATTATCACCCCATACTTGACCTTTGCCATCGACCTTGCGGCCAGCGAGACGCTTGTCGCCTTCGACAATGCGTCCAACAATAGCGCCAGTGGCCGGGTCAACGACATTGCCAGACTTGTTGACGACCTTTCCTTCAAGGATTGACAGATCTTCCTCAGCGGGCGCTTCCTCCTCTTGGGGCTCATAAGGCTCGGCGCGACCCTTCACATTGCCATACTTGTCGGTAATCTCACCGTCCTCATCAACAGCACGGCCACGGAGTCTCTTAGCATCACCTTCGATAAGCTTGCCAACGATAGCTCCATCTTCATCCTCGACGAAGCCGTCTTTGGTGACAACGAGGCTTTCTAGGCCGGCAAATGGGCCCTCGGGCTTATTCTCGAGCTCCTCCTCGGGGATCAGTTCCACGCGACCAACAACCTTCTTGCCATCGTAGATCTCGCCGTCTTCGATTTTCTTGCCGGCGAGTTCTTTGGGATTTCCTTCGACAACACGGGCGATGGGGAAACCTTCTGATCCAATGACCCATCCGGCCTTGTTGCATGTGAGGCCATTGAGAGCAGAAAGGTCGGTAACAGACTCTTCCTCGGGCTCAGGCTCAGGCTCATCTAGTCGCTCGGCACGTCCGATAACAGATCCATGTCGATCAAGAATTTCACCGTCCTCATCCACACCACGGCCAAGAAGCTTCTTCGCATCACCTTCAATCAGCTTTCCGACGCGGGTTTGATTCTCGTCCTCGATGTAGCCTTCTTGGCCAACAACGAGACCTTCAAGGCCAGCGAAAGGTCCCTCTTCATCTTTGTCATCTTCGACAGGGAGGGCCTTCACCTTTCCAATGACATTGCCGCGGTTATCCCAGAATTGGCCCTGGTCGTCAAGAGTAGCGCCAAGTCGTGACAGTTTCTTGGGGTCGCCTTCAACGACCTCGCCGACAGGCTTTCCGGTATCCTCGTCAATGACATATCCGCGCTTGTTGCACTTGAGTCCTTCTAGTGTGTCAAGCTCTGGAATACGCTCAGACGCCTCTTCAACTGCGTCTTCCGCGGCTTCCTCAACATTTTCGGCGATGTCCTCCACGTTGTCCTCGATACCATCACCAGTCTCATCGGTGGTATTTTTGATATCATCAGTTGCCTCTCCGACTGCGTCATTGACGTTGTCGACGGCTTCATTAGCAGTATCCTCAACGTCATTAACATTGACATTAGAGTCTTCGTCTTCGACCGTTGACTTGGCTTGGTCGACCTCCTCAGGCACAGCATCTTCGGCTTGATCGGCAACACCATCAACCAGACCGTCTTGTGCATCTTCGAATTCGTCGTCGACTTCTTCCTTTGCGCCATTAACCTGGTCGGTGGCATCATCGACGGAATCTTCAATGTTCGCTTTTTGCTCTTCAATGGGGAGGAGCTCGGCACGACCGATAGCATCGCCTTCATCGTCAACAATCTCGCCTTCATCATTGAGGGTGTAGCCGATGAGATCTTCGGGGTCGCCTTCGACAATTTTGCCCACAATCTGACCGGCTGAGTTCTTAATCACGCCGCCATCAGACACAGGCAAACCTTCAAGCTGAGCAAGATCGGTGACAAGATCTTGAACCTCGCCAAGCTTGGATTCGGCATCGTCGGGGATATTCTGAGCTTGTTCAGCAACATCGTTGAGAACATCGACCCGGCCAATCAGGTCACCCTCCTCATCGATAATTTCACCATCTTCGCCGACTGTCTGGCCAACGAGGTCTTCAGGATCACCTTCCACGACTTCACCCAGAGGGTCGCCCTTCTTGCCAAAGATCTTTCCACCATCTCCGACTTGAAGACCCTTGAGAATAGACAGATCAAGCGGAATGTCCTGAGAAACAGACTTTGCGCCGTTCTGAACAGTGTCCTTCACTTTTCCAGCGAAGCCTTTAGCATGACCGGCAAATCCACTCGATGGAGCGGCAGATCCAGATGCTTGAGAGACAGCATCGTCGGGAGGAGATTTGGGACGGCGCTGCTCAGAAGAAATAGCCTTATTCTTGGATTTTGGCGAGGGGGTTTCAGGGATAGATTGATCGTCGAAGTCGTCTTGGATGGGCTTTGGGTCTTTTGTTGCGAGCTTGCGAGTGCCTGACTTCTTCACGGACTTGGGACTTTCAGTGACGCTGGGCTTGGAGGCGGTACTGGAGCCGGAACCCTTGCGTAATTTTGCGGGGGTTCCAGCCTTGGAACCAAGCTTGGGAGGTGCTTTACTCACTGCAGGGGAAGACATGGTGGGCTGCAGTTGAACTTCAGGTGGTTGGCGTTAAAAATTGGGGGTTTTTGAACAAAAGAATATTCGAATAAAAAAGGTAGAAAGTAGACGAGTAGCTCAAGCGGTATAGGGCTGAATAAAGTGACGTCGTAAACTTCGTATCTTCGGAGTTGAATAGAAAATTGTAAATATACAGTAGCCTCAGGACCGATATGTAGAGTTCGGAACTAATGCAAAAGATATAAAAGATGAAAGAGGAACAGAAAATTCCAAAGAGATGCTTTTAAAGTAACTTCAGGTGTTTAAATGAAATATCTGAGATTCTGATATCATTGATCGTGAACCAGGCAAGCTATATACCTTGCAACAATATCTAGGCACAGGATGAAAATATGATACTACGTCATTGGTGTTGATATCATACTTCAGCCTACCCCAACTACCCAATACCTGTTGTGCGAAGATAGATCGATTCAAACCTTCTCCAGGGTGCACGGGGCAAATATGCAATATAGAGGGGTGGGTGCCGGTTCCAAAGAATAGCCGTTGGTGTGGATTTTTTGTATTGCTGTTTGCCTCACAATTGTGGACCTGTCAGCTCATTTTGGCTGGAAACGTGTATCCAAAGGGTCGATCCCTGTGTCCAGCCAGAAGATTGACGAATCAGCTTGTGGATCTAGCGTGACTGTTGAGTGTACATAGCAGGATGTGGGGTACGGTCTTACATGACGCGGAGGGGCTAGTTTGCTTGAACAGTGGCACCGACTGCCTCTTTACAGTTACAGTTTCTTTTTTTCATATTAGTTTCACATTTGACGTTCGTCTCCGCGTTATACTAATTCTATGCCGAAGTGGATTACACATCGACCATCAACTTTATCCGGTTAGAAATAAGTCTAGACATGTGCGATCGATTTCCCTTTTCATAGTAATACATTATTTAATTTTTTTGCGAGGAATCTATTTGACTTTTCAAAATGCATTCCATGATTTGTATTGATAGGTATGATGCATTGGCTTCCTGGATACGATGACAGGGGAAAATTCTCCATATTAAGCGATGACTGGTCATGGGGCAGCGACGAGCCATGGAAACAACCTTGGAAGTTGGCCACCATATTTAAATAAAACATAAGTGAACGAATCAGAATCCAGAATTGGCGCGCTCATTATATTGCTCCTGCAGTGTAATTTGCCTCCCACGGCACTGTCAGGCTGTCAATATTTTCGTGTGCCTGGGTTGTGGCTGATGAATCCAAACTTCAAAGTTGGTTGGTTGACTCGTCAGCCTCGACGTCGTGCAGTATGCAGACTTGATAAAGCCAGAGACAATCGTGGATCATCATTACATCAGAGTTCGAATTGCGAGATACGATAATCCTTGGACAGTGCAACGGTACACCGGATATAGTCTTTTGGTCTACTCATCGATGTTTGACAAGGGCATCTAGAGAATTTAACTTTTAAAGAAGCATCGTCTGGCTATGATGATCATGATTCGAGGCAAATGCATTTATATTTGTCTATTCAGTAAAAAAGGGCAAATTGTTGTGAAAGATTTCCAAAGATTATACAGATAGGGCTGGGGGACTGGGGCTACCATGTGGCTGATGTCTTGATAGAAGAAACTTGGCAGAGCAAACACATGTACCAGATCGCTCTCATAAGGTCCCCCGTTGAACGCCACATGAGTGGAGAAAAAAACGAAGCACAGAGCGCACCAAAGCGACCGGGTCTCGGCCGGATGAGATCATGATCGATCGGGCGCTTCATCATTTTAATCTATTTGAGTGGAGCCTTCAGCCACGCAAGTCATCTTCCGCAACAACTGATATCATCGATAAGAAATTCAAGGCATATGCTCTTGGCCGGTCGCATCATCCTTTCGCCGGTCCTTGTTGTTGATTTCTATCAAATTGCCGGGTTATGAGCAAGGAAATCGCCTTTGCTTTTATAGTAGAACGTGGCACGGCCGACCCGAGACCGTTTAGAGAGGGGCCACCGAGAAAATCCCCGACTGTCCCCGCCGAATCTAAGTTTGGCCCTAGTGTCAACGGTGTACCCAAAGCAAGTTTTCTGGGTCACGACACATGGGGCCCTCCACCCTTGCAATGAACCAGAACCTGATTTGCTTAGTCAAACTGTCAACCAGGCGGATGTATACACTAAGTCCTTGTCAAGCTTGTAAGGTGTGGTACTGAAAGTTCTAGGCTCTTGAACCTTGAAATTAAAAAAAATGAACATATTCATGTAACTATGAATATCACAAAATGGTCTAAAATCCTGACAGGGAGGATTTGGTGTCTTATCAGGTTTCTATATCAGCATTGTTATATCTACCATGATGCACGCGACAACCATGGAACGTGTTTGGACGATCTATTAACATTCACAGTTTACAACAATCCGATTTCAAGCTGACATCGTTTCCTCCATCGACTAACACACTCCTGTTTCTCTCCTGGGTGGAAGCCGCAACGTCGAGACCTGGATTGCCGGTGAAGAAATTAACGGGCTTAAGACCAACAACCATCTTTTCCGACGGCATGACAGGCCAATCTTCGATTCTAGGGTTATGGGTCGAGCCAAAAGTGTGCCAAATAACAATATCCTTATTTCGAACCAAGGATTCCCCCGTCCCAGCACGTCTTTGAATAGCAGTAGCAATTCCATCACCGCCGGTTGACTGCATGGTATGGTTACCAGATGGAAAGTTCTCTTCATCATTGTAACGGGTAACCCAAACTGCGTGTTTTCCAAACTCGGAGCGCTTGGCATGGTATGAGTCCGGGTGTGCCAGCAGCATTTGGCTGTACGCGGGCAGCAACTTGAAGCCAACGGGGGTTCCAGTCACTGGATTGATGACGCTTTCGTTGATAATTTTGAATGTGCGGTTAGTTGTGAAGTCCAGATCTAATCCTCCCTCATTCTCAACAACGGAAGAGCGCGTCACGTATCCGACACCAAAAGGGTTTTCGTAAGAGTTTATCTGAGCATACGATTTGCCAGTTTGATCAAAGTCAGGTGCATCAACAGGTATGGCGTGCGATTCTTCGATTTGCAAGGAATTTTCGTAGCCATCGATTGCAGGGTCCATGCGAAGAGAGAACAAGTGCTGGTGGTAAGGAGCCAGAACACCTGGAGCGACGATGGTACCATAGGGTACATTGTCACCAATATTAATTGGGCAAGTCGAAAGGATGCCAGTAGCACGAACTTCATAATGAATTGATGCATCTTGGCCGAAATGAAAAGCGAAAATATACTCGTAGTTACTGACAGTAATGATGGTCTGCAAAACGAGGATCCGCGAGCGCGTCACAACAGCATTTTTGGTCCGGAAATTCGTGTGCTTCCACAATATCCCGTCATCTTGTTCATGACAGCATATCACGTTAGGGAGCTTTAGTGGGACTCCTGAAGTAGTAGTGTGCCAGCCATAAAAATACTTAATATGGCCCAAACAGTCGCAACCCAGACGTAAATTATTTGCATTGATACCAGCTCCATCATTACCCAGATCAAATGCTGCTTTGCGAGGGTATGGGGTACGAGGGTCCCCATATGGTACAAACATTTCTGCAAGGGAAATCCGGTAAAAGAGACTGCGGTCTTCGTAGCGAATATCATGGAGAGTGATGCCTTCCCGATAGTTAAACCCGATATGCATGGACCATTTCTCCCATTGTAAATGATTTCCCTTTGTCTTGAACGAAGGACCTTCAGGCTGCAAGACTTGATACGGCTTAGTGGTTGTCCGAAGCGAAGGCCTCAATCCAGGGCTGTATTCAACCTCTGCTCCGTGAATCTTGCGGCGGTCAAATGGCTTTGGCTCTTTATGAATGCGCTCTTCGGGACTGGAAGGCAATTGGTAGATTTTGGTGACTTTCAATTCCTCTGACACTTCTGCGCATACATCCAGTGGGTAGGCGTAGTAGTTGGCGTCAATGTCATCTACTAAGCGCATATAAAACCAGCACTAGAGAGCGACCCGATCAGTTTCTTGAAGCAAGACACAGGGGCATGTATATGTATTACCATGCTGGTCCTCTGTGACATGTCTTTCGTACCATCTGTCGCGTACGCCCATGCCTCGACAATAACCCTAGCGCTGTCCGGTAGTTGAAGGTGACCGATTTGCTCTTGAACCCCTTTGTCTGCAAGACACGCGTTCTCAACGGCTTGCATATAATCAGAGTCAATATAAGGATGCTTTCCGACAAGATGCTCGTTCTTGAGGATAACGGAGTGGTCGAGATTGACCCAGAGCTCAACGAACTTATTCTCTTCGTCCACGAGAATAGATACTTGAACACGAGCAATTCTTTCAGGTCTCTTATAGGTATTGTTTGTTTTGTTTTTCAAAAATGGAACCATCTCCACCTTAGCAGGCTCCTTCAAAGTAACCACTCGGAAGCTGGGAGTTACTCCTGGGAATCCATTTCGTACAATATCTGCAGCCTGAAGGATTTAACATGAGTGTGGGGTCATAACAGCCTTTTTGTGTTCTGGCATACCTTTGCAATCTCTCTTGGAGTTAAAGGGTCAAAGGGGTGACTGGGCGACATGGCTATTGCAGACGACTGGGGTCCCGAAGGCCGGAATTAAATGATTTTATCCTTGAGATCTCTTAACCGATGTTAAAGACAGCGCTTTAATAGTCAATTAGGGCCCCGATAAGGATTATTTGGGAAATTCCAATATGTTCCCAAAGGTTAGTTTTACGCGAAAGCGTTCCTGTGGTGTTTCGATGCTGTCCATACAGATATAGTTTCCAGGCCCACTTCCGTGAAGGTAAGGATTAACCGGGTGGTACTAAATGTACTTGGGTGTACCCAGTTATACATAGGCCTAACCAGAACCCCCGCGCGGAACCTCTACAAGTATACGGAGAACCCCACCTATTACTTATTATGCATCCATGCCGGATATTCGCTAAATCACAAGAATGGCCGGTTCAACGTTATACTGCCTTAGGCCTTTGCTTTACAGGTTGTCAATAAATGTAAATCGAGCAATAATAGCCAGATCTTTACGGGATGGCTGCCAGATTTCAGCGGCTAATGGATCGCGATCGAGACTTGGAAGTACGAACATGATTTCACTGATAAGATCTAGCTTGAAACATCTTATTTCAAAAAAAAAATGTGAGATAAGATATAAAAACAGCAACGGAGAAAGTATGTGAGGTTTCAAATAAGCAAATCAAAGAAGTAAACATCGCCGAAACGCAATCTTCGGCTTTACTTTCATGCTGTCGAGTATCTCTACCACACGAAGTAAATATAGTCAATGTTCCCCTAAGAATGGCTTTGAAGAACACTTTGTCCGGTGTATTGCCAACTGTGGAGATAAACTCGAAGTACTATCTGAACGAGCTAAGGGCGGGACTCCACAAATGTGATTTCACACTTTCGCTTTCTTCTTTGTCTATTAAGAAGAGCGATAATTTCGATAGATGATTGTCTATTCATTTGGCACATTTATGGCATTCTGCTGAGTCGATGGCACTTTGTGATTGTTCCGAGACTTTATGGCTTTGTTTGGTCGTTCAAAATAACCCCTTTGTAGCCGACTTAGACAATCATGATGCCTTTCAAGATTATAATTCAAGAAATATAAAATTTGAACTTTTCTCCATGTGCTGGAATATAAAACCTTCAAATTCAGTGCGACATGATGTTTGCTGCTCATAAAAATCTTTCAAAACCCGTGGACATCGACACATAAAACCTCTAAGCACCTACTCATATGCCAACAGCCGTGCAATCGCCGATTATTTACCCATATCGAGATTCCCATCTGTCAAATTGTCGAGACTCTGTAGCTTGGGTTTGATTGACTGCCTGTATTGCCGCGCATCAAGCGAGGAAAGTCAAACTCGTGGTAGAGAGCTTGTCCATCTGGCTCCTCAACCCCCTCCTGAAAATTCGCCCCCTCTTGTTATTAGACCTCAGAGTGTACGAGCATGGGAATCCTATGAGGCAGATGGAAGACAACTGCGATTATGGGTCTCAAATGAGGCAAATCAGCATTCTTGCCCTAGTAGCCCGTCAACGCTAACATTCGCCGATGTGGAGGGTACATTCGCAGAGCCTCTTGAAAGACAAGAAGGTGTGGATGTCGATGACCCCCAGGGACAACTGCGGGAGTTTTGGTATTCTGATAGGTTAACTAACAGCGACGAATCTGAGTCTAATTTTCGGTGGATTCAATTCAATCGTGGTACCTTTCTGTGGTCTGGTTATATTGCGGCAGGTATGATCACATTGGCAATTATCAAACGAGCTGCCAGGATACATCCTCCGATTTCTGAAGTCTCTTAAGCCATTTACCAGCGGGACCTTATTATCGATACTCTTCGACAAATTTCCGTTTGAATATTTCAAATACTGACACTCGCCTGTTCCTTTATCGACCGCTATATGACATTCATCACGCATTGCAATGACCAAATATAAATAGAATAACTTGGAGTCATGGCACAGCGCAGTATGACGCTATTTTGGATACTAGCATTGGTAAGACAGTTGCATATTTGGTTTTAGGAGCCTGGCCACGTGGTACTCGACGCATCTCTCAGATTATCACCTCCTCTGACACATTAGGAGCCGGTATTCTACGCTTCGACATTGAGGCAGTTGAGAGAACCTAGAGGTTTGTACGAGAGGTAGTTTTGCTATGGGTATACGAATAGTACTGACAAACTGGTTCATACTAGGATTTGAGATTTGAGGTTTGCTTTTGCTGATGTTCGAGTTGTTAAATGTTGTCATTTATATCAATGCCCGTTCGCCATTTCTATACGGGAGATTTTCAAGGTATTGGTTGCGTTGTCTTCTATGAATAGAATTCTCATCGTTTAACTATTTCTTCTAAACGTAATCGTCCACGGGTTTACCAAACTGGCCACCCCCGAATCGATGTTTGTATTTAATTGCATTTTCCTTGACTCGGCGAAACACTGGTATGTAGAACCTCACTAGTAATAACATTTCAAAGGCCAAATGTGAAGCTGATAGGTACGTATATGTAGGTATTGAAACTTTCTTATCGACATGAACTATTTAAAAGCCCCTTGACAAAGGTAATATATCTGTTATAATGCCACAAGCTAAAACCACATGCAAAAAAAAACGAAATCCACTCAATTTTGCAAGAATCAGACATATTTCTGTGGTCGTTTCATCGACTTCCACTGAACAAGACTTGCTCCAATAAGAGACAAAGTTGCAGCAGCCACAGCTACATAAAATGTTTGCATAACAGCGCGGTTGTATGCATATAAAACGACCGGGAGAGCTTCTGGTGAGAATCTGTGTGACAGATGTGATGCTCCAGCGTCGACCACAGCTTGTGGACTCACCATTGGGGCGTATTTGGTGACGCTTGCCACAAGGCGATTCTGGAAGACATTCTGCGCAATGGAAATGAACAAAGAGCCGCTCAAGCTTTGGGCGAATGTGATTACCGCAATTCCGATTGGAATGTCCCTAGAAGGCAAAACGGTCTGTAGGCAATTAATGCACTGTTGAAAACCTACCCCTGCTCCAACCCCTATTAGAATTTGATATCCGACCCACTTGCCGATTTTTGTGTGAACCTTGAACGTTGTACAAAGTGCTGATCCGATGGTGAGAAGGGTACTGCCCAGGAACATGAATGGTGTGTAGTACCCCAGAATATTTACAAGTACACCTCCTACTGCTGAGAAGATGATCATTGACACCACCATTGGAAGGTTGTTGATTCCGGATTCAGATGCTGAGGCTTGTTCAATAGCCTGAAACCATATCGGGAGCTATGAAAAAATATTAGCCAAGTTACCATACTATAAATGGAAGATTATTACTCACATAATATCCAAAGACAAAGAATGAGCCGCCGAAAAACATGGCATGGATAACAGCACCGATGACGTTGCGGTTAGTCAAAATATGAGGGGGAACAGTAGCCTCTTCCTGTTTAATATATTGAACATAGCACCAAATGAAGGAAAATATTACGAAAAGCACAAATAGCACAATAATGCGCACATTCGACCATTCATACTTTGTGCCACCCCACTGCAATCCCAAAAGAACCGAAATGATAGCAGGAATGAACACGAGTATTCCAATAGGATCCATTTGCTTGAATTTGTTCATCTTCCCCGACTTCATTCTGCGTGTGCTCTTTGGGTTCCGAAAGAAAGTCGTGATGAAAACCCCTGTGATCGCGCCAAGTGGGATATTGATATAGAAACACCATCGCCAACTTGCATGGTCTGTTAATAGTCCACCAATCCTATGAGGAATTAGCCTTGAAACGTTCCATATCCCATGTTTAAACTTTGTGTCCCTACAATGGCCCAGTCACAGTTGCAATCCCTCCCATGCTCCCAATAATGCCAAAATAAAGAGCGCGTCGGTGGACCGGTACACTATTTGCGAGTACCAACAGGGCACCGGGTGCCAGCCCACCCGAACCGATCCCAGCAATGGCCCTCCCGAAAATGAGTCCCTGTGAAGTCTTCGTTGCAGCACATGCCAAGGATCCGATCTCGAATATCGCAAGGGCGATTATGTACGTCCATTTGGTTGAATAGTATGTGTATATCTTGCCGAAGGGAAGGGTGACCGCGCAGGAGGTGAGGAGATAAGCACTTGCGTACCAGGATATGTCTTCGAGAGAGTTGAATTGCTCTGTTATTTTCGGTACTGCTGTCGCGAGTATTGTGTTATCCTAAAGATGTTAGATAGAAAGATTCCTCGGGATGCTAGGAACAACTTTGGAACCTACCAGAGCTGTACAAAATGCTTGCAAGCATAATCCTATTAGAATAGGAATGAATTTGACAAGTGGTGGATACTCTGTATTTTCATCATCACTTATAACACTGCCGTCGGACTCTTTAAGTGGAATGTCGTCTCGACTTTCAACAAAGCCATCATGACAATCTATCTTCACTGGATTATCGGCCATGAAATTTCGAAGCTGTCTGCCACAGTCAGGAATAAACCCTTTGACAGACTAGTGGCTTGAGATGCTTGGGAATGATATCTTTGGTGGAGTGAAAGACTGATGGCGGCTGGATTAGTGTTAGAGCTTAAAGGCTTGGCTAGAGATTCGGGATTAATTGTTTTATAGAACTACTACGCTGAGCTTGATTGTAACCTATAAGCCCAAGCAAGGGGGTACAGGAGCTTTCGAGGCGCGCGGGAGCTTTATCGAGCATTCCAATGGCATCAAGTATGCGGTAGCTCCATCACAAAAGAAACCGTACAACCAAGCAGAGAACGCATGCTTCACCCGTGATTGCGTCGCTTTTAGAGGATCTTCTTGTATCACTAACCTCTGAAATCCATGGAAAATGATGATATTGGAGCCCCAATTTCATATTATTGTCTTTCATACTAGTTCAAATGTTCCCAGTACATGATTTTCAACTCGCTCCGTGCCTACATTCCAAGCCGGGAAGGAGATAAAAGACCAGCCTCACGAGACTTTATATGCTCAACTCTAAATTGGGTATTCCAGGTGTCCGCGGAGATTAATTCATTTCACATCGCCAGCCTCCATGCATAATTATCCGCGGGGCCCTGATATTCTCATCCGAGCACTGGAGCTCGGAGAGCGTCATCCATGTACCATGTGCATGTGTTTACTTAAGGAGATCTGGAGCACTAAAAGATATTTATCTTAGGATAACTTGAAGTCGAGATGTCTATCGCAACTAATATTCAAGATCATAACATGTGAGTTATCATGATAGGTTTCTTGATAGAAAACATTGAATATCAACAAACTAGTCTTTAGTGAAGGGATGGCCATCAATACAGATGACTAGCTGCTTGAGTAGTATGACGCAATCTTGCAAAGAAAAAGTACATTTCCTGAGGCCGAATAAAGGGGATTCCAGCGTTGGAATGGATTAGGTTGGATTTTCGTCGTTCTTTCCCTTTTCAATCTCACCGAGACTTGGAAGACTCGGACTTCCAAGGTTGTGCAGTCAAATATTCACGAAGTCGTATAATGTGAATGCTAAATCCCACTCGGGCAAGTCCGAGTTACCCTTCAATGGCTAAGTATCAGGTAGACTAGTATGTTGTTAGTGATCTCTATATGAACCAGAAATAGTTCACGGTATGTAAAGGCACGTAAATCATGATTTTGATTTTTACAGCCACTTCTACTATGATACATGAACAGATCTATGGCTATCGCAACGAGACTTTGAGCGAGAAGTCGACAATACCTGTGCCCTGGTGAATAGAGCTGGTGGACAAGATATCCACATCTGGACAGGTATACGCCGCTGCGTTCTCCTCTGTCAGACCCCCACTAACCTCAATCAAGAACGAGCGCTGCTTCCCCGCCCATTCTGACTTGAGTTGCTTTGCTGCCTCGCGGACACCATCTGGCGTGAAATTATCCAACATAATCACATCAGCGCCAGCTCCAATCGCAGCGTTAGCCTCCTCAATACTGCGACACTCTACCTCCACCTTGGTCGCAAATCCACCCGCCGACTTGGCAGCTTGCACCGCGCGCGGAATGGCAGCAGCAATGGATACAATGTCATTAGGATCAGCGACGCCCCCATCAGCCGCGGCGCGGTTATTCGCACAGGCCCAGACGTGGTTATCCTTCAGCATTGTCATATGACTCAAGTCGTGGCGGTGGGGGTCCGCGCCACCGATCAAAATGCCGTATTTCTCGACGACTCGAAATCCGGGTGTGGTCTTTCTTGTACCAGCAAGAGTACCCTGCCAACCCTGAGCACGTAGAGCAGCAAGCATAGACGCGCTTTTGGTGGCGATTCCAGAACAACGGGCGAGGATGTTGAGGGCGACACGCTCGCCGAGGAGGATTTTGCGGACGGGACCGCGGACGGTCGCGCAGTGATGGATCGGGTCTAAAGAGAGAGGTTGGCCTTCCTTAATGTGCCATTCGATGCTAATGTATGACTCTTGGTTAGTTCCCCGGAAGATTCGGTATCATTGGAGAATGTTTATGAACGTACGTGCATCCGAGCTGGGAGAACACCTCGTCGACAAATGGTGCACCAGCGATAATGCCCTATGGAACCTTGGTATTAGTACACATATTTCAGTCTTCTGATAAGGATTCGAATGGGACGTTGTGCGTGTTATTCTGGAATTTACCTTGCTCTTGCCTAATAACCGTGCTTCACCTTCCGACTCGCCGACGACGAAACCACCATAGTCCAGACTGGGGCAATCCTCTTCCAACCATGACGAAATCAGGTTCTTATAGTTGTTTGGCAATAAATGCCGCACATCACCGTATGTGGCAGCCATTGTAGAGTCCTTTGTTCAAAGCAAGCCGAATCTTGGAAGGTGGGGGAGATCTGCGGGATTGATGGCTGCTTGATTTCTCCCCGCGGGGTCGGGTGGTTTCGGGGATCACGTGGCGCTTTGTATACGCTTCCAAGGTTCAATTTCAACGAGGATTTTATCAGCGGTAAATATAGTGGCCAACTTGAAGATGGGGCATATTGGATCGTTTGAGCTTCCCTCGAATGGAGGACGTGGTCAAACATGACTTGAACATACATGCCAAGCGAGATTAAATATTGATTTGGCGTGCAGCTTGCTCCACACCTTATTTTTGACAACCCTTTTTTATCTGCTTCTTTGAATACTTCTTATTCTTCATAGTACTCACTTTTATTGTTCCCCTTTCTTATTTCGCTCCCAGATCTCTTTACAGACAAGGCTCTAGGCACATACAAATATCCAATCATGATTCGTCGAGTCCGGGCCGTCTCGGCCCGCACTCAGTGCGTCATCCAGGGTCTGGCCTTGCGATAAATCGTGAGCTTCAATTCAACTTGATCAACCTCACAACAACCCCATCCACGCCTTCGTTCATATCAGGCTTCAAAATATGTCCGCCGAAAGCCCTGGTCCTAAGCAATCGGGCTTCAAGTCCTTCTTTACCAATGCCCTCCGTCCTAAAAAATCCCGTCAAACCCTCCGCAAAGGTGGTAGTCGGTCCATGACCGACCTGCGACTATCATCCACGCGACCTAGCACTAGTGCCGATGAACCTATACCTCCAATGCCTGACTTAGCCCCTCTACAGGCACACCGTGCCAAATACCAGCATACACATGCGAATTTAGATACGCAACTCGGCGAACGTCGCGATTATACAACAATCATCCATACCCTGGGCGTGCTGGAGCCAGATGATACCTACGGACCTGCAGATATCAACAATGAATACCGCGATCCGGGCGAAGGAGACATTGCCAAACTCTCGCCACAACTCTGGGCCCAAATAGCATCTTATCTAAACCCACGCGACGCAGCTTGTCTCGCCATATCGACAATAACCCTCTACAGACGCCTTGGCCCTCGTTACTTCCTCACCCTCGAGGCACCGAAGAATGCTCAACACAAATTAGACTTCCTCGTTTCCATCGATCAAACCCTACCCCACCACCTCCTTTGTTTTCCCTGTGCCCTCTATCATCGTCGCACGTCAGAAGGCTCAGAACGCCTCAAACCCGCCCACATCATCAATCCGCTCTTCGTCTGCCCCGAAGCTACGAACTCCCTCAACCCACCACCCAGACACCGCATAACCCACGGTCGCTCTCTACCATTTTCCTTTGTACAACTTATTCTTCGCGCTCACCGCTTCGGTCCTTCATACGGCATCCCCGTTGACTCAATGGGTCGTCGCTGGTCCCGCGATGGCTGGTCACATACCACCCGCTACCTTATTCACGACGGTCGCCTCCTAATGCGTGTAATCAGCCAAACATTTGCAGAGCCAGATCTCCCTAGGTCCGCACAGCGAATTCTCCTCCACTCGCGCGAGGACTATTGGCCATATTTCTCGGCCTGTGCGCACTGGCGCGATGGCGAGTTAATGCCCGCTTGTCGCTGTGCATTGGATCATGTTCCCAGCCGTCGCAACTCAGGTGGACTGCAAGATCTAGAAAACAAAGTGAAAGATAAATGGACGGGAAAACGGTTTGATCCAAATGCATTGACAAGCCTATGTGGGTTCTGTAAACCCATGAGGCGATGCCCCGAGTGTCCGTCGGAGTATTTGCTTGAGGTGAAGCTTTCTGAGGATCGAACTGATATGCGCGGCGGAGTGGTTTTTCGACAGGCGATTGTTGTTACAAGGTGGACTGATTTGGGCGATGGGACAAGTCCGTCGGGCATTGAGTGGGCGTCTGTTAATGGGTTTTCTGACAAGTATGATTCTTTTACCCATCCTAATTATGCCAAAAGAGGAATTGCTAGTATCTTTGAGTCCGCCTTTACTGCGGATACTTTGCCTGGGCAAAGGATGATCTCAATGAATCCCAAAAAGAAGAAGTTGGGAGAACAGGGCCATGAGTGGTATTAGACATGATTTTTGGGAAGTAATTGGATATGGATGAAGATTTATGAATCTGATAGGCTAGTACCGGATGGATGTTATAGACAAAAGCTTGGATATGTGTTTCGTTTACGCCAAATCTTGGGCTCTAATCTCCACATTATTGGCGGAGTTCTTAAGCCGAGTTTGAGCTCCAATTTGAGGACATTGATTTTGGAGTTAGGAGTTAAGGAGACATCGGAATTGCTATGGTAGTCAAGTGTCTAGTCAAAATTGAAGATTCGATATATGTCGGTGCCAAATGGCATACCTAGACTTGAAATTCTGCCACTATCTTTTTTCTCCATCAAATCGCCCATTGGCGAATCCTGTACACAAATAAAGTTGCTCTAGGCTGGGTGCGACCAAGGTTGGTAATAGTATCTTCTTTATTCTACCCCAGCGAATGGATACTAATCACAGGCTCGGATAATGCAATAGTAGTGTAATTTCATAAGAATTCGTAATTCGAGACGCTAAATAACAAGGAATCAATCCTTCATTGATTCACGTCATCCATGAATTTCCTTTCGCATTGCTTCTTTCACAATAGCCCCGCACATCTTCGCATATGGATTGGTTTGCACCGCAAGCTGTTGAGCAACTTTATTCCCATATCTCCCCCCGAAGAAGAAATCGCGACTGGCCATCTCTTCGATCTGGTCAGGCTCAAGCTTCGCTAAGCTGTCTGGAAGTGTACGTTCTGTTTTATCTCCAAGTATTTCTTTCTGCATCCGCGCCGCTTTCAATAAAAGATATCCCCGATGTGTATGGGCATCTGCCAGTAAACGAGCTTGTACTGATGATACCGAATCGGCTGGGGAAACTGGCGTGGCGAGAGTGATTGCTTTGCTTAGGTCCGCAAATATCTTGGAAGAGATATCTGCGGTTTTGGGTGTGAACAAAGCATCGTCGAGCATACGTAAAGCTTGCGCTCGATTGATATATGCCGAAGGATACGTTGAATATTGGCTAAGAAGAGAGTCGAATTTCTGGATAGCTGCTTTCACGGTATCATGGCTTGGAGTTTCTTGTAGCTGCCGGACGATCTCTACCTCGCGTTCTTTTAATGAAATGAGATCTTCTGGTGAAATATGCACGGCGGCTGGCCACGCGGGTAATGTCGAATCAATTGTGACACCAGATGAGGGTGAGGATTCTGCGTCAAACAGAGCTTGGAGAACGGCCGCATCGTTTGAGGATAATGATGGGCGGGTAGTTGTAACCGAAGCCATAATGTTTGTGATATTGCTGCTATTGTGGCGGAAATGGTAAAGGTGTAGAATAAAGTCCAGAGTAGAGGAGAAAATAATTTTTAAAAATATTATTGAGAAAGCGAAGTAGATTTCGAGAGATGGCTTCCAAGGTTTTCTTGAGGGCGGCTCTTACTATCTGTGTCATTCACATCATCTAAGCTTCCGGCCCGGCTGTTGGCGGATATTTCAGGGAATTTTAGGATGCGGCCACAGCCGAGACAGGCTTAGGGATGAGCACTAATGACGAGCAAGAGTTTACAGATATCCGCAGCAAATACGGTGCGGCTAATAGAGGCGTTCTGAATGGATAATATAAATGAGATCTTAAAGTGGCGTCGTTAAATATACCACACTCCCTCTGAGCATTCGAACCTTGATCATCTCCTCTACCTCACTCATCTGAACCTACTTTCCCGCCACTGTTCAAGATACAAAACAACATTCAGAACACAAGATCACAAAACAGACAAAATGGCCCCTTCTGCTATTTCAAGCAGTCCACCCGCCTCTACAGCAAACGGTACCTCTCCCTTTGCCAGCTATCGTGGATATGATCATGTCCACTGGTATGTTGGCAACGCCAAGCAAGCTGCAAGCTACTACATCACTCGCATGGGCTTCAAGCGTATCGCCTACAAGGGCCTCGAGACTGGAAGCCGTACTACCTGCTCCCATGTTATTCGCAACGGTGACATTACCTTCATCTTAACCTCCCCACTCCGCTCCTTGGATCAAGCTGGTCGCTATACCCAAGAAGAACAAGACACCCTCCGTGAGATTCACCACCACCTTGAGCAGCATGGTGATGCAGTGAAGGATGTCGCCTTCGAGGTAGATGATGTAGAAGCGTTGTACTCTGCTGCTGTCAAAAATGGTGCCAAGTCTGTCTCAGAGCCTTCCATCATCAAGGATGAAGGAGGTCACGTCAAAGTTGCAACCATTCAAACATACGGTCAGACGACACATACAATCATTGAGCGCAATCAATATCATGGTTCTTTCCTTCCTGGATATCGTCTGGAGGAAGTGGAGGATCCACTTGCCAAGTTCTTGCCCGGCGTGAAGCTTAACCGTATCGATCACTGCGTTGGAAACCAAGACTGGGATGAGATGGATAAGATTTGCGAATAGTAAGTCGCTCACTTTAGTCGAGAGACTGCAAGATACTAACATCCACCTAGTTACGAGAAGGCCCTTGGCTTCCACCGCTTTTGGTCCGTTGATGACAGTCAGATTTGCACGTAAGTAAATATAATGTGGCTGCCATACTGTCCGAAGCTAACAACCTCAACAGCGAATTCTCTGCTTTGAAGAGTATCGTCATGTCATCACCAAATGAAATGGTGAAGATGCCCATCAACGAGCCCGCCAAGGGAAAGAAGCAGTCTCAAATCGAGGAGTACGTGGACTTCTATAATGGAGCCGGTGTTCAACATATCGCCCTTCAGACCGACGACATCATCCGGGATATCACCAACCTCAAGGCACGGGGTGTGGAGTTCATCAAGGTCCCTGAAACATATTACACCGATTTGCAGGTGCGACTGAAGAAGTCTAAGCTAGTTCTGAAGGAAGATTTTGAGACGATCCGAAGCTTGGATATTTTGATTGACTTTGACGAGGGTGGTTATTTGCTCCAGCTCTTTACCAAGGTATGTTGGCGGCCGCTTTTCCTGAGATTAAGAGAAAAGGTACTAATTACGAATAGCATGTTATGGATCGACCTACTGTATTCCTTGAGATTATTCAGCGCCACAACTTCTCTGGCTTTGGAGCTGGAAACTTCAAGTCGCTATTTGAGGCTATCGAGCGTGAACAGGATCTTCGAGGAAATCTGGTTTGAGTGGAATGAAATTCAAAAATACGATGGATAATATCATGCGTTTGATTCAGTGGTGGGTTCCTTGAGGACCGATATGATACCTTCAATATGACACTTGAGGTCAATAGGGATATTTGTATTTTAGCGATTTTCAATGCATTTTAGAAAGTATTATTTAAATCCGGCACATAGAGTTTATCGGTAAATGGTAAATTGAATTGCCGTTGCCTGTCTGCGTTAGGACTCAAGAATCGACCAATATGCTTACTGATGGTCATTCTACCCTGTCTTTACACTTTCTTTACAGCCTGCGAATTTGAAGATCGGCACGTCTGCATCCCGAAAAGGCCTGGGGAGAGCTCGAGGGGGATGATCATTTGGGGGGCCAAAACGAAAATTGAAGTATGTGAGGCATTTTAAATCGTGGAATGCTGAGCTGGACCAAGCTCGTTAGGACTCTTCAATTGTCCATTCAGTAATACAAGTACAGCATGAGGCTTTGAATAGAGTTGAGTTTAATATGTGACTTTCAAGTTATATTCGGGCGACGTAACCAAAAACAAAGAATTCCGATCATGATAATAATGTCCGACGGGTATTTCAAACAGGAGGTGCGTGTTCAATGAGTAAAAAATCGCGTGTAGATAACAACGGTCGTCAAGATCAACCATAATGACGCCAAGGGGTTTTAAGCTGCAAGCCCCAAAATTTAGCGCAAAGCCTCTGCACGGGCTTTCAAATCCCTGTTGAAGACTTCATAGTCAGCCTGCATCTTTTTGCCAAACACTGATGGGCTGAAAAGGAACGATAGGAATCCCTTCGATGTCTCTGACTGAGTGAAAATGGTTCCTGTGCCGTCCTCTGTAGGCTGAATGTGGAATTTATGCAAGCCGGCAATGGTGAAGACTGGCGGGCCTTGCCACGAGAACAAGCTCTCGGTATTTTCCTATATTTTGTTTAGTATTATTATCAGGGACCCCTGTCGATATCCGATGGGGATTTTCATACAAGCACTTTTGCGACAAACTTGAATCCCTCGATGTTAACTTGGATCTTGTCTTCTGTTGCGAGAGAGGAGCCGGTCTTCTCGGTCTCCTGGACTTCAATGCCCTTGATCCACTCCGTGTGCCATTCTGGGTAGGTTGAGAAATCAAGCAGCTGGAAGTTGCAGGGATGAGTATAGTGTCTTCATCTTGGCTTGACGGAGGATATAGTTGCTTACAATCTCTCGCACCTTGGCAGGTGGGGCAGCGATCTCGATCTTACTCTCGTTGAAAGGCATATTTACAATATGATGTTGATGGATGAAGGAGTTAGGAATGAGAGCTTGCCTGTGGAGTAAAGGGGGACTGCAGGAATGAGGTGCGTGCGTGTAAGCTGTTATCCAGGCTGGAAATCATTAGCCCCACAATGAAGAGTTGGAAAAGCTTTTTGGGTGCTGCAGAGTGGGTTCATCGTGGTTTCGATGGAATGTGCCTGTAAGGAGAAGCTGCAACAACCAATTAGAGTGATAGCCCGGTATTTCCATAAATCTGATTGTGCATATGCATATTTAAACCAATATTTCCAATTTATCCATGAAGTTTTAGTGTAAAACTCTCGGCTTATCAATAAATAACCGGTGGGAGTCTCGACGAGTCTTTGTTCTCCGTTCGCACCACAGAGATCGTGGTATACATCACCCAAAGAAAACGAATGCACGATCGTATGAATTTCGGAAACTGACATGTCTGATCACAAAGCCTTCTTTAAAAATGGACGATTTACGAAGTCTTACTACAACCGCATTGATTACGATCAATTGGATCTGCACATGTCGATGTGTATGCCAAGGAGCTTGGAGACCCAAAAGGCGGCCAAACTGTAGCGGGACAAGCGCCAAGTGGAGAAAGTCCAGGAACAAAAAGAACAACAATCCTTCTACTCTACGATTGTTCTCACCCTTTCAACAGCATTATGCCCCCCATTAGCTGGCTATAAAGGCTTTTCAAATCCGCACAGCCTGTGACCTACTCGAGGTGCCCACCAACGACTTTCACGCCTTCAAAATATCCAAGGGACAACACAAAGGCGGCCTTGATCCTCAAAATGTCCGGCGCCATCGACTCCATAGCTACAGGCTCGCAGTTCTTCCCAGAAGACGTACATCTGTCGCGCTACCCCGGTCGCCAATCTCGAATCCCCGAAGAATGGCATCCCTCCTCCCTCCGTCCTGGCCGACGCGATAGCGATACCCCCTCCGCAACATCCACCGACTCTGCACCCGCCGAAACCGACCTTTCAAACTACCCAAATGGCAGCAAATCGCTTTCTGGCATATCATTACGCGCATTTCTCCTTGGCACATCCCTCGGCCTTGCAAGCGCTGTGACGCTTTTCCTCACCATCTTTACAAACACAGGTTTCTGGCGTGTACCCTTCTTCATCGCCTCCCTGAGCCTCTTCCATTTCCTCGAATTCTACGTCACAGCAACATACAATACAAGTGCGGCAGATGTGACCGCATTCTTGTTATCAAGTAATGGATGGGCATATAATGTCGCCCACGGCGCAGCCATGGTGGAATGTATTGTCGCGCACTACTTCTGGCCTGGCCAATCTGCCCTCGGCAAAATGATTGCTGTGACGGTGCCATTTTATGGACCGGCCGTCTCGCCCCTTCTGATTCTGGGATTGGGTCTTGTATTGCTGGGCCAGGTCGTCAGGACTTTTGCGATGGCGCAGGCGGCAAGTAACTTTAATCATCATGTGCAGTCGGAGCATAGGCAGGGCCATGTGCTTGTTACGCATGGACTGTATCAGTTTCTTCGGCATCCGAGCTATTTTGGGTTCTTTTGGTGGGGTCTTGGGACACAGTTGGTGCTGGGCAATGTAGTATGTTTTGTTGGGTATTCGCTGGTTTTGTGGAAGTTCTTTTACACAAGAATCGAACGTATGTCTTTTGTTTCTCCTTCTTTCTTTCTCTTGATTTACTAACACCGTTGTTTTTAGGCGAAGAGGCATTTTTAATCCGATTCTTTGGAGCTGAATATGTGCAGTTCAAGGAGAAGACTCCCGTTGGCATACCTTTCATTCGTTGATATAATCACACAACTAGATATATATGCAGCATCTTCATCAATCGGCAGACTTGCAGCGGTCTCATCTCATATCCCTGTATTTTTTGGTAGAGCTATGCACCGGCTACGGTTGATCACGGTAGCCGAACGCTTTCTTGGTTAAGGATCATACTAATCCTGCAGTAAAATCGCTTGATGATATTTCCAAGGCACAAAAATTTGCTGATTGCGTCAAAAACGTAAATATCAAACTCAGCAGTTCCGCATCGCTCACGCTCAGTTCTGGTAGTCGTACTCTCGAGGGCATTGCTATAACATGCCAAATTTGTCTGACTACTATATGCCTACGTGTGAACTCGCTAATTGGTATTTTGACCATGTGAAATGGTGTCTGGTTGACTTCGATGGTTGATGGAAACATTTGAAGCGGGTGATAAGCTCAATGTTCCTAATACTTAATGTTTTGCTGTTGAAAGCCTGATGTTTCATTGGGACCCTTTCCCGGCTCCCTTCCAGCTCCTCACTTCTCTCACATCAACCTCACCGCACCACCTTTCCGCCAGAAAGCTTGAGGTTGCTTTGAGTTGCCCCCATTCCCTTTTCTTCTTCTGCTTCTTCCTCCCCTTCTACTCAACCTTTTGTCCCATTTCGTTGTCCCACACGACTTTGCACACCATAGCCAGATTCATCACTTAAGAAGACCTGGGTGCTCTACTTTTCTGCTTCTACCCCCTCGAAGACTCACTTCTTAGAGATCTTCTCTTTCAATCAACCACAACTACTCCGAGAGGTAAGTTCTCAGAAATCAAATCGACGATGGTGCCAGCCGGTTCCCCAAGGCAGCCCAGGATGGAATGGAACACTGCAAAGCGGCAAGTTCTATGTTGCTTGTTCCGATTCTTTTCCGATAAACATGCCTTTCCTGCTATCTTCTCGGAGATATTTCGAGATCAGCTCGAGCAACGAGGCATCTCTGGAAATGTCACTTTCCCAGTACTTCACACTCAATGGTATTGGATGCGACAAAATGGCAATTCTGTCTGGTATCATGTCCATATGGACACCCAATTTCAACCAGATGGTGAATGGGAGCCAATTATCAGAACCATTAAGCAAGCTGCGGATAGATTGGGCATTTCTCTTTCCCAGAAAGCGCAAGACGAAACGGACACCTCAAAGTTCGGGGGCCTGGATCGTGAGACGGGAATGAAAGAGTACCTGGAATCAATCATGCTTGTGGTAAGTAAAATGTGTATCAATAAGGCTAGATGGCAACTCTAACCGAAGATGCCTGTCATGATAGAAAAGGAGAGGTGAAATACCACCCTTACCTCTCGGCTCAAGTTTGAAAATGGAGAGCCCCGAGCCGCTGTCCGATTTCCCAACACGTGCCCCAGAGCCACACACAGAGCAAGAATTGGACCTTGACGAGATGCGTTGCGATGAGCCAAATTCAGACCCTGCACCCGAAAATTTCATAGCCCTCGTTAATGGCAATGGCAAGATATGTTTTTGGTGCTGGGAGGAAGGAAAGAGCTGTTCACAATCTTATCCAGACTTGCTAAACAATCCAACTTCGACTATGCAGGAAGATCCGGGGTACATCAATACTCTTATCGACCTGGATTCTTCAACAATTGATAACAACGTGTCACAACCTAGCCCCTCGAGAGTGGATGCACCAGGGCCTATCAATAAAAACAAAGGCCTCCCTGGACAATGCTCACCACGTGAATTGCCGCCTCTATTGTTTCGATGGTCAAATACTCGCTCCCAGGGAACAAATTCAAATAGCATGTTTCGTGCAGGGATGTTCTCATTAGGCAACACTACACCCTTCGATCCTGCCGCAATTCCCGAAAATAAGTTCTTGAAACTGTTCATCAACCATGTGACTAAATCGAAAGTCCTTTCACCTTTTATTTCAACATGTCGACTTCCTTTGACACCGATTCACAGAGCCTTTCGACATAGGAAAAGAGCAACGGTGACGATCATTGATCCCTCAAAGATAAACAACGTGATTGTGAAAGCGTCCACTCTTGTTCCCCTCACAGCCACAAAAACACCCCGATGGGAGGGGCTAGGGGAGTATCTCGTCTGGAAAGAAATCCCCAAATCTGCCATGATATGTAGATTCAAAATATCTCGTCTTCAAAAGATTGCGAGGGAGTTCCCAGATATTGCCGCCTTCCTCCAGTTGGACCTGATCAGAAGCAGCAAGTTTGTTGAGAGACAATTGTATGTTAAGCTTGCCCAAAACGTCAAAGCTATTTCCAATCCCGGAAGAACCCTTGAAAGACTTATGTCACTTCTCAACGTGCCAGCACAATACCAGCAAATTGTGGCAGAAATATTTGAGTCGGCCTGGACAGCAGAACCTTTCAACAGATTCGATGACGATTTCCCTGAAGACAGAGAGAATGAAGAGCGTGATCGATTCTACAAAGGGGAACCGGAATTTGATCCTGACTATCACTCTCCAGAGACGGAGAGCGCAAGCGATGATGATGATGATGATGATGCCCAATCAGAAAGCCGGCATGATACGGATAGCGAGCCTGAAGTTCGCTGCCCTCGGTTTGACACACCAAGCGAAGCATGGTCTACTTGTGATAGCTTGGACGACGATGCCGATCAGTTGGGATTGATGCCTGGACAGGATATTGTGGGAGATTTTGAATTATTTACTCCATCGGCTAAGGACCCGCATATCCCTGTTTCAAGAATCACTACGCCGATTCCACTTGTTTTCTACAGGCCCGATCCGGTGACGAACTGGGAAACGGATGGGGGAGCCAGTTGGCCTCCTTCCGAGCACTACGCATAGATACGGACTTGAGTTGACGTGCTGATATGGTCGCCTTTTTTTAGACGAGCGACGTCGGGTATGAGAACGAGTATCATCCGCTGTTCAATGTACGGTGCAACTTCCTTCTTAATGACCCCACTCTACAGGACCAGATATGCAGACAATGGAATAATTAACCTAGAACGGATCTTAGTGTTAGCTGTTACGCATAAGATAAGGAATATTTTGAAGTAGTCTATTGGAGAATAAAATTGTACATGTAAAATGACAATCCCTTCACTAGCGAGATCTATTTCCACTGTAGGATCCCCCTAATTTTCTCCTCTTTTTCCTCTTTCGTCCTTATTATTTCTATTTCTTTTCTATCTGAATGAAACTGTAATAATAAAGCTGGCAGCAATTCTCAACTTTATACATCTGGCCGCGCTGTGTCGTCATTGGCCTGTTTGGTTTGTTTGCACGACCTCGGTTATCCGCGGTGCTTCCCCCCCGCAAACTGTCCGAGGAGTAATGGAGACAAGAAAGGATCCCTTTTAATAATAAGACCAGAACATGGATACCGAACCCCGAGATTTCAAACGCTCCCTTTCTTTTATTCTCGTAATCCATACCCTCTCCTCCTTTCCCCATTGACCATGGCGTTACCGAGGGCCCAACGAGCATTGCCACGACTGTTCCGCCGTCACTATTCGGGGGCACCGTCTCCCAAAGCAAAGCTCAACTTGCCAATCGACTACAAATCTACTCCTCTTCTCTATCACACACCATCCGCTTTATCGGGCGTCACCGATTTCCCCGCCGCAGCCACCAGCAAACGCCTGAATTACTTTCAAGCCATTAACTCGGCCCTACGTACCGCTCTTTCAACCTCAGACAAAGTGCTTCTATTTGGAGAAGATGTCGCTTTCGGAGGTGTTTTTCGTTGCTCAATGGATCTTCAAACCGAGTTTGGATCAGATCGTGTCTTTAATACACCCTTAACAGAGCAAGGGATTGCAGGATTTGCCATCGGAGCAGCCGCTGAAGGGATGAAGCCTGTGGCCGAGATTCAGTTTGCCGACTACGTTTTCCCCGCATTCGATCAGATTATCAATGAAGCAGCCAAATTCCGATACAGGGAAGGTGGTACCGGGATTAATGTTGGAGGTTTGGTCATTCGGATGCCGTGTGGCGCTGTTGGCCATGGTGCACTGTAGGCATTGTCTCTTGGGCATTTTCCATATTCCCCATTTCTAACACATCTCTCAATCTAGATATCATTCACAATCGCCCGAATCACTTTTTGCACATGTCCCTGGTGTTCGCGTCGTGGTACCCCGATCGCCCTCACAGGCCAAAGGATTACTCTTATCTTCCATTTTCCAACATAACGATCCCGTCATTTTTATGGAGCCAAAGATCCTGTATCGAGCAGCTGTGGAGTATGTACCAAATGAGTACTACACAATTCCACTCAGTAAGGCGGAGGTTATCAAGCCTGGTAGAGACTTAACTGTTATCTCATACGGCCAACCATTATATATGTGCTCAGCCGCCATCTCTGCTCTCGAAAAAGCTATGCCTGGAGTTAATGTGGAGTTGATCGATCTTCGGACCATATATCCATGGGATCGCCAAACCATCCTAGAGAGCGTACGAAAGACGGGAAGGGCAATTGTGGTACATGAGAGTATGATCAATTATGGTGTTGGTGCCGAGGTCGCGGCCACAATACAACAGGACGCGTTCCTTCGATTGGAAGCTCCAGTTAAAAGGGTAGCTGGCTGGAGTACTCATACGGGTTTAACATATGAACAGTTCATATTACCAGATGTCGCAAGTAAGTCGATGAGATTTGCCCCTGTAATGTTCTTGTTTGCTAATATATGGTTATCTTCTTCCTCCTTAGGGATCTATGATGCGATGAAACAAACTTTGGAGTATTGAATGTTGGCTTGAATGGACTATCGTCTGAGACTTCATTGTCCCAATATTTCTCTCTGTCATTTTCACTCCGCATAAAAGTTCAAGGGTGTAGCATTTTAAATAACCATTTAAACCACCTCGACATCAATAGCGGCGGTAATACGCCGCATGCTGTATCGAATAATGATGAAAATATTCATTTATTTACCGACCCATCCAGCCTCCATCCACTGTTAAAATCTCTCCGCTCACATAGAGGCTTGCTCGGCTAGCAAGATAAACAACGGACCCCTTAAAATCATCTGCATTTCCCCACCTTCCGGCAGGGATGCGCTCCAGAATACTCGCTGCTCGGTCCTTGTCCTGGATCAACGCAGTATTCATATCCGTAGCCACATATCCCGGAGCAATCGCATTAACGTTGATTCCGCTCGAGGCCCATTGGTTCGACAATGCCTTTGTGAGCTGTGCCACGCCACCCTTTGCGGCTGCGTAAGCTGGAACATTGAGACCCCCTTGAAAGGAGACAAGGGAAGCAACATTGATAATGCTCCCACGTTGCCCATATGCATTAGGGGTACGGGTAAGCATATATGCACCAACATCGCGACATAGTGTAAAGACAGTAGTCAGATTGACTTGTAAAACCTAGATCAATGACAATGTAAGCTTCCACCCAAAATCACCTGAAATCAGGTATGACCATACCTCATCCCAGTCCTCCTGTGGGAAAACATGGCTCGGATGCCGCCGCTGAATACCAGCGCAATTGAGTAGTATATCGATATCATGTCCATCTGCCAATACACTAGAGACGAGGGTAGAGATTGAACTTTGTGATGAGAGGTCTGCGACGCAGATGGTTGCTTTTCTACCTAATCCTTCAATCTCAGATTTAGTGGCTTGATTGCTAGTGTCTCTCTGCATAAGAAATTAAAATTAATGTCTGAAATATGACTTTTCTTCCTCCAAAATTTAAGACTTACCTGAATTAAAATAATATTAGCACCGGCCTCGGCAAGTGCAATGGCCATGGCTTGCCCTATTCCACGGGTCCCGCCCGTAACGAGGGCTGTTCTCCCTGAAAGGTTAAAAAGGTTCATAGTCATTCCGTGACGCTGGTTGTGGATTTAATTCCTGAGTAGCATATGCGGGGAGAAGCCCGGGATTTATATGGCACGCTTTGTACCCCCACGTCTAGGTACCCCACCTCTACTAGATAGTTGGGGTGTTCCAACTTCAGCTGGGAAGGCTGGTCTATGTTACGCCTTCCTATAGATTCGGCTTTTACTGGTAGCAGCGGGGATCAAAACATGAGTCATATAAATAGTGTGCTTTCAGCCATCGTACTAAGTCAGGCTGCTGTATGTTCAACGCCTTTAATTTAAATAAATAGTTCCATGTATGCTGCAAGGAATTGGAACCCATTCAAGAAGGACTTCAAGATCACTTATCCGCTGAGTGCCACATAATTTTAGGCAGAATATTGAATAAAATCTTATTAACATTTAATTATATGCCGTAAATGCTCAAATGATATTCTAAGAATCTACCACTCCCGAATTGAACCATCTTCTCCGTAGAACTCCTTGGGTTGCCAGGGCTCACTGTCCTTGCTAATCTTGCGGACCAAATCCTCGTCAATCTCAATACCAATACCTGGCTTCGTTGGAGCTCCAACAAATCCCTCTGTGATCTCAAATACAGATTTGTCCACCAAATAGCTGTTCAAGTCAATATCGCCAGCTTCCACATTATAGTGCATACCCAGCGACATCTCCTGGATCACAAAGTTGGGTGTTGAGACAGCAATTTGAAGAGAAGCAGCAAGAGCGATAGGCCCAAGGGGACAATGAGGAGCAATAGCCACATCATAGGTCTCAGCCAAAGTGGCAATGCGCTTTGTCTCAGAGATACCACCGGCATGGGCAATATCAGGCTGCAAAACATCGACTGATGAATCCTCCAAGAATCTTTTCACGTCCCATCTTGTATAAAGGCGCTCTCCGAAGGCAATAGGAATGGTGGTAGAGTTCGATAATTGTTTGATCGCCTCGGGGTGTTCGCAGAGCAAGGGCTCTTCAATAAAGAGAGGCTGGTAAGGCTCCAGTGCCTTGGCTAATTGTTTGGCCATTGGGCGGTGCAAGCGACCGTGGAAATCTAAGCCTACGTCGAGGCCAAGGCTCTTCACTTGCTTAAGGCGCTCGACGCAAGATTGTAGGACGGCTGGGGAATCAAGCCAATTGACGTCTTCTGTGGCGTTCATTTTAACACATTTGAGACCCTGAGCGATTCTTGCCTTACTATTTTGTCTTTTTGTCAGAAAGAGCAATTGGAAGTTTTTATATTTGGCATCGACTTACGCTGCCACTTCAACATCGCTCGGTCGGTCTCCTCCGATCCAAGCATACACCTGCACCTTGTTGCGGACCTTGCCACCTAACAGCTGGTATACTGGCACACCCAGGCGACGGCCCTTCAAATCCCAAAGTGCGATATCGATTCCGGACATGGCTGACATGAAGACCGGACCTCCGCGGTAGAAGCCAAGGCGCCATATTGTCTGCCAAATATGCTCGATGTCACTGTTCAAAATGTTAGCGTCAGCCAAGATAGCCAGGGCAACGTGACATACTCAGCCTCGTAGCCCACAATCCGAGTAATGATCTCATTCAAAGCTCCTTCGACAGCTAGAGAGTGGCCCTCAAGTGTGCCCTCGCCCCAGCCAAATTGGCCTTCCTCGTCTGTGATTTTCACGAACAGCCAGCGAGGCTTCACGCGGAAATATTCAATGGATTTGATTTTGACCATGGCGACGATAAATGATAAACTGTCTGTTGAGAAAGATTAGATTGAAAGCGTCAAGCTGATCCTGAGGGGAGCGGGGTATCATTTATGAAATCGCGACGCGCATTGAGACCCCCATGCTGTATCCCACGTTCTCCACGCCGGCAACACAGTCTCGGGTAAAGTCCGGGGTTGAAGCTCCCCCGCACCCCCACGCAAGTGTGGACGATTTAGATTATTGGTGGAAGAATTGCACAGCACCCGAGGTGTTTTGTGCTCTCTCTGCAGATCTCAGAGTCTTAGGCTTGTCTGCATAGTTGTCTCTCCCATTGTTGGCAATTACGAGCAATTAAAAAGAAGTACCTATCTAAACATGGCATGAATTCACCCATCTGTATATAATTGTTTCTAAATACTGGCTTTCAGTACAAATATCTGAAGTTAACATTCTCCTTGTCCGTAAGATCGCTGAATGCAGATCGATCAAGTTCCAGTTGTCTCGTATAGTCCGAATCGCCGCCTGGAACAACACCTTGCGCCTGGTCGCGCCGCCGATTTTCCCATGCAAGTGCAAATCCCAGTACCACGATTAGGGCAATTTCCACGAAATTTGCCACGATCATTGACCATATTCCAAGTGAATATCCGGGAGCCTGCTCAGACTTGTAGAAAAATGGGCCAGCAATATTTCCCGCACATACTCCGAGGAAAATCATTGCATTGGTGATCACTTTTTTAGTATGACCCGCAATATTACCAGTCAGAATAGAAAGAATGATCACAAATGAGGCATTGTAGGACCCTGTCAGGTAATAACAAATCAATCGGCCCACTTGGTTTGATTGTGGTACGTAGTGCAGGCCAAATGAACCGGCCAGGGTCGGGAGCACAAAGACAACAGCGACAATACATCGATTGTTTCGAGGCAGGCGATCATTGACAAAGACAGCGAGAAGGATCATAAAGGAGATAAACGCGCCATATGGAATTTGCATCAAAGAGGTGACCACTGTGATCTAGTTAGCTGTGGATCTTCTTCGAGTTAAGCATGGGCACGCACATGTTGAGAATCCAAACCCGTGTATGATGAGGGTACCGAAATTCGAAATACCACCATTGGGAATGTTGCCAGAGAAACCTAACAAGAAAAATATCCACACCTTCCAGTCCAGAACTGCTTCAAGAATTTGGTGGGGCTTGAGATTCTTGTTTTCAATACCTGTCTGATTATCGCGCAGTCGCTCCACTGCCAGTCTCTTTTCGCGATTTGACAATTGAGGAGCAGTGACCGGAGAGTCAGGTAGGAAGATGATCATCACAATGCCCCAAGTAGCACAGAGAGCGCCGATTATCAAAAATTCGTATTTCCATGACGGGAGAGCACCCTTAATTTGCCCAATCCCGTAGCCAAGGAGACCGCCTATAGCTATGCCGAAACCATTCGCAGTGTACCATAAACCAATCCGAATGGGCTGTTCTCTTCGGGTATACCACATACTCGTAATTAACATGAAAGCAGGATCACTGTTTGTGTAAGACAATATTCCCTGAAGAGGCCATGAGAATGAAGACGCACCTGCAAGCCTCAGCGGCACCTGATATGACGCGTAGTACGGCAAGCTGTGTAAAGTTCTTTGCGGCAGCTGTATTATACTCATTATTAGTCAAAGGATTAAAAATCCCATATACGAAATTGAGATTTTACCTTGAAGCATAAGGAAAAAGCCCCAGAGAAAGATGTTGACTCCCAAGTATTTTCCGATCGGGAATCTTTGCATTAGCAGGTTTGTTGGAAATGACCAGAACAGGAAGCCAAAATAAAAAATGCTCGAAAGCCATGAATATTCATTGCCGGAAAGGCCCAAATCAGTTTCAATACCGAAGATAGCAGCGTAAGAGAGCGTCGTTTTGTCAATCTGTTTTGTTAGCCCATATTTTCATGAGATTGAATTAAGGTCAATATCATACATAATAAAATGCGTAGCAAACAGACAAGAACGGTAAAATCATGAGGTCAATCTTCCACACGAGTTTTCGTTCCTCTTCAGGCTCGAATGTTTCATGCATATCGTCCAGGTTATCAAACAAGGCTAATGCTGTGTCGCCATTGTGAATCTTCCCTGTGTCGGTCGTCATTCCCGGTTCTTCGACATGAAAGCTTGAAGGCTTTGGAGGCGGTTCCGAGCCATCGAGATGAGATGCGGCCATGTCGATGATGTATAGGTGCACTAGCGATGGAAAGGTGGTGTGAATGTGGGTGATAAGTAGAAGGCATCCAACATCATCAAAAACGAAAGGTATTCTAAATTCAATATCAATCTCGAACAAGGGGGCTTACTTCCCCGCTCCCCGGATTCTCCGTTTTTGATGGATGGGTGGGTCAATGGTGTGTTGATCCTACCCATCCCAGTCCTTGGCTGATGCAGCAGGAAGCACGGTACCCCCACGCCTTGTCGGAAGTAGCCCGCCCCTAAAGAGCGGGGGCGACCGTGGTAGCTCTCAGAGCGTGGGGAAAATATAGCAGTACGGAAACGCGTCCCATACTGCTTTTGTCGTCGGAGAAGTTCAAGGAGTCCTCTGCAAGGCAAGTTATAACAATGACAATCAAGGGGGACGATATCAGGCAGCATAGCGACCGAAAGTCCTGCTGGGTCGTTATTCATGGCGGCGTCTACGATGTGACAGGTATGTATTATTTCAGAGAACAACGGGTTGTCATTTTCTTGAAGACTAACCTTGTTACAGACTTCTTGGATTCGCACCCAGGTGGTGCAAATGTGATTCTCCGCTGCGCTGGCAAGGACGCAACAGATGATTTTGAGTCGGTACACTCGACAGAACTTCTAACGGAGGCGCTTCCATCAAGCGCCCTTCAAGGTCATATTGACCCAGCCGAGTTGGATGCTCTCAGCAACGCGACAGAAACCCCAAGGGAGTCTATCCCTCAGTCAGACGATGGGGCACCTCCATCATTGAACACACTAATCAATCTTCATGATTTCGAAAAAGTCGCTCAACAGTTCCTACCTGCCAATGCGTGGGCGTACTACTCGTCAGCAGCCGATGACGAATTCAGTAAGAAAATGAATGCTTACGCATATCAGAAGATCGCGTTGCGTCCGCGTATTTTGCGCAGAATCCAAGCAGTGGATACGACAACATCCATTCTTGGGCACAAAGTATCTCTGCCAGTTTATATGTCTCCTGTTGGCATTGCAAAGTTTGCCCACCCAGATGGTGAATGCGCCTTGGCTGCAGCTGCGGGGAAGGAAGGGCTGGTGCAAGTTCTAGCGAACAGCGCTAGCTTCCCCATTGAGCGAGTAATGGAAGAACGCACATCGCCTAACCAACCGCTGTTTGCACAATTGTACGTCAACAAAGATATCAGCAAATCGGTTGATTTAGTAAAAAGGGCTGTTAAGGCCGGGGCTCAGTCAATCTGGATCACCGTTGACTCTCCGGTAGTTGGCAAGCGAGAGATGGATGAGCGAATGAATTTGAGCTTCACAGTAAGAAAAGCTCTGCTAATAACCCCTAAAATTGGATCGAATAGCCGACTTATCTATCTTCAATAGACACAGGATAGCGATGCAAAAGGCCAAGGCGTTGCCAAGGTTGCCGCCAGCTCAATTTCACCATTTATCGATTGGAGTATACTCTCTTGGATCCGAGATTTGACTGACCTCCCAATCGTGATTAAAGGCATTCAATGTGCTGAGGATGCTGTCATTGCTTACGAGCACGGGGTTCAAGGGATAGTTCTATCTAACCATGGAGGTCGTTCTCAAGACACGTAAGCTTTGGCCCGTTGAAGCCATATTTTAATTTCATTGACATGGCTGACCACCTATACGTGTATAGAGCACAATCGCCACTTCTGACTCTTCTGGAAATACGCAAGTTTGCTCCGGCTATATTAAATAGCAAAATGCAGATATTCATTGACGGTGGGATCCGTCGAGGAACAGATGTTCTCAAAGCTATCGCCCTCGGCGCAACCGCTGTTGGCCTCGGTCGACCATTTCTTTACAGTCTTTCAGCCGGGTATGGCGAGAACGGTGTACGGCGGATGTTGGAAATTTTACGGCATGAGATTGAGTCAAATATGATATTTCTTGGAGCTACCAGTCTTCAAGAACTGCGCCCAGAGATGATCAATGCTGCTCGGCTGGAGCGTGATATGATTGGATCAGTCAAGCTATAAGAGAAACCTCGTGAAAACATTGAAAATAAACGAGACCAATATTAATTTCTGTACTCCACCTGGTAAAATCAAGCTAGCAGTAGAGGTTTGAAGCCTCAAAAGTAGCGCCCAATCTCTTAGCCCGAGAGAAATAAGCTTGCTTTCAGTATTTCGGAGATCGCCTATGTCTAATCGTTATGCCTGTTCGCCTTCTCGTGGACATTGAAATGTTGTGCTAATGGTGCCCCCACATCCACGGACATTCACCGATCTCACTGTGCGGGGAAGCGGTCCACCCCCACATGGGTAAACTCGACCCCACGTCCGGTTGGGATTTACCCAGGTGAAAGTCTGCAAGCTTCCGTCAGGCACAGAGAAAAAAGATTCCCCAGTTAATAGACCTCCTTCATTCTAAGATCCACACCTTTCTTCTTCATCCCATACAGCACCATGTCGGAGCAAATTGACGTTCTTCTATACGGCCTAGGAGCGTAAGAACTCACTGTCTCCCACCAAACTTTCATGGATACCGATTGCTAACAACCTTCCAGCATTGGCTCCTTCTACGCGTTCATTCTGTCTCGCTCCGAAAATGTGCGACTGACGGTTGTTGCTCGATCTAACTATGATGCTGTTTCCACAAAAGTGATTATCACACCATCCGAAATTGATTGTCATCTGTCTAATCACGGCCATTAGGGGATTACGATTCAAAGTGAAAATCACGGAGATCATACATTTCGCCCGTATAAAGGTCAGTTTGGAGGCTTAATATGAAGAATTGACTTAAATAACCGTGACTACAGTTGTCAAAATCCCCGCGGAAGCACCACCAGCAGACTATATTGTGTGCGCCCATAAAGCAATCGACCAGGACAAAGCAGCGGCCGAATTAAGTCCAGTTGTGCAGCCGGGTCGGACCACTATTGTTATCATCCAGAATGGAGTGGGTAATGAAGAAACATATCTGAGACAATATCCCGAAAACTCAATTATCTCATGTGTGGTAAGTAGGCTATATGGGAAATATTTGCAACAAAGCTGACCATCAAAGACCTGGGTCGGTGCCAGTCAGCCCACTCCCGGACTAATCAAGCACACCAAATCCGAAGATGCGCAAATCGGCCTTTTCTTCAACCCTAAAGTGAACGCCGGCACCGAGCAAGAACGCCTCAAGAGATTTGCCGACCTCCTTGAGTACGGCAAGACCCGATTCCAAGTTTTGGAGGATATACAGCGACAAAGATGGGAAAAGGTTGTATGGAACGTTGCCTGGAACTCTATCACTGCTCTTACACTGATCGACACCCAAACTTGGCTGCACTCTTCAGAGAACGCCGAGCCCTTCACTCGTCAGTTAATGAGGGAGGTTATTCAAATTGCTCGTGGCTGTGGGGTCATGTTGAATGATAGCCTGGTGGATGAGCTTATGGACAAAATCAACGCTATGCCTGGCATTGGAAGTAGCATGCAAACTGATTGCAAGAACGGACGTCCTATGGAGATTGATGTTATTCTTGGTTTCCCTGTGCAAAAATCACGGGAGCTAGGTATCTCGGCTCCATATCTTGAAACACTTCATGTACTTTTACGCGCGGTGGATGGCCGAATCCGAGCAGCCTTGTAGAGGTGATTGTGTTGTTCTATATGGATAAGAGGGGAATCGTGCAATAATTACTTTCAATTATTCTAGTCAGTACCTAATGACCTGCATCAATTGGCTGTTCATTTTCACTTTAGAATATTCGAGTTGTATCCACTGCGCGATGGTAGCACGTGGTCTTTACTATACTAGCCTTTCGCAGCTGGGAGTCTCCAGGGCTTCTTCTGTCACCGAATATTTGCCATCATCCCTTTTGCGTCATTTGTCCCCTTGCACTCGCAAATATTGACCCAGAGAAAAAAGATGTATTAGAAATTGGAAGAGGAGCCAATCCTCTTGTTTGGATTTGAGTTGCTCTTTCTTTCCCGTATGAAACAAGTTCATGTGAATGGAAGTTTTGGCCAAAGCTGGTTGGCTCATTAAATATCAAGTCTTATTCCATGTTTATGTCCAAAAATGCTTAAATGAGGTATATGTAACAGGAGCTCAGTAAATAGCTCAATGCAAGCTCCACAACAATAAACCCCGTTGCGCCATCTTTTGCAATCCGGCCGAGGTTCTGACAGGACCATATCAAAGCTAGAGCCCGCTAGCCTTGTAGACTGATCTATGCTCTACAGACGCCGAGATTCCCCAATACATACAGGTATCATTAATGCCACGCGAGGTTAAAGGGGGAAAATAAAAACAAATAAAAGAAGAAAAGATCATTATCGTGAGGCGTTGAGGTAGATTCGTTGATGCTTAGGCTTCAGGTGTGTGGCCAGGCATCTCTTGTAGTTGGATAGATGTAGACTTTGCATGGTCATCGGATTCAACGGCTTTCTGGTCCGGTTCTTCATCCACAGCAAATCGCCAGCGACCGTCTGGACTCAGAAACATTCGAAAGGCATAGCGTTTCCCCAACTCACCGAGATTATTACGTCGTTGAACGTTAGTCCAAGTATGAGTGCCCTGGAAATCGCCCAGCATTCGACTATGGGCAATCCATGGTACAACAGCACCGATTGAACGCGGCATTCTTGGGCCTCGGAATCGGCCTCGGCGTGTGCCAAAGACAAGCAAAATGATGAGAGTGTCGAAGCCAATGATCATCAAAGCGATCGCCAGGGAGGGAATAGATGGCATCATGTACCAAGTGCTTTGGATGACAATCGGATTGGTGGCTTGAGATTCGTGCCCCGCAGGGTCGAGGTAAAGATGACGCCAAATGGAGAAATATGTACTGTAAACCCATTGATACACATGCCGAGTCAAGTCAATGAGGCGCACAGCTTCCAGAGAGTCGAAGTCCGGATCTTCGCGCTGGTAAAGACGAGCAACAAGAAAGCCGGCCCAATCGTATGAAGAGATGTTATACGTTCCGTTTATGGCAGTTGTGTTTCCCACATAGCTATCAGGAATAGCAGCAAAAACTTTATTGAACTGGCCCAAGCTAACGGTCGCGTTCTCATACATGGAGCCTTCGGTGATAGACGTGTGATTAAGAGGCGTATGTTTCTTGATCTGGCCCCTTTCGTCAAATGTGGTTGAGTAGTTTTGTAAGGCTACCCGAGGCTCGCAGTGGACGGCAATTGTGTTAGAATCGGTGATCGGGCTATCAGCAAGATAATCCCAGCGCCCAACCACTAAGACCGTGGATGTCTGGCAGACAGTGGTGCCATTCATATCATCAGGCGAAAGGAAATGAATAGACAGTGCAATACCCTCGTCCTTACTCTGGGATGGCATGGCCGCCGAACATTCGATTGACGAGTTCTCAAACGTAGTATACCGCCAATAGTCCTGTCCGGAGGACTCGTTGCGAAAGAGACCTTCCTCGGGGGTTAATGCTTTACATTCCATGTCAGCACCAATGCCCAGAATATCTGCTCCGTACATCGCGTCCGATTTATGACCATGAACATGCACGGGCACAAATGACCGATTAGAGCTCGTCCAGGGAAGCATGGGAACACCACTCATAATGCTAGTTTGTATTAGATCGTACTCAGTGAACTCGGCCGCAAAGTCGCTTCGCTGGAAAACAGACTGGCTATAGTTCATGGTTAGATCAGTTGTTGGGAGAGAAGATGTTTTCAACTCCTGAGTGAACAAGCCGCCAGCAACAACGGTTAACACCATATTAACCACGCATGCCAAGGAGACTAGACCAAGCAAAATATGCTTATCACGAACACATTTGAACAATATCGCAGCGGGGCTTTGCGATGCGTAGTTGAGTGTTAGAGAATCACGAGCCGAAGCCATTCCTCTTTGAAGGTGAACCCAAGGCTCCAGGACACTAAGGTTTCGATGAATCGATGTGCACAGGGATCCAACGGAGGACGCCACAACGGAAGGAAGAAAAGAAAGGACGACTTGTAAAGAGCTCGAGCCAGATTGTGTTAAATGGCGTAGCCGACCGTCGCGTTGAAGAGAGGAAACCACAAGGCCCATCATTATAATAACTCCTGCTAGTAAAAGAAATTCAACGAGGAAAAAAGGGACGACTAGAAAATGAGGCATTGGGTCGACCCGGGTTCGTGTATCCGCTTCAAGCTGTACCGGCGACCCATCTTCAGCCAATATCTCCAGTCGGTCACCGGATGGACCGGGACGCCAATAACAGCGGGCTTTTCGGAACAAACGATTGAGTTGACGAGTAGAAAACTGATGAAAATCGGTGTTGGGGTCGGCTAAAATGTTTAAAGGGTGGAAAACATCGGCGGCAATACTGCACATAGCTCCAATGGAGCCAGGGTCACTTTTAAGAAATGTCTCGCGAAACCTGTATAAGAAAAGCAGATAAAATGCAGTGACGGCAGCGACAGCTAGGATGAACTCTGAAGTGAATGCGGCAAAAGTAACGATTGCAATGGCGACTCGGTTGGAGGAACTGGTTGCAGAGATGATGGTGGGATTATGGTCAGGGTCGAAAAGACGCCCAAGAGTGAGAATAAATGTTTGCTTCACGTCACGGCGAATGCGAGACTGGAATTCAAATTTTGTCATGACCGTAGCGCTGTCCAAGACAATAAGAGGTTCGAGGTCACCTAATTCTTCGCTAATAACGGGTAATTCGGTGACTATGCGGGCTCCAGTGGTTTGATTTTCGCGAATAAATAGCATATCGCTAGTGTACGGAGAGTGAGTCGACAACAGGGCTTGGAAGTGGATGATGTTGAACTCTTTTGCAGTCACTGAGCGGGTCGTGGCCGGGTGTATTTGAACCGAAGTAATGGAGCTGTTGGAATGCATCGTAACCTTCGCTTGGGCTTTATAATAGTTGATGTCACAGGCAAAGGCATCGGGAGAAGCTGCATAGTGCAGATCGGAGGAATTGGTGTTGGTGGCGTTGACAGCTATCATCATACCATAGATATCGTAGGGATCACATCCGGTAGTTGTGAAGGCGTGTGTCCGGTTCGGATACTCGGACGCTGCGGATTGAGCAATGACCGGTTCCCAGTAGCGAATCTGGAGGTAGTCAGTCTCTGGAAAGAAGATGTTATCGTATTGGAAGTTCAATCGACAGGAAGATGAGCTGTTAACATCATCCTGAATATCGACACCCGTCGCGTTCCATGAGATGGTAGGATAGCCAGAGCTAGATGTGGCCTTGTTGATATTGACTGATGTAAGGGAATCCTCCACAGGAACATCAATGCACACCAGGTCAGTCCAGTATATTATCTGGTCCATTGTCCACAATGCGTCTTTCTCGATAGTCTCGTCGGGGATCTCGACCGGCGGGATCGCATAATCTGTAGATCGCGTGCGTTGAACTTTTTCACTTGATGATATGGCCGAATCCAAAGTGCTGTTACTTTGTGTTGACATCCAGCTGGCTTGACTGTCGAGATCAACTAATGTGGGCCAACTCTTCACTTCCGCGTGGTGGATCACATCGACTCCACGAAGTTCAAAGAGCGTACTTGATAAGGCAGGCAATATCATCCGAATTGAAAGTGTGACCATAGAAACCCAAAGAACTACCCAATGGCGACGACGCGCGGCATTTATCGGAGTCAGGATCGTTTGTCCAAAGTTGTAATTGATAAAAAGCACATTGGCTGCGGCACCAGCCGGTTGTGAGAGTTGGAAATAGGGTTCGAGTCGGAGTACATCGAAGTCGGCCACGGTCCAGACCATGAGCAGTAGGAGCGAGATGATGATGGGCAAATAATTGTATAAGAAGGATTGCAGTGAGGTGACATCGTCGGTATCGTTGAAGAAAACGAGGCCGCCTTTTCGATTGCTATACTGCCGGAGACCCTCCAAAGTCAGGAACATGGCACATGTCAAGCATACAAGTCCAGCCAGGAATGGTGGACGTAACGCAAAGGGTCTCCAGCCCTTTTGGCGGCCGTTGGGACCTCGCGGATGGAATGGCGCAATGAACGCTGGGAAAATGTCAGCATGGCCGCGGGGGAGTCGGTTCTTGTGAATGGTGCGCTACAAAGGGAAGAAGTCGCATATAGAGATAATGAGATCTGTGCGATCGAGATTGACTTACCCTTCCATGGTGACCAGAACCGCCGAGGCGTCGTGCCACCGTCAACGGACATGCTGGACTAAAGCCCAGGAAGGCAGAGTGCGAAGGGGATCGCAGAGCATTGCCAAAGATGCTCCAAACGGACTATAGTCGACAAAGCCAGAAGGTCAAGGTTGGTCGAGAAGTGGTCGGGGACATGACGCACTAAGATAAGGTACGGAAGTGAGGAGTTCGGAAGATGCGCGAAGGGGAGACATTGGAATTTAGTTGGACGCGTGTGCGCCCCACCTCAAAACCACTTGTAGTGGGTTCTGACATGTACGCTTAGACAGTTGCGATTTAGTTAGCAAACCTTATATAACTATGGTGATTATCATCAGTTATATCGTGATTTAAAAACTTTGGGCTATATGCATAGTGTCATTCATGTTCTGTGAGGACGTTTAACGTGCCAAAAACGTGGGATTTGGAGAAACATGACGGAAAGTCCGACCTGATCCAGTTCCTGGCAAAAACAAGGTTCCAATCCAGGCGGGAAGACTCTTGGCATTTCCAAAAAAGTGACGTGTGAGTGGATATATGAGGTTTTCATTGCTTGAAGACCACCTGGAAGTCCACAGCGATAAACTACGTGATGCATACTATACGATACATAACAGAGACGGAGAGAAGTTGAAGTTGAATTTTTTCAAGTCCCAACTTGAATAATAGACATTTCAACGTACACATATTTGAAAAATCCATGCCCCATTTGGTTAACATTAACAGATTATGGCAAGTCTCCTATACAGATGCAGAATGTGCACATATATTCATCCTCGACAAAAATCTGCCCAATGCAATCTATGAAGCCTGCATATCCCTCAAATTGAGCAGAAATATCGTGCTTACTGGGTGGCCTCAGCCTGCACAACCTCGGCGCGAGCCTCAGCTGCTTTCGCGTTCTCCACATCGCCATGCTCCATGGCAATTGTGCTGCGAGTGTGGACCCGGGTCTTCCAAGCGGGAGTTCCCAAGTATTTGATACCGTTGGGGTCTTCAAACATGGCTTCCGTCTCTTCCAAAGTCTTACCCGCTGTCTCGGGGAAGATGAAGTAGACGTGGATGAACATGGCCGCGTTGAATACTCCGAACAAAATATACGTTTTCCAGGTGATGTTGGCAAAGGCCGATGGAGTAAACAGACCAAGAGCTGTGTTGAAAGCCCAATTGCCTGATGTGGCCATGGAGACTCCCTTACTACGCAGACGCAATGGGAACAGCTCGGGTGGGTATGTCCATGAAACTGGACCCCATGTGGGAGCATATGAGGCAACAAACAAATATGTGCAGGCAATAAGACCCTTTGAGGCTGCGCCAGTCACGGACATTGACAGCTCGGGCGTCGTACGTTGATCCACCGGGATAATTGTTGCGTTGTTACCTAGAATACCGGCGTTCGCGAACATGAACACGCACATAAAGAACGCACCCACCAGCATAGTTGGACGACGACCCCAGCGATCTTGCCAGAAAAGAGCAGGTAGGGTCATAACGACGTTGATGATGTACTCAACAGACGAGGAAAGCAAGGCTGCGTTTCCTGTGTACCCAGCCATGCCAAACACATAACTGATATAATACACTAAAAGGGGGGTGCAAATTAGCCCACACTCAACGTTGAATATACCACTACTAGCATTTCTTGGCCATAGGCAAGGCACACGAAATACTAGGGGTGCAAACAAGAGTCCGCAGGGTGTTCTAGGATTACTCACTCATCACGTTCATTCCCGTCAGCTGAGACCAAATTTGGGTGAAAAGCCCAATCAAGGTTCGATTGAGCATTTTAGGGTGGAATAAATCAAAGTAGGTGACATTTCCGAAGGTTCGCTCTAGCTCACACATATCCCGGATATCTTGCAATTCAATTGCGACGAATGGGTGGTCGCGGTCACCCTTCCCATGAACAAGCGCAAGTACCTCGTGTGCTTCTTCCCAACGATCCATACGAGCCAGCCAACGCGGAGATTCGGGCAACAACATCATGGCAAAGAACAGAGCAACAGCCGGGATCATTTGCAGACCCCAGGGGATTCGCCAAGCCGCCGCGCTATAGTCAGAAGAGGTTTTGCCTCCAACAAAGGAGCAGCCATATGAGATACTGTCTCGCATTAGAACACCAGAGTCGACAGCAAAAGTTCCAAGACGGGCCTAATTTTGACTTACTAGTACATGATCAGAATACCCCAGGTAATAGCCCACTGCTGCAAACCGACAAATCGACCACGCTTCGAAGGAGGCGATAATTCGGAAATGTAGACAGGAACCTGCGCTGACTCGATTCCGACGGCCAACCCGTTAATGACACGACCTACACAAAGCATGGCTATATTTTGGGCAGCACAAATCAAAGTAGAGCCAATAATCCTAGGTTATGAGAGCATGTTAACATAGATCATTTTCGAAGGCAAATCATGGCGAAGATAGCCTTGGAAATACTCACCAGATAAGACAACCCAACATGATGGAATATTTACGTCCAAGACGATCAGAGATAAAACCAGAGATCAAGGCACCCAGCCAGGAGCCAGCGGCCATAGAAGCAGTGACACCACCCTGTCGCAACGAAGACAGACCACTACAATCGTCGGCGTCATTAAATGGCGGGCCCTGAGGCCCCTCATTGAAATAACAAAGGTAGGAATTCTCAGACAGCTGAGCAGACATCGACGAGATGTCAAAGCCAAAGAGACCGCCGCCGACGACGGCGACGGAAGCAATCACATAGATGTTCCCGACAACCATGATCAACCTGGAGGAAATAGAACCACCTAAACAAGAGATTTCCTGACTTCCAGCCAGGGGGGCTGTGGGGACGATCTTATAATAAAATACCCATCTCTGTCACAGGACGCAGGATTCGAGGGTACCACTGTTTCGAGGAACGGTTGCACTGGCCATTATTAACTTGAACTTAAATTGAAGGGTTAACTGTTCAATTACCTGTAAGTGAGCTCCACTCGCGCTCGCTTGACCACACATATCTTGTTCTAGTCTACAAAAATACGACCTAGCAAAGTGGAGGGAGGGGCCAGGAGCTCCGAAATGGCCAATCCACGACTCGAAATCCGGTGCAACTGACACTGGGCTCTCCCCATGGGGGAAAAGCTCGGAAGTATTGTGGATCTTTGTTGGGATTGGAAAGAACTTGTACATTATTTTTCCACGGGTCGCCATTCTGATTGATTGACACATCCCAATGATATTTTTCTTTTGTTATTCATATCCATGTCAGCATGCACCCCGTACCCCGTACCCACCCACCGTCCCTGTTTCCCCGCGTCAGGGGCCAAATGGTTTCCCATCTGGAGATCCATTGCATCTACTCTTCTTCCTACGCAACGACAGGTGATTATTTAGGGCATTTTCCGTCCAAGCAAGCAAACTTTCATAACTCTTGTTTCATGACGATCAAGCAACGCAATGAAAAGCTTGGTTTACGGCTGTGGCGTCGGCGCTCACCTTCGCTTTGGCTTGGCCGAGATTAGATATCCCGCTTTACCTCCCTATTTTACGTAGGTGGCCTAAGCCCATCGCACCATTCATTAGCTGTTTGTTGGTTTTCATTGATCATCTGCTCTTGGCACCACTCAAGCACTTTCAGGCAATATACCCCTTCTCTAGTGGCCCCCGCAACATCCAATCCGAGTTCTTGGTGGCGTCTCGGGTGTCACCTGGAAAGGAGCGATCGACATGGCTTCGGCCTTGAATTCTGGTTACAGTTCGGCGATGGGATGTAAACCCGAACCCGGCTGCCGGATAATACATTATACATGACGACGGGGGCCTGAACGCGACTTTCCAGCGAGCTTCCGATTTACCCGTGTTGTTGTTTGTGTTGGAGGACAAAGGCAGCATACGTATCGAAGACTCAGATGGCCTCGGTGTCCCATGGGGATGAACTCGCTGACATGGGGTTTTGCGGAGAGACCCACATCCCCAGGAAAACATGATCACTCATGATCACTTTCTGTCTGCCAGTATTGGTCGGAGCGCGCGGCCGAATGTCATTCATTGCTTGCATTCCATGGAGCATGTACGATTCATCTGAGAATATCACTGGCTCGATTCAAGGAAAGACTTACGCACGCAATGCGGGGTGCGCAATCGTTTTATTGGCCATTTAGGACGTGGGCACGCGTACCCGGGCCAAACATCTCGGCCCTAGCATCCCACGCAATGGGACCAAATGTCTGTGTGGTAAGACCGGTGCGTGTACTCGATCATAAGAGCCCGGAATTTGCTAATTTGACTTCGGTGCATAGTACTTTATACATTTAGTGTTGTTAATAATATGACAGGAATTCAAGTTTGCATTAGTTACGACGGGTTCTCTCTCGAAATCTAGTATGCTCCAAATTTTGCCGAAGCGCTAGGGCGGAAATGCAATAAATTAATTCTCTAATTCAGCCTTGCAACTACTATGTATTCAATTGGGGGCCAAGTTTCGATAGACATGGGTAGCCTGGGTCAAGCAGCCCGCTGGAACCTCAATGGTGTATCCACCCAAACGAAGTATGTGTGAAAGGTGTACATACGGGGAATCTTTAGTACATAACACGGATCGTTTACTTGATTCCTTCCTCTTTTCGCCTCAAACTTGGCACTCTATTTCTCCATTGGCTCAAGTGGGAGTATACGTCATTCTTCTTTTCTCCCCTCTGGCTCACATAAGATATACTATTCGCATTGTCATAACCGAATGTTCGAGTTTGAATCCTTTATAATTCCGAACATTTCAAAATATACGTGGGGCATTTGTACCCAACTTGAATGTAGCCCGACACTTTACAACAGCGACAGCATCCATCGCGAGAACTTCAAGTTGAATAGTAATGAACGGCAGCCCTGGAAGTCGAAAGTAATTTACAACGACCAGGATTGCCAATGGTGAGTTGAAAGTCATTAAAATCGTAAAAGATAACCTTTTACAAATGGCTTCATAGAGCAATCTTCTAGGAAGTCTTTTTTTTTCAAATTTCGTCAGACCCCTCGGTGCTAAATGTTGCCAAGAATGCGAGAAGGAGAATATTTAATATCCAACGCCAATTCTTTATCAAATCCGGAGTATTCAAGGCAACTAGTATCTTTAAGGGAACATTTGAAGTTGAAGTGTTCTCTGCCCAGCTGAACACCAGCAGTGGGCCTTGGCATTCCAGACAGAAGAACCAGAATATAGGGAGAGGACCTTGGAAGAAAAATATTTACTACTATACGAGAATGGATTCTGGTTAATTACATAATGCCGTCGAAGACCCGAGAAACATACTCTTTTTGTTTTTGATCATCTCTCTATCGGTGTTCCTCGGCCTTCTTCACGACAACAATGTTATACGGCAGTATCACCGATCTCCCGCATGGGACTGAGAAGTACAGCCGAGGCAAACCACCACGCCTCGACCCCTCAAGTAGACCATTGCAAACAATACATTATCCCCGCACTTTTAACACGAAACATCACCAGGAAACGCGACACCAACTTTGATGAATTTGCTTATCTTATTGAATCCTTCAATATGCAGTCTGTTATTTTCAAAGGTCCTTTACATGTAGCCCTTGAGGAACGCCCACGTCCCCAGATTCAAGATGCGACAGACGTGATCCTGAAAGTCAGGTACACGGCCTTATGCGGCAGGTAGGTTATTTGTATGATCTCACCAACTACATAATAATGGACTCACATTTTTAAAGTGAACTTCATGTTTTTCGAGGCCACCAACCCTCAAAGAGTGGGTTCATTATGGGTCATGAATTCACAGGCGAGGTCGTGGAGACAGGTGACCAAGTGAAGACTTTTAAGAAAGGAGAGAAGGTGGTGTCACCATTTACTGTCAGCTGTGGAGACTGTTACTATTGCGCGCGAGGCTTCTCTTCTCGCTGTGCGCGAGGTCAACTATACGGATCAGTGATCTTGGATGGTGGTCAGGCAGAGTATGTCCGTGTGCCTCTAGCGGATTCTACTTTATTTCATGCCCCCGCGGCCATCGATGAGAAGAAGTTGGTTTTGATGGCAGATATCTTCCCAACTGGGTATTTTGCAGCTTCGAACGGGTTTAAGTCACTGAACCCGACAGATGTTCAGGACAGTACGGTCCTCTTGTTCGGATGTGGGCCCGTGGGTATTTGTGCTTTAGTGAGCGCGCTCGAGCACCGACCTAAGAAGTTGATTGCAATCGATAGCGTACCGGCTCGTCTCGAACTTGCAAGAAGTTTGGGCGCAGAGCCTTGGAACTTCCAAGAAGATGAGTCGGGGCTTCGGGAGAGGGTCAAGGAACTGACTGATGGCCGTGGCGCCGACATTGTCATTGAAGTTGTGGGACACAGCAGCGCGTTACGCATGGGATTTGAAATGTTGCGCCCATGGGGTGTTTTATCCAGTGTGGGAGTACACAACGGCGAGATTCCATGGACTGGCAATGAGGCCTATGGAAAGAATCTGCGTATCCAGATGGGACGCTGCCCTGTGCGAAGTGAGTATATTTATGTGACCTTTCTTTAGGCTTATGCGGGCGACTAATTTTGCAGGCATCTTCCCTGAAGCTATGGATCTTCTGGCTAAGAAGCAAGATGTGCTTGAGTGAGTATTCGATCTCGTTCAACGGTGGCTTCCTACTATCTTGTGTTATCTCAGCTAACAGCAGACAGCTTTATGGCCGAAGATATACGACCACTTTCTCAAGCCGTTCAGGCGTAAGTTCTCATTCCTTATCATTTGAATAAATTCACTGACATATAGTAGATATGACGATTTCAACAATATGCGCTGCCAGAAAGTCATCTTTGAGGCAGATAAATGATAAAATGTGGGGGTTTGAGTACTGCAGGCTATGAAGTGAAATTTAGTAGTTCCATCTCGGTAGTCTTCAAGTTTTATTGACATACTTGAATAGTATTTTCACTTGTTTTCATAAAGTTGAAGACCAACTGGCACATGTTATGGCTTCTGTTGAGCCGCTAGACTTCCCCGCAGAGTATTCCCCTTAGGCCTCGCTCCCGCTCCTGGCTCAGTTGAAATTGAACCCTGATATTCTTCGAACCTTCAAAGAAAATATTGTCACCCCGAACGACTTCTCATTATATTCTCACATATCTCGCATTCTGCGCCTAACAGTATTCAATATGACGATGTGGAAAATTTATGCCTGGGCTCTAGCGACCGTGGGATTTTCTTCAGCGGAGAACAGGATCGTCTCTCTCTTCATCCCCGACGCCGATCCCCAGCCTCTAGCTGTCTCAATTGTCGGAGAAGTGTGTTTGTGCTGAATCATAGTGGGTTATTAAAGGGACTCACATGGTATATAGGGCGCTGGTACCACAACATACAGCATCAACTGTCCGCCTGGTACCGATGGCTCCGACTGTGGGATGGGAGCGGGCCTGTGGCTCACCGCAGGAGCGACGACAACGGACTATAGGTTGAGCGATTATGGACAGCAAGTGTAAGAGTTCCCTATTTGCATTTATCCGAATTTTCGACCAAGAGACTGCACTGAACAATCCATCTCACTAACTTGCCCTCACGAGTAGACCTTATAGCATTGTCTGCTCCTTTGGCGGAACCACAACTGCGGTCTGCACGGAAATATTAGCTTCGTTTGGTGGGAGCAAGCCTTACATAACCGAATCAGTCACTTTTGCTCAAAGCGAGATCCAACACTTGCCTGTGACGATCACTGCTGGCCCTGGAAGTGTGTCCTCTAGATCAACCACGACTAATACAACTGATGTGACCAGCACGAGTGATGCGTCGAGCGAAACTAGCAAAACTAGCAAAAGCCCAAGTACTAAAAATACCGAATCCTCGGTGCCAACAAAATATTCTGTAGCCGGAGCCTCTCAAACGAGTGTGCGGGGGTTCCTCAGATAACCAGAAACGCCTATTTTGCTTTTGGGGGCGCTGCTGCTGTGTTGGCTGCAAGTACCTGGTGAAAAAGCCCGTCTCTGCTAATATGGATACATTTGAGTTATTTTCTCATGTCACTCAGCCTATGCTTCCAGCACAAGGATATCCCACGCACAATAATATGCAGCTTGCATTCTGTAGAATCGAGTCGCAATTAATTGAACAATAATTTCCCCGACATCGCTATCTCACGCCTAATATCAAGAAGAATCGGATAAATATGATGAGTTCTAGATCTCATGATCAGATTCTGTATCGAGGGTGGCGTATGAAAGGATCGGAGAACTCCCGATAATCATACGATCTATGCAGCGAGCTCCCCACCCGCGCCTGGGGCGAAACGGGGATTTATAGCAACTTCCATGCGCTATGCATGCATCACGACCCAATTTCTCATATATTCCAAATCTAGACCAAGAGGATTACAGGGATCCTGCATCGCATACGTTGTGGTAGTATATTCGGTATACCATCACGGAACCGCAGCAGGGATTAACACCTGTACAATCCCAGACTATACATGCAATTGAAACAAGTTTTTCAGATCAGAAAGAGGGGAAATATGGACATTGACATGACTGCATCGTTCTATCTTGCGACTTTTTTCTTCTGATCCGCAATTACTATCACAAAAAGTGCCATACTACGCAAAATGCCCCGGACCATTACGACTCTGCTGCTGTTCGCTTGAGACGAATCTCCAAACCCTCAGCGCCAGCCGGGAGATCTGCCCCGTCATCATTGCCATCAAAGTACAGCCGCCAGATTCCGCGCCCCTGTACCATTCCCAATTCAGCCTTGGCTTCATCCTCTGCCTCATCCTCCGGAAGACGCACCGCCAACCAGCCTTCCCACCCCTCCATTGTGACGTACTGCTCATCTGTCGTGCAGTCAAAGGGTCCACATACATGTCCCTCAGAATCCGGACGGCCGCCCCAGCGCATTTCATGCGTCTTCGCGTCTCTAAATACCCAGCGTAGCGTGGGCGCTTTCTCTCCACTGATAGTGACGATACCAGACATGTTATCGGGGGTGAAATCGGGATGTTTGTAGAAACCACCGTTGAATGGGACCATCGTTGGTGTTGGATTCTTGGTGATGTAAAGCTAGAGAGGGCATCAAACCCATAGTTAGCCATTGCAATGTATGAAGATCATGTCTCACGGAGACTGACTTTGCCATCCAGACCCACTTGGACCCGTCCATTGTGAACTTGTTGGCGCATTTTCGGTGTCCCCTGTGTAAGGGCACATATGGCTACTAAATGTCCACGTTGTTTTCGTGCTTCGTTGCTCCGGGCCTCTTCTTGATCTCGACTCCCCTGGGTTGCTTGATTCAAACCAATCATTGTTGGAAGCATGGCTCCCATCATGATTATTCCGAATACCATTGCGAATTTACGATCGGGGCTTCATGTACATCGACGCAGAGTCGATAGTAATGGACGTCTTGTGTAGGCAAAAAGGCGGGGACTGTACAGCTAAGACATACAGATGGGACGGCCTTTAGTTACATCGGACGAGAGGATGTATGGATGCTGGGGTCTGAATAGATGAGTGGAGACAATTTGATCTGAGATTTGATGACAGGCTTGATAACAGCCTTGACCCCGATGAATCATATGATCGAATCTGCAGCTAAGTCAGGGTGCTTCCGACAAGCAGGGGTTGGACGGTGAAAGTTCCGAAAAGATACATATCGCAGGGTTTTCACAGATGGGCGAGCGAGAGGTTGAAAAAGACCCATCAAGTCGAATCAATCGCTCCTTTTTTCATTCTCTCAGACCATCATCATCTAACTCTTTCTGCATATACTTCCAACCCGCCCTTCCGAGTCTTTAATTCGCCAATATCTCCCTGTACCTTACAAAATGTCTGAACCTGTCAGCAGGTATTTCTTCCCTCTTCCATTTATACTTTTCCCCGGTCCTTCATCAAAGCCACTCTGAACTAGTACTTGGGAGATTCCCTTGTACGCCATCTTCCCTTATATTCATGTTCAAAACCAAGTCCCAGCGGATCAAAGAGAAGCAGAAGCAGAAGCAACGACCATATTCAATCCCATCTGGAGTGGGCTACAGTAGCACACAAAACTCGTCTTCGTCAACCTTGCCAGTTCAGTATCCAACATCTCCGGATAAGTCGATGAACTCATCGTCATCCCTGCCCATGGGGTCCAAGAACGACGACAGCGTTCCACTGCAGCCTGTTGTGACGGGTTCATCAGAGACTACACCTCCTACTCCTGCCCAGCCAGCTCGAGCCAGTCTTCCCAATTCCAAGTCTGTGGCTAAATCGGCAACCGTCACTGATGCCCCTCCTGATCCCCCAGGCCCCATCTCCGCTCAACCCGCGGTCGTTGCTTCTACGCCTTCTCAATCGGGCTCTGCTGTCCCTATCAGATCCAAGCCTGCACCTATTGACCCGGCAAAGAAGGGTGATACCGGGCCTAATGCTAACCTTTCTTCTCTCGTTGATAGCATTCCCTCTGAGGCTCGCCCCGTCGGTGGCCGCCGCGGTAAATCTGACGACGAGATGAACGGTGCTACTCGAGGCGGCGAACTGGTTGCCGGTAATACCGGCGGTATCACCACTGCCGGTATGCAGCTCCCGGGCAAGCTTCTGAATGAGGACGAGAAGAGTGCCTTGAAAATCAAAGTTCACCTCAATCTTCATGCCAAAGTCCGTCTGGACTTGGATGCACAGATTTACGGAGATGTGGTGATTGGCCTGATGTAAATATTGAGCATCATGAAATTTTGAAAGGAAGCTTTTGGAAGGAAGGTCGTCTCCCGAACACCAATTGTGCTATTTTCTATCTGTGTCTAGTCGTTGTGACAATTTACTGAATGTGCTTCTCGTGTTTAAGAATGTACATACATGCCGAGGCTGCGAGCCAACTGAGTTACCAGGAGAATAACTGCGTTCAAATGTTTGAAGCTTCAAATGAAAATCGGGAGACATTGGTTTCCGGTTCCTTTCCCGATATCATGATAAATACAACTGGTTGTTTTAGGACTAGATCTCGGTAGTATGCGGGGAAGGTTTGCCGAGTTTAAGCTCTTAAAATTACATCCGACCAAATTTTTTATTTTCCCCGCTATCGGGACGTGTCTACAGAGCCCTGGAGTATAGCATCGATGTGCCATTCGGGGGCAGCCATGCCCGCGCGAGGTTATATTAGTACGTAAAAGGTATAGTTAACTAGTTAGAGAGGGACTTTATGGGCACCTGGGCACTAAGGCTAGTCCGGAGAGTCTAGAACACCATTTTTTTTAGAAATGACAAAACAAAAATAGTTAAAAATGTAGATCCCAATAGACGGATCAAGAATAGAGACGATAATCATCTCAATAGTGACTAGTTTACTAAGAAAGGGTCTTTTCGGTGAGAAGAGTTCTCAAGGTCACAGGGACATTCCTGGTCACAAGATCATGAAGCGCAAGAAACGGATATGATTTGCGGGCAATCTCGGTCCCACACAGGGGAAAACCGGAGCTCGGTCGGGAATGACGAAAACACTGAAACTCGGGATTGTCAATGCCAGTTTCCCCCGCGGCAACTTGGTTCAATCGACTACTTAGACCGGTTTGTACCCCAGCTGTTGATGGTTCTTGACGTTATAATTTTCCCGCTCCACTTTCTCTCTTCTGCCTTGATGATTCCTTGCCACCAATAAACCAAGAGACTTATAAAACAAAAAGTTCAACCGCAACCTTCTTCCTCCTCAATTGATTCCTACTCCTCATCTACCCCTCCCCCAGGTGCCAACTATCCGACCCACCCCGCCATTCTATACGCCCAATCTCTCAATCACTCCCAATTCCTTAGACCCAAAAAAGAGCTATCCCCCAAAATAATTTCACAATGGCAAACACCGGAAACGCACCTCCTGTCGGCCAGGAGAACATTAACACCGATATCGTCACTCTCTCCCGCTTCTTGACGGAGGAGCAGACCAAGCACCCCGAAGCTTCAGGAGACTTCACCCTTCTGTGCCATGCCTTGCAATTTTCCTTCAAGTCCATCGCCTACTACATCCGTCGCGCCTCCCTAATTAATCTTACGGGTCTTGCCGGTTCGTCCAACACAACAGGTGACGACCAAAAGAAGCTCGACGTCATCGGAAATGACATCTTCATATCTGCCATGAAGGGCTCAGGAAAGTGCCGCATTCTAGTCTCAGAGGAAGAGGAGGATGTTATCAAATTTGATGAACACCCCGATGCCCGCTACGCAGTCGTCTGTGACCCCATCGACGGTTCCTCCAACCTGGATGCCGGTGTCTCGGTTGGTACCATCTTCGGTATCTTCCAATTGCCCGACGAGCTCCTCGGCGCAAACAAGACCGTCGGACCTGAAGCTCTCCTTCACCCCGGAACTAGCCTTGTCGCCTCCGGCTTCACCATGTACGGTGCCTCTGCTCAATTGGTCATCACCATGCGTGGTGGCGGTGTGAACGGCTTCACCCTCGAAAACTCCCTGGGCGAGTTCATCCTTACCCACCCCAACATGATCCTTCCTGCCAAGCGCTCCATCTACTCTGTCAACGAGGGTAACTCCAAGTACTGGGATGAGTGGTGCAACCAGTACTTCCACTCTCTTAAGTACCCTGCCGAGGGCGAGAAGCCTTACAGTGCTCGTTATATCGGTTCCATGGTTGCTGATGCTTATCGTACTCTGCTGTACGGTGGTATCTTCGCTTATCCCGCGGACTCCAAGAGCCCCAAGGGTAAGCTCCGTATTCTGTACGAGTGCGCGCCTATGGCTATGTTGTTCGAGAATGCGGGTGGTCTGGCTGTGAACTCTCGTATGGAGCGATTAATGGAGGTTGTCCCTGAGCATATCCACGATAAGAGTGGTGTGTTCCTTGGCTCTAAGGATGAGGTGCAGAAGGTCATTGATATGTACAACAAGTACAACAAATAAGCGGTGAAATCTTTTTAAACAATTTTTGAAATCTTAAACTTTTAATTCTTGGACATAATTTGAATTCTTTATTGGCCTAGATTCGAGTTCATCACGGTGTAGCGTTGCTTAGAGGTAGTTCTAGATGTGGCTGTATGACCTTTCGGTAGCTATGTACTCCACCTGAACAGAAAGACCATGGTGAATTCTGTCCAAGCTGGAGGATATCGGTTTTGGTCTCTGGTCACGCTCATTGAAGAGGTTCAGCTGCCGGAGATGCCTTCCAAATGGCAACATACATCCATGAAGTATGGCGAATCAAAATCGCATATACTCGTCGGGTCTAAGAGGGAAGGATTAATGGCGATTATTATCAGAGTCAGCTAACGAAGAGCGTTTGGAGGATTTGAGCGGAAGATTGTAGTCAAGGTCTTCAGAGTCCGACTCAAGAAGGTCAAGGACGTTCTCGGTTTTTGATGCTTTCGAAAACGCTTTAGCGGTTCCAGGGTAGGTCTCTGCGTCAATCGAACGGTAGGTAACAGGAGGTTTGACGAGCTTGCTATTCCTTATGCGGTCTTTCCAGGGCCCATTTGAGCGACTCTCATCCAGAGTGATGTGGGGTTGATTCAACGAGGTTGTCGTCGGAGGCTCTTCGCGATTTTTGTTGATAGGTTTTGAGCTGGTGGAGCTTGAGCGATGACGTATTGGGAGATCGCGTTCAGTGCTATTTGTCATTGCGGGTGGAATAATATTCTTACTTGCAGTCTTTCGAGATTATGGTGTGATAGATCTCGAACTGCTGCAACACTTGAAGAATTAGTTAGGATGCTTCTCACTGGATGTCTTACCTATGTCGCAAATACGCGGTTAGAGCCGAAGACGCGTGTTAGATCACGTGGTAACAAAGGCCTATCGACTATGTATGGTTAGTTAGTAACTATAACGGTCAAAATAACTTAATTGGTAAAAGTCTGGTTTCTAGCTGTACTTATACATAGGAGATTACTAATAAACGCAGAGATAAGTCCTAGTAGTTTGAAATGCTCCCAGCGTACTAGCTGTTAGCTGTTTACCTCTCACCGGTCGTCCTAGGACTGACAAGATAGGGTCTCAGTCGGGAGGATCACCAAAATAGGATATCTATCCGACCAATCCCCAACATTGCCAACCTTCCCCCTCACGGAACTAGACCAGGGTGAATCGCGTTAGGATGCTCGGGACAAAGGAAAGTGTAAACTACAATTCAAAACGGTACCCTTGCCAAATTAGGCCGATGTACCGCTCTTCCCCAGCGATTATGGAACTAGATCCTGGCGTTGAGACGATCCGATGATTGGACAGTCAATAACTACCAAATCTGGGGGCTCCGCCAAATCTCCACGAAGTTGAATATATAAAGCCCTGCTGGAAGTATGGCTTTGAAGAAACACAACCAAAAGTATCTCTGTCTGCCATCTGTGGAACTTCTTCTACACAATACTACAGAGTGGGCCTGACTTGTATAATGAACAGACTTGCTTCACCTAAATGCCTTCGATGCCCGACCTTCCAGGCAGCTAAATGTGCAGGAACGACCAAACGACTATTGAAGACAGAAACAACACCGCTTACTCGGAAAGACAAGCAAGAGGGTGATATTTCCTCTGTGTTTTCAACTTTCTCGGGTAGAAAGAGCGCACCCTTGCCAGACCGGTTCCGAGAGTTGAAGAAAAATTTGACTGTTGGGTTCGAAGAGGAAATTCAAAATTCATGGGATGAGCTTGTGGAGACTCTGAAGGTGCGGACTGAAGAGGTTGCTACCAAGCGAGAGTCGGTATGTTTCAGTTGAGTTTACCAATCGAAGATGGCAAATCTAATGGAGACAGATTATTCCTCAATTAGACTTTGACGATATTCAACTTGGAAATGTATCGATTGCTGATGTCAATGCAATTCGACGGACTGGTGTTGCTGTCATCAGAGGAGTTGTGCCAAAAAAGAATGCCGAGGCTCTTCTCACTGATCTTCGACAATATTTGAAGGCGCATACCTTTAAAGGCTTCCCAGCTGAGGCGAAAGAAAAGGTATTTGACCTACATTCAGTTTTATGTAGACGTTCCCTCTCCATTAACTTCCACTCAGGTCATTTATGAATCGTATTGGAGCCCTTCTCAGGTGAAAGCACGGTCGCACCCCAACATGCTTGCTACACAATCTTGGATGAATCAACTATATTCCGCTGCACCGAACCAGAAGAGTGAGTAACGGCCGAGGCATATAGTATTGTCTTAAGATTTTACATCACTATCAAGAGAACTTACATGACATAGTCGATCTTTCGGTCCCCTTGACCTACTGTGACCGCGTCCAAATCCGCCCACCCGGCGATAAACATTTCGGACTTCCTCCTCACGTTGATGGCGGAGGCGTTGAGCGATGGGAGGATCAATCTTACAACCATGTCTACCGCAAGATCTTCCAAGGAAAGGTACGATTGAAAATTCTGCGGTGTGGATTTCAACGCGGACAACTAACACAATACGCAGTGGGAAGAATACAACCCATGGGATCTGACTGGCCGTCTGGATGCAAACATGAATATGTATGAAGCCCCGGGGGGCTGTTCCGTTTTCCGAGCATTCCAAAGCTGGCTCGGTTTATCTCGTCATGGGCCCCGGCAAGGTAAACAAAGTTGATATGGATTGCAAATAAAATCAAATGCTAATGATTTCGTTCAATAAGGTACCCTCGTCGTGCATCCTATTCTGCAGCCAACTACTGCCTATTGGATGCTTCGACCTTTCTTCAAACCTACTCGCAAGGATTCTCTCGATGGATGGAAGTTCTCTCTTGACGACGAAGAGGGAAAACTGTATCTGCACGGTGCAAATCCAGGAACAGCACAAGAACATACACCCGACCTTCATCCTCACTTGAGGCTCCAGGAGACTATGATTCCGTACCCTACAGTCGAGCCAGGTGACACAGGTAAGAGTGATTTTCATTTGATAAATGAGCAAAGGCTAACAGTGAACCAGTGTTTTGGAGTGCTGATACTATTCACGGCACCGAGACTATCAACACGGGAGACAACGATGCATGTGTATTCTACATTCCATCGGTTCCTTTGACCCCGAATAATGCTGTAAGTCATTCTGCAAGTTCTAAGGAGTATCTTCTTTGTTGGACAAACTGACCGTAAATAGCAATACGTCGCCCAGCAACGTAATGCCTTCTTGAAGGGGGTTCCTCCTCCCGACTTCCCTGGTGGCTTGGGTGAGACGGAACATTTTGACAGAGCTACTGTTAACGATATTCAATCTGAAGCTGGAAGAATGGCCATGGGACTGAGCCCCGTCAATCTGAATGGCAAGAAAAGCAGGCTCGAGAAGGAGATCAACAACATTTTAGGGCATGAATAGTGACTGTATCTGAAGTTGGGTTTTTGTCAAATAATAGTTTTATCTTACATTTTTACAAACAAATTAACTGCGAATTTGAATATCTCCCGCAACATAGTGAACAAAGCCCATTAGTTAGAATTTCTTAGCATCGGAAAAACTTCCCACTCAAAATAGAACAATGTATATGCTTGAGTACGAGAAATAGAATGACGAGTATAGACGGGTGTAGTTGGGCAAGGCTGTAGACAAAGATACATGCATTACTACAGACCAACTTAGCACTATCCAGCTGCAAATCTAACAATTTCACGGTATGATAAAAAAAAAAATAGAGCTACCATCTTCCGCGCCATGATAACTTGCTGAATCGCAATTCTCTGATAAACAGGCTTCTCAATTCAAGGCCTCGAATGTCGAGCTTACCGCGAACAATTCAATTAAGGCGAATGTTGTCAATTGCTTAGATACCGGTTTCTCCATGCAGATCGCTGGAACCTGGCGATGTCTCGGCAGACTAGACTAGACTATGCAGAGCCAATCAGGCAGTCGGAGTCCTCCTAGTCCAGTGCATATACCCTTGCAACTTCATCCAAAAAATTCTAAATGATGCCGATACCCGAGCAGAACTTCCTCTAATCTAGTCATCGGCGGATAATATCTCTGTCACTATACTGCACGCAAGGCCTTTCGCCCGAGTAGCCTATATGATGCCCCTCGAATCTTGGATCTCACCATATTTTCCTCATTCGTGTTCCGTGGGTTTATTCAAGGTGCTAGCATAACTTGATTGGTATCTGTGGCGTGCATATCCAACTGCACCATGCGTACTGGGATTGTCGCAATTCGGCATCGTGTCTGAGTTAGAAATGCCGATATCAAGATGGCGAAATTCAACCAATAATATTTTATCAATTGATACGGATGAATATGTATGTGAACCACGGTTCAAAGCGGAGAATATTGGCGATGAAGATGCTTGATGGTTGAGCCAGGAAAATGAATCGGCCAGATCACCAAGTCCGGCGATCTCAACGGGTATCAACCATGATCGCCAATCGGCACCAACTTCTCAAGTCCCTGATCCAGCGAACTCAATCACGATTTTCTCCAATCGTTCTTCTCCTTTCCCCAATTTTGCTATCTCATTTACCGTTTATGTCCGGGGTTTCTTCCTGATGCGTCGGCCGGATCTCCATCTCAAAAACGGTCTCTGATATCGCTTTTCCCCCCCACAACCTCATTGGCCATTGGTTTGCGTGCTTTCTTGCATTTCGTCCACGAGTCCTTCCTCTTGGAGTATGTTTCTCTGGTTCTGGTGTTCAATGTTGGTTGTGGAGAACGATGATCGACAGTTCATGCACGTTTCTCCAAACCTATTCCAAGGTAAACTCTTCCAGACCAGGCATACGATCTGCATCTGACCTGGTCCCTGTTTCTTCCCCATGGGCGTCCCTAGATACGAGGCCTCTGCCGATGTTGAAACGTGACGATCTTGTGGGGCTGGAACATTGAATTCCCTCGGCTCAAGCGTCTGGAACTCGACCATTCAACTAGATAAGCAATGATGCTGTGGCAATCACATCATGTCTGGATCCCAAACCAACGAGCCTAGTTCGACAGCTCGTCGATCATGAGTGTAAATCATCATCTTTGGCAAAGGCCTCTCTCCAAACTCATACCCTGTCAGAAAGGTATAAGAACCCCCTCCAGTCCATCCATCTTTTTCTCATCAATAACGATCAACTCTCTTCTGAATACATTCTCTTGAATATCTTTCGACTTCCTTCTTTACTTGCAAATTCTATCTTTACATCTCCAATTTTACTTTCCACAATGAAGTTCATCGCTGCTTCTCTCGCTATCGCCCTGTCGGGAACTGCCATGGCTGCTCCCCTCAAGTCCAATGGGACTTATGCCTTTCCCACACCTTCAGGCCTTCCCAGTCCTTCGCGCACTCCCAGCGGTGCTCCTAGTGGTACTCCAGGTGTTGCGTCGAGCAGTGCTCCGTTCCCTGGCTCTTTCGCTCCCTCTGGAACCAGACAGCCTCTGCCATCTGGAACCCCATTGGGTTCTATCCCGAACTCTCTGCTCCCTGACAATGTGAAGCGCAGTGGATCTCTGACCATTCCCACCGATCTGTCTTCTCTCGGTTCTGATGTCGAGTCTGCTCTCGGTGCTCTTGCCTCCGCCGGTGCCCAGAAGCGTGATGGCTCTCTCGCCATTCCTACCGAACTGTCTTCTCTTGGTTCTGATGTCGAGTCCGCTCTTGGCGCTCTGGCTTCTGCCGGTGCACAGAAGCGTGACGGATCTATTGCTATTCCTACCGATCTGTCTTCCCTCGGCTCCGATCTCGAGTCTGCTCTTGGCGCTCTTTCATCCGCTGGTGCTCAGAAGCGCGATGGTTCTCTTGCCATCCCTACTGATCTGTCTTCATTGGGATCCGATGTTGAGGCCGCCCTTGGCGCCCTTTCCTCTGCAGGCGCTCAGAAGCGTGGCTTTACACCTAAGGCCATTCCCACCCCCTCTGTGACTCCATCTGCTGTTCCCTCTAGCGTCCCTTTCAGCATTCCTAGCGGCACTCCCCTCGCTGGATCGAGCGTGCCTCTCGCCTCTGGATCCCTGACTCCCTCCTCCACTCAGGCTCAGGCTTCCTCTACTGGCCTGTCGTTCCTCGGATTCCCCTTGGCCTAAATTTCCTGGATAAGATCAGGAAGTCTGTTCAAGGCCTCGCTGTTCAATGGAGTGGTGATATGAGTTGATCTGTTCACTGCGATTTGAGAGCAATGGGTCACTTTCGGGCTCCGTCCTCTCGTTTATTTGCTTATATGTTTTTATTATGATTGTCCTTCACTGAGTGATAGAGTGTATTGTTGGTACACGACTGGCGCTAGAAATTTATGATTTATTTATACTTTGAAATCTTCATTCAGATTGGAAAATTAAAAGTAGTGCTCATTATAAAATGAGTCGTCTTATGAAAGACAAATAATTTCAATCAAGCTCCCGCTTTAAGCATCCTGAAATCGCTTCATCGGACCATAGCGTGAAGTGAAACTTCGCAATGAAGAGCCCCAAAAGTATAGAGGGATAGCAAAAAGAATACTTACAACCTGTATGGCTGTCATTTCTCCAAAAACTGGGGCTGGTCCTTGTCGTTCAATCCAATCTGCTGCATATAGTGATAAAAGCATGCCTATCGTATTACGAATCACAAATATAATCACCAATGCCTCACCCGTTACCTGTTATGGGAGTTAGCTTTCCGGCGGCATTTAGAGAAAAGTCATGTATCCTTAAAGGCTTACCGGCTTATAAGAGTCCAATGAGTATGTCACTGCAACATTCGAGATAGCTGCGACGCCAAATGCCTGCATGGCGTATCCAACCGCAGGTCCAATCCAATGGGTCTTGTGCGCGACACACAATCCAAAAATTAAGATACCGGCGGGTCCAACAGTTCCAGGAATTATAATAGCCGGTAGACGATACTCTGGCATACGAACTCCCCCGTGCTTGATTGTACTGCGATTAGAGATAATATCGATCAATCGACCACCTAGGTAGAAAGCGAGAAGGCATCCAATAAATCCAGACAGAGATAGAAGTCCGAGGTCACCAAGCTCCCAGTTGTACGGAGGCTGTAGGAAAGTGCGAGAAGAAGTCAACTGAACCACAATATTCCTATACTTGAGTTAGCGTCGGTCTGGCTTTCTAATGGCTGAACCAGGGGGTCACAAACCATCCGACCGAAATACCAATGGTCAATGAACACCATATAAGTGGTGGATAGGCAGCATTGGCCAATATATCCAATAGTGCTTGCAAAAAGGAAGCATCGCGGTTGAATCCAAGTGTCAAAGACATCCACTGCCATTGTGATCGCTTGGCCCCGTCGTTAGAACGCTTGATGTAAGATGTTTCGCGAATGGTGAAAATAGCCACCACCCAAAGTATCCCGACAGCAATCGCAAGGAAATAACACATCCAACGCCAATTCTGCTCTTGCACAAGATAGGCATTGATCAAAGGACCAACAAATAGACCCGCTGTCATCGCAAGATGGAAGAACATCATGTAGTGGCCTCGATCCTTGGCCGCGACCATATCAGCTACAACAGCAGGGACAGTGGCATCTGCTGCGGCGGCTGCGAATCCCGATAAAATGCGAGAAGCAAGCAGCTCTCTGTAGCTAGTACACTGACTAGACCAGACGTTCATCATGCAGAGCAGCACCATCGCTATCAAGTAGACAGGGCGTTTTCCGATCACTCGCATAAGTGGAACCCAGAATATATTCCCAACACCGAATAGAAAAACATTGAAACACACCAGCTGTCCCGCCTGAGTTTGTGTGACATGAAACTCCTTAATTATAGCTTGTGTGGCGACGGTGAAATTACTCGAATTCACATTGGCTAAGAACGTAAAGAAGCAAATAGTTAGGTAGGTGATAAGTCTTGGTGTTTGAGGCCAGTTCTAGGCGATATGTTAGCACCGACCGACTCTACAATCTTGAACAACGGATATTCCACTTCATACCTGTGGATTGTTCACGTCTTCTACCGGAGCTGACGATTTCATGTCCACGGAGTACCCGCGCTCATCGGCGGGCATATTCTCCATATGGCTCGAGTCAGGGGCCTGAGCCTTTCTATCTGTCATGTCGAATCAAGTTGCGTCTGGTCAGTTCACTGTGTTGGATATTGAGGGGGATGAAGATTGGAAGAGAACCTCAGAGACCAAGCGGAGACGGTGTTGAAGAGGGCCACGGCACTTCTTCGGCGGCAGATTTACCCCAGCAAGCACTTCCCCACAATTTCGCAATTAATACGGGGTACGTATGATAGGGATTCTTGTAAGAACCAGCCTTATTGGACCCTCAGGGGTGAAGGGAAGGATTGGATTGTTCGGCATATCCGAGAAAGCTCGGAAGTGGAGACAGGCGATCTCCACCCGCCGAGATTTCTTGTGGGATGAATGAAAGGTGCACATACGGTTTACTGCTGCTTAGATACAGAAAATGAGGGCTTAAGTTGAGGGAATTTGCATAACACAAGTTTTGATATAGGATCTCAGTTACTTTAGTGGTTTAAATAGCTACATCTAGAATATGTACATGGACCCATAGAATACTATATTGGCGAGATTCCAAGGTTAATATTACTACTAGTGTCTGAACAGATTCGGATTTTCCGATTTTATTCTTTGCCCACACCCGATTAACCTGTGTATCTTTCTTGACTTACAGTTACGATTTCGTATGTAAATTCGAGTAGAATAATTGGGGAATCTATGCTTGAATACCCAGGCAGTTTTTAACTTGAACTGGAACTGCCGATATGCCTATGCGATTAATAATTCAAAAGTATTTGAATGCTATGCGTTGAACCATGAACTAGGTTAATTTGGGATATCCGAGGTGCATAAATAAATGCATTATAACCTTTTACGGTTCAAAACTAGTATAGATGTATGCGTGCTACTTCTGTAACTTTATCTACTACGTACATACTACATATAGTAGTACTGATTCCAGGGATCAGCTATTCTAAGGTTGTTCAAGTTCGAACCCCCAACTTGAACTTGAAGGCTTTGTACCTTCAGCGCTATAAATGTGTGCTATGCACCTCGAAATACTGTATCGGAGATATAATTCCGACTTCAAGTTTGGGACGGTTCATTTGGGATGCTCGGCACCTGGGCATCAGAATCTTGGAACGATTTCACTATCATGATGTCTTACAGCTGGGTAAACATAAAAATGTACATAGTAGCTAGGTGAGATTTGCGCCAACAGAGGCATTCGAAACCCCTAGCCTAAACACTGGCAAGCATGAGATATTGATCAAGAACAAGATAAGACCCTTGGAATAGCAAAATCAAATCAAAGAGAAAATCGGATAATCCAAAATCATATACAGCAACTTTATATTCGCGATCAGCTCGGTCGGAAATGAAGAGCCGGAGATAGACTCGGTGAACGATAAGCGGGCGGTCGCGCTTTCTCCAACTCGAGAGCTTCGATCTCCGTTTGGTCTCCGCTCCCGCTGCCATTAGAGCTTTCTCCTCCCTATCTCCTCATTTTACACCTATTCTTCGTGTGTTCCAACCCAACACCTCAGTCTTGTCACAATGGGTCTTTTCAAGGGGCTTTTAAAGGCTACTGCCGCCGGCAGCGTTGTCTCGGTCGGTGTCTTCTTCGGTGCCACGCGCAATGACGTCTTCCGAGGCATGGACGCCTCTGATCCGATTTTCCAACACGCCCTCTTCAAAAAGTTCAATCCCGAAAATAACCCTACTCTGCATGACATGTGCGTGCGACGCGTTCCTCTTGACAAGATCAAGCCCGAGCTGCTGGAGAAGAACAGCAAACTGACTGAGGCTTTCTGTGCTGGTGTCTGGGGTGGCCTGGGTAAGTTCAATTGACCCGCCGTTGCATTTGAATTTCTTTCTTTTTCCCGTTGAGGTTGCTTATAGTATTGTTTTCCGACAATATAGGCTACATGGCCCAACGCGCTTGGTTCGCCAATAAGTACCAGGGCCCCGAAACCGCTACCCACCTGTGGTCCCGCCAGGAACTCCTCGAAAGCAAATACGAGGTCGGCACTCTGATTACCGATCACTTCGAAGTCGTCGAGAAGACCGATGATCATATCACAGTCCGTTGCGGCGATACCCCTCGCCATCCCGATGTTCGTCCTTCCGACGGTCTCTTTGAGATTGGCGCGGTGATCAAGCAGGAGGAAGGCGTGGCTGAATTCACCTTGAAGAGTTGCTTCTATCAGGGTCTGGGCAAATCTGAGGCTGCTCCCATGGGTCCCGTTATGGTCTGGCTGCACCAACAATACACTAAACTGTGGATGGAGACCGGCATTCTGAAGAACTGTGTGCAATAAGGGTTTGCGGGTTATAACAACTTGTGCTTCGCATGTAATAACCAGTGTAAATAACTAATGGTCTACGACTAAGCGACAGGGATCTCTTAATGAAAAGAAGCAAAAAGGGCCTGCTTCGCCCGGTTCCACCACGAATCCCCAATACATGATAACCTTTAACAATTCTCAACAGATGAGACCTCACTTGACACTAGGAAATCAGTGTCCCCCTTCAATCATTCCTCTTACTCCTGAATCTTATCAGAGGAGTCCAGGGCTGGGTCCAACTCTGGATCACTGGTCAAAGTGACAGCTAGGATAGTAGGGATTCCAACAACGAGGGATCCCATACAAAGCCCCCAGTCCATTGCAAATTGAGTCATAGCTGGCTTTCCTAGAGCATTGACACGCCATGACATGGCACCACCAGTACTCTGAAATGTCTTATATGCACCGACAAGTATTGCAGTCGCAGCAGGGGAATTGGATTGAGCACCCATCAGCCAGTAGCAGAAAGACTGCCAGAACGCGTCATATGCTCCATAAAATATGTAGAGAAACATCGGGCCGACGGAAGTATGGCTCTCCGTATAATCGATATCCTGTTTGAGACCCTGCCTCATGCGATGGTCAGACCATTTCTGAAATGCATATCCACCACCCCAAATCGCCATTCCGGTCACAAACAAGAAAAGCCAAGCCACACGAGCACGCATTTGCCTGTTTAGGCCGGGCATGTCCAGAATGAGCCCCATAATCAGGCCGCCTAGCATTTGTGCAATCCAGTACAGAGCGCCATTGAGGGAACGCGTCCGAATGTCGAAAGTCATGCCGTTCACCACATTTTGCTGGTAGGAGTAGAAGACATTGGCTGAGAAAAACAGAGGCAGCATGCATAGCACACGCCAGTTTGTGATAGTACGCACAGCGAAGCTCATTGTTTGTTTCCAGGTCTTTTTCTCTTCGGGGGTTGCTTGCAGTTGGGCAACTCGAACTGAGGCTGGAGGACAGATGAAGACGCCGAGGAGCCAACCAACTGCCATGACAATTAAGAGAGCAATATACGTCGCATTGGAAACTGTTCCGCTTGTAGAATGGTAGTTCAGTCCAAAACTGGCCAAAGATCCCAGACCGCCGCCGAGATTGAAGATGATCCAAAATACTGCAATAGCGCGGCCCTTTTGTGATTCAGGCACATAAGTTGTCATGATGGCACCCTGCGCTACCCATAGGAAGGATGCGCCAACACCGAGTATAGCGCCGGATGCAATGACGAATGCCCCATTGTTGGTTGCTGTTTAATCAAGAGCAAACAATATTAATGCACATATCACCAACTGGGAAAGGGGCAAACCTACAGTTGAAGCACAATAGACTGCCCGAGTATAATGGGTATGTCCATCCACCAAGAAGGAGACAAACCCGGGGGCCGACTCGATTGAAAATCGGTCCAACAACAAACAACGCAGTTCCTGCGGTCGCTGCCAACAGAGCAACCGTCGCGTTGGCAGCAACAGTTTGATCTACTTGGCCGGAGCCTCCCAGTCCAGTGAGGGCATTGTACATCTAGAATTAAAGTCAGCTGATGGTACGACTGGGCTGTTAGCACAGGGGTAGTGCGCCCGCTTCGCATGCGGGAGGTCCTGGGTTCAATTCCCAGATAGTCCATCTTTTTGCTCCTCAAATATTATTTTTGGTCATCGGGGAACTTACTCCGGGACAGCAGAAGCAGATAAAACTGATCAACAAGATCTGAAACCAGCTATGCGTATATATCTGATCCATGATTGATCTTTTAGGCTCCTGGTCAACAGCGCTATCTCCTGCGATCATTCCGTCCTCCATGGTCGCCATTGTGTTTCAAATGCAGATAAACCTATCTTAGATCCCTCAATGCGACTAAGTGAGAGTGAAAAATATTTTAAGAACTAGAGTCAATGGTGGAGAAATGCCTGAACAGACCCTTATGATAGACGAGCCCGCTTATTGTGACACTAGCGATATCCGCAGCTATAGATATGGCAAGTGGGGGCACGTAACAACTTGAAAGCCATAGATACCGTGACACCCCGATGAGTTCCCGATTGGCCATGGGCGATACGATCAAACGGAATAGCAAATCGCATCTCGACGGGAGGACGAACGTTCTTCACTCTCCACATCAAGTAATTTCTGGGGAAACTTACCCCCACACCTTGTCGCGTGTTTGGGGGACCAACCGCAGTTAAACCCACCCGAATACCACCACACTGGGGCCTCATTGCGACTCTGTCTAGTAACGTGGACTTGGCCCGATAAGGTTCAGCTCCCTACTCCTCCACATCGGAATAGATCCGAGCGCTGGCGAGCGGCATCAAGCGACAAAAATGGACGACTCTCGGACTTTGTGAATCGGCAAACTTGAAGGTAAAAGCTGGCTAGTGTCGGCCTTGAGACTTGGCGACTTTCTAACGGCTGTCCCCGCAGGTCTTCGCAATTTCTTTCGTTTGAGACAACTTTATCACCCAGTGATACTACTATTGCTGATAAAGGAGACTGGTGAACCTTGATGCTCCCCAGGTTCGAGTTCACTTTGAGTTACAAGCCGATCAGGTTCAATCCTGAAGAACTTCGCCAGTATGGATCTCGACAACCTAGCAAAACTACAAACTGAAGGGGTTAACCCCCGGACGACAAACATTGATCGCGTGTCAACGTTGGAAATGTGCACTGTGATCAATGGTGACGACCACTTTGTGGCGGAGAGTATTGTACCGTGTCTGCCCGTAATCGCGGATGCGATCGATGCGATGACAACGCGTGTTCGTCAAGGCGGCCGGATCGTTTATGTAGGCGCTGGAACCAGTGGGAGGTCAGTCAACCCGGAATGGATATTACTGCCACAAAAAAGAAATATGGCTAACAGCAAGTATTCATAGACTCGGTGTTCTCGATGCTTCAGAAATTCCACCTACATTTGCCGCTCCTCGATCTCAGTTTATTGGTTTGATAGCGGGTGGAGACGCCGCCATTCGACAAGCTCAAGAGGGCGCCGAGGATAGTGACAAAGCTGGAGAAGAAGATCTAGCTGGTCTCAACCTTGACCCGAAGCTTGATAGTGTTATTGGAATTGCTAGCTCCGGCCGTACCCCATATGTCCTTGGCTGTCTAGCATTTGCGAAAAAGCTGAAATGTCTCACCATTGGTGTTGTATGCACTTCGCCATCGGCTATGGGTCTCTCCGGAAATGTCGACTACTTGGTTGCTCCTCTTCCTGGCGCAGAGGTTGTGACTGGAAGCACCAGGCTCAAAGCTGGAACAGCAACCAAAATGGTTCTCAATATGCTGAGTACAGGAACAATGATCCGAACCGGCAAGACTTATGGGAATATGGTAAGGGAAGCTTTCCTCTTAGTACATAGATTGCGATTAACATATTATGGTAGATGGTCGATCTTAAAGCATCAAATCTCAAACTTGAACAACGATCTCGAAATATTTTGCGTCGCGCCAGTCCAAAATGTCGTTCCTTATTAGAGTTTCAGCTCGACGCACTCTTGGAGAAATGTAACCGCAGCGTCAAGCTTGCAATTCTTGTTGCGGAGACCAGTGAATCGGTTGAGAAATGTCAAGAACTTTTGGCCTTGGCGGGCGGAGTTCTTAGTGAGGCCTTGCTCACGAGTTTCCCTCATATCTCACGGATTTCAAAAGACCAACGTCGATTTGTACTCTGCATTGATGGTGGAGGCAGCAAGTGTGCGGCTGTGATAGTCGACGAATCGGATGCTCTAGGCTATGGATCTGCTGGGCCGTGCAATCTGTATGTGATCTGCATTTCTTGATGAGCCCAAAAGCTAACCTTTAAACAGCACGGATAATGCTAGCAACGTTGATTTAATAATTTCCACTATCATCGAAGCTACTACAGATGCCCTAAAAGATCATATACCCGACGTGAACAATCTGACGGGGTTCCACCGCAAGGAACTTCTTCAATCATGTTTTCGAAGAGTATGGATTGGCTTAGCTGGTATGGATCGAAGTGGTCTGTATGACGTGATAGGGCCGAAGCTTACAGAGTTATTCGGACTTGACGACGCGTCTGACGCGTTGAAGATAACAAATGATGTAAGCTTGCTCACTGCAGCGGTTTCAGAAGAGCAAAGCAAGCCATCAATACTTGTTATGATTGCAGGGACAGGGAGCGTTGCAATGCGTTATAATTGGACTGAAAATGATGGATATACGCCGGTCGCTCGAGCTGGTGGTTGGGGTCATCTGCTTGGAGATGAAGGTGGCGGGTACTCAATCGGCCTAGAAGCTGCGAAGTACACTCTCTTTGCATTAGAGGAAAGGGCTTTGGGTCTTAAATTGACCCCACTTGGAGCAATTGAACAAGCCGTAATCGATAAACTGGGTTGCCATGACGAGGGTGGTGGGCAGCTCGACTTATTGAGCGAAATTCTGTCGCAAAATCCCACGCAATCCTTCAAAACTCGCATTGCGGCCCTGGCGGAGATGGTTCTCAATCTTAGGGAAAGCAGCACAGCAAGAAATATTATTGACAGACAGATCTCATATATTGTGAAAAAGACTCTATGTCGCGTTGCTGATCTCAGATCAAGTGGTTATGTTGCACCCGAGAAAACAGAGCTGATACTAGCCGGAGGGCTGATGAAGAACACCATATACCAGCAGATCTTGAGAATGCAGCTGGCTCAAAAAGGATTGCAGTTTCGAGCGATACATGTGGTGGATAATGCGGCTGTAGTGGCAGCCAGATATCTGGTATCGAATGGGCAGACTAAGGTTTGAGTAGACGTGCACTTGAACCCTGGAAATCGACATTAATTATCCTCAATACCCTCTTCCGTACATGTTGGATATGATATGGGCGTGATAAAAACATGGATTTCATTGTTGTATTATACTTAGACTTGGATTTTCTTCAATTTTTCCCTTCCTTTCCCCCAAAGATATTTCACTCTATAATGTTTTGGTGACTGTCTCACCAGATATTGGAACAACCTCAATTACAGATTCCATGCCGGGGCTCTGGCTCCAGATCCCTGTGATTTTCATTCCAGCTTTTTGCAATAAATCTCGCCATTGACTTTCCGATCGTTCAATTCCTGCCCCAATACTCATCATCTGTATATCCAAAGATGCTTGCATGAGAGGAGCCTCGGTATCCGGCAAAACAAAGTCAACGATCAAGATCTTAGAATACTCAGGTATCATCGCAGAAGCCGTGTTGTGCAAGATCTGATGACATACTTCATCGGGCCAGTCATGGAAAACTGAGCGGAAGTAGTATACCCGTGCGCCTTTCACTGGCTGGGGTTCCAAAAAGTTGTAAGGCATCACCTCGATCCCTGGATCGCAGCTGGAAACTTTGCTGACGACAACTGGTAGATCTTGCAAGACAAGTCTACCAGGGAGATGGCTATATCCTTGGCGGAATTGGCTTAGGTCATGACCTTGGTTGCCTCCAACATCAACAAGGAAGACTGTGTCATTGTAGGGCACATCGTGTCCCAAAAGTCGTTCCACCGGGTATATGTCGAACCACAAGGGTTTTCCTTGTCTTCGACTGGCCATGTACAAGTTGAACAGCATTTGCTGGTCCGTGTGACTGGCTAACCACTCAAATTGGCTTTGGCCAACGGCCCATTGCATTGGTGACTGCTCATATTCTCGAGGACTGGTATAACCGTTGGCCTGGAAGTATTCAGGGAGCTTGCTAAGCGTTGGCATGGTCAGGTTATATCTATTAAAACAAATGTTAGTGACATCGTACTTTAGATTGTGGAGGAATGAGAGCTCGTATCTATGAACTTACATGCACGGGATTCCATCTCTACCAATTGACTGTGTCAGGGCTACAGTTTTGTCATTGGATTTGAAGACACCTGGCTTTAAAGTCATACAAAGACCTAAAGAGGTCATGACACGCATTAAGCGCACTATTTAGCCATGTCAGTAATTCGTGATCTCAAATGTTGCGAACGAAGAAACAATGACAGCAATGAGAAGCCATACCGATCAAGTCTTCCTCTGCCCCGGTATAATTTGCCAATCGTGCGGCAGATATTCCGGACTCCTGATATTGCTTTTGCATCAGCAAAGGAAATATTCCCAGGTCGACGACAGTTTTGAGAGCGGCATTTTGAGGGGGCTAGTGTACACGTGAGCTTGATTTTCTGGAATAAAACCGAATCGTATCAAAATGTTACCTGATATATTAAACGGAGAACAGTCTCCGTCGGTGTCTCTACTGCCAGTCGGAGCTGTTCAATCATGCGCAGAAGCTCAAAGTGGTTCTGAGGAGAAGGCTTCACAGATTCTTGAATAGATAGCTGGCTCAGATGGTGGACCATCGAGTGTAAGGGCGTGATAACTGTCATTTTGGTGTTGAAGAAAGGGAAGAGAGAAAAATGACTTCAGGATATAGGTAGGACAAAACCGGGTTTCCAACTCTGGTTTGAATTATCTTGCTACAACCCAAGAACAATTTATACTTCAAACTCCCACCTGGACGGCAGGGAACAATTGTTACATTTTGAGATACAGCTCACTCGATGGTGCCGCCTTCAGCCACGTACCCATCCCTATCCAGTCATTCCCACCCGACCGGTAACTGTGGGAAGCAGAATATCTGAAAACAGAAACAGCATTGGGCCGCATCAGCTCAAGCAAGGATATCATGTATGCAATCGAAAGATTTTGAGCCGAGCAAGTGGGGTTCCCATGGATCGACATTTAAATTTGGACTCGGTGTATTCGATGGGCTGTCCCGCAGCTCTGACGCCCTCTTCAGGCGTATTAGCGCACTATACTACTTCCTAATAGACATAAAAGCGACAGGAGCAATTGCTACTAATTATTGTTTGCTCAAAGTCCGTCTAACAAAATTAAAAGAAATTTGAACTAGTGTAGGCATTTATCAAATTCACATCTTCTAAAGAATGTGATTGATTCCCTGCTTGACCCATCAGGGATTTATTTGTATGACAATATCATAATCAGAGTTTGGGATTCCAGCTACGCCACTATATCCACACCTTTTAGATGACGATGTTTTGACACATGCAAGAGTATGGATGCACGTACATGGATATAGGACAGCTCAGCTGCTTCTGCTTACTTCTAGTAATACCCGAATTTGTAGATTTTAGCCGATCATTCGGGACTTAATTTAACCTTTGAGATGGCGAGTACACTTAACGGGTACTACTTGAATACCGCGGGAGTACATATATGTCTACTCAAATGTACTTCAACTTGGTTCTTAGATTACGGATATAATGTCCATGAATGTGACGCTGGTCGAGAGGTCGCATCAAAAGCCCCGGTACAAAATCCAGGGAAAGTATATAAACCACTGCGAGCGGTTAAAATACATAAATAACCTTTCAGCTTTTTTGGGTTTGATTCCAATGTTGAAATATTGAACTATTTAGCATTCTTGGCTGTTCAAGTGACCTCAATTTTCCATGGCATATTAGGGTCGATTAATGGGGATAGAAATCTGATCAGGGACGCGCAAATCTCAATCAATAACACCTGTCTATTGACATTCACCCATCCCATGGTATTTCAAGAGCCTGATATTGCTAATAAGCATTTTCCTCCGGGGGGTATAGTTTCAAGCGATCGAATCTTTGCGTAGCGGGTTCCATCGTTTACATGCCAGACCCGAAAGCATTCCGGGTATAGTCTCCAGCCTCAGGTACACTAATCCTCACAAATACTAAGTGATATATCAGATTGCGCATTGTAACCCCTGATACAGATTAACGGGGCTATTTTTTTCAATATACGCACCGGGTCGATCCTGTGGCGTTCCGCGAACCAAGGAATGTGGCTCTAATGGCCCAACTCGCTATAATAGACGAGTGTGACTGGCATGCTGGAATCCGATCGGACGGTTGACATTCCTGTTGGTAACTAGTGGGGTGATCTCATCGAGCAGCCACCAAACGATCAAAGTAAAGCCCGTTTCCAGCAACCGTTGGACTCATCTCAGATCTAGGATCTGTTGATCCACATTCCGGTACCTTCGCAGGCTTGATCCCGCGGTCCGCTCTCCCCGTTCCGAGGGGAGCTTATGTGGATACGGGATGCCGCAGATCCATATTCCAAACCGATGAACGATTCAGCGGGTCAAGATCCGGATTCCCGGGATTCTTGACGATTAAGTGGGTTCGGATGGGATTGTAGGGATATTATGTGTTGTTTCGGATCCTATGGCACACAATCAGCATTGCTAGCTAGCACTTAATCTCACATCAGAACTATTGTTTTTTTTTAATCAAAAACCGAATAGAGCATTACTTTCACTTACGCTAGCTGTGATATACGCGTCTCAGGTATAATCGTCTCACTTCTTTCTGGCATTGGATTTATCTAGTAGAATGCCTATACTTGCTTTTTCAAGACATCTTGTTCGTAAAACTTAAGGTTCAACAAACGAAAAGAAATAATTGAACAGGGAATGTTTGTTCAAGATTCGATTTAGCGGTCGCATTAGAAGATGACTTGTTGGTTTGGCAAGGAGGCTGTCCGCATTCATCGGAAGCTGTTATATCATCTCCACCGGTACTAAGAACGGGAATTGAGTTAATGGCTTCAAAATAACGATGAGCTGTTAAATTAAGTTCGATCTAATACATAATTATAGCTCCATATATTAATAAAAGGGATAATTATTAAGAACACCTCAAGACGGGGCCGTCCCAACGGGATTCCAGTTGTAACCCGAGGATCAGTCGGGTAGCTCTGCAGTGTAACCATCACTACCGGTTGCGATAAAAACTCACTAGTGCAAGAGATGGGAAGATTTCACCACTAGGGCCTGTGATATACCGCAGGGCAAACGGCCTACTATATGCATAATAAGCCGATAGGAATCTCCCAGATATCCGTGTTTGCCAAGATAATTAAATCCCGATTGGTCTATTGGACCAAGTGTGATGGTTCTTGCAGCTGAAATAGAATAAAAGGAATTTCGAACTTGGCGCTCGGTTTCTATACCGAGGTTCCTCTGTTGTTTTTTCCGTCTCACTATCCAGGTACTAGCATGTCTCTCCCGTTGGTTATTGACCTATTACAAGGTACATCCTTTTCACACAAGCGGTCTGTCACCACCAACTTTTGCAGTCATTCACAGCGCATACACCCCTGCATTATCCAATTAGATCTCCTCTGGGAGAATTGACCAATATTCGCAGGATCATCATACCCTGGAGCCCCGGGTACCCCGAATGCGGTTCGGAAGGCGCGATACTAGTGGGGCTTGGTCTCTTGTATTTTCAGATCACACGCTCAATTTCTTTAATAACGCACCTCAATCCTCTTCTTTTTCTCTCTAAAATTTCTTCAATTCCAAATTTATTTTGTTTTGTCGCTCTTGAATTTTGTTTCTACATACATCGGGGAGTATATGTCCTGTTAGCAACCATGGGAATCCAACGCGGCACTCAGGCAGAGTCTCCATCCTCATCATGCGCTGTTGATCCTTTGGTTCAAAAGTTTGGTCAACTTAACATTCTGGATGACTTGATTCGCCTTCGAGCGGCAGATGCTATTCAATACCCAATTCTTGCTTATCCAAGCTCCGGAGACAATGCATCGTTCTATGAATCTTATACGGGCCAAGACCTCGACGAATTAATAGACCAAACTGCTGTGACGCTCATAGATCATGGATTCAAGCCGGTTTGTGCCTTGATATTTCAGCTCAAAAATTGACTTGTATTGCTGACATTTCTTTCAATCCAGCCTAGTACCAACGATGAGTCGATTGTGGCACTGCTCACACATTCTAATATGAACATGGTCGTTACCCTTTTTGCTCTCAGTCGACTAGGATATACGGTCATGATGTTGTCGCCACGATTACCAGGGAATGCATGTGCATCCTTGCTTGATATTGTCGGATGTGAAACCATAATTTATGGTGAAGCTGCGACAATTCGTGCAACGATGGGTGAAATTTTGCAACAGAAATTGGTGGCATGTCGCCCAATGCCTGCGATTCCCAAAGGGAAAAAAGAGATATCGCTTTTATTTCTCAATCGGCGCCAAAATTCACTGATCCAAAGGACTAAAACCGCTTTGATTCTACATTCGTCTGGATCTACGGGGATTCCGAAGCCCTTGTATCTCACACATCACGCACTAATGACACATCCGTTGAGGGGACCAGGATTCACATCATTTAACCCACTTCCTTGGTATCATCTCCATGGTCTCTCAACCGCCCTACAGGCGATGTGGATGAGGAAAACTGCATTTATGTGGAATGCTGATTTGCCCCTGACGGCTGAATTGGTGATTTCAGCTCTTGAGGCGGCTCAGCCCGAATCTGTCGCAGCAGTGCCATACATGCTTCAATTATTGACGGACAGTCCTCGTGCAATGACAGCCCTACGAAAATGCAAATTAGTTACGTATGGAGGAGCTCCTTGTCCGGATGAGCTGGGGAATCGCCTGGTGGAAGAGGGCATCGCTTTTGGTGGCTCTTTTGGCTTGTGAGTATTTTTTCAAATTTGAATCTCAATGCCCATTTTCTAATTATCTTGTTGCTAGAACTGAAGCCGGGTTAGTTGCTGAGTCCATTTCGCGACCTCAAGGCGACCGATACTGGAATTATCTGAAGTTCTTTGACAACATTCGCCCTTATGTCTGGATGAAGCCCATTGGCGATTCACTCTACGAGTGTGTTTATCTATCAGGGCATCCAGCATTAACAGCATCAAATTCAGATCAACCATCAGGTTCATTCCATTCCAAGGATGTATTCACTCCGCATCCAACTATTCCAAACAGGTGGAAGTACGTTACCCGAATCGACGATCGAATTACTCTCACGAATGGGGAGAAGGTCCTTCCACTACCAATTGAAGGTCACATCAAACAGCACCCTCTCATCGATGAAGCAGTTGTATTTGGAGTGGGTAAATCAGCTCCAGGTCTACTGATTTTCCAATCCTCAAAGGCAGGGGAGATCTGTTGTACTGAAGAGGAGTATCTTGATGAGATTTGGACGACCATAGAGTATGCCAACTCGCGTGCTGAATACTTCTCACAAATCGCTCGGGATATGATTGCCATATTACCCCACGATTCAATAATTCCACGGACAGACAAAGGGTCAATGATCAGAGCTCAGGTATATTCTCATTATGCGAATTTGATCGATGATATCTATTCCACGGAAGATAGCACGAATGGACAATGTCAAATGGATATCCATGATACAAAGTCTCTGTTGATGCAACTATGTCGGAGCAATCTCGGCATTTCTCTCTCCTCTCCAGAGGCAAGCTTCTTTTCAGAGGGTATGGACAGTCTGAAGGCGATTCACCTACGGCGGCTAGTCCTTCGTCACTTCTACCTACGCAAAAGTGAATTCCCTCAAAATGTGATCTATGAAACGGGAAGTATTGAAAGACTGGCCCAGTATATTTCCTCTTTGCAGAATGGAGGCAATTTCTACATGGTTGAGGGTCATATTGACCTCATGTCAGAATTCATACAAAAATATTCCCGTTTTCAAAAACACATCCCACACAGCAATTTTCCGACGACCAAGTCTATTGTACGTGAAATCTATCCGAAAGATTCCTATGCTTAGTTCTAACCATGTTTCAAGATTCTTACCGGGGCTACTGGCTCAATAGGTGCTCACACACTGTACGGGCTCCTCAATGACGATTCAGTATCAACAGTTTTCTGTTTCACCCGCCGCATATCCCCATTTGAAGCGATCCTCGGCAGTCTGATTGAAAAGCAGCTATACATCACGTCAGAACAAGCATCTAAAATAGTCGCTCTGACTACTTCAATTGAGCAGCCGGATTTCGACTTGGACCAAGAACTTATTAGTCGCATGCGGCATTCTGTAACCCAGATCCTCCACGTAGCATGGCCAGTGGATTTCAATTTACCGCTGGCTCAATTTGAGCCACATGTCCAAGGTCTATACAACCTTATTCAATTCTCGCTCTCTGTCTACCAACCTCAACCAGCACTTGTTATGTTTTGCTCCTCTGTCTCCACTGCACTTGGCGCTGCGTCTTCTGAAATCGCAGAGAGCCCCATGGACCTAGATTCTGCTTATATGGGATACGGACAGTCCAAGCTGACAGGGGAACATATTGTCAGCGCTGCAAGTCAATCCGGAGCCAGATCTTACTCCCTCCGGATTGGGCAGGTTTCGGGCCATTCCAAGAAAGGCCTGTGGAACGATACCGAAGCCCTTCCTTCGATCATCCGGTCGGCATTGACTTTGAAGGTCTTGCCTAATCTGGAAGAAAGCTGCTCGTGGTTACCAGTTGACAAACTCGCTGCGGTTGTCCTTGACTTGATGAGAGCTTGTTCATCTCCAGCTAATGAAACCGAAGTGGAAAACTCTCATGGCTTAACAGAAAAGCATGCTGATGGTTCTATTTACAACGTGTGTAACTCTCGTCAATTTTCTTGGTCGGCTCTTTTAGAGTGCTTGAGCCGGAACGGGTTTCATTTTGAAACCGTGTCATTTGAGAAATGGCTGGGTTTTCTCCGAGATAGTGAGGTTCGAGGTGAGGAGCATATCAACCCGGCCGTCAAGTTGATTGGTCATTACGAGGCCATGTGTGGCACGGACGATTCACACTCTTCAAAGACAGCCACAATGAGTTCAAAGTCCTTTATCACGGATAAGGCAGAGCGTGACAGTCTTACTCTACGGAACGGCCGCTTGAGAATCATTGAAGATGGTATTTTGGATTGCTATGTGCGTGATTGGATTTCACGGTGGATGAAAGCGTAAAGTATTCTTTTGATGCCCTGCATGCCCTTCGCGACGTTTATGTAAATTCTTTTGTTTATTGCCTGTCTTTTCTTTTTGCCTGGGCCCAATACTAGGATTAATAGAGCGGAATTTTATTTTTATTGGATGTAACGGATACCAGTACATAGTTGATAGAAATCAATTTTGACAGCCAAACATTGACACTAGAATACATTACGTTATCCTCTGCTAGAGGCTCAAGATTTCGATTCGACCCCAAGCCCATGATCACTGCTGTTGATAATTTGCGATTCGCTCAGATCATCTATCTCATCGTCTGCTAAATATCATGAAAGAATGAATAAAGATCTTCCAATATCATTATTCACCTAGCTTTTGATACCAGTCAGGTATAAAGCGCTGACCATTGAATCATCTAAATCAGCTTCATCTAACAGAAAGCAAGGGCTATCCGGCCGCCAAGTTTCGCATGATTCATCAAAGGCTTTCCCACCGATGGAGGAAGCAGTCTTGAAATCGGATTCCCCTTCATTTTCTCCGATGAACGGCTTAGGCATTATGGATAAGGTCTGGAGGTTCTGAGAATATAAAAGCACGGATAAATGGATACAAGAGATACTTATGAAATATTGAATGAATAAAGATATTAGGTGATTTATGTCTGAAGGAGATGATGCTAAAATGATATTCATTCGGAAGCATGACCCGCATGGTACGATATTTCTGCAACTCTACTAGTATTCCTCCCGTCATCGTCTGGTGGGTTCATGTGTGGACCACGGAGATCTTCTGCACCCGAGACTCGGAGTTGACCCACCTACAGTGATAGTGAAAGTAAATGGATATCTTGACTATTACGCTTCTCGATTCCCTTATAGAAAATATGAAAAGTTTCAGGAAAGAAACGCGTATTTGAGACTTGCATCTAGTGTCCATTCGAGCCAGCTATGATTCATCACGCTATCATTGGAGACAAAACTGATCTACAATGCATTCCACCCTGCGTAATTTTAAGACCCCTTTTATTCTGCTGGGGCATTCGGTGTGAATTCAGAATCGGGCCATTTCCGAAAAAGATCCTGCAAATAATCCAGTGGAGCCGTGATCAACCCAACGGCGGTTTGATATGGCGGTCGATCGGGCGCACTAGGGTGAGCGCGTGTGGGGACAAAATCCTTTGTCCGGTCAAAGGACACCGCAAGGTTGTTGCTTTCCTCTTCTGAAATAGCACTTTCCAGGTTTATTAGATCCACTCGCTCCTCGTGAATGACATGGGCGGCCAAATCATCCATGAGAATGGCCATGGTGGGGACGAAGCGTGGATCACGGGCTTTGAGGTTTTGAAAGACTGCAAGTTTCTCTTTGATCTGTTGCATTATTTTAGCTTTTTATTTCTTTTTTTCAGGGCTATATATTCTGTGCCCCCTTTGCCCCTCTGCAATAATCTTGCGAGTTTCCTTTCTTCTTACCATTTGGTGTTGTTGGCGATCTTCGGCTGCATCCTCATTAAGGTGCTGCTTTAGCGCCGGGTAGAGCACTATTTCCTCGCCTACTACATGACGAGCTAACTCCCATGTCAACATGTTTTGCCATCGAGATTGTTCATCTTCGTCCTCAGCCTGGACAATTTGGTCATAGTATGACTTGAGGTCTTTGTGATCGGCACAAATCGTGTCACTAAGGCGGGGCATGTTGAAAAATCAATATTGAAGGTATCAAAATGAATGAATTTGAAGATAAAGCAAGGCGAAAATGTCGTGCAAACAGAAGATCGCCATTCCCAAATTCTACTCACGCGGCAATGAACTTGAATCAAATGACAATTATGTGACGTCTAATCCTACTAGTTCCGTATAATCTCCGGGGAGTGGGTTAGAGGTCCGGACACCATCCTATAGAAGCTTTAAGAGCCAAATCATCCGGTGGGGCAGATGACCACGCCTACTTTTTGAGTGGAATAGAAAATGCCGCGACAGGAACACTAGGAACACTTCACCCTTGAACGTGGGGGGTCTGAGAGTCCCGGCTAAGGGTATCTTTGTTCAACTTTCTTCATCCCCTCTTTTCTTCTCTTATCAACGCTCTGCGTTTTTCTTCTTGTAATTGACTATCAAATGGAATGGAAACACGATCCTTAAACCAACAGCAAACCCAAAGGCAAATACAATGATGACTGTTCCAAGGTTCGTACAAGGCTTAACGTGTCAATCTCTACAATTCCCCCGGAATTTCGCCCCGCACCATACTTACTTCTCAATTTTTTTTTCAGAACACAAACACATCCAACACAAGATGTGAGAACGTCAAAGGAAGCCCTTCATTCCCAACTCAGCAGCCAAAGTGCACAACCAATGTCGAGCACTGTCTGTGCTCGACTCTCTCAGTGGATGTGGGCAGGATTGTGGGGCACCTGTGAGCCTAATCCCGGGCCTTCCTCCCGCCAACCATATCAAAGCGAGCCGACCGATTGTAAAGCATGTCGAGAGTTGCATGTTCGTTGCGACCATGCCAAACCTCAGTGTGAACACTGTTACCAACAACAAACGCTTTGCTTCTATATCGATCCTGTTCAGAAAATGAAGCGTAAAACCCGGTCCCCAGCGACCATAGACACGTCCGATGTGCCTTTGATTCGCGTACCAACCCCACGAAGGAAATAAGAATATTCAAAGGTCGCTTTCCCACGCTGGCGTGGGCGTTGATTCTCTGGGGAAAAGGAAAGAAAACTAGGCATTTTTAAACATAATTTATTTTCAACGCGGCCTCGCGTGAATGAAATTGGGTGCCAAGTAGCATTCTGCGGCAAAACGCAAAATTGTGATTAGGGCGTTGCGTACTATATTCCTTCTCCTCTCCTACATAAAATACACATTCACCCATCAACGGATCCTATTAGTATCTAATACATTTCGTGTATTGGCCATTTGAAGTTGCTTTCTTCGGAAGCCCACTGGCGAAGGATCCTTGTACACCAAAAGCCACGATCTCCCGTTGGAGACTTTACCCGCGACATACATAGCGTCCGGTTAGCTTACTAGTATCCTTTGGATGATCTATCTCTACAATAAGCCCGAGCATACCAAGCTTTGTGATCTTGAGATTATATGGACATATCGGTTTATACAAACATAAATTTATTTCTTCGACAAAAAATCCCCGAGACCTGCAAAATCGGAGAAGAATCGTGTTCCCCAGACATGACGGGCAGATGATGACGATATCCACTATTCGGCGCAATGGACCAACAACGGCATGAAAAGTTATTGTAACTCCTCCCCACACCGCTATCTCCCCGCTATCAGCAGTTCACATAACAACTTTAATGCAGTTAAGGGAAGCCGAATCGGACCAGTCTCAACCGGTGTTCGTTTTGAGTCGGAGCACTGTGACCCGTCCCGGACACTGTGCTCCGTGCCTCCACAATCTAAATATCTAGGAAGTCCGTCCTCCAAACACTCTTCGGGGGCATACAAAGCATTCAATTTCAATTCCACATGAATAGATTGTCACCATGATTCGTTGATCAAGGTGTGCCATAAGGCTACTATATGTGACGGGACTCTAAGCAAAGATTCCTTTAAATTGTTATCTATTTCGAATTATTTTATTCAAATGTAAGTAATGCACCATTGCTCTTCCATTATTCTGTTGCTAATTCGTCTTGATAGATGGATTCCGAGTACCAACGACTGGCAGAGACCATCCGGGAACAGGCTACAAGACACAAAGGAGTGCGGTATTTAGTTGCAATAGCTGGAATTCCTGGATCTGGCAAGACAACAACGGCCGAGGCAATTGTTCAACACCTCAATTCAGACTCACAATGCCGCGCTGCTCTTCTTTCAATGGACGGGTTCCATCTTCCAAGGGCAGCTCTTGACCAAATGCCCAACTCTACAGAAGCATATACCCGTCGCGGTGCTCCGTGGACATTTGATGTGAAGCGATTTGTCGATTTCATTCACCAACTCCGGATCTGGGCCGACAAAATGCCATTAGCTCCGCTTTCAACAGGATCGTGGCCTTCAAAGGATGTGATTCGGGCACCCACCTTCGATCATGAAACCAAGGACCCAGTAGAAGGCGGAGTATCGATTACTCCAGACACGTCAATTATTATTATCGAAGGAAATTACCTTTTACTTGATGAGCCTGGGTGGCGAGATTTGGCGTCGCTTGTCGACTACCGGGTGTTCATGGATACAGATTTGCAAGAGGCACGCGAGAGAATTGCGAAACGTCATGTGAAGGCTGGCATCGAAACTACTCTTGAGGATGGATATCGACGTGTGGACAGTAATGACTACCTCAATGGCGTCTCAATTCAAAAAAGCCTTTTGATGCCGGATATGGTCGTCAAGAGCGTTTCAGTGACCAATGGAAATAGATCTCAATAAGCATGATTACAATTATAAAATTTCAATCACTATGATTATCTTCATAGTTTACCATCTGTCATCAAACCCATGAAGTTTAATATACAGTTATCATTCTTTGACTGCTTGCTTATGGAATACATCTGCCCTGATTAGCATCGGTTTAGTGGCAGGCTATGTTAGCAAGGACAGAACCTACTTGGAATTTCCGGCATCCAACTCACTCGGCTTTTACAGAAGAACTCGCCTTTTGGTGGGAGTGCCTCTATATCGTCCAAAGATCCAGCACATATGTATCGGAAATGGTCTTTGGCTGCCTCCTAGCCTTATAGTCAGTAGATAGACTCCACAAACATCAATGGGCTGTAAGTGAAATGGGTTTCACGAACTCCATATTCCAGAATGTAGCTACCACAGTTATCGCAGAATTCGCGATAAATCATGACTCCCGATCCGTTGTCTGCGGCATGTACTTTTGGCTTGCCGGTTGTGAGACGGAATGCATCCTTTGGTACTTTCACAGTCAAACCGTAGTTAGTTCCAAAAGCTTTCTGCATCATTTGCCAGTGCTAATCAGTAACTGTCTCGAAGTTAATATGGTGGCTCAATATATAGAGTACTTACTCTACAATTACGGCAGTGGCATAAGGATGTCCGTGCTTCATCGGGTGAGGCTAGGTGCAACTCATATTCAATGTTTCGACAAAAGCATGATCCTGAATAGATAGGCATTTCAACCAGTTGTTTCTTCTGGGTGTAGTTGTATGATAAATTGCGTATTACTAGAAGTCTTGTGTTGGGTTCCAGATCATGATGCGACACAATTGTATATGGTGACGTCACTTCGCTTAATCTTGAATTGATTTGAAACTTTCAAAATTCAACTTGTTTAGTTGTATATTAATAAATCTAGAAGCAAGGAGTATTAATGGACAGATTTGAGTACACAAAGCTAGTTTCCCCGCGGTGATGTTGTTATGACACAACGCATCACCAAGACATGCTGCTGGGTACAATAGTTGTCCCTTCCCGAGGGCTTCAGACTTTGGATTCTGACTCTGAAATCCTCAACATACATCTCATGAAATATACAGTTATGTTCATCAAGGATAATAGCAATGTCGGTCCAAAATATAGAGAATAAGGATGAACTGCAGCAGAGACACGTTGTATCTTGTTTCATATTTTCCGCTGCAAAGGCTACCCCGCAAGTTGCCTTGTTTCGACGCAGTGAAAAAGTGAGAACTTATCAGTACGTTCCATGGTTAACTTTTCTCATTCTATACAGTCCCACATTACCTTTTCACTGGTCCGCATCAAGATCCAGAGCCACAAACAGGCTAACTTATCAGACATCAACTGGCTGCCATCGCAGGGGGTATAGAGGTATATGAGTCCCCAATCAAGACTGCATGGCGGGAGCTCGAAGAGGAGACAACTCTGACGCATCAAAATCTGGAGCTCTGGCGCTGTGGAAAAGCATATTCTTTCAGTGATCCTTCCGTGGGACGACGATGGACTATCTACCCTTTTGCATTTCGATTGAAAGCTCGCCAAGAAGGAGCGGAGGAGCAAGCGATTCGTCTCAACTGGGAACATGAAGGTTGGGACTGGTATAACCCAATAGAGGTATTGGACAAGCAATTTGATGGAGTTCCTCATGTAGCAGACAGCCTTCGACACGTGTTATTCGAATTGGAGTTCAATGAACAAGCCAGTCAAGCGTTACAGTCCTGTTTAAAGGAATTGAAATCAGATCACCAAAGCGGCTCACATGAACTCACTTCTATCGCTCTTAAAGGCTTTCGAGATGTACTAGGAAACTTGAAAGACGATTCCAAATGGTGGGAAACTGCCCGTACAGCGGCATGGCATATATGGAAAAATGGACGAGAGAGTATGAGCGCAGCCACGTTTAACGCTCTGATTGCAGTCCTTGATGATATGGATAGGTTGACAGGTCAGGATGAAGATAGGAAGATATGGTGGGAATCAGCTCTCTCTATTGTTGACCGTCACCTGGAAAGGCGTCGAGCCATGCCAATTCTCATCAAAGACTCCTTCATGTTCTACCTACGCGATCTTTTGTCTTCGACTGGGACACAACCACGAGAAAGTCTCAAAATTCTCACGCTATCTGCAAGCTCAACCATCAAAGATAGCATATTAGATGCCTTCGCAGCAACAAGGATACCTCAGTTGGACCTGCGTATCCTTGAGTCTCGTCCGCTCTACGAGGGCGCTACAATGGCTTCATCTCTACTCACGGAATTCCAAGCAAAATTCCAATTATCGTCTGATCGGTCCTTCAAATTGAATGTCTACACAGATGCCTCTGCAGCTTTCGCTTCAACTGGTGTCGATCTTGTACTTCTTGGAGCGGACCAGATTTCCAGCTCTGGGTGGGTTAGGAACAAGATGGGGTCACTGCCTGCGGTACTAAGCGCCAAATATGTTAGCCCACAGACCAAGATCTTGATTCTCAGCGGAATAGAGAAGGTAGCGCAACCTGACACGGCCAGCGGAGAGGAAACCGAGGAGAATAGCCCCAGTGAACTGATGGGCAGCTGGCTTTCTACCAATGCGAAAGGGGTGAATCTTCTCCATGATGCCAGACAGACATTTTCAGCAAGCGATAATTGTACCGCTTATGTGCGCAATGTTTACTTTGAATGGGTTCCTGCCGACCTCATAGATGCGTATATATGCGAAGAAGGCACTCTTGACGTTGCAGCTATTCATGCCAAGGCGAAGCAAATACAACAGCAGGCAGAGCAGTATTTTGGATGATAGCATTTTACCATATTTGTCAACCTCGGAAACTTTGAATAGCCCCAATAGCCTATTTCAAATTCCTTTGATATCCCACACCCGTGGGCAACGATTGTTTACATGCATATCTAGCTTCGTTCTGATATAGATGATACATACCCGTGGGAATTCAAATAGGTATATCGGGTACGTAACGATCATCGGAACCATACAGCCTAAAATGTCGAGATTAGAGTACGAACGAAGAACTTGAAGGAAAGGCTGCCGCTGTGCATTGGTTGAACTAGGTACAGAATGCCCAAGCAATAAATCCAGCGCTAGGTAAGACAGAGCTAGCTTCAAAGTTTCCGCATTCCAAACGAAAAGAAAATCATAAATCCATCCCAGAACTCCAGAGATAGAGGACAGGATCGTTAAAAGACCTCTACCTCGAAAACTTGAAATCCGAACTATATGCATAAGGAAAATAAGGTATCGTCATGTTCAAGCGTCGCGAACACGCGCTTGGCGTTTAGCGGTGCCGATGTGGGTATTGTGTACTTTAGTTGCGAACTTCAAGCTGGTCAAGGTCTCGGACAAATGCGCCTGCAATGGGCTAACCATGACAAACATGAGGGTCTTCGAATTTCCACCCAGAGAGAATTGAAGTAGATATGTAAGCTATAAAATGATTAGAATTGGATAAAACTCGGGGCTCGGAAAGAGGATAACGTACCTTGCTATTACGGTATGGAATATGACCACCGTCCTTGCCCTGGCCAAGAGCCGCAATGACATCGCCAAGCGAGCTAAGACTGCGGTTGATGTTTTGCGTTTCTTTCAAACGCTCGCCTGTTGCTCCACTGTGACTTAGGCGTTCACTTCCGGCCAAATCAACCAGGTTGAGCGTACCTTCGCTACGTTCTCCGGTCACATGGTTTTGGCCAGTAAGCTTCAGAATGAACACTGAATGTGATCGAGAGGAGCGTTCGTTGGCTTTTGTAGCGGCAACAGACCGGTTGGCATCTGCATTTTTGAGGAGGCTTTCAACCATTTCAGGAGAGTCCAGTTGAACAGTAGTGATGTCAGTGATACTGGTCTTTCCCCGCTGCATATCGTGGCGAATCTCATGCTTCTTCTTATCCAGTTCATCTGGGTTACCAAGGAGATCATTGAGATTCTCGTTGTAAACCTCGACGAAATTTCCTTCCATGGTATAACGCCAACCCTTCTCTTCCAGGCCCTGGGCAGTCTGGTAAATTTGATGAACAGCGCGGGGAATCATGCCATCTTGCGAGGACATGGTATGGGTCTTGCCACTGCCGGTCTGGCCATAACAGAAAATGCAAACATTGTATCCATCAAGGGCACTTTGGACCAATTGGCTAATTTCGTCGAAGACTTCGGCATTCTGGGTGGAGGGCCCAAATACGCGATCAAAGGAGAAAGGATTGTTCTTGCGAGACAAAGTACCAAGACTACTTTTCTCTTCGGGGCCCATGACATTGATCTCTTTGGCATCTTCGGATTCATCAGGATACTGCATTGGCGAAATGCTAGATGAAGGTTCGTTCCTGAGAGACGGGCGAACACGACAAAACACGCGAATATTTCCCTTGAGCTCCTGTACCTGGTTATGAAGCTTGCGACGCATTGTCTCTTCTTTCCGAAGCTTTTCTTTGATCGCGTCCGTCTCTGCCAGAGCATCCATCATTTCCTGGTTGCATCGCTCGAAGGCTTGAGATTGTTCCTCGCGGCCACCTTCAAGGAACTCAATGCGGGCTTTGAGGGCTCTGATTGTCGACTCAAGGGTAACACTGTTGCTGCTGGCCGTATCTAAGTTATGTCGGAGATCATGGACGGTTTTCCGTTCGCGGTTCACGTCGGCCTTCATGGTATCAAGCTCATTCTTCAGAGTAGCGATTTCCCGCTCCTTATTGTTCAGCTCTAATTGGGACTTCTGAATCTCCATGGTGGACTCTGTTGTTAGATTTCCGAGCTCTCGGACTCGCTTGGCCTTCTCGTCTTCAACCTCGCCTTGAAACTTTCGCTTAAGAATATGTATTTCATCTTCATGTCGAGACGCGAGTCTCTCTTTCTCTTTCTGATTTTCCTGATTAATAGACGCGATTTCAATCCGGTGGCGGCCTTCCACATCGTCCATAGCAATGTCCTGATCTCGGCGGGCATCAGCCAAGGCTTTTTCAGCAAGAGCAAGTTGGCCCCTTAAAGATTCCAGTTCCACTCGCAGATTGACGTTAGCCTCGCCCAGCCCATCGCGAGCGCGTTCCAGTTCGGCAACTAGAGCATGAAGTTAGCATACTGCAAGCCCCATTTTACAATGGAGAACTCACTTCGGGACTTGTAAATTTCAACGGTGTCTTTAAGACCAGTCGCTTCATGCCCTTGTTCATTTACACGAGCCATAATTTGATTGAACATCTCGTCCACTTGTTTGTCGCGATTGTCTTGGTTCCATTCGGTATCTGTATTACGGTCAAAATTTGTCACGTGGGAATTTTTGTTCAGAAACAAAAGTATGGGTGGTCTTTTTGGCGATCTCGTGGGAGTAAAGTGCGTTATTTCGCAAGGCTTGAATGGTGTAAGGATGGGAAGCTTGGATGGCTGCACACGCTGCACGGGGCTCGCGGTGGAGAAATCAATGCTACAGGACATCTTCGGAGTAAAGAATCTCGAGCCAGGGAGATCATTGCCAACGGATGCGACGCCTTGGGACTGGGACCATTGCGCATCACCATTGCACGAGCTGTTTTGGAGGAATCCAGGGAGGCCAGAGAAAGAAAAGAATGGGGATGGGGATGCTGCTCACCCTTTCGTTTTCCAAGAACACTTCCGGCGCCATCTTCAATGTGGGTATCTAACGAGGTAGCAGGGCGCTGAATGGAATTGCCGAGTCTGCGAGTGCCAAGCGAGGTCTGCGGGCGAGGCATGGCCGACGTCGCGCGTGAGTTATGGCCCATGGTGGCTGAAAAGTTATTAGTTGCCGGTCGAGAGGCTGTAGACCCAGATCGAGAAATGGTAGACGAGGCGAACGAGTTCCCTCGAGCGTGTTGTCTCGAAGCGACAGGGCCTGGGCGCGAAACAGATGCAGGTTTCTTCGGTTCCGGGGATGTAAATGTTCTGGGACGAGTCGCTATAATCAAATATTAGTACGGTTGGGAATAGTTGAGTTCTTGGAAACGCATATAATCCATACGCGAGACTGTCTTATTCACGATCGTTCCAGGCGGCATGATGCCCGACCGGGAATTTGCTGATGCGGAATTCATCTCTCGTAGGCCGCCAACTTGTGGAATGCGCGACCGAGTTGCCGGTCGAGTCTGAGCCTAGTTGGGAGAGTGTTAGTATTCGCGCAATTGCGACAGCGACAGCGGGTGTTGATTGTTTACCATGTTCTCATCCTCCATGGTGGGATTCGTAGCACGCCAGGTTACCGGTGAGTAGATAATCCGGGCGAGTAGAAGGAATTCTCGTCCAGCCACGGTCTCAACGGCCGGATAGGCAATTGGGGAAAGATGCGCAAGATATGAGGGGAAGGGACATGCCACAGCAATGAGATTGGGAGTATGGCAGCTGTTTGGTTTCTGGAGGGACAGAGCGGGTAAACAAACGCTGACTCATCGATCCGTTTTCAGCTGCGACCCGAATTGGGACTAGTCGTACTATTCAGTGTTGACACCTGACTATATTACCAAAATAACGAAGATTACCGCCTGACACTCGGGTAAATCTGAAGATTACATCGTCAAATGAATACAGCACGTGAGGCTGTTAGAACCAGATGCAAACAAAGCAATAGAATAGCAGTCACTCACTCGCAAAGAAATGAAACAGAGCCATTCCATCCCGTGTACTTTCTGATACAATATACTCCATATTAGTCAATCTCTTGTACCAACAAGCCAAATCGCAAGCCAAACTGTACAGTAGGTGTTTCAAGCCGTTGACCCAAACCAGACAGCGCGGACTCCACTTGGCCCGCTGAAACACCCCAAAGGCCCCAGTTGCCGCATTCCCTGGTTATTCAAAAGCAATTGCTGGGTTCTTCTCCTTCAAGTTGCTCCTGCAAGCTTGTATTTCCTTCCCTTTTCTTATTTCTCCACGGTTCGGTACCGATCATGTCCGGGCGTTTTGTGCGTTCATCCAAGTATCGTAAGTCAATGTGATCGGCGCCTGTTATCAAGCTGCTCGCTGACCGTTGGGGAAGGCCACGTCTTCGGACGTTCGACACGCAAGGTACTACTTCCCTCTCACGTCCAATCATTCAAGAACATCTGATTGACCCCAATACTAGGAGCAATGCTACGATAATCTCCGAATCTCACGAAATGCCTGGGATACCAACCTGATCAAGGTTCGTCGATTGGCGCCACCGCCCCTGACCTCTGTTACCTCCCTTTCGGTCCTAACGAGCCTCCCCTATAGGTGAACCCGAAGCATCTGGCTGTCAATTGGGAAGCTGGAGGTGGTGGAGCTTTTGCTGTCATCCCGCTTGAGGAACGAGGGAAATTACCGGACCGCATTCCTCTTTTCCGAGGACACACCGCAGTAGTGCTCGACACCGACTGGTAAGCGCATTCTGCGCCAACACTGCCATCAAATCACATAAATAACAGTTTTATGCAGGAATCCTTTTAACGATGATTTGATTGCGTCCGGCTCCGACGATGGAAAGGTATAATGGCAAGCCCAACCAGTCTATCCAATTAGTGCTAACTGGGCTTAGGTCTTCCTCTGGCGGGTTCCAGATAACTTCACCGTTCGTCCCGACGTGGAGGCGGATGATGTTCAGGACATCGCGCCTGTTGGCAAGCTTAGTGGTCACCCCAAGTACGGAAAATTAAAATTCGCATTTGACGCTAGGGCGAAATATACTAATCACTCCCTGCAGGAAGATTGGCCACGTGCTCTTTAACCCCGCGGCGGAAAACGTTCTGGCAACGGCCTCCGGCGACTATACTGTGAAGATCTGGGATATTGAGGCAGGTGCGCCAAAGTTGACGCTGAACATTGGTGACATTGTTCAGTCTCAGTCATGGAGCGCCAACGGTTCACTTCTGGTCACCACTTCGCGTGACAAGAAGCTCCGCATCTGGGATGTTCGCCAGGAGAGACCTGCGCATGAATCTGCTGGACATTCTGGTGCCAAGAACAGCCGTTCCGTCTGGTTAGGCGAGCGCGACCGGATCGCGACCACCGGTTTCTCTAAGATGAGCGATCGTCAGCTGGCTCTTTGGGATATCCGTGCCGCCCGAGAGCCCATTAATGGCTTTAAGACTCTGGACTCCATCTCCGGTGTCTGCATGCCTTTCTGGGATGATGGCACCAACTGCCTGTACCTGGCTGGCCGAGGGTATGTCTCAAACCATCAATGCTACCCACTACCCGATCATCTTTACTAACCCATAGTTTTAGTGATGGAAACATCCGTTATTTCGAGCTTGAGAATGACAAATTCGAGTTCCTGTCAGAATACAAGTCTGCTGATCCTCAACGTGGTGTTGCATTCATGCCTAAGCGTGGTGTAAACATGCACGAAAATGAGCTTACCCGCGCGTTCAAGACTGTCAACGACGGCTACATTGAACCTGTCTCATTCATCGTTCCTCGCCGATCCGAGAATTTCCAGGACGACATCTACCATCCCACCATTGGCGTAACCCCCGCTATGAGTTCCTCCGAGTGGCTTTCTGGTAAAGAGGCCATTCCCCCCAAGATTTCCATGGCTAGTTTGTACGATGGCAATGGCCTCGAGGAAGTCTCCGGTGTTCAGGAGAAGCCAACTGGTGCCATAGATACGCCCTCCATCAAGGTTGATGAGCCCGAGCCCACAAAGCCCGAGCCTGTTGCCCCCAAGGCCGCTCCTGAGCCTATTCCAGAGCCTACCCCAGAGCCCACGCGCGTTGCCCGTCCCTCTCCGTCTATGAAGGAGCAAGGTGCCTCCATGGCCGCTATGGTAAACAAATTCGCAGATGATGAAGAGGAGACTGCTCCTGCTGAAGATGATGACTCCAGCTTCGAGGAGATTCCTAAGCCGGTTGAGCGCTCTGCCCGCTCTCCCGTTGCCGAAGCATCTTCTCCGCGCGTCAGCAGCCCTTTGCGCCCCCAGGAAACTGAGACCAAGCCCCAACCTGCCCCTGCTGTCACCCCTGTATGTTGCCGAACTCTACTCTACCTATCTCTTTATCTTGTTGTCAGAATGCTAATCGCTTTAATAGACCCAGACTAAGGCTCAAACCCCTGTCGCGTCATCTCCTGCCAGTGAGAACAGCGTGCCAACGACCACTGTTTCCAAGGAGATCGAGGAGATCAAATCACTGATCGCCGAACAAACCAAGACCATTGCTGCGCAGGCACAGCAGGTGCAAACATTGACCGCCGAAATCGAAGCCCTGAAGACCAAGTTGAACTGAGCTGTTCATTAGCATCGTTTGTGAATTGTCTCTTGTTTTATTCTATTTATGTCGTCACTACTGTGGCAGATGTCGTGGAGAGTCTCAAATCATCGAACTTTTGGCCGGGAGTTATGTTCTACACGTGTTGACGTATATGGTGATGCACTGCTGTACCTAGGGATGTGGATATGCGGTCTTCTCTTTTCTTATTAGCGGATTTGTCAATACATCGATCCTTCAAGTTCAGTAACCTTCTGCTTAATTTTTGTACTATAGTCTCTAAGATGTCTCTTTACGCATATTCCTTAGGGTACATGAAAGAGCCAGCCCAAGGACTGATATACATAAGTAAAGCAGCCAAACGTAGAAGAGACCCTTTGTAATAACGTCAAAAACAATCTGCTTCTCATCACCAGGCAGCTCTCGTGTGAGGGCTGCTGTAGCAGTAGACGCGGCAACGATCTCACTTGCCAGGTTAGATCCCACAGCCGCCATTAATCTAGCTTTCTTGACTGCGACTTCGTGGTTATAGATCACCGTACCAACAACGACGGAGATAGACGCCGCCAATTGCCGAACAAGTGAAAATGCAGCCGTAGCCTGACTCATCTCCGAAGTCTTTACATTAGCTTGCAATGCGATCAGCGTTGCTTGAAAGTTAGGCCCCAATCCAAGACCCACAATCATTTGATACAGCACGATGCGAGACCAGGATGCGTAAGGCTTCAGATCCAAATAGAGACCGTAGCCGAGAGTTGTGAAAAACATGCCAAAGATAATGACTTCGCGGAAACGGCCGGTCGATCGCAGATACCAGCCAGCTAAGCCAGACGATATAGCTAAGGCGCCTACCAAAGGCAGAAGAAGGACACCACTCATTAGAGAGCTTTCCAGAAGAACATTCTGGAGATAGACTGGGAGATAGAAACAGCCTCCAATGAATACAGCACCATGGCAGAAATTCACTAAAAGAAGCGCGATGTTCTGCCAGCTGTTGAAAACCGCTAAGGGTATAATTGGAGACGAGGGAAACCGCTCGTATATGCCAAAGATGATCAAAGCAACCACTCCGAACACAATTAGGCAAATTACTGTCGCGGAGGACCAGCTGAATTGATCGCCTCCAAATTCCAGTCCGAGGAGAAGCATGATCGTTCCAGCAATGACCAACGCCACGCCAATCCAATCAATAGTGGCCAATCCATCAATCAAGGATTTCTTTGTGGTGTCAATCTTGAGGAAGAACATCAAGAAAAGAAAAGCTACGCCCCCAACAGGTACTATGATTCTCATGTTAGTATCATATTCACTTCCAAGGTTGGGATGAGAAGATAGGTTGGACTAACAGTTAATATAGAAGCACCATCGCCAAGTCACGTATGTGGTGAAGGCACCACCAATTACAGGGCCAACCGCACCTGCGATAGCCCATGTCGCGCCAAAGATACCCAAGTAAGCAGAGCGTCTTTGCACATCGAAGAGATCGGACACGCAGATATTCGCCATCACGGTGATTCCACCACTACCTATGCCCTGCAAGGCACGGCCTGCGATCAACATTGAAACATTGATCGCCAATCCACAAATTAAACTTCCACCTAGGAACAGGATGATAGATGTGCTCAAAATAGGCTTTCGGCCCCAGATGTCACTTAGTCTACCCCATAAGCCTACCGACGATGCATTGGTCAATAGATAGGATGATGCGATCCATGAGTATGCAGAATCAGAGGCTTTGAAATGGGCGACAATCTCGGGGAGAGCAGTAGACACGATAGTCTTATCCAATCAGTCTTCACAGTTCTTACAAGCACAAAATTTTTTGAAGCAAAGGTTACTCACAATGTCCAATGCGGCAAGAAAGACAGACAACTGTGTATTGGAAGGCTTTAGCTCATGAAGATCTTTTCCAAAATTCGAATTCTCAACATACACCTAAGCCAAGCAATATGATCGCGATTCTTTGTTTGCTTGGACTGTCTTCATTTGTCACATTCTCTGCAGGAATGTCTTCATCCGCCAGCTTTTCGGTGTTCTTGTTAACAACACCTTGCTCCTCATCTTTGGCCTGTGCGCCAGCTGACAAACGATCCTCTTCAGCCGACATCATTAAAAGAGGTATCGAAGGGATAGAGCGCAAATATTAATATAAACCCTTTTACAAAAAAAACATTGTACATAAAAAGAGCGTAAAGTGATCTTAGATCATGACAAGAAGGGAAGGGAGCTGCTGAAGCCGATAAAGGGAGCCTCACAGTAGATATAGGGAGATCTGCTGAAGATCAGAAAAATGGCCACGAATTGCCGATACCAATGATTTGATCCACTACTCCCATAGAGGGGGAACTAGCTTTATCCAGTACGGCCCCTAAACTCGAATCGAGCGTTCCAACAGCGACTGATCTGGATACCACATGGCTGTGACATCATTCTACTCCACTCTCACCAATCAAAGAGTCTCGGTTGGCTGCTTTGGGATTAAAGCCGGATGCCATTCACCATTGAGATCGAGAGCTTACGCACATTTTAGCCGATAACCCCTTTTCGTCCAGGCGACAGCATAATAATTCGTTATGCTGCCAAGGTATACTCGGTACTTATGTGTATCCTTCTCCGCGGCTTTATTTAGAGCTTGATCTTGTATCAAGACTATTTATACTCCCTACATTAGAGAAATTTAGATATCTGTAGATCGAATAATTTAGAATAACCATCAATATTTTATTTGATTCAAAAGTTGTAAATCTACTATACTATGTATGCTTCAAGAAGATGGTTGCCAGAACAAACTCGTATACTCATGAGCCTAATACATATTGGCGAGTAGTATAATAAAAGACAGGCTGCAAAGAAGTCTATGGATAATCAGAATTTGAACCTGCGCGACATTGAATTAACATTAGATGAGCATTCCAAGCTCCATTTCCCTCACTGTCCACTTCCAGAAACAAGACCCTTAACACCGTTCAATCCTCCTACAGCGATATTCTTAGTAGATTCCGCGCCAGAACCAACAGTATCAACACCCTTCGCTCCAATACCTGTGAATGTTGAAGAGTCACCATAGGAGCCATCTTCATCCTTTCCATCTCTCTCAGCCCGGTTGATACCCTCCTTCGACATAAATTGTCCCACCGGCTTGAATAATCCCTTATCACCAAGCTGATTTCCCACGAGATTGTTCGTATCGTCTTGGATCTGATCAACCTGATCAATACCAGTGACCTTCGTTTTGGAGAGCGAATCTATGAAAAATTAGTCAGTCTCATCTGAACGGTTCAAGTATGTAGCTTGTCTAGATTAATGTAAGTACCTTTGGTTGCGTAGGAGGCTTTATTGTCACCCTTTCCAAACCATTTCAGATATTGGTCTTCAATCCATGGCATCCATCTTTGATATCCGTTGTTATATGCTTCTTGCAGCCATTCTTTGTAGGACTGGCTATCTTGGTCTTGAGAATTGGCGCTGTCCGCTGCAAAGGGTTGCTTGACCTGGTTCGGAGTGCTCATCTTGATATTTGTTGAGACTTGTGATAGTATTCAAGAGACTCTTCCTAAATACTAAAACAGGGTAGTAGGTATCTAATATATATAATATTTGGTCATGGAAACCGGTAATGATGCTTTTGTCATATTTAACTTCGTATAGATTAACTCGACACCCAATGACGTCAATGGCAGAATTGGGACCTGAGATGTCGTACACTGTGTGAAAATGATGAATGAAGTCACAAGGCTAGTTTTTATAAAATGTGTCATTTGAAGGTCTGTTCAATAGGCTGATTATTGATGTAGACCTACAAGGTTGTGTGTCCATGTGAATATACTAGTAGTCTAACCCGTTGCCTGGACGGGTTGTTGTGGGCATACATGCATGTCATGCATCTAAATGTTGTACACGCAAATTTCGATCCTCGAGACCCGCATAAACCTCAGGCTCATGCTTAGTATTAATTTGAAGATCATCTGGATGTTTAGTAGAGGAAAAGCTCCACATTCTGATGTTGGGTGACTCAGATGAGGAGTAAGCATTTAAGTTTCATCAAGTCTTTTACAAGTTGCAGTTTCAAGTTTGCCCACCTGGGCAGAAATACATGTTATGCTTGGGATAAAGATTTTTCATTCACGTTCTTCGAAATAGTAGAATCATTTTGATTCAAAAGTATGTACGACAGAGGCAATAAAAACCTCCGTCAGTTGGTATCAACCGGATTGTGTAAAGTAACCCAACCATCCATCAGGGAATAAATGTGATGCAAGAAGAGAAGAAATATAAGCAAATATGAAAATGCCAGACGCCATCCTGTCCCATGAAACTTTTATGGCACAAAATATTTGAGGAAATGCTGTCCTGACGCGGTTTAAAGCTCATCTTCGTATTTGTAATTGATGCGGCGGCCAGCCACCACACGTTCTTTCCGACTCTCGCGTCGGTGGCCAGATTTGGCTTGTTCACGACGCTGTTCCTCACGAAGGAGGCGTTCACGGTTTCGTGCCTCGCGCTCTAGTGTATGAGGATCTTTTTCGGGTTCGGGCGCGGCAGTGGGAGTCTCGCGTTCTTTGGTGCGATCATCGGTGCCACGCTTGACGCGTCGGGCCCGGGGATGAGAGGAGTGATCACTGTTGTTGGCGGACTCTGATCGATCACGACGGGATCTTTTACGGTCCTTACCACGATCTCTACCCTGTTCACGCTCGTGCTCACGGTCTCGCCGATTATCTCGCTCAGAGTCTCGATCTCGATCGCGGCGGTCACGTTCACGGTCACGGTCTTTAGCACGTTCACGATGGCGACTATCTCGAGTGCGGTCTCGGTCTCGGTCCCGATCACGATCTTCTTCCCGGCGACTGGGTCGATCTTTGCTAGTTCGATGAGCGTTTCCAATACGGCTCGCGAGATCACGAGGGTTGATCTTTGCTGATGTTTTTGAAGGCCCATTCGACCTGTCCTCCGCTATGGAAGCAAGGCGGTCAGCTTGGCGGCTGTCGCCATTCCGGGTTATGCTGCGGCTACGGCTCCGGCTCTGGTGGCGGCGCGATCGATGGGATCGATGACCACTTCGACGTTCCCGTTCTCGATCGCTGTCACGATGGCGGTGTCGTGAAGAACGTCGCGAGGAAGCTCCTGATGGTGAGCGAGAGCGGCCTTCTGTGAGACGCTTCACATCGCGGTCGCGACGACTTTGTCGATCCTCTTCTGGTACATGTGCACTAGGTGAGTGAGCTCGAGAGACCTGATTTTGTGCAGGGGAACGGGAACGGGATCGAGGTTCAGCCTGCGGGGGTTGAGATGGGGCTTTAGACTGAGACCGGCTTTGGGTTAGATCCTCTGGCGCATCGGTATTACTGCTGCACAAATTAGATATAATACAATCTAAGAACCTTGAAGGAATTGACATACCTTTGTTCAGGGCCCGGGGTGTTGCTTCCTATCGAGGGCCGTCCCTGATGGAAGCCTCGTTGCCGTAGAACGCTAGTATTAGGCAGTCCCTGTCTCATTGCACGTGGTGCTGCTGGCGCTCCTTCTACGCCAGGATTTCTTGGTTCCATGTGAGGTTGGGCCATTGGGCCACCCCAAAAGCCGCCCCCGCGGCCATTAGACATGGGTCCCCGCATATAGCCACCACCTCCATACCCAGGGCCCATAGAGCCTGGATAGCCAGCTGGCCCCATTGACGTGGACTCATCTAAACTGTCAATAGTAGGAATTCCCTGCAATTGTTCAGTATTTTTATCGGTGGACATGGCTTCTGGTTTATCATTCAAAAGTGTTTCATCGCCATCTGCAACCTGCTCAACGTTTGTGTTTTCATTCGCCTGGGAAGGGGGAGCGCCATCAGGGAGATCCCCATTGGTACCATCCATAGAACCGTTAGAGAATGGGCGATTAGGAAGGCCATGACTAGCAGCGTTGGCGAAATTGCCTTGGCCGTTACCTCCAAACCCTCCTCGGCCGGGTCCGCTATGGAACTGACCACGGCCCCGACCCCGAAACCCGCCACGTCCAAATCCTGTACCGTAGTAATTGGGCTGGTAATCCGCGTTAGAGGGGTAAGACATATTAGATCCGCCAAATGCTCCTCCATACGGAGGGCCCGAGGGATTTGCGAAAGCATTTGGATTGAATTTATCTTGGCCGCCTTGCCACATGTTCTGCTGGGAACCGTCCCATCCTACGGAACCATACATGCCCTGCCCGTCGTAATTCATTCCCATGTTCATGCCCATACCAGTCATGTTCATCCCATAATCTCCGAACATCCCCTGACTTGCGGCCATCGGGTCCATTCCCATGGGCATACCTGGTAGATACCATCGATTAGCGTGTCCAAGGGGCCAAAATATGAGAGTTCGAGTTGAATTACCTGTAGGGTTCTGAAAATTGAACATCGAATTGCCCATGAATGGGTTCATCCCGTTGAACATGCCATTTCCATTCCAGCCCATATTAGAAAATCCTCCTGCATTCATGCTCATGCCGTTCGGTTCACCCTGTTGAGGGGTTTCCTGGGCGGCGGGCTCAGTGGATGTATCGGGGGCTGCGCCGTCTCCATCGATGGGATGTGCATTTGTATCCGCGGAAGTTGCCGGCTCTGGGACATAGTCACCAACTGCTTCAACAGACTGCCGATAAAGGTTAGTACGTTTTGTAAGAGCAATGTGAAAAATTGGTGGCTCATACTTCAGCTATTGGCTGTTGTGTGTCTTGGCCATTGGCTTCCAGTGTATTTTCCGCTTTTTGCAAAAGGCCGCTCTCTGCTGCGGGATGTTCAGACGTAGGTTCTTGTGTCACTGGCGCCGCGAGTGCCTCCGCCGGCGCAGATTCTGTCAAAGTCTGGCCACTCGTGTTATCTTTGGGCGCTTGCTCGCTCTCCGCCGGGGTGGGAATAGTTGGTGTCGAGGTCGCGTTGGCCTGGCGTTCCTTCTCACGTTTCTTTTCCTCGGTGCGAAGGTATGCTTTCAAGGTTGTGCGCAGAGCTTTATTAGGCTTGCACACATCTGGCGAAACTGGTGTATGTGCGCAGACGGGACAAGTATCGGAGAGAGAGGTTTGGCCTGCAAGATTGACCTTTATTAGCCTTTTTCTCTTTTTTTTTCTTCTTCTTTCCTGAGCCGCGGGGATAAATGATGCAATTTCGACTTACAAGGTTCGCAGATTGACTGGTCGCAACATGGGAGGCGAAACGCATTCACCGCCAGCGTGTTGCAGATGGAACACCGCAGCTTCATGGGAATCTCATCCCGAGGTAGAGTGCTAGAGCCGGATTAGGTTGAAATGTGCCATGTCAGCCAACAAACCGAGACATACCTGGCGATGTCCATCAGACCAGCTGGCGGATCCGCCGCGGCCATGGAGAACGGTAAATAAGCGACTGAGGCTTTCCACACCTAAGAATTGTGGATTGCGGACCAAATGAAGCATGAGAAGAAGTCATGTAGAAAGTGGCCGTGAGCAACGCGATATGGAATTTAGTCGGATAAATAATCCACCGAGATGCACCCGATCGTTAGATGAGCGGGTATTTCCATTGTAGGGTTAGCGTCATCACTTTAGGTTTGGCAGTTTTACATGTGCATAACAAACTGCCCAGCTGGTTACTGATAATCTTTACGGTTATATTCAGCATTGCTAGTCGATGTGGCTCTGTAAGCTACATCGCTATGCGGATCCATTGGACTCCCCTGCCCAATCAAATCCACAAGTAGTATTAGCACAGCACTGGTGTCTTGAACTGTTTCCCTGAATTAATCAAGCGGATGTAAACTACTGAGGAAGCCAAAAATGAACCAAGTCTCAAGCTATTAATAGTATTTGGAGAACTATCAGCGTGTCCAATGCTTAGGTTTTCTCGGGCTGATAATATAAAATTTCAAGATTCGTGCTCTTTGCATCCCGATGTCTGCATACCAGTCCTAACCAGATATGTAGCTGCCTTTGTTGCTGCAACCTGAGTCAAGCGCCTAGTAGTACCTAGGTAGGTATCCGTATAGGTACATGCTACCCCAAAGATCCATACTACCAGGCATCACCCGCTGGGCACAACTGAATGACTTCAATAGCACATTGAATACGAATGTATCTGGCCCCCGTGTTATGGATGTACCCAGATGGAGCTTGAAGAGCATAAATTCTCTTAACAGAAGAGTCACGCGATTGCTAGTTATTTATTTATATTTCCCATAATATTGTCTCGGATTAGATCAAGTTATTTTTGGGTCCATCATCAGCGCCTCTGCGATACCATCTGGTGGTCTCTTCAGGGTTGGCCTCCGGACAGCAGTGTCGTCATAGACATGGGCCAAAGCTATCTAGGCGTTCTCGCCCTTCAAGAGGAGAGGGGAGGAAACAGGAATAGGGTTTAGGACGGAAAGAGAGGCAGGTCGAACGCGTCTATTGCATCATAGCATGAGTGAAGGATCAAGGGTGTAAAAAACAATGGGCTTGTGGGGATAGAATAAGGAGTTCTGATGATCGAGGGATACCAGATGTAGAAAAATAAAGAAGAAAAAACTAAATTGTTCTTGAATAAAGAAAAACACATAGATGATAAGGTCCGATCAGAAGATATAAGAGAGAAGGAAAGAAAAAGGTGAAAAAGAAATGGAGAAGGACTCGACAAGCTCCACTCGGGTCACTTTAAAAAGGTCCGTGACCGCCCCAAACTTCCCGTTCTTTTTCTTCCTCCAAACTTACCTCGAAACAAAAACTTACCTGTTATACCCGATGGGAATGACTTGATTCACTTGTTCACCGGCTACTGAATGCTACAGCATGACAGAGGACAACTATCGACCACGATCTCCCGATTTCTCCTCTCCTCCCAACCCCCCGCCCTACGCGCCGTTGAGCAGTCCAATAACACATCGCGTATCCTACGACGCTTCGCCGTTCTTCAATACCTACCAACCTCCAAGCTCGAGTCGCATCCCCCAGCAGTACGTCCCACCCGATCAGTTCGCCTTTCAAGACGAAATGGCACGTCGCTCATCACGCCTGCAGCCTGAGGACGCGCCTGTCCCCGAGCTCGCACCAATGCTCGCGTCCATGCCTGTCGCGCCCATGCCGGAGGAAGTCCCACAAGCCAGACCAGGCGCGGGCATCGAAGTAAAGACCAAATTCCCTGTCGCGCGCATCAAGCGCATCATGCAGGCAGATGAAGACGTTGGCAAGGTCGCGCAGGTGACACCCGTTGCAGTTTGTATGTATCGCCAATGACCCCGTCCATATTATAGGTGCGGTGAAATGCTAACATATTCGTCTTACAATTAGCTAAAGCATTGGAACTGTTTATGATATCTTTGGTCACAAAAGCTGCCCAAGAAGCGAAAGACCGCAACTCAAAACGCGTCACGGCTAGCCACCTCAAACAGGCCGTTGCCAAGGACGAGGTCTTGGATTTCTTAGCCGATATCATCGCCAAGGTTCCCGACCAACCAGCCGGTCGCAAGCACGAAGATGATGGAAGTGATCAAAATGACGGACGTCGGAAGCGTGGCGGACGCAAGCCCAAGGAGGAGAGTGACTGATAACTTCACGGAGAAAAGTCCAAATGATTCATGACGTCCTAGAATGGGATATGGCAACTGGCGCATGTGATGATCGGTGTGATGCTTATTTTTTCTGTTTTTAATTGTTTGATTGAATACCGGCGGTACGGTTTTCCAAAGGCGTTGGGTGGCTTTGGATTCGATTTAGGAGCGCATTTCCTTGTCAATAATTACTTTCTGCAGGCATAGTCCTGCGTGTTCAGTCCTTGGACTGACACGATCTTCCTTCAAACTGTTTTCATGTTCCTCGTAGACGTGATTACATGTATGGGCGGTTCTTCATCATATCGATATACTTCAATTTCAAGAACCCAATAGATCTTAACAAGAGGATCCGGCTAATGCGTAGTATCCGCTTTTATTGCTCAGGGTCATGCCTAAAATGTATATGGGCGTCACCCCCAACTTGAAACGAATGCCTGTAAGCGCCATAGGAACTACATACATAATTCTGTAGAATCATTATGTAAATTTTGATGACGATCTTGAATTTATTGATATTCCGCCTTCCTATTTTAGTATAGCTTTAAGATACATATGGAGACCCCTCAATATCACTTCCAAGCTAACTATGGCTATGGTATATGCCACCTCGGGCTGAAATTGCCGTCTTCAAGTGGGGGTCATATCCTGCGTAGCAGGCTCATTTCGCACTGAAGTAACGGAGGGATTCCAGATACTTACCGATACTTCTAATGACTTACAGTATCTTTCATTGTTTGTGCCCCGCATGCTGTTGAATGTGTTCTATTGTTGAGTTAGAACTATGCGCGGTTCACTTTCTCGTCTCCCCTGCATGATGTTTGCAGTAAAGTCAAAATTGAAATAATTACGAACATTCTCAATGTTAGGACATTTCAGATAGCCGAACGAAGCTTAAATCTTGATTGTGGGAAAATCAATTTCATAGATGAGCCTGGATTGCCGCTTGCCTATTGCCAGGGGTTGAGACGCCTGATCTGGTGGTGTTGCGGAGTCGATCGCCCGCGATACACGTTTCCACCCGAGGCTCCACCTCGACCTTCAACCCCGTCCACTTCACTCCTCGCTTCAGCGCGTGGGATGATGCTGCATGAGAATGGACTTTGTAAGTGCCCTACTCACAAAAAGAAAGGGTCAATTTCTGTGTCATTAACGGTTTTTAGTGGTCACGTCTAATCGGCGGCTCGCGCGCGTTGTCAAAGAGCTCCCGAGCGACCTCGCCCACCGAGAGGCTGGCAGCCTTTAAACGCGCATGCAATGCTCTTCAGGTACTTATAATTTCATGGCGACTGTTGCCCTGAGCTAACGAACCATTCAATAGCAAATATGGCGTTCAAATAATACCCCCTCTGGCGAACAACCCATCGCCCACGCGCGTGCCTATATCGAACGATTGAACTCAATCCTAAGCGATGAATCCCGAGGACCAGCTCCTCACCCCTGTGTGGCCTATGCCGCATCCTCACAAATATTCGTAACCGTGACGAAATTGGCTCTATCCTACTACGATGATGCATTGTTGCGCTCCGCCACGTTATTCTTCAACACCCTGATCGACGCCGAGGTGGACGGCGTGGTGGACAATCGTCTCTTTGCTCGCGCAATGGTAGATCTAGTCAGGCGGGCAGATAAGGCCTCGGACGAGATTGAAGGGAGATTAGTGGAATTATTGTTTGGTATTGCAAACAATATCCGTCTGCAACCTACTATCCTTCCCGCGTGGTTTGTGCCTCGAGCTACACCAATGGGCCAGGATGGGGAGCCACCAGCGTCGAGTGGAACGGAATTCGCAGGCGCCATGCGGAAGGATGAATTTCCGCTGTTCTATCTTTTGGTCGACTACGTACATAACGATGGTCGCGCAGGTGATTTCGCTCGGACGGGTCTCCTATATTTGATTGAGACGGCATCACGGTCAAAGAACTTAGAGAAATGGTTGATTGAAAGTGATTTGGCGACATTGATGGCTACCGGACTGGGTGCACTATACAGTCAACTGGGCAGGTGAGTAACCGCATTGGCATCTAAAGAGCCCAAATAGGCTAACACAATGCAGTCTGTGTTTCCCTTCGATTGATGAGGATGCACCTCATATTATCGCCCTCTCCGATCATGCCAACGAAGTCACAGCTCTCAAACCCGCGCTTAGCGAGGCTATGGATGCCTTCATGTCATACTTGCTGTTTTGGCAAGACACCATTGACCATTGCAAATCTGCGGAAGTTAACTACACCCTCCTGGATCATTTTCAGGTTCTCTTTCTTGAGCAACTTTTGTAAGACTACCAACCGATTCAATTTCCTTTTTCAAAAAGCTGATTAGTACAGATACCCTTCTTTATTAGAATCTTCCGATGTAGCTGGTGGCTCAACTGCGGCCGTGATGACATACCTTTGTCGCATCCTGGATTCCATTGATCAAGGTGAATTAGTTCACCGGATTTTGCATTTCTTACTGGCATCATCTCCTCCCCCAGAAGAGAAAATAGATATGTCGGCCAGTCGACGAAGATCTCTCAACGTACTAGCTGCGTTGGCCTCCGAGGCGGCCCAACCATCTCCTTCCCTCTTCAATCTGCGTGACCTTGCGCTCCTTGGCCTCCAATCATCCAATCGCCAAACCGTATTGGCTACCTTACGTCTTCTGAATGTCGTTCTTCAACGCCACCATCCTTTTGCCCGAGCACTGATTCACACGGTTCCTAGCAAGCCAGCTCAGCAGCGGACTGTTGGTGCATTCAATGCAGAGCTCGAACAACTCCTCAGCCTAGGTACATCTCTTGTTGATGAGCCTACGCTAAATGAATCGTATGATAACTACGTTTCGGATGCGACATGGGTGCTAGAGTCGCGCCTTTGTCTCCCCGTGTCTGCTGAACAAGCTGAAGATTCGGTTCCCGTGCCGCTACAACTTCAACAGGACGACCCTATCGTTCAAGGTCTGTTGACATGTGTTGATTCATTCTTCAGCAACAGTGTTATCGTCAATCTAGCGCTTACTGGAGTTCTTATGAGCCTGGCATCATCCCATCTATTCTCCCTAGACGGATGGGTGTTGGTTGACCCAGCCCACTACGATTTCCCTGAAGAGGAACCTTCTGATGAATTTGACCGCATCCGCCAGTCTTACTTGGTGCCTACATGGCCCAAAACAGCTGCGCCGACATTGACATCGGCACTTAAGAAATTGGTAGAACAAGTACACCAGTGGCAGCAAAATCTTCCAGATTTTGATGTCCTGGTAGCTGCTCGCCGTGACTTACTTCACCGAGATGAGCGTCCACAAACGCCGGGTCGATCCTCGGTAGTCTCTGAGGCCCCTGGTCCGGCGTCCGTAGACCGCTCACGTCCTTCATACCCCGGATCACCAGAACCTTCCATTCCCAACTCACGTGGCCAATCTCCCCAGCCTATCAACCCATCGGGATCGATACCTGGTGTTATGCGGGGTGAACCCTCTGTGCGCCCGATAGAATCTCGGGGGTCATCGATCTCCCGTGCTCCGGCGGCCGAGGCCTTACGGCAGCGGCTGGCCATGCCATTCCCCCCGGCTCCCGGACCACCCGCTACGGACGCCGTGGAGACTGATGCTGAAAATAGTGCCGATCATGGACCAGGATCAACTGTCACTCTCGGGCATGTTTTGACCAACGTAGTAATTCTATATGAATTTCTCCTGGAACTGTCTGCTGTAGTGCAGGCCCGAGGAAGCCTATTTGAAGAGGCGGGATATGTCTAATGTACATGTATAATCGATCCAAGTGATAGCTGATACTTATACATATAAAACAATGATACTGAATATATATTCCATTACTTCCAAGGCTATGAATAATCTCTTCAAATGGGTTGAATCTGTGTTTGTGTATGTTTATCACATCATCTAGTGACTTGACTGATAGTGACCCTCCTTGCGCTATAAATAGTGGGGCCGACCCAGGCCAAGAGAGCGTGACCGTACCGCTTGCGACGATTGGACACTTTTTGTCCGCGTGTTACACATGAATAAGCCCCCCGAAGCTGAGATCGGAGGAGCCATGTGTTCTCTTTCCCTTTTATCCTTCGATTGTCCATATTCTTTATAAATATATATACTTCGGAATGCCCGCCCAACATGTCTCCGAAACATGAATTGGATCGCGAGGATCGCGAAGACGCTCCCTTCCTCGCCCCCGAATCTCCGCAATCACCACCCGCCCCTGGCCGTGTGCACCATGACGAACCGAAGTCCCACCAGCAAACGGATAACAATGATGCGGCAAAAAAGGTCGGATTCCGACTGAAGGTCACACTGTTTACCCTCATTCTTGCGGTCGAGATCGGGTTTGCATTCATTGAAGGCCCCATGGTCCGGATCTTCGAGTCTATCGCATGTCGACAATGGTATCTCACAGCCGATCCGAGTCAAATCGGGGCCAATGGCCAGGTTCCAGAGGAGATGTGTAAGGGAGCAGAGGTACAAGCAGAATTGGCTGCAGTTAAGGGCTATCATATGTTCTTTGATGGGTTGCTATGTATGATTGACTTGATAATATAAACTACGCTGGCTTTCTCTGACCACATTGCAGGTGCCCTTCTAGCCATCCCATATGGTCTGCTGGCAGACCGACAAGGTCGCAAGTCGACTTTAGTTCTCGGTCTCCCCGGCTTTTTGCTCAATGCAATGATCACCTTTGTCGTGATGTGGTTCTCCGATACCATCCCCCTACGCGCAGTCTGGCTGTCCTCCCTGGCTTGGTTGCTTGGCGGCGGCCCGGTCGTTGCATTTGCCATTATTTGGACTATGATGGCCGATGTAACGACAGAAGAAGAAAGGTATTTATCACTTGTGATTCAGCACTATATACAATTTGGGTTCCCGAACTAATAAATAATTTGCCATTCAGAGCAACGCTTTTCTTCCAATTCGCTATCGTATCCATGGGAGTTGATTTCATTTCAAGTGCTTTTAGCTCTTATCTGATGACATTGAACCCATGGATTCCTATATTCATTGGATATGGAATCGTCTTCCTCGGGTTGATGCTGATTCTGGTGCTTCCCGAGACTAAGCACGTGAGGCTATCATCGAGTAAACCTGAACCATCGAGTGTTGAGCTATCAGACTTCGTGGATGAAGACCCTGAACATAATCCTCAAAAGATGGGACGCAGGTCATACCATGACGAGAGCGACGTGGAAATGGGCTCCGATCATGAGGCGCACATGACCTTCAGTTATCCTGCCCCGGACACATCACTTTGGGGCAAGATACGCGCCCACTACCAATTTTATGTCCAGCCATATCTGTTTATATTAAACAGAAAGCCCGTTTTGCTGCTCTTGACCGCATTCCTGGTCTACCGTCTCAGTCGTGGCTCTTCATGGTTCCTAACTCAATATGTCTCGACGCGGTACCATTGGACACTAGCACAGTCTAACCTTCTTGTATCATTCCGGCCTACAGTATCTATTCCGGTGTTTCTGTTTGGCCTTCCCTGGCTCAAGAAGCATTACCTGGACCAGAGACGCTCTTCCACGGAGAGAGACCTTTGGCTCGCTCGAGGAAGCGTCCTCTGCTTGACTATCGGTACATTAGGAATTGGACTCTCGCCCAACGTCGGGAGTCTCATTGTTAGTCTGATTGTTCAGACTTCTGGCTCGGGGTTTGTCTTCCTGACTCGGTCTATCATCACTACACTCGTGGAGAGAGACGAGACCGCACGTTTGTATACGGTGATTGAAATTCTTCAATCTGTGGGTAACGTGGTAGCCAGTCTATCGATCACAGGAGTATTCCAAATTGGTCTTCGCATGGGTGGTTTCTGGGTCGGACTGGCTTGGATTATGACTAGCACTTTGTTTTGCATGGTTGCCGCTGCCATTTGGTGGTTTCGACTACCTTCCGCACCGCACGTCCCGGATTTCGTGGTTGGTGAATTCAATGATGGCGAGGATTGAGCATTCTGCATCTAGATCTTGTAAAGTATAACGCCTTCCGCCATTGCACGGTGTTCCAGGAGTGAATATTTTTAGCCGTTTCATCGCATATATAACATTCATTACATTGCATAATTTGAGTCACGAGTGTTTTGGAAACCTATCATGTAAGACTTCTAATTGGAATCTTAGAGAGCTGTGTAGATTATTTTCGAAACGGCGATGCAGATAAGCGATCTACATGTACTATACGTTATCTTTGATTTGGCCCACGGTTCTTTAGCCTCGTAGTCACGTGGCTCTCACATGTAAAGCTCCCCCAACTTTTTGGGAAGGTGCGACTCACCCATTCTCGAGTCGTCCATCTCCACACGGCAAGAGCGATGGAGAAGTTCTCCCAGTTCCGGGATCGAGGTATGTTCATCACGGACTTCTCTGCATTCTTTCCCCAGGGATCTTTACCTCACTATTGCCACGATAACTTACATCTTCTCAGGCTCGGGCATCGCACCCTTCCTACCAATCCCCACCGAATCCCTCGGCATACAGGCCCCTCTTAGAATATTCCTTTTCTGTTTTCGCCTACCGCTGTTCATTTTCGTGACATTCGCATACTTTGTCATCCTCCAATGGCTTCCCATTGGATCGCTAGGGAAGAAAGCCGCCTTATGGTGTATACTAGGTGTCCCGAGTATTTGGTGGATTGATCTACAAGTAGACGGAGTTAAGAAAGGGTATGTTACGTATTCCATTAGATCAACGAAGCCTGAAACTAAAAATTCCCCTCTAGCTCGCTATCAAAGCACCAGAATGCTCGCCTTCCCCAACCCGGATCCGTGATTGCCTCGTCATTCACCTCACCCATTGACGCTGTGTATCTGGCCGCTATCTTCGACCCTGTCTTCACAGCATCATACCCAAACACCCGTCAAGTCGAGCGCATCTCTCTCCTTCAAGCCGTTTTTCGCGCCTTCTCAGCCCCCTCAACCCAGCCGGAACCGGGTACGAAACTGGTCGACGTCGATGCTTTGGTGGAGAAGTACCCTAATCGCCCCATCGTTATCTTTCCCGAGTGCACCACAACCAACGGCCGAGGTATTCTTCCGCTAAGCCATGCATTGCTCGGTGTGCCGTCAAAGACAAAGGTGTTCCCTGTCAGTTTGAGGTACACCCCAGTTGATGTGGTGACCCCACTTCCTGGCAGCTATATTAGCTTTCTTTGGACTCTGCTCAGCAAGCCTACGCACGGTATCCGAGTCCGAATCGCTGAATGTGTTCTGAACACTCGAAGTGCGGTCGATGCGCCACCTGCGCGATCAACTCGCCAGTCCACATATAACTCCAATTATTTGGATACGTTGGAGCAGGATGCAGCTGACGGTGGCGTGACAGCGGGCGAGAGGGCATTCCTTGAGAACGTCGGGGAGTCTCTTGCTCGCTTGGGCCGTGTGAAACGGGTTGGACTTGGAGTGAAAGAGAAGCAAGAGTTTGTTCGAGTGTGGAGTAAGACGCGCAGTACGTGGTGATTTATTTACACTGTGGTGGGTGCATGGCTATAGATCGAAGAAACGGAATTTATGATCAGACGACCACTGTCATTACTGCATGCGTGAAGAACTCATGTGTTAAAGTGATTATATTCAACCTTAGAAATGCACCTCAAAGTCTTTGCTAAGCTAAAGTAAATTAAGGTTTGAGCGTACATGTAGCGTCGGCGGACCATCCATTCCCCAACGTCACCATGCATGGCTCCCGGGGAATAGTGCTCCCTAGCTGCTTCTTGTGAATACAACCAACAAAACTAGAACTCCGAAAACCGGGTCTCTGAAAAGTACTAGTCGTACGACAAGGTAGTCAAAGGGTTTGCCCCATAACTAGACCTATACCAAAGACCCCTTAACCGCAGGAGAACCCATATCACAGTAAATATCAGAAAAAAAGTATAGAGGCGGTCATCGGCGTGGCTTTTCTCTTGCAGAATCGCGACCCAAAATGTCAATCCGCCTAGCGTATAGATCCATCATATGCATGAGAGGATCTCCAAAAACCACATTACGTAGATCCAAGTCGGTGATTCCGTATGCCCCGACGTTCTGCCGGGGTGGAAGAGGAGGAGCGCCGTCATTGGAATTTTTGACCGGATAGAATGCCTGCAGTCGATTACTAGACTCGGGCGTTTCATCCCGAAGAAGAACCATCCGACCTGCCGTAGACAGTATAGCCGCAGGAACAGGCCAAAGGGTATCTGACCTGGAATTTGTGTTTAAGTTGAATGCCAATACAGAGCCTGGTGGTGGTTTGGCATATAGATCCAATAAAGACAAGAAATATCCTTTCTCGGCGCGACAGACCGGATCTCCTTCATTCACAAAAGAGAAGAACATCGATCTAGAACTCGCACTCGCAGGGCGAAGGAGCGGTCGAAATGAAATCGGGGGTGCTCCAAAAGTAACGCAGTGTATGTGCTTGAAGCACCCTCGTAAATGTATCAATTCAGACTGAGCAGTAGCAGAGTTTGATAGTAGGTGTAGATATAGAAGGCTGGCTACTGCGCCTCCGGCAGAGTGGCCGGTGATAAGAAGTGAGTAGGACATGCGATTGGGGTCTTCTTCAAGGAGTGCACGCAATCGAGCAGCAACTGGAGCAACCATTTTACGGGCGACGGATAAAAATCCAGCATGGCAAAAATTGGAGGAGTCATCTAAAAAGCCGTTCGGTGATACAGGTGCCATATTCATGTTGACGGTCCAGTCCATGAAACTCTGGGTGCCTCGGATGGCGAAAACAATAGTGTTCATGTTGTCGACTGGCAAAGACTTTATCACCATCGCTTTTGTACCATTGCGCCAATCGGACTGGACGTATGAGCTCCGTTCCCGATTATTGGGCTTGTCGTAGACTCGACGTGAGTATTGGGCGGCAAGCTGAAGAAGTGGATATGTAGCAGGATAACTAGAAAGAGATTAGAAAGTTTCTTGCTTGTATTTATTCTTCACATTCCATAGAACTTACAATTTGATAGGTGTGAGGCTCATAGGCATCTGTGAGTTTGCATATAAATAAACCTTGGAGAAATAATCGGTTGAGCGCTCTGGTTTCTGTTTTCCACTTTGACTAGACGTTCGATCCTTATACTTTGATCGAAGTGGAAGAGCGCATGCAGCAACTGACAATATGGGATTGCGTCAGCGATTAAGCGCGAAGTATATCTGTGCTTCAAGACATACATACCAAGCTCATTTTCTCGTCCACAGAAAACACCTGAATCAATAGAGGTGATTACTTGATCCAAAAGTCTTGATGTCGGTTCATGTACGTTCGGTGCCCCTCCAACACATTGGAAAATTAATGTTTCCAAGTCTAAGACTGTAGCATGTGCCTTTTGGGTGGCATGGGATAGTAGATTCCCCACTGATGCGTTCAATCCGGAATACGATGTCCATGTCGCACGATTCAATGCCGATGGCCCTGTTTGCGAAATCTGAGTCTGCGGCGGTGGGATAGGCACAGGACGGGGAGGAAAGCGACCATGATTAGTTTGTGAAGTCGCACGGCTCTGTCCGTTTGGAAGTTGAGGCATCGAGCTCGCAACTGGGATACCCTGGGTAGAATATGCACCCGCGGGTATTTTGTAGTCCAGTTTGTGATTTTGAGTAGCATGCTCTGTTTTGCTTGGCGACTGCCCCGGCCAATGGTAAAAACGCCGTTGCTTAACTTGTTCTGGGGGCATGTTGAGAACGCAGCGAACAATTTGCTCCTGGAAGAAGGGGGGGGGGGGGGGAAGAGCCGATGAGAGAATAGACCCTCAGAGATTGGGAGGTTGGGAACCGCTTTTCAAGCTTCCACTAATGTGAAGAGGCGATACATATTGGCCAGTGATAGATACATTCGAATAGTATTCAAGCCAAAATCTCAGCTTGTCCTCGGCTAATGGCTCTGGTATGAAGCTCACTTCACATGTTATGAGGTAAGAAGACTGCACGAAAGTGATAGGCCACGGCGTCTGGTGCACAGCCTTCGTATTGGAGAGAGTTCGAAAGTTGTGTTTGCAAATCAGGTCGACGGGTGACCTGCAGACCAATACTTGTCTCGGGTAGGCGCCTATGAGAAAAGGTCAGTGCGTACTAGTTCATGCATCGATGGATGTAGGTTGAAAAAGAAAGTGGAGAAAGAATGGATAGAACACTCGAGGTACTTTAAGATAAAAAATATAGATGTACCACATGATTGATGAATATCGAAGGTTGGTTCCAAGGCTTACGATTTGGATTTTGAGGGATCCCCTGGGCAACTAACTACTAGTAGTTGGGGTGAGTGCTCATAGCATTTTAGCGTCCTCCTAATACTACCCGTGGGACATCGTCAGCATCCGAGAACCGCCCACTGTACTTCCAAGGTTAAACAGGCAGTTGCCCAGATGGGGTCCCCGCACTTTAGTACTAGTATATAAACCCGCGGGTATGGAGCATGATATCTACATACTATATGTAAAAGAAGGAAATCTGAAAGTCTTGCTAAAAAGTTATAGATAACTTGAAGTTACTACCTACCAAGGAAATGTTTGCAACTGTCACCACTATAGTAGCCCCTGAAGGTGTGTGTAAAACTCCGTTGTCACAGAGGTATAACCCCAGCAGAAGTATATCGTTCGAAGCAAAGCAAAAATTGTAGAGAGAAATGTAGTTAATTGGTTCTGGTTAAGTTTGCCTCAAGGTTTCGCAGGCAATGTATAAATGGGTATAACAGTTGGTCTAGCCACAGAAAAGATAATCATAAAGAAGAGAATAACAAAAAGAAGAAAAGTAAAGAGAAAGGAATCAAGACAGCCATGATTGATGGTGAACAAGTATCACGAAAGAAGATATCACGAAAGAAGATAAGTTAGTAATGAGGAAATAGTAGTGAAGATGTATGTGTGGGTGGGAAAAGGAACAAGACGAAAGACGAGATAGAAGAAGGGCAATAAACAAAAATTCAATGTACACGCGAGACCAGCTCTACGGCACTTCCTTGTCGCCTCGTTTCAAACCATCGGGGACATCAATGGCATCATGAACCCAGGGGATAGCGGCGATTTGATCAAGGGTTTTGCGGCGAGTGTTGCGCTTCAGAAGACCCTCCACGCAATCGCGGGCGCCACCCAAATCCCGTCCTTTCTCAGGGTCCCATTCCTCATCCTCATTAGCATAGCGGTACCAGCTCCATTCGACCCGTGCGATGCGGTGAGGTGTTCGAGCCCGAAGTTTGGCAGGATCGCCACGAGTACCGGGAAGAACATCAAAGGGAAGACGATTCTCCATAATAGCGTACAGTAGCACACCCAGAGCCCATGCGTCTGTCGCACGACCGTCGTAAGGTTGACCCATGAGGATTTCGGGGGCTGCATAGTCTTCACTGCCACACCGAGTCTGAAGCAATGGGCTTTCGGGGGGCTCTGGTATGCGTCTTGATAACCCGAGATCACTAAGGGTGACAACTGCTCGATCATAGGTACGCCAGTCTTTGACATCCTCCATGGCGTGAATTGGCATAGTCAACAAGACATCTGACAAACACTGTTAGTTAAAGATGGGTGGTTTGAGAGGGAAGCAAACCATACTTTCTAGCTTGATATCTCGATGCACTATGTAGTTTGCATGTAGATAGCGGACTGCGCTGAATAGCTCCGCAAAGATGCGTCGAATCAGACCGGGTGACGAAGGCCGGGTCCCTGAAGTAGCAAATTCAAAAAGGTCACCCCCAGGACAATAGTCTAGGACCAACAAAGCGCGTTTTTCATCACTGCCAAACGCTTTCAATTGAACAAGTGATGGATGGTTCAAGGACTTGAGGATTTCCACCTCACGCTTCAAAGACACTTCCAATCGCTCCTGGTCAGCACCACCAGCAGGGCCATGCTCAATTATCTTAACAGCCACGAGTTTCTGGGTAGCCATGGGAGCGATAGTATTGGCAGTACCATCTTCAGAGGGAGATAAAGGTGTCCGAATAGGTTGTTCAACACGTGCTGCCAAGCTCACTTGACTGAAAGTTCCTTGGCCCAAAACTCGTAACTTGCGATAGATACGAGCTTGCTGGGTGCGTATTGACCGAACGGAGTAGATCTCATCCGAACTGGAAAGCAGAGCAGGGTGTTGAATGACTGGTTCCGTATCACTGTCCCCATAGCCACTGCCACTGCTGCGGGGCGGACTCGGAGGGCGAACAGTAGGCAATGCAATGCCTCGATGGACAGCCAGATATTGTTCGCGATGTAGGCCCGTTGATTTTGAATCAGAGCTGGACGACGGAGCAATGGTAGGACCCGTCCCAGAAACAGCAATCGGCCGGGGAAGTGACATACGGCCTTGTGGCGCATAATCACTCAGGCTGCGATTGCGAACATGCTTAGTCGGCGAGTCGTGGCGTTTCCGATTGGCGATTGGGGACTCTTGTCCCAAATCATTAAGCCCAGTATATGACTTTCCGCGGGATCGATAAGCCGGGGGGCCCAGCATCTGCGAGGAATCACTCAGTCGCAAACTGGACCCACTCCGTGAAGCTGTCGAGGACGTGCGCGATAAGGACGGTAGTTCGCCTCGGCGCCAAGGTGAAGCCCCGCCGATTGGAGAAGGCAGCGGAGTGATATCCCCCATGGCATTGAGCTGCGGCGAGGAAATGAGAGAGGCGGGCGATAGAGATCCTGCGCTGGAGATTGGTGGGGCAATGAGGGCGCGTAAACTGGGAGTACGCCGGGGATAGCTGCCGGAGGATACACTGAGCGAGGCTAAAGAATCGGATTCACGATGCGAACTGGTGGGACGATGGCTAGACAGGTCGGTCCGAATCTGCAGAGAAGGAAGTGGCGATACAGGCACAGGCACTGGCATCGACGCGGAAGGCGCATGATCTGCGTGGCTGGCTTCAGCCAGATCTGGCTCGCCGCTCACATTGATTAGACTTCGAGTGTCATGGTTATTGATTGCAGCCACATCGCGGCCATCAGCAAATTTCAGAGCCAAACCAGACCTTTCGGTCGCCCCGGACTCAGTGGCCACCATTGATTAGCGGAGATGCGGGGAATGTTGTCGCAAACGGCCGCAATCGAGCGTAAAAAGATTGGACGCGTGTTTCAGCCTCCAATGCCGAAAATGTCTTAGCGGTATGGGAAGAAGACCCGTTGAGGGTCAACGGTCTAACGTCTTCTCCCGTATTAGGAAGACCAACATGCAAAAAAGCAGTAGTGGGTAAGTTAAATAAGAATTCCAGCAAAGGAAAATCAGGGAGGAGAGAAAGAAAAAAAACCACGAGGGAAAACAACCGAGATGAATCAATGACGATCGCGAGAAAAATCGGGGGCGAACCAGTCACGGTCAGCTGACGGGGACATTCAACACCCCGCATTCGGAACCAAATCATAACCAGTGTGTTTACTATCTTTTTTTCCGTACTATTATTAGATCTGCGGCATATCTAGCATAGCAAATAAGATCACCTCTTTCGGTTGAACTCGGTTTTTGGGGTTTGTTTTGTTGAGTGGCAAAGAGAACTAGAAATCTAGGCTTTGTTGTCGTGGCTGTGTTACTATAGTTTAATCACTAGATCAAACCAAAATGCCACGATGGTTGAATTATAAGTCTTACTCGATATCAAATCCTGTACCGAATTGCCTCAAGGGTTCTTAAGGGTATTCCCGGAGATGACGAACAGCGGATCTCCGGGCCAACCTCCCTCGGATTACTCCCATGAGCTACCCGGGACCATTTTTCTGCATGATGTTGGGGGGCTGGGGAAAAGCAAACAAGGAACTATGCACGTACACTGCATATCTATACCCTGCTGCTGATTGGAAATTGGTTGGTGCTGCCCCCGGGGGCTCCACTACGGACGCAGGGGCCAAGCGCCCAATGCACCTGGGCCGCTGAGCGCCATCGGGGAGAACATTCGGAGACAGAGCTCAAGCCATAATGCCCATAAGTTCGTTTATGCCTTCGATCTATGCTCATTGATAAATTCAACTATCTACAAGTTATTTAGCAGTATACTGGGATGTTGTGAGACTGAAGCTGCATTGGTCATTTATGGACTCCCGCGATCGAACACGGCGGTTTACTTTTCATGGCTGGAGATTAAGTACTGGGATACCTATTAAATTCACAATTGGAATAACAGTAATTTTTTCAAAAAAAAAACTGAAGAGCTAAAGGAAATGACCCGATTGGTCGTACATGGAGATCTGAGCTAAAAAACTTACACCTAGACACTGGCACACGACTTGAAACCTTCGAATTGTCCAATAAACATGATAGCATGTGATGTTTTCGACTTCTTTTAAAAGTTTAAGTACACATTGTCTTAATTATGGACACCTAGAAACGATTCTCCGGTAACATGAGTCTTCCTGCTACTTCAAAATATGCCCCTTCAGCCTCACAAATGTTTGTTCCTTGCACCCAATAACCCTTTCCATTGGGGGACTCTGCCGCTGCCGCTGCAAGAATCGCCCATGCAACATCCTCTGGAGAGCTTTTCAGGGTGTGCGGCTGAGTTGTTGCTTCAAGCCCTTCAACCATAGAGGTCAAGGTCAACCATGGTGCAATCCACGATAAACTGATTCCCGCCTTAGCAACCTCTTCAATTTGAGCCGTGCTGCGAACCAACCCCAATACTGCATGTTTGCTAGCAGCGTAGAGCGGTTGTGAGGGGATCGGCATATAAGAGCCCGCAGATGCAGTCACCACAATGCGACCTCCCCTAGTTTGCTTCATATGGTGTATGCCGAGTTTGAGCCCAAAAATAACCGAGTTCACATTGATATCCAGGAGCCGGGTCGATGGGCACTGGAGTGAAGATCCATCGCTTTTGCTAGGCTCATCTGCCAAGTAATTATAGCGGACTTGGCTATTCATTTCACTATGCCTTTCTGGGGCCATCGACTGTAAGAGCGCAACTTCGGGATTAACAGCTGCGTTACAAACGAGAAGCGCAATTGGACCCAGGGTCTCTGTTACTCGCTTAAACAGTGCTATTTGCTCATCCCAGTCACTCACATCACAAACATGGTACGTTGAGCTTTGGCCAATTTTCGTGCATGCTTGTTGCAGATCGGCTTCCTGCAAGTCGACCAGCACCACGCGAGCTCCATGTTGTGCAAGGAGGGAGGCTGTAGCGAAACCAATGCCTCGCGCTGCTCCAGTAACGATAGCAACCTGGCCACCCACCAGATTTTGGATGGTCCTTTCGTCGGGTCGAGGGGTAGATGCCATTGTGGTATAATTCAGATATGAGTATGAGTTTGAATATGGTAAACTTACTTTCGAGGGACTCGCGATTTATAAGGTCATGCGGGTCCACGCGGCCCCGGCAACTCCGTTTCCCGACTATTGTGATCGATTCCTGCAGCCGATGCTGCCGTGGTTTAGCCGATTCGATTGGTCTAATGAATACAGGGAAATGAACCACAGTTTCATAAATTTCCCTCCTGCCCCACTATTGATTCACACTACCAGGAAGAAAACGATGGCTTATCTTCTTTATTTACAAAATAGACAAAAGTATGATGCAATCAAAAACTGGTCATTGCCTTCTCCCTATTCGCAATCGCCCATTTCGTAACGCTTATGGAAGGTGCCATAGCTTCAAAGCCATGTGGAAGGCCTGGATACAAATGACACTCCACCGGGATATTCGCAGCTAAGAACCGACGTGCATATTGCATCCCTTCATGCACAAATATATCAAGTTGTGGACAATCCAGATACAACGGTGGTAGCCCGATCACAGATTCCACCCTAGCTGGCGCTGCATAAGGATCGACGTTATCAGTTCCAGCATCGGGGCCAAGATACGCGGTCCATCCTGTCTTATTGTCAATTTCATCCCAAAAAGCCAGCTGGCCAGCATGATTGGCATTAGTCCGATCGTCAATCATCGGATAAATGAGAATCTGTTTGGCAATGGGTGGTTGAAGGGCTTTATCGCGAGCCATCAATGTCAGCGCAGCACAGAGTCCACCACCGGCGCTCTCCCCCATAACAGCTATACGAGCTGGATCAATAGATAGTTGCTTCGAATTGGAGTAGAGCCATTGAAGCACAGCCCAACAGTCATTTAGCGGTGTTGGATAGGGGTGCTCGGGAGCCAATCGATAATCGACCGTAAAAACTTGAACTCCAGTGTTCGAAACAGATCGGACATGAGGCACTGAGCATTGTTCCGCGTTTAACGAAATATAGCCACCGCCGTGTATATGGAGGATAGCCGGCTCGCCATTTTCGCCAGGCTGATCCCGACGTCGGAAATGATGAACAGGGACTTGAAACCCATCATCACATGAAACATGATGGACTATCCTCTCCATATTATCAGGAATAGGCGGTAATGGGTTTGTCATAGATCCTGTCATCACACGTCTCGTATTCACATCATGTAGAGCGGGCTTACTGAACTGAGCCAGTTGCTGAAGCATGGGCGCTGCCTCATCGAGGAACTCCGGGTCATACTGCAAAGACATTTTGAATCGGGAAGATGATCGAATAAGGTATGATAGCGTACTGGTCCAACAATCTAGCATCCCAGCAAGAGCATCACTTTTTCGGACATTTCCATGTCGCACATCACAGCCATTTTAAGCACTCAACCCACACCGGCTGGCATGTTTCCGAGCCGGACTCTAGAGAGTTCTCTCGAAATTTTCCAATCATTCCAGCTTGTTTCTGCTTGGACTTTGCCATTTGGATTCGGAGTTTGTTCAGGGTCACCCAACGTGGACGGAGTTGAGACTTCCGGATCCGAGGCGGCGGTTAGATCCACTACTATATCCACATTGAATGTGGAGACGGGAGCCTTAAGGAAGCTAAGAGCGAGCTCCACAAACCCTATGTAATCATGCTAGGTCAGCGCTTGTAGCTTAAAGTGGATATTAGCATTTATGTCGTATTAATGTTTTATTGTTGTTCCTAGCACCATGCAAGTCACATCTCACCGGCAAGTTTGGTTTGGTGTGGATCCCGGGACTTTATACTCGCTTCCGAGGTCGGATACATAACCTCCATACCACCAAAGTCGCTCTGCATTTCCTAATGCAGAATTGTTACGCCCATAGTTGTGAATTCTCCAGGAAGCCAGAGCACATATCTAACGGATATCCAACCAAAACAGTCACATATTGCGCCACCGACCGGAAGCTACCAAATATCAATTACAACGGTAGACAAGTACACTATCCGAAATGTATTCTCAGCTGCCTAGTTTCGACGATCTACCGCCTGTTGATGGTATGCCTCAAGGCTGTGCGTGGGGTATTTTTGACAAGGATGGGGAAAAAGATGTTTTTGGGACACTTAATCTTCTAACACCTGATCTTGTTAAGGCTGCGGCCGCAGAGGTGCAGCATGGAATTTCGATTTCACTGAAGTGAGCAGAGACTAGTCTATACTGATTGACCAATTTAATTTTGCTAATTAGTCTATTCCAACTTGAAGTTGGCCTCTAGGTAGCGTCAAGGTTCCTGGGCATTTCCGGAAGGGCCTTACGCATAAAGTATTCAAACTTGAAGATAAACAGACTGATTTACATTATGGATTTGATGATGAGGTAAGTTAATAGCTGCCCTGAGCCATATGTGCATAGCTCATTTTCACTAGGTAGAATTCAATACCCAGGCCAGCAGTCAATGGGATAGCCTTTGTATGTTTTGTTGTATGCATGAGCCTTGCCGGAACTGACGTATCTTTAGGCCACTTTCTGCACATACCAACTGGACAAGCATATAATGGCGTGAAACCGACATGCGAAGAAATGCAGGGGACCTATCTTCAAAAACAATATATTCCCACGCTGGACCGTTAGTATTCCTCCATACTTTACCTGTCAACAAAGAAGATACTAAATAGCTCAGACTGGCACGACCGTGGCTGTGTTGTAGCACGAGGTGTGCTGATCGACTTCAAATCCTACGCTGAGGCCAAAGGAATTGAATATTCCGTTTTCTCGGGGTTTAGAATTGGAATATCTGATATTGAGGCCGTTGCATCGTTTCAAGGGGTCTCCTTCCGACCTGGAGATATCCTAATAATTCGATTTGGCGTAACAGAAGCGCTTGGAGCGATGAGCGGGGACGAACAAGCAGCTGCCATGGCAAACCACCACGCCTGTGGAATAGAAGGAAGCAAGGATATGGCTCGGTGGCTCTGGAATCAGCATTTTGCTGCAGTTGCCAGTGATAATGTGGCTGTGGAAGCTATGCCCCCTCTTGTTGACGGCGTGGAACAGCCACTGACCCACTTGATCTTGCATCAGTGGTGTCTAAGTCTTTTTGGTCTCCCGCTGGGTGAGCTTTGGTATCTTAAGAATCTCGCGGATCAGTGTAAACCTCTGGGAAAGTACACATTCCTTTTGACGTCTTCTCCACTAAATGTGCCAGGTGCAGTTGGTAGTCCACCCAATGCCCTGGCTCTACTGTGAAGCGAGACATTTTTTATGTGCGATCCTCGAAAGGGATAATATAGAAAACTGGCTTTCTAGGTAAATATGACTTATAGTTTTGACTATTTATTTTCATCATGACCAGCGCGAAGAGTGAAATTACACTGTATTTTTCGTGAGTGCGCCCTGACATGCTTTTCTCCAGTCAATCTCCCGGATGCCCCAGAATATCAAATGAGTTATTGCCGGACTCAAACACAACAATACACATATAGCGATTAAGATACCCAATAAAATTGACCTAATTACAGCCTGCACTCGTCGGAGATCAAAACAGGTACACAAAACTAACATGTTCGCGAGCGCCAGCCCAGCAACACTTCCGCCCACGATGATTACTTTGAATGGGGCTATTTTGGGGCTTCCGACAGCTAAGTGGATGTGTAGAATCCTTCCCAATCCTCCAAGGCATTCATGCAGCTCTTCCACCAGCTTTGCATGCCACCCAGGTAAACTAGGGGTTCTCGGCGCTTGCCAGGGATATTGGCGCCCATGTACCATGAGTCTGTCTTGGGGTAAAGAGTGTGATTGCTCACGGCAAAAACGTGTTCTCTCCACGCTTCAGCTGCACTCTGTGTAGGCTCAAGAGCGGTGATCCCTTCTAATTGCATCTTCGAGATTGCCTTGCAGATCCAATCAACCTCCATTTCGATAAAAGGCGGTCCATTTGCAAGCGATGTGGGAGCCTGAGGGCCATATACCATGAAAAGATTAGGAGCTTCGGGGACCATCAGGCCAAGATGTGTCAACACGCCACTTTTCCACTTCTCAGCTAATGGTATACCGCTCTTGTCAACAATAGATAGATCTGAAATGCTACCCGTGACGGCATCATAGCCAGTTGCAAAGATCAACACGTCAAGGTCGTGGTGTTGAGTCGTCTCGCCGTTTCCAGTAACCACACCTGTGGCATCAAAGTCAATAATTGGCGACGTCTTCAGATTGTGCAAAGCCACATTTGACCGGTCGACCATCTCGTAGTAGTCCTGTTCCAGACTGGGTCGTTTAGTTCCAACAAGCATGTGCTGCTTTAGCGGTGCGACAAGATCCATTTTCGCTGGGTCTGTCATTCGAGCACGGACGTGCTGCACCCAGTAGTCGTAGAAAATAGAATTGACCTTCTCATTCAAAAGGAAGTCGTAATAGTTTGAAACTAAAAAGCTATAACCACCACGCGCCCAAAGTTCGTCGAACAACACCTTTCTTTCCTCCGGGGTAGCCTGGAGTGCAGACTGGAAAAGTGTGTTGTGTGGGAATCCCGAAGCAGATCCATAGCATCGATCAAAGATACCATCATAGTAGCCTTTCATCATCTCGGCTTCCTCGGGAGGAATAGAACGTTGTTTCATCGGAATGGCAAAACAAGGCGTGCGAATGAAGATCTTCAATTCACAATCTTCCTTGGCAAGATTTTGCACAATTTGCAGACCCGAGGCACCATTTCCAACAATTCCAACACGCCTACCCTTGTAGTCCAGTTTCTCTGGATAATCGGCAGAGTGAACCAGTTTTCCAGAATATTTCTCGAGACCGTTGAAATGAGGATAGTGCTTTTTGTAGGATGAACCGGTGGCAGCGATGACATATCTGCAGTTTGCAGTAAGACCAGTATCCGTTGTGATATTCCAGCGACCGGTTGAAGATTCGTACTGCACACCTGTGACAATCGTGTGGAAGAAGGTATCTTTGCTCAAGCCAAGGACATAATCTACGTGTTTGAAGTAGCGCCTGAGCTCGTCGTCGCCTGGAAATCGCTCCGACCAGTTCCAGCCTTTATACACAGCTGGTATGTTAAATTGATAAGAAGGCATCTCAGTATCAACTCGGGCTCCTGGATAGCGATTCCAGTACCATACGCCACCGAAAGCGCCACCAGCTTCAATCAAATTCACAGACAAGCCAAGATTTCGAAGCTTGTACAGCGAGTTACAGCCGCCGAATCCGCCGCCAATGACGATGACATCGGTCTCGATATGAGTGTTGGTGCGTGTCATATCGAGTAGTTGATTTTTTTGAATAATATACAATCGAAAGAGAAGAGTTCGAAACACTTGATAGCTGAATCCATACCGAAGAATTTGGATGCAGGGTCTTTTAACATGATTACTCAAAACCTACCCTAAATTGTACCCACATTCTACAGCATCGGCAAATTTGAGCCACAAGAGTTCGGCACCATCACTTCCGATCCCGTTTAATTTGAATTATCAACATTGACACGCAACGTCGAGCGGGTATAGATCTAGCGACCCGAATAGGAAGCCCACAACGAGAAGGTTCCGTGTAGAAGACCCACTCCGGCACCACAGATTCTCCACAACCAGTCCCTGGCTATATCCTGACAGATGCACCTAATGCAGAAAGTCCTTCCAATCTCCGCCGAGGTGTGCCGGAACAGATACTCTCCGCATCCGAGAAATCAAAGAAATCACAATATGTTAAACATTGTCGATATGAGGCCTGATAAACAATTGAGAATTATTTTGAACGGCTTATTTTGACGACCTACTTGAGAATGGCATATCGGGTAAAGGGCACAGCCTTCATTACTGGAGGCGCTTCAGGTACGTGGCTTCTCGCTGTTTATATCATATTTTCTATACTGAACTTGTCAAGGCATTGGAAAGGCCGCTGCACTGACCTTGGCACAGAACGGTATAAACGCATTGGCCTTACTTGATTTGAATCTTTCTGTTCTCGAAAGTACTCGAGAAGAAATATTAAGCCATTATGCTCATGTTGAGGTGGAAATCCTTCAAGTGAACGTTGCGGATGAATTGTCCGTCGACGCTGCCGTGGACAAGGTCGCAACTAAGTTCGGCGGGATCGACATTGGCATCAACTCCGCTGGTATCAGTGGTACTCCTACCCCAACCCATTTGATGTCTTTGTCAGAATGGCAGAAGGTTGTTGATGTCAATCAAACGGGTGTGTGGCTTTGCCAAAGAGCACTTATCCGCCAAATGCTTAAACAAGAGTATGTTCCTCGTGGTTGGGCGTCATCAAGGATTAGCTGATTATGAATTACAGAGTCCATGGCATGAGAGAAGGTCGTGGAGTCATCGTGAATGTGTCCTCCATGTTTGGAGTCGGCGGTCCTCCAGGCCCTTTTAGTATCCCGCATTATACAGCGGCGAAGCATGGTGCGTGACAAACTTTCTGAGTTCCACTATTGGAAGAAGGCTAACAATACCAGCTGTCGTCGGCGTAACGAAAATGGTAACTGGCAATGCTCTGTCAATATAGACTTTTATTTACTGACTGTTGCATAGGATGCGAAGGCTTACGCCCGTGAAGGAATTCGGATCAATGCAATCTGTCCTGGCTTTGTTGACACCCCAATCATTGGCGAACAGATTAAGTCTGGGTCAATGAACTCGCAATTTGAGATGACTCCCATCGGACGCCCAGCTCACGTTGACGAGATTTCCGACGCTCTACTTTTTCTCTCCTCTTCTATGAGCAGCTATATGTGCGGGGCTGCGCTTGTGGTTGATGGAGGGTATACTGTCTAGTATTTGGATCTATATCGATCACTTGACAGTCAGGGTTAACCAGCTTGAGAAACTATGATCAGAGGTAGCGTATGAATACATGAGAATAGTAGTTTTGTTATGTTGGTATATATACAATAGTTGTTATCAAACAAGCATGATGTCAAAGTCCGCCTCCTTGGCGATTTCCTGCCATGGTATGTCAATTCCAAGCCCGGCATTCTCTCGTCGATGCCAAAGTGCCTTGACAATTTCGCATAGAACGTTGATGTTCTGGATTCCGTGCCGGCTTTTCCGGTCGAAGCTAGCCATCATCCTCGCCTGTAAATTTGGTCGCTGGCACTCCGCAGCCACAACAAAAGTGGACCAATTATAAGCGCTGCCACCTTTTTGATCGCGAGTTAAAGTATCGACTGCCTCAAGCTCTTGGATTGCTTTTTCAACCAACTCCTGGACGTCGCATAGTGGAGCACGGCGTAAAGTCCGACGGAAGAAAATGATAGACGCATAGTAAAACGAGTTAAGAGCATGCTGGATAATATTAGATCCCGGCGCATCTGGCGTAGATAAACAAGGAAAGTTGAGATAAAGCTGCAGCTCAAGACTATCCAGTTCTTCTGTCGACACATCGGTATTCGAATCCACTATTGCTGTGATCTGCACCAGAAATTGAACCAATGGTGTCGTGATACCATGAGAACGTTCCAGATAATGTCGTAGTTCGGATCGTCCGCCAAGAAGCGACATTAACTCTGGGGACATCGGCAAGCTGCAAAGTGATGACAGAGAAAGATAGCTCTGAAGCAATCGAGATGCTGTAGGGCCCCGTATCCAACCACCATGTATTTCATTTTCCAAAAGACCAAGTCCGCCAGCCACATGAGCTCTCCATCGAGTTCGCCTCCCAGACATTGCCTCCGCCGTGATACATGACAGAACGGCAGCGAGAGCTGGTTCATCTAGGCGCTTTGCTCGCTGTAAATTTTCTCTTAAATGGCGCAAAGCAAGTTGATCGTGGTGCATAGCTATGGACTGGTATCGAGGATCGCGACGGAGATGGTAGAGGCTGAAGGCTGACGACGCACAGATCGCGTGGAATATCGATAAATGTATATTAGATTCTGTCGCAGGGGTTTCAAGGCCTTTCAAAGCTAATGGCATAAATATCGTACGACAGGGATTATCGGGTGTGTCGATCAAAAGCATATTGCCACTCAGAAATACGACCCAATGATGCACCAGTTCAGTCTCTGGTCTTGGGAGCTGTAATGGGCCAATTGATGCGATGGGCGGGAGAATAGTTGGTATAGACTTCGAGGAGTTATTTGGTAGGTTTGTGAGTTGGGCACGGTCCAAATTTCCGTGCCTAGTACAACCTGGTTTGTGAGTGATGCCATGCTCGGCCTGTAGGATGCCCCCAGATAGGGCTGATGAGGTAGATTTCTCGATATCCCTTATCAAAGAAGTATGTGCGATGGAAGGTAAACTTCCAATGCCAATGTGTGAGGAATTTTCACTCTCATCCACAGAGCTCGACGTCGATGGGGCAAGATCAAGTGGCTCTGAGAATAATTGCTCCAATGGCCCCTCCCCATCATCTGCGAACGGAGAAGAAATCACTCTAGAGTCAATAGTGTGCAAAGGTGTTGGATCTTCGGATGCAGGACTAGATGCGGAGAACACCGAGAAAGGGCCGCGTTGCTGGGCACTGCCGTCGCCGGAGCATCCATCCAGCTCCGCTAGAAGAGATGTCACGGCGGCTGAAGACAAGTCGTGAGTGGATTGCGGGATGGAGGACCACAATTGGCGGCGATGGGACCGAATCCCTGGTGTTTGGGACCATCCCAGGCGCACGCCATACCCCTGACACTGCCAACCACTGCGCCTACAACGACGGCAGTGGGGCTTTTCATCGTCGCACTTGACTCTGCGGGCCCTACAGGTCCAACAACCCGTAAATGTCTTCGTACGGGATTTTGCAGGCTTCACCACTGTTGATAATGATATTTCGGTCATTACCACAGATCGCGTCGGTGGGTAGTGCAAGATGTCGGAGGTTTTGGAGCGGAACGACCGAAATTATTCAAATTACTCAATAATATTTGCCCCCCGCATCGGCAACCGCCGGACCCTGATCTACAAAACGCTTAATATGTGATTTCAGTTTCTAAAAGTTAAGTGAAATGAATACGAGGCTAATGCAGGCTGGGTAGCAACAGATATGTAGCAGTACGTTAGCCCTGGAGTGATTATGTATTTCTGGGCCTGATCTACCTGCCGCCGTTACCACTAGTCAAAATAGAAACTAAATTCTATTCATAGACGAATCCCTGTTTTATACATAGAGTGGGTTAAAGGGGCTATGCCGACCTCCAACTTGAAGACATTTCCGATTCATATCGGGGTTTATAGTAGTAGTCGGTACTCACGACGATCCAGACCCGAAAACTGCTAAAGTTGAATAAATATCTAAATTTATCATGGTCCGAGTCAACCGGGAGGCCTGCTATATATTACTCCGGGTGGGTCCATAAAACATGCGAACGACGATGATAGATGCAGGTGCCCGAATATCTGCTCCCCGAATCCATATCTCAGCAATTCTGGAAGATCCACATGCGCTGTCATGGCCAGGGAATAGTTTTTCTTGCATCAGGCAACCCTGGAAAAAAAATATTTCCATCGTATCACCACCAGATAATATTTTCCTCGTTAGGTTTTGCAATTATGAATCACTCCATACTATATGAGAGTAGACTGAACCACCTGTACTGCAACATTTATGCCAGAAGCTTTGAACTATCATAACTCAATTAATTGTTCTTTTTCTTGGAAATATGTCGAGCTCATACTAGTCACAATTTACCATAGCTACTGATTTACACACCTACTTTCGGGGCAAGTGATCACCCTGGGTTTTCAGCCATGGCCCACTTACATGCTTACACCCTTGAATATACTAGTTTCTTGGAAGTTTGGCTGGAAAGAGAGCGGGTAAAGTTTATTTGACAACAGTACAGATGACGAGCCTAATCTGAATTATTTTTTTGCATGGAGGCACACCGCAAGGGTGACAGTGAATTCGCTACCTAGTAAAACAACCTCTGTAAAAGTTCAAATACTAAATGTGATACAGGTTGAGCTACGTACGGCATCCATGATTGATCAGTACCCTATATACTACTATTTCATCACTACAGAAGATAGCTCATACATCGGAGGTTGTATCGATATGATGATTTGCAAGTAATGATGAGAAGAATTTGAAGAATCAAAATTTCCAGGAGTTACATATACCTAGCTCAAGAAATTTGCCATTCGCGTATGAATAGATGGACCCGGATATGCTCAGCTCTCAAGTCGCCCCACAGCAGTGTTATAAATTTACCCATCTTGGTACTGCTCAAAAAAGCCCACTTCAAAAGAAGCAAGTGGACATATAGGATGTCATAGCCTTGGCTTGACAATAAGGAAAGTACTAGTGGCTTGACCCAGAACGGTAAGAAGATTGATTGAAAAGGATTGATTTGGACGCGTCATTGTAGATTATGAACTGGCCAGAAAGTGGATAAGCCAAGACCCTAGATATAAAGTGCAAAAGATGTAAATAGTAATAATGCATGATATGCCTTTCCAGATGACAGATCTACACCGGCTTTCCGTAACCGAGTGCTCTGAGCTTAAGACAGCGTCGTCAGCTTATGCACCTGAAAGGACCCATATGTCCAGATATAGTACCTGTATCGATGGGATGATGATTACCAGGGACCAAATGGCAGGCCCAGGCAGCGGATGATGGACCCTCAGCCCCATTTTTGGCGAAGGTGGATTTCACTAGACGATGAAGGGCATCGGCACTTCCAGAGAACGGTTCCTTACTGGGATTTAGATATAAGAGAGCTCTTGACCCATATATCACAAATATACCTAAGCAACCTCATTCAGCTTGAACCAACCTAAGAAGTCTCGTCCACTTCGTGCCACTCGTTCAACCCTAGAGAAACCGTCGAACCTCCAAACAATTCACCCAACATGTCCACCACAACGACTGGAACCACCAGCGCAGCCTCAGCCACCTCAAGCTGCCATGCCAAGCTATACGACATCCCTGTGCACGACGCCGCATGCGCAATGCCGATGAAGGGCAACTACTCGTCTATCATGAGTAGCTGCTGTGACAAGGCATCCGTCGTCGAATACGACGATTGTGACTATTACTGTCTCGCGGAGGGCCAATCCGTCGGTGTCCTTGCGGAGTGTCTGATCAAGGCTTCAGAACCTGGCGAGGTTTGGTGCAACACTAACGCCAACGCCACTGCCACCGCAACAGCTACTGCGACCGGTACTGGAGTTGTCACTCTGAGTGCCACCACAACCGGCACTTCTTCGACTGGCTCTGCTACTTCCAGCGGCGCTTCTTCGACCTCGACCTCGAATGCTGCCCCCGCAGTCATGGCCCCTCGTGCCTTGTCCAAGTCTACCATTGGCCTCGTTGGAATGTTGCTGGCTGGATCTGCCGCCGGACTTTTCCTGTAAAGATATCTTGGGGGTGGTGGATAAAGTGGAATATATGGATATGTTCAATGTTGGTGATGTAATCATTGATCATGATGCTGCGAATGCTGGTTTTGAGGCTCCCTCGAAATTAATATTCGAAGTACCTTTCATGTTTGTGTTGTTGACTGAACTAGTATAAAATTGGTTATTGCCTACCCTTTGTCATCTAAGTTCCAAATGCCGTTTTATACATCTTAGTGAAGATTCATTCAAATGCGTAGTAGTTTCTCTATTGTAAGTCCCTCGTGCATGAGAGATGTTTGACTAGACACAAACAGTATGCAAAGTCAACATGCTCCATATTATGCAGGAGACCTTTCTATGTACACGTACAAAAGCAGTAAAAAGTACAAACCCATTTGCACACCCCGTTCCCAACCCACGCAGAAATGCGAAACATGGATGCTTTGAGCGCCGGAGTGAAGAGAGTTCCGTAGAGGAAGATAAATAAAAAAACAAGTTAGAAGCCGTTGTAATACATTGCGGGTGGAAGGGCAAAAGGGAGAGGGCGGATATAATAATTGGGCCGCCAATGTTCGTGGAGGGGAGCCGATCAGGGTATTGGATTTCGGATCATCGGGGAAGCATGGGACAGGAATATGAGTTGCCGGGCGATTTTAGTTTTAAAAGAAGGCTTTCCGTGTTACCTGTTGGGTGTTAGCGGGTCTCATATCTTGTAAATTAAGAGAGGTGAACGTACGGCCCAAGTGCCAGCAATCGAGGCCACAATACCGCCGGAGATCATCATGGGCTTGACACCACGAGTACTTTTAAAGATCATTCCACTCAAGGCACCGGCCGCAATGCTGTTAGTTGCGTCATGCTTTCCTCGAGCGTACCCAATCGCAGAGTTGAAACCATTGTAAACCATTGCGACGACACCAGCGGAGTTTCCGAGGAAGGGTCCACGGCGGGTGACTGAGTTAAGAACACCGTTGAGGCGAATCTTCGGTGGAGCGGAAGATGGCGTCTTCGCAAGTCCTTCCGCCATTCCCCAAGCACCTCCGATGGTCAGAGCTGCGAGGTATGTGGTGCCAGCACCGTAGCAGAGGTCGTCGGACCAACCGCGAGATGGCAGGACTGAGCGGGAACCGGGGGTTGCATCAAGGGCAGAGTCTTCAAGAGAAAGGTAGTCAAGAGTATCTTGGTTCAAACCGGCCAGGGGATGGAGTCTGGAAGGGTCGGGAATGGCGACTTCGGAGAGGAAGGAAGTGGCATCTTGCGAAGCGGACGCGTCGAAGCTACCGGTCTGCTCCTGTTTGCGACCGCTGAAGGAATCCCAGATGGCCATGGCGAAAGGCGGAAAGGGGAATTGATAAGATTATTAAAATACAAGTCGAAGAACGAGAAGGCGATGTTCCCTTGAATCACGCAGCTCCACTGTTCTCGCGCCAGCAAAAACTTCGGTCCCGTGATTTTCGCCGGTCGGGCCCGGACTAATATCCATCCCGGTGCTAGACCTGATACGGAAACACACGATAACAGCCGATAAAAAAAAGTCTGGATGCCTGAGGCATACTCGCGGGGATATTTTTGAGTCTTGAAGAATTGGCGGTTCAACTTTGGTAATTGATACTGGACAGGAAAAGTGATGCGGAATTGATCTTCCCGGCTCTCCATAGACGGTGATTAATCCCGAGAGTCTCCGAGATCTAACTTAGACAGTATGGAGGCCATTGCGCAGAATGTACAAATTCTGCCCGAGAAGACCTTAAAAGACATCGCCAAGGGTCCATTGGTCAAATTTACATCAACATGCACTGATGAAGGGTAAGTTGTACCACATGATCCTATAATAATTCACTTGATTATACTAAGTGGTAAAAAGTTCAATCAATCGAGTTTGGCAGTCGCTGCTTGGGACACTTTCAACGCCAGCTCTTCCCCTCCAGCAAACATCGGCGGCATGCAATGCGACCTCTGCTTTCCTTGATGCGGCTGTAGAGTCGCCTATTGAGCATACCAGACAGCTTGCTTTATCTCCACAAGTATGGCTGGCCGTCTTCGATGCCTTTATCGCTAGGTATGGTGATGTTAAGCCAAAGCCATTGAAGCAACTTTTGAGCTCTATCATGGCTATTTTTGTCAATAAACACCACGGAGAAACCAAAGCTTTGATAAAGACAGCGGTTCTGAACGCTATTCTCCCGTGTACTATTCTTGGCGAGGCTCGGTCTCGGCAGAAGGGCTCGCTCGTGGTTCTCGAGATGTTCATTCGAAAGGAAGCCATCCCACCCTCTGAACTGATTGCAGTGACTCGAAACTGGCTTTTGACATGCCAGGACAAATGGGTTACCCTTTTTAAAAAGGATTACCAAGTTATGTATCCAGGAACATCTGATCCTGCTGTAATGGCTGCCGAGCCGTCGGACGAAGTAGCAGGCCGAGTATTTGTCCATGGTCTGTTAACCCAAACTATCGATCGTGGAATGTCCGGCACATCAGGAGGCATCCTTGCTTCTTTAGTTGAAAAACTCAAAGCAGAAAAGCCAGAGCAACCATTGTCATGGATTTGGGTATACCCTGCTAGAAATATACTTCTGCAAAATCTCGATACCGTGCATACTCTTGCGATTCAAATTGTTCAACCACTTTTCACTCTTGATCCAATTGGATTCACCTCTTTCGTTCAAACTCTTCCTTTGAACAGCCTCATGGCTGGTGATATGGTCGATGCAGCGCAGTCCGAATACATGCTGCTTTTCGTCTCTCTCCAAGTTGGAAAGCAGGCCAACCTGGTACACGATGACTGTAAGTGTTCAAAAATACCTCGCGTTCTTGTTCAAAGTAAAGTTCTAATGATTACAGATGATGGATCCAAGGAACCTAACCCTTACAGTCTGGTATTGAAAAGCGATCTTATTGGGAAATTTTTGTTGCATCGAGATCAGACCATTCGAGTGGCTGCCTTGGCTCTTTTAGTCACAGCGTTCTCCACTATGAAACCTTTCACAAAGGCCGCCACTGAAGCAATTCTTCAAGGTCTTCCATCTATTCATGCAGACTGCAATGCCCATAGCAGAGGAGAGATTATGGGTCTTACCAGAAAGTTTATCACCCGTCTTAAAAGTGGCATTCTGACTGATGGCGAAATTCTGAAGGTGTTGCAAGGAAAAGGTAGCGTCCGACCTTCCAGCCTATCTCAGAGCGAGTCTGAGACGAAAGAATTCCTCAGGTCCTATCTCAACTTCGTTCATGGAGACCTTTGTGTCACAGCATCATACCCTCGTCACATTGCTGCATTGAAATCTCTGAAACTACTTCTGGAATCTGGTCTTGACCCTCGGACTGATGTCAAGCCTCCAAAAGCTGAAGCCCAGGCAACCTGGAAGCTCAAGTTTGATATATTCAGTCCTCGTCTTCTTAGACTACTTGTCGATCTTCTCTTGGATCCATTTGAAGAGGTTCGACACACTTCTCTCCTATTGCTCAACCTCTTTCCCTCGGAAATACTCACTGGTGATACGGTAGCTGGCACGAACCAGCAGAACTCAACGAATATGAGCGTTCTGAATGCATTGGACAGAGCAGAGAGTATTGCCAGCAATACAAGCAGAGCGGATCATGCGGACACAGTCGCGCGCCTCTACCATATAGTGTTCTCTGCGGCTCAGTCTGGTCATTCTACTGCGGCTAATATGAACTGGTGGACAACCAAATACTCTGTTGTAAACATTATTCTTGATCGACTTGAAGAACGAGTGTCCTCATCAAAGGGTCTATTTGGCTCGACCATGCAGCAGGCGCCTCTTCATGGATATATGTCTGGATTAAGGTATGGCCCTGGCTTTTCCTTCTAACTCAAAGTTGGTTTATATGCTTACGTCTTCGAAAGATACATCGTTCTTTCTCCTAATTTCCATGCCTACATCTCAACAGAAATTGACGCAGCTGCCTGGAATAAGGTTCATGATAGAATATATGCCATTTGCGAGAAGGTTTGGCAAGAAGTGAAGCCTTTTCTTTGCATCGACTCACCAGAAGGCCACACCGATGATCCCATTGAAGATCTCACAGTCGGACCGAAAGACATGCTTTCTTATGCCTGGAGATCTTTACGAGAATCGAGGTACGATGACTCCTACCAGCTGGGACCAATTAATTACTAACAAGAGCAGTTTGCTGTTACATGCTACCATGGCCAACATCAGCTATGGGCCATCCGACAAGCAAGGTCTTCAACGTTCTGACTTCGAAAAGATCGGTCGACTCAGCTTCACTCAATTGGCGGAACTTCGTCATAGAGGTGCCTTTTCAACTGTATCCATGACTTTTGCAACCTGCTGCCAAAGATGCAGTACCTCCGCCGACCCGTCTATCAAAGAACTTCCAGTTGCTTGGTACCAGGATGCCAAGGCTACCATGTTTGAGTATGCAGCAAAACTCACTCGTAGATCAGCTGGTCTGCCTGCTCTGGTAACTGGTGTTCTATGCTCCTGTCCAGGGACACCGTTCTTCAAGCAAGTCATGAGTGAGCTTATTGAAATCTCTCACCTCCCAACAGACTACGATAAAGACCAGCAATACCTCAAACTTCCTCAAGTCCATATGATGAACTGCCTAAAGGACATTTTCGATAACAATAAGCTTGGGCCATATGCAGATTCGTTTATAATGCCGGCACTCACGCTTTCAGCGGAGAGATTGGGTTCACCAATGTAAGCCAAATATTTTTCTTCGAATTTGACCATATCCATTCTAACATAATTATAGCTGGAATCTTCGAAACTCGGGACTGATGCTTTTCCGTGCCTTGCTTCAACGAATATGCCGTTCTAGCGTAGGAGCAGGAGCCGGATTTGGTGGCATATCTGGAGCTGAACCAGGCGCGAAGATCTCCTTTTCCAAATATCCCGGTTTATTGGAATTGTTATCAAACCTTCTGGCACCGACTGCAGGCACGACGGTCGAGGGAACCGATATTGTGACTGAGCGCATTTTCCCAGCTCTTGAGCTGATTGGAGAGAAGATCCCAACATTTGATGATGATGAATACGATACCACACTCCTTGGTTTAGTTTTTGAGCACTTCAAGAGTCCAGTTTGGGCCATAAGAGAGCATGCGGCCAGGGTTTATGCGTCATTGTTAACTCGCAACAATATTCTCAAGGACGTATCCGATCTATTGAGCCCTCTCAAGCCCGGAACATCGGAAAATTATCTGCATGGAACGGCTCTGTGTGCTTTATACTCGCTTCGCCGCTTCGCTGACTCCACGGATGCGTTCTGGGCATCTAACATTCATGATACCCTTATCACTGTTCGTCAAATCCTATCAACGATTTTCTCTCTCGCTAGATCTCCCCTTGTTGCAACTGTACTTGTCGAGATTTTGAACGATACTTTGCTCAGGAGTATCAACGCGGGGATTAATGACCAGGCGTCTCTCTTCCTGTCCAATGTTTGGGATGAGAATGATATTCACGGAATAACAAGCTACGTATTTGACTCCTCGCGACCAGGGTGGAATCTCGAAAGCCGCACTAGAGCATCTTCGCTTCTCCGAAGAGACCTTGCCTGGTGCAAAGTCTTGACACTTCTTGCATCCGGTGAATGGAATGAAATCTCAACCTTCATTCATGGAGTGGCGAGCTTCGATGCTGATGCTGCCTATTGGATTCTTGAACAACTTGATGAAAGGCTTGGAGAGAAGGAGAAGTATCGGAAGCCTTTACTTGATCTCTACTCTGCTATCATCCTGGGAGATTATTCCGCCGACGTAAAAACAATTGCCGCATCAAACCTCTCATCTTCCGTTGGTCATTTGCTCTCATCTCGATACGAGTACATCGCAGAACTGGCGCTTCCTTGTCATGATTTAATCCAGATGTTCAAACCTGATCTCGATATCCAAACTTGGAATCGACAGGCCACTGACGCCGAGCTGCGTCTTCAAGGATGTTTACTTGGAGTCCAGTTTGCTTTGGTTGGAGGACAAGACTTGTTACCATTCAAGTCAACCCTCTATCGTTGGACTGTGAAATTGCGGTCGGCACTTAGCGAAGAGACTGTGAGTCTTCTCCTCTCGTTCACACCTTTTATTATACTCGAGCTAACAAATTTTCTAGGAGTTTACAACGCGATACTCTGCTGCAGTCTCCATCCAAAGCTTTTCTCGTGGTCTTCGTCCGACTGACAGCCCGCCACGAGTCGATCACTCGCTGCTAGATGCTTACTTGATTCTGTACGACATGCTGAACGATGATGACGACGAGATTCGCGATGTAGCTGCATCGACAGCGTCATGGATTTTATCATATTCATCTGTATCACCTCGAACGGCCGTTGCGCTTGGACCCTTGAATGCCAGCTCACTTCTTGCAACATTCATTGCCGACAATTATTCAGATTCTCCCCAGCTCGCTCGAAGAGCTATCAGATATCTTGCAGGACAGCAACCGCGTACCAGTGAACTGGACAAGCCCGGTCAGTTAGTTCCAGTAGCAGACTCGATAACTAATTACTGCCAAGAGAGCACTGTTTTGTTCGTGGAAGAAAAGCAGAATCTATTCGTGGATGAAGTGAGGGAAGCTGATATATGGTCCAAATCTCTCTTGCGTCTTCGTCCAAGTGCCTATCCAGAAACTGCGATGGGTAATTTCTTGAATTGGGTCTCAGAGGGTTTGGCCTATCTGGCAAATCTCGCTTCGCAAGACGCTGGCCGAGATGGACTTCTAGGATGGACTTCAAAGCCGGAATGTTTCACTTTGGGAGTCCGTATCATTAGTATCTCCTGCGCACTTGTAAGCCCGGGCTTCAAGGCACCACAATATATGGACCCTGTCGCGCTCCGAAAGCAACTTGAGTTATTGCTGAAAGTTGGCCAAGCAGCCTCAGTGCATGATGCGTGGCTCTCGAGAATTGAGTCTGGATTATCTTCGGATAGTTGAAATCTAAACCAGAACTTGATAAAAATTATTTACCTTAGACAATTACCAAAGTGTTGCTTTTTCTTTAATATCTTGCTGTGTTGTTCTGTTCGTTCCTGCCTTCAAGTTGTAGTGAGGTGACTGCTCTACTTTCACTTATTCACTTGTCTTCCCCATTTCACCACCAAACTTTCTTCCCACATTAAGCGACTCTTTTGAACTTGGATCTTCTTTCCCAACCCCTCGTCTTCCTTCAATTCTAAATACGCCTTTCTACTTTCCACCTTAATATGCGATCCTTTCCCAGAGACGCATCCACGTCTCCTAAGCGCTATTTTCTCTCCCACACAACAACAAAAGTGAACGACGGGGTTTCATTTTCGTTAATTCCAACATGCAGGGAAATATGATGATTGCTTTGATGATTGGTATCCTGTTGGTTGTGGCTCTTGTGGGATGGATTGGCTACTGCTGGTACCGACGTCGTGTCAATTTCGATGTGATGCTCAGTCGAGCCCACGCAAAGGTTAACGCCAACGTTGTTCGCGACAGGGAACGTGCTGGGCATCCGGGACGTGACATTGAACTAGGGCTTCCACTACAACTGCCCAAGTACACTCAGCGAGGTTGGACACGGGCCAATACAAGAGTGAGAAGTTGTGAGCGTTTTATTCACCAACCTACCTCCTTTCTTCTGAAAGAAAGCAAGCCGGGTCAACCAACACAACTGACCCAGATTATTCAAGGCAGATTAAGAAATCAACCTGATCATTATCAACGATCGACGAGAGATCTGCGGTCTGAGAAATACAGTCGACAGCGATCTAAGACGTCGAGATTGTCGCCTAGACAGGAGTTCCAGAGACAAAAGCAAGAACAGAAGGAAGATCACAGAGTCCATAATGGTGATCAGTACGAAATGGACAGGAGGAGAGAAGACGAGAGGGATCAACCAAGACAAAATCAACGAAATCCAGACAAACAATCTTCGCGTAATCAATCGCAACGAGTTCGGGAAAATGAAAATCACGAGAAGCAGGTTGCGCGTAAGGCCGAAGATGAACATCAACAAAATCAAGCCGGTAGTCACAGGGACTGGGGGAGAATGGCGATTCACCCGGCAGACAAAGTCACTTTGAGCAACAGAACAACAATAGCCACCAAAACGGAGGAAATGGCAAAAGTTCGCGCAGCAAAGGAAGCAACGCTGCACGCCGTAACAACCATGAGCAAGGAGACGAGCGACATGGTAATACAGCCAACGATGAGGACAACAAGCAATGGGGTGACAACAAGCAATGGGAGGAAGTCAGGCAATGGGGTGACAACAAGCAATGGGATGACAACAAGCAATGGGATGACAACAAGCAAAGGGATGACAACAAGCAATGGGATGACAACAAGCAATGGGATAATAACGACAATGGCAATGGCAATGGCAATGGCAATGATAGCACTCGAAACGATAATTCAGGTAATGCAAACCAGGTCTGGGAAACTGCCGTTTCGGTTTCGCAGAAGCATTGTCATAATCCATCTCCCCCGCGTGATGACCAAGATGGATACAGTAAGAACAGCGAAGGAGGAAGCTATCATCAAAACAACAATTATGAAAACAGGGACTTGTCTCGGCGCAACCGAAAAGACAATAATGGCCATGGGTCGAGGTACAATAATTCACAGTCTCGCTCTGCCAGGCCCCAGGTGTTCGAAGATGGTCACCAACACAGTGGAGGCTCTCGAAAAGCAGGAAACCAAGCCGGAACAAACCGTGACCCAGAGATTGCGGGCCCTGACTGGTAATGCAACGAAATATATCATCACTCCCTATCATCGCTACCCTATTCAACACCAATGTCTGTCTCAGTGCTCATTGCGAAATGTTGATATGTACTACAAGGTCAAGCAATCCTCTGTGCATTTTTACTGGGATATTGTCATAATCAAGCAAGGTCTTTGAAAATCATACATGTGTACTCCCCGTTGAGTCATGAAGTTGGCAAAGTCGAAGTCGAATTATTTAGCAATCAAAAAAGTTCCCGAACGTATACTTGGCCATTCAAATATAAAGCATCCAATTTGAAAGAGAGAAAAAGGAGGTATATACATAAGTAACCAAGCAATCTGAGAGATGTTCCATATAAGATGCCCAAGCATCTCTTGTTGGCATCCGAATTTTTTATCTTCTGATATCAAAGTTAATTACATACACAATGCTTTATCATGATGTCCAAACCTCTTAAAAGTTATCGATATTGCATAGATGGCTGTGGCTCACCGCCCGGAAGGCCGGTGACGTTGAGCCGCTCCCCGCAGATCCCCAGGCAAACAGCTTCCCAACCTCCAATCTCCCCTCCCAGGCTCGTGTGTTGCCTGATTCATCTGTATCTTATAGATTCAAAATGTGGAACGACGAGGATAATAACCCCTATGGGGCATTTGATCAGCATGAAGCACACCTTTCGGACTCTTTACATTCTGCCGCACTCTCACCTCGTAAGCTCCCACCTTGTGCCTCGGTTTCGCGGCATGGCTCTGACATTCGATAGCTGTTTACGAGCATGATTCAACTCCACCTTCCAGCCGTGATTCCAACCTCGACCCCCCAGACTACCTATCGCACCCGGAAGATCTTAGTGATCCCGAAGAAGCCGACTATGGCGCCGCAAGTCAACAATACCCACGTAAAAGTGCGTATGACAGTCGCATCGAACAGATCCTCTACGAGAACCCAGAAATGGCAATTTTGATCACAGACGCCGGCAAGAATCATGAGGGGGGCGGAAGCTACATTGTGTATACTATCAGGACTGGGGTATGGCTTCCCGCTTTGATAAACCACGGCCACTTGTTCACAGGCTGACTGTATAACATTAGGATCTTGAAGTTCGTCGGCGCTACTCGGAATTTGCGTCGCTAAGGAGAACACTCGTGAATCTTCATCCAACTCTTATCGTTCCGCCAATTCCCGAAAAGCATAGCATGGCCGACTATGCCGCTAAACCTACGAAGGCAAAGGAAGACACAGCAATTATTGAGTTGCGAAAGCGGATGCTAGCCGTTTTCTTGAATCGTTGTCGCCGCATGAAAGAAATCCGAGAAGATGGAGTGTGGTGGCGATTCCTAGACCCTAACGTTAGCTGGGTGAGTATTAGCAGTAAGATCCGCGGGATGATTTGCTGATTGAAGATATAGGGCGAGATCCTCCTGTCCCACCCTGCATCATCCGTGAAGGATAATAACCTCAAGGCACCCCCTCTCGATCCTGCAAACCCTACTCAAGCACATAGCTGGCTGCCGGCCCCACCACCATCCGCGAAACTCAAGACTACAGGTGGAACAATTGTAGCTTCCGGGTCCCCTACATCCCCAGGAGACAGCAATGCCGAAGGTCCTCCGCCTCAAGTTTCAAGTCCTGGAGTCCTGGGACGCTTCCCCCCAGAGTCGCGAAAATTGAGCGAACAAGAATTAGACCCCTACTTTGTGAACTTCGAGGCTTCCACTCGCGAGCTGGAGCTCCTCTTGCAAGGGAATATTGAGAAAGTCAACCGCCGAACCTTGGCGCATCTATCGTCATTATCTGCTGATCTAATGGAGCTTGGGGCCAGATATAATGGCTTTTCTTTATCTGAGCAGTCACCAACCGTTGCAGCCGCTATTGAACGCATTGGACAAGCAGCGGATACGTCTTACATAGAAACCGAGGAGCTTTCCTCTGCGTTGAGCGCTCACTTTGCGGAGCCCATGCGAGAAAGTGCCCAATTTGCGAGCGTGGTCCGTAGCGTACTGCGGTATCGAGTTCTAAAGCGAGTTCAAGAAGATATGACCCGAGATGAGCTGGCCAAGAAGAAGACTTTACTAGATTCACTTGAGCGCAGCGAGATGGAAGCCAAACGAATTGAACAATATCTCAACCGCAGCGATTCTCAATCCCGGAGCAGACCACAGCGCTCCTTATCAACTTCATCCGCAGTCAGCGCCGAGGGCGACACTATCCCGAGCGCATCAACCGAATCTGAATTCCCCCCTACACATGGTGACTCTATCAGTCCTTCACCTCCATCTCAGGCTGGATCCGCTTCACCAGCATCTCCTCCCGCGCACCGGAAAACCTCAAGTGGAAATTTCGTCGCAAACAAAATTTTTGGCCGTATCAGTCATGCTATTCACGGCTTTGCCGATGTGGATCCCGAACGAACTCGACGGGATCAAATAGGAAAAACTAAGGAGAGTCTCATTCAGGTATGTGGATCGGAGAAGAAGAAGGGTTGTGGATTCCTCATATAAAATTAATCTAATCACTGCCGCAGCTGGAGCAAGCATTGGTGGTTTCGGAGAAGGATGTCAAAGACGCTAGTTCGGGAGTTCTGCAAGATCTGCGACGCTTCCAGAAGGACAAGGAAGTGGATCTTCGGCGCTACATGGTATGCATCGCGCAGGCCCCGGTCTTCCCCACTCTCTGCAGCCAGCTAACCACGATTTTTGTGATGGGTTAGGTCGCTTATGCACGTTGCCACTTGGATTGGGCTCGTAAGAACCTCGAGACTTGGACAGAAGCTAAGGATGAGGTGGACAAGATCGTTGCTCGGTAAACCTGCAACAAACATCATCCCTTGTATGGCCGATCTACTTCCCCTGAGTCTTTACAGCCCCTCTCTTCTTATTTCTCGGCGTTGGCGGTGCGCGGCCACAGCAGTGTTCTCCTTTTCTTTTTTACTTCATGGTGGATAGTAGTTCCCTGATTGAATCCGCCTTTGCTTTACCTAGCGATGCTGCTCAAATTTGCCCAACGAGGAATTTATATTACAAATCAGAGGCTTCATGTTGTAGTTGTCCATTCTGCCTCGTCTCACTTGCTCGCTTCGCTTTTTTCCGTACAGAGTATAACTCCCACTGTAGACATTGTAGTATTTTCTGTCGGCAAAAATTGAAAACAATGGCCTTTGTCTTACCAGAATTCGTCAAGGACAACCCTGCAACCCTATGTGGACGACTAAGACGACTGCTACGACACTGTCTTAGAATTCGTTGATTGCAATCCTCCTCCTTCCACTATCTCCATAAGCAAAATCCGGCGTCTATCATGGTAGACGCCAACGCTTAAAACATCAAGACCGATGGGGCCCTAGAGACGGGATGTGGTAGGGGCAACATGCTGACATTCCTTGAGTGGAGCCGTAGGAACGACTCTGGCTGGTCCGCGATAACCTTTGAAGGTGGATGATCGACAGGAACCGCATCCGATCGGCGCCAAACCTCAGTCAGGCCAAGCGCCCCTCTTCTCTCCTCTACTCTCCCTTGCTTCATGTCAACCATTCAGCGGAGCCAAGAAAGGCGAGACCGTCTAAATGTCAATATTTTTCACCGTCATAGTCCTTGAAGAAGTCGTCAGCAATATGTATCACGCTATTAAACTATTGCAATGATCGGTATCCCATCTGAATATCAAACAATATTAATCCCAAACACGCCACGCAGTCTTCTGCATTCGTACATCAAGCTCCACCCAGGAATCTTGTTTTTTTTTTTCCCTTTTTTCCTTTTTCTTTTAGCTTCCGTTGAGCGTCTATTGGGTTTCTTTGCATTCCGTGCCTTGCAGACATACTCACCGGTGGAACCTGATATCGAGTGGACCGCGTTGCATCCCTCACGGCGAACCCCTCAGACAGGCAGCCCCGCATCACCAAGTCCACCCTGCCGAGGTGTCACGCCGTGCGTCGTGACTGAAAACGATGAGTGCCTGGATCCATAGTGGTCAAGATGATCGTCAGGAGAGAGCACTTATCACGGTTGGTAAAGCCACCTTCTGGCCAACATGTCAACGATTTTCGACAAAGGTGGTCTCTGTGGTCTCTAAAGTATCTTTCGATTCCTCAACGTTGGATCAAGATGCTTGTTCTCTTAGGATTATTATGCCTGTTCTCATTTGGTCTGAGTCTAGGCTTCAACCCGGTTGAGGTGCGGGATTTGGATCAAGATAGTGGCTTGCAGCAAGATGATGCAGTCACCCACTTCCCGCCGCCTCGGTGGACAGGTCAACATACTCATGATCCTACAATTCTGAGGGTTGGCAATGAGTTTTACTTGTACGATGTTGGCCAACATATCAACATTCACAGTGCACCTAGTTTGGCTGGTCCATGGAAGCAGATTGGAACTGTACTGGACGCCAATAGTGTTATCCCTAAAGGCGACCGGGCTGCTCCATGGGCGCCCACTGTGATTGAATTCAACGGTGTCTATTACTGCTACTACGCTGTGAGCAAAGCTGGATGTCGTGACAGTGCTATCGGTGTGGCAACGTCTGGTTCTCCGGGTCCGGGTAAATGGTATGACCATGGTGCAATCGTGCAGTCAGGAACAGGCAATGGATCTGACGTTTCACCCTACACTTCGTCCAATGCCATTGATCCCAGTACTCTGGTTCTTCCCAATGGCGAAGCATATCTCACCTTCGGTAGCTACTGGACTGGAATCTATCAAGTTCCTCTTGGCAAAGACTTGCTGTCGCCAATGAGCACCACAGAGCCAGATGCTCGTCACCTTGCCTACGAGCCGAATACAATCCATGCACCTAACAGAAATTCAAACTCACTTTGTGGCGACCCAACTGGCCCACACGCCATTGAAGGAGCTTTTATCTCCTACCGAGATGGATACTACTATTTGTGGTTCAGCCATGGAAACTGCTGCAATCTTGACCCGAAAAAGCTTCCAGACCCTGGAAAGGAGTATGTGCCCTTCAATATCACCATAATCCTCGTCATCCCAAAATACTAATATATTATACAGATATAGTATTCGGGTCGGACGCTCGCAGGACCCTCGCGGTCCATTTATCGACAAGGCCGGTAAAGATCTCGTCCAAGGTGGTGGTACCACTATATACGGCTCCAATGGCGAGACATATGCACCAGGTGGTCAGGGTGTTCTCCGCAACGGTGAAACGGATGTCCTCTACTACCACTACCGTAAGTCTACGATGCCTCCCGCCTCCCAACACGCACATTTCTAGAAGTTCCACGTACTAATCCTTGACACAGAAAACAAGACTATTGGATTGGCATTCTCCGTAAGTCCCGACCCTGGCAGGCTGGTGGATCGAGATACCCGCATCCACCTGCCGATCCTCCTACATTCCCCTTCTATTACCGCAAGCCCTCAGCCAATCTTGTTCAATATATAATCTGACATGTATTTCCATAGGATGCCCTCCTTGGTTTCAACCCATTGACATACGTCGACGGGTGGCCCGTCGCACAGCCATGATCGCATAACTTACGTCACTCACTTCAAATCTGATTCTCTTGCGCCCCACCTGCATATAGACCGCTACTAATACGACTATTCGCGATATCGACCTTAATCTCGCGTTTCCTTCCTTGCCGGTGTCATTTACACGATCGCCCGGAATGTGCATCATACCGCTCATTATATCGACTATATAATTCTCTGCTTGTCCATTACATGCTTCTGCGCCTTTATCAATCGCCTGAGATCGACTTATTTCGATCCGTTTACATATTCTGGGAAAGTTTGCTTTTAAAGCACGATACAAATATTGTTTGCATTCTTGGGTGTCTTTTCTACGGCGTTTAACGGATACTGTCTTTACTAGGTATTTTTGTGGGGGTTCTTTTTGATTTCAAACGGTTGTACATATGGTACTTCCACATATAAAATGGGCTCTTGTTCAGAAGAGAATCAATCAATCATTTCATTTCAATCTTGAGTCTTTCCACTAAGCTCAATGGGAAGTAGATACAAGCCTTTGGACCTCGGGTCCGACTCCAGTTGTATCTCAGATACACTCTCAAGTCTGCATGGGGTATTTATTCTCCGGGTGGCAGCCATATAGTATGGCCCAAATGCTCAGAAAGCCTTGGTTATTCATCCTGAGTGGCTATAATCTGTATCGCTGGGTAATATGAAAGAACTTGAACTTCACTATTCAAAAAGGGATGTATTGAGGCGATTAGGTAATGTGAAAACCTCCAAGTGCTTTCTATGAGGATGTATGCCAGTCAAAAGTATCTAATAAGAACGTAATGCTAATAATACAATGCTATAAACCGAACACCGTGCCCAAGGTTTCTGGCCCAGAACTGATAATAAGCATATATCAATTTCATTTCTGAAACGAAAACTCCAGCAAAACTCCCTCTCAAATTCAATTTACATACCCATGGTATTGAGGAGGTGGATCACGAGGAGGTTGACGGGCAGGACGACCACGACGACGGCGAACAGGAGTGGCGGGAGCAACAGGAAGAGCATCCTGAATCTCAGGTTCCTGGCTATCCTCCATCCCACTAACACTTGGCTCTCCATCATCAGAGCTACCAGCCTCCACACCAGGAAACAAGTCCAAAGACTGCTCGTATCTCTGCAACGCAGCGTTCTGCTCCGCAAACTCATCATACTCCCCCGGGCTCAAAGTATGGGCATTCGACACAATAACTCGCGGTGTGGTTCTCAGTGGCGGTCCCGGTCTCTGTCCCGTGGGATCGGAGGCAGGACGACGATAAGCGGTATCCTCAGCTACAAAGAAGGCTCCACGTTCAAATCCATCATATCCCCATCCATATCCATACTCCACGACAGAGAAACCAGATGGGGGTCGAGGCATTCCATCTGATTCCACTCGAGCACGGCCTTCGGGTACCGTATCTGGCCTTGGTGGGCGTGGAGTTCGACAACCTGTTGCTGGTAACAGACCCGCTGCAGGTACGCGAGGGAGAAAGGTATCTATGCGACGTTCACGTGCCTGAAGCGGGTATGGGTTTTGGTAAATGGACATATCTTCATCTGAGGTTGATGTGACGGCGGCTGGATCATCGAGTTCCTCAGCGCGAGAAGGACGTAGCATGGCTGCTACCTGTTTGAGTGGGATTGGTCTGTTCTGACGACGAGGCCGAGAGGCGAGGGGACTCTCATTTGTAATGGACATGTCATCTGAGGTGACAGCTTGCGACTCGAGGTCATCTGCGTATGTGTGTGCGAGACGGAGCAGCTCTGCGGCTTGTGCGATGGGTATAGGAACATTTTGGCGACGAGTTCGTGAAGTGATAGGGTTCGCGTTGGAGATGGACATGTCATCTGAAGTCACGGCGACTGAGTCAGAGTCGTTGTCGAATAATTCATCTCTGAGAGGACGATTCAACATGGGTAGAGGTGAGGGAATGTGATCTTCGTTCGATTCATCTGATCCATTTTGTGAAGACATGGTTCTTAATATGATATAGAAACAGAGCAAAGAATGTCATATAACGCTTGATAGCGTGGAAAGAGATTGTATAGGTATACGAATCTATAAGTGGGAGTTCGGAGTGAAGTCGAGTGCGCCTTCCCTTTTTTTTCTCTTGCACCCGCTCCGCTGTTGTGGTGTTCATCGTTCACTTTACTACGATCCCACACCTTTTTTGTAAACCCCATAATACAACGCCGACTTCGCCAAAAAAATTACAAAAACATGAGAGATGAAACATACAATGATTTAGAATGAACATGACGGAATTGCAAAGTGCATGGACATAAACCAAAATATGGAATGGATGTAGATAGAGTGATTGAACATAGGGAAACAAGATTAGACCTTGTCCTCTTCGCCAACTCGCAACTCAACAACAGGTAATTCATCATCAGAGGCATCATCAAGGAGAGCAGGAACATCCTCGAAGTTTGAGCCATCATTGTCAAGTTCCTGGAGGCGATCCCCAGGCTCCGAGTTGCCATCTTCCACGGCCACGTTACTATCATTATCTCCGAATAAATCTTCTCCATCATCATTCTGGTCATTATCGACGGTTGTATCGTTAGGTTGATTGAAAGACCATGAGGGCTCGCTGAAAATGCTCAGCGGGTTTTGTTCGGGCTCTTCCGAGGACTCACGCTCTGAAAAGTGGTTATGTGATTCCTCGACTTGGGGCTCGACCGGAGCTTCCGTTCCATTACGGGAGGCGTTAACGATTTTCTGAATTTCAGGGCCACCCAGAGGACCGGCACCCTGGCGACGATAGAACAGCAGGTAAGCGGCAGGTGTAGTGACGCGCTTCTCGGGGTTCTTGATGATGCCAGCATGTTGATCTAGATATTTCAATTAGTATATACGTTTCAAATGATCGGATGAGATAAACACACCATTAAAGTCACACCAGTCACCAGTCACCCAGTTCTTGGCATAGGCGTAGTAGTGACCACCACTCATAGTACCGGAGTGACAGTCAACACCGATAAGATCATACTTGAGCGGCTTGCCATCGCTAGGTCCGGTAATATGGTCTGACAGATCCAAATCTTCCAGAGGGAAACGAACAAGGGTGTCAAGCTTAGACCGGAATGTACGACCAATGGAACCACCCTGCATAAAACGCTTAAGATGGATAACGAGAATATCTGGTGCAGACCAAAGCTGGAACTTCTTGCTGGCTTGGCGGTGCTCCTTGCAACGAGGGCAGTACCAAGCATCGTTCTGAGAAAGGATTTCATCCTTGCTGAACTCGTTCAAACATTCATCAAGTGCAATGCCCTCTTCGCGCTTGGCGTCACGCTCAGCACGTCGTCTGATGATTTCAGGATCAGACACAAATTCAGGGTTACTGTAAGTAGGGGAGCCCTGTTCAGTGTCCCGCTTGTTGTTATTGCCACCGAATAATGCGTGGCGGCCTTTATCATTCCAGTCAATGAGAATGGCCTCGCCACGACGAATGAGGGGCTCGTCTTGCAATCCAGGCCCGAAGGTCTCGGATCGATCCGACAAACTGTGGGTTTCGCTGTTCTCATCGGCGGAGCTGTCATCATCGTTGTGAGATTGAAGTCGGGATGTGATCAGAGGTTGTTCCTTGATGGGGTCCATCATGCGACCACGGGGGATGCGCTCATGGCTAGTCATGTACTTGACATCAAACAATTCCAATAGATGCTGTGCGATAGAGGAAGCCAGAGGGTGAGCAGGTGGCTCATCCGTGTAATCGGTGTTATCAGTAGATGTGCTAGAGCTCTGGGAAGCATCATGCATTGAGACATCGACAATGCTGTCATCACCTTCGACAGATGAGGTTTTGATCTTAGAATCGACCGATCGGGCATCATCTTCATTCATGACTACTGTATCGGAATCTTCGGTCACTTGTTCGTCTTCAGCGGGTTGCTCATTCTTCTCGTTTAGAATATCACGAGTAGTCATAGTCGCGACATGCTTCAGAATTTTGCTATAGATAGCCTTCAAATCACGCGTCTCCTCACTGGTGAAAGAGAGAATAGTAGGATAGGCAAATGGATCACGCTTCGGACGGTTCTTATTGCCCTTCATGCCCTGGGTCTTTCGATGAAACACAGGGACGAGGATACGATCATCAGAGGGAGGGGCGTCTAGTTCCATGAAGGTCACGACATCCTGAGACTTGACACGAAGCTCCATGTAAGACATGAGGTCCTTTTCGAACACCTGCCAGAAAACGCCATTGGTAACCTCAGCTCCGATGAGTCGCTCGGGTGCAACTTGCCTCTTCTCCGCGACAACGTCCTTGAAGTTCTGCACAGTGCCGTTTTTATCGACCTCGACGAGGAATCGTTTTGGCTTGGAGTTGAGAGACATGTAGATGACCTCACGGTAGATGATGTTCCGCTGGTCGGGGATGGGGAGAGTAAGACTGCTGAAAGGATCGAACATAATGCTGACTTTTTCACACTCTGGGCAAACCAGAGTCGATTTGTACATGCCAGCAAACAGATCTGTAATAACAGAGTCGTTGCGGGCCTTATAGATATCCCAGGACTTGGTTGCAAACTCCTCAAGCAATTTCCGGTTGTGAACCATCTCGTCTGTGGAGTCCGGCTTCTCGATGTAAGGCTTTTTCAGGATACGGTTGAGGTCCTCAGACAGACCATCCAAGACAAACATTAGGAACTCTTGACTGTCTTGTTGCTCCCATCCAGCCATGGTTGGGTTGTTTCGTCCCACTTGGTTACGGAAACGGGATGGATTGAAGCAAGATGGCGACGGATCGCGGTACACTCCATGCAGAAGACCCGAGTATGCCTTCGCAAGTTCACCTCGGTAGCCGAGAGGGTTGTCAAAGTTCAAATCCTTGCTGTGTGCATTGTTCAGGAAGAAGATACTCAGTTCTTCGACAGCCCGAAGGCACTGAGTAGCGGCATTCTGGTAGCAGGTGTTGCCCAAGTTATTGAATCCGGTAACACCGAGCTTATTGCCGCTTGCCTTTTTGCCTCGTGGCAGAGCAGGTACAGGACTAGTGCGGCCACTGGGTGCTGGGTTGGGTTTTACGGGTGTAGGGGCGACCTTCTTGCATTTTTCGGTCGGGATTCCAAGGTTTCTCAAAGTCTTTGCAGAGGCTTCGGATACCCATTCACCCTTACCGATCTCCTCTTCAAGGACGACGGCCTCGGTTTCGACCAGACCAGCCATTATCAGTGTCATTTTGCCATTGTAGTTAGAGTTGTTCGTTTGGTCTTTGATATGTTGCAGACATTCTCGTTGAACGCCTTCATTTAGGGACAGGAAAGTGTTGAGATCTACAAGAAGATTTTTGTGTGCGGATGAAATGAGAGCCGAAGCTGGAGCGGGCGATGCGGCACGAGATACAGCTGGGGTTGAAGATGCAGATGCATTGGCGCTGGGAATTCCGCCGCTGATCTTCCAAACACGCACTTTGGTAGCCAGATCAATTCCGGCCAGCTGCTTGGCCTCCTTCAGCCATTTCATGTAGTTTGTCGAACGACCAGCGAGCGCCTTTACGGGTGGCAGACTTCTTTCCTTCAATAGTTGAGGGGTCATGCCCGCGGACGGGTTGGATAGCTTGAAAATAGTAACGATGGGAGGGTTCAGCTCATAGATGATGTTCGACTGAGTGTATGCAGAGGTTTCATGGGCAAAGCGAGTGATGACAGGCGACCCATTTGCAAGGCCGTACCATTTGATAATCAAGTCCCAAGCTTCCTGTGGGACGATCTCGTAATGCTCGCCGAGTTGTAAACCCGGGCGCATGGGTACGTACAGGCCGCCCTGTTCATCTTTGAGATCATCCTGCTTGGGGCCGATGTCGAGGACAATGTCGGTGTTATCGAGGGAACCCAGTTCACTTTCCAGAGATTCCTTGTCTGCTCTATCGGCATGGGTCGAACTCCGCGCAAAGACCTTCTTCAGCCATGTAGAAGAAATCACATAACCTTTCTGTCCATCTTTCAGTGGTTGTATCATCAACGCGGATACTTGGGCCACCCGATCATCGATTATGCTGGTGTTATCACGACCCTCATTTCTCACCGCCGTACTCACGCCGCCTTCGGGGTCGGAATCGGCAATCTCAGAGGCCGGGCGCTTGTCCCCCGGAGAGGGAGAGCGTCCTTCGCCATTTGTGGGAGAGGTGTTGTCGCGAGGCTCGGATTGCATATCGGAGTGTTCACTGGAGAGAGTCAAACCGGCGGTCGCAGTCGCGGGAGTAGGCGAGCGGCCACCAGATTGAGATCGAGTCGATCCGGTAGCGAAGGACTTCGTTTGAAGATGAGCGGGCACGTAGCGGGGAGGTGAGACCGACGAGCTTCGACTCGGGGAGGGTGAGTGGGAGGAGATCTGTCGTGGTGGCAAGGGGTGCGCGGATGAAGCCTGAGATGGGCCGTGACGTCGTGCGCCTCCTGGGCTGTTTCGAGGCTCTGGGGAAACTTTGCGACGCTTTGTGGGAGACGTCGTGACGGTGAGCTGCGCACTTCCTGTGGCAGCTCGAGGGACAGGGCAAAAAGGGTTTTTGAGGGAGACAAAAAAAGTAAAAAAAACCCGGCTTCTTTGATTTATGGAATTAGTAATTTTTTTTTCTTTTTTCTTTTCTTTCTAGATCGAAGAAGTGGGGGGAGAAAGAAGAAAAAGGAAGAAATGCCATAGAAAAAAAAAGATCGAGAAATTCAACTGGCAGAAAAGTAAAAATCCACCCGCGATTGGGGGCACCTGGGGGTTTTTTCCGGGTCCGGGAACCACTATCGATAACACTGAGATCGAGAAGATGATTACAAGGAAAGATTAAATGTAAAAGAAGAAGAAGAAACAGAAAAAAAGAAGCTGAACTTATTTAGGATGAACAGAGAAAGCAGGGCTCGAGAGAAGAAAGGGATTCAAGAAAAAGAATTTGAGCCTCCGCTGCGGATATCTATACTCCGCATTCACTACAAGGTCCAATTATACAATGAAGGAAGACATCCAAGCGTATTAAGGACATATTGACCCAAGATTTCCAAATATAGGTACTAATACTCCACTTGACTGGATTAAACAATGAAGAGACCACTCAACTTTAATATCAAGTTGGCAAATGAAGATAGAAGTGGCCTTCCGAAGTACTGTAGGAACCAGGTATAGATTGAATCAGGTACTCAATTGGAATTTAAGCACATCTTCCCCCCTTTCTTTGTAGATAGCATTTCTCATTCAATAACCCTCGTCCTTGTCATTCAGTCTCATTCCGATTGTGTTATTCTCTCTGAACCCGATTTCGATTGGCGTATCTCGGACAAACGCGCATAAAGACAAACAGTATGAATGCGACGGTGAAACAATGTATACTCGAACGAACTGAAGCCTGTGGCGTCGAGGGTAATGATCAGATAGGCCTCACAGACTAGTAAATCATATTCAACTTACCTTCCTTATCATCTGGAAAGCCCCCTTCAGCCCAAGAGAGCTATTTGGAGGAGCCAGGCTTGTAGTCCTCATCCTGCTCGTTGTCAACCCAAGCCGGGGTCTTGCTTGGTTGTGGTTTCTTTTCGCGAGGTCGGAGATGATATCGAGGACCTTGTGCTTCTTTGATGACTTCATCGCTGGGAGGGGCGTATTTGGAGAGAGGGGGGAAAGCGGCCTTCACCTTCTCATAGAATTCCTCCGTGTAGCGCTCAGGCTTCTCGGGCTGCTCAGACGCCATTGGGAAGATGGTCAGAGGTATTATTTGGGTGACTTAGTAGGAAGTATTTGCGATCTGATATACCATGGGTGGGAGTGGGAGTGGAGTAATGACAATGGAAGCTTTCAAGTTGTGGAATAGGTTGGAAAGGAAAAGTGAAACTTGAAGGAAGCCTTGGAGCACTTGAGATGTGTTAGGTAGTATAACAGCAGCTACGAAGGCATACTTGATACACCTGATTGGTTCCGTTTCATAGCCCTTGGACACAAGAGAATTTGATACCAAAAATTTGTCTAATTAGAAAAGTTCTTATAACACAAAAGACTCATGCCCGGAAGTCATCAAATATCAAACATTAAACAAGAATCAAAGATAGGATATATAACATGGGCATGGACATGATTATCAACACCAACAAGAACAAGAATAATCAAAAGTTCCAAGACACCAGAGGGAGAACAGTTGGAAACAGGATAATGACAGATATAATCACAACAAGAACAAGTAGAAAAACCAAAAACAATCTGATGGTATTAAAATTTTTCAACCCATAGTGAATCCTTCAATCCTCATCAACCGGCACGATCAGATCTACCCTTATCGTTAACACGATTCTCAGGTGAATCAAACCAAGCCGCCAACTTAGGATCCATCTCAGAATTTCGACGTATCGGCTCCCCGGAATCAGATGCAACCGTAGAAGCAATATTCTCATCGGCAGGTTGCATCACAGGACCGGCAGTCCAAGGTCGAGCATCATTTCTTTCAATTGGCGAAGGTTGGTTTTTGATGACCCCACTGCCCAAGAACCCAAGAACCAGAGCAATAGCACCAGCAACAACAAAGGCGATGGCATAGGCAACCCACTTTGTCCTCTTGTCTTTGGCGCGCTTCTTCATTTCAGATTCCGATATGATTATCGGACAGGAGATGGGTGAAGAAATTAATGACGATGAGCTCCCAGTCGATGAATTTTGAGATTCCAAATCTTTAATTTCCTCTTGGAATCGGGAGGCACGAGGTTCAGAAACTCCCCCCGAAGTAGCCGCGCTCGGGGAAGCGGGGAAGAGAAGCGGATACCATTTCTGAAGACATGGTATGTTGATTTGTCAGTTTTTGATTAAAACTTGATTTTATTAATTAATATGTGGTGGAAATTTATGTGAATGAGAGGAATGAGAGATATGAGAGAGGAAAGAGAAGAGATGGAAGGAGCGAGGGTCTGGGGAGTGTATATACTACATAGTAGAACTGTGAAGTTTAATTGAGAGATACTAAGCCTATAGTGACTCAAAATATGTGAAACATTCATAGTATGATATAGAGTATATAAGGTACTATTTATTCTGAACCAAGTCACTGGTTGGCTACTTAGGTTTAGCTGTTCCTGCCGATGACTTTCTGGGGATGATGTATAGAGAGTCAGAGCTGTCTTTGCTCCGGTTAGGGCTGTCCGAACCTTAATCGGGCCCCGACTGCCCTGAGCTTATTCAATGGAATTTGGCAAAGAGTATGCCCCGGATTCCATGCAGAAAATCTGTAGGGGTGAAAAAATACCACTGCTACTGAGGGCGATGGAAGCCAAATGTAAGAATCATTTGCTGATGGTGAATGAGTTTATGGATTTACCTTACGTAGATGCGCATTGCGTTAGAATGATAATAAGTTTGCAATAACAATAATAATAATAATATTCAAAAATTAAATATGAACCCGAAGTAAAGTAGACCTGTAGCGCCTGAAATGCAAATAGTAACAGTGATGAAGATATCGCAGAAAATGACACCGAGTCGTGCTCCCTAATTTGTACATCGAAAATCATGCGTGGAATGTGCCAGGGTATCCATCCATAAGAGCAAAGGAAAAGGAAAATAGAAACAAGAGAATATCGTGAAAGAGATGGAAAGCCAACGTGCCCAGATGAGGACAGTCAGGACATTCACGCTCGGAAGTCGTACATGCGGACATGGTAATCGTCACTGCCAGTAATGAATCGGCTATCACTCAGTCCAATGCAATTGACTGCTGCGGAATGTCCTTCGTAAGTTTCCTGACATGATGGAAGACGAGGGTCCCATATTTTGACCATGCGGTCGCTTCCACCAGAGGCAATACGGAGAGTATCGCCGGAGAGAGCCCAAATGCCTTCCAAGTGTCCAAAGAAGGTGCGCAGACATCTCCCACTACCGGTTTCCCATAGTCGGATAGTTGCGTCAATACCACTCGTGATAACATACTGCGGAGGTTCACGGCGGTCCTTATCCTGCTCGAATGTCGAACCGAAGGCTGAAGTTGGCGATGCCAGGTTTGCATGCTTAAGAAGTGGGGATATAATATCCACGGGTCCTTCACCGGAGTGATCGTTTTCGCAATCGGCAAGATCCTCTCCGAGCTCGATCTCACGAGGCAAGGGGATGACCTGTTGGACAGGGCCGATATGGTTTTTGAAGATCCTCAGGCACTCCTTCGTGTCCAAGTCCCACAGGCGAGCAGCACCATCATCACAAGCAGTCAACACTGTTCGAGAGGGAGTGTCGATCTTTACTGCGTTCACGGGTGCAGGGTGCTGAAGAACAAACGTCGACTTGTCCTTGAAATTCCAGACCTTAACTGTGTGGTCAACGGAGGCCGAGGCAAGAAGGGTTGAATCAAAGTGCAAGGCGATAACGGCATCAGAATGACCGTTGTATCTGGAGATACATTCCCCGGTACGCCAATTCCATACACGTATACTGCGATCCAAACTGCCTGTGATTAACTTGGTATCATCAAACTGAAGGCAGCGGACTCCTGCACTATGACCGCGTAGAGTACGCAGCTCCTCTCCAGTTTCCATGTCCCAGATTTTGATGGTTGCATCATAAGAGCCAGTCATCAAAATGTTATCCTCGAACTGAAGACACATAACGCTGTCGGTATGACCTCGGAAGGTCTTGATTGAACAGCGGCGGTGTTTCCAATTCAAGCCTACCACGAATCGATCTCGGTAGACATCCTTCCATGGTCTGTAACGAGTCTTATAATATTCATCATCAGGTTCGGGGCGGTATGCTGAGGAGACGCAGTGGCGCTTGATCATGGCACAGCCATCGTCTTGATCATCCGTATAGGTGTCGACCTTGCGCTTGCTGCCAGTGTTAGGCAGTTCGACCACAGAGCATGTTCCATTAGGAGCCCCTTGAGTGGGTTCCACCGATGATTCGTTACCCCAGTTGGATGCTCGCAATTCAATCTCACGCTTAGCTTCCCGTAGACGCTTTCGATCCAAGAGAGGTAAGCCCCAGCCACACTTGTTACACTTGCGACGAATATGTTGTTCGCACATCCGATGCCAAACGACATCGTCATCTGCAAGCATTTTCCAGCGGTGAGAAACCTGTGCGGCACGGCAGAGAGAGCCCGTATCGAGATAGCGTAAAATTTTGAACGAAAGCTCGGGGGGAAGGGCGGAAAGAAAATCGATTCGGATCAGCTCACGGACGCTCGCGGAGATGAAAGAGAGTTGAGGGAAACAGCATTGGGCAAGAACTCCCTGCAACATCAATTTTCGCTGTTTTGCTGGAGCGGCAGAAAAAAGGGACCACACATGGGCGATGCCCTGCTGGTCATCTTGTGGAAGGGTATCCAATTCCTGGGTGATATATTAGTATTTCTTCTTGTGAAAGAGGAATAACTAGGACACGGTGGTGCATACCTGTTGTATCTGGCGTTTTGACTGTTCATCAGCCTGGCGCCTACATTTCGAGTCTGGTTGGTGACGGTAACAGTAGCCAGCGTTGGCTGGACGAGGAACCGGAGTTCCGTCTTCCGACATTACTGGACCATTCTGGCGAGGATTGTATTTGGCCAAGAACGGTGCGACGTTTCGTTGTCCCAACTCTGCCAGCGACTCCACTTTGTCGTTGTTGCCGACGGGCTGGGCGTGTTTGTCGTGTGTCATAGTCGCACAGTCCTCCAGTATCGAAGTAGAAGCAACTTTATTCTGCGAATTCGACATTTCAAAGTGCTTTTCGTTTGAACTGACAGAAGGTAGGCTGGTACCTTGGTACAAAGAGCTTTGCGCTTTGCGCGCTTTGTACGACAATCTGAGGCACTTGGGAGATTCACGCAGTTGTATTCTTAAAAGGGTGATGTTGTGGAAAAGAGAAAATCGAGGTCTCGAAGATGAGAGAAGTAGGTAGACTGTAGGGTAATATCTGGTTCAAAGTCCCCAGGGTCCTACTGTAATCTTATCCAAAGTCCGCGGGGAATTCGTAGAATAACGAGTACCCTGGCAGATACTGCCGCGAGATATAGGGAAGGGTGTTGAAAGTAACGTTGGCAGAATTGGCAAACGGGAGGTTGGAGGAGTTGAATATATATCAAGAAGATAAGTCCAGACTGTCACGACAAGATTGCACAATCGGATCCCTCGGCTACAGCCGTGCGCATTTGATCTATAACAAAAGAATGAGGGAGAAATGTCGACAATCACGCAACGGGGGGCGAGAGTCGCAGGCGGTGAGGAATTGCATAATGGAAATCCGATCACGCTAGTCCAGATCCGGCTTAGATCATTGATAGTTTTGCTCAACCGCCCCACGTGATGGCGCCATCTCCGCTCTTAATCACATCAATCGCGCTTGTTGTCGTTGCATCTCCCGCTGATGTGATCGACCTTAGACCGCTGCTTTCATCCCACCCGTGTTTGTTTTCTCGTCCGAACCACCGGGGAAGATCATTTGCCCCTGATCGCGTGATTACAAGGGTGTTCTCAGATCATGACACAACACTTGTTGCTATTCTGATATACAAAACTTTCCTGCTCGAACTGTTGTATCAGCCTCTGAATTCTTGAAGGGCCTAAGACCACCCGGAATCCCAGGACATGAGGTAAGCTGTTTTGTTTTTGATGAGGCTTTCGGGGTTGCTGGGGGGAACAATACCTTCCCCAGATATTGACTCTCATGATCTACTGTGCATAACTTCATCCATCACTATTCCCTTCATCCCCCTATGGGTGCTACATGGACGACCACTAAATGTTTGTACAAGGTCTATAACTTCATGGTCATAAGCTTTCCACTTGTTTCAACTTACTACGTAGTGCAGGACGATCTCAGCCTACTCATTTCAGTATCTGCTTTATAAGTCATCTTCGGTGATCACAACCACCGGTAACGAATATGGCGTCATCTCACTCGTCCACAGCTTCAATAGCAGCTCAAGGTGTCTCGGAGACGCGTGAGCCAACAAATGCCATGCCTCAACTGGACGCACTAATCTCGCACCTTTTAGCGGCCAAGAGGTCTCTATCCTCTATCAGTCATGTCTGGCGTGCCAATGAGATAGTCACAGCAGCTCGATCAGCCTTAGAAGAAAGTGTGGTTGTTTCCTCGCGAACAAGTTTTTTGCGTCGGGGTCTCCACAATCAGTTACGCTTGCTTCACGATGTGCGATCAGAGGTGGAGGAAATCTCCTTTCGTGGAAGAGAGGAATTTTCGGAAGCACTGCAAACTCTAGATGCCGCAGATGCCCGTCTTCGCACTACTCTGGACCTTCTTCGTGAGACAATAGTCCATGCCTCCTTTCGCCCAAAAGATGAAGAGGCCAAAAGTCTTCATGATTTTGTAGATGAACGCGGGGTGGCAGAATTACATGCCTCCCTTAAGAGTTCCATAGATCGCACGAACACTGCCCGGGCTGATCTAGAAACCTCCAACCGCGAGTTTGACGATGAGCTTCACTCCATCCGACAGGCACTTCGCCATTACCGAAGTGCCGCAAAGATGGCTTCATCTCGCATATCAGCCTCATCCTCCTCTTCTTCGGCATCCGAGCCCGATCTACTCACACTATTCACGGTTCCAGCGATGCTTCAATCATTGGAAACGCATGCACAAGAAATGGCAGATCTTTTGTCGGCTCTTGTGAGTCACTTTGACCTCTGTGTCACCGCAGTCAAACACACAGAAGGTGGCGGAGCGGCGGCTCGTTCCATCACTGGGGATATGCCTGCTGAAGTTGGGGCCAGTGGTGAAGGCTTGGCCAACATCGGGGAAGAAATCAATGCCAACTTGAACGCTCCGTTGGATCCAATGACAGATCAAGAATATGAAGAAATGATCAACGTATTAGTGAAGGACGCGACCGAGGCAGACGACGTGGTTATGGAAATTCAGGACCGGATCACCGACATGGAGACCATCTTCGATCAAGTCATCATTCAACGTGATGCCCTTCTTTCTGTCTCCGATGCCACCCTCGAGGTTCACCGTCACCTCTCTGCTCTTGCTTCCACTCGTTTACCGCGCTACATCTCCCAAGCCCATAACTTCACTCAAGTATGGAGTGAAGAAAATGACCGTTTCAGCACGGGCTTGACTGAACTCTCAGACCTGCACTCCTTGTATGACGGATTTCTCAACGCATATGATAGTCTGATCCTGGAAGTTGCTCGCCGAAGCCATGTCCGCCATCGCGTGGAGAAGGTCCTTCGTGATACTCGAAATAAGTTGACTCAACTATATGACGAGGACGTTGCGGCCCGTGAAACATTTCGCGTGGAACAGGGCGACTTTCTCCCATCTGATATTTGGCCCGGAATCGGCCGCGCGCCCATGCATGTTGAGTTCCAGCGTCTTTCAGGTGGCCACCTCGAAGGAGCGTTGCCGGAAACAGAGGATCAGGACCAACCTCCAAAAGTTGAACCTAATCCAGAGGCAGGCGTTACTGCGGAAACTGAAGCGGAGCATGGAGAAACCATCCCAAATCTACCGAAGGAGGTGGTGGAGCATGCATATGCGCGCCTCAAAGCTCGAACCAGAGAATTTGTCTGACGCATCACTCTAGCACTCCGAACTGGGCGAGATGGTGAGCAAGTGACGCTTCTACGACATCGGGGTCCAATGATTAGGTTCCCATTCTGAATTCATAAGCATCGCTTCTGTTCGGCGTTGTACAATTGACATACATTTTGATTCATACATATCTTTGGCGTTCTGATGTTCATCTTCTTTTTTCTGTCTTCGAGCGAGGCCTTTTTCTTCTTCTAATACTGTGACCCCGATGATGAAAACCCAATTGGTCTGATCATCCATCGGACCATTCCGCGAGTGAGTTCAGCTGAACATTAGGTGATGCATACTCCACGTTTGGATGTAAGCACATTAAGTGGACTTTTGACTTGGACAGTGGGAGGGACGATGGACGAAAATGATTTCCAAAGAGAGCTCTGAGGGCAGTCATTCGCATAGCTTTAGTGAAGAAGCTCAAGGGTTGGCAATAATTACTATGATCGCCTTGCTTGTTTGCTTTTGCGTATCCTCTCCCAACTAGTAAGCTGTTGGCAATTTCTTCTATTCCAATACAAGCGCCTCAGTAAACTTTGAATCTAGCCTTTCTCTCGAATCGTTCAGTTTGTAGGATTTTTATATTCCGTAATTCTTATTTTGAGTCTATAAACAGGTATCATATTGATATATATCCAGATGCTCCATCCTTCTATGCATTTCATCATCAAATCATGACAAGAAAAATTCGGAAAGAGACATTCGTAAGAAAAAGACGAGGGGAAGAAAAGATTTTATGAACCCTAACCCGATGCAAATAATCCAAAAAGTGATAGACAGAAGATAGCATATCGCTTATTTCTTCTTGCGCGAAGAGGTAGAGACGAGCTTTTTCTTGAGATGTTTGGGCATCTTCTTTGCACGCTGCTCGCGCTTCTCCTCCTTGACCTTTGCCTTGTGGTCACGCTTGGAATCTTTGTCCTCGAATTTTTTGCCGCGAGGTTGCTTTGGTGCGAAGGGATCCTTCTCTTCATCATCCTCGTCCTCGGAGTCTGATACAGAGACACCGCCACTGGCATCGGACTCTGACTCGGCATCGTGCTCGACTGGCTTCGCCTTATCAGTTGCTAAGAGGTCTCCGTAGACGAGCTCATTGCCGCCGCCATCGCGGACCTTCTCAGCGTCACGCTCAATATCATACACTTGCTCCAGATTCTGGGGAATATATTGTTGACGGAACACTGCTGTGTCGACCTCTTCCGACTCTTCAGTGACACCAGCCTCATCACGTGCGGCGAACAGTTTCTCGAGAGCCTCAAACATCTCTTCGTTTCCTGGGGTGACAGCGGTAGGACCTTCCGGAGCCAGGATGAATTGGAAAATAGTTCGCTCGGATAAGGTGTGAACACCCTTACGACGGAAGAAATCGCTAACATTCTTGATATCCATTCGGAGGAACTCCAAGCTGCGAGGGTGGTCATGCTCAACACTTTGACTAACATCAATGATATATAGACGATCCTTGTGGTAGAGGATGTTGTACTCGCTAAGATCAGCGTGCACAAGTCGGCAGACTTGGTACATCACTCGCATATGGCCGAGCAATTCCATGTATAGAGATCGCCAGCGAAGTTCAGGGTCAGTTAGATCGAAATCAACATCCTTAAGACGTGGTGCAGCGACGCCCTTAGAGCTTCCGATGAAGCCCATAACCAGAACATGCAGACGAAGATAGATAGGCTCGGGGCAAGGGATTCCAGCAGAATAAATTCTTCGCAGGTTTCGCATTTCTTTTTCAGCCCATAATTTAACCATTGCGCGGTTGTTGCTCTTGTTATAGCCTTGACGGAAACGGAATTCACCAGTGACATACTTGTCACGGTCCTTGAAGACCAGAATACTTGTCTTGTAGACCTTGATAGCCCGGTGTTGCGCAGCGACATCATCCTCTTCTGGGAGGGAGATGGCGTGGTATACATTTGCCTCTTTACCCGTTGACAAGCATCCATGGATTTCTGAGACCAAGCCTCGGTTGATCATCTGCAAAAGAAGCATACGAGTACGAGGATCCAGAACCTGCTCTGATGTTGCACGATCCGCACGATCTCCACCTTTGTCACCCTTCGAAGAGAGCCCCGACTGTTGCTCATCAAGCTTAATCTTGGCAGCATGTTTTGTCAAAGACTTAACTTGATCATCGATCGACGCATGCGTGTTGACTGTGGGCTTTTGGGAATTCGTCTTCGGGTAGGTCCATTTTGGAACGTTGGTATCAGCGGCGCAATCGTTCATCTTACGCTGGCGATTGTAGGCTTTGGTCAAGTCTGCTGGGTTTGAGGATTGGAAGTCTTCTGTGTCGAGTTCTTCTTCGAAAATGTCATCGTAATCTTCATCTTCATCTTCGTTGTATTCCTCTTCCTCGGTGGGCTGTTGCCCCGCCAAAGTGGAGTTGGCATCCTCGGGGTTCACATATCCCTGATTACGCACATAAGTATGGGTTGGAGCCATACCATCCGCAAGGCCAGACGCTTGGCCGGGGTTCTCTGCGGAAGCCATATTCACTGAAATTTGTCAGGAGAAGAAATCGAGCACCTTGGAAGAAAAAAAGTTAACGCCCACCATTTTTTCTGTGGATGCCCGTCTCACCGCCCGGCAGAACCCCCGCGCCCAAAGACGCGCGAATTGGCGGTCTTCGCGTACCCTTGGTGTCTATCGCGAACTGTTCACCTTAAGTTTAATATCCATTACCCTCCACGACGCCTTTACAGTACCTTTTAACCAGCACAAATTCCCTGCAAAGGGTTTCTAGTTTTTCGCGCTAAGGCGCGTAATGCGAATTTGTCAGTGATCATCGCATCAGGCGTCTTTCAAGATGTATGTCAAGCAGATCATCATTCAGGGCTTCAAAAGGTATGCAACCAACAATGACACACGAACCCCTTTCCCACTCACGAAATGATTTTTTAAGCTAATCTTTGTGACTGCAGCTACAAGGATCAAACGGTCATTGAGCCCTTTTCTCCGAAACACAATGTCATTGTCGGTCGCAATGGGTCCGGTAAAAGCAACTTCTTCGCGGCCATCCGTTTCGTCCTCAGTGATGCGTATACCCACCTCGGGCGAGAGGAGCGGCAGGCCCTGCTTCACGTACGTCAATCAAGAACATTAGTCAAATGACCTTTAGTAACAATAACTGACACCTTGCAGGAGGGTTCGGGTTCGGCTGTGATGTCAGCCTACGTCGAAATCATTTTTGATAACTCCGACGACCGGTTTCCTACCGGCAAGCCCGAACTAGTCCTTCGTCGAACCATCGGTATCAAGAAAGACGAATATACGCTAGATCGCAAGAACGCCACCAAGAACGATGTGATGAACCTGCTGGAATCAGCCGGATTTTCGCGCTCCAACCCATACTATATTGTGCCCCAGGGCCGAGTGACTGCATTAACCAATATGAAGGACTCGGAACGACTGGTGCTCCTCAAAGAAGTAGCTGGTACCCAGGTCTACGAAGCTCGTCGTTCGGAGTCTCTCAAAATTATGCAAGAAACTAATAGCAAGCGGTCCAAAATCGACGAGCTTCTAGATTACATCAATGAGCGTTTGGCCGAGCTTGAAGAGGAGAAAGATGAACTTCGAAATTACCAAGAGAAAGACAAGGAGCGTCGTTGTCTTGAATACACAATTTACTCGCGCGAACAACAGGAAATTGCGAACGTGCTTGAGAACCTGGAAGAGCAACGCCAACATGGAGTCGACGACGCAGATAGTAACCGAGATCAATTCATTGACGGCGAGAAGGCTATGGCTCAAATTGATGCTGAGATCGCAGAATGTCGCCAGCAAATCGAATTCCTTAAAGTTGACAAAGATCAACTTGAAGATGAACGCCGCGAGGCTTCCAGAGCGTTGGCACAAATTGAACTGCAAGCCAAGTCTTTGGCTGATAATCAGGCTACATCGCAAGCTATAAAGTCACGTCACGATAAGGACCTCAATACTGTGCAGACGGCTATCCAGGAACGCGAAGCGGAGCTCCAAACTATCCTACCCGGATTCAATGCCTCTAAGGACCAGGAAGATGCTATTAAGTCTCAATTAAGTGAAGCTGAGACGGTGCGCCAACGGTTGTATGCCAAACAAGGCCGGAATTCGCGGTTCAAAAACAAGTCGGAACGAGACAAGTGGCTGCAAATGGAGGTCCGAGAAAGTAATCGATCCATAGCCAACGTTCAGAACGTTGTCACACAGACTCAAGAAGACATAACCGACCTTGAGAAGGAGATTGCTTCTCTTGAGCCTGAAACAGAGCGTTTGCGTCAGCAGATTGATGGACGGGGAGATACTATGCACTCCTTCGAAGAGCAAGTTCAGAATGCCAAGGATGAGAAGGATCGCTTGATGGATCAGCGAAAAGAGCTCTGGAGAGAAGACGCCAAATTAGACTCCGTTGTATCCAGTGCATCACAAGAGATGGATCGTGCTGAGCGCAGTCTGTCTCAAATGATGGACAACAACACATCCCGTGGTATTGCTGCTGTCCGGAGGATCAAGCGTCAACATAACCTGGATGGTGTTTACGGTACTCTTTCTGAGCTTATGGAAGTGAACGATAGGTATCGAACAGCCGTAGAAGTTACAGCTGGTCAAAGTCTGTTCCACTACGTGGTGGATACTGACGAGACTGCGACTACTGTCTTGGAGATCCTACAGAAAGAAAAGGCCGGTCGTGTGACCTTCATGCCACTCAATCGCCTGCGCTCCAGACCTTCGAACAACATCCCTCGTGCTAGCGATACTATCCCAATGATTGAGAAGGTTCAGTTTGACCCAGCATACGAGCGAGCCTTTCAGCATGTCTTTGGCAAAACCATCATCTGCCCAAACCTACAGGTGGCGTCGCAGTATGCTCGCAGCCATGGTGTCAATGCCATCACCCCCGAGGGTGATCGGTCTGACAAACGTGGTGCCTTGACTGGTGGTTTTCATGATTCACGCCATTCTCGCTTGGATGCGGTAAAGAGTGTCGGGAAGTGGAGAGACGAGGTCGAGGCCAAGAAAAGCCGAAGCGACGAAATCCGCAAGGAGACGGAGAAACTTGATCAGCTAATTACCAAAGCGGTTGGTGAGCTTCAAAAATTGGAGCAGCAGCGACAACAGATGCAGAACAGCAGTGGACCATTGCGGCAAGAACTTCGCAGCAAGCGAGAGCTTCTACAAAACAAAAACGACACTCTCGAAACTAAGCGCCGGGGTCTTCGAACTGTCAACACTAATCTGGCCGCTTTGAACGACCAGGTCAGCTCCTTCCAAGCTGAACTGTCCTCCGCATTTCAAAAATCCCTTACCGACGAGGAAGAAGCTCGCTTGGAGAGTCTCAGCAAAACAGTACAGGAGCTTCGTCGGCAATACCAAGAGCTTTCAAGCCAACGCAGCGAACTGGAGGCTCGTAAGTCCGTTCTAGAAGTTGAACTTCGCGAAAACCTCAACCCGCGACTTGATCAGCTTCTGAACCGAGATATCGATATGGCCGATGATGAGGTCCAAGGCAATCTCAAGGAGACACAACGCGAGCAAAAGCGACTTAACAAAGCCTTAGATAAGCTCAATGATCGACTCAAGACCGTTGATGCTTCTATGGAGGAAGCCAATACTCGAGTGAGCGAACTACACCAGCGCAATGCCGAAACCAAACGCCGAATGGAAGAATTGGCCCGCTCTATCGAAAAATATCAGCGCCGCATGGAGAAGAGCATGCAGAAGAAGGCCGCGCTTTCTAAGCAGGCTGCTGAATGTGCGGCCAACATCCGTGACTTGGGTGTTCTTCCCGACGAAGCTTTCACCAAATATAAGAACACCGACTCAAATGCAGTGGTCAAGAAGTTGCATAAGACAAATGAAGCACTCAAGAAATATTCTCATGTCAATAAGAAGGCCTTTGAGCAATACAACAACTTCACCAAGCAGCGAGAAACGTTAACCAACCGTCGTGAAGAGCTAGATGCGTCACAGAAGTCTATTGACGACCTGATTTCAGTCCTGGATCAACGCAAAGACGAAGCAATTGAGCGAACCTTCAAGCAGGTGTCTCGTGAATTCGCCACTGTGTTTGAGAAACTTGTCCCTGCAGGCCGTGGTCGTCTCATTATCCAGCGGAAGACTGACCGCACTGCACGACCTGAAGAGGAAATGGATTCAGACGAAGAAGAGGTCCGACAGAGTGTGGAAAATTATGTTGGCGTTGGTATCAGTGTGAGCTTTAACAGCAAACATGATGACCAGCAGCGGATTCAACAGCTGAGTGGTGGACAAAAGAGTGAGTTATATCCCTGGGCTGCGTTTTGTTCGTTCTTATATACAGATTTGCTAATATTCCTTAGGTCTTTGCGCCCTTGCGCTGGTCTTCGCCATCCAGGCTTGTGATCCTGCTCCGTTCTATCTATTTGACGAAATCGATGCCAACCTGGATGCCCAATATCGAACAGCCGTGGCACAGATGCTTCAGTCGATCTCCGATTCGACGAATGGACAGTTCATTTGCACGACCTTCCGACCGGAGATGTTGCATGTCGCCGAGAAGTGTTATGGCGTGAGCTTCCGACAGAAGGCCAGTACCATTGATGTGGTGTCGAGGGACGAGGCCTTGAAGTTTGTGGAGGAACAGAAGACTTAATGAGGCTTTCTTTTGTGTACATTTTATATTTCTATGTTCTACTCTTGTTCATTGTGGGGGACTGGCGTACTTGATACCGGAATTTGATCCTTCTTCTTCTTCTCTATACTTCCATACATATTCGGTCTGATCTACATGGCCCATAATGGCTATCTAAGGATATATTTCTCTAGTGGTCGTCTTTCTATCCGTCTTTCTACTTTTTTTTCAATATATGTGGGACTCACGATACAGATAGCGGTGTACTAGTAAACGTTAGTATAGGGCCAAGGGGTTTTTTTCCCGATGAACGCTATCGGCGGCCGTACACATGTCTGGCAATGAAATCATCAATCTTAATGATTTCAATCAAAATCCCCTCTATATTCATACCCTTTCTATATGTGTATTTACTCTGGTCTAGGTTCCTCCGACCACTCTGTGAGGATTTCTTCAGGTACATCTCGAAGTAAAATATGAACATGTTCCAAGGCCCGAACACTCTGCAATCCCACCCAGTTCTTAAACCACAACACATGCGAACCGGGATCAGCAAAACGCTCGGCCCCATCCTCGGCCAACCTTTGCACAAACTTGCGCTGGACGAACCCATTGATCAGCGCCCTAGATTCATCCGTAAGATGACCTTCGCCCGATTTGACAGCGATGGGGGTACGCAGCCACACAACTAAATGTGAAATGCCGGGTGCTAAGCCGTAAGGCCAGTCATTGCGGAGAATCTTGTAATCCTCAGGATCGGCAAATGGCGTCGGGTTATTGAACGTGAGCACGGGTCCACTTTGCTCTAGTGCTGGAGAGGAGTCTGAGCCCGAGCCAGACCCTGACCCTGACCCATCAGTTGACGAGTGAGTGTCTGGCGCAGGGACAGTCCCCGAGAGCTCAGCAGGAAGTGGCCACTTTAAACGGTTCAGGCAAATAAAGTTCATAATTGAGCTATACTGCGCCTTTGTCTGGACGTACCAGGCGAAGTATCGGCGCAGATCGGAGGGTTTCCGCTTTAGAGCGGCGAGATCGTTCCGGGCTGGGGGGACATTGGTGAGGGGTAGTTCTTGACCGTTTCTCCAGTGGCTCAACCGATAGTTAGAGAGTGAGGAGAAGGATACATGGACTCACCGATAATATCTTGTAGATCCTGCCAGTCGTGCGGGACGAAGTCCTCATCTTTCATATTGAGGAGTTCACGATCCAGGGGAGTAAGATTATACGACGATGCGGGAGCCATAATGATGTATAATAATATAGTTCTATATGCGTAAAAGCGTAAAACCGACAATAAAACAACGATCTCGGTGAAAAATAACCCAGTTGAGTGTTGAAGAGTAGAATCGCGGGGAGAGGGAAACACAACTCCAAAAGGGGAGAGAAGTTCCGCCGTGGGGCGGAATCAACCAAATTCACACCCCAAACTTAAATCTTTCGCATTTCCTTCTTTCCTCCTCTTCTTCCCCATTCCTCCCCCCAAGCAGTTTCAAAATGAGGTTGGTTTTAACCCCATGAGGCTCTACTGGAATCTTATCAATCTGAGATTCTGAAAATTTCCCCTGGAATCATGCAATTGCTAACTTCCTTGGTCTCCGCAGTGTCAACGCCGGTCTGGTCTTCCTACCCTCGGCCCTGCTCGTCGCAGGTGTCTACGCGACAAAGCCCGAGTTTGTGCCATATGCCATCGCCGCTGCCGGTGTCCTCTCTAGCGTTGCTTTCTTCGTTGGTGGTAGCAGCAGTACGATCTCCCCCCCTATTCACCCTATCGCATTCATCGCATGATCATCTTTCTGCTCTACTTCCGAACACGACTTGCTAAACATTTCTTCTTTTCCCAACAGAGCCCCGCAAGGTCCTGAAGCCCACGGAGTTCCAGGACTTCGAGCTGAAGGAGATCAACAACATCTCGCACAATGTTGCTATCTACCGCTTCGCTTTGCCCCGTCCCACCGACATTCTGGGTCTCCCCATCGGTCAGCACATTTCGCTCGCTGCTACCATTGATGGCCAGCCTAAGGAGGTCGTTCGCTCCTACACCCCCATCTCCTCCGACAATGAGGCCGGTTACTTCGATCTGCTTGTTAAGGCCTACGCTCAGGGTAACATCTCCAAGTACCTGACCACCCTCAAGGTTGGCGAGACCATGAAGGTTCGCGGCCCTAAGGGTGCTATGGTTTACACTCCCAACATGTGCCGCCACATTGGTATGATCGCTGGTGGTACCGGTATCACTCCCATGCTCCAGATCATCGAGGCTATCATCCGCAACCGTCCCCGTAACGGCGGTAACGACACCACCAAGGTTGACCTGCTCTTCGCGAACGTCAACCCCGAGGACATTCTGCTTAAGGAGAAGCTCGACAAGCTGAACAAGGAGGACCCTGACTTCAACGTCTACTACGTCCTGAACAACCCACCTGATGCCTGGACCGGTGGTGTTGGCTTCGTTACCCCCGACATGATCAAGGTGAGTCCCCATACACTGCGCTCTATGGTAGGCTATATACTAATTATCTGCTTTTTTCCCGTATAGGAGCGTCTCCCCGCCCCTGCTGCCGATGTCAAGGTTCTTCTCTGTGGTCCTCCTCCTATGATCAGCGCTATGAAGAAGGCTACCGAGTCTCTTGGCTACACCAAGGCTCGCCCTGTCAGCAAGCTTGAGGACCAGATCTTCTGCTTCTAAGCACCTACAAGATGAAAAGTGTTCTGTCTAATACTTCAGCTGGGATTTCTTGAATAATCTCACAGAATTCAAGGCTCGGTAGAGGTTCACCCGCAGATACAAGAAGACAAAGAAGAAAAAGAGCGACTTGGTGTATATGCGAAGTTGGTTGGGAATAGAAGTAATTTTAAACTCGAGCCGAGGTCTACGATTTTTGGTTGTGTGGATGATAAATTGTCTCTAATGTTCATATATATATCCTGAATTGATTTATCTCCGCTATCCATCTGGTGCCGACTCCCGAGGTCCAGTTCCAGTGCATCCTGATTGGACATCATGAGATCAAACCCCGGCTTCTTCCCTAAACTTCGGGCTATTGATAAACTCGCACCGTTTAAATAGCTGTTCCCAATCAACGGCCTGTTCAGAGGAATTTAACTCATCCGCTGCACGATTCTCTTGAGCGGCAACATACTGCGATCCATGGGGACCACCAAACAACTTCATCGTAAACCTTTTGACGGAATCCTCATCCAGCTCTTCACTGGAAACATGCCGAAATGCAGCCGGCCACATAACCTCACCCTCTGGAGAACCATGGTTCACAAACCTAACAACAGCCCTGCTCATCTCCAATCCCAAGGCTAGCTGCGCGGCAGAGTTATCAACGGGACCATCCATATGTAAGTTATTCAACACATAAGGAATATCACTCAAATGAGCGACTCTCCACATCGGTACCCCCATAATCTCATACGCAGGTGCAAATCGAGTTGCATTGTGCTCATAAACCCACAGCTGATCCGCCCCAACTCCCCCACGCTTGACATACTGCCACGCAAAGTCCAGCACAGGACAAGTAAACCAGATATCCCGATTCATTTGCGCAGCACGATAATACTGCGGCGACACAGAGTCTTCAACACCAGGGCCAGCCATATGCTCAAATGCAGAAACAGGGTAAAGCTCCAGCAGCTTTGCGTTCGTTTCTTTCGAAAGGTTGTATATCCATAACCCAAAACTATTAAGAACATCCTCGTCACTTGCCGTAGATGGCGGTGCGTACCATGCCCCGTCATTAGTAACCCACGATATTATAATTGGGATACCTTTTACGAAGCGGCCGTTTCGCATTGACTCCGTTGGACGATCTATCACGAAGTCGTTGTCGTATGTTGGATAGAAAAATCCCTCGCCGAAGGGTGGGCGAGCAGAGCGAGCCATCGGCACTGAAATATTCGATATAGCTTCGAAAGGTACGTTCCGGAGACAATTGAGTACTTCCTCAGATTCGTCGTTGTCCTTTTCGGTGCAGCCTATCTGCTTTGCTACTGCAGCTGTTTTCTCGGCGACTAGTTGGGATTTTGTGTTGAAATTCAAGCCTGGGCCACCTGACATCATCCTATTTCTAAGTTAATATCAGAGCTATTGAAACGTATAGCCCATTTTTGTGCGAGAGGTGCGACATAGCATTCTTATAGTGAAGGAACCTCGGGATACATACATTGCTTGTTGAAATGGCACGCCCCGCTCGCCACCGAAAGCTGTCAATTGAAGACTTATGTCGCTTGCGCCGACGCTTTGCCCTATGGCAGTTACTTTAATAAGATTGCGTTAGCTTTGAAAAGCGTTCGTGTATGTGTATCGTTGGAGGAAATTTACCTCTTTGAGGATCGCCGCCAAATGCGTGAATATTGTCTCGTACCCCTATGATATCAATGGTGAGCTCTAGGATTCTTGACCACCAGGTTATTGAGAAACGGAGATGATATAACACTAACATTCAAATGCAGCACGCTGATCTCTTAACCCAGCATTCGTATGCTTCAAATTGATCAATGCTTCACCGGTAGCGAAGCCAAAGACTCCAAGTCGATAGTTAAATCCCACAAACAGAACAGGTTGACGATCTCGCGTAGCCTGCTCAACAAACCCATCAGAGCGATACAGAACTTCCTCTGCAGACCCAAGGGCATGGCCACCTAATAGTAGAGTTAGTACAAATACGATAAAACTGAGTCCTATAACATTAGCCAAGCCTAGCATTCCTTACCGCCATGCATCCATACAACCACAGGAATATTATCCCCAGCCTTAACGCCTCGAGATCTCGCGATCCGTAAGCTCAAACAATTCTCACTAACATTGGTTACGCGACTAGTAAACGGCAAAACATCACCAGTTCCCTGTGGGCACCAAGCACCAGGTGTCGTGGCATCGATAACGGAACCAGCCGCATGTTCCAACGGGACAGGGGGAGCAAAGCGACGGGCACCCGATGGCTCTAGGGCATAGAAGATATTATGAAAGTTTTCGATTCTCGCGCTTGAAAACGATCCATGATAGGTTATATCGCGAACAGGATCAAATACTGTCGGCTGAGACAGAAACGGTAGGGGAAAGTTGTAAATTAGGCTTTTTTGGATGATCAGGTCTGTTAAGGGTGTAATTGAGATGGATAAAATGCCGACTAGAAGGGCCATGACCCCTGCTAGAATTGGAAGCCTGAAGGTACCCATCGTCGCAGTGATTAGTGATCAGGAATTACGGGGTCTGAGGTGGGAATAAAAGGAATGCTGGAAGAGACGTTGGGGATTCCTTTCAACAGCCCCGCGCGAACAGGGTTCATAGATTGGAGGATCCACATCCCCAGCCTTACGACATTACCACTCCATACAGTCATTTCACGAAAAGCCTCGACGCCCGATACGTTCCATGTGAAACACTCGATGCGCAAGAAGTGAGAATCCATGACCCCATTTGTATTTCTTGGATTTACGCGCGCGGGTTTTTGTTTGGAGCATCTCTTCGATCCCTGTAACTGCACATGTGAGCGGCCTTTCAACCCAAACAGGTGGGAAAGACACCCTTGACAAGCTTAATAGCTCTAAAATCGAGCTAATTCGCTATGTCTTTGAATCGAATAAGGATATTGGGACAATAATAGAACATCTTCTTATTTTGTATCTCTATGTTCAAGTTTGAGATGTAGTCTGGTGCAGAAATAAATACCCAGTAAAATATATGAATGTAAATGAGTGGTATCAGGCATTACTCGTGATAATTAAGATGATCCCGAAGGACGTAAGAAGTAAAGGGCGAAAGGAATGTGATAATTCGCAACAAGAACTTGAATAAAGAGACTATGGCGACCGCTTGCCGTCCATTTCCTTCAATTCAACCCATGGCGTATTTTTTTGATCGGTGATGATATTGTGAGGCACCCTCTCGTTTGAGGTTCGGGGACTTGCCTCTGATGGCACAATTGTAGATGCTCCAGCCTCCTTCATTGAGGAGATAGAGATGGTTGTAGTGATGAGAGGGGGTGGGAAGGATGGAGAAAGCGGACTAGCCACAGCCGTCGATCCGTATAATGGCTGAGAGCCGTATTGATTCCTGTATGCATACTGGGGCTGGCTTCGTGATGCGGAGGAGCTGATAAAGCGATGAGTGAAAGGACGGAAGAGAGGCCAAACAGGTGGAATGGACATGCAGATGAGCACGATCCATTCTTCAACCTCGCCCCATTGAAATAGGACTCCAACACCATCTTTGAAATAAGTTAGTCTCGAGTCTGAAGTTCCAAGTAAAGGATGTTCTTACATGAAGAGTCCACGTCAAGGATGAACTTGGCGGCCCATGTTCGCACAATGGCAGCAACGCCGGCGAAGACACCAAGTCCCATGAGGAAGCTAAGACCCCATTTCAGCTTGCGATCGATTCGCAATGGGATAAGCATGTGAATAGGCACGATGGCGAGGTAGAAGTCGGAAAGAGCCGCAACAGCACCGACGACGTATGTATAGTATACACTCTTTCTATGATCGCAATCGGCTTGCTGAAGGGGGTTCCATAGGGAGTTTACAGGTGTGCACTGGAACCAGACCATCAGGACTTGTGGGATGTTGAGGACGATATTTAGAACGGCAACGGCGATGAGGCTGCGACGAATCTTGGGGTCTAGCGTAATCGAACATCAGTATACAAACTTTCCTTAGGGTCTCAAAAGATGGCCAATCACTCACTGCTAGGCCCATTCATTTCAATCAGGAATGCAGCTACAGCCACTTTGCCAGTAGGGATAGCCAGGTTGAAGAAGAAAACAGTAATCCAAGTAAAAAGAAGGAAGTTATGCAGTTCGCCGACTGCGGTAATGACTGTGATGTGATTTCCAAGACCATGAAGAATCGAGAGAATTCCGAAAATCTGGGTAAGTGCCGTGAAGAACTAAAATTCGATATTAATACAGTGCTTCTTATTCCTCTTCTTTCTATCATTGTAGGTGATGGACATACCCAAGCAAGAAGTGACAACATCAGAGCTGTTGTTCCAAACTTGTTCACTCTCACGCGCACATAGACGCGCATGATCATGAAGATGGTAGCAATGGTTCCTAAGGCGATTCCCAGACGCAGGTCGCTAGGCCCCCGGCCACCGTAGGCCGGGTATTGATCATGGAGGGACATTATGAAACGAGTGACTGTGTATACAAAAAAGCAACGATACCCATTTTTTGACGGGGAAAAAGGGCTCGGGCACTAGAATCCGGTAGCGTGGACCCGGCACCTTTATAAACCCCAAGGCATTATAATCGAGGCTGAACAGCGGGGGCATAGCGGGGGACCCCGTCGAGGTCGCACGATCTGATTGAATGCAAATGGAAATTCCACGGTGGGCCCCGGAGGTACGTGCTTCAGGAACAAAAGGCATGGTTGGATAGATTGGCGGTCGATCTAGCGGAGACACTATCGAAGACTCGGTGTATTCTTCAACTCCGTTGTCAGCCATTATTGGTTCCCGCGATCCACGGGAAGCACTAGGCGAAGGAACTAATTTCCCTTTCGCCACGCAATCACAGCCATTGACAGATGTCAAATCAAATAGAATTTGGACGCGGCTTTATTTCTAACTGAGACAGGACTAAGCCCCCAGATCCCTGGGTTTCTAAAGGCCTACAAGATCCTTGGTCCATGATCGGACTTACAACGTGACGCAAATCTCATCTATTGAAAGCATTACACATGCATAAACGGAGTACGGACTAGATAGGATCCTCCAAACAAGCAAGACCCGCAGTTTGCAGGGATACAGTATAATGCTCTTGCATTTCCGATAGTCCGCTCGTATAGGCAAAAAGTCTCCATGTTGACACGGACTGGCCAACCTCGTCCCACGGTTCCTGTGGGGCCCATGCATCGGCAAATTCTGTTCCCCTGAATTGTGCAGCGGGATGGAAATCGGAGAGGCTTAAGCCACAGGGTTGTCTCCATTTCAGCCTTTTATTTCAAATGATTGAGTTGGGCTGTAGCCCCGTATTATGTCTTCTCATTTTCTAGACTTCTCTTTGCTTTTTCTTTCCCTCCAAGTCGCGTGTCTCTCCGTTAGTCCGACCGATTGGCTAAGATCCACGATCTACTTTGGCTTGGCATCTCCGAAGGATTTGACTGATCACAAACAATTCAATAGTGCACATGCGATTTGACAATGGCAATAATAACTCCGGTCTTTTTTGGCTTCAAATAATAAAGCTAAATACAAAGAGTAAAATTGCGGCTAGCGATTTCGCACCCAAGGACCTGAACTAATACTATTTACGCACTATCTGATAAAATTCGAGCATCCGAGCCGCTTATAGCCTCCCTGCCTCCACTTCTCAAGAGGATATAGAAGTGATCGCCAACCTACAGTACGTACATGCAAGCCGTTTCACAATTTCTTACCCGCACGAGTCATGTACATGTCATGCCTCCGGCAATAACAATTGTTCCTTGATGACGCTCGTCAGTAAAGTTCTAGGAAAGGCTGAATCGTCAATCCTTCTCTTTTTGCACCAACAGACGTCGTGAGGGCTAGGAGGCTGATTATTTTCGTCATGCTCAATGCGATCTAGTTGAAATATTAATTCCACTGATTTTCTTTTGCCGCCCTTAAACATCCGCAGCGGCGGTTCTTCACACACTCTCCTGCCCAACTCTTTCACAGTCTCGTCGTTATCCTGGCAAATAAGTGGAGCCGGATTCTTTGGGCGATACAGCTGGCCCACTTTAGGCCTCCCATTCTTGTACTGACCGATCACCGGTCGATCATTACCCTGGCGTCTTCGGCAGGTAAAAAACAACCGTACCCGGACTTCTTTCAGTCCCGGCATCCGCTTGTCCAAACTCTCGCCGTCAATGGGGAAAGCCTTATCAAAAGTACACCACCACCAGTCCTCACGTCCCCTTCCAGAGCCGTCTTTTGAGAGTTTAATGTTAAACCCATCTTGAAGATCGTGCTCAATGACGATATGCTGACACACAGACAGACATTGGATGTTATCTAGCCTGAATTGCGCCGTGCTATTTGGGAAAGACACAAGATGTTCCCAGTCTATTCTATCACAAGTTTGCCAGCTGATAAATTGATTCACGCGGGGCTGAACCTCCGTGTGGATTTGACGGTTTGTGCATAGCCAGCTCAATAGGCCAGGAGGTTTCTTTCTGACATTCTGCGATCTTTTCCCGTGATATTCAAGACACGAGGATTTGTGGGGATCGACGTCAGTTATCACTCCTCGAGAGGTGACCAGGATGCTATTGCCGAGTACGTATTGCCAGATCATTAAACGGATCTCTGGAGGTAAAGAGAGTAGCGACGAATGTGCTGATGGGGGCTGACTTTCGCAAATTGCCTTGGCTTGACTGTGGCCTCTTTTTCGGGGAGGCATTTTGGTCTTGAACTAATGGTGGAGTATATGAGCTCTTGACGCAAATGATAGTTGCTGGAGGAAGCTTTGATGTTCCACGTAAGTTTCCGATATTCGTTGATATTTGGTAGCATGGGTTTGGCGCCAGCTAGGGCGGCGCGGGGCGATGCGGGGCGACGCGAATTCTGCGGCTAAAGTAGACTCGTTACCGCTAGGTAACGACGAATCAAAGGGCAGTCAACCTCATGAGAGGAAAGTGAAAGAAAAAGAAAAACCGGCAGGTCAATCACATACTTCAAGTGGCCATGGCCGTGTCGGTCACCAATCCGGCCACCCCGAATCAGTGTCTGATGGCACGATTACGGTGCATAATTAACCTTATTCGCAATTACTAACGACTGCATGGTTTGAAATAGCTAGCTGGGTGATATCGCACCAGAATCTGTCAGGAGATTACTTTGATAGCTCAACGTCTCACCAGATCACTGGAATTGGGAGATAACTAGGGACATGGAGTAGAGAGTGACATGTAGAGAATAATACTTCATGGCGAGATATAATACAATAGACCCAAGAAAATATGCAGATCAGTGTACCCGAATCATCTCTTCAATCATCATAAGAAACTTTTCACGGTACTCACTCGGGGTAGTGGTTATAGACATGGGGCCTTGCCGACCAACAACATTGAAAGTCTGTATCAGACCGGACATTGCTTGGGCGTGGAGCTTATGTCGAGCCCAGAAGAAGTCCAATATCACGGCGCGGTACTTCCATTTACCATCTGCAGACAGCAATCCAGCCCTCCAGGGACTTGGTCGCCCTGGCACAAGAGGCTCTGAAGAAGCCGGAATGCGGACCATGAACAGCGAATAATCCACTGCATTAGCATCGCATAAGAATTTTGTGTCGGCCTGAATTGCTTCCCAGAATCTGTTGTAATCGGTTCGCCAGAGATTTAATTTGTCATTAAATGTATCGGCAAGCCTACTCAAAGTATCTTCACTGACAAGAGACTCTGGGAGCAGGTCACGCTCTGGATAAAAGTAATCAACAGGTTTGAGATCATATGTTTCCCACTTCTGACCACTAGGGTCATCGGCTTGTCCGCAGAGGATGTTTTCCATAATTATATGGTGGGCGGGTGTACAACCGAACAGTGTCCCAAGAGTGACATAAGGGGCAATTATAAAATCGGTTATCCATACAAGTGTTGAATCTGGATGTTGGCACATATACTCGTAATAGGGCTCGAGTAAATCTTCTTGAAAGAATGAATACTCGAACCGGCGAGGGAGACTCTTGATGACGAAGCATCCATCGAGGGTACTAAAAAACGTCTAATCATGGTGGATGAGTATATGAAAGTAACATGTTATACACGTTTAAGAGACATCATCACTTACAGATCCAGAATATCCCAAGTCGCCTATTGCTTTGAGCGGTTGTTGCCCGTGACTAGTATGGAAACTTGCTTGATATTCATCTTCAATGAAGTTCCATACTTCTCTTCGCAGCTTAGCAAAAATATGGCTCTCAGATCGAATGAGTTTAATCTGACGTATTGTAAAAAAAGCAATCGCTTGTGCCCAGCATGACTTTTTGAAGCGATCCGGATCACGAAGCACCCCCTTTTGTATAGATTTGGTCAACGCTGATTCTCGGCGACTGGCTTTCATGGCTATGGTGTTCGAGGTCCATCATGGTATATGAAAATTTTCGGGCATTTAAATGCGAACTTGGATATATAACATCTTTTTTGAAATCTTGCTTTTTGCACTCGACAAGAAACTAGGTCCCAATAGATGGTGACGTCAAAAATTAGCAGGCACATGGTGATTGGCTGGATTAACCACTATACACGTGACCTAAAACTAACGGGGGTTAATGCATGTGTTTTCACTTTTGAATGTTTATTAAAGCTCCTCAATTTAATGACAGTGATCGTTGGTTGACTCAATCATTGATTGATTTCGATATTAAACTTTGCGAGTATTTTGGATTTAGAGTACGGAACATGCATGGATGTATATACTATTGGCAAATCTAAGAAATCATCATGCACTATTCTACAATAAATCCTCAGTATAGGTCAAAAATGCACTGTGTCAACTCCTTTATACTATACAGATTTATCAAACATCTCCATCATTTTCATACAATCGAAACTAGATCTATATACTGTGTACTATGCCTCCACAAAGAAGAACCTAGGAACCCCGCGCTGACGCGCACGTGACTCACCGCCCAGCTTGAGTCACCACCGAATGAAAGAGAAAAAAAAATTAAAAATTAAAAAAAAAGAAATAAATTGACTCGCTCCGAGAAATCCCCCTCCTTTATGGGTCGCATTCTGTTAAGCGGGGCTCAGCGACTTTCAGGTCTTTTTTCTTCATCTCAATTCTACTATACCACCACGCGATTACCTTCTACCGCCCTCTCCTCCTACTCTCTCCGCGCTCCCCTTTGTCGCCCTGCGCGTCCTCGATCTTTCGCAACTATGGCAGCCGACCTCTCCGCCTCTGTTGAGGCGTTGACCCTCCAGTCAACCCAGAATGTCTCGAAGTACTCGTCATGCTTTCCTACTTTGAACCCCATGGATATCTACCGCGAGCACATTGCGACCAAGCTCAGCGAGGCAACCGACATTGATGCGGAATTGATCTATGCCCGTCTTGCCTGGACAAATACACTCGACAAGGGCGATTTGGCACTGCCCGTATGTGAATACTCGCTCTATTACTCAATATTTGTTCCGATGTTCAAAGAAAAAGAATACATCTTCTCAAAAAAAGTCAAACTAACGTTGATGTTATACCCCAGGTCGCCGCTCTTCGCATTAAAAAGAAGCCCCAGGAGCTTTGCGAGGAACTGGCTTCTAAGTTCCCCGAGTCCGACCTCGTCCTCCCCCCTACTGTTAATGGCCCTCATCTTCAATTCTTCTGCCGTCCATCTCCTCTGGCTAAGACTGTTCTTGGTCGTGTCTTGACCGAGAAGGCCGCCTATGGTACAAATGGAAACATTGGTCTCAAGGACCCCAAGGACCCCTCCAAGGGCCAGAAGAGAATCATCATTGAGTTCTCTTCGCCTAACATCGCTAAGCCCTTCCACGCTGGTCACCTGCGCAGCACTATCATTGGTGGTTTCCTCGCCAACCTCTACACTGTTTTGGGATGGGATGTAATCAAGATGAACTACCTTGGTGATTGGGGTAAGCAGTACGGTCTGCTGGCCAATGGATTCAAGTACTTCGGTAACGAGGAGGCTTTGCAGAAGGATCCCATTAACCATCTTTTCGAGGTGTACGTCAAGGTCAACGGTCTGGTCAGCGAACAAGACGCCCCAATTAAGGCGCTGAAGGAGCAAATCAAGCTGAAGAAGGAGAAGAACGAGGATGTCTCTTCTGAAGAAGCTGAGCTCGCCAAGCTTGTTGATGTTAGCGAGGACGAGAAGGCCCGTCGCTACTTCAAGAGCATGGAGGACAGTGAACCCGAGGCACTGGCTCTGTGGCGCCGATTCCGTGATCTCAGTATCGCCAAGTATAAGCAGACCTATGCTCGCCTGAACATTGACTTCGACGTCTACTCCGGCGAATCTCAGGTCAAGAACGAGAGCATGACCAATGCCTACAAGACTATGGAATCCGCTGGTGTTGCAGAGAAGTCCGAGGGAGCCGTCATCGCCGACTTCACTAAGCATGGCGCTAAGAAGCTCGGCAAGGCTATTATTGTCCGCAAGGATGGCACTCCTCTTTACCTTACCCGTGATATCGGTGCTATTACCGAGCGTGATGAGGCTTACCACTTCGATAAGATGATCTACGTTGTTGCCGCTCAGCAAGATCTGCACCTTGCTCAGCTTTTCAAGATCACCGAACTGATGGGCCGCAAGGACCTCTCCGACCGTTGCGAGCACATCAACTTTGGTATGGTCCACGGTATGAGCACTCGCAAGGGTACCGTGAAGTTCTTGGACGACATCCTGCGGGATGTTGGTGACAAGATGCACGACGTTATGAAGAGCAACGAGGTCAAGTACCAACAGGTTGCGAACCCCGTCCAAACTGCTGATACTCTTGGTATCACCGCAGTCATGGTTCAAGATATGACTGGCAAGCGGTAAGTGCTAACGTCTTTTTGTTCACTTTTTTTTATTCAAACATGCTGATAAGTTTTAGTGTCAACGGCTACACTTTCAACCTGGAGGCCATGACCTCGTTCGAAGGTGACACTGGCCCTTACCTGCAATACGCCCACGCTCGTCTGTGCTCCATGGGCCGCAAGTCTGAACTTGACCTCGACGACCTTGCCTCCGCCAACTTCGATCTCCTTACCGAACAACATGCCACTGATCTCATCCGTCTCCTTGCCTCATGGCCAGACGTTCTCGTCAACACTTACAAGACTCTTGAGCCCGTCACCGTGCTCTCTTACTTGTTCCGCATGACCCACATGCTGAGCTCCAGTTACGATGTGCTTAAGGTTATTGGCAGCGAGCCTGATGTCAAGAAGGCCCGTATGGCCCTTTATGCTGCTGCTCGCCAGGTCCTGCACAACGGTATGCGTGTACTTGGCCTTAACCCTGTTGAACGTATGTAAACTGGTAACTTCACGAAATCTCTCACCCTTTAGAGGTACTCTTCTTTTGCATTCTTAGCTCTACGATATTTCATGTTCTCATTTCGGATGCATTCGGCGCTAAGAGCTGGACAATAAAATATTATGGTTTTCTTTTTTTTTCTTTTTTTAGTCCTTTTGAGGGCTGGTTGGACTGTTCTGTTTCAATTTCACAGGCACCTTGCCGTTTATAAGGCCGATTCTTTTATTTTCTTTTTGACTACGGGATGGAAATCGCTCTTCTCTATTCAATGTTAGTTTCATGGTAGGATTTAGTATGATAAATCAATTGCATAGCGTATTGATATAATTTTACAGGACATTGTGATCGCTGAATGAGAAAATCAATAAGCAGAAATAGTGGCGACACAGGGACCACCAAAAGTACCTAAACAATGTGATTGTGATAGCCCCGCCCATTCTGCACCCGCCCCAATAGTTCAATCCCCTCGAGGATCGCATCCCCGAACAAAACAACCTTGGAAGCTCTCAAGGATTTCCGGGTCTGGACCCTCAACTCAAGTAATCACGGCCTTGGAACCATCGCCGAATCTAAACGGCGACCATAACGACCAAACAACGGATAAACCCACAATCTTTAAAAAGTCTTCACCACCTGGGTAATTCACCCTCGGGCTCCGCTGATCTCACCAAAATCAGCAACAAACGAGCGGCCCGAGCCCCACACCAACGCCAACCCAATCACATACTCCAAACCGCTGATCGGGGACCATGACCAACCCGCAGCTGAACCCGTCAGCAAGAACTCACTAACCAACAATAGCGCCGCAAAAGACGGTAAAATGATCTCAAGATCAACTATTTTTCTAGTCCGATATCTGGTCCCCGCAGCTAAACCACATCTGACAAACTAGAGGCTAGGCGATGAAACGTGGGCTAAATTTTTATATATGAGTCCCTCCCCCCGGACTTGGCCGCTGGGATGGTCAAGTAGATTGATTTCGATATCTGGGATCTGCCTGCAGGAGAAAATCCACCTATGTACTTGGAATTATCGGTCTAAACTTGAAATCGACCCCAGGACCTAATCAGTTGATTTGGAAATCCACTAGCAAGGCATACAATCGGATCGAGCGTAGCTATCAACATGGATGACGCCAAGACATGCCAGCGGCAAGACCCCGAACGAGGGGATCATGATGAAGGACGATACTTCCTACGGAATACATCTGTTCAGAATTTCTCGTGGAGCAACTTGCTTGTTACTGTTAAGGACAGACAGACCAAGGAGCCTAGGGACCTAATTCATAATGTTAGCGGAGACGTGAAACAAGGTAAGACTTTTCCCCTCAATGGCTACCTATAACACGCTAGGATATTATCATTATCCGCGTCATATGACGGAATGCTAAGGTCTCTCTCAAACAGGGGAGTTGGTTGCTTTAATGGGCCCATCAGGATGCGGAAAGACAACTCTGTTGAACGTGTTAGCTCGACGACCGGCTAGCTCTGGTGCCCGCGTGAACGGCGAAAGCTACATCAACGGGGCGAAGATCGAGTCACGCGAATTCGGGCGCATGACATCGTACGTGGAGCAAGAAGATGCTCTAATCGGATCGATGACTGTGCAAGAGACGTTAAAGTTCGCAGCGGATCTTTCATTGCCTAGGTATGTTAGACTTTCCGGTCCAGTACCTAGGTGTTGGGTTGTTCAAGGTTATTTTTGCTTCTTACTAATGCTCAATTTGATAGTACTGTATCGAAGGCACAGCGGATAGAGCGCATTAACACTTTATTGGAATCATTCGGTATCCAAAAGCAGGCGAATACACTTGTCGGAACTCCGATTCGTAAGGGTATTAGCGGGGGCCAGAAAAGAAGGGTTAGCGTGGCGAGCCAGCTCATCACTTGTCCAAAAATATTGTTCCTTGATGAACCGACCAGTGGGCTGGATTCAACAGCTAGCTATGAGGTTATCTCTTACGTGAAGGAGTTAGCGAAAGCAAACAATGTGAGTGCATGATAACTTGAAGACAAGGCTGCGAATCAGAGATGCAGTATTTAGCTAACCATGTTGTAGATCATAATCATTGCAAGTATCCATCAGCCTTCGACGACAACGTTCCAATTATTCGATAAGCTCCTTCTGCTTTCATCGGGGCGGACGTGTTATTTCGGTCCCGTTTCAAATTTAGATGGCTATTTTGGTAAGATTGGGCATCCTATCCCTGGAAATACCAATCCGGCAGAGTTTCTGCTTGACATTGTCAGCTCGGACTTTAGCAAGTCAAATGAGGATGCGGAGGCAAGGGTTGAGGGTATTCAGCAGTCTTGGGGGGAGTCTGTGGAGGCGGTGTCGGTGAATAAGCAGGTCTCTGATCGGTTGTCGATGGCGGCGGGGGAGAAGCATAATGCGACTGCAGATGATATGGCCCGTCCAGGATCCATTAGGATAACTGCAGCTTTGCTTCATCGGTCTTTTATCAAAAGCTACCGGGATGTAGTTGCTTATGGCATTCGTATTGTCATGTATCTTGGTATGTCCCTGTTCCATTCTCTTAGTTGGTCAAGTTGACTGACCATCCCAGGCCTTGCGATCATGATGGGAACTGTATGGTTGCGTCTCCATCCATCACAAGAGTATATCCAGCCATATGTGAATGCAATTGTAAGACTAGACTCACCTCTGGCGTTAAAACCAGAGAAAACAAAAGACTAACTTTACTCAGTTCTTCGGATCAGCGTTCATGTCCTTCATGGCTGTGGCCTATGTCCCAGCATTCCTGGAAGACAGAGCAACCTTCGCAAAAGAACGAGCAAACGGCCTCTACAGCGCCACCCCATTCATGATTGCAAACTTTATCATTGGCCTCCCATTCCTCTGTACGTATTGCCTGATCCTGATTCCGATCACAAGACACCGCCTGACAACTAATCGCAACCAGTCCTCATCTCAATCCTCTTCTCAGTGGTCTCATACTGGCTCTCCAACTTCCAACCAACAGCTGAAGCATTCTTCACCTGGGTCATGTGGATATTTCTCGACCTCGTGGCAGCCGAATCCCTCGTCGTATTCGTATCAGCCATATTCCCGAACTTTGTCATCGCTCTTGCGCTCGTCGCATTCGCCAATGGTCTCTGGATGTCTGTAGGCGGGTTTCTAGTGACCCCGACGATCTTGAATGTATTTTGGAAATATGTGTTTCACTACATCGACTATCAGGTGCGAGGTCCAATGTTCTATTGATGCATGTTCACATTAGTGCTAACTCTGTTTACAGGCTTATGTCTTTCAAGGAATGATGGTCAATGAGTTTGCAAATCGGATCTACTCGTGTGGCAGTGCTTGCCAATGTAGTTATCAGACTGACTTGGCGTCTCAGTGCCAGATCAGAGGTACGGGTGTGTTGGAAGAGTATGGATATGCTACGGGCAGGACTGGGAAGTGGGTTGGGATCTTGGTCGGAATTATTGCGGTGTATAGGCTGTTCGGCTGGATTGCGCTGACCTTGCGGAAGACTTAATTTGATCTTGGTAAGGGTATGGCAAATGTGGGTAAGAATGTCTGTATCTGGACATCTCTCGTGTGGGAAGCCTGAGGTAACTCGAGTCGCACCTCGAGTCAACAGTGTGGACGATAGTACCTTTCAGCAGTAGGTCCTGTGAGGATCCATGATAGCTGAGCAGGATGTATAGGTATTTCTTTTGGTAAAATTCTGGAAAGATCAAATGTAATAAAAAGAATAGAGGATTCCATTTCTAATTGATTCCAGTTCCAAAAGCAAAATGCAAAGCAGAAAATAAGAAATAAAGCCACTTGTACATGAAGCATAGCCATAGCAACAACCCGTTTCTCCTACCGGAAGCAAACCTCTTGTACAACCCCAAGCTAAAAACTCACAGTGTAACACGCGGATCAACTTCCCATCACAAATATTCCTCCTCGTACAACACAGCAAGACAGATCCTCGCACCGACCCTGCCCCCATTCCTCGAAATGCAAAAATGCAAATCCAAAATATCACTCACATGAATACCGTGTCCATCGCACGCCTTCACCAGATTTCCCAATTATCACTAGCATCTTGGTCTTGGTAGCGCCAACAATCTTGGAAAACAAAGACTAACCACCATCTGCCTCCAATGGCCATCAATGAAAACAAGATCCGAAACACGAATGCAGATCAAAGCACGAATAATCTTCTCGCCATTCACCTCGAGATCAACTAACACGGCATCTAACTTCCGAGGGTGAAATTGTCGCCCCGTTTCTGGTGGGAAAGGCACGATCAAAGGAGCGGTGAAGGTGTTGTCTTGATCCCGATGCCACCGTGCAGAGTCAGGAAGCAAGGGGTAGATAGTGCCGCCCTAAGTATCTTCCGAGAGGAGAAAGGGGCAATATTAAGTGCAAAGTTGATAGAGTATACTTACTTAGTATAGTAATAATAAATCATTATTCTAATTTCTACGATAAACTTAATCCCGAACAGATGAAAATAGAAACTCAAAGTTGAAGGTAGAGTGGAGTGGAAGATACGATACCGGGCATAGGCTTCTGTACAGTACATCCGCAGCACAGAAGATGTCCCGGGACAACATGACATGCGTATGAAGTGTGAAGCTTATTATAATCACGAAGATTGTAGGATATGTCTGTAATTTGTTATTGGATTACTGTACAGCGTCGGGGCCCCTAAACAAAGAAGAAATAAAGCAAAAAAAAGGAAATTAAAGCAAAGCGCCCAGCGGCCACATCTACTCCGGTTAACCCTGTAACCTGGAACCTATCTCCAGATTTTTACTAATCCACTAGTCTTCACGATCGTGGCCAACGGTCATTGCACGATGTACAATGCACTGTGCAGATTACTCCGTACTCCAGGCAGAAGTAGCAGAGGCAGAGGCAGCAGCAGCAGACGTAAAAGCGGACTGAGATCGGGTGGACAATCCCAACCAACCTCCATCCATCTAGACTTTTCGCACGAGCCGCATGGATAAACCCGGTTTTGATCCGGGGTGAGCTGGATCCAATCCCGCCCCTGTCAATTTTCTACTACCTCGGATTGGGCGAAAGGAAGGCTGTATGTTTTGGATTTCTCATCTTTGACTTTTTGAATTATTTATTTTTGCTTTGTTCGCGATCTCGGCAGGGTACTACGACTACTTGAACAGGGAAGAGTTGAGTTGAGTTGAGGGGAAGGATTGACCTCGGTAAGGTTGAGTCTGAACTAAACTATGCATTTCTAGATAGAATGTCGTGATTTACCAATTGCGATCTTATCGTAAAGGGCTTTTCTTCCGCACGTGCGGGGTTGTAGGAGTCCAAGCCATCTGGGACGTAAGGAGGTGAAGATGTAGATGGAGAGGGTAACGATTAACTGTATGCTGTGTGTCATGTTGAGCTAGCCGTAGTCGTGTGGGAGAAATCTCCTCGATCACGGGGGGTAACTATTGAGGAGGGGGAGGTATATTGTACATTGTACATAGTACATACTACTTGGGGGTCTAGGATTGACAGCTGGCACGTCCGTACAGATTAAAGTATCAAGGAAGTCCACACTGTAGAGCCTCTAGAATGAGTCACAGGTGCTTTGAAGAGGGGCAGCATGTATGTACATTATGGAGTGAATTACATAGGTGGAGGGGAAACACTAGTAGAATAGCATCAAAAAAATGAAATAAAAACCAAAAACAAGAAACAAGAAAGATGGAAAACAGAAACAGAATACTCCACCTCGTTACCCACATCGAGCGGGTTCCTAAGTAGGCGAGTGTCGTGCAGTAGATTCCGTCGTAATGGGTGGAGATAGGTGGTTACGATGTGGACTACAGGTGTATACTATGTAGTATGTATAGTACAGGATCAGAGGGTTCGAAGTTTTTCTAGTGCCCGTTCGAACCCTGGCGGACTGGAGCCGAGGACATCATCAGTGGCGATTTTTGGATCCTCCTTGGATGGATTTGGGGTGGTGGGTAATCCTGGCCTGCAGCATGACATCCCCACCGACACTTTCCCGTGTACCAGGTACATTGGCATTGTGCATGTTCGGGAGAAGGGGAGAAGATCTAGAGGAGGAGGGGTATCTGTCTTGATTGGCTTTTTGGATAGGAGAATGAGATCTAGTTGTTTTTTTGGATGTTATTTTCTGTACAGGGTTGGTTAATTTGAATACTCTATCATCTCGATTGACTCATGATTTATGGATAGATTCGAGAATCATTCTGGTGTGTTCTATACCGTTTTCTTCAAAGTGGAGGCGATCATTGGGCCGCAATGACTAGTGACTAGTAGGATTGGGCGTGGGATGTAGTATGTAGTAGGAGTAATAAGAAGGATATTAAGACTAGGAATTTAACCATAGAATAGAGGTTGTATAATATGTAATATGATATTCTATTCTATAGGTATGAGCAATAGAATAGCAGAAGATAACCCGATGTTTATCTAGTGTTTACCTATGTTTACCTCTGTTTACTTTGTAATTATAGTTCCGAATAGAATTCAAGCGGGTCTCGCTCTGACTTACACTTAATTGATGACGCTTTCCCCCCACTTTTTCTCTCTTTTTTTCTCTCTCTTTCGCGTTGGGTACCGACCTGGCTGAGAGCCTCTTTCGTGAAACATTGTTGATTTTGATTTTGATTTTGAATTTTTTTTCCTTTTTGATTTTTTTTTAAATTTTTGATTTTCGTGTGGATTTGAGTTCGAGTTGATTTTGTGCGTCTCTCTCTCTCTCTGTTAAGGGAAGACAAACTTTCCTTCTGATCTTCTCTCTCTCTCTCTTCATCCTTCCCCTCCCCCTTCCTCCTCTTCTTTTCGATATCTCCCTTTTTCTTCTTTTCTTTTTTTCCCCCTTCTTTATACCCTTCTATATACCCTCTCCGAACCGTGGAAATCGTCGTGGATTCTCTGGAACCCTCCCGCTTATCACGGTTATCGCTGCCCATCTGACTCCACCCATTCCCAAACCCCACATCCGGGTACCAGTCAGGCAGTCTTTCCCACCTCATCTTGAAGCCCAAGGCCATCTGCAGCTTGCAGACTTTGTTCAACCACTCACCACTCGTTTTCTCCCTTCGACCCACGGAAAAAAAAAACAAAAGACAAAACTATTCTTGGATCAAGGAAACCCGATCTCCCAACCACGCTGTGTCCGCCCGACTATCCCTCGTTCCTATCGTGCCCGCCCAGTTTCCCACCAATTTCGATGGAGACATTGCGATCTGGAAAGTACCTTTTCACGCTATCCGCTCGCTGACACCACTCCTTCGACCAGTCAAACCCTGCCATCGCCTTTTTGCGATCGGCAGGTCCGCCTTCTGGTTCGAGTGAGGAAAGAGGCATCAGACCGAGACGAAAGGAACAATTTCAATAAAAAAATTCCATCGTTTGTGGGTTGGGCTAAACAATCTGGTCTAAGGGTAAAAAAATAAACAAAACAAATTACCGAAACATACGTGAGACGTCAACCCGAGTGGCCGAAAGGAGGGAGAAGAAAAAAAAAGAATACGGCATCTGGAAGGGGAGAAGGACCAAAACACACCACAATACACAAATAACCAAAATACCTACCCGACCTTGGAAGGGATCGAAAAAAGGACTGGGGATACAGCAGGGGGAAAAAGCCCTTGAGTCATCGTCTCTTCTCTTTCTCTCCTAAACCCTTCGTCGGGCCATCACGGTGGCTTGCTGTAAGTCAACCCTATCCCCGGCCCCATTATTCCCACCCCTCTGTATCCCACTTGTACCCCCCTGCCGGTGTGTGCTGGTGGGTAGCAATACCCAAAGTCCAGAACGGGACCAACCTGTTTCTTACCTAGGGACCACGCCAGCTCCTCCGCCTTTCCGATCCTGCAGCAAGCCATGCCTAGCCAAAAACCCAGACCGGCTATGGTCGAAGATTTCGACGAGAGTCTGAGCGAAACTGTACCTGACTCTAGGAAGGTGGCTAATACTGGTGCCAAAGTTTCCTCCAGGTTGGATCAAAGATTCCCGGAGCCGCTGATCGACGGCGCAAGTGACTCAGGCTATTCTAGTCGTACCGCCGCCACCGTTAATAGCACCCAATCTGGGCCATCGGGCGGACGAAGTCCTCCTGCCCCTCAAAAGACCGACCTGCCCAAACGATCCTCTGATCTCGCCAGAAAGTCTAGCCGCAGAGACCGTAAAGACAAGGAGCGTGCTGCTCGGCCGCAAGACGAAAACATGCAGATGGGTCCCTACCCGGGCACTGCCCACCATCCTCATGCAGGCCGGTCACCGTCCAAGCCTCGTCGACGTGACTCTTACCTTCGCAACGGCCCAGATTATTACTACGAAAACGGCAGTCCATATCACCCGTCGACCCCCATCGACTCTCGCCCCATGGATTACCCACCGCATCCTTCTACCTACCGGCCCCCGCTTCCCGATTTTCATCAACCTCATATGCAACCTCACGGTAGTGCTATGATATATCCCACCGAAGAGTACCACAACAGTCGCTCCAACCGTCCTCACTCAGGGTCCTATCGCTCAATGTATCATGCGGATCCCAGGCCCTCATGGGCTGTAGGAATGCCTCGTGCATATCAGCAACAGATGCCATACCCTGGTCACTCTGGATATGAACATCCTCCACCGCCGCCGTCGGGAGTATGGCAGGGCTCCTACCCTTCGTCTCCATATGGTGCTCCATCCCACTTTGGACAGCAGGAATACTACAGCCAGGAGTCCATGTATAACTATCCTCCCCATGGTCGTGAGCGTTCTGAGTCTCGCCCTCCTGAGTCACAACGGCATCGCCGTTCTTCTGTATACGGTGATCCTCGTGGTCCCCCGCCACCGCCAGCGGAACCAGATGTGTTCCCAGAATGGGATGAAGAGCCACCCCCGGAGCAGTATTACTCCCGCCGGGAATACCGTGAGAAGCCTCGTGGCCGGGCCTCGATTGCCCCGACTGGAGACTATGAAGACAACGACAGGAGTAAGATGCCTCCTCCACCGCCACCAGCACCCTCGAAACACAGAGCTCCGCAGGTTCACCAACAAAGACGACCAGAACGACCGGAACCTCCAAAGCGCCATACTGCTGCTGCCGCAGTGCCCACTACACAAGCACGTCGCTCCTCCAGAGCCTATGAAAGAGGTCTTGACATGAGCGAATTGATGGACTCCGTAAACGAGATTGAGTATGACGATCGCCGGGCACAACGGGAACTCCCTGCCCCCGAACGTAGTCACAGTCTTCGTGGGAGTCGACGATCTACTTCGTACAACGACACTGGTAGAAGCAATGCTCGTGTAGCCGTGGCAAGCTCTGGGCGAAGACGACGCCCCGAGACGTACTATCCCGAAGATCGCCACAGCATGCTTGCGGACCAGGAGGATCTTGAAGCCGAAGCTGAGCGATATCAGGCTTTAATGGCTGGCCGACCCGCCACTGCCCAACTTCCGGCATCTCATGAGACGCTGATGTCCAAGATTGGTAACGGCAGTGACAGTGGCAGTCGAAAGAGTGGATCCGGTAGCAGTCGTGGCAGTGCCACCAGGACTGAGAAGGAAGCCCAGAAGAACATGACCCTTCAATTGAATGGAATGACTCTTGCATTCACTGAGGAAAATCTCGCTGGCAAATCGATTAGCATCCGTACTGGTGACCAAGGTGCAACGCATCTCAACATCACCGACGGTACCAAACGCCCCAAGCCATACGTTCAAGGATCCGCCTACTCTGATAATACGGGCGGCAGCGGCCGCCGAGCACTGGAAAATGGACGACGTACACGCGACGAGCGACGCTCTGAGAGGTCAGAGAAGTCAGTACACCGATCTGGTCGTTCTGGCTACTCTCACTCACAGCGTTACCAGCTCTAAGTCTGCGTTATAAGTTGTCTTCATTAGTACAGGGCTCAATAACCCCTACTCGTTCATATTTTCATTGTTTGGTTGTGGATACTCCTCATTTCATTTCTCTTGTCCTTGTTGCCTCTGCATTAGCGGTAGCTGGCGGGTTTCAGTCTGTCAAAAAGTTTGGAAAAAATCGGTTTCTGTCTCGCGATATCTTCATTTGGGTGGATCATCTTGGAATTTTTTGTTATCTCTCTGCTTCTTTGTTTTCTTTGGCCACCACCACTCCCCACCCCCTCAAAATATGGCGTTCGAGCAAAGCGATCAGGTCCAGCAGGGGAACTTTCTTGGATGAAAGCTCTACATGCCTCCGCGACCTGACCCATCGAACTGGGTGGACTCTCTGGTTTTTATTCATGTTTGCAATTTCCATCTCTGCGATTGGAAGGGCGAGTCAAGCATGGTGCCTTTTCATTTCATCTCTTTTAACTAAGAGAAGAAAAGAAAACGATGTGCAGACTTGCCTATCCTCCTGCCGAGTGTGATATGATTGTACGATTCGATGACCTGCGACGTCTATTTGCTTTGCCCATCTGCTGTTTTCCCTTTTACCCACTCTACGAATTGTTATGCTTGATGAGCGTATTCTGTATATCTCATCATATCATGTCTTGTCCATGTTTATGTCTCATGTCTCATGTTTTTACGCACCGCTTTCATCTGGGCCTTGTCTCTTTCCTGGTTACTGCTTTTGTGTTGGAGGAGAGAGATTATACCCATATGTTCTTTTTTTTCTTTGGCCATAACTAGGCTTTTTTTACTTTCTGTATCTCATATCCCCGTAGCGTGTTTTAAGAGTTCTATCAGGTCAAGTTTGACTTCAATAACCTCTATCTAGCATTTCAAGGTTCACTTCTGATCAAATCTACTTGATAATACCTGATATCACATCCATTATTGTAGCCTAGTAGCCCGAGGTACTCAACATGAGATTTATCAGAACATTTCTCCATGACTTCCATCCATAGGCCGTGTATACAACTCCCAAAACACCAACTCGCTCATCTCTATTCAAGTTGAAGGTTCACATCATAAAAATACATCATCCTTCATAACATCCTCCCAGAATCCCCGTCCAGGATCCTCCGTCACCCTCTGCACAAAGAAGAACCTCTCTAAAACTCCACGAGCCTTATCCCAAGAACTAACCCCTCTTGAAACAGCACACTCAACAAGACCCTCCAAAAACCACGCATGACACTCCAACCCCCTCGAAGCAAAACCCCCCATGAACAAAACCCAAAACAACAGATCCGGCGCAACCCGCCTTATCTCTTCATACGACGACTTCAACGTAGGTATTAAATTATTTTCAATAAACCCCTCACATTGCTGTGGCGATATAGTCCAAAGTCTCGTCACTGTGTAAAGTAACATGGTTAATCTGATGGTGTCCTCAAATGGTGTAATTGGTGTATCCTTATGGAGAGAAATAAGTCGATAAGTAGAAAGAACAAGGTAATCGTTCTTTGTTTCGCTAAATTGATTGTCCACGTGGATGATGCCTTCAAAGTTAAGGATTATCCATTTTAGGGACTTGATTAGAACCTTTAAGCGGGGGGATAACGAATTGAACCACGTCGTATTGGTGAATGAGGATGCGAGGGGGGAGGAATGCGTCTTCTTCGTAGTCGTATGCGTGGTTATTTGGGCGATTTCCCGGTGGACCTTTGCTTCCCAGGCCCTTGAGATATCGAAGAATAAGTCTAGATTATCCGCGAATGCGCGTGTACAGTCCGCGCTTTCATTTATTAGCCTGTTCATGTTTATGTTCATGTGCTTCGTATATCATGTTCATGAAAGAAAGAAAGAACTTACCTATATAGCGAAGCTTGTGTTTCGCTATCAAGATTATCTAACCCGCCAAGCAGGTTGATGATTATTTTAAGACCGTTCATGTGCATCTCAAGTGCGGTGGAGTTCGCTTCGAATCCCTGATTCATTTCCAACATGAGTATCATATCATATCCTGCTCTGTGACTTTGGCTTCACAGTTGACATAGGAGCGGAAAGAAGGGGGAGATTTATGATGTTTAGGTATCATGAATCATGATGCTTACACCCAGGTAAATCAATGTCGCAACGACGGAAATAGCTACTTCCAGCGAAGCATTGGTGGGATTATTCAGGACTCTTTGCAAAGATGCTACGGCTTGAGATTGGAGCTGTAGTGCATCGTGAGTGCATTTTCTGGCGGCTTGTGGTGATATTCCTTTTAGCATTAGGCCTGCGGCCCGGGTGAATGCTCCGCTGGCTGTTAGGACTTCTATTAGGATTGGATGGTCTTGCGCTTTGTTGTAGTACCAGATACTTCTGGCTGGGCCACTAAATGGGAATATGAATGCTGATGTATATAGGCGGACTACATAATATATGGATTAGTGATTAGTTATGATGGATAGATTGGGTTAGTTGTTAGTACTTACAGTGGTTAAAGTAGATGTTCCAATCTTGTTTTGTGGATTTCTTTGGAGATGGAAAGATATCCAGAACCTGTGGTTCTATCCATTGATAAATCATTGGCTCGTTTGGACTTGGAGTATTTTGAATAGTTGATCGAGAGGTGGAAGCCCTCTTGCGTAAAACGATTGGAGAGGGTGATTGATAATAGGAATGTGCGGGAGAGGGTAATTGGATTGAATCCTTTAGAGCTTGGGAGTTCAGTTCCTTCCGCTTTCTGTGATGATTTGATCGGATGAATCTCTGCTTTTCTCTATGAAGGTCTGTCGGAAGTTGCGATTGGTCGTTTTGAGGAGGCATCCAGAGGAAGGTCTGGGGTTTTGGATTTGAGGAGAATACTGCGTTGATGCCATGGTTGCTCTCTGGAGATGTTGAGTTCTTAGGTCGCTCAGAGAGAATGGATGCTTGCTTTGTGACCATGTTGTGTTGTTAACACTGGGCGTGGCGTCCAGATTTATGAGGAGTTAAGGTTTTAACAAAGTTGTGAGGAAGTACGGGGCTTTGGCCGCGGGGTCAGTCGATCATTTCTGTAATGGATCTGATTGGGCGGGGCGACGAAGAAATTAAGGTTTGTTTTCATCTTGCGATTCACCAATCTGTCTTTCTCGGGGTGGAGTATTCTTCTGTGCATTTTTTTGTTTCATTTTGAGGGATTGGTGATAGTTCCAGAGTGAAGTATACTGCTGCTAGGGGTTGAAATGTTGTATTCTCAGTAATATGGCATCGCCCCGGGCCGCAGTATGAGTTATCAGATTGGGATCTATTGGTCTACTAGTAGACTAAATTTAAGAATTGAGTGTAATCGCACTCGAAATAGAAATATGGTAACGAAGAGTGAGTTTATTCTCATAATATGTGTTCATTATTTACATTCCCATATCCATTCCTCCATATTGACCCATGATTTGATAAGTTGTAGTCACGCTGAAATTCACAAAAAGTCCCATATCCATAAACCGTTCTCATAAGATAGCAAATCAAGTACATTCGATCGTATAGGTTGCAAAAAAGACAAAACAAAAAGACAAGCTGGTATTGTCACTATGAGTAGCGGGTCTCGTCACCATCACTATCACTTAGACTGTCACGGCGACGGCTTCGTCGGCCCTCACGGCGATCATCGCGACGATAACCCTTATTCAAACCAGGAATAGGGTGAGGGTAGCTCTTGTGTCCCGAGTCCTCGGTATCCACATTGGAATATTGGTATTCAGAGCGACTGCCCGCAGAAGAGAAGTCCAATGGTTCAGTAAAGTGGCCTGGCATGGAGCGACGATCCTTCTTACGAGGACTGCTAGTGCGAGAAGAAGGAGCCGATGGAGGAGGAGCAGCGGCAGTTTCCTGTCGTTCACGACGACGGTTCTCACGACGGGCTTCACGGCGACTGGATGGGTCACGCAAGGCATGCTCCTCGGTAGTTTGGCTGAGTACATCTTCGCTGCCGGCAGTGAAGGAGAACCCGGATGTGTTGCGCTGCTTCGTCTTCGTACGACGGGGCTTCTCATAAGCATAGTCACGAGCATCGCTCATTTCGCTGCGGTTATAGTGTGTTGGCGGAGCAGATGAATCATAGTCACTGCCGTGGTAGGTTCCGTCTGCCTCGCGATTCATTCCACCGATCTTAGCAGGCTTTTCCTCGCGATAAGCTCGAACATCATCGTCTCCTGCACCTTCCCATTGGTCGTCCTTGCGGCGACGAAGTATTTTCTCCTTCAATCCACGCTTGCGCTTAGGCTTCTCCTCTGTCATAATAGTAGATGCACTCTGAGTATATGTGTCGTAGTCCGTGTCCGTGTAAGTGTATCCGCCATCGCTGTATCCTTTTCCAACGACACTACCACCGCCGAGCTTCGTACTCTTAGTGGCGTTACTGAGTGTTCGTCCATCAGGTCCCTTCCGACGCAAGACGGTAGACTTGTAATCATCCCAATCGGTCTTACGCCACTGGAAACCTCCGTTCTTGGCCCAGAAGAAGAACCAAATTGCGGCGCCTACGAAGGCCGCTCCAATGATGGCAAACAATGCCAGCAGGCCCTGCATTTTGATACTGTGTGGGTCGACGGTGCCCTGTCCATACTTGGCTGTGGTGGCACTTGTAGAGGTAGAGTCGGCTCGAGCGACGAGGGTGTTGAGATTAAAAGCGGGCGTTACTTCAGCGGCATTGTCTTGATTTACATCCCGGGTTTTAGCTGATATTCCCGGAATGTCGGGGAAGTCTTCGAATGGGACGGGCGCCATGATGAAGGCTTGAGCGGTCAAGAGCACGCGGCTCAAGACGAAAGTCTGAAGAATGTTAGATTGGACATTTTGCACATTCTTTGGGAATGATCGAGAACGTACATTGATCAGATACTCAAAGCCAAATTTGAAGGGTTGCTTGCTGCGAAAGGAATGTATGGATATACGCAAAGAATGTTCAGATGGTATCTTTCAGTCAACCTGGTGGGTGGTCAGTTGAGTATGAAGATTCAAACAAGAGGAGAATACCAGCCAGAAATATCCAACTGCAAATGTCCTTGTGGCGAGATCTGGAATTGGGGAGGTTGGAGGAGGCTGGGGTGATGTTTACCCACGCGTTGGCCCGACAACGCACTGACCTCATACACGTTTATGCCTCAGGTATCAGGATTATCATGTGACATATAGGCCAGGGCATAGTAAAATCAGAAGCAGAGTGACATTCCTTTTTCTAGGTCATTTCCTTATCAGATATTTCTGCATTACCTCTGCAATTTTGTGCCACCACAGATTGCCAGCAAGTATCGGACTGGACGACTTTATACTCCCAGTGACCGACCTGGGGAAGTCATACAGACCCCGCCCAAAAGTCCACAAAGTCGCCCCACTTGTTACTACTATGCCAGCCAACATTCATAACTTCTGATGTTATCTTCTTCTTCCACAACAAGTATAGCTCCGTTCGGTTCGAACGTCAGTGGAAATTGAACTTAAAGGCAATGAGCACAGCTCTCTGCTATGCTCCTTATGTGTCTCTACTGTTCCGTTTCGGACCCTTAGCGTGATCTGTATTCACTGGAGAAATTGCTATCCTTCTTACTGATCATAAAAGGTGGTCATATACATGACTGCATCGTCATGCTTAATTGCCTAACACCCCACGCAAGTTTCCAAACGCCTCGTCTAGGTATTTCCGTTGTGCATGAAGACCCGCCCAAGTCTCCCTTACTTCGGGGTTCTTGTTAACTCACACCTTCTAGTCGCACACTTCGCGACCTTTCCAGGTACCCCGTTGCTCCTACGGTATTAAAATACTTTGTGGTCTCCAGGGCTGTACCATGGGCCACACTGGCACTCCTTGGGTTTGATGTGGTCCACTATCTTGATTGGTTCGGAAACCTGAAGCCCCTCTCCTTCCGTGCTAAGACACACTTGAAATTAATTATAGAACTAACGGACCCGCGGAAGCCTTGTAAATATTTTGACATAAACCCAGAAACTATTTGATGGTGATACATTTAACACTTATATCGAGCTATGACACAATCTGCAGCAGGTCAGATCTTCGACTCCAGCATTCCAATCAAATTCAATGTTGTTTTATCATATCATCACACAACATTCAACGGAAATGGCGTGCCTCAATGACAGTCTGCTGATTTCCAAGCAGCCTGGTCAATCTAATTCTTCTTAAGAATGATCGCTTTCCTAATGACTTCTTCAAAATCCCATTCTACAAAGTAAATTGCATTTATTAATTATTTCCTCCGAGGCCGAACGCAGTGCAAATGCCACAGAATGCCATCCGACCACGCGAGTTAAACACCATGTCTAATACTGAAAGACAACCGCTATTAGAGCCCGGGAGTCAACGGAATGACGTCCAAACTATCTCCAATAGAGATATACCCGTGTATCCAGACAGCCTGCCAGGTCCAGCTTATGGAAAAAGTCTCACCTGGTGGAGCTGTTATATAATTGTTGTGTCTAGAGTTATAGGGAGCGGCATCTTCTCAACGCCTGGTTCTATTGCTACATCTGCTGGTAGTGTGGGACTTACGCTTTTAGTATGGCTATTCGGCACCATTCTCTCAGCCTGTGGGCTGGCTGTATCGATGGAATATGGTTGCATGCTTCCCCGATCAGGTGGTGACAAGGTAAATTCATATAAATTCCATATTACCAGTAGGCTCCAGACAATTAATAAATTGATTTTTGCAGGTGTATCTAGAGTACGCCTATCGTCATCCGAAGTTCCTCGCTTCCACACTCGTCGCAGTACAAGCCGTCGCCTTAGGATTCACAGCGAGCAACTGCGTCATCTTCGCCAAATACACATTGTTTGCGCTAAATAGTACTCAGCCGACTGATCTACAATACAAGGCATTGGCAGTCGGTCTTTTGACCGCGATTACCATAATTCATGGATTCTTTTTGAAGACGGGAATATACATTCAGAATGCACTTGGTTGGGTCAAGATATTTTTGATCGGAGCCATGTCCTTGACAGGAATATGGGTGCTTCTGCTCCATTTATTCGGAGGAGCCATTGATACCTCCGCCCCTGAAGCTCCCCAATCCACAATAGAGTCATGGGACAAGCTTTGGGAGGGCTCAAATTGGAGCTGGAGCTTGTTGTCGACTGCGCTCTTCAAGGTTTATTACTCCTATGCCGGGTTAAGTAATGTCAACAATGTGCTTGGCGAAGTACAAGATCCAATTGGCACACTCAAGACGGTTTGCCCAGCAGCCCTGCTTACAGCCGGGGGTCTTTACTTCCTAGCCAACCTATCTTACCTTCTAGTCATTCCTTTGGACGAGATCAAGAGAAGTGGAGAATTGGTGGCCGCTTTGTTATTTGAACGATTATTTGGCGATGTGGGAAGAACATTCTTTCCACTTGCCATCGCCATCTCAGCCGCGGGAAATGTAATGGTTGTGACCTTCGCCTTGGTATGTATCCTCCTCACATTTGAGATCAACCCGCTTACAAGAAAGTATAGGCACGAGTTAATCAGGAAATTGCTCGACAAGGATTCCTACCATTCCAGGGCTTCCTTTCATCCTCTCGCCCATTCAATACCCCCCTAGGAGGACTGATTGTGCACTACATACCATCAATTCTAGTCATTGCACTGCCACCACAACAAGATATCTATAACTTTATCCTCGACGTCGAAGGATACCCTGGCAACATTTTTGCTCTCGCTATTACAGTCGGCCTACTGATTCTGCGATATAAAGAGCCGAACACCCCACGACCATTTAAAGCATGGCTTCCGGCTGTTTGGTTAAAGGTAATAGTCTGCATCGCATTATTAGTGACCCCTTTTATCCCACCTCCAGGTGGAAGAGGAGATGTTCATTTCTTCTATGCAACCTATGCTCTTGTCGGGATCGGAGTGTAAGTCTTCCTCGAGTATCTATATGAATGATAACTAACTTGGATAGAATATTATTTGGTATCATATACTGGTACGTGTGGACGGTACTTTTACCGAATCGAGGGGGGTATAAACTCGAGGAGGCCGTGGAAACACTTGATGATGGTACCCCAGTTACCAGGCTTGTTCGCTCTTATTATCCTCGTTGAAGGATTCAGTTGGAGTATGAAATACAGGGTAAAGATAATTATACAGGAAAGAAGGTTGAAGTTTGCTGCGATGTATGTCATTGTAACTCGGTCTCCCAATATAGTATAACATGAATGTAATCACCGGTAGGTATGCGTAATCCCGATCATCGATTTCTTTCTTCTTTCCCCACAAAAGTTGTTTATCTATGACTGTAAGGTGTAATGCCCGAGGCCTGTGCTGCACCAAGCGTACATGTCGGGTTACTCTATGGATTGTTTTCTTTCAGGCCTGTTCCCCCTTGCTCTTCAGATGTCGGGAATTCGACGCTGGTTTTGTTTTGATAGCTCCGTGAATAAGCTTCAAAATTCCGAGTCTTCTTAGAGTGTCGTAGAGCGTGAGACTCATCTTCAGCCTCGGATGGACGGAAACACGAACGGAAACACATGGTGACGGCGTTCGGTCTTATAGCCGGTTTTAATGAGATGAATGGAGTTCGTCGTTTTGGTGCCTGTCTTGCGATAGCATAGGGAAGCAAGAGGTTCAAGTCAAGTCTTTCCTCTTCAAGCTATAGTGGGTTGTTGAAGACTCCTCTGATGAAGACTCCTCTGACGAGGTAGCACGTAAGTCTTCTGGTATGATTTTCCAATCTTGCCAGGCCTTTGTCGTCTGTGGCGGGGGCCAAAGCTCATGATTGGCGACGCGATCGAATCAGTCATCCAACAAATAAAAAGAACTATTTTTTTTTTCAAATGAACTAAACGTTAACTTAAGTTATAGTTAGCCTCAGGTTGTTACGTAAGGGAGGCCCTAATGCTAGGCCTTCGATAAATGAACCATCAAGGGTTGCTTTTCCCAATTGTTATAGGCCTTCTGATCGGCCCATCCAGCTGTGCTGTCATCCAGTTTCATGTCAAAACTCCAGAAAACTTTGGCCACGATAAGTCTCATCTCTGCATATGCGAGGCTGGGACGAGGTAGTGGTTAGTACAGTGCGTAGTTAAGTAGCTTGAGCAGCTCCTACTTTTTACCAATACAATTTCGGGGTCCGAGTGAAAATACCGAAAGGGCCGCACGGTCATCAGACTCATAGCGTGCTTCTCTGTCCTCCAGCCATCGCTCTGGAATATAAGACTCGGCATCAGCGAAATAGCATTCGGCATGGTATGTAGAATAATGAGCTCCACCAACGGAAACCTGTTCGAATTAGCCTCGGTAGACTTTTAAATCGCAAAAATGAATCAATATGCTCACTCCTTCCGGAACATATTCTCCATCAATGACTGACCCTCCCTTTGGCACGATACGTGGTAGTGTTGCAGGGAGTGGCGGATACATACGAAGAGCTTCTTCAAGGGAGGCATTCAAATATGGCAACCCAATGACAGCTTTGAAGTTGATCTCGTCATAGGATTGAAATGCTCCCCGAAGCTCTTCTCGAAGTTTCTGGTACGCGCTTTTGTTCTGAAGAAGGTAGTACGTAAAGCCAGAAAGCAAGCTAGCAGTCGTTTCACTCCCAGCAATAATCAAAAGACCAGCATTTGCCTTCATTTCCTGAACAGACAGCGAACGATTATCAGTATGGCGCATGACATAAGTCATGAAATCTGGTCTGTTTGTCTCTGTTTCGATTCGGCGAAGAAGTTTCGCTTCACTCATCTGATAATGTTTCAATCTATTCTCCATAACTTTCTTGGGTAGTAATTTCTTCACAATCGGCGCTAACGATGGGTATATAGCAAGGGGCCGCATAAGTGATACTCCTTTCGCGCTGGCAAAGACCATAGATACCCATGGGTGATACTTGTTATCCTTTAAACAATCAAATGGCTCTCCAAATGCCAAGTCGCCGATAATATCGAAGGTTGTGTAGTTATACCACCGAACCATGTCAACAGTATCTTGTGATCTGGATATCTCTTTATTCAATCCATCGACCAGTAAGTCAACATAAGATTGAATCAGGCCTTCTTGTTCTCGCAAAGCCTTTTCCGAAAACGCATGCGACAGTAATCTTCTCGTTCTTGAGTGGTCTGCATCATCAGCATTCAATATGTTGCCACCGAAGGGATTCTTGATGCTGCATGTCTGGTTTAGTCACCGCTCAACTTTTAGTTTGACAAATGAATAGTTTTAGCTTACTAGAAGTGGGATCTTTCAGAAATGAGCCCGCTCCGGTCTTGCGGTGGCCGTAAATATCCTTCCAGGCCTGCGGACTTCGATAGACCAGAATTGACGGTCCCATTCGAACTACATCACCATACTTGTCGTGTAGCTCTTTCATTTTGATGTGGTTAACACCTTTGAAAGTCCAATAAATTGTCGGGCCATAAGAAATTGCCGCAAACTTTGGTCCTGGAAATTTGGAGAGAGGACTCAAGAAAAGGTTGTATATCACCGTCCATAGAATGTAACCAGATATCTATATTTGCGTTTTAGAAGTTTTTCCTTTCCATGAGACGAAGATAAACGGTGAAGAAGGAGTAATAGTGAGACATACACCAAAGGCAACAAAGCATATTACAGGTAGAGGGGTAAACGCACCCTCGCGCAAGATCGAGGACGCCATACTAGTAATGATCTGAGAGAATGAGCAGAAACTCCGAGAAAGAACGCGAAATTGAGGGGTAACCTTGATTTAAATTGATCTTGCGGGGGTCGCTTAGCTGCGAAGTAAAATATGCACGAAGTTCACCTAGGGTGAAAAAATGACGCACTCTGCAGGATTAAATTAAAAGATCGAAGCCCCAAGCACATGCATTTGATTTAGGCCTTTGAGAAACCTCGGGAGCTCGCTACCTCTTGCAGTAGAGTCTGAATGGGCTTTTTCCATCTCGGACTACGAGTTTGCGGTAGAGTAATCGTGGCTTTTTGGGTCCTGCTAGCTGGGATACAACCCACTATTTTGTATATTGATTGAATCGAACTGTACAGAAATAAAGACCAGTATCGATACACTCTCACAATGTTTGCGAGGACCTTGAAGTCCGGCATGGTACAGGCTTTCCTTTGCGACCTTTCAATGTTGAACTTTTGGCATTATGATCGGTTGACTCATCATCCAACGAAGTTCTTTCTGTCAGAGGATCTGGTCCATTTGGAGCTGGAATAAGATAGAAAACTTGAAATCAACGGCATATCTTGAACTTGAGCTAACTACTGCATGGTTCTGGGTGAATCATGATGTTTCTATCCATTTTCTCTTGCACGGTTGAGAGGCTGTTCCGGCAATAGAGACGCGTCAAAGCTTCGAGATTTGAGAGCGAATAGCTACTCCCATCAGGACCTTGATAGAGCTCGCAAAACTTGTATATATAACATATTGATTCATATTGTTTAGACAGGAGAGAAGAAGTTAGTATCTTGTAAGTTAAAGTACATATTTGATATAGTGCCATGACGCAAAAAAGAACAAAGTACATGAGTGATTTTTAGTCCACGGTAGCGTCAGCTTCGTGAACATTGAACAAAGGTATGATCTTCTAGAGAAAGCCAACAAGTCTATGCTTTATCTGATCAACTAGATGTAATGCGTTTTGGCCCCGCCAGGCCAGATGAGATTGGGGGAATAAATGATACATGGGTCGGAATGGAGGCGGGTCGAGGGGATTAAACCAAACAAGGCTGAATCTGGCGAAATGCTTATTTCTTGTTTCGGTCGGCCTGGGCCTTGACGTACTTCGCGACAAGCTCTTTTCTGTTGGTTCGATGGTTGGTCAGTATTTATTAATCGACAAAGGGACGAGAGAAGCGGGTTAACTTACTGCACCTGGGGAGGAGCCTTCTCGTAGTGGCTGAACTCCATGGTGTATTCACCCTTGCCTTGGGTGGCGGCACGGAGGTTGGAGCTGAAGCCGAACATGCCGTTCAGACTGCAGTCGGCAAAGATAGTAAACTCGTCAACGCCAGTCTCGGTGTCGTTGATGGTAGCACCACGCTTGTTCAGAAGACCGATCACATCACCCTGGAACTCGGAGGGAGCGGTGACAACAGTCTTCATCAAGGGCTCGAGAATGGAGGGGTTACTGCCCATGAAAGCCTTACGGAAAGCCTGTTGAGTGGCGTTCTTGAAAGCCATCTCAGAAGAATCGGTCATGTGAGTAGCACCGTCGTTAATGACCATGCGAGTACCCAGAATCTTGTGCCCAACCAAGGGACCCTTCTCGCAGGAGAGGTTGAAACCCTTCTCACAAGCAAACAGGAACTTCTCGGAAATGCTACCACCAACAACCTGCTGCTCGAACTTGTTCTCTTCGAGAGCACCAGTAGGCTCCATCCATCCCATAACACGGGCAAAGTCACCAGCACCACCAGTCTGCTTCTTCAGCAGGTGGTCAAACTCAATACGGTTTCCAATGGTTTCACGGTAAGCGACCTGAGGCTGACCAGTCTCGCAGTCAACACGGTACTCACGGCGCATACGCTCAACGTAAATATCGAGATGAAGCTCACCCATACCGGAAATGATGGTCTGCTCACTCTCACTGTCGTAGGTCACACGGAAAGTAGGGTCCTCTCTCTGGAAACGGGCCATGGCCTTGGAGAAGTTGGCGGCATCCTTGCTCTGCTTGGGCTTGATGGAAAGCGAGATGACGGGCTCAGGAACGAACATGGAACTCATGCTGTAACCCAGCTGTCCATCAGTGAAAGTATCACCGGAGGCACAGTCAACACCAAAAACGGCGCAAATTTCACCAGCACCAATTTCATTGACCTCCTCCATCTCGTTCGAGTGCATACGCACAATGCGAGGGATCTTGACCTTCTTGTTGTTGCGAGCGTTGAACACGTTGGCACTCTTGCGCAGGGTACCCTGGTACACACGGATATAGGTCAATTGACCGAAGTTACTCTCTTCCAGCTTGAACGCGAGACCAACGAAGGGAAGGGAGTTATAGGGGACAAGCTTGACAGAAGCTTCATTGCGCTTCTGGTCGAGGGCAAGATTCTCCACCTCGGAGGGGTTGGGAAGGAAGTCAATAACACCGTCCAGCATAGGTTGCACGGACTTGTTAGCAAGGGCAGAACCCATGAAGACGGGAGTGAACTTGAGGCTGATGGTCGCACGACGAATAGCAGCACGCAGCTGGTCCTCGGTGGGTTCACCTTCGTCGAGGAAGATCTCAGCAATCTCATCATCGACATCAGCAAGGGTTTCGATGAGCATAGCTCTACGCTCCTTGGCAATGTCCTTGACCTTGTTAGGGATCTCATCGGTCTCCTTGAGTTCCTCACCATTCTCGCCAACATTGTAGATCGTCTTCATGCGAATTAGATCGACAACACCCTCGAACTCATCTTCCGCACCAATAGGCACCTGAACAGCAGCGGCATGAATTTTAAGCTTTTGGTTGATCTGGTCAATTGCCTTGAAAGGGTTGGCACCCATACGGTCCATCTTGTTGACGAAGGAAATACGAGGGACGTTGTAACGGCGCATTTGACGGTCGACGGTAATGGTTTGAGATTGGACACCAGAAACGGCACATAGGATCATGACAGCTCCGTCAAGAACGCGCAGTGCTCGCTCAACTTCGATGGTGAAATCAATGTGACCGGGGGTGTCAATCAAGTTGACGTGGTACTTCTGGTCGACGCCCTCCTTGTCCTTCTTGACCCAGTCACAGAAGGTTGCAGCAGATTGAATGGTAATACCCTTTTCACGCTCCAAGTCCATGGAGTCCATCTTAGCACCGACGCTATCACGTCCGCGAACCTCGTGGATTGCCTTGATTCGGCCGGTGTAGAAAAGGACACGCTCGGTACAAGTGGTCTTACCACTATCGATATGAGCCTATCAGATATAATTAGTTAGACAGGATTCAGGATAACCTTTCTGGTGTCGATGGTTGTTATGTACCGCAATACCGATATTTCGGACTTTGTCCAAGCGAGCAGCCTCCACGGGGTCGAGGTTGTCGATAATAGCGGCTTGCGACAGGGACTCCGGGCTAGCGGCGGCAGCCTCAAGACTATTAAATAGAGACATGTTAGCATAGAGCAAATATCTATCAATCGGAGACCATAACTTACACTGCAGATGCAGTGGCAGAGGCGTTGCGTCGCTGTTCCCATTTTCTCAGGACTGACTGATAAGCCGGCGCGACAGCGGAAGACCGCAAAGCGGCCGTGGATGCGCATCGCGATTGAAGAAGACCCTGAGACTGGAAACGAGATGATCTGGCCAAGCCAGACATCGCACGGTATTGTAACCGCGCAAGAGAAGGAGACCTCATGGCGACGGTCAATTCGCTGTAGAATTGATCGGATCAAGACAGATTGATCTACTTGTTTGTTCGAAGAAAAAAAAAGTTCGGGGAAGCCAGGAACCCGCCACGTGACCGCTAGCCTCTCAGGAACAGCGCATTACATTGACAATCATTGGAGTCATCCACGTATTGAATATGCTATATTTGATTCCTATGAGCTACCTATATAACTCATTTTTAATACATTCAACTTGGCAGATAAGTGTTTTGAAATTGTGAGCCGTGTAGATATCAATTGAGTTGGATTGATTCAATATGGAGACCGCATTTTTTGGTCTCGAGACTAATGTACAAGAAAAGACCCAAGCGCCGCAAAAGAATTCCCAGTAGTTTTTCTGGGCCGAATACTGAATACATATGCAAAGTTATAGGCAGAGGTTGAGGTCGAAGGTATCGAAGGTATCAAATCATGCATGCCGTCGAAGAGAAACAGGAAGCGGAGAAGACCCCCCACTCTATTTTCCTTGACGTTGCTTGTGCTTGGGGTTTTTGGAGCTAAGAGAAACAGATCTATTAGCATATGCAAATACTATACATTTGCAATTTGAGGTCAATTCCTTACCAAATAATGTACACGCGGTTCTTCCGGCGAACGGGCTGGGGCAGATAAAGTCAGCATATACAACAATGCTAGGATAATGGCACTTTCAGGCTTTGCAGAGAAGGCAATTCTGAAGCATTAAATTCATACCTTGCAGCCATCACACAGACGCTTCACTGAAGAGCGAGTCTTCATTCCCCGAACCTGCTCGAGCTGCCGAGAAGAGCCAACGGCGGCGGCGACAGCATTGCCGGTGTTTGATTGATCACGCAGCTTGGTAAGGCCATTTTGGATCATATAAGAGAAAGGTCGGAGAGAGGCGACGCGAGAGAACGACCGGCGAGAAACAGAGGGGAGGAGTTGGCGGAGAGCACCGGGGGCTCTGAAGACGGATCGAAGGGAGAACATGATGCGAATTTTGATTTTTCTTCCAGATAGACGGTTTCGAGGCACAGAGCCTCACTTTCTCAGACGACGAGAAAGGCGATAAAGCGATGCAAAGTCGAGGCTGTTCAATTTGCTACCAGGGTTATCGCGGCTCTTGCTGCTGGAAAGAATGTTGCGCAGTGTCGGAGGTCAAGGTTTTGCCGAGCCGATCCTGCAGCGATGCTGATTGGTGGGTCTGCAACAATACTTTAGAGACTCGATGTTGGCTAACATGCTTAGTGACAAACGCCTTTTGACGAGAAGGAAGATGTGTGATATATTGATGGAACAGATTATTTAAATTTTATTGCCCTGCTCAATTTTTACTTCTACCAAGACAACAGATATTCAGGCGATTCTGTACCCATACTTGGTAAGGAAACAGATAAGGAAACAAAGTCTTGGAAAGAGTAAAAGAATATCAATGAAAATTATTTTGTGGAAAAAAGATCTATCATACAATTGAAGCCATCAATATTCCATAGTCTATGTCCAAGAACCGAACGCCGAATGAAGCACAAAGAGTATTTTGTACTAAGAAGCCGCTGAAGAGGAAGGAAGGGAACAGGAGAAATAGACACTATTCATCATACCAGATTATATCCATCGCGGTCGAAAATTCACATGATCATATCTTCAGGTGAAAAATATTACGATCGAAGGAAAGTTTGGTAGGTAGGGGAATCGGTATGCTCGCTGAATGGATAGCCCAGGTCCCGGAGGAACGATTCGAGCTCGTCTTTCTCATCAGGAGGACATTGGATAGCAGCCAAAACCTTGCCCACGTCGCCACCGTAGTTGCGATAGTGGAAGAGAGAGATGTTTTGGTTGGGACGAAGAGTAGTCAGGAACTTGGCCAAAGCACCCGGTCGCTCGGGGAACTCGAACATGAAGAGCCGCTCATGGGCCACATTGGAACGTCCTCCAACAAGGAATCGAACGTGGCGTTTGGTTAACTCGTCATCGCTCAAGTCCCGAGGAGTCAGTCCTCCCTTTTCAAGCTCTTCCATAATCTTAGCCAGGTCGTCACGACCAGTTAATGCAGACAATGAGATGCCCATAAGAACATCCGCTGAGTCGTCCTTTGCGTAACGGTAATTGAAAGCAGTGACCGCGTGAGGAAGCACAACCTCGACGAGTTTGGCAAAAGCACCAGGCTTCTCGGGGATCTTGACACTCAACAAAGCCTCCTTCTTTTCGCCAAGAGCAGCCCGCTCAGCCACAAAGCGCAATCGGTCAAAGTCCATGTTAGCACCAGAATTGATAGCAATCAGCTCACGGCTGGCATCGGGACTAGGGTTGTTGGAAACATATTTCTTGAGACCAGCAAGTGCAAGTGCACCGGCAGGCTCAACGACGGTTCGAGTATCCTCGAACGCATCCTTAATAGCAGCACAGATCTCATCAGTGGAGACCTGGACAATCTCATCGATCACGTCACGACTAACGCGGTAAGTTTCTTCGCCGACAGATTTGACGGCAGCACCGTCTGCGAAGAGACCAACTTCCTTCAAAAAGACACGCTGATTCTCGTTCAATGACTGGGCCATGGCGTTCGCATCATAAGCCTCCACGCCGACGATCTTGACTTGTGGCGCAATGCGCTTCAAGTAGACACCGATACCAGCAATCAAACCGCCTCCGCCGACACCACAGAAGACCGCCTCCAGTTTATCCAAGTTCGCCTGGCGCAGCAGCTCCATTCCAATGGTACCTTGACCAGCAATAACGTACGGGTCATCGAATGGTGGGATGTTGGTCAGACCGTGCAGTTTCTCCAATCGGTGGGCCTCTTCCTTGGCTGCGTCGAAATCGTTTCCATGCAGAACCACGCTTCCCCCAAGACGGGCAACGTTCAAATGTTTGATTGCGGGAGTGCCCGAGGGCATAACAATAGTCGCGGGGATTCTGAGTTTACGAGCAGAGAAAGCGACACCCTGCGCATGGTTGCCGGCTGAGCACGCAATAACACCTTTCCAACGCTGCTCCGGGTTCAAGTGAGCCATCTTGTTGTAAGCGCCCCGAAGCTTGAAGCTGAAAACGGGCAGCAGATCCTCACGCTTGAGAAGCACTCGGCTCTCCAATCGGTTACTCAAGTTGACGGCATGGGTAAGTGGAGTTTCCTCGATAACATCGTAAACGCGGGATGTCAAGATCAATCGGAGATACTAGAAAGCGCAAGTTAGAATTGTGACAAAGAATAAAGTAAAGCGGAATCTGTTCTAACGTCAGGGTAGCCGTTTGGTAGCAGAAAAGCATCTGGAATTCCCCAGTTCGGAGGCAGGCCTGGGAATCGTGGGTTACGCTCCGATGGAGGCGTTGGAGCGGCGGTGTACTCAGTTAAAGCCAAGCCATTCGTTTTGGGAGTGACTGGTCTCGTAGAGCCGTTGGTGGGTGATTCGTCAGACATGATGATCCTGAGAAAAGTCAACCTGTCCAAAGACACTTGACAAGGAGGGTTCAATGGCTCAGGAGGGGGAATTGAGAAATTGTCGGAAATTCTTTGATCTCTGACTCTTTTTTCCTGCGGGGGACCGGGATCGGCCTTATGTCATCAACCCCCGGTCGCAGCCCTAAGCCCCTCGTCGAAGAAAGAGTAGCTAGAAGATTTATATATGCTGAAAATATCGAATATATAGCCTTTGAGGATTTCCTCCCGTCTCAGCTCTCTTTAGAGAGAAAGCGTCGTTGTTGTGCGAAGATATATGCTTAAGATTGCGATCAATCTATAAGTGGCGGTCAATGCTGATATATGGATTGACTACTATCGGTATATAAGTCGTAGACAAAGAGTTGTTTTAGGTGGTATTTTGTTCCGGCATATTGTATGAAGACTTATATATTTCGCTTCACGTGTAAATAACCCTGTCCAAATCTAAAGGTTTGCTCTCTGTAGTGCTTTGAATCCTCTTAGTTTGTTGTTGCAACTTGCACGATCCGCCCATACATAAGGCCGCCGGGAGGAAAAAAAACTCCTTGGCAAAAACTCGCGACGTCATGCTGCACTCGACACATCGCGTGTACTTTAACTAAACGCCATCACCCCGCCTTCAATCGAACTTTCCACCGAAAAGCCAATAAGTGACTCGTGACTGCTTTGTAGCTCAAACCGCCCAAAACCATCGAGCTCGGACCCAGCAAACTACTACTCGACTCTATCGATCTCTCCAATCCACCGCCACCATGAGTCGTGAACCTCTACCATCCTCTTTGGACATTAGCAAGTACGTGCAATTCATCACAAGACCGGTCAGAACCTAGCAAATCGCCTCGGAGACCCCCTCGGAGACCGGCGGGGAGAGCGTCACAGAACCACCTGCTAACCTACACCTTCTTACCAGTCAATTCCGGGAGGAAAGCGGTCTTCAAAAATTTACCAGGCGACTCAAGGAAGAGCCATTGATCCCACTAGGTAAGTTGGAACCTTAAACCAGATCGCAATATCAGGTCAACTGGTATGACACCTCTTCCGGCCCCATGTGCTCATTCATTCGTTCCATAGGATGCGCCGCCACGTGCTACGCCCTCTACCGGGCCTACCGATCCATGAAGGCCGGCGACTCAGCTGAGATGAACCGCATGTTCCGCGCTCGTATCTACGCTCAAGCATTTACACTGGTCGCGCTGGTTGCAGGTGGAATGTATTTCAAGACAGAACGAACGCAACGCCGGGAATTCGAGAAGGCGGTTGAAGAGCGCAAGTCACAAGAGAAGCGCGACTTGTGGTTGCGTGAGCTGGAGATTCGTGATAAGGAGGATCGCGAGTGGCGAGAGCGCCATGCTGCTATTGAAGCCGCGGCCAAGGAAGGAAAGAAAACATCAGAGCCGGATGCTGCACGTGCGTCGATTGAGCCGGCTGACGAGAAGAAGATTGGGGTTCTGGATGCTGTGAAGGTGTTACTGGCGAAAAGCAATTAGTTGGTCAGTGTATGTGTACAATATAGTAGTGACGGTTTTGTATTATTTGTAAATAGCCTCCAATCTCCACAAGCATTCTTAAGTTTTTCTTGATATCACGGGATTTATAGATGACATGGTTTGATTTACCAATTGGCCAGCTTATTTACTTATGTTTTCAACAGATATAAGCAGACCGTTGAGAGTATATTACGGGCAGGGACTCGGAATCCCTTTGCGGAGGATTTGCCTGGCGATATTCCCAAGGGGGTTGGCACTTTCAGAAACATATTTGAGCCCGGTTTCGAGCGCCCGAACGCAATGTATATAGATGATCTGATCCAGCTGGGTACATTATTCGTAAACCATATCTATAACCCCTCGATGAATGGTCTTAGCTATGTGAATTCAGATACCTATGGAAGGTTGGAAAAGGGATTTGAAAGATCTTCACAACATTAACCCACGGCGTCATAAATCGACATCCAGAGCTTAAGCTTCTATTAGTTTTCAAGTGACTATGGGCTGATCATCGTCAGGCTGAGGAACCTGCGTGTGACATGGACCATTCTAGGCTTCTATTCTGGACCGTGACCTGGGGAAGTTCAACAAAGCTTGTTAGGGTAAGTGGAGCATCGTATACTCGATCCTGCTGACTCGGAAACAATCAGCGCCGACATGACTACTGAAGCATAAATCGAAAACGGCATGATCTGGTATTCTCAGACAAGTCTTCGTCAGAATTGTTGGGAATAGCTAGCCGGTCATGGTTATGGTATGACGTATAGGGGCGAAAGTTGACATGGGAAAACTCGAAGCCTCCAAGGAAGACTAGGCATTAAAATCGGCATTGGGCTGTCAAAAATTACTCACATCGAAAATACAACGAATATCGGCGTGACCGAAGTGTGATTGAGTGGAAGTGATCGTCCTTTCAGTCTCCGTTCTGCCGAGGACGCATGTGAGATCGACAGACTAGCGCACCATCGACTCAACAGACTTTCTCCTTGTTTAGCAGGATCAACCAAACCCGAAAATGAGTTTTTGACTAAACCAAACTTCTTTCTTCAAATATGCAGCCAAAATAGGACGGCAAGGGCTCAGCCCATCCTCAAATTGAAGGAGTTGAAGTTGAAATGTGCTTGGGGAAGATATTTGCGGTACTACCGAGGCGGTTCCTGATGGACCCCGGAATGCACCCGTGGGCCGTGGCGCGCTAAACTTTGATAGTGGCAGTCTCTATTGAAAAGTAGGAACAGAGAAAAAGAGCCCCCGACAAAGACCCTTGTCGGTACTGCGTGCTCCACAATTTCGGGTTCGTTCCTTTGTCTCGCAACATGCATGGTCTCCCGTGTTCTTGTTGTCTGTCCCCCATGACGTCTAGTCACACTCTAAACGGGGGCCTCGGTTTCTTGTAAATCTCTGCTAGTGTCAATCCTAGACTCTCTATATAAGCTTTGGATCACTCCGCTGGGCTGAAGTGGATCTTGTTCATCCATTCTCTCTATCACGTGAAAATTGTCTTTGCGCGCGAAGACACTTTCGCTGCTTGATACTCCTATATCAACGCCTAAACCACACGCTTTATCTCATAAACTTAATCAAAATCGCCTAATATGTTGTCCTGGGTATATCCAACTCGAATTGTGCAGGCTCTCCTCGCCCTGGCAACCATTGGCCTCGCAGCCTTCGGCGCTACATCACCCTTCTCCAATGTGATTTACTTCTTGCTCTTCAACGGATGCTGGACAACTGTTATCGCTGTCCCCTACCTGGGCCTTGCGCCATTGTGGTTCCCACGATTTTCGCACGAGTTCGTCATCCCAGCTGTTGAATTTGTCACAATGGGACTCTGGCTCGCTGGTTGGATTGCCACTGCTGCACTGCTGCCGAAGCCGAGCTCATGCAATGACTCGTACTGCCAGGCTCAGCAGGCTCAGATTGTTATTGCTGCAATTGAATGGTAGGTACTATTACGGAATGAAACTGTTGTACTATGATCTAATTTGATATCTTTAGGGCTCTCTTCCTACTTACCAACGTCTTCGCTTTCCTGGATGTTAAGAACTCTCGATTCAACCGAAGGACTCATGAACAGTCCGCTGCTGAGCAGACTGAACAGACTGAGACTGCTCAGGTTGACGCTGCCCAGGCTGCCTGATTTACAATAATCGCAACTGTGTTGCTTTTGTCGATTTCCCTTGTGATGTCAACATTCAATACCCTCTTAATACGAAAATGGAACCGGGGTGCACATAAATGGATAGTTTAGGTGAATTGTTGATAATGTTTGATGAGTTGGTGCACGATACTCAATTATTGTGGATATTGACTTATATACTGGTGGAAAATATGGCGCACATATATCATACGCTACATGTGATAATACGATAATGATACTTATAATGATTACCTCTAACATTCTTGACCCAACTCAAAATCCGAAATTGTAACAAAATTGATTTGACCGAGAATCATTAACGACAACAGATAGTGGTATCAAAGCGCTAACATTCCCAGCTCATAAAACTCAAACCCAATGAAGCAAAAAAGCAATTTAGTCACGTCAAAAGAAAAATATTGTGGAAAATCATCCCAAGTCCATCTCGTCAGAGTCTGGCGGCGAGAGCATAGCAGGTGGCGTCGAGCCGTTTTGATGATATCCCAGGATTTCAGCGTATCTAAAGCTGGGGTTAGCTAATATAATTTCAAGTCTTATCATTTCAGACTAACATGATTGTTTTCCAAACGTCGGACGTCAATTCTGCGTCCAGAAAAGACCAATCTACTAATTCGTCCGCTACCGGCTCGTCCTTTGGATCATGATATGCCCCGAGGTATGGAGAAGTCAAAGTCTCGGCGGCAGAGATTCTCTTACTAGGATCGTATTGTAGCATTCTATCCAACAAAATTGTCGCTGAGATCCTGTCAGTATGTTACACATAAATTTGGTTACTCGGATAGAGTCCATACCCTTTGGATTTGCTCCTGGAATGATTGTTGACCAGGGCTTACGAGATCGTTTCGGTAAAGATTTGACGAAACCCATAGTCTGGGGATTATTAGCATTTACGAAAAGAAGTATATTGGGTAGGCAGGTGTTTGATGTAAAACTCACGTTTGGACTGGTAACGTTGTCAATAACATTATCTGGCGGAGAACCGAGAAGCTTGGTGATAACGCAGAATTGATCGATATGGTTCTTTCCTAAAAATAGAGGTTGTCCCAGAAGCATCTCGGCGAAAATACATCCTACACTCCAGATATCGACTTTTTCGTTATATCTTCTCCAGGTGAGCATTATCTCCGGGGCTCTGTAATATCTCGTAGATACATATCCGGTCATCTGGGCCTCTTGAACACGTGCTAGGCCGAAGTCGCATATTTTGAGATCGCAATTTTCGTTAACGAGGATGTTGCTTGGTTTCAGATCGCGATGAACGACGCCAGCCGAATGGACATATTTCAGGCCTCGCTAATTAACATGTTAATATGATATGATATGACTAGGAATGAAGCTGATTGATATACATACCAGTATTTGGTACATGAAGTATTGGGTGAATTGATTATCCAGTTTTTTTGTATTTAACAGAGTATGTAGGTCGGTTGACATAAGTTCCGTGACAAGATAGCTTCATTGGCATGTCAGCTTTAAAATTTCAACCACCGGCCATTCAGGATTGCTAAATCACGTACATATCTTCGGTCGGGGAAATGAAGATATCATTCAAATGAATGATCTGCGGAATTGCTGCGTCAGTCTTCACCCACTTATAATCGAGCACATTGATTTGGCACTAACATTATCATGCTTGAGCATCTTTAACAATTTGACTTCTCGGTACATGTGCCTCGCGATATTTTCTGATTTGAATGGATTGGCGAGCTTCTTCACGGCAACGGTTCGATGGGATATTTGGTCTTTGGCAGAACTATTGGGACGAATGGGCGATTTGTTAGCTTCTGCAATAAAATGAAACAAGAAATTGCGGGGATCATACCAGACTAAGCCTGAGACGCCGATTCCAATAGGGTGCAATTGTTTATACCTGGATGTGGGTTAGCATCTGTACAATACAGAATGTAAGCAGCAATTGATAATGCAAAACGAACCGCTCGGTGGTTTCGAACGAAGTACCCATAATGGACATTTGGGTAAACTGAGCCATCTCCTGTCCTGGAGTAGCATATTGATCCATCGTGGACATTGTAATGAGTTAGAATGTGGTTAAGCTAGTTTAAGCCACATTTGAATCGTTGAGTGCGATGGTCTTGCAAAATATGTGTAAGTTTGACAAAAGGCAGAGAAACCCATTGTGTTTTATCAAGACACGCGAACCCAGATCCCATGATCGGAATCGTAAAGAGCAACAATCTTCAGATGTTTCGTGGCGCCTGTCCACATTGACATCAGCGGCTGCTCCACATCGATAATGAGAGCTTGTGAATGCGCCGGCTGTTCAGCCACAAATAAGGTTGACTCGTCGAGTAATCCTCATCCCCACACAGCCCGCAGCGACATCTTTTCCGATTGGTCGGCGCTTTCTGCCGGCCCATTGCCAGTGGGGCGTGTGGTTGTCCCGCATGCACAAAAAAAGAGCACCTATATTATGACTGGCTATCACCCCTCTCCACAGGGTCAGTTTCGAGAATCCTCTACTGTAGTGCCCCTCCGAAGTCAAAGCTCGTGTGTGCTCCCGAGGGTAAACGCCACTGGTTGCCCTATCGTAATTAAAGGAAATGCATTTCCGATATAACCTAACTATAAGTACTGATCGAGTTTGTACTTGAAAGGCAAATATGCAGACTTATTTATAGTATCTTATTCATGTACATGTACTATACAGGTATTACATATATTAGACTTGAACTTGAAGTGAAATCCTTTCACAAGAACCTGTCTGTGTGTAAGGATGTACCATTGGCCCGTCTATGATATCAAGACTGGCCCAGACTGAACCCCAACACCCGCAATTCCCGGCTAGAACAAACAAAAAAAAACCATGACAAAAAAGAAAGCCCCCATAACTAAAACCAAAAGCTGTTTTTTAAAGCTAATCGGCTTCAATGAACCTTTCAAATATGTCATCCGGGTATTCTTCATAATCAATTTTCTCCGAGGGTGCCGCTTGTATGGGTGGCGCTGCCTCAATCCCACTTCCCCCACTATCCCCACTCCTAGTCGATTGTTCAGATACAAATGAACCTGCTGAAAACGTCGGCGAGGGGTATCGCATAGCTGCCGAATTATTTTGCGCAACTCTTTCACCGATCTTAGCCAGCTCAAAGTTGATTTGAGGGTCATTGCAAGGAACGTGATTGAAGACTTGATTCTTTAGACACCAGATTTCTTCCTTGAGACAGTCGACAATCGAGACGAGGTTGTCATGCTTCGTACTTTCGTCGTTGAGGACTCTTTGAATTTGTTCATGTTCGCGCTTCCTCTTCATGCGACATTTGGTGGCTGCAACCCTGTTTCGCTCCAGTTGTCTTTCTCTTTGGGAGCCCACTTTTTCGTTCCTTCGTGATTTATTTGGCGGAGAGGTAAGTCGGGGGTCTATATTTGCGATTGTAGACATTTTCGGAGAGATCGGTGAGGTGGTTGGAGGGTGGAAGGGATAAAACTCCGGTATATTGAAGATTCGTGGGGATATCGGTCGATCAAAGGCAGGGTATAATATTCCGTATAGTATTCAGAGGATGTGATTGAAGAATTATTCTTCAGAGATGGGGTAATCAGTAAAATTTGTATTTGTAGGAGTATGTAAGGATTATTTCGCAGTAGCTAACTATTCAAATGCAGCGCGAGGAGAAGTGGGCTTTAATATGTACATCAAATTCTGAATCCGTCAATTTTAACAAGGTTAATGTACTTGCAATATAGCAAAAATCAAGATTCTAGGCAAGGAAATGTCAGCTTACAAACGGTAACTCGCAGGTCGCCACCGTAAGTCTAGATCGGAAAATGTACCCATAAGCACTCAGTTCGCTGGGATGTTAACATCAAGGTTAATTTCTTGTTTCCACTACGAATCGGAATGGCGGTGCATCCTTAATGAGAAAATTTGACTGGATGGTATCTGTTCCACAAAATCCGGGGAATGTAGAGTTGTCGATTGGCTTGTAACTAGGATTAATGACGAGGGTGCATTATGTATGACGTCATAGAAAAAAACACAGTGTTTTTTCTCAGCAAGTTTGCTCAATGGAACTACTTGCTCGTATTCCTCGTATCTCGTGCTTTCTTGATCGCTCTAGATCTCCGTCACCACCCGCAATCCATGATATGTACAACTTGAACTTCTTAGGGATACATTTACCAACAAGCGGCTCGAATCAAACTCGGCGGAAATTTTTCGCTTATTATTGAGATTTTCCAGAAGCGGCAACTATAGTCAAATGAACACGATGCTCCATGATAATACGTTGGCTCACACGCGAAACCTCTAAAACCAACTTGAACTTGAAGCCCAAAGGGGATGTATGTAAAATCTAACAGAAAACTATGTTTTCTTCAAAGAAATACCATTTGCGCCCATATTATGTTGAGTGTCAGCCAGCGACTTGCTCATCAATATAGCGTCTCATCATGTCAAATTCCGATTTCCCGGTCTGAATATATGAATACAGTTAGCGTCTTTCCTTAATCCAGAATACAAATAATTTCATACCGATAGGAGATATCTTATATGTGGCTATCGAACCTAATTAGCGCTTTATTTAAATAGCAAACAGGACATGCCCAACGTACCACATCTGTAACCTCGCGATGTCGCTCGAATTCACCTCTAGCATATGAATGCAGCTCGTCACGAGTAGAAGAAGGAGGAATCTCTGAATCATCTCATTAGTGAATTGAATTGAAAGGAGAAGGTCGGTGACGAAAAGGGTGAGAAGCATACTATGCAGAGCTCGAACAATCTCGCGCCATAATGCCAGAACACGCTGCCGTTGGATAAACTATAAGTCTAGTTAGCGAATCTGTAGCATCTTGAGTTTTAGTGTGCATTGAATCCCTCTTTAAAAGGGTGGTATCTGTTTCAAATATTCCACCTACATGGTCCAAACTGATGGCTGGCTTCTTCAGCTTTGAAGGCTGACTGCGTGAGATAGCAGCTAGCGTAGTAATGGAGGGCCGCATAAGGAGAAGACCATGTCACGTTTGGGAACGAGAGTGATCGTGACGGTTCAATGCTGTATTGTTTGATGCAGATTGGAGGAGGCCGAAGTTAGCTCGGAGATTGCGTTGTATTCGTAATACCATGTTATTTTTTCACACGTGATATATACCCCACAATCTAGCACTCTTGACAGAATTCTATGGTAAATTACTGTTCTGGTAATAGGTGTCCTGGGCCCTGCAGCTATTTCAGGTATTCGATTGGACACATTAATATGAGGTCTCTGGGACTCCCATCAACTTTTAACAAACGAGGGAATATAATGAATTTCAAAAAAAAACAGACCGAACTGAGCAATCTACATATGTGTGATATGGGCATAATCCAAGCAGCGAAACAGTATCAATCTAAATTGTTGATAGAGCGAAGCAGAAATCTATTTGGATATCATCATGCAAAATCCGGAAAAAAATCAAAAAATTGATACACGCTTTTTGAAAAATCGAATGTCAATAGCGAGATCCAGATTCGGAATACGTTTACTCGCACTGCTGGGCATGGATCCTCTTCATGTGTAATTTGTAGTTCCAAAGCCGGTTGAATCCATTGTTGCTGCGTCTGCAACCTTCAACAGGACAGAAGTAAATCGATTCCCGGTTTGGATTTTTACCATAAGACTGGGAAACAGATAGAGGAGTTGACCTTGCAGTAGAAGGCGAGCGAGACCTTTTGGGCGTAGCCTCTTCCCGAGCCTTTGAACTGTGCCTAGACACACTCTCCGTGCCCCTCGAGGTACCTTCTGGTACATTATCTGCGACTCTTTTCGGGAATCTTGCCGTTCCACGAACACGTGGGCGTCGTTCATCAAAGCCGCTTTCACTTTCATTCTCACTCTCACTCTCGGCATAGACAAATTGCTGTGAATTTTGACCGCCGGGTAAACGATGTCTCTTTGTCTTCACCATTCGTCCTTCCCGAAATTTTCGGAAAGTCATATCTTGTTCGAATATATCGGCACATCGTTTAGAAGCACGTTGAACGGCGTTGGAAGGTAGCCCCATAATTGCGGCGATTCCCATGACCTCGCTCCAATCCCGCAGAGGAAGTCGTTCCGAAAGTGCCAGTGGTACCCTGCCGTGGGCGTCCTCCGTCAATTCGGTATTTTCAAGCGTGTCATTGGCTTCGATATCAGTGTCCGAGGATGATCTAGAGCTCCGGGCGCGATCGGGCGATGATGTTTCAGGCTTTTTGGTTTCGCGATTGCGTTTACGACCGCGTGATTCGTACTGCTTGCGACCTTTCTCCTTTTCTGGCGGCACTGATTCTTCATCTTCATCTTCGGTTGCCGATTCATCACTGGAGTAATGGTGATTCGCCCGATGCTTCAGAGCTTGGTGGAGTCCCATTAATATTTGATCTAATTGCGAGATGACAGTGCGTGAAAGAGGCCGCAGTTGGCTGCGAGATAAGTCGTCATCAGTCTGAACGACCGGCTCGCGGAAAGGTCGCTCGGGTAAATTCCATTTAGGATCCTCATCTTCTTCGTGGCCGTCCACTACCATCGCATCGGGATCTGGCGATTCCTCCTTCTTAATTGATTCGAGATTAACGCCTTCCCACTCACGGGCAAGAAACCTTTCCTTGGCTGTTTTCATGATCGCTGCCATGATCCACTCCTCGAGCTCAGCACTGGGGCGCATATCAGGTTGCAGTCGATAGTTGTCGAGTCCATCCAACCGAGAACGGATAGGTTCGTCCTCACGTGGAACAGAATCAGCGGGCATGGGCCATGATATCCATTTTTTGGGGACGGTCGTGATTTCCTCATCGTTTGAGTCCTCCGCATTCCCAAACTCGCCCTGGATTTGATTGCGTTGCTGACGTGAGGCAAAAGAGTCGTACAAATGACCAGCAAGATCTCTGGCCCGAGTTGTCATCAGTGAATCGAGAACACTAACCTCGTTCGCAATGGCATATCGATAGTGATATGGCCATCCTTGCCATCGGTTTGGACGTTCGACTCCAGGCGGGAGATCAACCCCTCGATGAAGTATATAAGTTGGCTGTGGTGCAACAACTTCAGCAGGTTGGGGTACCCTCGTTCCAGAATTCTGGGTCTTTTTCAAGGCCTTTTTAGCCTTTTTACTGTCTTCATCGCTGCTCCCTCGGAAGCTGTCACCATCTGAACCGTAATAAGCTTCCAATGGCCTTTCTCGAAGGATCATGTCAAATTCATCTTCTTCTTGTTCTGGGCCTTCTTGGATAGGTTCAAGCTGCTTCTCCGGCTTCTCATCCACATCCTGGGAGCTGAAGCCACCAAAGATGGACCTTCGGTTTGGCTCCGGTAGTGAAGAGGGTGGAGGCTCCGCATCACTGCTAGGTCCGCCAAATAGCGAGCCTCGTACTTGAGCCGACTGAGGTGGTAGATATTGTGAAGATGAAGGTTGGTGATTGTCCGAAAATGAGGACATGCCTCAGCCCGTACGTGAGGTTATAGACAATTTTATGGGGCTAATGCTCGGAACATAGCACGAGTGTAGAATTTGGGCAAGAGATGCAGATGTTCACTCAGAAGGTGATCAAGCATCACGTAATTCGATTCTGATAAAGCTAAATTAAAGGCGTTTGAAAGTTTGTTGTGATTGTGTAAAGGCTTCATGGAGATCAAGGTAATCAGAAATTCAGGTAAGTGGGTCCAGTCACGTGATCCAGAAAATCTCCAGCGCCTATCAAGCGTGTTGCTGGTTATGTACTGCTGGCCCCAGGTGCCACATCTTTAGGTGCCTGAGCAGCAGCATGAAATCCATCGAAAGAAAGTGTATTGGGAATGCTTACAGTATACGTAGTTGCAACGGCAACGAAGTAAATTTACATAATGATTTGTATCTCTGTATAGAAAAGTACCATGACATTGAATTGGAATAATTTTTAGGACATGCATATACAGCGGACTATCCCAGCCCCAAACGCCAACATAATAAACACTCTTGATAGTCTAACAGGTCAATGAAATCTATTTCTCACCCTTCTCAAGCTTGCGACGCTTGGAACGGAGCTTGGCAGCCTCATCAGACGTCTTCTTGTTCGAGTGCATCATCTTCTCCAACAGCTTGCGCTTCTTGCGGCTCATCATCATCTTCTGTCTCTCAAGCTCCTCTTCCTCCTTGCGCTTCTTGGCAGCAAGCTTCTTCGTCTGAGTGCTCTTCTTCTTGGTTGATTCGTCAGCGGCTCCATTGGATGAGTAGGGCAGACCGGCAGCCTCGGCTTCCAGCTCGCGCTGGTGCTGGTTACGAGCGGCCTCATCATCGTCATCAGAGTCGACCTCAGCTTCCTCAATTCCGCCAAACTCCTCATCTTCATCATCATCTTCCTCTTCGTCACTCTCGCTCTCGCCATCATCTGTGCCGGCAACATCCATGCCACCGTCAATAGACTCGTCATCAGACTCCTCAGCAGGGGCAGCGGGCTTAGACTCCGCAGGGGTTTCATCTTCCATCTCTTCATCGCTATCTTCGGCCTCTTCGGCAATCTCAGCTTCGCCTTCCTCTTCCTGCTCAGCCAGAGAAGCCTTGGGGTCGTAGCCGCCACGGTTAGGCTTGACCCATGGGCTCAGATGAGGCGGAAGAGTAGTACCAGGGCTGTAAAGATCAGCACGAAGGAGCTTGCCATCGTTGATGCAGTCCCAGATCCATTGAGGCTGGACATAAGTACGACCAGGAATGCGAGTGCCAGGCTTGACCTTCTGGCTTGAGCTTTCGCCTTCAGGAATGGCAGGTAGAGACTCCGCCGGCAGCTGGGGACGATCCACAATCTGGTGGGTGATTCGCGTGTCTGTTTCATCATTGGTGAAAGCACCATCGCCCAAAACAGCATCCCATCCAACGCGCTTGCAGCCGAAAGCACGCAGAATGAACTCGATGGGTGCCTTGGGCGCCTCACGGGAGATATAGAACACGAAAGGAGAGAAGAGAGTGCCGGCCTCGTTGCCGCTCATGTCTGGTTGGGGCAGAGTGTCGGCTTCGGGAGCAGCAGGCTCGAATCGGTCGATAGTCTCAGTGTTTTCCTCGGTTGTGTCCATAGCTTGCTCATCATTGGTCTGGTCCAAGCCAACTGACTTGATGACCTTGTCAACCTTGGCCTGAACTGCCTTGGAAACCTCCTTGTTCGAGGCTCCGTTCTTCTGGGACTTGCTGGATCCCAGGGCCTTGGGGGCCTCAGCGACGTTACGTCCTTCTAAAGTGAAAGCGGCCAACTCGGCGCCGTTCTCATCGCTGCGGGTATCAAACTTAGGAGGGTACCTTAAACCAATGGATGAGTAGAGTCGGAAGTTGACGAAGCCCAACAAAGTAGTGTAAAAGTCGACAAAGGTAGCCATGATGCGGTAGTCGACATCGCCGTTGACACGCTGCACGAATCTGTACGGAACTAACCACATGATATCCTGGCCCTGGATAGTGGCCTGGTAGTAGATACCCTTGATCGACAGGAAAGACCGGCGGAGCGAGTTTGTGGTGATCAGGTAGTGTTGGAATTCATGGCAAAGGCGCTGACACAGAGCAACGGTCTTGGAAGGGACATGAGTAGTTGAGGGAAGAGTAGCGAACAAGAACAGCAGAGACAAAGCGTCGTCGAGATCACGGAGGGCGTCAATGAAGGTTGGGTAACGCTCCTTGATGACATGGTCAAGGGTGAGCTTAGGAGCATGATTTTTCTCCAAGCGCGCAGCGTCGCTAACTTCACCACGACCGAGAGAGCGGGCAATCTTCTTGGCAACGGCCTTCTGGTCACGGAACTTGTTTAGCAGCGGCTCGTGAAGCAGATACTGGATATCCTTGGTGTAGTAGAAGGTGGTGTTTGGCGTCGAGGTCTTGGAAGCCTTCTTCTTGTTACGGGGCTCACGAGGATAGATACCTTTACAATAAAACGTTATCAGTATCGCGCAATGTGTTGTGTCATCCTAAAAGAATTTTCTTACCCTTGAAAATGCAAAGACGACGGAAATCAGGCAAGGAAATCTGAAGTTTGCGCACGGCCTGGGTACGGGTGATATAGTTTTTGGCCTGGCCAGAGGTACCTGGAAAAAATCATAAGTAAAGATAAGCAACAGATGGAGCAATGCAATCATACCCTTCTTCTTTATTTTACCCATGATGAAAGTCTGTTGGAGTCCGTTAATTGGGGAGTTCCAAACTGTTGCTGATAAGAAGAGGAAAATTTCTCGATAACTTTTTTTTTCTTTTCGGAGGCGGTCAGTTGGTCCGTGCAGTTGCGGGTGTCCGTGGTTCCCTCCTCAGCCAGAGTTCAAGGGACAGCTGGACTTCCCCCCGATCGCCAATTCCGCCTCAAACACAACTAGTTGTCATGGCGGTGGACCGACGCAAGGTCGCTGTGTTCAGCGCGGCTTTTGTGTTGCGACTGTTTCTTGTTTGCTTGTTCCCTTCATTGCCCGATCTACTTACAGGCCGAGTGGAGGTGTCGACCCCAGTCAATAGCTTTAAACGATGTAGGTGACTTGTTTACACTTGGGGCCTTTGTGATCTTCTTGAAGTCTTCTAATGGCAGTCAAACAACTTGATACTAATTCGTGCTCACAGTACAAGAGGGCCTTTTTCTCTATATTCGAGATGTTTCGCCTTATGACGGCGGTGTTTACCATCAGGTAAGTAGATCACGATACATCCTAAAGACCACCAACTAACCTCGTTTGTTTTAGGCACCGCTTCTCCTTCCCTTGTTCGCTTTGCTTCCGGACGTGAAAAGCAACCCGTTTCCTACTGCTATTCTCTATTTCCTTGTCGATTTGTTGAACGCCCATGCGTTGTCAACTATCTCAGAATCGGGCCAATCGGTCAAATCACGATTACACTCTGCCATGAGAAAGCATATTCGGTGGGATGGTGTGTCAATTGCAGCTTGGTATGTCCTCTTGGTCTGTCTCATATATTTCGAGTCTCTGTCTAACTCGTCAGGTTCTTATTCAATCCTTTCACCATCGCAACCTGCTTGGCACGATCGACGAGCGTCTTCACTACAACCGGAATTCTTTACGCAGTCTCGAATGCTGTCGAGGGCAACAGCATTAATGCAATTCTCGCCTTGGGATTTGCATCGTACCTGTCGCTTTACCCAGCATTGTTATTCGTCCCATTGGTACTACTCTGCTACGACCAACAGTCACAAACATCAAAGGCTCCTTCCTTTGGGGTGTACTTTGTGCAGCATGCGGGCATCCTACTGGGTAGTGTCGGTGGTCTACTCGGTTTGTCATGCATCATTACTGGAAACCTTTGGGAGTTCATCTCGGCAACATATGGCTTCCACCTGCTGGTTCCTGACCTGACTCCAAATGTGGGTCTTTGGTGGTACTTCTTCATCGAGATGTTCGACTCATTCCGCGAATTTTTCATCGGTGTCTTCTGGCTCCATCTTGCTGCCTATGTTGGAGGACTTACGGCACGAATGCGAAGCCAACCCTTGTTCATTATCACTTCGCTTCTTGGCGTTTTTGCCGTTTTCAAGCCGTACCCGAGCATTTCCGACGCATCGCTCTACTTCGCACTACTACCTTTGTACCGACATCTCTTCCCTTGTGAGTCTACAAAATATCCCACGTCTACTTTCCCCATTATTCTAATGTTTGTCAGTGATGCGATACACCTTCTTCGCGGTTGCCGCGCTCCTCTACTCTAGCCTTCTTGGTCCTGCTTTCTACCATCTGTGGATCTATGCTGGATCTGGTAATGCCAATTTCTTCTACGCCATTACTCTTGTCTGGAGTCTTGGTCTCTCCATATTATTAGCCGACAGCATATTCGCGGCTCTTCGAGACGAGTGGGAGCAAGCTAATCCAGAGTCGCAAGGCCAAGAGGTCAAGCAAATATAGTTTATATCGAATGGTATGTATACTTGTATGTATTTCTGTCGCATCATAGGTGTTTTTGATTCATAATCGCCATAACAAACAAGAATGAAAAAAATACCAGTTCAAGCTTGATACAACTCATTATCTCCCTACTTACAGGCGTCATTGACTCAATCGCTTCGACAAAATCAAATAATCAAACTCCTTAATCGTCCCATTTCGCAACTTCCTCGGCTGAGGCGAATGCTCATCAACCACATACCCACCTTTCTCATAAAATCGACACGCAGCCATATTAGACTTAAAAACTGTAAGCATGGTCTTTTCTAGTCCAACCGACCGACCAATCTCTTCCATCCTCTTCATCAACAACCCACCTAACCCACGCCCCCGAGCCTCAGCCGACAAGTGAATCTCGTAGCAGTAGACAACCTCCTTGCCATCTTCATAAGTAACCATAAAGGACAAAAACCCAAGAACACCCTTATCTGCCTTATTACCCAGGCTTTCGCTATCCTCACTCTTATCTTCACTCCCCGCAACTCCCAATTCAGTTCCATCTTCGTCCTTTGCCGGCCCATCGCTTCGATCGGCATCAGCATCGGCCCCGACCCGAGCTCCAGCCGAATTACCGGTCAGCGCGCTATCACGCACAATCAGGTACTTCATATCAGGAAGTTGCATTTCCTTGCGCTTTTTAGTACGAGACCATCCTACTCCAGAGGCAGCATATGCCTCGCTGGATGTCAGCTCGATGAGATTGAGACAAGCTTCTAGGTCTGCAGCTGGGATTGTTGAAGCAGAGTAGACATCCAAGGACGTGTCGCTTTTGCTGCAGGTGTCGTTCTGCTGGCGTGCTGCCAGTGGATCCGATTCAGTTGGTCCATGTGGATATTCCTTAATTGTGGAATGTGTCTGTGGTGTGTCTCGAGACACGTAGGCTGAGATAAAGTCTTGAATGCTTAATGCGTTGGTACGTTCGACCAGTGGCAGAGCTGGAATTTGGTCAGTATTTGTCTCCTGTATTCCATGTGTGGTTGGCCAATAGACTCGGCAAGTTTGTTTCGCAATATACAAATGGCTCTTGGTGTCAATGTTGTGATGACTATGGAGTATTGACTTACTTTTTTGGTTGGCGGAGACGCGTCTTGTCGGCGTCGACGATTGGCGCGGGATTTTGGATTTGGTGATTCGTCCGTCTTTAGTTGGCATTGCTGATCAGTTCACTTCGATACCTGGATGGTTTGTAGTCTTTTGAGTGTTGTTCTTTTTTAGACTGCTGTATTGTGCACCCTTCTGAGTAAAAGTAAGAGTCAAGTGGGTCAGACGTTGTGCGGCCTATGAATTCAAATTGTGATTCCGTTGTGATCTGGGCGCTTCAGTGCTTCCAACTGCTGTGAGTACATTCACCTACATATCCGGCGATATTAATGTCTTTGGAAGACTATGATAGCTCAAGGCTATGATAATAGCATTTTAATTGATGCTCAACCTTTTAATAAATAGTCCTTGGATTACATTTTACTAAACTGTTGTGACCATCATGATAGGATGTTTAGGGTATATGCACGCAGCATTTTCTCATATTTCAATTTGTACAAAAAGCTATCTGCTTGCAAATCATATGAATGAATTTCTGGCTTTGTCAACTTAAGAGCTTGATCGCAGCGAGGCAGCGTGTTCCTCGGCACGACGCTCCGCCTCAGCAGCACCCAATTCTCCGAAGACATCAATTCCCCAACGGAAAGGGTAGTTGTATCGTTCGGCGCGGTCCAGCTTGTTAAGGGCTTCAAATTCTGCGTCGGGAATAACAAAGTCTGTATAGAAGTTAGTCTTGAATTAATGCTAAAATTTGCAATTTAACTTACCTGCGAAATTGCTCTCAATGCGCGAAGGGGTAACACTCTTAGGCAAGACGGCAGAACCCCGCTGGATAGCCCACGAGATCAGCAGCTGAGCGGGGTCCTTGCTCAGTTTCTTAGAAATTTTGACCACGGTGGGGTCATCAACAACACTGTGGGTCTAGCTTTAGCAAATGAACTATGTGAGAATAATAGAGGCATCGTACCGTGGTAGGTTGTAGAGGTTGTTTCCGAGTGGGCTGTATGCAATGGGAAGAATTTTCTATAGCAGTGGTTAGTTAACTCATTCAATCGTTTCCAGAAACACAAAAAGTGAAGAAAGCATGATATTGTTTCTTACATTGTCCTTCAGGTACTGTGTAAGCTCCGGTTGGAGAAGATAAGGGTGCGCCTCGATCTGGTTCGCGGCAGGAGGGATCTTTGCGGTCTGAAGCAGCTTCTTGGTCTCTTCAATTGTGAAATTGCTAACTCCGATGCTACGGATCTTGCCCGTAGTGACCAACTTCTCAAGAACAGCCCAGGTATCGGCGACCGGAACATCGGCTATGCGGAATCGATGTGTCTTCGGATCGATCGGTGTGGTGGTTTCGTTAGTGTGTTCGAAGGCTACGGGCCAATGGATCTGCACGACTAATTAACACATTTTCTTTATTTCCATTTGTCTCGAGGGGTTGACCCACAAGGTACAGATCCACGTAATCGGTCTGGAGATCTTTGAGGGTCTTGTCGAGGCCCTCTTCGACGTGGTCGGGGTGGTGGTGAGTGTTCCATAGCTTGCTAGTGATCTATTTTTTTTTTTTAAAACAAGACATTAGATGCTGCTCAATACTCCAAATATTGATTTGAATGGACTCACATAAAAGTCCTCGCGCTTAACACCTGACTTCTTCCAGCCTTTGCCGACCTCGTTCTCATTTTGGTAGCAGGCGGCGGCATCAATGTGACGGTAACCGCTACGAAGCGCATGCTCGACTGCGTCCTCGACTTCATGGGGCTTAGAAAGCTGTTGTAGATATCTTAGTCAGAGTCTGCATAACGCCCGGTACACGCAGTAAACAAAGGTAAGTGAAACATACCCAAGTACCGAGACCAACTGCGGGGATCTCATAGCCCGAGTTAAGTTTGAAGGCGCGACCTGTAGCCATCGTGGACAAGAGAAGTAATATGTAGATGTAGTATATTTAGATAAACCGAAGTTAACAAGAAATAATTAAAGAAGAAGCCACCATAACTGAGTGGAGACTATTTATATGTCCAGTGACCGGTGGAGGCTCCTTTACCCCTCCCCCTCCACGCCAATGGCGGAAAAGAACAACTGCGACACGCAATAGATTTGAATTTCGCAATTGGCTTCGGACATCTGTTAATCTTGTGCCCATCTATCTCCCACTAGTTCAAATCTGGACATGGATCCAGCGGATGTCAAAGGAATTGAGTGATCTTAGCTTCATATTGCACAATTGCTGGGCCCCTCAGTGGGGACTATTTACTCAAGCCACCGGCAGTTGATTGATCCACGGCTAACTTGAAGCCTATTTACTAGCATTGTTTTATTTGCAAGGGTATATATACTATTAAGACTTCACAACCATACAACTAGAAACTTGAAGTCAATCAATACGGGGCGAAAATTGTTAAAAAATAAAATGAATAATTGTCTGTTATATTATCACTTAAGGAAATACCTCCAGTCAACCACAATACTCGGATATTACTAGTAGCCCGATAGTGAAGATTCTTAGATCTTAGGTTTTAGATTTTCTTCTGTACAATTAGCTTAATTCAGGTGAAGCGCAGCTTAACAAAAATGAGCGACGTCTAGTATAATCGCAAGATAAAAGGGTACTGACATCAGTGGCCTTAACCACTTGGTGAAACGACTATATAGTTGAAGGACCAGACGCAAGGTACATACCCGAAAAACATTCATCGCCCTCTGACTTCCTTGTGTGGCCAGGTTTCATTTCAAGTAGTATGATCACTTATATTAGCTTTCCCATGAGTAATAGGCGCGGAGATGGTGTTGGGGGGAAGCCCTGGATAATACACAAGAGAAGGGGAGAAACGACCATTAGCTTTTATAGGGGAAGAGAACCTTGTGGAATTATTATCTGGTTGCTTAGATTTGCGATTCAGATTCTTCACCTGGGCAGCAATGTCTCCGAGATGGAGCATTGAATTGGTCCGATTGGAGCTACATAATCTGGTTTTTGCGGAGACTTATTGCGAGTTTAATAATCGTGCCGTCATAACGTGGGTCCGCCTTGAGGTTCCGGAAGCATCATGATAATGTATAAAAAATGCCCCTCCATCCCTTGAATACACCTTACCCCAATTGTTCCTACAACATTGTCGCAACCCTCAGTATATATTACACCAAACAGATCGATCTTCAACTTCAAAATGGCCTCAATGAAGTCGTGGATAATTGAAAACAAGGACAATGGCTTTGATGGCCTTGTTTACAAAGATGCGCAGATCCCCAAGGTGGGGGATAACGAGGTACTCGTGAAGCTGCAAGCTGCATCATTGAACTATCGCGACTTGATTATTCCCAAGGTATGAAGCTCAGGGATCAAAATTGAACCTAACGAAAAACCAATTAACGTCTCTTTTTTCACTCGCTTTCACAGGGCAAATACCCTTTCGCAACTAAGTTCCCCGTTGTACCCGGATCAGACGGCGCTGGTGAAGTTGTCGAGGTTGGCTCCAAGGTGACCGGACTCAAGAAGGGTGATAAGGTGACAACCCTTTTCAATCAGGGTCATCAGTACGGTGCTATCGATCTCCCTGCGGCCGGGACCGGATTGGGTGGTGTCATCGACGGGTCGCTGCGCCAGTATGGTGTTTTTGCCGAGACTGGACTCGTCAAGTCTGCGAATAACCTTTCCGCGATCGAAAGTAGCACACTTCCTTGTGCTGCGCTCACATCTTGGAATGCGCTGTACGGCCTGAAGCCTTTGAAGCCTGGCCAGGTTGTCTTGGTACAGGGTACCGGTGGTGTGAGCCTGTTTGGCCTGCAGGTATGTAGAAAACATGAGATGGAAGGCTGGTTATTGAGTTCCATAAACTGATGTGTCGATCTCTTATCCGCCATATAGTTTGCTAAGGCTGCTGGAGCGATCGTTATTGCGACTACATCATCTGCACAGAAAGCTGAGAAGCTGAAGAAACTCGGTGCCGACCATGTTATCAACTACAAGGAGGATGTTAACTGGGGTGAGACTGCCAAGAAGCTGACCCCAGAAGGTGCCGGTGTGGATCATATTCTTGAGGTTGGAGGCTCCGGGACGCTTACACAGAGCTTCAAAGCCATCAAGTTTGAGGGTGTTATCAGCATTATTGGCTTCCTGGGTGGTGTTGACCCGAAGACCCAGCCCAGTGTCCTGGATACTCTCGGTCATATCTGCACAGTTCGTGGTGTTTATGTCGGTAGCAGAGCTTTGATGCAGGACATGATTCGTGCGATCGAAGCCAACGATATTCATCCTGTTGTAGATGAGAAGGTGTTTAGCCTTGACCAGGCCCGCGAGGCATATGAGTACATGGTATGTGGATTTCTCCTTGCATATGAAGTTTTTCATGGGTTCGAAACTAATAGGATACACAGTGGGGTCAAAATCATTTCGGAAAGTTGGCAATTGCGGTGAACTAAATTAGATGTCGATGACAATTTTCCTCTTTTGACACGGAGACCAGGCGGACTAGGACCCCGTGATCTTATAGTGTCAGTATAAATGAATGTAAAAGATCACTCAGCATAAAATGAATGATTTTGAATCTTATATCGATGCTAAAGATCTGGGAAATTTTATAATAAGTAGTTTGGATGAATAAGAGTGCTTGGAAATGGTAGGATGATTAAGTACCTGGGGTGCGTGAGGTGTAGAATAGAGTGCGTCGAGAGGAGAAGCTTCCCCGCCACTTTCATCATCAACTGCATCCACTCTCTCTGGCAAACAACCATCCTATTTACGCTCTCCGATTGGACCTGCGCTATAACGAGATATAATCATCCCTGCTGCCGAGCACTCTTGGCCCTGCAGCTAGCCAGCTCATCGTTGAATCCTCGTTGGCTAATTGTATACGCACCCGATTTACCCCTCACAACACCCAATGCAGGCCAATGCTAGAAATACAACCTCCACCCTCCCCATGAAAGGGCCTTTTGATCGCCTCAAGAAATCTCAGACGGCCTTCATCAGACCCGCCCAGATGAGTCTCTTTGCCCGAGTGACAGCCTACCCGCCTTTAGGGCAAGTGACACGCCTTGAAAGAGCGCAGCAGACACCGTCGGGAGAAGATGACACTGTAAGTATATCAATAGTCAAACAGCCTTGTCCTGTTCCGACAAACATAAGTTCCATTTCCTTGCTGACGATTTTGAAGACGCGGTTTACTGTCGTCATTGAATCAAGCACCTCTCTTCCCGAGCAATCCTGGGAAGCCCAAATTTGGCACAATATTACCAGCTCGGAATGGACAGCTTTTCAATTACAAAAGATTGCTTCATCGCATGCCTCGCTTCTAACAGGGAATGAGGCTGATTATAATTCCTACCGCTATGCATTCTCTGGGGAGATTGCGCTTCCTGCAGCTAGTGGCCATGCACACTTTACTGTGCGTTTCCGAACGAACCCTGATGCAGAATGGCAATGGGCAAACCAGCAGCGCCCAATTAATGATGGCGAACTAATATTTGGACCACGGGACTTACAACTTCAAAATTTATCTTCTGATGGTGGCTCTGCTAACTCCAAGGAAGAAATTTTGAAATATATCGATAACTTGTCTCCTGAAGTGCAAGTCGAGTCTCGCCGAAGCGATTGTCCTGGATCTTTACTGTGGGAAATTTCTGGGAGCGTTGATGCAGCTCAAGAGGATGTCTCTGGGATGAAGCGATTTATATTGGGGACGCCTTCGTCCGTTATCAGATATTTCTCCCTGGTGCGTATTTGGTCTCCGTGGCTAGGCCCACGGCATGGAAAGGACAAGTTCCACTTGACAGAAGATGCCATACTGTGTTCGTTTCTTCGGGATGATGGAACAAACCTTCTCTTTTTGGCTGTTTCGGGTATCAATGATATTCTAACTGTCTTTCAATCCGGCGAGGATGGCGAAATAGTAGTCAACTCCAGAAGTGATAATAAAGAGCGAGCTGATTTCCTTGTTCTTGCTGCTGTAGCCGAGGATTTTGAGGTCGCTATGTCTGCTTTGGTATACGAAGCAAGAAAAGTGGTCAGGCCGTTTTCTAAATCTAGCAATGACCCTTCGGAGGAACAGCAACCGCTTTCTCCTCCCGCAGATGATACAGTGGTTGTCGAGAAAGATGTGAAGATGCAATGGCTGACAGAGTGGTTCGATGGTTTGACATATTGCACTTGGAACGGACTTGGACAGGATCTGACAGAGGAGAAAATATTGGGTGCATTGGATGCTCTCAAATCACATGGAATAAATATCGTCAATCTCATCATCGATGATAACTGGCAAAGCCTTGATAATGAGGGTGAATCTCAATTTAAGCGACGCTGGAAACAGTTCGACGCAAACCCGAAGGCATTTCCCCGGGGTTTGGAACAGGCTGTCAGTAACATTCGCCGAAGCCATCCAAACATTGAGCATGTTGCGGTTTGGCACGCCCTGCTAGGGTACTGGGGAGGCATCTGCCCCGATGGAGATCTTGCAAAGAAGTATAAAACTAAGGAGGTCAAAGTGAAGGATCCGGCAGCCGGAGGGCCCATTGCACATGACATCTCCGACGGCAAAATCCTTGCCATTGATCCCGACGACATTCAACGTTTCTACGAAGATTTCTATAGCTATCTAACCTCTGTTGGAGTGGACTCCGTAAAAGCAGACGCTCAGTTCTTCATTGATCTACTCGACGATCCAGAGGACCGTAAAAGATTCATGAATTCCTACCAGGATGCATGGACCATTGCTTCTCTCAAACATTTCGGCACGCGAGCCATTTCATGCATGTCCTTGATTCCGCAGATGATCTTCCATTCACAGCTTCCAACCAACAAGCCCACAATGACACTGCGGAACTCGGATGATTTCTTCCCTGAGATCCCTTCGTCTCATCCATGGCATGTGTTTTGCAATGCACACAATGCACTTTTCACACGATACCTCAATGCTCTGCCAGATTGGGACATGTTCCAGACGAGCCATCCTTACGCATCCTTCCATGCTGCTGCCCGCTGTGTCTCTGGTGGACCTGTCTACATAACAGATGAGCCTGGTAAACATGACCTAAAACTTTTGGACCAAATGACCGCGCCCACTGTGCTCGGAAGAACTGTCATACTTCGGCCCAGCGTTCTTGGTCGCTCAATGGACGTCTATAATGACTATAACGAAGGACATATTCTGCGCGTCGGAAGTTACACTGGCTGGGCCAAGACAGGAAGTGGAATTATCGGTCTTTTCAACGTACAATCGGCAGAAGGCTCGTGCATAGTCGCACTAAAAGATTTCCCTGGAGTCCATGAGAATTCAGACGGTCAATACGTGATTCGTGCTCACACAAGCGGGAAAATCACAGTTCAGATGCAGCGCCAGTCTGAAGACTCTCTTGTGTCTGTTGTTTTGCAAGACAGAGGCTGGGAAATCCTCACAGCGTATCCGACACAATCATTCAAACTGAGAGATATCCAAGACAAGGATTTAACTGGAGGCAACCCTACCCATGTGGCTATTCTAGGTTTACTTGGGAAAATGACCGGCGCAGCTGCTCTGGTTAGTTCGGATATTTTTGTTGTTGAGAATGGCCGTCTACGATTTGATATTCACCTGAAGGCACTGGGCACCTTGGGAGTATACATATCCGATTTGCAAGACCGAGATATATCTCGAGATTTTATGGTGATGATCTTGGGACGGGCAATCCCTCCAGATACTGTATGGAAAGAGGATGGTAAAGACAGCCGGGTTCTGGCGATTGATGTGCTCGCAGCTTGGAAGGCCATGAACTTAGATAGTGGCTGGAGTAATGAGGCATTTGTCCAAATATTCGTAGGCTGAAATATTCACCAGAATAGAACAAATAATATTAGAAACATGATTTTGTTTTTCTTTCTTCTTTCCCCATTAAAGAATAAACATTTGAATGGTCAAAATTTCGCGGCGCCGTTTGAGTCTTGCCCATGTAGAGACGCGCCGCACTAAAGATATTCCGACGTTCTTATCGCGGTGGGTATCGGAGATCGCGAACAATTTCGAATCGCTCCACGAGTTGTAATTGCGAGCTTATTTGCAATTGAACCTCAAATACAAATCGGCCCAATGCGATTCAGGTCGACACCGCTCCTTCGAGTGGCGAGCTTCAATCCTCGCGCACTCCACCCAACCCCGAGCGGTGCGCGCAGCTTCTCTCAAGAACTGCGAACAAATCCGCTCCGTAGTGGACTTCGTCGACCATTCCTCTTCTCCCAACATTCTGAGCACCTCTTACAACAGCAGCGATGCATTACACAAAACTACATCAAGCGCATGGAAGATGGGAAGAAGGAATGGGCAAAGCATGCCGTGGAGATCAAAGATGGCAAGAGGAAGAGCTTTGTCGATCATTTGGAGGAGCGTGGGCTTCTTCATGATGTCGTTGGGTATGTACTGTACACAGCTGACACTTTGGAAAGCATATTATCAACTGGCGAGTTTCGTGCTAACTTGCTTGGTATTATAGTGAGCGCGAATTACTCCACAAACTATTCACAGAGAAGAGGACTGGAATCTACGTCGGAATCGATCCTACTGCGCCGTCTATGCACGTTGGACATATGCTACCATTCATGGTGTTAGCTTGGGGATACGTTTGGGGTCTTCCAGTAACTTTCTTGGTAAGTTCTCGCGGCCTACTTGGATGTACTATGCTCCATAGCTAACATACGAAATGTAGTTAGGTGGTGCTACCTCTCGAGTCGGTGACCCCACAGGCCGATTGAAGGGTCGTGAGCAAGTTCACTCTTCCATCCGAAAGGCGAATATGGCTAGTATGCATATGCAATTGAAGAAGCTGGGATCAAGCATTGAGCAATACGGCAGGAGGCATGGTCATGAACGTCAAATGATATGGAAGAGGTCCCTGGTCAACAACAACACATGGTGGAACTCTATGCCCTTCATCGAAGTTCTGCGTGACCTTGGGGCGTATATGAGACTTGGGCCTATGCTTGGTCGGGATACGTGAGTCTTCTATAAATGTGGCTCGCCATATACATCTCTGACCATTTATTCAGTGTTAAAACCCGATTGAACCAAGGCGACGGTATGTCATTCGCAGAATTCTCTTACCCGCTTCTTCAGGGCTGGGACTGGTGGCATTTGTTCCAAAAAGGCACTCAGGTACAAGTGGGAGGTTCTGATCAGTATGGAAACATTTTGTTCGGAATGGATGCCGTCAAACATATTAGTCGCAACACCTCCAATGAGCAGGCTCGAAACCCCCTTGAGTCTGAATTGGACCGGCCTATTGGATTTACCACGCCGCTTTTGACTGCGCCATCGGGCGAGAAATTTGGAAAGTCTGCAGGTAATGCCATCTGGCTTGATAAGGACATGACTTCTACCTTTGAGTTATACCAGGTTAGTCCCACTTTTCTTTTTGTTTCCAAGGCCTCGCACATCATACTAACTGTGATCTAGTTCTTTGTTCGCACGCCAGATGATACCGTGGAGCGCTATCTGAAGCTTTTCACCTTTATCCCCATTCATGAGATTACAACCATTATGGAGGAGCAAAATTCCGACCCTTCAAAACGTGCTGCTCAACATCGATTGGCCTATGAATTTGTAGAGTTGATCCACGGCAAGGCAGAAGCAGATGCAGTGTCGCTCCAACATCGCCAACTGTTCCGATCACGGTCCTCGACTGCTGCCCCCTCCCCCATGCCTAAAAACTCGACTCCCCCTGCTAGCCACGCTCAATCCATCACCGCCGGCTTTGACACCCCACAGTCTGGTAATCGCTACGCCCCCCAGACCAACTTTGCCAACATGCCAAGTGCCAACGTGATACTCCCAAAATCTCTGGTATACAACCAGCCTTTTAACAAGGTTCTTTGGTCGGCCGGTCTTGTATCATCCAAGGGTGAAGGTCATCGCGTGATCACAAACAATGGCGCCTACGTGGGCAGTCGACCCGGTGACAGTGGGCCCATGTCGGACGATCTGGCTTTCACCCCAATCCGAGTCTGGCCTGCGGAGAAAACAGAAGAATTTATTCTTGACCAGAAACTTATCATGCTCAAACTAGGCAAGTGGAAGTTTAAGATGGTCGAGATTGTCAAAGACGAGGAGTTCCGCGAGATGGGACTAACAGCTCCTGGATGGGAAGAACCAACCAGTTCAACCGATTCGGCCTAATATGTCTCGGGGAAGCGATAACACTCTCCCCTCTGTAAATCTAGTCATACTTTGTACCTAGCGTATAGCATCTGTATCAACATCCTACATCAATCCAATCCAATGCATTATAATGTATCATTTTTGTTTGAATATACAGTAAGGAGACGGTAATACATACAAGGGACCCACCAAGCTTACACATCCACTTAACGCGTCGAACGCGTTGATCCGCGCCTTATCTCCTATCGGCTTCTTCACCACAAACCCCCGGGTTTGCTGGAATCCTGGGTCAATCTTGTCAATCTACTTACCCCCTATACATGCATCCAAATCACTTCCATTAATATTCACATTTGATAAAAAAAGGCATTGCCTTAATTATATTGACAGTTTATTGTCGACAATGGCCAAGGCCGACGCCTCGTCGCCCACCGGGACGCCGCCCTCCACCGCGTTGAAGCGAACGACCTCTAGCACGCAGAATATGAAGAACCAGAAGTCCATCCTGGGCTTTTTCCAGAAATCTTCTCCGGCGACTCCATCCTCCACTAAAGCTCGCGAACCGGCGTCTTCGCCGGCACAGCGGGCCTCCGAACAGCGTAGTGCCAGTACCAAGAAAACACCGGGGACGCAGAAAAGAAGTTTCTCGAGCTTTGCACAAGACTTAAGTCCTGTCCCTAGTAGCGATTTGCCGGTTCCGGAAGAAGACGAAGATGATGGCGATGACGTGAAGGTAGTTCTCACTTAGCTCTCACAACAATCCTAACACTAACAACCACTTCCACGTGTTTAGACAAAAGGCGACAACGCTCAAGTGCCCACCATGTCCCCGTCTCGTCGGGTATGTCAATACATGTTTGGTTCGATATAATATACACAATCATATACTGATTATGCTTGCAGGCGAAGAAGAAGCAAGTCACCTACAAGGAGTCTGACTCTGAGGGCGAGGATGATGACGATGCGATTTTCCGTCCAAGTCGGAGCAATGGTCGCGCTACAAAAAGACAAAAGGTCTCTTCTTCAGATAGTGAAGATGATTTTGAAGCACCTGCCGATGAGCCTGGGTACTCAGATGAGGGTATGACTGCTTGGCACGAACGAATATTACTCCGCGCACAAATGGCTAACTCGATTTTCTTTTATAGAAATGGACGACTTCATTGTCGCCGATGACTCGGATGAAGATGTAGCTCCTACGAAACCGCGCAAGAGACCAGCAACCAAGGCAGCTCGCAAGCCCTCCAACCAGTCACCAGCTGCACCGCGTCCCCCGCCAAGTGACGAGGACCTGGACCTGGACCTCCCCGAGGGCTCTGCTGGGACTGCTCAAAAATGGACATTTGATCCCGAAAATAAGGAACCTCGAAAGGAACGGGCCGCGGAAACCAATCCGAAAACCCCGTCTAGTACCAGGAAAGAAAAAGCCCATGTGAAGGAGCCCGAGCAGCGATATCCGTGGCTGGCAACTCCCAAAGACATAGATGGGAACCCCCCAGGGCACCCAGACTTTGACCCTCGAACTATTTACATCCCTCCTCTGGCTTGGTCTAAATTCTCCCCGTTCGAAAAGCAATACTGGGAAATTAAGCAGAAATTCTGGGATACCGTTGTGTTTTTCAAGAAAGGAAAATTCTATGAGCTGTACGAGAATGATGCCACGATTGGCCATCAGCTGTTCGATTTGAAGCTCACTGATCGCGTTAATATGCGCATGGTTGGTGTTCCTGAGATGAGCTTGTCTCACTGGGCAAACCAGTTCGTTGCCAAGGGCTTCAAGATTGCTCGTGTTGATCAATCTGAATCTGCTCTTGGCAAAGAAATGCGTGAGAGAGATGCCAAGAAGGGTGGTAAAGAGGACAAGATCATCAGACGAGAGCTTGCATGTGTCCTCACAGCTGGAACATTAGTAGAAGGGTCAATGCTTCAGGATGATATGTCTACTTACTGTGTGGCTATCAAGGAAGCTATAGTGGATGACCTACCCGTATTCGGTATATCCTTTGTGGATACCGCCACTGGCCAGTTCTTTATGTCTGAATTTGTCGACGATGTGGATATGACCAAGTTTGAAACCTTTGTTGCGCAGACCCGCCCCCAGGAACTGTTGCTTGAAAAGTCATGTGTTTCAACGAAAGTACTTCGAATTTTGAAGAATAACACTGGGCCTACCACTCTATGGAACTACTTGAAGCCAGGAAAGGAATTCTGGGAGTCTGATATTACGCTGAAGGAACTTGATGGTGCCGAGTATTTCGTGTCCCAAGATGACGAAAATGTGAAGGCCTGGCCCGAGACACTTCGTCAAGCACGAGGCAAAGAATTCCTCATGTCGGCATTTGGCGCCCTGGTACAATATTTGCGCGTTTTGAAGATCGACAAGGACCTCATTACCATTGGCAACTTCACATGGTATGATCCTATCAAGAAGGCGTCTAGCCTGGTGCTTGACGGCCAAACATTAATCAACATGGAAATCTTCGCAAACTCTTATGATGGAGGAGCCGAGGGAACTCTGTTCCAGCTTCTCAATCGCTGTATTACTCCATTTGGAAAACGAACTTTCAAGCAATGGATTTGTCACCCATTGATGGATGCTAGGAAAATCAATGCTCGACTGGACGCCGTCGACGCCTTGAATGCTGATCCAAGCGTTCGAGACCAGTTCTCTTCGCAATTGACCAAAATGCCGGACCTCGAACGCTTGATCTCCCGTGTACATGCTGGGCAGTGCAAAGCTCAAGACTTCGTGCGAGTTCTCGAAGGTTTCGAACAGATTGAATACACCATGGGGCTCCTGAAGGACTCTGGTGCCGGCGAAGGTATTATTGGACAATTGATTTCGGCCATGCCAGACTTGGATAATCTTCTAAGCTACTGGAAGACTGCCTTTGATCGATCTAAAGCGAAGGACAATGGCATCCTTGTTCCGGAGCCCGGTGTCGAAGAAGATTTCGATACCTCGCAAGGGCATATTGAACAACTGCACAAGGATCTTGATGATCTTCTCAAGAAGGCACGTCGGGACTTGGGATCTTCTGCTATCTGCTACCGTGACAATGGCAAGGAGATTTATCAATTGGAGGTGCCTGTCAAGGTGAAGAATATTCCAAAGAACTGGGATCAGATGTCTGCCACTAAACAGGTGAAGCGATACTATTTCCCCGAGCTTCGTTCCCTCATCCGTAAACTCCAAGAAGCCCAGGAGACCCATGGCCAAATAGTCAAGGAGGTTGCTGGCCGGTTCCACGCTCGATTCGATGAACACTACGGCACTTGGCTTGCGGCAGTTCGCATCGTTTCCCAATTGGATTGCCTGATTAGTCTCGCAAAGGCCTCCGCCTCCCTTGGTCAACCTAGTTGCCGCCCAACGTTCGTGGAAGATGAACGCAGTGTCTTAGAATTCGAAGAGCTCCGCCACCCATGCATTGCATCCTCCGTTGAGGACTTCATTCCCAATGATATTCAACTTGGCGGCAAGCAACCCAACATTGACCTACTTACGGGTGCAAATGCAGCCGGAAAGTCTACTGTTCTCCGCATGGTATGTTACACTTACTTAACACCCGGTTCCCCTTATTCTCCACTCCCGTAACTAATACGTTTAGACCTGTGTTGCTGTTATCATGGCACAAATCGGATGTTACCTGCCCTGCCAATCAGCACGTCTCACACCCGTCGACCGAATCATGTCCCGTCTGGGCGCGAACGACAACATCTTCGCCGCCCAGTCCACATTCTTCGTCGAACTGTCTGAAACCAAGAAGATTCTCTCTGAAGCCACACCTCGCTCCTTGGTGATTCTCGATGAATTGGGCCGTGGAACAAGTTCGTATGATGGTGTTGCTGTTGCACAAGCTGTGCTCCACCATATCGCTACACATATCGGTGCCATGGGTTTCTTCGCTACACACTACCATTCCTTGGCTGCAGAGTTCGAGGCCCATCCCGAGATTGCCCCGAAGCGCATGGCTATCCATGTTGACAACGCTGAGCGTCGCGTGACCTTCCTCTACAAACTTGAGGGTGGAGTTGCGGAGGGTAGTTTCGGTATGCACTGTGCGTCCATGTGTGGTATATCCAACAAGGTCATTGAGCGTGCTGAAGAGGCCGCTAAGCAATGGGAGCATACCAGTCGCTTGAAGGAAAGCCTTGAGCGTCGCAAGGGTGCTAGTTACGTTGGTCTTGGATGGTGGAGTGATGTTGCCTGGGCATTGCGAGAGTCGACTGCCAGCGAGGAAGATAAGGCGGGAGAAGTAACTGACTACGGACTGGAAGTGCTCCGCAAGGCAATTGAAACGCTGTGAAGACAATGTAGGACTATTTCTCTGCTGGAGTCTCATGTGTCCTTTTCTACCTTCTTTTATCTGCGTCACCCCTGATTCTCGACTATCTTTTTACTATGTCTCCTATGTTGTCATTATCTCGTGTTAAAAGGCGTCTGTGGAATTTATTCAGTGTTATACTCATAATGGTCGAATTATATTTACAACTTCTTTAAATTGTTCTGTCAAGCGCAAGGTCAAGCATAATTTACGCGGGATTGAAGAGTGCCAGTCTCCTCACTCGAGGAGTATGAGAAAATTCTTACGATCACAAGAGCCCAAGCGGGTTTAGCTTTACTAATTTCCATCACATACTAAGACAGTGGAAATCTACAAAGCAGGGAGAATTCATTAACACAAATGTGTTAATGGCTCGTAAGAAAAGACACTCAGTGTGCAATGTCCCACAGCATCAAACGCAAAATCAAACACAAATTAAGAAGCACAATAATATCGCCCACTGGGTATGCACATGAAACCCGTAAGCTCCTAAACTTCTAAACACCTGGGCATAACCGAAACCATAAAGCCTGCCGAAAACCCGACATGGTAACACGCTTGTTAGAATCGTGAAGAAACAAAGAAACACACATGAAATCAGACCCGGAATCCATACAACCAACCGCCCAGTCAACACTGTGGGAAGTTATGAATGGCATGCTCAAAACAAGACTAGTGCCGTGCAAGAAATGCCCGCTGCTGAGAAAAAAAAACAAGAGACAGAAATGGCTTCAATCATGAAACCTAGGACAAGAACCATGCGTTGGGGGGACGAATCAAGTTAGTCCTCCTGCTTCACACATCCTCGCCACTTGTAGCATATTTATTCTCGGGAGCCTCAAGCTCAGGCTCCTCATCGGGCTGAGCATCAACTTCGTCCTCCGATTTGAGCTCTCCGTCAGATTTATCTTGTTTCTTGGCCTCAGGCTCCGGTTCTGCCTGCTTTCGTTTACGACCACGAGGCTTCTTGGCGGCTGGGATAGGCGAGGCATCAGCAGCCTCATCGTCTTCACTGCCAGTTGACTTGCGCTTAGTCTTTGTTGTTGGATTGGCGCCGGCGTGCTCTTCGTGTTGAACGAGCTTGTTTCGTGCCTTTAAGTGCATTCTTCTCGCACTCGGCGTGGTCACGCTGACCCGATCCGCAACCTTGTCAAAATCGATCTGCAAAGAAAGGTTAGTACATTGTATGTTAAATTGGCCGTTAAGGTCTTTTTGTGGGGCGACGGTGCGATGTTCGTTTATATACACATGTATACGTGTATGTCGCATTTTATGATGCACAGAGCAAGTTGTGATTGTGGATGGGAGTTTGAGAGATGACTTGAGGTCACTTACCTTGCCACTACTGTCATGGTGGATTGATCCAAGTAGAATGAGACGGGCTTCGGATATGGTTAGGCCCATAAGGCCATCTAAGGACCCTGCCAGCGTTCCCTTTTTGGTTGGAGTGCTCTTGGCTGGGGTCGCCTTGGTAAGGATCGCCTTGGTGGGGGTAGCTTTGGTGGGGGTTGCCTTGCCTAGAGAGGCCTTTGGATCCTTTGGATTGCTCGGCATGTTTGCTTGCAATTGCTGGTGTTCGGGTGTGAATTTGATCAAGAGGTAATGTAGTTATCGAGGGATGATGTAGGTGAACAGGAATGGAGACGGCGGATGGGGGAAGGAAGAGGGACAGGGTCAAGAAAAGAAGAGAGGAAAACAGGTAAAGAGAAAGAGAGGAAGGAATATGAGATTAGGCAACAGACAGCGGATCGATTCAAATCTGTGGACAATGAATTTCTACCTAGTACGGTTCTATCACTCGGCACAATGACTTTTCTCGATCCGCAGTTTTTCAAAATCAACCTGCGAAGAAAGAGTAGTCTTTGTGTATAGCATTTGAGGATTCTTCTTTGAGGTTACCAGATGGTGTTGCATGTATACATATATATCATATTCCATTATATCTAAATCAAGCTGTGGTTGTGGATAGGTTCTTTGAGAGATAACTTGAGATCACCTACCTTGCTATCAGCGTCATGGTGAATAAATCTAAGCAGAATCAGGCGTGCCTCTCATATAGATAGACCACTGGACAGTTTGACCCGAAAGAGAAAGAGGTTTCGCCCACTTAATTACCGGATCTTCGTCGAGCCGGGAGATGATGTATGGTGATAAGGTAAGGAGAGCGAAAGTCAAGGACAGGGTCTTAATAAGTATTATGGGTAGAGCGAATGACGAAGATCTGGAGCTATAAAATGATCGAAGATCGGGCACATGGAACAGAGTGTCTATCGATTGAGCAAGTCTCCCAGAATGGCTAAGTTCTTTAAAGTTAGCTCTGAGCTGAATTTTGAGACTTGAATATGGCATTTTGGAATCAACTGGGGCATCTTGAGCAACCTTCTCTTGATTTATCAGTTTAACTCTCTTTTAGTTACAGCGCCTGAGTAAGGCTTCAGCAACTTGAACTTGAAGGTCAAACTTTTGGTTAGTATATCTTCTACCTGTAGGTTGAACCAAGGCATGTACTGAAAAACAGCGCAAATGAGCCCCGGGGGAGGATAAGGGCGTCAAATGTGGAAAATCAACGTCAGTCAGTATGTATGAATATCCTGGAGATTGAAGTGTGGGCTTTGTCGGCAAGGCTAGGTATTTGGCAGACAAGATATGATCAAATAACTGGAATTTGAAGCACATTCTATGATATTGACAAGGTGAAGACTCTATTCAGCTATGTAATAAAGCGGATTGGGATTGCCAAGGTATATAAGCTTCACAAGACTAGAGGATGTCACGTCAAATTTTTTGGTGTTGTACATGAGTGAACTCTAAATTTCATGCCATAATATACAGTTATTAATGGTATATAGCAAAGAGAAAACCAGGAATCTTCCATCTAGCGCTTTCCTAAAGAATTACTTTGGATACGGCGATAGATGTCAGGCCAAGCCTCGGGGTAAAACGCCGTTGACTGTCGTCCTGGTTGACTGTGGTCACCAGTGAAAAACTGGGTAGGGTGTTTCCCCATCCACCATGGCCGTTGGGCAGGATTTGTGTTTTGAAACTTGACTGGGCGAATCACATGCTTATCAGGCATAAGGTCACCCAGACGCACAGGAATGGTTCGAGGGATGGTATTGAAACGCATTGTATTAAGGTAGAGGGTGGCTGTTGGTGGCAGATTCTTGGCGTAATGAACTGCAGCTTCGCGGGATCGACGGGCAAAGCTAGGAAGGGCCAAGTGGACAAAGTTGACGTAGGGTGCTGATGTATAGGCAACAAAAAGCATGGGCATAGCACCACCAACAACCACTGGACATAATATTAGCACGATGATGCTTGTAGCGGGCAACTTGGCTAACATACCCAGTGGTGTAATATACCACGCATTATCAGCTGTGTAGCATGATGGGGCCACAATCAAGCATGCTGCGCCAAATAGAATAATGGTCGTTACTCTCAACATGCCCAGAAACATGGCGCGGCCGGTTCCTCCATAATACACCAGTATACGCTCCGGCGGCCCTGAAACTCTCGGTTAGTACACGAACATTAAGTTCAATTGTTCCAAAAGTTATGAAGTACCCTTCCTCAGGTTTATTTTCGCTGTATTTGTTGAAGTCGGGGAGCGCGCAGGCGTTTGGCTTAATTCTTTAGGTGTGGGTTCGGAAGCTGTTGGCTCATGACGCTTGGACGGGCGGGGAATTTGCGACTTGAATCGGATCCATATTTGACTGCGCAAATCTTTCTGGGCGGACTTGGAAAGCGCCGAGCGCAATTGAGGGGGAAGGAGGATATGTCGCATTGTTTGGAGAAAGTTTGGAGAACTTGTGGTCCCGAGGTTCCTGGAGTGGGAAGATGGTGCTCAGCAGATCATTGCGACCGCCTTGCGGCCAATCCATGTCTTGGCAAGGATTCAAGATCTCAATAGTTGGCTCTCTCCTGACCCTTCCAACGCCATCATTTCTATCGCTTTGCGGTGCCGAGCTGGTCTAGCACTGGAATGTTGTGTCTTTTTATATATACGATAAGTCATGACCTCATAGCAACCGATAACGTTTGTCGCAATGTCTACGGTTCTCCGTAGCCGATATGGCTATTTCATACTCCTATGCCTAGGCCTGCTACTGCTCCTTTCCCCCGGACAAGCATACGAAGAACTTTCCGACGAGACATTGAAATTATTACCGCGACCAAGTCAGGACTTTGACATTCACAATGGCGCTATCCTATCCCCTCTTCTCCAAACTCGAGTCCCCGGCACTAAGGGCCACGATGCAGTCCTCGAACACCTAGTCAGTTTCATCCGAAAAACCTTACCCAAGTGGAATATCGAGCTCCAAAACTCTACGTCGAAGACACCTCTTTCACATGGGAAGGATGTTCCCTTTGTCAATGTTATTGCCACCCGCGATCCACCGCGTGCCTCGGTAGGGGACGTTGAACGGTTGACATTAGTCGCGCATTACGACAGCAAATTGACACCGGAAGGCTTTATTGGCGCCATTGATAGTGCAGCTCCCTGCGCAATGATAATGCACGCAATGCGCAGTATCGATGCTGCACTCGACAAGAAATGGGCTGCCATGGAGAAGGGAACGGATTCTTCATTCGATGAAGAGGTTGGAATCCAGGTCCTTTTCCTTGACGGTGAAGAGGCCTTCGACCACTGGACTGACGAAGATTCTCTATATGGTGCACGCTCTCTGGCAGAGACATGGGATTCTCAGATGAACCCCGCCATGTCAACATTCAAGACTAAACTCTCGTCTATATCACTTTTTGTTCTTTTGGATTTACTTGGGTCCGAAACTCCTAATATTGTGTCCTTCTATCAAACTACTCACTGGGCGTACCAACGAATTGGCTCCCTGGAACAACGCCTCCGCTCATTGAACAAATTCAAGTCGTCGTCCCATCCATGGTTCATTGATACCTCCAAAGATTTCCGCCAAATTGTCTCCATGGGTGGTATCCAGGATGACCATGTCCCTTTCCTGGCGCGAGGTGTGGACGTTTTACATGTGATCGACTATGCACCCTTCAAGGGGTTCCCTCAAGTATGGCACACCATGGATGATGATGGCGAACACTTGGATATGGATACAGTTGAAGACTGGAGTGTGCTGGTCACTGCTTTCGCCGCCGAATGGATGGAGCTGGGAAAGTTCCTTGAGCAACCAGAAAGCGGGAAAGCCCGAAGAGATGAGATGGCTAAGGCGGATTTAGACAAGAAGACTGAGCTGTAAGCCTCTCCATATTCCTTGGTGATGCTCTTTAGAGTTGCCCAATGGGTTCATGATGTCCGCATATACTATACGTGGGATTTTTAGGACCGCACATTCCATCTGGCATGATTCATACTGATTCTTGCTGAGTATAGTTCATGATCGCAGCGAGCCTTGACTCTTCGGGCTTATACAGCATTTGCATACATGCGTTAGGTACTATTTTTATTGTCATTATTAGAGACCTATTATAATCTCGTTATATTCCTCACATCGCTCTTCTAGAACAAATTTCCGACGATATACCCACTCGCTGTTGGTAGCCCCCAAGTAGGCTGAATCATTGTACGGAGGAGAGCTGGCCCAGGGCACACTCCGCTGAAACCCCAAGCAACTCCAAATACAATCGCACCTGCAACAAACCGCCAATCTATATCAGCCACTGTGGCAGTGGGGATTCTCCATTGATTCGCAAGCGTAGGCTTTGTTTCCACTTTCTCTTTATCATTAATTTGACCGGGCTTCTTAGACAAATATGTCAACAAAGAAGGACCAATACCAAACGCAATGACCAACGCCAGAGAAGGATCAAAATGATACGGATCTGTGAGAAATGCAAGGAACCCCAGAACCTTAGCATTATCGGCCATCCCAGAGATCAATAAACCCAGTCCGAACTCCAGTCCAGCAATATATGAATACAAGGTCTTAGATTCCTCTGATCGTGTGAGAAATTTCGGTACGATGATATGGTTTGTCACGCTAGTAAGAGCCACTGCACCAGACATGAAGGCCAACTCTAATCCTGATGCATAGATGGGAGTATAGCATGGCCTCAACCCACAGGAGGGGATGCCGGATCCTCCGAACCACTTGCCAAAGTTGGCCGTGAGAACTGCCGATGTGAAAAATAATGCCGTTGCAATTATCGAGCGTGGTGACAGGCGTGACAATCCACAAAGCATGTGCCCCGAAGTACATCCTCGACCGTTCTAAAGAATTCAAAAACGCTGTCCGTCAGTCTCAAAGATACCATTCAGTTGCTGAAACGGATATTTTACCTTTGTGCCCCAGCCCAGTAGGATTCCCACGCCGAATGTTGCCGCCGCTGAAGCCAAAGAATGTGTCCCAGTAGGATAATTCGGAATAAGTGAGGGAGCCAGTAGATATACTGGAATCACACTGGACAACAAGCCCACGACGACGGGTACATTATCCCTGCTCGGGCGAAGTATAGACCCGGAGATTAAACTCGAGATGCCCAAGATAGCACCGTTGTGATACAAGAGGCCCGTAGATCCTTGGAATAACAGTAGGGCGCCCAGCGAGGTATGGATCGGGGTGAACATAATGATGTTGGAGAAGTTTGCTGAGCTACAAATTAGACTTTATCACGAATCCCAAATCCCAAATCGAGTCTGGATTCTGAAGACTATATAATTCGGCAGCCAAACGTTTTTGAGGGGAATGAATCGGAGAATAAGCATTCAATATGCCATGTGGCGCTCAGCTCAGTGGAAACCCGAATTTAAAAGGAAAAAGGAGTAAATTTGAGACTTATATTCGCGGAGTCATGGAGAACCCGGTCCGGGGACCACTGTGTCTATGGGTGGTCCCCGACATGAGCCCGCGCCCGAGTTCCCCGAAGTGGATCTGGGAAGAGGCGATCATTCGAATTTAATACGTTTGTTCGCCGTTCCTGGTGACCTGATAAAGTGATCTTCTTTGTTTCTATCAAACTAGTCACACCCGTTCCTGCACGGAGATCGGGATATTACGCAGTCAAACCTTTAATCTCCGAACTATAGCAATGCCATTGTTTCCGGGAACCTGGGGTTGGTTGATCGACGATGTATCAAGAAGACAATGCATTGTCTTGGAATGTCTAAGCTGAACTTAAAGATGGCTACATACATCCCCGAGAGGTACTATGTAGGACTCAACTAAGGGTGCATGCCTTCCAATGGAGTTCAAGCTTGGGACTGCCACTCATACTTTCCCTCACTGTATCCCTTCCATCTCCCGGAACTTAATTTATCTTCGGTATTTTTTTCCCCCGGTCCTATTACTCAACTCATATCAGGTCTTGTCGATCTTGAATGGTCTATTTTCTATCTCACAGATCAATTCACCGGTTCACAATGGGTATTCCCCATAGCGCACTTGTTCGCGACTGCCTGCTAGGCGCTGTGGGCAACAACTCCAATCTTCTTGCATTCCAAGGTGACTTCCTTTTCGACTCCAGAATTCCTCGTTACAACTTGGAATTCCCCGTGGTCCCCACTGCTATCACTTATCCCGACAATGCAGACCAGGTGGCTGCAATCATCAAATGTGCAGCTGATCACGATATCAAGGTCCAGGCTTACAGTGGAGGTCACAGCTATGCCAACTATGGTTAGTCCTTACAAAATCCGACTTCTCCCCAGGACTCAGCTAATTTTACTTTCCAAAAGGTCTGGGAGGAAATGATGGCGCCATCGTGGTTCACATGAAAAACATCCAACATTTCTCAGTTAATCCAGTCACCCATATTGCTACTGTTGGTGCTGGTACACTTCTAGGCGATCTTCATCAACGTCTCTATCATTCCGGAAGAAGAGCTGTTACTCATGGAGCTTGTCCTCAAGTCGGCATGGGTGGTCATTTTACCATTGGTGGGCTCGGTCCAATGTCTCGCGAATGGGGTACAGCTCTTGATCATATCGAGGAAGTGGAGGTCGTTCTGGCAAACTCGAGCATTGTTAAAGCATCCCAAACGCAAAATGAAGATATCTTTTTCGCTATCAAAGGTGCCGCTGCCAGCTTCGGTGTTGTCACAGAATTCAAACTTCGCACACATGAGGCGCCCACAGAGGCTATTCAGTACACATACCAACTCAACGCTGGCGATGGTGAAGCACGGGCTCAGCTTTTCAAAGATTGGCAGAGACTTATATTGACGAAGAACATCACTCGGAAATTCTCCAGTGAAATAGTACTCTTCGAAGGTGGTGCTTTGCTATCCGGTACCTTCTTCGGATCCAAAGAAGAATTCAATGCTTTCGGGCTCGAGGAACATTTTCCAATCAAAGACCATGGTACCATTGCATACCTTACGGACTGGCTTGGGATGGTCGTTAGCCAGGCAGAGAATCTCATTATGGAAAGCATGGGTGGTATCCCATCTGCATTCTATGCCAAATCACTATCCTTTACCCCGGATCAATTTATTTCAGATGCGGGTGTTGATGAAATGTTTGCCTACATTTGCAGAGCCAAAAAGGACACGATCGCTTGGTTTGTGATCTTTGACCTGGAAGGAGGCGCAACGAATGACCACCAAACAAACGCCACTGCTTATGCGCACCGAGAAGCATTTATGTGGATGCAGTCCTATGCGATCAGCCTCATTGGGCCAATCAGCTCCACGACAAAGTCATTCCTCAATGATCTAAATAAAGTGATCACGTCTTCTCGTCCCGGGTCATATGGTGCATACCCTGGATACGTAGATCCCTATTTGCAAGACCCGCAAAATGCCTATTGGGGAACAAACTTACCAAGACTGCAGAAGGTAAAATCTGCTATCGATCCAAAAGACATGTTTTCCAACCCCCAGAGTGTTAAAAAGGTTTCTCCGAATCCATTTTGAAGGCTTAATGCTGAGGGTTATGGTGGGGATAGGAGACTGACGATTTCGACGCGCAAAACGACCGTTAACGAAGGATTCCGATTTCATGAAATAGCTTACATTCCTTACCTTTTATTTATCTCAATTCCTCGAACTTCCAATTGAAATTACTTTCATGAATGATCTTTAGATGTCCAGGTCATTATTGTACATGACTAAGCTGTATGACTCCACATGTGCATTCCCGAAGTCCCCAAGAGTTGTTGGGGACATCAAGTTTACTTTGCCAACTTAGGCCCAATGTGAGAGGATATCAATATCTGAATCATGCAGGCCAGTTCTAGCTCTTTCACTTAGAATCGCTTATGACTTTGGGAGAAGACCCTTGAACATCAGGCCTGTCTCATGTTTTCTCAGTGACGTTTAATTCATTGACCCTCTCGTCATCTCCCCCCATATGGCGAACAATGCTCAAATCCTCAAACCTACCTATTAAAACTCAAATATGAAGCGTACAATAAGCTCAGACGATGAGGATGGCCATGTCCGGTTGCTAGAAAAATCACAACCAAGCCAAATTTTACTCAGTCTCAAAAAGTCCGTTTCTCCACCACATGTCAACCGCACATTGACTTCCGAGACAAAGAATGAATGCAATCTCGCCAAGATCGAAGCCGGTGAAACAAAGGTTACAAACCACCTTGAAATATTCTCTTCCAGGTTCGAGAAAATTTCTCGTCCCATCTCGGGGTCATCAACATCTACGCCCCGCCTACTAATACCAAAATGGATGGACCTGTACCGCCGCAACGAGCATGCAGAAGGACGCCATTTCGTGATCCATCAACACGACCACCCAGTCGCAGGGCCTCACTATGATCTTCGACTTCAGTTCTCAGAAACAAGCTCCGTAAGCTGGTCTATCATGTACGGTTTACCAGGTGATCCGAATAGCCAGCGATTAAATCGGAACGCAACGGAGACTCGAGTACATTGTCTATGGGTATGTGTATGACCCGATAGAAAATTCATTGAGCTTTTTAATGACTATTGCTTCAGAATCATCTGGTTGAGACTGCCTCCTCGAAGACGGGGAGTATGATTATTTGGGATACGGGAGAATACGAAGTCCTCCCATACGACGCAGATCAATCTCAGCCTCAGACGGATGATTCTCGATCTGAGATCTCCGACAGTCCAAGTTGTCCGGAGGAAAATATTTCGGAAACCTCAAAACTACAGCAGGCGTTTAGTAATGTAACTATTCGAATATGCTAAACAATACAAGTTCGGCAGGCTAACTCGGAACATAGTGCAAAATTCGCTTACGATTACATGGGACCCGTCTACCGGAAGACTACACGGTTATCCTACGAATGGACAAGACAACAAACTATAAACGACCTTTACGGACTGGTCCGAAGCGCCGCAGAAAGGCACCCGCATCTAAGCAGTCGATATCAAGAGCTCCCTCAACATCCGAGTCCGAAAGTGAAAACGCAGAAAGTTCAGAGGCAGGGAACATGGAGGCCACCGATTCCGATAACGAAACGGACATTCAAATCCAAAAGAATAATGCTTACCCTGGCTCTGTTAATAAGATTGGTTCTATTCACCAGCGTCGTTGGTTTTTAAGCCTTGATAGACAAAATTCTGGATTTGAGCTAGGGAATCCGAGGGATCAGTCTGCCTCAAATAAAAGGGCATGGGCTCGACGACTCGGCAGACACAATATTTTACATGGTTTTGAGCCATTCCATGTTCGAGGGCCAGATTTTGAACGGAGCGTTGTAACAGGACGGCTAGGACTTGATGTACTAAACGACGAAATGGTAGAAGGCTTCATACCTAGGAAAGGATGGAGAGCAGTTTTACATTAACAGGCACCTTTACTAATTGGGATCTTGTTAATTTCTTTCGTGTGCCATTTCAGTCAATCCTCTTCTTACATGGGTGCTACAAAATGCTGCTATATCAGATCATGCTGTTGACCGAGACAAATGTGTACTACATCATGATATAACCCATCCTACTCTAAAGAAAAATAAATCTTGAAAGGCCTTGCTACTTCACTTCCATTGTCATGAAACAATTAAACTAACATAAAACATACAGGGACGAATAAAACGGGGCTTTCCCATGTTCTCTCTCACAACAAAGGTTAATGAGACAAATGTGTACTACATCATGATATAACCCATCCTACTCTAAAGAAAAATAAATCTTGAAAGGCCTTGCTACTTCACTTCCATTGTCATGAAACAATTAAACTAACATAAAACATACAGGGACGAATAAAACGGGGCTTTCCCATGTTCTCTCTCACAACAAAGGTTAATGATTATTTTTGTCCATAGACTTGTTTGATGTGTCTTTTATGGAGTCTCATATCTGTATAAAAAAGATATTTCCTTGACATGATTTTCCTTGTCTGAATCCGTTTAGATTCAAGCGCTATAGTAATTCCTCGGTTCTAAAACAATTTCACTGCTTACTGGGAACTCGTTTCACAACACAATGCTATCAACAGTCATGATCAAAGGCCCCTTTCTGTCCATGGGCTCTTTTTATTTTTGTACCATCAGAGGTCGAAGAACTTACAGTATATAGTAAACAGTCAAACCTCTCGACAGAACTTGAATATGCCTTTCAGTCACAGCTTGAACTCAGCAATCTCAAGATCTACAACAAGACTCGTCTCTTCTTCGAGCCTCAATCGCAAAGCAAACAATCAGATTGGAATAACCTTGGGATAAAAATGTATTAAACCAAGTCAGCCTTTTACACATTTAGTCACCGGCCACATTCATCATGGCTCTACTGGCAGGCCCAGGTATTCTCATGTACGGTGGACATGAGGCACGTGGTTTACAGCGCGAGAGATGGATGGAAAATATACCAGGCCAGCCACCATGCCCTGTCCAACCAACCACCCTCACCCTAGCTGAATATGGACCTCAAAGGACATTTATAGCTGAAATTCCACTTGATTTCAACCTGATACCCGAAGATTTTGCTACAGCCTATGTAAGATTTGGGTTGGGTAATTGCCCCATCGTGCGGGGAATACGGGTTGAGACAGGAGGCCCATGGCTAGGATGTCTAGCGCCAGGCCACATGATTCTGGAAGGTATTTACCGAACACTAGGGGGTCCTTATGTCTCTGATGTTTCTAACATGTTCTACACTGAGTGTAAATATCTAGAAGATCTGAGATACGTCTTTGTGGCGACGGTTGAAAACACTGATACGAAAGAATTTCTTGAAAGTGACATTTACACAGCGGCTAATGGTTTGGCATGGCCACCAGTGCTGGGGGGTCATCATAGACTAGATCTTTATTATGATAGAAACCCGGCTGAGCTCCAAGCCATTTTGGGCACAGAAATCGGAAAGATGGTGTGTGCTATTGTATTGGGACGTTGGCCTCCAGGAACTCACCGTATTCCTCATGTCTCTATCGCAGTAGATGAAATTGTGGTATCGATCGATCCCCAATTTGGGACGCCAGAAATGCGAGCAATCATTGTTAACATGATGTTCAGTATTGAAGAAATTCCTGTCGCTGCCCCTGCCGCCGCCGGTGGTGATGGCGATGGTGATCGTGGTGATCGTGGTGATCGTGATGCTTCTCCAGGCCCTTCACCAGGACAGAAGCGAGCTTGGGCTAATGATCCTGACTACGAAACACATGGAGAGGATAATTCCAAAAGTGACTCCTCAGACCCCAAATCAAAGAAGAAGCGTACGGCCTGTGGAGGTGCTGCTGCTGCTTCTCCTGGGCGTGGACGTGGACATAGACGTGGGAATAGACGTGGACGCGCACGAGCAGGCTAGCTTTCTAGTTCTACTTTGAATATTATTGGAGACCTCCTTCCACGAGTAACGAGATCTAACGACTATACTGGTTGAGCTCGGTGGGCTCTCGTAAGTTGCTTCAAGTTTTTGTTATATGCATAGAATACGGTATTGGATTGGCAGAGATTTGTTTATCTGGAGTTATTGGCTTGTTTTAGCGATTCATTGGCATTGGGACGAGACATTGGAACTATACAATAAGTGTAATTTGATTTGATTCTCTTAAAGCCTCATGATCGTAAGTTATATCTATAGACAAGGTTTGCCAGTGTATAGAGTAGAACAGAGTGGCTACATATAAACTCTTAATACTGTAGCATCATGTTCACCCCCACTGGGTTCCCGCTCTGTGTCTCCACCTTATTCACTATGCCTGAATGGGTGTCCGCTTGTCACGGAGCTCCGGGCATATTGCGCATTCTAATGGAGCCGTGAGTCATCAGCTTGGCCAATGATAGGCCCGATTATATTCTACACCGTTCTTTTATACTAATGGCCGACCCTCAGGCCTCTCTGTGGCTTGATCACCGGGCTCCATTGATATGAACCTGTACTAAGGAGGGGTAGGGAGGAACAAGTTGACAATTAAGCATTAATATTGTATCTGAACACAAAACTTGGGTTTAGCTTTGAAGAATGTGGTTATCCGTATCTGGGATTGACTCACAATGGTTCACTTTGGGTCAAAACTGATTGAACTGGCCGATCTTTCCCTTTTCCCCACTTCTCTATCCGATGTGACGTTCAGACTGAATGGCGAACGCGCTATGACTATTTCTGTAAGCTCGATTAAGCCCCATAGACTCCGTAAGCCGGGTTCGCGATTAAATGTATAATGGCTCGCTATCTCCGCCTTTGTCAGTTCTTTTTTTTCCCCCACCCCTATTCTGTCTCTTTCCTGCCATCTGCCAGAGGGAGTGATATGAGGAATGCCCATTAACACCTCCATCGCGACGGGCTCCATTGCCCTGGGTCTAGTGGGTCTCGATAGTATCGCGGCCTTTAAGAGCATCGCCGATCGGATCTTCCGCAGACCCCAATATGATGAGGCCAGTCTAGCCAAGACCGCCTATCGCGATTCTGATGGTGAAGCTACCGAGGAATCGCTCCGAGCCTTTTCCGATAAATGGCAGCGTGTCGCAATCGCAGTCTTCTCAATTATCGGTCTAGGGTTCTCCTTGTCGCTCGCTGTTCTTTCAACTTCTCGTGACGATCTGAACAATCCGGTATTGAATTGGTTACAATTTGCAACTTGGGTAAGTAAAGAAAGACAAGTGAGAGGGAAAAATCGAGAGACCAGCTTTGATGCGAGCGCAACCAACGAGAAAGTCAATCGTTTTAACTGATTCTGTTATTCTAGGTCTTACTTGCGATTCAAACAATTGCTTTTTTCACTGAACCCCGCCCAGCCAGTCGATTCCGACTCGGCCAATTCGCTTTCGTTGGAAGCATCATTCCAATTGCAGTGGCTAGCTTGGAAATCCAACAAGCTTACTTCTCCCATAATATTCTTTTTCATAATCAAACTTGGATTTGCCTGGTAGCTGCAGCTATCGGCAGCGCCTTGTTACGTGCATTATTTACGATTCTTCTGCCACGCCGCCCAAATGTCTATTTTGAAGGAGGCGTGGTAGATAAAGAATTCACCATCACAGCTCTGGGTCGCTACAGCTTCACCTGGGCCAGCGACTTGTTAAGCTTTACTGTTGGCCGCACGAATCTAGAAATTTCTGATTTACCAAAGTTGCGAGCCGAAAAACGTGCGGACAGTCTTCGTGTGAAGTTCGAACGAGCTCAGGGCACCGGTAATGTTTGGAAAGGGATTTTTGTGGCCCATTGGCGCCCTTTGTTGCTCCAAATGGCTCTGACAACGGTGATTGGCTTTTTGACCTTCGGCCCCCAGCTTGCACTGTTTAACATCCTCCAATCTTTAGAAGGTCGCGATAGCGAGGGGTGGACGCCCACACGATCATGGATATGGGTTTCTGCGTTAGGAGTCTTTATGCTTCTATACTCCACTGTTGAGGCATGGCTCTTCTGGTCTGTCTGGTCGAAGATCGCAATTCCGGTTTATGCAGAGCTTACAGCTGTTGTGTTTGCTAAATCTATGCGTCGAAAGGATGCAAAACACACCAAAAGCTCAAAGGAAGAAGACGAGGCACAAGTCTCCGCAAAGGCCCTGCTCACGGGTGAAGATAAAAAGGAGGATGAAGAGGATGATGAAGACGATGTTAAAAAGAGCCGCCAGAGCATTATTAACCTGGCAGCTGTGGATGCTCGTCGTATCTCCGACGTTACTTCTTTCCTTTATATGATCCCATCTGCAATCCTCAAAATTGTGATAGGATGTAGTTTCCTGGTCAATGTCCTGGGATGGCAGAGCGCTCTCGCGGGACTTGGGGTTTCCGTCTTCATTGCTCCGATGAATATTGCCGTCACCAGAAGATATACAAGCGCCCAAGTCAAAATCATGAAGCTTCGAGATCAAAAGATGGCTATTGTGACAGAGGTCATTCAGGGTATTCGGCAAATTAAGTTCTCTGCTTTGGAAGAACAATGGCAAAAAAGGATAAGACAGGTCCGAGAGAATGAGCTCAGTGCGCTATGGGCCTCCTTCTATTATGATGTTTTCCTACTGGCTATTTGGATTCTTGGTCCTATCGCATTTGCCTCAGTTTCATTGACCGTCTATACGGTCCTGTATGGCAATTTAACCGCCTCCGTTGCTTTCACGGCCCTCGCAGTCTTTGGTTCCTTGGAAGTGGCACTCGCTATTCTACCTGAAATTATCACTAATCTGCTAGAAGCCCAAGTGAGTGCTAGCCGTATTGATGAGTATATGGCCTCTTCAGAAAAGGTCACCAATACAGTGCCTTCCGATAGCATTTCTTTCGAAAATGCCACAGTGGCATGGCCTGCAGAACATCACCCTGGAGAGCAACAAGAAGAGGAGGAACGATTTCAACTGCGTGATTTAAATTTCCATCTTCCGAAGAGGAGCCTCAGCGTGATATCTGGTCGAACTGGTTCCGGAAAGAGTTTACTTCTTGCTTCCATCCTTGGAGAGTGTGATGTCTTGGGGGGTACCGTCAAGGTGCCAGTTCCACCCGCTCTCAAGGATCGCTTTGATCATCTTGCAACAAGTGCCAACTGGACTATCGACGACGCCATTGCCTATGTTGCCCAGATGCCATGGATTGAAAATGCAAGCATTAGAGACAACATTTTGTTTGGACTGCCATTCAACGAGCCCCGCTATCGCAAAGTTCTCTTCGCCTGTGCCCTGGAAAAGGACCTGGAAATGCTCCCTGATGGTGAACTGACAGACATCGGCGCCAATGGTATCAATTTAAGTGGCGGTCAACGCTGGCGTGTGTCATTTGCACGTGCATTGTATTCCCGGGCTGGAATCCTTGTCATGGATGATATTTTCAGTGCTTTAGATGCACAAACTGGACGTCATGTTTTTGAGCATGCCTTGTCTGGAGAGCTTGGTCAAGGCCGTACCCGAGTTTTGGTAACTCACCATGTTGCTTTGTGTTTGCCTCGGACAGACTACTCTGTGCTGTTGGAGAACGGTTGTGTGAAGTATGCTGGTACTATCGATGAACTTCAGAAGTCTAACCATTTAGACGATATTCTCCGAGAGGAGCACGCAGCTGAAGAAACTCACCAGAAGGCCGTAGATGATAAGCAAGATGCTCAAGTCTCCGAAGGAGGGACACTCCAGAAGGTTATTTCAAGTACTTCTCATCGACGCCCAAGCACCACTGCCAATGTTACTGCTACTACGCCTTCAAAGGATGCCCCGAAAAAGTTCGTGAAAGATGAGGAGAGAGAAAAGGGCTCTGTCCGTTTGTCTATCTACAAAGCTTATTTCAAGATGGGTGGTGGTCTCCTAACTTGGGCGACTACTGCTTCAATATTCGCCACATATGCCGTGCTAATGGTAGGACGGGTAAGTTTGAAGATTATCTCTAGTTTTGTTGCGATGAAAATCGGACTAATTGTTAAAAAAATATAGTCTTGGTGGATAAGCGTTTGGACAAGCTCCTCGTCAAGTTCGGCAGCTAAGCCTGAGATGTTCCAAGCATTATTGCAACACCCAATGGCAGGATCTACTGTGGCTACTGGACGTCCAGAAGTCGACCCACAGCTGAGTATGTATCTAGGCGTCTACATTGGGATCTCCGCTCTAGCATGTCTGGTTGGAGCCGTTAGATTCTATTGTGCTCTTTCTTCCAGTGTTCGTGCTTCAAGAAACCTTTTCGACTCATTGGTTTATGCTGTCTTGCGTGCTCCCATGCGCTGGCTAGATACTGTTCCAATGGGCAGACTTCTCAATCGTTTCACAGCAGACTTCCACTTGATCGACTCGCGTCTGGGATACGAGATAGCCTTCCTACTCGCCGAGATGCTAGATGTCTGCGGTATTATATTCGCCGGTATCATCGTTTCCCCTTTCGTCATCGTTCTTGCGGCTGCACTTCTGGCCATCTGCCTCAAACTTTCTCTGACGTTCCTTGCTGGTGCCCGCCAAGCAAAGCGTCTCGAGAGTATCGCCAAAAGTCCTGTCTTTGAGCAGTTCGGATCAAGTCTGGCAGGCTTGGTCACTATTCGTGCTTTCAACAAAACAGAGGCCTTCATTGAAACGATGTATAGTAAGATCAACGCCCATGCTCAGTCCTGGTGGGCCGTTTGGCTGTTCAACCGCTGGTTGGGAATTCGTATGAATCTGGTTGGAGCTATCTTCTCGACCCTGACCGCGGCACTTGTGGTCTCGTTGCCTGGCATGTCCGCTTCTATGGCTGGATTCGCTCTGAGCTTTGCATTACAATGCAATGCTGCCATTGGGTTTGCTTTGCGACAATATTCTAACCTTGAACTCAACATGAATGCAACCGAGCGAGTCGTCGAGTATTCCGAAATCGAGCTGGAGAACCAAGGTGGTGCCCCCGCACCAGCTGCTTGGCCTACAGAGGGACGCCTTGAAGTCGATAATCTAGTCGTGAGCTACGCACCAGACCTTCCACCCGTACTCAAGGGACTCAGCTTCACGGTTGAGAAAAACCAGCGAGTGGGCGTTGTTGGCCGTACAGGTGCTGGTAAATCATCTTTGACCTTGGCACTATTTCGCTTCCTCGAAGCCCGCGAGGGCTGTATCTTTATCGACGGTTTGGATGTGTCCAAGATCAAACTGCACGATCTCCGCAGTCGATTAGCTATCATTCCACAAGATCCAGTCATCTTCTCGGGCAGTGTCCGGTCCAACTTGGATCCTTTCGAGGAGCACACTGATGCCGAGCTGAACGATGCGTTGGCTCGAGTGCATCTCATCCCTTCATCTGACGATGAGGCAACTCTTACATCTCAAACTGCGACACCCCACCCAGCTGGGGGCACTGGTGCAACCACACCTAATACTGCCACAGCCCAGACTACCAACTCAAATCTGTTCTCGTCATTGTCAGCAAGTATCTCGGAAGGTGGTCTAAATCTCTCTCAGGGCCAACGGCAACTTCTGTGCCTCGCGCGTGCAATCGTCTCCCGTCCAAAAATCATGGTCCTTGACGAGGCTACCTCTGCCGTGGATATGGAGACGGATGCGCTCATCCAACAGTCAATTCGAGCCGAGTTTGATGCGACGACGCTTTTGGTCATTGCGCACCGTCTAAGCACCATTGCAGACTTTGATCGTATCTTGGTACTAGATGCTGGTAAGGCAGTCGAGTTTGGTACGCCTCGGGATCTGATGGACATTGAGAATGGTGTCTTCAAGAACCTGGTGGAGAACAGCGGCGAGAAAGCTGTTCTAGAAAAGGTGATTTTTGGATAAGGAGAGAAAAGTTTCCTCGGTTCTTCAGTTTCATTATCGGTTTTTTTTAAAGTATTCAGAGCAACAGTATAGATTGCATTTCAGATTAAATTGATTAAAATATTATTTATATGGGATATTTCTTGACAGTGCCATCCGGAGAATAGAAGGGTACATTGTCATAAACACAGTTCATAAGCTTCCACTCCCAACATGGACCCATGTGTGCCGTTGGGCAGTAATAGATCAATTGGCAGACCTTCAGCTCAGAGTAACCACATTTCCAAGACCCGATTCATTTCTCCCATGCCATGTATCGTTATAGAATTTACCAATCCGGCCTTATGCCAGGATATAAACACCATCAAGTTATAATAGGGTCAGAGATGCCTTCATCGCGTCCGTGAAGTAAACAAGGTGGTGTGCCGAACGCATATTTCACTCTCCCTCCATCCCGAGTCTTGCAGCCCTTGAGCCCTCCGAAAAGGGAGAGCCACAAGCCTCAGAGAGAAGAGATGGATCATATAGAACACACTAGGCTTTCATCATCTAAAGAGAAGTCAGTTTCAAGGATTCGAGCAAAATGGGAGAACAGGTAGACTCACAAGTATAAAACTTGGAAGGATGAAGAAGAGAAGAAAAAAAAGCGGTGTTGACCCGCTATTATATGTAATGGCGCTAGTCTGCTTTTGGCGGGCGGTTTCACCCACTTTGTTTTCTGCCGTTTTTAATCGTCAGACAATCGAGTCCATTGAATTGTACTTTCTCAAATCAAAACATCATGCTGGGTGCGGGTGTACAGCTGCCATTGCGGCTTCGCTCGAGATTTGCTGTCTCCTCTTTGATACGGGGTGTGCGCACACCATCGCCATGGACGCGATCGGCTGCATCTTCGCGGCATTTTCATCGTCCGGCTTGTCTCCGAGAGCAGCAGGTTGCGGAGATTCCTAGCTTTCTAGAGGCTTATAAGAAAGCAGGTTGGTTGACTGTTCCTTCCTCAATAGACTAAAGTCTTCAATTGCTAACATATGTCTTCGCTCTATAGTGGAATTCCCGCCAGCCACTCACGACTTTGAGTCTTTTCTCTCGCAGGCCGAGCCGAACACCCAGGTTGTGTTGCACGGATATCTCGGTCATAGAGCTGATCTTTCTAAGAAGCTCTCATTCGTGCGTCTGACAGATCCTACAATGAAATATCACTTGCAGATTGTCGCATTTGCCAAAAATGAAGCATTTGAGAAACTCAAAACTCTCAACGCCCACAGTCCTGTCGCGGTAGCTGGAACAGTGCAAAAGAAGAAAGGAAAGCCTAGCGATGACGCAAACAAGCCCGCCGAAGATACCTGGGAGCTTGCATTGGAGGATATTCATCCTCTGAATGACTTTCCCAAAGAGATCATTATGACGCCCGAGACTGTGTTCGCACCCGAACACCGGTATCTACAGCTTCGTTCGGATGCTGAGCTGCGGGAAGCTCTAAAGTTCAGAGCTAAGGTACATAATGCTTGTAAAGAGGAGCTGGAGAAATGCCAGCCTTCTTTCGTGGAGATTGAGACCCCATTGTTATTTAAATCAACACCAGAGGGAGCACGCGAGTTCTTGGTTCCTACTCGCCGAGCTGGCCTGGCTTATGCCTTGCCTCAAAGCCCGCAACAGTATAAACAGATCCTGATGGCTAGCGGATTGCCGCGTTATTTCCAGTTTGCTCGATGCTTCCGAGACGAGGATCTTCGGGCTGATCGCCAGCCTGAATTCACACAGGTATGCCCGTTTGTGCTGCAGAGTCCATGCGCCTTAACTAACTCTTGTTTAATGTGTAGCTTGATATGGAAATGTCTTTTGCGACCGGTAACGATGTCATGCGCACTATTGAAGGAGTTATCTGCCGACTCTGGTCGACTTTGATGAAGGACCCTGCGCCAGAGGGTCCTTTCCGCAGAGTGCCGTATCAAGAAGCCATGGCTCGCTATGGATCTGACAAGCCAGACACCCGTTGCGGCATGGAGATCATCCGGTTGGATCATCTACTACCTGTGGATCTGGTCGGTAAGATATCCGACCTGAACGACCCCATAGTGGAAGCTTTCAAGCTCGAGGGTAATGAAAATGACCCTGCTGAGACTCATAAATTCATCACTCAATTCCTTGACTCGCCTATCGGTGCATCTTTTAACGATAACCCAGACGGAGGCCCGGGCGTCTTTGTTTATAACGGGAAACAACCGCTGTGTGGACTACAGCCATTTGGCTTCGAAGCTGCTGAGCAAGTTGAAGAACTCCTCGATCCTGATCATGGCGATCTGATAATTCTCCAAGCTCGTCCCCGCGCTCCCTTCTCGGGCGGATCTACACCAATCGGTGACTTACGTCGCGCATTACATAGTTCGGCCGTCTCAACAGGCTTCAAGCCAGCTCCCACCGGCTTTGATTTCATGTGGGTGGTTGACTTCCCGCTTTTCTCGCCTTCCTCCGACAGTGAACCCGGCCAGGGTGGTGCAGCCGGTATCTCATCTACTCACCACCCCTTCACTGCGCCCAAGACTGCAGCAGATGTAGACCTCCTCATGACAGATCCAACACAGGCCGTCGCTGATCATTACGATCTTGTCGTCAATGGTGTCGAGCTTGGTGGTGGAAGTCGTCGTATCCACGACGCGGCTGTTCAGGAATTTATCCTCCGTGATATTCTGCAAATGCCAAAGGAGCGTCTAGCCGATTTCTCACATCTTCTTGATGCTCTACGTGCGGGCTGTCCACCGCATGCCGGCCTTGCTTTGGGCTTTGACCGCCTTGTTGCTGTAATGCTAGGCAAGGAGTCTGTTAGAGATGTTATCGCTTTCCCGAAGACGGGTAAGGGTGGTGATGATGCTATGGTTCGCGCACCTAGTCCTATGACTGCCCAGGCCTTGGAGACATATCACCTTCAACTACGCAAGTAGTTTTCTAATTGCGGGCTGTATATTATCTGTTTTATTGACTGTATCTTCACTTTTTCTTATATGCGTCTGAATTGGCGACTTTGTACTATAGTGTACTATATCTAGATACCCGGTCACAATCTCCTGTCCAAATGAAATACCTATGACAATATTTAGGGATAAAATATTTCATGTTGAAGCGAAGTAAAAAGAAAATACTAGAATCTAGAAATTCCCAAGGCTTACCATTACCACCCGTGGACTCAAACTAAATTGGTAGACAGTTCTCCGGGCGCCTGGCCTAGCCCTGACTATTAGTAGAACTGGTTGATACTATGTATATATTTAAAGATCCATCTATAGTGCGGAGCAAAGAGGGCACTAAACAAGTGAGGGCAGTATGAAGTGTGAACTATTAATATCTGCCAATTGCGACATGGGAGTCATTCAATTCATTCCTACCAAGTTACGATACATGCTTAGAAATATCTCCGCATAGATTGGTGATGATCGACAGCAATGAGGACAATCATGCCCCAGAGTGGTGCTGGCTGTGCAGATTATGATCTAAACTTTTAAGCTGTGTTACATCATCAAGCGCTGGTGGTCTAGTGGGATGATACTCGCCTGAAGATCTAGATATCTTCATCCTCAAGCGATAGGTCGCGTGTTCGATTCACGCCCGGCGCATTTCTTTTTTTGTTGAATGAATTTTCAATTCAAAGGTCGCTGCCAAAGATCAGTCTAAGTAACTAGCCGTGTCTACACCGCTACACGGCAGAACACCAATTCGCGCCCGGGCGAATTGGTGTTCCGCAGCGGAATGGAAATTCTCACCGGAATGGAAAATTTTCGTCTTTACATACAAATCTCTATATAATTTAGAATTTATCAAAAAAACCAATAACCTCTCCTGTCTCGTTATATAACGGCTCAGCCTCTACATCCTTTTCAGCCTCCGATCTAAATAGTATAGTAGAATTAGGATGGTTTTTCTTCCACTCCCTCACAAGCCGTTTTTCCTCTTTTTCAGCTTCCTTAGTATACCTAGCAGCAATACTACGTTTTACATCTTTAACACAAATCATTCCGTCATCTCTAAGGCCTAAAATATACCTTTTGGTAATTTTCTTCTCCCGTAGAGCTTTAAATCTAGCCATCTCAGCTATAGTAGCTAAGGTATTAGCTAAAGCATTAAAATAGAATTCTTACTCTTCTAAGACCTGTGAGAGTATTTTTTTCTCTTTAGGTATTATATTAGATCAATCAAGAAGTCCAGAGAGATGTCTTTGTCGTTTTTCCACATCTTTAAATATCTTTGAAGATATATTTTCAAGACTTAAAGATAAAAGATCTGGCCCTAGAGATAGTATTTTCTCATTCTATAGATCAATTTCTAGATCTAGAGACTCTAGAAGAGAATTATCAAGAGATTTACAAACTATCTCTACATCTAGAGGATAAATTCCACAATCTTTAAAGGCATTCCAACAGATACAGGATATAAAAGCTTTATCTCAGAAGGTAAGAAGATCATAAAGAAAAGATAATTTTATAGCAAGTTAGCCACCCCCCCATTAAGAAATAAGATTATTTTACAATCGGAAATAAGCTTTATAGGCTTAAAATAGTTTACCATCAAGAGGTTAAAGATAATTAGTTCTATTTAAAAAGAAACCAAAGATCTTAATATTAGCTTTCTCTGTAATATTGAGAAATTCAAAAGTCAGATATAAACCACAACCATCAACCAAAAGAATTCGTTACTCATTTTTGTAAACACAATTACATGTTTCACAATCAAATTCTTATATCCAAAGCACAGCAAGTTCATCAACAATATAGCCTTTCTCTACAGTTACAATCATCCATTCATCAGATAAAATGTAGTCATACCACGACTCCATATAATATTAGCCTTTAAAGATAATAAAGGAATACATTCGCCAGCCATCTACAGTAATACATTCTACAACTATAACTCTTTCTCTATATTCATTACTTACAAGCTATTACAATTTATTCATTCAGCTAGAAAATACTCACTAAGTTCTTCCTTGTCCAATATAAAAGCCAGTTTCATCGAAATTATAAATTAACTATAGGTATACACCATCTAGGGCTTTGGCTAATAAATCGTACCAATAATATAACATTGAGACATCTACCACTCCCAGACGTTTTGAATCAACAATCTTTTACCTTCTAAGCTTCATTTCTATATCAGGAAATCATTTAATATAACAATAAACCCAGTCTTTTCCGACCGTCCGATCAGGTGTTTTTAATCGAGCAAGAGTAGCATTAGCCCATTGTTCTATAATATTTAGCATAGGAGGTATAAAAGCTACATCCATAGCCTATATCCAATACCCCAAAGCCTTTTCTTACTATACGTTCAAGGCGTAATTCAATGGTTTAACATCTATTTTTGGCTTCATGTTCTGTTTTACACGTCTCCAAAGAAGCTTGTAATCAACGCCATATTCCTTAGAAATGGCGGACAAATTCGGCTTTTTGAGGCTTCAGGCGTATTTAATAGCCTGATTTACACAAGATACCTCGGTTTCAATAGGTTTGGCCATAGTTAAGGAAGTCTTTTTAAACAATATGATAAAATTCAGAAAATTTTCCATTCCGGTGAGAATTTCCATTCCGCTGCGGGACACCAAATGGGGCGACCCCATTTGGTGTTCTGCCGCGTAGCGGTGTAGGCACGGCTAGTAACTAACTATATATTTACCATTAAGGGCTTGAATGAGATGGCCGGGCGACGCTGGGTCGTTAGTCTCCCCCCAATCTTTGACATATCCACTTCCCCAACCTAGGCTCTAGCTTTCATAAGAATTAATAACTGCAAGCATTTTTGCTCTTTCTTTTGAGACATAATTAATCAGTCGGGTTTTCAAGTCCAGAAAGATCCAAGCTGTGATTTTTCATAGCATACATTTGAATCATATAATCGAGTGCAGTACGCTCTCGGGGTCCGCCGTATGATGTTTATTGACACCAGCGCCTACGTTCAAAATTATACTCACGTTGGTTAGATTCCGACTTCTTGCAGCCAAATACAAGGCGAATGCATGCTTTGATATAGATACTTTTGCGTCCACTTCAACACTGGGATTACCTCCAAGCTTCAAAGTAACTTGAAGCGGGGCTGATTGGGGCAGTAGAAGCCCAAAGAACAACCGAGTTAGCTTGGGAGGGATCAATTGAAAGCAAATACTCCAAGCCCGGTGTCTATGAAGGATTGATTGTATCGAGTATTGCCTCCTTTGAGACGTGGGACCTTTGTGTTACAAGGAATTTCGACTTCAAGGGAACGACCATCGCGGGCTGATATTATTTCCTGTGGCCACACAGAGTTAGACTCAGTCGCATCGGTGTATGTGGGATCAAAAGAAAGTAAATGGATCCCCTCTTCCCACATGGAGCGGATGGCACATTTGATGATAAGAGGACATAAGTCAGACTTCTTTGTGACCAGTAATTCCATCATCTTAAGAGATTTGATTCGGATAGTCGCCAGCACTGGGTCAAAATCTGGCCCCGTTTGATGCTGTTCAACAAAACCAGCTGATTGGGGCTCTAAATTGCGCTTTGCGCCATATTGAAGTAGAAGTTTGATCATTTCCAGATCTTTGTTCTTCGCTGCCATCACCAATGATAGTTCTTTGACTATTCGGCTTTGGTCGTCTGAGTAATCACCCTTAGAACTGAAAGTTTTTCCATCCTTCAGCGCCGGCTCAAGATTGGATGGCAGGGCTTCTTTGCTCAAGAGAAATTTGGCCAAGTCATGATTCATCCATTCAACTGAAATGCGGGATACAGTATGATTCGAGTTGAATTGTAAACTCGGACCTAGACCATGATCAAAGAGCAGACTAGCGATCTCGAAGTGGTGGCTTATAAGGACTTCTGCCAAACACTCGCCATGTATGCGCTTGGCAATCAGGTGGTCCGATACGTTTTCAAATATCAAGCGTACCATCTTGCTGTCGTTGACTAAAACTTGAATGACCTTCTCAAAGTAAACCAGAATATGTCCGATGCCACAGGCTCGGGCGAATACTCAAAGATCATCTGAACCAAAATATAGTGCCTAAAAAAAATCGAATAAGCGAGAGGTGAGATTTGGGCATTGGTCCAGTTTTGCAGCGGAACTTCCGTGTCTAGTGAAGCTCCACAACTAAGCATCAATTGAAATAGAGAGCTATCTCCTATAGCAACCAGAGCAAAGAGAACTTTGAGCTGTAGTCTTTGATACTAGGAGTCCAAGATGTTAGTGGTTACCAAAGAAGCTCCAAAACAAAAGGACCTGTTTATGGCTATTGGAAACGGCCAAAACCGATCAAAAAATACAACATAATCTTCATTGGTGTCAGTGTTGAATAGAAACAAACTTACCATGCTTCAAGAGAGTCGAGCAGCTTAGCATCTCCCTCAAGTGTCGTACTAAACGTCACATCATTCCTTTTTGAGGGCAGCTTCTACACTGCCTAGAGCTTGAGAAAGAGCTTCCAAGTCACCACCAAAAGATGCCACGACAATGTCTACGTCTTTTACATTTTCAACATGATCGTATATTGCCGTTGCTAATTTGAAACTGTTGACACGAATAGATGGAGCGGTAGATACGATCGCAAGCGGATCCCCGGATAGATAGAGTGTCTACCTAGGTAAACAAGTCAAGGGTAGATCGTTCTTTCTGTTCTTTTACGGGAGGGAGTGGTTTGTTCTCCACGATCTTGAATATTGCCGAGAATTAGAGGGATTACTGTTTACAGTTCATCTTCAAGTTATTGTTAAGGGTGAGCACTGACACTCTTAGGATGCCAATAGTGGTCCCGGGCAAGGGACCCAGCTGTTTGTTGAACTATAAATGTCGTAGGAGTGCATAGGGTGCTTAGGTGCAGTTTCATGATCAATGGATTGCTTTATTCGGCGCATAGATGCATACTGCTCGTGAATAGATCGCTGCACTCATCCATTGATGGTTCTTCCACTGTTCGCAGGATACTTCTGAAACGTTCATTCTCGAGGGTTGCCAACATATATGGCTCCTCCACCGAGCTAGCGCTGCTACCCACGATGTGGTAGGTTTGATTCTACACCAAATTCAGAGCGATTCTACAATTGGAAAATAGGCGCGGAACTTGGCATCCCCGAAAAAATTCTCAAATTACGACATAGTGCCATAAAAATCCGGAATGCTTGCTTTGCTTTTTTTCAATCGGTTCTGTAATCAATTGTATACTCATCAGAAGTGGAGTATTGGGTCATTTTTCCTTATATTGTCAAAAGTTGAGCGAGCATTCATCAAACTGCGCTGGTGGTCTAGTGGGATGATACTCGCCTGAAGATCTAGATATCTTCATCCTCAAGCGATAGGTCGCGTGTTCGATTCACGCCCGGCGCATTTCTTTTTTTTAAACAACTTTTTTGTTGTCTACTTGTCAATAAAGGAGTGCTTTCTCTAATATCAGTTCTTGATAAATTTTTACCTGGAACCCACAATAAGCTCCAATGCATAGGTCAGGCGATTTATGTGTACATCACACCTGGGCAGTTTACATACAATGGCTATGTGCCCGTGAGGCCCGTTATGCCTCATGATGTCCTATCGATTGACATCTGCGTCAATTTGGAACAAATAGATAAAGCTCGACGTACAGCAAATTTGTCGGACACCCAATTGAATACTCTAAGCTCATTAATCAATAGTTCAAGACAAATAATCAATCAATTGTACCTTTTTTAAGTCCTAACACCTGATAGTATAGATCTGACATCGGAGAACAGCCGGGCAAAGTGCGGGTTTGGTCTGTGCCGCCGCCAGGGAACTTCGCATTCTTCCACTTTTCATTCCCTCCTCTTGAGGACCCAACTCGCGCCATGCTACCTCTACGGTCCGCCCTTTTGAGGCATGGGTCACCTCGAGAAACGAATATATGCTCTAGATGTCTGGTGAAATCTCGCACTCACCCCTCACAACCCAGTCGGGGCTTCTTCACGTACACGCACCGGATAACGGGCATCCTCGCGAATCAGACCACCACGCCTCTTCATAAGACATACTTCTCCCCCAACCGGTTCTTTTCCCCCAATCGGTTCAACGATGGCTCAAATACTAGGAGCGGCCTATTATCTTCCTTCGCATCCAGAAATGCCGATTCTCAATCAACCTTCTCAAATTCCCAACATTCGAATGACCGCTTCGCAATCCCGAGTGATTCGTCTCCCGCACCTTCCGAGTCAATTGCCCCCGGAACTACAAACAATGAACTGCCTCATCGACAGAGGATACGGTTGAAAGAAGAGGCTTCAAATAATGACCAACCAGAGCAATCCATCCCCCTCGATGCTTCAGCGCAGCTATCGAATTTCTCATCCGCGCTTCCCAACACCTCTATTCGTCGCAAACTGGCTGCATTCTTCGCCCTCACCAAACCTAGACTTTCCTTTCTGATTCTTCTTACTACCACATCTGCATACGGAATGTACCCTATATCGTCATTGCTCACCCTCGACCCGGCCATTGACCCTCTCCCCACTCTCTCTACCTCCACCTTGACCTTCATTTACTTGACGATAGGCACATTCCTCTCATGCTGCAGTGCCAATACTCTGAACATGATGTTTGAGCCGAAGTACGATGCAATGATGACCCGAACACGGAATCGTCCACTAGTGCGCGGCCTAGTCTCACGTCGTGCTGCCCTTCTCTTCGCCATTGGTACTGCGGCTACCGGTCTCGGACTTTTATACATTGGAACAAACCCAACAACAACAGCCTTGTCCGCCGCAAATATTGCTTTGTATGCATTTGTGTATACTCCTCTGAAACGCATTCATGTTGTCAATACCTGGGTCGGTGCGATAGTGGGCGGTATCCCACCGTTGATGGGTTGGGTTGCTGCAGCAGGGCAAACAGCCACAACGGGGCATGATACCTGGCGCGACATGTTGTTTAGTGAAGACAGTATTGGAGGCTGGCTGCTTGGTGGAATCTTATTTGCTTGGCAGTTCCCCCACTTCAATGCGCTCTCACATCTCATTCGAGACGACTATAAAGCCGCGGGATACAGGATGCTTTGCTGGGTGAACCCGGCGCAGAATGCTCGTGTCGCTTTACGATACTCCGTTCTCATGTTCCCGATTTCTATCGGCCTCTGGTGGGTTGGTGTTGTTGGCCAGGGATTCTTGGTTGGAAGCACTCTCGCCAACGGCTGGCTTGTTCGTGAAGCTTATCGTTTCTGGCAACACCAGGGTGCCCAAGGTACCGCTCGAGGTCTCTTTTGGGCTAGTATCTGGCAACTTCCTATTCTTCTTGTTGGGGGTCTGGTTACCAAGAAAGGGCTGTGGGATGGTGTCTGGCGGAATATTTTTGGACAACCAGAAGAGGATGAAGATGAAATCCTGTACTATGAAGATGATGACGAGCTACTTGCTGACGAGGACTCACCCTCGCAAGACTCCGTCTCTCAAACGAGCAGTATAGTTGGCCATTCGTCAACAAAAAAGACAAGCGTATTGTCTACTGCATGAGGGGATTCTGTGATAAGCATACCAAGAAAGTCTCGTGGCATTGAACCACTTGTATACATACTTCTTACCCCCCGGCTCAACTTCTCTTCCTGGATTGTTACGATTCGACTTTCTACAGCGACTGGGGGTGGCGTTTTGGGTTACATTTCCTTCTTGTATAATATGTCTATATGGAAATCTAAGTCATATCCTCGATCTTACCAATATCGTCTTTTATTGCATAAGACAAATCCCCTAGAGCTGCTTACATAGCTAGCAAGACGTGCGTAAGTCTTGGAATAAAGACTTCATAGAAAATATATAGTTTTTTTTTTTTTTTTAGAAAACCCCCCCCCCCCCCCCCCCCCCCCAAAAAAAAACGCCACATTTCAGTTATTATTCAGCCCGCGGTTTTTGTGTGTGGAAGGAAAAAAGACAAAAAGAAAATGCGCCGGGCGTGAATCGAACACGCGACCTATCGCTTGAGGATGAAGATATCTAGATCTTCAGGCGAGTATCATCCCACTAGACCACCAGCGCTTGATGATATATTGTACAGTGGTATTATTTATAATCAACAAATAATAAAGTTTATGCAAGGAATTTTGAAGAACTTACTTACGATTTTGGCTAGGTAAGCAGAAGGCTGGACGAGAGATATTGTAAAACATGATGAATCATTTTAAATGGATTAAATATGTGCACTTCAATTTAACAATATTAATTATTATGCCAACGACTAGGCTTTGTTTATAAGGACACCCGACCGTTCCTTGGAAGCCTTGTCCAGGCGGAAAATCCATACTAGATATATAATCCTGAAGCTTCCAAGGTTTTATGTAGTGGGAGCAATAATTGACAGTCTATATTGTGTCCCACCAACTGAGCACAGCAGCCTTTGGAAACATATCGCAACATTATATGGAGGTAGGCCTACAGGGATATTTTATATATTACTGGTGTCTTAACGTTTTTATTGAACCCTTGATTCTGTTGAGCCGAACACGTGAAGCCGACACAGTGGCTGACACTCCGTGGCTACATGGATAGAAACGACGCTTCGCATTTTCAATGAACCAAGTCTATTCCATTTCTATTGAATTAAGAATAATAGTTATAGAGTGTCAGATATCAGTACGCCACAAGTCCATATTGTAAAAGTCCCGACGAGTTTACCATTTCCTCGAGTTGACATTACAAACACTATTGACAATTTGATTATGTCAGTTTATAGTCCCGTGGAATAACTAACAACAATGTCAACAGCAACTCACTTTCTACTTCTAATCTCCTCTCCACCAAAAAAAATTATCTTTACCATTATTCCTCCTTTCGGCCCACATATACATCATGGATGTTCTTCAAACTAAAGTCCTGGACCCTCTCCAGCCATACCTCCACCCAATCGTCAAAGCAATCCCCGAACCTGTCCACGATGCCGTCGTCTCATTGATCGGCGAACCCTGCCACAGCGCGCTTCTCCTCGATCTCGATCTCACCAAGGATCCAGCCTGCACATCCCTCGCTATATCCAAGGCACTTGGTATCGCAATCGTTGGCGCCAGCGCAGTTGTTAAGGTTCCTCAAATCCTGAAGCTGATTAACTCGCGCTCCTCCGCCGGTGTCTCCTTCGTGTCCTACGCCCTTGAAACCGCCAGTCTGCTCATAACCCTTTCCTACGGTGTGCGCAACCAGTTCCCCTTCAGCACCTATGGCGAGTCGGCTCTTATCGCCGTCCAGGATATTGCTGTCGGTGTTCTGGTCCTGACCTTCGCTGGCCGCTCCGCTGCTGCTGCCACGTTTGTCGCGGTCGTTGCGGCCAGCGTTTACGCGCTGCTTTTCGATCAGACAATTATTGATGCGAACACTATGGCCTATCTCCAGGCTGGTGCTGGTGCTTTGGGTGTGGCTAGCAAGGCTCCTCAAATTTACACTATCTGGCGCGAAGGAGGCACCGGACAGCTTAGTGCGTTCGCGGTATGTTTGCGCAAATGCGTATATCGTCTCCAGATAATATGAGCAACCGAAACTGATTTTCAATTTTTCTTCTAGGTCTTCAATTACCTCGTCGGTTCGCTATCGCGCATTTTCACTACTCTTCAGGAAGTCGATGACAAGCTGATTCTCTACGGATTCATTGCTGGCTTCTCTCTTAACGTGATCCTTGCGACCCAAATGGTTTACTACTGGAACAGCCCGGCTCCCAAGAAGAAGACATCCCGCAAGTCCGCGGATAAAGCCGTTGCCAGCCAAACTACGGCCGTATCGCCTAAGCCAGGCTCCAAGTCACCTACCACCCGTCGACGCGGTTAGAGCGATTGGTTACCCTTATTAAAATGCGTTTTCTGTTTTTGCATTTCGTTATAATACGCTTAATAATGTCTTTCTTGGAATGCAAGCTATTTCCTCATGAAATCAGACTCATTATAGTCAACTGTCTTTGAATTGCGCGTAGAGATCCCAAACCACATACACCTCGTAAATTGCAATGCAAAATGAAATGACGAACAGTATAGTACGGAGTCTGTTAGCTCTGCATGCCAGTAGTCATGTAGCTCAAGGTCTCTCCAAGCGGCAACACAGGCTTCGCAGTATGCGAATGATGAGCCACAATATCAAACTCAAAGCCAGCTCCACCCCCAGACTTCCTATGTACCCCAACAACATCCATTTCATCCTCGCCCGTCTCCTCGTCCTCTTCATCTTCTTCATCCGACTCCTCCTCATCGTCCTCCAATTGCTTCTTCAACCCCGTCACAACATTCTGAATCCCAGTCTCCCGCTCCTCTAGCGTGAAGTTCCCTCCCCAATTCCTCCGCCTCGCTTCCTCATTTGCTTCAATAGGCGCCCACTCCCATAGTTCCCTTAACTGCGCCTCACTGAGTGGCTTTTTCTGCTCCGCCGCCGCAGTCGCAGCGATAGCGCCCGGCGCCGGGATCGCAGAACCACCCGCCAGATTCGAAGCCTCGGTGCCGGCTACACGACCGCGCGCGACCCAGTCCTCTACCCGAGGATCGAGTTTCGTGCGCAAGAGTTGTTCTAGTGTGTTTGCTTGTGTGCGACCTGGATACTCTGCACCAGGGTAGGCGACTAATGAGGAGAGGAGGTCGCCGTGTTCGGAGAGATGTTCAGAGACGCTGATAAGGTTGTTGGAGATGATGCTTGCTTGAGATTGGAGAGAGGACCTAGTAAAAATCAAAATGAGTCGTCAGTTCATGTGTTGAATGTGGCGGAGGCTTTGTTCGTACCATTGCGGGAGAGGGTCGCCTTGGTTGAGACTTGTGATTAGGGAGGAGAGAGAGCGGGTTAACTGGACGAGTCTTTGGCGAGACTGTTCTAGTACTTTTATTTGCTCTTGTGTGAGGGTTGCCATTGTGTATGTGACTTGGGTATCGCGCGAGGGTATAATGTGATGCGAGAGGGTGAAGATGTAGAGAGTTCGGTATGAGATTGAACCCCGGAAGCTTTGGTGGGGAACTGCACGGGCCGATCTTTCAATGGATCAGGATGCCCGTATACCACGAATACTATGAACTCCTAAGCCGAAGAATTGATTAAGGCTTTACTTGTTTTGTTATATTATTTTGAAAACAACCTTGATGATAAATAAGGCTGAATGCTCGTACCTTGGCTATCAGCAACTATTTTCATGGGCCGCGTGGGGCTGATCACAGGTGCCGTCATTCACCTTTTCGCATTCCACTCTTGACCTCCCCCAAGCCTACTTGATATGACCAACGAACGCAAATGACCAAGAAATCACGGAAATATACCACCCTGGCTTTAGAAGCGATCCCATGAACAAAAACGGACAGCATAAGTTCAGCCTGAGCTCGGAAAAACCCCGTCTAGGATGGTACGAGGCTTGGTGCGTTATCTGCCCGTGATCCGTTCCCGAAGCATACGACTTACCACCCAATGTATAGCGAACGTTGTAGAAGGCGTCATATCCGCTGTGAGTTAATGTGTGTTTGAACCAGTTGGACTTGAATTGACGCAATTATAGGCCAGCGCCGAGCAGCCCACATCCCTTGCAATAATTGTAAGAAAGCAAAGACAAAATGCGGCGGTGGCAAAGGTGATGTCTTTCGCGCCGTGCATTATTCGTCTGCTGAAAGAGGTGTGACGACGCGATCGCGAAGATTGTCGACGACTGAAATTGATCAATCATCTTCTACGGAGGCTACGGGGGTGGAAAATGCTACTTTGGAAGATGCCTCAGTCGTTGAACGATCTGAAGCACCTACAGGGTCTAATCTCCCCGAAGGCTCAACACAAGGTGTCTGGCCGCGAGAGAGCTCATTTTTACTCAATGGATTGTTAGAAATACAGTCAGAGCAGCATGATCCAATACCAAGCTCGTCAGATAACTCATCGATGAATATACTGAGTGACACCCGTCACCCTACACCATTCCAAACTAACACCCAGGTGAGTAAACCCAGCAACAGGCTGCTCAAATTGGATGTACATAATTCTGGTTCTTCGAAGCAATGGTGTTCTAATGGTGGGATAAATCAGACGCCCCCTTCATTCTCCACCGTGCTATCTACGACTAGCCAAAGCTCTACCTTTTGGCCACTTAAGACAGAGTTTGAAGCCTCACTATTTCGACATTTTCTCGTTGAACTTTCCCCTTGGGTAAAAACATCCCAAATGCCATGTCTTAGAGCTTGACTGAAATCTGTTCTTGGAATTTAGTTTGACTACTGCGACCCACAAAATCATTTTCGAAACCAAGTTGCCAATGCTGCCGCCACAGACAAGACCCTTCTATATGCAATATTTGCTGTGTCTGCACGCCATCAGAGTTCTCCTTCAAATCGATATCTTGTTTTTGCAGAAGAATGCCAGCAGAGCTGCCTCAATTCTTTGATAAGTGCTTTGAATGATTATGATACGACAGTTGGAGAAAATGTCTTCGCATCAGCATTAATTCTTCGTCTGATTGAGGAAATGACAGGTCAGTCCCTAGCTTTTGTCATGCTTGGTCGTCCGAAATTTGGACTATGACTACTTGGATCTTGAACCTGAAGCTTACGATCATTCCAGAGCCGCAAGCGGGATCAAATGTTACTTCCCATGCACTGTCTGCTCAGCTTCTGATTAGAATCAAAGCTGGAAACATCACCGAGTCAACACTCGCGGACGCCGCCTTTTTGGTCACTCTGCGACAGGAAATATTTATCTCCAATCTAACCCAGCAACCTATGGGATCGATCGCCGAGCATTGTAATATCGATACGTCTCTGAGCCCAACATCCGACCCAATGTGGGCATACAGAGCAATTGCCCTCTCAGCGAAAGTCACGGATTTTGCCTACGGAGATAACGAATCCCGAACACAACATAAATGGCAGGCTCTAATGCAATACCTTAATGAATGGGAGTCCCTGCGCCCTCCCTCATTTGAACCGATTTTCCGTGAATACGAACGCAGCTCGTCTAAACCCTTTCCAAGACTGCAATTCTGTAACGATTATCATGTGGCCGCGAGCCAATATAGCGAACTCTCTCGCATTCTTCTGCTGGCATCTGATCCTAGTATTTGCAAAATACGCATCAGGATATTGGGTCAAGGCCGGAACCACGATGACGCTATTCGTGAATCTGTCAGGCTTATATGCGGGGTCGCTTTGGCTAACAGGCAATACATGCCAGCACGGTCAACAGCGGGACTCGCCATTTCTATGTGCGGGGAACTATTCCACGATCCAATTGAGACAGGTGTGCTTCTGGAGCTGCTCACTGATGCCGAATCCCATCTTGGTTGGCCGTCCTTGAAAGTGAAAGACGATCTCAAGCAGTTGTGGGGATTATCTGAGATGTAGGGCTGACGACCCGTGAATGTTTTCACCATTCGGGTCTTATCTTGTATACCACGGCAATAATCACGAGAGAAGCTCTCAAGCTTGATTTTATGGCCATGGCACTTCTACTGATAATAGGATGCCTTGGACAGTATATGAGATGGCGATATCTTCTATAGAGAAAACCATCACCTACTGGCTAAATGGAACTAAGATTCGCCCAATACATTGCTGGGCCGAATATTTGTTGCTGCAAAAACAATACACTATGTAGAATATCTAGGTTTATTTGTCGTTCTCTCGTCAGAGTTTGATTGCAGCTTATCATCTTCGTGCATGGGCACTGCCACTTTTGCAAGTTCCCAACCGCACACCCGAGCTCGGCCTAAATTCCCCAGCATTTCCTTTTGCGCCTAATATTTCCTCCATTGAAAATGGACGAATCGCATGCGCCACAAGGCAGACTTCGTATAGAATCACGTGGATTCTCGATATTATCGGTCATCTCGCTGCGTGATTGAAGTTCTGAAGTTCCTTGTTCAGCGACTCTCCTTTCATCACAGATACCAGTACACATGGTCCCATCATCCACGTTACTTTTATTCCTCTTCCTCCTTCTCACCCTAGCATACGCGACCGAGCATGACACTGTCCAAAAGAGAGATATTGATGGGCTAGTAAGTGGTAGCGAATACAACTCGACTGAAGACATCGATAAAGTCATATGCGGCTATCAGCTCAGCGGCAACTACTGTATTCTCAACCGAGTGCTCTACTACGCTCTAATAATATTCTCTATCATTGGATACAGCCATGTCTGGTTAATCGCCGGAGCATTAGCCTCAGCACTCACATACTCTGGCACCGCAGCAATCCATGCAGTTATTCTCTGCGTAGCAAGCCAAACCGGCACCTTCGACATTGACATTCTCGGCGCATGGGCTGTAGTCAGTGTTGCCTGCTTGACAGTAATGCCCATATTCTCGTTTAGTCCGAGCATCCGCGAGTCTGTCGTCAGTCCGATCTTCGGACTATGGGGTACCCTTGTGGCGATCGGTGCTATATGCAGCATCGTCTCTCTGAACCGCGGATTCCCGAACGAGCCTCCCTGTCTCTCAAGTGGGGAAAACCCACAGCTACTCATCAGTCCTTCGCAGTTAGCGGATCCAAGCTTTCAATGCACATATGCCTGCTTCTCAAATAGACAGACCCTCAGAGGACCCTCTGAGATGATTGCGATACCGGCATCGTTGCCCTTTGAGCACTTTGACGTCTGGCAGGGTGCGGCTGGAGTTACATGTGCAGTTGGTATTTACTGGGCGGTCTTAGGATTCTGCTGGCCAGATTTTCGTAAGAGCACAGAAACAGAGCTGCGAAAATCAATAAAAGCCAATAAACCACGCTCTGGAGACCTATCCAAGGCCCGTCGCGCAAGAGCTAAGGCCCGCAAAGAGGCACATTTGGAGCTCGAAACGGGTGAATACCCGGGGCCTGGGACGACTTTAACAGTCTGGTCTGTTCTCTCGACAGCTGGTGCCTTTGCTGTTATCATCCTCAATGAGGTATTCCTTCTTCACTATGGCGGTGGTTTTCCATACAATGAGCATCCATACGCTATTGGTCAATGGGGTCCGTGGGTTGGTGTTCTGCTTGCTCTAACAGCGGCCGGGCTGGTTCGGTGGAGAGAACCAAAGTGGAAGGAGAGGCAGGAGATACTTGAGAAGGAGAAAAAAGCTTTCGATGAGAGGAAAGCTCTTGAAAAACAAGCCAATCTCATGCTAGCCGGTGGGACGGTATCGGCTCCAGTGAACTCTGCAGGTCAGGACGGAGAAGAGGGTGGATATGCAACTAAGCCATTTGTCGATTCCTTCGGAGGGGACCTTGTTAGAGCAGCCTCCACGGGCGACGTGGTAAATGTGAAGAAGTATTTGGGAGAGCTTATGGCGGCGGCAGCAGTAGCGGGTGTTCGATTCAATCTAGACAAGTCTGAAGCTAGAGAGGCACTGGTTCGTGCAGCGGGAAATGGCTTTTTGGAAGTTGTTAAATGTCTTCTTGAATACGGTGCTGACGTCGAAGCGATTGATGGATATGGTATGAATGCGCTTACTCGGGCCGCATGGGCAGGGCATGAAGATATAGTTCATCAGTTGGTTGTGAGGGGCGCCAAGGTTACTGGATTTGGAGGCCAAGAGGCCTTCTCTCGAGCGAAAGCGAATAAGCACACTCGCATTGTGCAATTTCTAAAGGCGCATGGAGCGCCATCGGGCTCATCTGGCCCTCGTGCTACAAGGGCTAGAACGCAGTAGGAGAATATACTGCTTTAGATTTTTTATAGTTGGCATTCTGAAGAAATTTTACTGGAAATGTGCCACAAAAAAGCTAGCTAAACAGAGCCTTAACTGAATCATATTCTACCTACTCACCGTCGGCAAAATACGAATTACATCCATCCATCGCTAAGAAGATAGCCCGCTAGACACTTATCTTCCCGTCTCTAAAAATAGCTTCCCCAGCCAGGAGCAGCATACTGAGAGTTTGAACCCTTGGCGGTGCGTACTGAAACACAAAGCGGAGGGGATCCGACCAATTCTCGAGAGAACAGGCGGGTCTCTGAACTATGATAGCAAGCCATGACGGTTGAGAGAGCTGATCGCACGGAATCGGCGTGAAGAAAAGTTAATTTATTTTTATTTTTGGACTTGCGGTGTCGATGCATGCTTTGATGCAGGGTAGTACTACGTACCTCCAGGCGATATAGGTTTGAGCTTGAGGATATGGGGTTATAGATAAATAGCATGCATGTCTGCTCAGGTCACAGTATGGCTATTCAGGTTTCCGCACGCCTCAGCGTCATCGTCCCATAATTTGCGTCTTCCATCTTCCATCTTCCATCTTCCATCTTGCTGGTTAGATGGTCATTATGATGCTTCTTTTACTCGACTGATTCTCAACTCTGAATCTCTACGGAAGTTGAATCTACTTCACGCATGAAATATTTATCTGATATAATTCTTTTCATTTAAATCAGCTATTGAAGGAATGTATTCAGTCCAGCTACTCATTCATCCATGAAGAAAGACGTTGGGGATATATCCAGTGCACAAAATCAAGTCAAAATCAAATCCAGAACGCCACGAATGAAGGGTCGATGATAGCCCCAACGGAATCAGTCATTATTTATCACCATGTTCAAATCGACACAAACAAATACCCACGAGTCGTGGATATCAACGAGCTATTTTACTCACTGCAATCCGCAGCGATGTTCACTGTTAAACCACCAAACCATGTGGTACAAGCAAGTCTAGCACAAGAGCAGTTTACATAGGGTGCTTCTGGTCTGTCCCAATGGCATGAATGCCATAGTGATCAGCACCGGCATGAGGTTCTGGCACAGTCATCTCAGAATTCTGCGCCTGGAACCCCTGTTTACCAGTATTGATTCCATACATCTCATGTGCTTGGCCATACTGCTCATTGAACGCCTGCTGACCATACCCAGCGGCATGGCTCTGGGCAAAGGCCTGGTAATCAGAGTACATTGTTTGGTCGCCGAACCCCTCAGGTGGAACGTTGGGATACTCCGCTTGGCTTTGGAAGCGGCTTTGGCGACTCTTTCTTCTGCGGTAGCGGATGTAGAAGAAGCAGCATGTTCCGATACCAAGACAGATGATTATGAAGGCTAGGACTGGGACGGCAATTACCAAGCCTAGGTTTACGTGGGAGCCTCCTGAGCTTGGTGTGGAAAGGGACATGCTGGAGGGGAGGAGGGATTCGGTGAAGATTCTTGAGGGGGAGACGGCGAACTCATCGCCGGTGGTTGTAGGAAAGTGGCAGTTGTACCGGATGGATTCCATAACTGATTCGGAAAGGTTAGATTTGCGCTTTTTCTTTTTCTTTGTCTTTTTTCCTTTTCTTTTCTTCTGTGTTTCTTGATTTCTTGGTAAAGAGAGTACTTACAGTTTGCCAGGTAGATTTGGTTACTTGTGAGGTTGTAACAGAACTCGCAGGTGTTGATAACATTGTCTGCGAAGGATGAGGAATCGCACCATGTGCCGATGTTGTCCACGGTAGGATCCTCGATGTCAAGTTGTATGGCGGGTTGGACAGTTCCACAGGCAACCGGACAAGGCGTAGAAACATTGGAGACATGATCGGGGTACTCAAAGATGCAGCTCGAAAGGGCGTATCGCAGATTAACTATCTCGCTCTGTTAGTCGCTGCATAAACAGCTTGCGCAGCTTCACCGTAGATCAACATACAAAGAGCCCAGTTTACATCGGTTGCCCCGGACGTTGAATCCTCATAGGTACTTTCCAATCCGCATGTAATACAGTCCTGGAAATCCTTCCCCTTGGATGTGGTGTTGAATGCCCCGTCCACACATGAGATTTCGCTCGATGTCGTATTATCGGACGAGCCCCATTTATTACAGCGAGATTCACATGGTGAGCCTGATGCAACTCTCAACCCAAGCACAGCAGGGAATAAGCTGCTCAGCAAGACTGCGACCAGAGCCATTGCTCGCATCTTGGACTCCCGGAGTCCAAGCATGGTAAATAAGAAGCACAGCAATTCGTAGAAGCTGCTATGCTGTCAGAGACGACCGGAAAAGAAAAGAAAAGAGGCCAAGCGCCAAATAAAATGGCGATCACTATTGCATGGAAAGAATACGGAGTACAGTTCGTAGAAAACGCAAGTCAAAAGCAGAGAAGTGTTGAGAGGAAAAAGCTTCTTTTTTCAGTGTCCGAAAGCTTTCGCGCCGGGGTCGACCGGGGGGTATGTGATAGCTGAGTGGGGAGACCCAGTCGGCCAAAAATTGGCGACAGAATGATTCCCACCTAATGCAGTGTGAATTTACTTAGTGCCTGGGACGAAGGATGTGCCTGTCGAATCAAGCACATCCCTCGGGGAATGACCACCGGGCGCTTAGAGCTCATCGCAGAGAGGCTGGGGAGAACCACTCTCAGGATTGAGTGCAAGCCAACGGTTGGTGGAGAAAGTCAGATCGACCAGTAATCCTTGTTGAAGTGGACCTCATCCGGGCGTGACAAGTGTGATGGAAGTGGAGGGGTGATTGGTTAGTGGCGGCTGTGACTGTGACGCGAGCTGCATATCCTGCATCTACTTGCACGGACCCGGTTGCTGCTGTGACCCCCTCTTCAAACTTGCCTCTTTCTTTTTTCCCCTCTCCATTTTTCAACTTTGACTAGCATGGAGCTGGATTTATCGGCCCCAACCAAGAAGAAACAAGGAAAATGGGATTTGGTAACCGCCAACATCGTAGCTAGTGTCAGTTGTGGAGAGTGGAGACCCGACCTGTATACGGAGTACCCCAGTCAGGATTAGCGTATTAAGCAGGTCAATCACTCAATGTTTAAATTACGATCATAAATCAATGATGAAATAAGTAAGAAAATATGATGTGTGATTCATAATGGTAATACGGTCATTAATGAAGATTTGAATGCCAGGTGTAAAGGAAGGATAAAATCACATTAATGGGGGGAGTTGATGGCCCCCAACTCCCATAGAAGAGGAGATACGCCAGAAAAAAGAAAACAGACTGCCACCGTTCATAATAAAAGATCAACATTCTCTCTATGAAATAATAAAGAAGTAAATGTAGTATCAGAAGAAATTTTCGGAAAGAAGCCTATCCATAAAGCTCATCGTAGGATGGCACCATCTGTTGTCGAGTGGATCGCTCAGGTTCCCGGGGCTTTGGACGATAGACAGGTCGCTTCTCTGCGTTTGCAGAAGAGTGCGCAGAAGACATGGTATTCATAGTATTGGATGGGAAACGAGGCGTATCTGGCGGAAGCGAAGGTGCCGAGACAGAGGATGCAGCAGTATAGCTCGTACGCCTGGAGCCAGTCCCCGAAACGGAAGAGGCTTGCGTTGTTGAACTTTGTGTACTGGTCCGGCGCATACGAGAAGTAACCGATAATGAAGGCGACGGGGCTGGGCGATCTAAGTAAGAGCCGCATTCTTCGCGTCCCACATGACGTGGAATATCTCCAGTTGTGTAGCCACGATACATCAAGCCACGAGAGTCACCTAGAGTATCGCGTTCTTCATCTTCTTCGTCGCAAGAGTCCTCGTCGCATTGGTAGTCAGAGTGCATGTCCATCTCGCTATCGATGCTGTTGTTTCGAGTTTCGTGTCGAGGTTTTTCAATTCCCAGACCATGCATCTGAGTCTTTGGTGCTTTCTCGGTACGATGTCGAATATTTTCATCGAAATAGCCTCTGGGAAAATTTTTATCATGTGTTGTTTCAGGTGGTGTGTAAATGTGTTGGGAACCTAAGTCATCCCAGTCCTTATGGTGCTGTGGTGCGACAGAGGCCGGTGGTGCATAACGTCTTGACTCATTTGGCTCGGCATGACGAGGAGGCTCTATAGAAGCATTGGCCGCGAAACCGGAGGACTGATTCCACTGGTTCCATGACCCCTCGGTAGGGTAACTTATCGCAGGATCGCCCCAGCGGTTATGCATGTCCGTAGAAAGAACGTGTTTCCTCTTGAACTTTCTCATGAGACTCGCCATGGCTTCAGAAAATCTAACCATGTGGAGGACTCAAACCCGTGAACAGACGCTGGGACTGAAGTAAAGAAGGGGGCTATATTGTCTTGTTTTTTTTAGTGGGAGAACAGATCACTCCCCAAAGCAAGGCGCATTTCAGGACTGCTCAAAGTACCCCCCACAGGGTCCCGTCGCATTCGTCTGAAAAGGCAACAGACGGAAGGTTGGGCACGATGAAGAGGAAAAAGGGTATCAAAACAGACGACGAGCCCGTATATGTTAAAGGTATATCAACAAGTCCCTGACGAAAGATTAACAAGCCTCCGCATGTTCTGTTGGCTTTTCCGAGAGAAGGGAAGATCTTCTGGGCCGCAAGGCTGGTGCCGGGAAACAAAAACAACGTTCACATTCAACCAGCCAGCGTCGAGAAAACCCGGGTTGGAACCCAATGCAATGGGTCGACCCCTCTGGCGGTGGCACTGGGGGCGCCACTTGGGTCAATGAATATGCAGACTGCAGTAGTACCAAGTACAACAGCGCCTCAATCCGAATGAACGAACTCTAGGCGCAACAGTCGTCCAGGCAAAGGAGCCTAGCGGGCTGTAGCAAGGTGGAATACCCTCGATGGTTGCAGTATTGGCGCATAGATTTAGTCAAGAGGGGTAAAAAAACAAGTGGACGAGGCGCGCCGAAATGAGTTCCACTTGGGTGATTTGAATAAAGATCCTAGCAAATACTCAAGTTGCGGTTGGCAGAAAGAAGGAGTAGCACGTAGTATGGATGCACGTCGTCGTCCGCCGTCATCTTGGCATTGCGCTTGTTCTGGGATCTGCGCCTGTGCACTACCTCAACTATCCAGAAGAAGGAACAGAGATCAGCCTACGGCCGAACCTTGGAATGTATCTAATTGTAGATTGGCCGTTAGTCTTCCACCGACAGTCCAGGGTCTGTCTGGAACAAAGAGCGCCTGATAAGCATTTGGGAAGAAGGTCCCACCTGACCCATTCTCACTTCATCAGAAGAGTCTTTGGTAGGAGGAAAGAGACCGAAATCAACAGGGATTAGAAGAGGGGGTGGGGTCCCCCTCGGTCGAGGTTGACAAAAACACCCCGTTTCACCATGGCGCACTCGAATCCCTGCAATAGAGTGGATTTTCTGAATCCACGAGTGGAGTTTTGCACAGTCAAAGTCGTAAAAGCGCACCCGGCTTTGTCCATGGAACAAGTCATGAGGGCTTTTCATTGAGTTACATGTACGGATTTCTCCTTATTCCGTTGGTCTTTCAAGTATAGCCTCCACACCCGTTATCCCCCACCCAGTATCTGAGGGATAAAAATCTTGGTTCAGAATGCAACAAGGTTGATCGGCCCGTTGTCTCATACCACCGGAGCTTATTAGGCGCCGGGGAGGAGGGGCTGAGGGGAGACATAACAGATCTCGCACTATCACCGTCGTCGGGTGATTGGGAGGGTTGTGTCCAGAATGGAGACTGCTGCGAGACAAAGAGGGGAAAAAGTAACGGGAAGGGAAATCGGTGCAAGATCGACGAGTGGCACAGACCATAGGCGCCTGTTTGGATGTCGATCACTATGTGCACTGACAAATAATGCGTGGAAGTACAAAGTCGAGTGGAGCTTAGTTCGGAAAGGAAGTGCGAAATCCACTTGAGGTCTCTAGTCTTACAGTAGAAGGAATCCATTTTTTAATTAATTTAAACACAATGTCATTCATTTATGAAATAAGTACTCCGTATAACTTCCCCCGCTAAATTGGACATTGAGTGAGTAATGCAATATAGATCAAGTATACGAAATACGCCAAAACACCTTCGCTCTTTCATGATAGTCATAAATCATGTTCCAAATGGCTGTTTTCACAACAAAGACACATTTTGGTGACAAATAAGAAAAAGCAAATGCCGAATGCGGAGAAAAAGAAAATCGAAAATGAAACAAAAGAGGTTAAAGGCATTACAGCCCCCACAATTAGCAGTTTAACCGAAGTTCGTAATCAATCGCGAAAGAACAGGCTTTTGGCGACGTGGGCCTCGTGTGCCCTGACTTTCACCGGGACCTGCAGGCATAGGTTCAGAGTGACTTCTTTCTCTAGCCTCAGCTCTTAGTCGCTGATGAGCAGAAGCAGCTGGACGGGACGAAATGGGCATGGCAGATTGACGTCTTGCAGACGCCACCGAATCATATGGTGGTAGTCTTGGTGCGGAGTATTGGTTCACCGGCGGCGGCGCGGGATGATAAATCGAGGAACGCACATTATGATAATGAGCAGCGCTCAGGTGAGAAGACTGGCCGCTCGCGTATGGATTGGCGTACAATAAATCCGAACTGGGGATCGACGTCGGTCGAATAGGTTGGTACTTTGATGGATCGTACGTTGGTAGTGGGGGCTGGTCGCACGAAGCTCGGGGGAGCTGCTGCGGGTATTGATAGGCATGGTGGGCCTGTCGACTTAAGTCCGGAGCAAAGGATGATAGTGGTCGGGGATGTGCGGAGCGGGGCCCGGTGGTGATGCCGGGGCCACCGTAGAGATCTGCTTTATAGGCAGGTGGAACTTGAAGATGTGCTTGTTGTTCGGATTGTTGTTGTTTTCGCTTTGCTCGCTCTTTGCGAGAGAATCGATTCAGGAATCCGCCAGTCACTGTGGGGCGCTCAGATTCAGGTTAGCATATGCATGATGCATTATCACCTCGATCGGGTTGATGCCATTGGGAGAACATACTTGCAAGGATTAAACCAACACTTGATTCCCTACACACCAATGATAATTGCCGGTACTAACGGTACCTCGGTTGAGGATGTGATGGAAATCACAACAATAATTAGGGACCCTGGTTCAAAAAGAACACTAGTGGCTGTCACAATGCAGAGTCACCGGTCGCTCCAAGGGACAGAAACCACCCAAGGTCAGGTAGATCACACTTGAAATGTCGGTCTAGGACAAATCGAGCCTCAAAGTCCGATACCTTACAAGTATTAACCTTGCAATGGATTATATCTCCCTTCGAAACAAAACAAAAAACACAAAGACAAAACAAAAAAACAGCCGGTCGCAATGTATGAAAAAAATTAACAACTAAGATATAGCAGATATAACTTTGGAGTGGCCATTGATATATAATTCTAGGGGCCTGCGCGCGTGGAAAGCTTCTCTGACACAGGGGACCCTGTTTCAGGAAAAGAAAGGGTAGAACTATTTTGAGACGCCAGTCACGATAGTATAAAGATAGTAGCAAAGAGTAAAACTTCCAAAATAGCACATCAAAGGCCCATAATTAGCCGGGAACTGAGCCAGATCCAGTTGGCCAACACACCGCGCTAGCCAAGCCCAGAACCACTTAGTTCATATTAGCTCGATGTTGGTCAATTGCTAGACCCCCCATCACTAGTCCCTCCTCCAGCTTTCCAAAGCCAAAGCGCCCGAGTCATGGGTGCAGGTGTCCCAGCTGGGCTCGCCTGCATGCATGGCGGGGAACCAACACTCCGAGATTGATTCAACTGGTCTATTCTAAGCGCTTCACTGTACAGCAAATCAAAAGTTCCATGATAGCCACCAAAACCAACAAGTCTGATATATAGTGATCACCGCTTGTGATCTGCATGTTGTCTTCTCTGGTGAGGCTAGTCGCTTGAGATGTGTGATCATTTGGGTGGATTATGTTAGTGTGGGCGAGTCGCACGCAAGGTTGACTTGGACAACAGCTTTGTGGACATGATGGTGATACGCCTAATCATCCCTCTAGATTTCAAGGGTCCCTCTTGGTAGGGATTTCAGGCTCAAAGAGGGGCACGGTTTGTGCATAGGCGCGTTCAAGTACCACGTCCTGCCCTGTGCAAAGGTTCGGCGCATCGCTCAGCTCTCCCCGGAAAAAAGAAGAAAAAGAAGAATAATAATTAGTTAAAAAAGATAAGAAAGAAAGAAAGCCTAATGAATGAGCCTTGGCATACAGAAGATGTTACTTTGTCTCTGTATTCGTCCTGCAATTTCAATGTCTAGTGTCTGAGGGTCACTGTCGGCTCTTCGTTCTCGTTAAGTGGAGACATCTGGCAAAGCATACCCCACATAGAGCAAGACAATGGTTTCAGTCAAAGGTTTTACTCGGTGTTTTACTTTGGGCTTCTACGGTGTACCATTTACCATGCAGCTATTCTATCCGAGACAATATTCTAAGAATTTAACTCAAGTTCATGAGGCCAAATACTTTCATTCTTCGTAGATACCTAGGGCCTAGAGACCAACCGACGCCACCAAAAAACGCCAAAAGATGCCACAAAACCTAACTCCCCGCAATGACTATGAAAGAAAAGAAAATTAAACAGGCAAGCGAAAAACAAAGAGTATTTCCGAAATATAAGAAATCATTCATCACTCGTAAAGTTCATCAGGATCAGGAACCATTGCTAAAGTCATGGGCTTCAACAACGAAGCGCGTTTGCGATCAGCCGGGACAAATGGTGAAGTCCGTCGGCGAGGAGGTAGTCCATATCTATGCCGAGAGCTCAGGGCATCCCGCATCTGATATTCACCTGAGTTTGATCGGAGGCTTTGACGGTCATCATCTTGGTGGGAGCCACGTCGAGCGAAAGTACGATCATTTTCGTAAATAGAATCAGTATATGAGTCTCGTCGAGTAGAAGCGCTGGATGCGCTGCGATGAGACATAGCAGATTGACTGCGAGGACCGGGACTTGGACCGCGAAGATCCTCGAGGTATCTTCCGTTTGTAGGGATGTATTTAAATGGAGGGCTTTTGACTCTGGTATTCTCGGATGCCTCAGCGGTGTAATCTTGCTGGATTGGTTTATATGCGAAATCATGTCGCTGAGATTCGGGTTCGTGGGATTCTTGTTCGTTCTTTGTCTCGCCTCGTAAGTGCTTTGGGCGCGATGCTAGTCGCACTGAGAGACGATTGGAACGCAGAGAGCCTAGGGAGAGAGAGCTAGATCGGGAAAGAGTAGTTGAGTTTCTTGGGTTGTTCGTTCTATTCTCTTTCACTTCAGGGTCGTCTCTCTTATTATTCTTTTGGTGGGAATGGGTCTGATTGTAATCGGATGGATGAAAATCTGGGACGAACCCTGGACCATATCTCTGCTTTTCTTGTACAGTATGGTGAGGGTTGTCGTATTGGTTCCACGAACCATCTGTAGGAACGGAGATGTCCACGTCACCCCATCTAGTATGGAGGGGTCTGGGTGACTCAGGCCTGCGAAATAAGGCGAGAGGTTTATTAATTATGCCGGCCATGGTTTCGGTTTTCGTTATAGTTTTCGGTAGAAGACAGATCAAGACCGGACCATAGGATTATATCGGAGCTCTTGAATAGAGCTAGAGATAACATTCGAATGATAAAGTATCAGAAGGGGGGAGAAGAAGATAACCCAGAGAAACCAAGCAAAAGACTTCTTGAGGAGGGGTTAAGGATAACGAGCAGAGCAACTTCTTCAAGTAAATTGCCACGTCCAAGCTGACGAGGAGGGATCAGCAAGCCTTGCTGAAAGGGTCTTGGCGAATGAGCCCGCCTCCTTCAATAATAAAGGAAACCGTGTGTATGCAGGGTACGCAGCCAACACAATCAGGAGTAGGGAACCTGATTGGACACCGTCTGGACTGCTATAGACAAGGGTCTGTAGTGGTTGCGGAGGGGTTTCGGGCCAATAGGTGCCAGAACCAAAGAAACCAAGAACCAAAGACAAGACAAACAAGGCAGAGAGCAAAAAAGACAAAAGCAATCCAAAAAAATCTTGCTCAGATGATAATTGAAACAACCACGGACTGTCCAAGCTTCGAGCAGCGGGAGGCGTCCAGATATTAAGCTTGTTCGCTGGATAGGCCAGCCCGCCCACTACACCTCTGGATCTTCCCGAGCTGCATAATGGGAAGCATTCAGGAGCTGCAACGGAGCAGCTGGACTCGAAGCAGGCCAATGAGGGTCATGCATTGCCGCCGGAGTGGTGATGCATAAGGGTGGGGATAGCTCTGCGCTTGACAGGGGTGGCCCGGTGATTGCCTTAATTAGTACAATTAGCAAGGATTTGGCTCTTAAAATAGAAGCTAATTAGCTCGTCACCTTGCTTTTGTGATTTCTTCTTGCAGCATGCAATTAAGATAATTACCTGGATTTATTTTATTTTCTTATTGTGTTATTTTTAGAATTAGCGAATGAGCCTGGTCGTTTCACATAAGACAATTTGGACTAACTGGGCCATCTATTGTTTACTCGCTTGATTTTGATTAGGTCAACTACATCAACAATGCGATAATCAAGAATTCAGTCTAGAACAAAGAAATCCTTCCTAAGAATATCAACGATAAGGGTATATGCATTTAAATTCGGGGTAAATCATCATCACCGATAATACTCCAAGCCACTTATACGGTCGGCGACCAGAACAATATTTGCAGTACCATTTTCACTAGAACTTATCACATGTACCCAGAACAGTTTCTCTATATAATATTGCATCATCAGTTGCGTATAAATTAGATCTGAAATTGATTGTATCAAGCAAACTGCCCAGGTGATCTAGGGGCCTTAGCCGATCAACCAGACCTCTGGAAGACCTATATCCGAGACGAGTTCAAAACCCTCGACTTTTGAAATGTATCAGCTCAGCCTGATTTTTCCCTTCTTCCTCTTTGCTTTAACGTCGCACGGTCCTTGTGACAAGGATGAGCGGGAATTCCGGTTGAGCCTCATCATTGAAAAGCGGGGATCACGAAAGATAGATCATCGTGTTGCCTCCAACGCCCAGACTTTTGACCATTCAGTTCCGCCCCGGAGTTGGCCTTGGCCCCCGGGGCCCTGAAGACGAAAAAAAAAACACCTTGCTTTCAGCTCTTTGCTTTGTTTTGTTTTTGCATCCAATATCAATGTAAATCGGCGAAGACTAGATCATTGAAGCACTCTTTACAAAATGACGTCGGGATTTCCACTGCCAGACTAAGATAGCCGGTCTCATAGTCTATTACTTTGTGGCCGGCATTTTCATTGCTTTTGATCGTTCTTACGAGAAGTATGGAAAACATAAGGAGAAGAAGCCTGTCCGACCTCTACGCCGTGGACGCAAGCGAGCATTGACACTACCATTACCTGCGTCATCCCCGTGGTGGCAAGCTAAGGGCTTACAGCGCCAGAGGACATTTAACCAATTGCAATGCCCATTTTTCCGATTACCCCGGGAGCTGCGTGACATGATATATCGACTGGTTATTGTGCCTTCTGATGGAGCTGATCTTCACGTAGCTATAACGGCCTACCGACTGTGTAGCTTCCCGTGTGATGAATCGGATTCTACTCCACCGGGATGGAAGCACCACTGCTGGGAACCTACTGACCGCGCTGGTCGATCGATAAAACCCCGAGATTGCTCTAATGCTCATTCAAGGGGGTTTCTTGGACTCCTACAATCTTGTAGGAAAATGTCAGCCACTTTCTTGTTACATCATGCTACTACTTTCATTCTGACAGCTATATAGGTATTCTGAATCAAGCCACTTGCTCTACAGAGGGAGTACCTTAAATATCAGATCGACAAAAACGATCATGGCTATGGAAATGGTAATGGTGCCACATCGTTTGAATTCCATCTCTTCTTTACACCTCGATACCGAGGCAATCTATCGAGCATTTCACAACAAACATAATAGTTCGAGGTGGCCCACAGAGGTTCTGTGGCATTGGGAAGGGGCATGTGAAGTCCTTTCAAAAAATTGAGAGTCTTCAAGATCTCAAAATATCTTTGACTAGAGGAAAGCGCTGGTCCTCCTCAGACCCCGATATCAACGGCCCCTAATGATAGTACAGCAGGTTTCAAACTTCAACGTGAATATTTACTGGCCCAGGTCAGTTGATATGGAAGAGCTTCAATGCGAGCTAGGAGGAGATACTCCTTTTCACCTTGAGGTAGTGGAGACCTACATAGCAAACTGTCACCTATGACCTGATAACTTGAAGGGGTAGGGCTATATCTTAAAATAGAATGTGGATACCCTCAGCACTGTCAGGATTAAAGAGCATCTTTTTTTTTCGGTAAGAAAGACGATGTCGAGCACTATTGTGGCGCTCAGTCTTGAAAGGCTTCATACAAGGGCAGTTGATGTATTTACTATATAAGTCGCAAATGAGACAAAGTAAAAGAAAAGTAAACACCAGCCGACGGGCTATGGTATTTATCGTGAAAGCATATAAACCAAACGTTCAAACATCGAAACCATTTTTTAAATGGATCTATAAAACCAGCAACGATATCTCATACTGGATGCCATTCAAATCCAGCATCGCGAATCAACCCCCAAAAGACTGTACATGATGTCGTATATAGACATTTTCACCATATTGGCTTAGTAGGTGCTACCCTTTGATGTGCGTGGGTAACAGTATGTCCCCGTAACTTCTTAGAACTGGGGAGGAGGAGGTGGGCCAGTCGGCGCACCAGTGGGAGCAGGGCCCGAAGGAGTGGGAGGAGGGCCAGATGGCGCAGGAGCACCGGACTGACGCTTCTCAAAGCCACCGAGGCCACCGGTGGGCACAGGGAAAGGCAGGCTGAATGATGGGAAGCCAGATGGGTCGAACTGGCGCTCCTCGAGACCACCGGGAGGACCAGTGGGGACGGGGAATGGAACACTGACGGATGGGAATCCGGAGGGATCAAACTGGCGCTTCTCGCCGAAGCCACCGAGTCCGCCAGTTGGGATGGGGAAAGGCAGGCTGAATGATGGGAAGCCAGATGGGTCGAACTGGCGCTGTTCAAGACCGCCGGATGGGAAAGGTGGAGGAGGGCCAGTAGGAGCAGGGCCAGAGGGAGTGGCACCAGATGGAGGAGGACCAGAGGGAGCAGGGCCAACCTGATGCTTTTCGAAGCCACCGGTGGGCACGGGAGGACCACCAGGCTGGAGGGAGCCAGAGGGTCCGGGGAAAGGAGGTGGGGGAGGACCAGAAGGAGTGCCGGTAGGCTGAGGTGCAGGGAGGGCGAGGGCACAGCCCACCAAGCCCATAGCAGCGATAGAGTACTTCATGATGAAGGGTTTTGGTTGATTAGATTGGGATATAAATGAAAGGCAAGAGATGGATCAGGTACTACAATCGATCGAATTGTGCAACTGATGGAGACTTTGTAAAAACAGCGGATACAAGGTCTTCTTTATAGTAGCAATAGGTGATTTTCAAGGTTCCACCAGCTGGGCCCCGTGCCAGTGGAGAATGATAATGATTGTACAAAAGACTCCGTGATCGGGCAATGATCTCAAAATTTTGCCGCTGGGACGGACTCCTCAATACGGAGTATGTACAGTAGGCAATTTCACGGCTGGGTTGCTAGATGCGTCGATTGGGAAGAAGGTGCGCTGTCGATCTCTCAAGTCCGAAGGATGTGTGGGTCTTCAGGGCGCCAGGTACCAGGACCAAACGAATGAAGTGGACCCCGGCATATCCAGTCTAAGGCTGGGGACCATTTGTGGCAGGTGTATAGCGTGATAGCTGCTGGCCGGACAACGCTACAACAGCCTTCAATGGTAGCAATGAATGAAAAAGTGGGATCATTATACACGGAACGGGTATGAGGTACGAAGGATCGAGTCAAGACTTCGCTTAGAATGCTCGAACAGGCTTAACTGGTAGTAACAAGCTAGATGAGAGCGTTGATCATGTTCCGTGTATAGTGAACCATTGCCGAGGTGGTCTGACCGTATCATAATTCTCCATTCTGTAGAACGATAGACAGGGCCACCTACTTGATCAGGATCCATAACATTCATGCACATGGACACGGGCCCGAATCAGGGTAATAGCGCCGACGAGCTTAATTATTGATACAAGACGAAACATCTTGTTTCTGGGGTCTTTTCACGTGGCTGCCACATATTAGAGGCCGGTTTTTATGCAAAGACCAAAAACGCGCTGGGTACATAAGGTTCAACGGCGGTTTGAGGATCGAGGCTGCGAATCTTGCGCTAGAATGAGTTCATATTTCCTCAATTCTGACGCGATTGAATGAATTGCATCCTGTTTTGCCACCAAGGTAATGGGCATGACACAAGAACTGTATCATGAAAAGCAATATTCCACATTTTCGTGGGTCGAGCGGTTCATCCACGGCAAAGTGGACATTTGTTGTTGTCTTGGTCAGGAAAAAGATCAACGTTTCCACTGATTGATAAGGCGTCTACCAATGGGTATGGGTAGATCGGCGCAATATGGAACTCATGGAACTCGCTCTCGGCAACAGTTTCGTCGCTCAGTATTTAATTAATTAAAGCGTGCCCCGCGGCATGTTCCGTTTGGTAAGAACGCAGAGTGCCTCAGGGGAGAGCACTCGAGGGAACGTTTCCGAGATCGAAGGCATCATTGGGGTTCTGGAAGCATGTCAAGCGATGGTGTGATTCGATCTGCAGGGCTCAAAAAAGGGGACCATTGACCCTGCTGCCAACTCACACCCACACTTAGAAAATGCGCGAATAAAAGAAACACCAGTGTTTCATGGTGAGTTGGCCTTCAAGCCCCCAGATTTTTGGAATTTGGGAAGGTGAGAAGATCCAAGTCAATCCCTTCCATATTGTCTTGGGTCGTCGTCAGCCCCTTAAATCCCTCCCGGTTAGGGCGGCGGGTCCTTGCAGCCTAAACCTCTCAAGGTGTTTTTAGCTTCAACAGTGGGGCTTCATGACTTCAGTTAACGGAGGACCCAGTGGAAAGACCCAGAGTGGCCATTTTATATTCCCCAGAAGCTTGCTTCAGATTAATTTACTCCCAATAACTGCCGATTATTCCCTTTTCTAGACTACGGTACTCCATTTCTGACCCGTTCGTTGGCCACCGTTGCCTAAGCACAATGCCATAAGTTACTAGCCTCCAGTTTCTTGATTATGATGGTCAAACCGGGTTCCCAGATTTCGGCATTTACATATAGCAGAAACAAGCTTAGTGCTTAGGGCACCGGGCGCCAAGAGCGGGATTGCTCGTATTGTTTACTTAAGTAGTGGTGCCGATCTAAGCGAAACGAAATTATCATTGAAAAGCCTGGAGATGTATGAAGAAAGGAAGCCAAGAGTATCGTGATTTGTATTCGCGAGAATGTCATGTCTGTCATACTTTAGATAGTTGAACTGTACAAAATATCGAGACCCAATAATATTGAGTCCAGTTCCAGTCTTTCCCAATAGAAGAATAACCCCGAAAATATGATTTGCCAAGCCGGTCTAGACAAAAGAAGAAGCCAAAGAACAGCGAGCTGGTAGTATGAGAGTCTCGGCGGCGAAAAAATGGGTGAAGAGATATGTAGGTGCGAATCCTTGTAGTCCGAGTGGCCCGAGTGGCCCGAGAGGACGGAGGACCCATCGATCTTGAATTTTGGCGTATAGACCGGCAAAATCAAGGTGCACAAGTGCAGACTACGGAGTCTCTGGTTGGACTATCCGACGACCGTTCGGAACGGAGCGGATTTGAGGTTGCGAAGATTCTAAATTAGTTGCGCGATTTCCGCGTTGAAGGTTTGGGGGATGTTGGCTGAACTGTTGGCGTCATGTTCAGTAAATGGCGGGATGAAGGAGAGAGGGCCATGGAAACCTCTCTAGCCGACGGCGCCAAGGTCTTTTCTGAAGAACCTCGTCGACCTGGAGCTGCCTGAAGCGTCCTACCGGAGAAAGATGATCGCCGAGTCTGGACAGGACTACGCGTTCCCTGACTCGAATTTCTCTTTGGGGACGATACATCCCAAGAATCTCGGGATATCCTGCGCCCGGAGTGGTCAGACAGAGCAAACTCGGGATCGTCGTTGTCGTCGTCCTCGTCGCTACTGGAACCAACTTCAAAGATCCCACCAGCAAAGGTTATCGATGACCGACGATTGTGGGCTTTTGGAGGTGATAATTCAGAAATATAATCATCAGGTAGCGATAGATGTGTATTATCAAGCGACACAGTGCTGCGTGCCTTTCTTAACTCTTGTGTAGAGTTCCCTTGCGATCCACCTCTTGGTCGTCTTCTCTCTAGCTCATGACTATAAGAGCCCCTCCGGTGGTTTTCCATACGGTCACGGCCAGCGCTGCTATCCATCGAGTCGCTTGAGGGTTGAATAGAGTGTTGTATACGCAAATCCACTTGGCCCGGGCTAAAAGCCACGCGGGCCCGCATCTGCTGAATGGCTCGGTCAAGAGCAAGCTCAATTGCACAGTGGTTCCGGATTCGGCTCAACTTAGGCCATGTTGCCCGCTCGCCACTTATGCAAGCCTGAAGCATAAACTCCGTTGTCGGGTTCTCCAATATCCGAGGAAAATTGGATGAAATCAATTCGGGGTATATGTTGATATCTCCACTATACTTCTGGTTTACAATGGAGGCGAACTTGGTCATAGAAGTTGGAAAGAACCCAAGCTCTGAGAGGACATTAACCCGGTGCAGTACTTCGTCTTTTGCCAAGTGGGTCATTGTGTTCATCCACCGAGGGACAAATGATGAACCGTCGGGTTCCTTGGTTGGACCATCTCCCTTGGGCAAAAATGGTACGACATGAGGGTTGACCTGCGATACAATGAAATGATTCACGTTGAACATCTCCGACAACCTTGTCATTGGAAGATCGCCGTCGACCGAGCCATCAATGTATTGCTTGTGAAAATCGTTCCATGGAACTGCTTGTCCTGTCAAAGGATCCTTGGCCATCAGATTATAAGGCCTAAAAACCAACGGGACTGAGCACGACACCGCTCTGAAAATGCATTGTTAGACAAATAATCCCCATACAGAGGGAGTGTGATACTTACACGGCTGACCAAATCATCACATTCGGCGCAGAAATATAGTTCAACAGCCGAGGGAGTTCATACATCCCCGCACTCGATACACAAATATTCAAAATCCTTCGTGTGCGGTTGTATGCCTCCTGAAACGTGATGTCTCCTAGCCATGCTCGCATGGTATTCGCCAAATGAGAAATGTCGAGAAAAGAGCCAAACTTCAGGAACCGAGCGGTCTTTTGAAAGATATTCTCTTCTCGTCCAGTTTCATTGAAAACAGCAAAATCACCATGGGCATATGTGTCAAGGAGTGCTGGCAGTTCTTCATCATTGCGAGTACAAAAGACTGCGCAGACAATACTACCCGCAGAGGCACCTGAGATGATACGAGGAATAAGTTTGGTCTCGTACAATGCTTTCAGCACGCCAATATGATTCATTCCAAACGTTGCACCTCCTGAAAAAAGTAGTGCACTGCGCCCAAAAGCTTGTCGAGATGCCAGAAGTTGGTCCAGTATGTACTTCAGTTCCAAGCCATCGCAACGATTATGCACGGATAAATCGACCAAGGTATTGATGGTGTCCAATGCAGTGGTGATATACCGATCGATCAAGTTTTTAGTTCCAATATGAGAGTGGCGATAAAGGGACGAGTTGCTCATCTTCCCCAGGTCCCGACTGAGTGCTGTGCGGACCAGAAATAGCATGCGGCTCACATCGCAGCTGATACGAGCCTCCTCCAGTTGTCGCAATCGTTCCTGTACCAATTGAGGGTGATATTCGGTACATTCGAAGGTCTGCTTCCAAGCGTTATTGTTTTCCAGCACGTCAAGTTCGTTGGCGCAGATACACCACTCCTCGTACGACACCGCCTGCAGTCGAAGTGGAAATTTAGCATGGTATCCCTGCAGATGCGACCGTCCGTTCCAGGTACCAAGACCGTGTAGCTGGGAAACAAGGAGATCAATCTTACATTTTGAATTTTCAAGTAGATCACTTGTTTCCGATCCTCAATCTCCGCTTGTTGTTTCCGCTGCTCGGCCGATAGTCCATCGCGATAATAGCCTAGGGTGTCGCCGGCCCAATTCCATGAGCCCTTTACAACCGAGGAAACTGCTGGGATAGAGATAGCCTTCCGTAGTGATCGATGTGGTGGCAAGGATTTGGCATCTGCGTCATGTCTGGAGTGGCATTTCGAATGAACTATTGCGGAGTCGCCCAATACCGACATCGCAGGGTTGTGCATCGGGAACGCGCCATCCGGGGGTCTGCGACACGAAGCCGAGGGTGTAAGCTATGAAATATCCTCGGGGAATAATAACGTAAATGAGGAAGTTTTATGTATGAAAGGAATAAGAAAGGTTGAAGGAAGAACAAGGGCGGTCTGTAACAGCGTCACGAGGGCCAATGGTAATCCGCCCGATGACTTCGTCAACCCCCGGTCCGGTGGAGTTCCCCCACGTTTCTTAGGGAGATTGGGTAGATTCGGAGGGCGATTAGGTTGCAATGGGTGAAAGTGTGAAAGAGACGGTGAACAATAGATTATCTTTTTTTAGTGTAGGAAGCCCGGAATTCAAATACAAAAAGCCTTCTAGTAAAACAACATAGATAACATTTGAGCCTACATACTATTTAATATGATTCAACCCCACCTACTTACTATGCACCTCAACACTTGAGTATATCATCTGAACAATGTCAAATTATCCTTGGCAGAGGTTCAGATTCACATGCACATGCATGTGAGATGATCCCGGCATGAACGCCACCAACTCTGCTTACAAGACTGTGTGGGTGAGCGTCTACGGCGATCATAGATTAATCAAAAGTATAGGAGTTATCTGATTCTATCAATGTCACATAGATCAAATACATAACAATTATCATTTACATTCGACCCTGAAGCCATTCCCGTAGTACTTGTGTCGCCTCTCTCTCCACCCCATCTTCTCGCCAAAAATGGCCTGCGTCCTTAACTTCATAGCCCCGAAATTGACTATGAAACATACTGCCCAACTCAGCTGACCACCGTCGCAATTTACGTACGGAGGTAAAGGTGTCCTCATCTCCAAACAAAGCCAGTGTCCGGTGCCCACTCAGCTGGTCGGCTGGACGAGCCGGTCGGGCCTGAGCTGACCGACCCCCCACATCCACTACAAGCGAAGTGAATACCGTGAGGAAAGAGCTCACAGGTGGCAAGAGTGGTGACACCAGTAGATAAGAGATCAAGATTGAAGTGCGGAGTACACTTTCATCATCTGGACGCGGGGCCGCTATTCCGCTCTCCACAGAACCTGGTATCGACACAGCTGCGATTTTTCTTGCCTCCCTGCTAATCTTGTCAATGGGCGTACCCGGAGATACAGTAGCGCCGGGTCGGAATATGTCAATCATGACATCAATGGTTGGGACATGCGAAGCAATCATGGATCCGTACGAGTATCCGCCGATGATAAGCTCGATGTCTCCCCGATTCCCTTCGCGGCCAGTGGATCCCTGGCTATTCTGCAACCCCTGCAGGTAGTGCAGCATGAACCCGTAGAATGAGATGTAGTCACCCAGTTCTGGTTTGGCGGTCCAGCTGGTGCGCCCTTCGGAATCTCCAGCTCCGCTGAGATTACTTGTTAGCGTCGGTCACTGGCATCTCCACGGAAGGGAGAATGGTGTGCTTTTTACCGGAAATTGAACGTTCCCACTATATAACCTGCATTTTGAAGCTCGCCACCAATGAAGCCGACTACTGGATCGTCGTAGCAACCACCTAGTGAGGCGTAGGGGTGAGCAAAGATAGCACCTTGGATCGGTCCAGCGGGCGCCGTTTCTATATTTTCGAGTTGGCGGGGCAGATAGATCCGGCATTCAAGCTGGGAGCCATCATGGATTGAGGGAATCAAAAAGGAAAAATTCGGTCGAGAAAGATACATTGCGGGCTAGGTCGCTTTATACACTGCCCTTTCAAGCCATAATCGATGATATTGTTTGGAGTTTGAATGAAGAAAAATGTTTGTTTAGTATTAAGATCCGCCCGAACATTTACCCTTGGGCTGGAAATTTACGCGTATCAGCCACACCGAAATTGCATCTTTCTCTCAATCTTGGATTAGATGACCAATGAACATGGAGATACTAGTAGAAAGTTCATTGTTTTAGAAAGATGGTAGAATCAATGGTAGAAATCAAATCTAATTATGCTATATGCTCATACTTGTCACTATACTACTATGTCAAGCCTCAAGGAGCCATGCTGGATCGGGCTCATCATCTTCGGACCTCGATGCTGTATCTGGCTGGTGTTCATCACTGTCTTTTAATAGATCTGCCGGCGGTTCGACATCATCATTTTGCAATGCATCCGCGTGATCCTCGACTTGCTTGTCCGTCGTTTCCTCTAGGCCTGATTGGGGTGCCGATGAGGTTGACAGCTCGTTCGACACGGGCAAACCAAAGGCTGGTAGAAGCATTCCCTTTGCTTCTTGAAGGGCTTCCAGCTCTGCCGCAACGCAACAAACAAGGAGCTTCCAATCTTTCTCCTCAGCAAGCTCCAAGTGAGAACCAAGTTGTTGTATGGTTTGTTCTAGATCTTGGGAGACACTAGCTGCTATGTCATCCTTGCCGCCTCCAATTGGAGCACCGTCTGTTTCTTGTACACTAAGCTGCATATAACGGCGCATGTAACCCCTGAGTCGGTTCTCAAAACCAGAAACGTCCGCCATGGCCTGCTTCCAGACTCCGCCTCCTTCTTCCAGCGCCAAAATCTCCGCATCTACTTCTTGCTGTCTGTTGTGCAGATCTTCTTGCTCTTGTTGCCAAAAGTCTTGCGCCATCTCAAGGGTGCGTCGCTTGGGATTCAAGGAGTATAACGAAGATTCGTTTGCTCGTTTTGAGAGGGGTTGCACTGGGGGATCACGGAGGTAGTTTCGGATATCTGATTGGAGAAGGGTCAAAGATTCAGTATACGAGGATAGTTTAGCATCGACCGAGTTCTCAATATTTGTGATTTCGCTGACAAGGTGCCGATGCTTGGCTTTCATCTCATACAGCTTGGTCTCCAGCTCATGAATGTCAGTCTCGAGGCCATGCGCTTCATCTTTAAGCTGCTGAGCGCGTTGGTTCCCTCGGTCATTATTGATAAAAGATATAGCATCTTCAAGACCGCTCCTCCTAGAAGTAAAACCTTGTACCTCATGGAGGGCGTTGTCTCTCTCATTTGACTGAGATGACAATACCTCTCGCTCTTCTTCCCGTAGCTTCAGTAGGTCATATATCGACTGGAATATCCCTTGCCGCGCAGCTTGAAGGCTAATTCTCTTCGGTCGGGGTTGCCTCACGGGCGTTGTAGAAGGTGATCTTGAGCGGCTAGCTCTGGAGGAGGTTGGGGTGGAGCTTGAGACTGAAATATCATCTGACGGGGGTTGAGCGAGTCCAGAAAGTAGACCTTCGCTTTGTGCATCAATCAGTGTCTGGAGGGAGCGCTGGATGTGTTTGGACTGTCGTTCAATGTACAAAAGAGGACTGTGGTGGTATGTGGAAGCTGCTGCAGGTACAGCCGGCAGCCGTTTATCGCGAAGCGGGAGCAAGGTGGACATGTTGACGGGAAGAACAAGCTATGCTCGAAGCTGGTTATTTGGATGGGCCTTCGGAAAAATGGTTTACTTTGGAGGTTCCTCGAGAAAGACCAGCGTATTTATACACTAGCCATGAAGATCACCTGCTTTAGTACGGTATGCATACGAGCATCGGACCTTGTTGCGGCCAGCTGATGCCCAGCGCACGTGACCCGTACAGTCAGCTCCGTTGACGTTGACGGGTCTCGCGCCTGCAAAGCTTCCGTTGTCTGCTCCCAGCTTCCATTCGTACCCCATCAACCACAGTCCATCGAGTTTCGTTCATTTACCTATCATTTGTACCGCTTATCTACACATTTCCTGCGGTACTACTGTTCCCTTTTTCGATTTCCGTCAGTGCTCTGGGGCTTGCTCACTGTTCTGCCCCCAAGCTCCCTCTTGGGCGACATTGCTTCGTCACTTCAACAGCATCATTATCGGAGCTTGAGCTTCATCCTCCACACTTGGGCGCTAGCCATCTAATTCAATCACAATGGTTGGAGTCATTTCGGCCGCCGGTCTGGTCGGCTTCCTTTCCGAGCCAGACCCGGAGCTCAAGGTCTTTGCTTTGAAATCATTAGATTCCCAGATCGATCTGCTCTGGACAGAAGTCGTGAATGCCGTTCCTGAAATGTAAGTAAACTCATCGTGTTGAATTGCTCTGTTCTGGCATCTTTGGTCCCTATGAATGCGACTTCCCCCGAGGTACCCCATCTGCAGCTCTGACATCACCATTCATCCATCTAGTGAGGCTTTATACGAAGATGAATCATTCTCAGAACGTGAACTCGCGGCTCTAGTTGCCTCGAAGGTATACTATCACTTGCAGGAATATAATGAGAGCATGGTCCTTGCTCTGGGTGCGGGCAAGTTGTTCAAGCTTGACAACGGTGGCGAGTATGAGGAGACCATTATCGGTAAGCCTGGAAGGACATTCAATACATAGCTATGATTTGCTTGCTAACAGGGGTTTTGTTTCTTAAGCTAAATGCGTGGATACTTTTATCTCCCTATCCGCCGCCCAGAAACCAAGCGCCGGCGACCACTCTGCCGCCCTGAACCAGTCCTTCCCTGCATCCGGCGACGGGGCCACAAGCACATCAGCAAGCCTGACATCTCCTATTACACCGTTCTCTAAGTCTGCTTTGCCTTCTAAGTCCTTGCTATCACGCCAAGAAGTACCCGGCATTGACGCCGCCCACCCCGGAGGCGACGATACTAGCGTTCAGCATGAGGAGACTCCATTGGTCTTGAAGCGTGGTGTTCAGGGACAATTACAGACTGTCATTGAGCGACTGTTTGAGGAATGTTTCCGCCAGAAGCGCTACCGCCAGGTCATTGGAATCGCCATCGAGGCCAAAAGTTTAGAGGTTCTGCGTATGGCCATCATTCGCGCCAGCGAGGACGAGAAGAAGCAGGAGGGTGAATCTCGTCGCAGCGAGGAGTTAATGGAGTATGTCTTGGATATTTGCATGGGCATTGTCCAGGAGCGGGCTTTCCGTAACGAGGTCAGTTCATTGATTCTTCGAAACTGCAAACTGAGCTAACTTTCGTTCAATATAGATCTTGAAACTTATTCTGGAGCTCCTTAACGAAATCCCGGCACCCGATTATTTCTCCATCGCCAAGTGCGTTGTATACCTTAATGAGCACTCGATGGCGTCCGTTATCCTGCGCCAGCTTGTTGAGAAGGGTGACCCCCGATCTCTGGCTGTCGCTTACCAAATTTCCTTTGACCTCTACGATAACAGCACCCAAGAGTTCCTTCAAAAGGTTCGCCAAGAAATCGCCGAGCTTGTACCAGAAGACGAAGCCGACAAGGAGAATGCCCACAGAGAGCCTAGGGAGTCGGACGCATTGCTTCAGGACCAGTCAAGCTCTCGTCAATCAGAGGAGACTCCAGATGACGCACGCACTGCATTTAAGAATATCCTTTCAATTCTGGATGGTATCAAGACCATTCAGTTGAATCTTGAATTCCTTTACCGAAGCAACAAAGCCGATATCGCCATTTTGAATAAGATTCGTGACAGTCTTGAGGCAAGGAACTCAATTTTTCACACTGCAGTCACTCTTTCAAATGCCTTCATGCACGCGGGTACAACTCACGACAAATTCTTCCGTGATAATTTGGAGTGGCTTGGAAAGGCTGTCAATTGGTCTAAGTTCACGGCTACTGCCGCACTGGGTGTCATTCACCGCGGTAACTTGAGCCAGGGCCAGAAGCTTCTGCAGCCCTACTTGCCCCGTGAGCACATTGCTGGTGTCGGTGGATCGGGCTCTGTCTACAGCCAAGGTGGTTCCCTCTACGCCTTTGGCCTTATTTACGCCAATCACGGTGGTATGGCCGTGGATCTTATCCGCGATCACTTCAAGAAGGCCACTGAGGAGGTTGTTCAACATGGTGGTGCTTTGGGTCTAGGTGTGGCAGGTATGGCTACTGGCGACGAGGGTATTTATGAGGACCTTCGAAACGTTCTATACACCGACTCTGCCCTCAATGGCGAAGCCGTTGGTCTTGCTATGGGTCTCGTGATGCTGGGAACTGGCAACATGAAGGCATTGGAGGACATGATTCAATACGCCCATGACACTCAGCACGAGAAGATCGTCCGTGGTTTGGCCATGGGTATGGCTCTTATCATGTACGGTCGCCAGGAGGCTGCGGATGAGTTGATCAACGGTCTCCTTGGTGACCCCGACCCAACACTCCGTTACGGTGGTATTATGACCATCGCTCTGGCATACTGCGGTAGCGGTAGCAACAAGGCTGTTCGCAAGCTACTTCATGTGGCCGTTAGCGACGTCAATGATGATGTGCGACGAGTTGCAGTTCTGAGCTTGGGTTTCATCTTGTTCCGCAAGCACCAGAGTGTTCCTCGAATGGTCGAACTTCTCTCTGAGTCTTACAACCCACATGTCCGCTATGGTGCCGCCATGGCCCTTGGTATCTCTTGCGCTGGAACTGGATTAGATGAGGCCATTGACCTTTTAGAGCCAATGCTCAAGGACTCCACGGACTTTGTTCGCCAAGGTGCTCTTATTTCTTTGGCCATGGTTCTCGTTCAACAGAACGAGGCTATGAACCCTCGTGTTACCAGTCTACGCAAAGCCATGATGAAGATGATTGGCGACCGCCACGAAGATGCGATGGCCAAGTTCGGTTGTGCTATTGCTCTTGGTATCATTGATGCTGGTGGCCGTAACTGCACTATCAGCTTGCAGACGCAGACAGGTAACCTGAACATGCCTGGTATTGTCGGTGCTGCTGTTTTCGTGCAATACTGGTACTGGTTCCCTCTCACCCACTTCCTGTCCCTCAGTTTTGCTCCCACCTCTGTGATCGGAGTGGATCAGAAGTTGGAGGTGCCCTACTTCAAGTTCCACAGCAACACCCGCCCTAGCCTGTTCGACTATCCCCCCGAGCAGCAGGTTAAGACCGAGGAAGCCCCAGAGAAGGTGAAGACCGCTGTCCTCTCCACAACTGCCCAGGCCAAGCGTCGTGCACAGCGTCGGGAGAAGCAGGCTCGCCGCGAGAGTATGGATATTGATCAAACGCCGACCACCCCCAAGGTGTCAGACCAATTGCCAGAGAAGATGGACACAGAGGAGGCCGTTGCTCAGGAGGGTGAAGAACCTAAAGAAGGCGAGAAGTCTACTGGAGAGACACAGAAGAAGAAGGCCGAGCGGGAGAAGGTTGGGTACGAGCTGGACAATATGTCAAGAGTATTGCCCACGCAGCTCAAATACCTCACTTTCCCCGACCCGCGGTACGAGCCTGTTAAGAGGGTATGTGCTTTCGCTTTCTATAGTTTAAAAGAAACAAATGCTAACTTTTCATTCTTACAGCCTACCGGAGGTGTCGTCGTTGTCCTCGACAAACAACCCGAGGAGCCTCGAGAGATCGTTGAACTGAAGGCTAGCAAGGAGGTCCGTCAACCGGCACCTGCTGCTGAGACCCTCCAAGACCGTCTTCAAGCTGCCATCGGCACTGCTGCTCTACAAACACCTCAAAGAGCCGGTGCTCGGGCTGCGATGTCGAGCACTGGTGCCGCTGCAGCGGCAGGTGTTCTCACGGCCGCAGATGAAGATGATGAAGGTGCGGAGGATGCCCCTCTTCCAGATGACTTCACATACGAGACAGATGGAGAGGATGAGTGAAGGGATTTGTGAAATATGAATACTTTACTGCTAGATGTATTACTAGAGCTATCGGGTGTTCGGAACCTGATATATTGGTAGTGCGGTTCCCGCCGCTTGAGATATGAAGCATTTTGTTTACGCTTTTTAATGGAAGAGCTGTAGATTGATTACTTTTATTTACTTTATTACTTGCAGCTGTATTGAACATGTATCCTAGGGTTGAATAAGGCTTATTCTGGCCTATCTTCCTCCGTAACTATAGCTTCACTACTCCGTATTTCCCATATAGTTTGTCCATCAATGGAACCCATGTTCGCACGCGTTCACATGCGATTATATTATGTCAGCATCCGGCCTCGGCATGTGGTGGCTGCTGCTATGACGCACTATCGGCCAATCAAGTGGCGGAGATTCGGCGATGACCGACTCGATCAGCGACCGAAAAGCAGCTGAAGATCAGATTCACACCGAAAAGCACGAGTTATTCTTCCGAGGCCCCCATTGCAAACTAAGAAAGTGGACATCCTGACCACGGGGGCTTTTCTAGATTTAGTATCAAGCCCCCGACGTATATAGCACGCGCGCTCCATCTACCCCGGACTTCTTTTTTTCTTTCTTCCCCATACATTCTTTGTCTCTCGTCCATTCTCTTACCAAATTTTTTTCTCGCGTGCATTTGCGCGATAATTATACTACCCCCTGCCTATTATATAAAGCCGCGATGTCGAAGACATTCACCAAAGAAGACGTGGCTGCCCACAGTAAAGGCGACAGCCTCTACATTGTGATCGACGAGGACGTTTACGATGTCTCCAAGTTCCAAGATGAACATCCAGGTACGTATTCCGCAAGTTAATACATTTGTGTTCCGCGACTTTTCCGGTCGTGAGCACGAGGGAGAGAGAGAAATGAGCTAACGAACGATCTCTAGGCGGGAAGAAGAGTGCGTCATTGGCCCCCGGCCGAACTCCGATGAATTTTATTCTGACAATATCACAGTTCTCCAACGAGTCGCTGGAAAGGATGCTTCAAAGCAGTTCTGGAAGTATCACAATGAGGGAGTCTTGAAGAAGCACAAGGGTCAGCTACAAATTGGTTCATTGGACACCAAGAAGGCCACACCGGCGCCCGCGCCAGCTGCTGACCCAGCTCCCGCCCCCAAAGCTGAGCCAACGCCTGAGCTTGCCCCGGGCAGCTACAAGCCTAAGGCTACTGCTGAACCACAGGAGCCTTTTGGTGATCTGGTTCCATTCGCCGACCCTGCTTGGTACCAGGGTGTAAGTTATTTTCTCCAGCACTCAGAAAGGGAAGCTCATGTATTGACTTGTACGCGATTTGATTTTAGTACTCCTCCCCATACTTTAACGAGACTCATGCCGCTCTCCGCCAGGAGGTTCGCGAATGGGTTGAAAGCGAGATCGAGCCCTACGTCCATGAGTGGGATGAGGGCAAGGAAGTCCCCAGCCATATTTACAAACAGATGGGTGAGCGCGGTTACTTGGCGGGTCTGTTGGGTGAAAATTACCCCAAGGAGTACTGCCAATACCGTGTTAAGTCCGTACCGGCAGAGCGCTGGGATCAGTTCCACGAGATGCTGTTGACCGACGAGCTCTCCCGCGCTGGTAGCGGTGGGCTCGTGTGGAACCTGGTTGGTGGTTTCGGTATTGGTTGCCCACCCCTGGTGAAGCACGGCAAGAAGGAGCTGCTACAGCGTATCCTGCCTGGCATCTTGGCCGGTGACAAGCGTATTTGCTTGGCTATCACTGAGCCAGATGCTGGTAGTGACGTTGCGAACCTTGGCTGTGAGGCCAAGCTTAGCGAGGATGGCAAGCACTACATTGTTAATGGTGAGAAGAAGTGGATCACAAACGGTATTTGGGCCGACTATTTCACCACTGCTGTGCGCACGGGCAAGCCCGGTATGAACGGTCTCAGCGTTCTGCTTATTGAGCGTGAGGCCGGTGGTGTCAGCACTCGTCGCATGGACTGCCAGGGTGTGCTGAGCAGTGGTACTACCTATGTCACCTTCGAGGACGTCAAGGTCCCCGTTGAGAACATCATTGGAAAGGAGAACCAGGGTTTCAAGGTCATCATGACCAACTTCAACCACGAGCGTATTGGTATTGTCATCCAGTGTGTTCGCTTCTCCCGAGTCTGCTACGAGGAGGCTATGAAGTATGCCCACAAGCGAAAGACTTTTGGAAAGCCCTTGATTGAACACCCGGTCATCCGTATGAAGCTTGCGCACATGGCCCGCCAAATCGAGGCCACCTACAACTGGATGGAGAACATTATCTTCCAGGCTCAGTGCATGGAGGAAACCGAAGCTATGCTCAAGCTGGGTGGTGCCATTGCTGGTCTGAAGGCCCAGTCCACACAAACCTTTGAGTTCTGTGCTCGTGAAGCTAGTCAGATCTTCGGTGGTCTCAGCTACAGCCGTGGTGGACAAGGCGGCAAGGTCGAGAGACTGTACCGTGATGTTCGTGCATATGCTATCCCCGGTGGAAGCGAGGAGATCATGTTGGACCTGAGCATGCGCCAGAGTCTAAAAGTTTACGAGATGTTTGGCATGAAACTTTAAGGGATCATATATCCTTGGTGCCATATCTGCTCCGTTTCTTTTCTCTTGGTCATCTTTGCATTATGGCAATTTCGAACTTTTGGGTCTTTTTTTCGTTTCTTTCATTCTGGCTAGATATCCCGTCCGGTGCGACGCATTTCCTTTTCATCTTGTCTTGTACGATATACCGTCGACTGTGCATACTTGCTTTTGGCCTTCACGATAGATTATAAATGATCTAACTTTCTACGAGAATAAATCGATTTCCACATAATATTGGTACACTTTCCTGTTAGACACCTAGACTGAAAACTTGGAGCTTACTTCAAAGCCGGGATTGGGGATAAAGCGACTTGGCAATGATAGATTGAAAGTTTATAGTAATAGGAGCAGCATCGGATGGAGTCAAAGTTGTAACTGGCTGGGAAATGAATAGAGAAACATCTAAAATTCGAGGTACATGTTTGAATATTTCTACTCTCGGACTTATTATCCGTACAAAAATTGCTGTTCGTACCATTTTTGCCTAAGAATGCGATTCAAAGCATAGTAGTAAAGCAACTGAGGCGCATGTGCAGTAAACATAGTATATCCGGGTGGGTACAAAGACCAACTGCGCAGCCCTCTGACCTTGACTTTCGCCGCGAACTGCCTCACTTTAAGATTAGCTCCCCAGTCTACCTGACCTCACCCGACACAGCCAGCATATTGGGTATAAAACCCATCCGTCTCCCCGGCTTGCTGTGTCTCAATCATTGTCTTCTTTTCCCTTCCCTTTCGCGAAATCGGACTTGCGACCGTGTCCAATCTACACCCTGTCGCTCGGTGACCTGCCCGCATATACCGCAGGATCACTGTGCTCCTTGCGTTGGTATTCTCGATTCTGATAATCCCAATCATCAAATCCTTTGAATTGGACAACCCTTCTATTCGGGATTCCCACGCGCCGGCTGGACTATTTACACGCCCTGCTGTGTCTTTGTTACCACATCTCGATTCTTTGATCCCGATACCTACCGAACAGAATGTCTTCGAATCTGCTCAACCAGGACTTTGGGTCCGACGAGGAAGAGGATGACTTCAACCCCGCCCCTATAGATGATTCCGATGCCGAGGAGCCTCAGGTCAGTAACCTCCAATGGCAAGCTACGAGATGACACTAACGAAACCACAATACATAGCCACCAAAAGCTGGCAAGGGTTACCATGGTGCGAATGACGAAGACGAAGACGAAGACCAAAACGGCGACGATGATGATGGCGCCGAAGCAAATGATGATGATGATGAAGATGATGCAGAGGAGGAGGACGCAGTGGTAAATACCCGACGCTATCTCTGAGCAGCAAAGGCCATTACTAACATCTGGCTTTCTATTAGGAGCGTCCACGCAAGCGCAGAAGAGGGGGTGTCCACAATTTCTTCGAGGAGGAGGCTGGTGTCGACGAGGAAGAAGATGAAGCCGAAGAGGACGAGGATGAGCTCGCCGAGTTTGGTACAGAAATGCACCCCGACGATCTTGATGCACTACCCGCCGGTGCAGAGACAGATGACCGCCGTCACCGACAGCTCGATCGCCAGCGTGAGCTGGATGCGACAATGGATGCAGAGAAGCAAGCGCAGATGCTCAAGGAGCGTTATGGTCGAAACCGTGCAGCAGCAACCGATGCCCTTGTGGTCCCTAAACGTCTACTTCTCCCAAGTGTTGAAGACCCTAGTATCTGGGGTGGTCGTTGTAAACCAGGCAAGGAGCGAGAGGTTGTTTACTCTATTCAGAAGCGCATTGAGGAGCGCCCAGCTGGCTCGCGCAACCCGATCCGTATCATTTCGGCATTTGAACGTGGTAACATCATGCAAGGTTGGTTCTACTGTGAGGCACGCAGACAACCTGATGTCACCGATGGCCTTGAGGGCATCAACTTCTATTATCCATCTCAAAAATTGACACTAGTCCCGGTTAAGGAGATGCCTGATCTCCTTCGGGTCCAAAAATCAGAAGAACTTAACCCAGGTGGATGGGTTCGAATGAAGCGTGGCAAATACCATGATGATCTCGCCCAGATCGAGGAGGTTGAGACAAACGGCCTCAATGTGACTGTACGACTTGTTCCCCGACTTGATTACGGGATGAATGATGACTCGGCCGCTATGGTTGACCCTAAGCGGAAGCGAACTGCTGCAAGCGCCATTCGCCCGCCTCAGCGTCTGTTCAGCGAAGCAGAGGCAAAGAGGAAGCACGCAAAATATCTTTCTGCTACATCAGGACTGGGCGGCAAGTCATGGAATTATCTCAATGAAAATTACATTGACGGATTCCTCATTAAGGATGTGCGAATTTCACACTTGCTTACCAAGAACGTCAACCCGCGCTTGGAGGAGGTGACCATGTTTGCCCGTGGCGGAGAGGATGGTGCTGCCAACCTGGATCTGGCATCTTTGGCTGACTCCCTCAAGAATGCTAATGCTGAAGACGCTTACCAACCCGGTGACCCTGTAGAGGTCTACCGAGGCGAGCAACAGGGTTTAATTGGTAAAACCGTTTCTACTCGGGGTGAGATTGTCTCATTGCAAGTAACTGAAGGCGATCTCGCCGGGCAAACCATTGATGCTCCCGTTCGAACGCTCCGTAAGCGTTTCCGTGAAGGTGACCATGTCAAGGTCATTGGAGGTAGCCGTTACCAAAATGAGTTGGGTATGGTGGTTCAAGTCAAGGACGACACTGTTACCCTGCTTAGTGATATGAGCATGCAAGAGATCACTGTCTTCAGTAAAGATCTTCGTCTTTCGGCGGAGATGGCTGCTGATGGACAGCTTGGTATTTATGACGTTCACGACCTGGTGCAACTTGAGTAAGTGATGTTCCTCATTTCTAATTCCTTTTCTTCTTCGCTAACCCTACCATAGTGCTGCTACCGTTGGATGTGTTATCAAGGTCGACCGCGAGTCCCTTCGCGTTGTGGATCAGAATGGCTCTGTTCGCAACATTCTGCCTACCCAGATTGCCAACAAAATAACTCCTCGTCGAGACGCTGTGGCTACAGATAACAATGGCGCAGAGATTCGACATGGCGATACTGTTCGCGAAGTTCAAGGAGAGCAGAGGAGTGGTGTCATTCGCCATATCTATCGCTCGTTCCTCTTCTTGCACAATAAGGCTCAGGCCGAAAATGCAGGTATCTCTGTAGTTCGAACAACAAATGTTGTTACTGTCTCCGCTCGAGGTGGTCGTCCTACAGGTCCAGATCTGACCAAGATGAATCCTGCCATCGCAGCGCAACGCCCTGGTGGCCGTGGCAACGGTGCGATGCCACCTCCTCAGCGTGGTCGGGATCGGTTAATCGGGAAAACTGTCCAAGTTCGCAAGGGTCGTTTCAAGGGTCTGGTCGGTATTGTTCGAGATGCCGATGATAAGACTGCCCAGGTTGAGCTTTACACATCAAACAAGCCTGTTCTCATCCAACGAGATATTTTAGCGCCAAAAGAGTGAGTCATTTATTCCATTTTTCTTGCGGAATATAGTTGCTAATATTCAACAGCCCAATCTCAAAACAACCACTGGATATGGGACGTGGCAGGGGAGGATCGCGTGTCCCATATGGAGGCGCTCCTCCTTCCAGAGGCGGAGGGTGGCAAGGGGGCCGTACCCCTATGTCTGGCGGAGATTCTTCGAGAACTCCAGCTTGGGGAGGAGCATCTTCTGCCCGCACTCCAGCTTGGTCTGGTGTGAGTGGATCGCGTACGCCTGCCTGGAAGAACGACGGAAACCGCACCTCTTACGGCGACGGAAGTCGTACTGCCTACGGGGATGGAAACCGGACTGCTTATGGTGGCATTGGCAACCGAACCCCTGCCTGGAACTCTGGCTCACGCACGCCATATGACACTAGCTCAGGCTATGACGCATTTGCCTCAGGATCTCGTACCCCAGCTTGGGGAGGCGCCGGCGCCAGCGCTGCTCCTCCTGCTGGTAACCGCACACCTGCCTGGGGCGGTTTACCAAATGGCCGAGACCAGCGTGACTACGATGATGCCCCCACTCCCGGTGGTTATTCTGCACCTACCCCTGGTGCATACGGTGCTCCTACTCCTGGCGCCTCTGCGCCAACTCCCGGTGCTTGGGCCGACAATGCTCCTACACCCGGAGGAGCTTTCAGCGCTCCAACCCCGGGCGCTAACCCAAGGCGCGGTTATGATGCACCTACACCTGCTGCGTATGATGCACCCACCCCTGCACTGGGCGGTGCTGCTGAGACACCTGGAGCAGGTTATGGTGATGATGATGCTGGCCCGCGTTATGATGAAGGCACACCGAGTCCGTAAATTTTGGACTTTGACAATTTCATTCACATTATTTATTATCTCTCGACACTCCAAAAACTTGTCAAATCCGCATGGTCACTAGATATCAGAGGGAACTGGGTTGGCTTCGCATATGTACTCTACTTTGAACCAAATGTAATTTCTTTAGCACAGCAAATAACGCTTCATTTGAAAGGAAATCTCCAGATGTAGTATCCACTAAGAAATCGTAAAAAGCCTTTCAAGGATGGGCTGAAGATTGGATAGGTACATAGTATAACTCGAAGATCAATGATGAAACCTTGGAGTAATCCACCAATGCAAACTCCAGTGAGCCCAATTAAAGATCTCTAATATCCTGTAGGATCATACTAGTATTTGATCTGTGTACTACGCGATGATGTACTAATATATAATTTAATGGATAAATCATTTCAACGCCAATATAAATCGGAATTTGAAAAGTTTGACCGTCCTTAATCCATTACGGATGGGATTTCTGCCTTCAAGTTGTTGTATCTAGTATATATCAATAGTAGCCTACACACAATTTTTTGCTGCGATTGGACATCATACACGTACAATTATTCCAAGGTTTACGATCGCTCACCTGGGCAACCTTAGAATTCTAATTTCTGAGAGTCAGATTAGTAAAGACCTAGCGGTATCTACAGTGGGAAGCGATATTCTGATTAGAGCCTCATGCTTTTTGGGTCTATCCATATGCACATGTGCAATGTGAATGCAGATTAGTTATAGGGAAAGAATTCTATGATCATATTACACGACGTTGGTCGACTGTTACTAATAGGGGCTGTAGCTCAGTTGGTAGTAGCGCTCGCTTTGCAACTGAATTGCGAGAGGTCTGGCGTTCGAGTCGCCACTGCTCCATTTTTTTCGTCTTATTTTTTATGCTTCGCCTAGGATGGACTTAGATAGTATTTTTGTGATATTCTAATGCCTCAAACAGAAAAGCAGAGTTCGTTTGCATGACACCATATTGACGCGTACACGGCGGAAAACCCATCGAAGGCAGTTTTCAAAGATCATACTCCCCGCTACCTGAGATAAACACCATGAGCTTCACCAATTCCGACACCCATATCGTCAATTTCAAAATGACAGTATCCGACGATGCTAAGCCCTCGAGCTTTGCGAAATCGTAAGTAAATTTATCGATGTTCTTTTTCAAACTTTGCTCATTGTTCAAGAATATTGCCGTTGTACAATGGACCCAGAGTCAAGATATGCATTGGATCCCCCAACAATGAATACATAGTTTCAATGGACCTCCTCTGCGACCAGTGCCCCCACTTCCAAAAAATGTTCAACGGCAACTTTATCGAAAACAAAGAAGCGCAGTGACTTTGGAGGAGATCGATGGAGTTGTGTCCCCTCGAAGTTTCGAGGCCTTTTTAGAATGGTTGTACCGTGGCAGAGTGTCTAGTGATCCTCCAGAAGACGCGGGAGACAAAATTACAAGGGTGTTGGAATTCTGCAGAATCGTCGATATGTTTGATGTTCATGGCATGGAAGAAGACATCTCAGTCAGTTTAAGACCGCGGTTGGGCCAAAAAACCGGTCTGATATTTTTATCCCGAAATACGTCCAGCCAGCCAGCTTCTTACCCTCGGGGCTAACAGTTCGTAGGATCATAGCCCAGGCACTGGTGCTGCCTTTTATGAAAGATAAGGACTTCGGGTATCTTGAAGATCTGTTTAATTTGGGCTTTGATCTTCTAAAGGAACTCAGAGTCCTTTTCAAAGACCAAATACGCATGTCCCGTGGCTCCAACGGCAGAACCAACCACATCGTTAAGTTAACGCTCCCAGATCCGATTGACTCTCAAGAAATACAATTTATGACAGGTTTTGTTTCCCCCCCTGTAAATGAAGTTGTTGTCCGAATTTGAACGAATTGTCTTTGAGAATTGGCTCTGATGTACTGGTTCGAATCCAATACTGTTTCAGATTTGCTACTTTATCCTCTTTTAGTGCATATTTTCTCTGCATGCTCTGTATAATTGTACTATAATAATACTGCCTTTCTTTTATCTTGTTAAAGGATCCACGGGGAATTTGGCTAAGTGTTATTGAATTTGATTATAAATAATAACTGTGGGCCTTGTGCTAAAGCATAGAAATATAAAAATAAGGGCATTGCCGGCATAAAAAAGATTTAGATATTAGATATTCTGTTCCAGAGGGCTCAAGATCGACTTTTATGGAGGGGCTATTCCATAAAAGGGGGGGTGGTCCTGAATTTTTGTAAGTTGATGTAAACATTGAGCAAGATATGAGGGGCTTTACTGACGATATTTTGAACTCCTTAGAGTCGGTCTCTGTATAACAACGGTAAGTTGTATGTCGCTGGACATATTGGTAGATGAGTAGAGATTCTAGGAAGAGACTGTGGAAGCGATCAACAGTGGTGGTGATGAAGATGCATGGAGAAGCTAACATTGAAGCCACGGAGTGAGAGATGGAAATGACATGGGTGCCTGTTGCAGCAAACTTTGAACCCACTCATGTGCAGAACTGGCGGTGAGCGGATGAGCAGATCAGCAAATTATAGTGGTAATACCTATATATTGCGGTGATGAAACTTGCACAAACTTGTCTGTGAGAACAGTGAATCTTTAAACGCTCCAAGGAGATATATGAGGATTCATCGACAATTAGATGGAATGCAATGGTTTTGGAACTTCAAGTCCATCATTTATTCTGAGACTAAGATACCCACATATGAATTTAGAGCTTGATAGCAATTTGTATCCGATTTCGAGCCTTCAAACCCCCCCCCCCCCCCAAAAACAAACCCAGCCAAAACACCCCTCATCGAATTGCACGCGAAATGTCATTTTAATCCCTCCCCGAGAGTCAACTACCTCCTATCTAACTTGGAAAAGTATTATTAGCTACAAACGAATGTCCATCATGCCCATATAAGGGGCCTGTGAAACGAAAGCATGATTCCATCTCGCATTATGAATCGCCGGGAGATCATCCCAGCCCCAAGCACTCGAAGAGAGCTTTTTCTGTTGCTCCACTGTCAAAGTGAAATACCAATTCTCCATGATGACAAGATATGCCCGTGGCTCATCCAACAACATTCATCTCGCGGGATCTTTGCATGAATGCCAATTGCACTCGTGAAAAGCTTCCAGAAGAGCTGCAGCAGGACGACCCCATTTGAACCCGTGTCTGTAGTATTCACGCCCTGTGGGATTGAGTTCGATGTTTCTCTTGCCATATGGCTTTCCAAGTTTTAGTTCACTGGCTGACCGTATATCGAGTGCAGTGTGGATTTCCTCCTTGGATTCCCATGCACCATATTTGCCGGCCCATTGACAGTGCCTTTCTATCTGCCATGACACTAGCCTTTCGAGATCGATACCTGGTGGTGGATAATGAGTGCTATTAACCAACTTGGCCAGAGGGCTTTCTGACGCCTTAGAATCACTGCCATTGATGATAGGTATTGGCTCAGTGTAATCCTTTCTTGGAGGGTTTTCTGATTCGGTATCGCTGTGGCCCAAGAGTTCGTGGCTTTCAGTGGACCCATCATCAAAATGAACCCGAGGAGACAATGAAGCATCGTCAGCTTCAGTACTGTTAGCCTCTGAATTTATGCTGGATGGGACTGGGAGATTTTTGAGCCTTCGTTCCAGCTTTTGAATCTCCCACGAAAGAATCTCTGCCAAGAGATGGATATCTTCACGTTTAGTGATGCGTCTTTGCAATTTTCTATTGAGCTTTTGGTATTTTGCGGCTTCTTTTGAATTTGCTTGGTCCGACATAAGGATGGGAAGGTAGGATGCTAAGGGATGATAGTAGGAAGTAAACATGAGTTGTGGAGAGGCAGAACAGGACCCCGGGTTGAAGCTACTTCAATTTACGTTAACCGTAAGAAAGAAGCCGGGGAGAAACATGCCGGAGTTATCCTGTTCGTAATTATGAAAACCTAGCTTGTCTTACTTTATCTTGCATACCCGGGCATCTATCCCTTCCTGCCATTCTTTCAATCAAACATCCATGGGGTTATGCAGGTAGCCTGGACCGCAAAAACCTTTTTGGGACCCGGAAATAGCAGCAGCAGGAAACCCCCTGTTAAGGGACAGCAGAGCTCTACAATACCGAAAGGGAACAGATGGTTTCTCCACAGCCAATAGTCCTTGGCCATTAGATGAAGAGGAATTATTCGATGTGAATGAATTTTCAAAAAAACAAATTCGCAAGCCTATGTACGGGACTGGAGAACCACATTAAAATAAATTTACATTAATACATCGGGAAATGCGGCTATACTCTACTATCTACTACACACATATAGATCGCGTCAAGAGCGTTGCTTCATCAGTTCTAAAAAGCCAACCCGAGAACCTTCGTGTTCATATAAACTGGAGATTTCTATCCATGAGAGTAGAGAATATGTTGTCCTACAAACTGAATTTGTCATTTGTTGTATGCACGTTCTTTAATTTCGCGTGTTCCCTCGAATGGCCTTGTCAATAATATTCGCGGCCCTGAGACAGGCTTCATCGCGGAAGTATGGGGTAATGACTTGAACAGAACAAGGGGCACCATCGACATCAGTTGGAATATCTAATAGTATGTCAGTAGGAGTAAAGGAGCGATAGAAAGTCACATACAGTCGGGTTGCACGTCGTCACCGGTTTTCATCTCTTCTGGGTCTAGCTCTTTCGAAGATTTCTCGAAAGGAATGACACACGCCGGGTACTAGAAGGTTTTATTAGCCACCAGAGCTTCGCAAATAATCCGTTTCAAGTATAAACCTACATCCAGCAAGTTCCATATGACTGTGTAGGGAGGCCATCCGTAGGTATCATGTGCCACTGCTGTATTCTGGGACCCTGGAGCCAAAATAACATCTAGCTGTTGGTCTACCCAAACCTGGCGCCAGGAGTCACTGACTAGCTGACGTGCCTCGTGCAATTTCTGAATTTTTTCAAATGGACCAAGCTCTTGGTCAACCGGGAATGGACCAGTAAACATGGGCGAATCCCATCTGGCGACTGATTTCACCAGCGGCTCACCACTAGCTGCGATATGGTCACCCGAGGGTGCATAGATAAAAAACTGGAATGCAAGGCGAGAGGCATATGCAACAGAAAGATTTTCGTTTTGGTTATCGAGTTTGATGATACGATGGCCTGCACGAGCCAACTTCTGGATAGCACTGTCCAGTGCTCGTTTGACAGGTGGATGAAGAGGGAACTGCTTGTCCTCCGGCAGGATTCCAATATTTAGACTCCCATTGCGTGCATTGGTTGAGTGTGAATCATCGATCCATGGAGCACCAATAGCTGTATGATCATATTCCCAAGCTTGGCCATCTTTGACTACCGTCTTCATAAACAATTGTATGTCCTCAATGCTATGACCGAGTGGACCAGCGGCGGGTACAAGTCCCGGAAGACCTTCCGATGCGCCTGATACCTGTCCACCAAAGGGTATACGTCTGGTCGTTGGCTTAAAACCGTATAACCCACAGCATAGTGCTGGGATACGAATTGATCCCGCGATATCGGTACCAACACCCAAGATTGAGCCTCGAAACCCTACCAGGGCGCCCTCACCACCGCTGGACCCGCCAGCGGTTAAAGCTGTGTTATGAGGATTCAAAGTTCGCCCAAAAATGTTGTTTTCCGAGTCGCCGGTCTAAACAGCGTTAATTATGTTGCTTATGGAAACCCCTTGAGAAGTTTACTTACCATCATGGTTTGCGGGATATTGGTCTTAACGTAAAGGACTGCTCCAAGCTGCAACAGCATTGTAACGAGGGCCGATTCTTGTGTCTCTGGCTCATTGCTTAAAAAGGAGACATATCCCACAGTTGCTTGTAGTCCTTTGATACAGAAACTATCTTTCAAGCTGATAGGCAAGCCGTGAAGGGGACCAATCGGTTTTCTTTCACGTTTGAGATATTCATCCAAGAAACGAGCCCGTTCCAGCGCCTGCGGAAAGCAAGTCTCTGTAAGACATGATATCTAAGAATAAATTCAAAAATTATATTTTACTCTCAAAAGTGATATATCAGAATATTGAATATTGACATACCAATTGCTGAGCAATTGCAGCTCGCTTGCAAAAAGCAGTGGTCACATCCAAGGAGCTGACATCGCCCACCGCAAGCTTTGTCAATAACTGCGCCGCAGAATAATTTTCGGTAATATCTAGTTCAAGATCCGAAAGTAGGCCACATCGACGCGGAATATCGTATTCTAGTGGATGCGGGGTCGCATTCAAGAACTCAGTGGGGACGATCCATTCCTGAGGGATCTTCTGCTGGCATTCGTCGCGCTTTTGAGCAACCAACTCTTGCCAGTCCAAAGTTTCGTTTTTCAATTCGTTCGCCATTGGGATTTGTCTGCCAGAGATTCTGGAGCCTGCTACCTGCGCTGTTTATGTATAGCAAGGCATCGGCGAGAATGCTCAGATGGTTTTTGCAGATCTCCACTTTTAGTTCTTGGAGGCCCACACCGCATATATTGAGATACTACTGCCAGTGTGCGTCCACATGCCTAATCGGGATAAGGGCCTTACCTAGGCGACCGAGGCTGCTCACTTAAAAAATCGCGTCTTTCTACATCGCGGTAGATGTTGGCAATGGTAGAGCCGAACAAGGGCTTGGGAATTGAAAACCTTGTGCGCCAGATCTGATAGCAGAAGGGCACTGCCGAAATAATTGCCTGAATGCTAGTTATTTCTGGAGAAACGCCAATCTTCATCGGCTGTTGAGTCTGGATTCGTTGAAAATAGGACAAGAGAGAATGGATTGAGAAAGCATGTCATATTAAATCTAAGTAATTACTGTCCATCATACAATTACAGGAGAAATTAGAAATACAAGATCAATTCTAGCGGTATACAGCTAAATCGGGAACCCTCAAGCAGCGATTCACTCGTCGGTATAGCTTTACCAACTATGGCTTTGCAATTACATTTTCTGGCTTTGAACCAGGAAAGTTGGTCAGGTGGTAAGCGTCTATCCATATTCTATCATTGACGCAACTCATAACACCAATGCACACCAGGCCATTTAACCAATTGTATGGACCCGGTCCAGCCTCAACCCGGAGATGCGAGAAGAATTCAACATCATCCTGTGAGATTGTTGGCGGGGGAATAATTTCTGGGTCTGCTTCGACCTGCTTTGCATACTCTGTTCCAGGGCCTGGGCGATAGAGACCATGGGCACGAATGTAGAGATGATGGTTGTCAGAAGTGCGAACACAGTATCGAGCATCTAAGGTCATAGACTAAACATCTTATATCAGTATGAAACGCACAAGGGATGAAACATTTGACTTATAACTTACATGCGTTCCTTTCACAACAGTCGCCCAGTCGGCGCCCCCAAGAGGTAAAACCGAGCCCTCAATTCCAGGACCTTTCACGCTACCTCGCACAATGTTCGCAATGCTGCGTATGACTCCTGCATCATGAGGAGCGCCGATGTTTATTTCCTCTTTTGCAATGTCACATTCTAGTCGATAAAGAAAGGACAGGTAAGGTTGCCGCATCTGCGGGCTATCAGCGAAGAGGTTGTTTCCGGGCGACGGCAGATGAGACATGATTATAAGCGGGTTGAGGGTTTCCGGACTTTGATCGTGCCATTTCCTATTATTAATATGTTAGTATTTATATTTCACTCGGCATGTAGATCGGCATGAAATGTTATCAAGTGTATGATGCTTCGGTGTGGGGTAAAACCAAGCAAGATACGACTCCCCGCAGTTAATAGCCAAACGGGTAGGTGGACCCCACCGAGACCGAGCTTATCAGCCGATCAACACGATGAGTTCAAAGTAGAGAATGCGCGATTAGGTGTGACTAAACGCGCCTCAAACAGGGAAGTCCATCCGCCTGTATATGATTTGTGTATGTTATCTGTTTATGCCGTAATCACGCAGTATTTCTAGTGCTTTTATCTCCTCCAACCACCATTTTTCTATCACTGCCACTATCTGATATATCTACCTCTCATACTGCAACAATAAAGCCACCAATAAGCTCAAGGAATCTGCGAAAGACTATTACGATGTCTTTTGCTCGTTCTGTCATCCAGGATGCTTCCATTCCAGAGTCAGCACGGCAGCAGGCTTTAAACCGCATTTGGTCTGACCCTGGTATCCCTCAAGAATCCACCACGTCTTCATTTTGGTTAGAAAAGCTTCACCCGCAGTTCGCGCAACCTGCCACCTCAGATTTGCCTTCCAACGCAGAAGTTGTGATAGTCGGCTCCGGGATTACAGCTACATCCATTGCACGGACACTTCTCCAAAATCGGACTAAAGCTACCGCGTCAAGCCCTTCTCATCCAGCTATAGTGATTCTCGAGGCCCGTGACATCTGTAGTGGAGCTACAGGACGAAATGGAGGTCATATTCTCGAGACTGCAGACGAATATGCCGAGTTTGCTGATGAGTTTGGCGACGAGGCAGCGCGCAAGATTATTCGCTTCCGATTATCACATCTTCGAGAGATGCTGAATATTGCCAAGGAACTTGGTCTGTCCGAAGAGGCTCAAGCGCGGAAAGTGCAATTTCTTAGTGCCTACTTTGGCGACCAGCCATGGCGCGAAGCTATGGAGAGACTCCGTCGCTTCAAGGAGGGGATGCCAGAGGAGTCAGAAGAATGGATAGCATATGACAGAAACTCGATGCCAGACGTGAGTTTATCATGTTCAAATCTCAAGAAAACGGACTAATTTGTGGGATAATTAGGAATTTAAACTCTCAAATGCAACTGGTGTTGTCGCAGGTCCTGCTGGTGCTCTGTGGCCTTACAAGTTTATCACAGGCATCTTGGCCAGACTTCTTCAGGAATACCCGGATGAATTACGAGTCAATCACCATACTTTCGTGAAATCAATCGAAGCGGAGTCTTCTTCAGCTGGTGGCTATAAAGTCGAGACTAGTCGTGGCACGATTTCTGCTCGACATGTAATTCATTGCACAAATGCACATGTCGGCCACCTGGTCCCTGGTCTGCGAGGCCGGATATTCCCCGTGCGAGGCCAAATGTCAGCACAAACTCCCGGAGACAGGTTTCCCTTACAAGCATACAAGCAGTCTTGGCTGTTCAATTACCACCGTGGATTTGACTACCTGACACAGCTTCCTGGAGGGCAGATGATGTTTGGTGGCGGCTTCGCACAAGGTGAACTGGGTGGTATCGCTGAGCTGGGAATATCTAGAGACCATGAGATGAGCGTGTATATCGATATTCATCTATCTGGTGCGCTTGGAGCGGTCTTTGGTAGAGAGTCCTGGGGCCGTGTAGAAGGTGACCAGGTGCAAAAGATGTGGACGGGCAATATGGCGTTCAGCTCGGACGGGTTCCCGTGGGTGGGACGATTACCTGAGTCGGTGACACATCGACCGTCTCAGGATAAGAATGCTGGATCTGAATGGGTGTGTGCTGCATTTGGGGGAGAGGGAATGGTTCAATGCTGGCAGTCTGGGAAGGCTCTAGCTACACTCCTTGCTACACAAGATAAGGAACTTGACTCAACAATTGATGACGATCTATCATGGTTCCCAGAGCAGCTACTTGTCTCTGATGAGCGTATTGCGGCAGCTGAGCTCCCTCGAACTATCGCCGGTTTTCGGCGCCAAGCGAATCTGTAGGGAGATTGGCGAGGGGTATGATTGAATGAACTTGTGCTATGCAGTTCGCTGCCGCCTCTTTTTCCGAATCCAAGAAGGAGCTAAACGACAGGCCTGAAAGGATAACACAAGATGAGAGTTTCCAGACACAATAGTTTCTAATAGTTTATCTGGTTGCATTTCTGCCAAGCTAGGACGAATCTTTATGCAGTGCCAGATAAACCCAATGAAAATCCCTTTTACTTTAATAACTCCAGAGCACAAAGCTTGGTAACGAAAAAAGTATACTTTAATAGGTAGTGTGTATCAGTGATGTCAACCCTTGAGCCGCCTTTCTCCCCGGCGCGAGTTACACATTCACATTAAAAATGATCTCATAGTCATAGCCTGAACCTTGGATTATTATCCATCAATGCATGTGCCCTTGCTTTCTCACCATCTCACGATAGTGTGGGGCTAGGGCACGTCGAGCCCTTTTGCCCCAGATTATGACTGGAACCATCAAGCCAGTTATTCCAAGACTGATGAATCCTGCAATAATGAACATGTTTTGAATTCCATTCTGATTTATCCAAGGTGTAATAGCGAAAGGTATGCCGATACTGACGGCATTGCGCATAAAAGCAATTCCAGTAAAGGCATCACCTGTAAGCTGCATATAGAATCGAATAAGCATAATAAACTCAGAAAAGGCAATGAAAATATGATGAAAAGCGCCTCAAGGAATCTTACCTCACGATAACTGTCAATGACTAATGTTAAAGCTGCATCACTGATGCTGCCCAGCCCAAATCCAAAGAATGCGCCCGCAATACTTGGGTAGATCCAGTGCATCCCCTGATAATATAGAATGTCGTTAGTCAATGTAGTCAAGGGGATTACCAAGTCTCAGGATAAGCTTTCAAACCAGACTCGAAAACGGGGGACTTGTGCAGTGAAACCATACCCTGGAAACGGTAGCGCCGAACATCATTAACCCGCCCGACATGAAAACTGCCGGTATGGGGAGGATATATAAACGCATCTCGGGTTCAAAATATCCTTTATTTTTCCGAGAGAAGTAGATAATGGACCAATCACCCAGTATTCCACCATAAGATACTCCGATAAGGTTACCAATAAAGGGACCCACACTCATAAATCCTATCTGTTCAGGACTAAACGAGTATGGCGGCAATGGAAAGGTAAGAGAGATAACGCTCGACAAAATGGTAAGAAAAGCAACGCCGGATGCATACTGCAAGGCAGTATACGCGACAGCTGGAAAGGCACATAAAATTTGAAAAGGACGGTAGTAGTATGGCCAGATAGTTTCCGGTGTTGCTGTGCTAAGAGCCAGTCGCTTGCGCCATGAGTTCATAGCGATGTCGTGGTTTATTTCATGATGCAAATTACTCGGCTCTGTGATGACATGCGTAGAGTTGGCTTCGGATTGGCATGCTTGTTTTTGATCCTTACTATCGCCTCGAGGGATATACTCAGTTGGGTTTGAATCAACCTCTGATTGGCCTGTGATAGCGGGGACGTATTTGGTTTCCTCATAGAGAAAAACGAAGAGCACGAGGAAAATGGCATTGAATATGCCCAGCGTACGGTAAGACCAACGCCACCCTTGGTTGGTCGCCTGCACGCCAGCTGCTATTGGGCCAAGAAAGGACTAAAAACGTATTAGTATAAGAGCTGCGCTGAGTTGCATCAAGCTGCACAGAAATAGGCTTAATTAAGCCTTGTTGGGTGACATACACCAACCATAACCATGGTCATATACAAACCATTCATTCGACCTCGATGATGTACAAAGAAAATATCCGCAATCTGTTTAACGTTTATTAGGCGTCCAATAAGCAGTCATCGGTTTCACATATGGTTATCTCAACAATAGCTTCGTTGGTTGCACCAGCCAGGCCTTGAAACAGGTTGCAGACGTAAAGCCCCGACAAACTCGTTAGCTTAGCGGTACAGAAGGAAGTGATCAACATAATAATTGTCGATACGATGTAGACAGGACGACGACCGTATTTCTTTGCTAGGGGAACAAAGAAAATACATCCTGTGGCTAGACCAACAAAGTTGACAGACATCGCATTGTTGAGTTGACTGTAGGTGGCATTTAGGTCTATCACCATCTGTTGCCAGAAAATAGTCTGGCAGGAGAGTCTGCAAGAAAAAATGTTAGATGTATACACTGAATTCAATTCCATGATGACAGATAATTCATCTCACGCTGTAAATATAACACCGGTCATGCCAAGAACAATGGTGAAGTTTATGGTCTTTCGAGCAGTGCTCCAGTTCTAAAGCAGTTTATTAGCTTTAAGCGAAACGTCAAGAGGGATATAAGAACACACCAAGGGCTCGTTAGGATCACTGGTTGGAATAGGATCAAGCATTACAATATGCTGGCCGGTGGTATCTAATTCATCATCTGTAAGGCATCTTAGTAACTCCCTATTTCTGATAGTTTGAGTTGCTTTGCTTGATATACCTCGGACCAATAGAAAAGTACCAGGAGGAAGATCATTCTGCTCTGTAGTGGATGAAGACGAAGCCGCAGGAGCCTGATCCATTTTTCAGATTCAATATGTTTAGATGAAAAATAACTTGAGCGATCAAGAATTTCAAAAGGGTGCAAGAAGGGTTTTAAAATGGCTTTGGCTCAGGCAAAACGCAACTTCGAGACGTATCAAGAGAGTTCACACATGATTGAACGATAAGTCTTTTGCGCCACCTCCGCATAACTATCAGTTTCATCACGCTCTGTGATAAGCTAACAGTTGTACGTGGCCATGATGACTAGAAAATGCGGAGAAAAGATAAGTTGTGATTTGCCAGTGGAGAATCCGGGACATCTCATTTTATGGTTGCGGGTCAGCCTTCCTCAAGGGGGTTAGACGGGCATTCTATGTGTGGCTTGGAAGGCCAGGGGTTATACGATGTAGAAAGATAAGGGGCTTTGGATCAGCTCGCTTGACGTTTGCACGGACCTATGCTTCTCCATACCACCTTAATCTCGGATGTGGATACCTCGTCCGAAAATGGCAGCTGGACACACTCGCTTCGCCGATGATGTTAGCGTCGGGAGATCTGCACCATTGTATTGCGTAGTGTTAGTAGTCGCATTAGCTGAGATATGTCTTCGCTGTCTAGTTTATCATGTCCTCATATGGCCATTATGCTTCTTCCGCAGCGCCATCTCACGCGTTTTACAGTTCCCCAAAGTTCTTTATCAGAGTGATCGGTAAAATATGTCCAGATCTATCGCCAAACTAAACTTATTACAAGTTCAAAATGGTATAAACAACCCCAAGTTGGCTGAGTAGTGCATGAACTCGCAGTCAATTTATATTTGAGAGGTATGGAGCTGACCTTTTCTTTTCTTTTTTTCAAAAACTAGACTCTTCAATTGGCCCTATCATTCGGACTGTGAACTATGCATTCTCATCTGATCCATTGATTCAATGGTTGCGTCCAAATGCAGCACCCTGGGCGCAGCAGGATAAGGATGTTTGGAGATGGCAGCAGCGAAGAATACAGTCGATAATGTTGCATGGCATGGTTCTTCAATCGGCAAAGGTTAATGAGATGATAGCGCTTGAACTTCCACGCCAGCAAAGGAAGAAAGCCTCGCCGGTTTATGAGAGAGAAGCTCAAGTCCCAGCTACTGATAGCACCCCAGAGGCAGAATTGGGCCTCAATGATACAGGCGCAGTGGTTTTCTTGCTACCTCCCAAGTGTCAACTAAAATGGTCCCCAGCAAGACTATGGGAGGCATTTAAGATTTACGTACTTGATATTCTGAGTCCAGCACATGACACAGGAGCCAAAGAATTGGTAAGGCTTGAATACACATTCTCCAAGGTACCATGAGACTAATATATTTACACAAAGCGAGTGGGCCGTTTTCTTGAAGTGAATAAGAAATGGTCGGAAATTTTGACGTCTCGGTATTCAAAGGAGAAGCTATGGTATCTAGAAGTCATAGCTGTTCATCCATCTTTACAATCCCGAGGTATAGGGCGGAAAGCAATGACGTGGGTCTTGGAGCATATCAAAGATGAACCAATATACCTTGAGTGCACACGAATAGACAATATTGGGTTCTACGAAGGTTTCGGGTTTGAGGTTGTCGAGAAAGTGGAAATTGAGGACGAAGGGCAGAAGTTGAACTACTGGGTCATGGTTAGACCAAGCAAAGGAAATATATAGAGGAAGCGATGAAATAATTGGTGTTTTTGAAAATGTGGAATAGTGTATCATACCAAAGAGATCGACCCCCAAATGGCTCGAGATGGCTAAAATTTCTTGGTAGACTGAGAAGCAGACTTGAGGATATTTGCGATAGATTCATAGCCGGCCGAGGTAGCCCATTTATGCGGCGTAAAATCCTCATAATCTTCAGACTCTGTGTCTGCTTTATTCTCAAGGAGAATTTCCACCACTTTTCTGTGGCCATACCTTGCAGCTATTGATAGAGCAGTTTGCCCGCTGTGGTCTGTGGCTTCAATAGAGGCGCCGTTTCCAAGGAGTAGTCTCACCATATTTGGGTAAGACTTCCTTGCAGCCCAGAGAAGGGCTGTGCGTCCCCATTGGGCATCTTCATTTTCCAAACAAATGTCATTTTCCCGCAGAATCCTGACAAGGCTTTCATTTCCGTATATTATAGCCCACATCAGAGAAGTTCTGCCCTGAGAATCCTCGATATCCAAAAGAGCTCCGCTTTCAACTAAGGCTCGAAAGATCTCAACGTTATGTGCTTCCGCACTCAGGTGTAAAGGTGTTCGACCTAGATCATCTTGAACGTTCAAATTGGCGTTGTTGTGAATGACCTGGTCATTGGTTCGTGCTGATTCATGACTGCCCACCACAACGCTGTTATGTTTTCAGGATCCTTCGCCTCCAAGCTGGCGCCTTTCTCAATTATGAACTCTAATCTCGAATAGCGTCTGGTCTCCGCAGCCCGCACTATGGCAGTTCGACCAAAGCAATCGGGAGTCTCTCGGGCTGTGCGATGACTGAGAAGAACCTTAATGAGCAAATCATTCTCTGAATTCTCCATTTTACAAATGTATCGGCTCCCGAGGCCGCTATTAATCTCAATTTTGGCACCCAAATCAATCAGCATCCATGTGATCTTCTCTTGGCCTTCCTTTGCGGCCCACCACAGCGGTGTCAATCCTTCCTTGTCCGTAGCGTCGATATCGCCACCTCTTCCAAGAAGTAATCTCACGATCGATTCGTGTCCACTACTTGCAGCCCATGATAACGGCGTGCGCCAGATTCATGTGTCGAGTTGATGTTGGCTCCCTTTGCAAGAAGCAGCTTTACTACTGCTTCATGGCCACCAGAAATGGCCCAGAGCAATGCAGTTCCCCCATTATGATCTGCTAAATCAATCTGAGCTCCCTCAATGAGAAGAAGTTCCACTACCGTAATGTGTCCACCTTCCGCACCCATGATAGTGGGGCCCGTCCATCCCAATTTGCGGAGGGTACTGTATTGCTTTTCGCGAGCAACCGTGTTGGTTTTCCATATCCAGTATATTCTGATGAACGATTTGTAGATCGAAATGCCAGGTCAATCGTGGCACCATGTTTGAGTAGTAGCTTTACTACTTGGTAATGACCCATGGCTGCAGCATAGGAAAGTGCTGAGTGATCATTTTCGTCCAATAAATCAGACTGGGCATGTTTATTAAGAAGCAGTTCTACCACTGCGTCATGCCCAAAAAAGGCAGCTTGCATCAGTGGTGTTAGTAGACTTATAAATAAATCCATAGTCTGCTGCTTTTGCTTCTCTTGGAAATTCAAAAAAAGATATCCGACACCAAATCTCTCATTGTCATGTGTAGTCTGAAGGTGATCGATGATTATAGAAGTGGCTATTGTCTTTCCAACTCCTGGGTTGCCAGGGCAAAAAAGCGTCTTCCCACTGCTGTCAATCCAACTCGTTATTTCTTCCGACTCCAGTAGCCACTATTCAGTTCCGGTTTGTCGCCTTCTGATTAGGTTTCTCTGCTGCATTGAAGGGTTTGCCGTGGATATCCAGTCGAGTATTGCTTGAGTTTCTTGATTGCCAACAAAACTGTTGAAACTCCGTTGAAGACCTGGAAACAGAATAAGTAAACCTTCTGGCAACAATCTCCACATATATTCCCAAACTCCTGCAACTCGTACCTGTAAATTTATCATCAAGCCTTTTCTCGGCCGCCACTCGACTGGGTGGTATGCGGTATAGGAGATCTCTTGCGTAAGCAGCAGCCACTAATGCCGCGTGCCCTTGCCAGTCTTTGTTTTTATGAGTGTCTGCAAAATCACAGATACCACGGATGACGAGGCAAGGAAAATGATTCGTCAAGCCAGCTGCTTCCATCTCGAAACACAGAATCTCCTCTTTCGTCAGTTGATCTCTGATTTCTGCATCCTTCAATGATTTGAAGATGCAATGAGACCATAATGGATTACTGTGTCATCGTCTTTGGATCTTTTCGATTGTAATTTGAGAATAGAAGGGTCATTGCCGCACATATTCCCACAGTTATCAGCACCTTGAGCATGGAGAAAGTCACTGTGATATAAAATATCTGTCTTTTTGTCCGGACGGGCAAACTTCTCCTGTAACCTTGGATTCTTTTGAAGAATGGCATTGACAGATTCATCGAGTTGGTGACCGTGAACAGTGTGCTGTGATCTCAAACCCACGACTGCCGTCCTGAGAACTGTCGAAGGTTGGTTCAAGAACCCAAATCTTTGAAACTCTCGGCATTGGACTCTCTTTCCGAAGTCGAATTGTACAACACCATCCTTACCGTCTCTTGCGGCGCTGACGACAACATCGCCAAGGCGGATACCATGAGTTGCACTCGGTGCACCGCCAGCGATACCAACCATAAGGCCAACTCTAATATTGGTGAAGCTGTGAAGCATATCTCTTGCCACGCTAGCTGCCGATGTTGTGCCATATTCATCGTCTGGAAGAATAGCAATAACAATATTGTGGTTTCCCACCTTGCCCAGCGTGTAGTCGTTGTTATCGCTGGGTGATAAATATTCCGACGCTTTGTGTATTTCGTCGAGAAAAGCCTTTGCGGCGACGTACTCAGTTTCGATGGCACATATCCAGCCAACCTGGTAGTTTTGAGGATCGGACATGTTACTTAGAGGCGGGGCGCAAGTGACTCAAGAGTCAGGATGCGAAGCTGCTACGCTAGCCTGGGTATTTTATGCGGCCAAACTGACCTGACCGGCCACAGCAGCGATTAGCCCAATAGTGATGGTCTATCTGAATCAGACACAATGCATGGTCATATTTGTGATTTTTTTGAAAAGAAGTCGCGGGGGCTGGAAAGCGGCTGTACCTTGAATAAGCCGCTTATGCATGTCTGTAGGGGCCATCACAATGAGGCGGCCAATAAGGGATGGTATGCAGCCCAAAAGGCAACCAGTCATGAAACTAACATCCAGAGCCTCAATATCTCGCAAGCTATTTATATAGAACGAAAGAAAAATAAATTCACTAAGATTATGTAGCATCATTCCTCAACGCCGCCAAAACCAAAGCCAAAAGCTCCTTCCAATAAATGAAACCCAACTAATCACAGTAACCCCATCTCAACCCCCTTAGCTCTCGCTAAATCATCAATATTAAGCAGATTATCATTTTTTTCCCACAGCTCTTCCATTAGTTCTAACAATATTTCATGCTGAATTGACCCTGGTGCACATTTTCGAATGGTCTTTTGCCATTGTGGATTTTGACGCAGAACCGAGACCTCTAACCCAGCAACGACGATCGGAAAAAGTACCGCGTTCTCAATAAATCTATCTTCAGCTGGACGCTCAGCAATTGCAAGACGGAGTGCGTCCAAGTTAGCTAATATTCGAGAAACAAGGACTGTTTCATCTGCTGGACATGCGCTCGGTTGTCTCCATGTCGAGAATTTGCGCATCTCCGACTGATGCTCTTCAGCACGTGCGTATCGCCGAAGTATTAATATCCCAGCTAAACGATGTGCTTCCCATAAATAGCATTGTAAGAAATTTCCTGAGACCCCTGGCCAGTCCCAGAAACTTTGTTCTGTTGTACCAACGCCTATACCTGCGAACATATCAAGTAGAACTCTAGGTAGACCGCTGACGGGCTCCACACCCTCTCGTGGGCTGTTGGGCTGGCAGTAACGACTCCAGATTCCAATGTAGGATGTTTGTCGGCCTATGGAAAAACAGGGGAGATCCATCACGCCCATTACCTCGAGCAAGTGGGTGCGAAATGGCGTTTGTGTAGCTGTGTGATCTTGATCTGCAAGGCCATGGCTTTGGAGGATATTGTGCATACCCTCTAGGTGCACAGTCCAGGGTAGACCGTGCATAAGCTGAATGACAAGCAGAAAAGTCAGAAACTTATTATTAACAAATATGCAGATGAATAATAGAAGCTCAACGGTGACGTACGCCAATGCTACACAGCAGCAGTCCGGCCGTCAACGTCCCATCTGAGAGAGTAGTGCTTTGGGCTAGTTCAGATCGGAACTTTCGGAAGGATGCATCAAAGTACTCGAGAAATTGAGGTGATCGGGTGCTCGATAGAGCCAGTTGAAAAGCGAGACATATTGTATACAAGGCACCAGACTGTTGGCAAAGTTCAGGAAGCCGTGGCTGTAGCATGCTGTCTCGGGCAGTAGTAGAATGAAGCACGTTGATACCGTTGTTCATGACTATTTCTGTTAAGTTCTAAAACCTTACGATGAATGCTGAGAACTTACATTCATTGAACAAAATCTCTTCCTGCTTGACTCGCTCTGATATAAGGGAAATGTTCAAGTCAGGCTCATAAACCATCGTATGGTTTTCTTGCGTAAAATCATCAGGTTCAGAGCGTGGATCGCACCGGTTGGCAATATTTTCCTTCGCATCACTAGAGGCCAAAGTCTCCAATTTCCTCCTTTCCCGGCTCAGATCCCTTTTACGACCCTTAGGCCTTGGTGGCACACTCTCCTTCACGGGCTTCTCCGCACCTGTGAACTGGCCACGCGAAGCAATCCCAGTACCCCACCGCAATCGAACTTCGTACCCCTCGCAATCTATCCCACGCTGAGCACAGTTTTGGCATGTCGGACGTTGATTATCGCACCGTCGCCGACGACTTTTGCATGTCCAACACCCCTGGTACGAGCGCGTCGACATTCCGGATTCAGGAAGTGCATTAGGGACAATAAGAGAGGCAATGCCGATGTGTATAGGGGTCTGGAAATGCGGGGGTAATTGGTTTTGTGGAGCGCCACCTTCAGATAAGGGGTCGGGCTGCCCTTTTTGGGCGATAAGGAGAGTACATGTCCCCAGAAATGATTTACAATATAAATATTCAGCCCAAGGAATATTAGATGGAATATTGGAGCTAAGATCATTTGAAATTTCTCAGACAAATCATATCATGTCTTTCCAGACGCCTGTTGGGACTTGCAAGACCACCGTCCCTGGTCTGGGAACGATGGATGGGTTACTCTATGCCAATGGCGTACAGCAATTTTGTGGCATTCCATATGCACATCTCCCTAAGCGCTGGACGAGATCAATCTTGAACACAGAATGGGCTGGGGATTATATTAATGGAACGAAGATGGGGTATGAACTCTCTTGAATCCACAACGTGAAGGGTATCATGCTTATACTTTTTACAGAAACGATTGTCCTAGCCCCATGACCGACGGCGACGATGTAGATGATTTAGTACCTGTGCCCCCCGCCGCTCATTTCTCAGAGCCCAGATCTGTGGATGAATTATCCGGTTTGGTCATGAATATCGTCATTCCCCACAAGTTCAAAGAAGAAGCCAAGCCTGTTCCAGTCTTTGTTTATGTCCACGGTGGTTCTCTACTATATGGCGGCGCCAATCTTCCTATTTTCGACGCCGTGAATCTAGTATCCCATAGTATAACAATTGGTCTGCCCATAATCTGTGTGAATTTCAATTACCGCGTTGGCATCGGTGGCTTCCTCGCCGGAGATACCATCGCCGCAGAACTGAAAAGAGATGGATACGCGGGAAGCGGAAACTTTGGCTTCACAGACCAACAAGTTGCGTTTGAATGGGTGCAACGCTATATCCAATCGCTAGGAGGCGATCCAAACAGAGTTACAGCTGTTGGTGAGTCTGCTGGTGGTATCTCCATCAGTAATCAACTCGTGGCAGCTAATCCACCAGTCTTCCATCGTGCTGTTTGCATGTCCGGGGTATCTGCAGCAATTCCAGCATGGACGATGAAGCAGCATAATCGTTTCTTCGAAGCTGTATGTGATAATTTTCAAATTGACGCTTCAGAGGCCGATGCTCTGGAACGATTGCGTGCCATCCCACAACAAGAACTTGCCAACGCAACCCCAGCTATTCAAGGAGCTCTCTCAGGAACTGGCAACCCGTGTCTAGATGGTTGGTTCTATAAGTCTGGCGCAGAACCTAGAGACGTCCATACACCACCTGCCTGGCTGGAAGGATACATGTTTGGGGATACCTATCATGAAGGAGTCATTTTTCACCTAAATATTCTCGAGGACAACTATCAATTTATCCATAAGGTTTTGCAAGCTCATATCGGCAATGAAGCCTACGTGGATCAGATCCTAAAGGCATATGGGATCGACGATTGCTCCTCGCAAGATATCTTCTTGAGTTGTCTAGAGCATATGTGCGGCGATATTATTTTCAAAATTCCAAACTACCTACTCGCTCAGAGAAAGGCCGAAATGGCCCGATATGCCTATCATTTTGATCAGCGGTCTCGAATCCAAAATTCCATGTTCGACACGGCATATCATGCTCACGAGCTGCTTTATCTGTTCATGAACTTGGAAAATGAGTTCAATCAAAAGGAAAAGGCGATGGCTCGGGAATTTGCCTCTGCATGGATTCGATTTGCAAATGGGCTGGCGCCATGGATTGAAACTATCGAACAGCGTCAGTGGATGGTATGGGGGCCAGAGAGTAAGACTGGGCTGAAGACTGAAGTTGAGGATCAAGAAGTTCGAGACTATGACCGAATTAAATCCATTTTGCAGTTAGATGAGGGAAGATTGTGGAGGAAATTGCTGGCTGCTGTGGATGCGCTAGTTAATCGACGCTGGATTTTATTTGGGGACGAGGTGATAAGCTTTTAAATGTTTCTCATGAATAGACATACTTAAGACTTGAAGGATAGATGCCCATTATATGTATACATGTACAGACCACGGCTCCAAGCGTGGAAGGTGGTATAGGGTCATGGTTGCTGGTTTCACTTTTGGAGGGATGAATTGATGAGCCTTGGAACGAATTGGTGTATTTATTTCATCCAAGCAAAGAAATGCCGTGCCAAATCAGCGGCTTCTCTATTACCGTATAATCCTTTAACGGAAACTAATGTCCTTCAGCCATATCTGCACAAGAAAAATACAAAGGAGACGAAGAGAGAAGAACATAGATATAGCATCAACCCCGAATAAGAGTTACAGAATACATGTTACATATAAATCAAAGAGGATCAAGGCGGCACCGCTCGTGCCAGCAGACGAATGTTATCCACAAAGCCCTTGACCAGTTCTGGGTACTGGTGTTTAGGGTCCCCGCTCATGGCAAGTTGACCCTGGCGGCGAATTTCGGCGGCGGAGATTTCGACCTCAAGCTCGTGCTCGAAATCATTTTTTGTCGGAGGCTATTGATAAGGTCAGAAGACTGCATATGGCTGCACAGAACTGGGTGATGGGTAGTAGTGGACTTACTTCGGCCCTAGCGACTTGGGTCAAATCGACTTGGTAGGCTAAATGCCTGTAGCTCATGCGGTCTTTGTTTCGTTCTCCACGGCCTCCTTTGGACATGTTGACGACTGGCAGGCCCTGCACGTCACCCTCGTACTCCATTTCTAAATTCACGCTCACCCTCCAGTCGACAGTTGTACGGGGACTAGCCACATCTATATCGGCGATACGACATTTGACAATTTTCGCCAGGACTTCGCCGGTTCTTTGGTCTGTTGTCACCCGAACTTTGGGTTTGTGACGAGGGTTCAGATTTTGACGAATGATCGGGGGCAGATCGGCGGCCGAAACTTCGTAAAACGTGTCGCGCTCTTTTTTATGTGCGTATGAAATTGGGATGCGATCCGGGTTGTTATTCGGCATAGAAGCTTTGACCGCCTCGTTTAGGAAGTTGTTCATCGCGCGATGTTGCTCCTGTTGATGATTAGTTATGATAGGGATTATGTTAATCATTGGAAAGTGGACTTACGACGGTCATGCTGCTTTCAAATGATGTGCGAAAGCGCGGGCTATCACGATTGATGACGGTCTCGGTAAGTACCGGCAGCATGAGTCTTTCTCCCCGATCTATATCCATCACATGGCCTAATTTTGCCTCCACCTCGATGATTGCACCCTGTCCAGTGGCGGCAGAACCTGCTGGGCCCGCAGCCGCGTCATTTCTCATCACCACATGTTGGAACAAGAAATCGCAGAGAACCTTAGTGATCTCCTCCTCTGGAATGATATTGGCGATTGAAGGCTCCCATGGCCCCAAAAGGCCTGCAGTCTGGGGTGTGCTAGGCGCGGGCACAGACGCGGGCATGGTCGTAGGAGGTCCGTTAGTGCCTGGAGCTGGACCCAGTGTCCGAGAAGCAGATTTAGGAGTAACAGCCACGGCTACAGGTTCGCCCATAGTTGATCCTCGACGACTAGCCCACTGGGTTTCAAGCTCCCCCCTAGCATGCTTCGGAATGGACGGTCGCGGATTTAAGATTACAGGGCATTTGCCCTTGGTGCGAACGGTTCTTTGGGCATATATCGGAGGTTCGTTGTAGCGTCGTCGCTTGGGCTTTGGTGGCTGAATCGATACGGACTGGCCTGGTTCATGATCAACCTCCATCTTTAAAGGATGGGACCCACTTCGGGGAGCTGATGGTGAACTGCTCATCGGCGGGTTGGCTGTTGCAATGGATGAAGCGCGTGATTCTGTACCCGGCACAGGATGAGATGGTACCGTAGGACTCTCACTCCACTTGTTGTCAGGTGGGGCAGCCCCCATGGAATCTGAGGTAGCTGCTGGGCTTGTGCGTCGAGGAGCCTTGGGGCTGGCGACCTCGGATAACTCTCGTTGCAGTCCCCTTGGAGAAAAATGAGGCGTGTGTTCTGAAGGTCGAGAGCTGGGAGAGAGCTGACGTTGTCTTGATGGCGATGAAAGTTGTGTGGGGTCTCGTGCTAGGGAGTCCTGCCTAGGCCGGGGACTGGACAGAAGGTTACGCGGAGAATCGTGACCGGAAGATTGTGGGCGCGCCGACGAGGGAGATTGACGCGACACAAAGGGAGGCGGGGGAGCTAGTGGAGTTCCCGGTACTGAACGCTGTGCGGAAGGAGAAAATTGATGCGACGAATGAGGTTGGGCGGTAGAGGGAGGGCTGTCTCGATTGAGCGGGGCCGGGTTAGCCATGATGTTATGAAGGGAGTGAGAGCGTTGCTGGGCGAAATATGATGTCGCTTCGTTCTGCTGGATTCCCGCGCTCATGGGTTGCTGCGGTGTATATGGCGAGGCTAAGGGGCCCGCGACGTGTTGCGGATGCGAATTGTACGCCGACGCACCGTATGGGTCACGCGCCCCGGAACCATATGGCGTGGAGACATTTGTAGGACTCTGGGTCATTTGAGAGGGCACAGCTGTATTTAGGGGTGGAGGTGCCGCGTTGAACTGTTGGTATGGCGATTGGGTAGATCCATAAGACGAAGATCGTTCAGGCGAGGCATGCTGTATATGTTGCAATGGAGGCTGTGGGGGACGCGCCGGATACTCTGGATAGGCAGACTGTGTGCGCTGCTTCTGAGATAACTCAGATGGAGGACTAGAGGACTGGTTGGCCGGCGGCACATTGGATTTGGCGCCGCCGCCGTCGTTATTCATGATGGTGCGCAAATCCATGGCGATAGGCATTCGAAACGGTCGCAACCACGGCCACCGGGCGCAGAAAGGTTTATCGGAAAGCGTATAGAGGCAATTGCGACATTCAGACGACGATACGAGGGGCCGTGAGAGATGGAGGTGGTGGAAGACTCAATGCGTGGCAGAACAAAGAGGGAAGGGAGAGAAGTTCGAAGTTCCGCGCTGCGGATCGCTCGAATCAGGGAGCTTTGGGGATCATCGCCGCTTCGGGGAAGTAGAATTGTCGCAAAAATTAACGGGCTAGCTTATGCTTAGTTTATAGACACATAGTTAGGCTATGTAGCATTAGTATTTTGTCTAAGCAAAATCGATGTTGGCAAGCTTTTGTGTGGTGATTGGAGCTCCTATCCTCCATATAGTAGGTACAAGTAGTATAAGAACGAAGAGCTGAATTAGCGTGGTTACCTGCGAGGCTTCTTATCTACATGAAATGGGATACTAAGTAAATTTTCAAACCGCTCATACATTTGATAGTAAACTTGAGCAATATATTTCTTTCAAACTGCGCCTCTTCATCATAATCCTAGCCTTGACAACACTTTTTTTAAAGGCTGAGAATACCCAGGCAGAAGCTTCGACAAAAGGCCACAGTGGAATCTCAGTTTATCACGTGACCAATGAGTCATCATCATCTTTCGAGAAAATGAGAATTGCTAATACCACCCCTCAAATGGCTAAACCCACCCCTTCTAAGCTCACCGCCGTATTTGTAATACCACGAGGCACAAAGGCATCAATTTTCTGCCGGCAGCATGAATACGGTCCAGAATTAAATTAAATCTCCACGTAAAAAGCTTCCATTTTACCACACATTTAACGACATTTAATATGCAAGCAAGTTATCTCATTCCAAGCTTAACCTAAAGAGGAAACAGGGGCTGATTTTAAAAACACCGGAAAATGCATTTTCAGTCGAATTAACTGGCAAATCTGTTGATCTGCGGACATCCAGGCCTTTTATGCCCCTCCACGCCCCAATTTCCACACGTATCGGGTCTCCTCCGCGATTGCTGAGTTGCTGGCTGCTGTGAGCCTTGTTGGGACCATTGCTCATAAAACTCACGATCTACAGCATCTTCAACGGCACCTAGCTGCTCCCATAAGCTTGGGATCCGCCTGGACCTCGCCTGACCGCCCATTTTAAATTACACCGCCTTGTTAAGGGCTCATATTACAAATACGGCAGAATTTCCCAAAGCGGCTTAGAAGGGGTGGGTTTAGCCATTTGAGGGGTGGTATTAGCAATTCTCGAGAAAATTATTGATGCCATAAATATAAGGCACTAAGGCAGCAAGGCCGATATTCCGAGCTATGCAACAACAAATCAACAAGTTTACTGTTGAACAATCTGAAATTGAGCAAACATCGATTCCAAGTGCGACAAACTGACTATGTAAAACAACGATGTCAGCAATCTGAATTATAATAGTGTTTCAAGATCGCATTCGGTTCAAGTCTATCCGACCCCGAGTTCTCGGGTGGATCCTGCTATCCGAGCCCAACAAACCTATGTATAAAACACGTCTCAAAAAGATCTAAATGTTAGAGATATTTTCAAAACACTAATTCACAACAATATCAAAATGACAAAAATAAAGACCAGAATCGTTACCTCAACTGAAGGTACCCAAATCTGGGCCGAATGAACAGGAGACTTCGCCAAGCCTGCTAGTCTTTCTTCCTGGTTTTGGTTTCTCTTCTATAGCCTTCGAGAAACAATTCAGCGATACAAAGCTACAAGAGAATCTTCATCTGGTATGATATATTAGACCGAAAATCTTATTAACAAAGTGATACTAACAATACCCGTTAGGTCAGATACGATTGTCGAGGTCATGCTCGTAGCGATCATCCAACCCGAGATAATGCTTATACTTCAAACTGCATGGCCGAGGACCTTAAGGCCGCCTGCGAAGCGCTCTAAATTACTCGCCCTGTTTTAGCTGGATGGTACGTTGTACATAGTATCTGATATGATGGATGGATGCAACCTTGCCAATGTCTCTATAAGGTAACTATGCGGTAGGCATATGCGGTTTCACTTTGCTGACTATCACGAGCAGGAGCTACGGTGGAACCATTGGCTCTGACATCTGCGAGCATCTTGAAGCGGAGTATCTTGCTGGAATCATCTATTTAAGTGGTGTGCCCTATATTTCGGCTTTCATGGAACTTGGCACCGGGCTAATGGGACCGACATTCCCACACGCTGTCCAATCCAAATTCTAGTGCTACTGGGCTTTCAGAAGCCATAGTCTTCGTGGTGAAAACATGTGTTTCTGACAAGTATCAGATACCGATTGGGACAGAGTGGTTATGGCGTAGTATATTTCTCTCGCAGGTATGGTTGAGATCATTTCGATGCAAGCGATATCCTTCGTGGTTGAGGCTAATAGAACTTCATTAGAATCCTCGTGTTCGTCCCCTGCGTGTGAGCAAAGAACGGGACTCCACCAACCTTCTTGCTGCTGGGGCCAAGCTTCCTATATGTATTATTCATGGGGTGGATGATAAGCATCTGAGCGTGCACAAGATGGAGGAATTTGTCAGGGCCAAATTTGAGCATGCCGAATTTCATGCTGTCGATGGCGCGGGTCATATGAGCTTTTATGAATGTCCTGAGAAGGTGAATGGGGTGGTTCTCAATTTTATGCTTCATGTCGATGCATACTAGCCAGCATTCAATTGACCAACGTTATATGTTAGTTCTATGGGTTAAGAAAGGATTTCTTTCGATGAGTTACTATGTAGGTTATTTCGAGAAAATTAGTCGACCTTATGATGAAGAGAGCTTATTGTTGGACTCCGCCCGAGTCAGTTCTCTCAAGTTGGTCAATTTCGATATGAACGATGGTTAGTACTAGTATATCATTAAATTCTATCTTTAATAATCACCCCTTTGATATTCAACTTGTTATTAGCAACCTTTGTAGAATGAAAGGGTGGCAGGGAAGATGGCCACAAAGAAAGAAGCTTATGTAGGACGAAAAATAGACGAAAAGTCAGAATATCCATGGAATTTTTGTTTTGCTCCCTATCACCGAAGTCGTCAAGTCTAAACCGCCAAGTAAAATCGAGAGTCACATATAATAGAAAAAAGGGCGAGACATGACAGTGGAGAAGAGGGATGCGCTAGAAAACCAGATTTCCAGTGTATCGTTCATTTATTCATTCACTCGTGCCAAATCAAAGTATATCGCGATGATTCCATCCATCATTCCAGGGCTCCGGTCCACTAATTCAAATCGTAAATCCAATCGGATCGAGTGGTCCCACAGGGCCAGCTGATTTAGGTCTGCGCAGCATACGCAAAATGAAAGGGGTTATGCGCGAGGGGCAGAAGCCAGGAAAAGCCGTTGCCTAGCGTTGATAAATGGAGATAGGGGAAGTTGAAAAGTGGAAGAAATGCAGAGCCTCTGGGACCAAGATCCCAAGGCTGATGGAGATTGGGAGATTAAAACCATCTAATGCAGTCGGATATTGGAGAAGAAAGCAGATCTCGGAGTACTCGAAATGTTAAGGTATAAAAAACAACAAAGAAAACAGCACGTGAACAATAAGAGTTGAGCATAATAGAGGAGGATGGCCCCCAAGGCTAGATTTTCCATAATTTTTATGCTTCATACCTTGTAAATTCGGGTTCGGTTTTATAATGAGACTCCCCAAATACCGCGTCCACCGCAAACGCCGAGCCATTCTCGTGGATTGCCTGAGTGGTTGGATCCGCCTTGTGGCGACCAGCTAATATTGGAGATTTCATAATCGCATTGCCAGGCAGCAGCTGGGCCACGCTCAGTAGTGGTTTGGGAGCCTGGGGTAGTGCCGGGTTGCGAAAGAGGCACGGCATTATGCTGATTAATGAGGTCCCATAGGAGAACCAGACTGTCATCGCCACCGGAAGCCAGATGACCACGTCGGCTTGGAGACCATTCAACACAGTTGAGGGCAGCAGAGTGACCTTTCAATTCGAGCAAGGCTTGACCAGGTTGTCGTACATCAAGAACGCGTACAACACTTGAATCTTGGGAAAATGTGGCTAGGAGATGCGCATCATGGGGAGATGCTGGAAATGATGGTGAGATGATTGTCATAAACGAAGAAAAATAGATCGCAAACTCGTACCTGCAATTCTCAGTAATGGCGGAGGCCATGACCCTGCTTGTGATGGGCCAGATGGACTAGCATTGCCGGGGCTCATCACCGCTATTTGTTTTTAGTATCCAAGTTGGTAAATTTTGGGCGAAAAACTCTTGGAATTATACATACGCTTAACTTCGGTTTTATCAGATGGCTCATAAATAATGGTGCTGTGCTCTAGGCTTCGCAAATCAAACATGCGCACGCTGCCATCGGCTCCACAGCTCACAAAGACATCGACACTGTTGGCACAGAATCTGACATCAAAGACCTCCTTATCGTGGGCGATCAATTGAGTTTTAGCTGTCAACGTGGGAATGTCCCAGATTGTGCAAGTCGTGTCGATACTGGAAGTGATGATCAGACTAGGAGATATGGTATTCCAGTCCAATGAAGTGATTGGAGCAGTATGCTCAGGAGACTTTGAATTAGAAAGCAGTGCCAGTGGTGATAGCTTGGAGGTAGGGGCTTGGGTAGGAGGCCTTGTGATCGTATTTGAACTGGGTACCGGCTGAGAGCTGGGAAGTGACCAGAGACGAAGATGATCACCGGAGGTGGCAAGTAAATCAGTAGACTGCTTTTGAGATGAAGGTGGCTCCCAAAGAATACGTGTAACTGGATAGGAGTGTGTTGCTTCGGCCGTTTTAACATATTCGAGTTTAATCTCCCCTGCTGCCGCATCTGGCGTATCAGGGTCGGGCTGAGCCCAATGCGTATCAACAATTTGGATCTATGGCGACTGTTAGTGTCAACGGGTTTATTCTCATCTTAGGGGATGTGCGAACATAGTTGTGATTGTCTTCTAGGTAGCTGCCCAGGGCCAACTTGCCCCCAAATGAGCTCGAGCTCCCTGAGATTGGCCATTTACACCAATCAACAGCGTAGATAGGCCATGGTGCCACATAATTGCTGTTGGTGGGCACATGGGAATCACCATTGTATGGAAGCGAGCCTGGGCTCATAAGCGAGTCTCCAAGAAGATGGTCACCAGGTAGGCGAACGTCCGCGAGACCCAGCGGCGAATATTTGGACCCTTGCGGGGTTTGTGGTGGATATCCTGCTCCCGGGGAGGTGGGATATTTGGAACCCTCTGGGGCACCGTGTTGTCTGTACATCGATTGGTCGAATCCAGCGGGGCTGGATCGAGAGTGACCGTGAGTGTTAATCATGCTTGAACGATGGTTGGTTTGCTGCGACGCTGGCTGCTGCATGGTGGGGACGACGGTCGGAGCTGTATTGATTGAGACGGCTGGGGGCCGATTCTGACCTCCCGCAGTCAAGGCACCTGGGAGAGTGTTATTGCTATTTCCACTGCTACCCCCGTACTGTAAAGACTGCGAGGACGATTGCACATTGATCGAAGGGACCTGGGTCGCGCCTGCACCTGTGTCTGGAGTCGTGGGGTAGTCATGGGAGGGAGGCTGACGGGACAAGTTAGGATTGATCAGACCCGTAGATGGGATATGCAGTTCTTCTGGCTGGCGAGCAAACACCGCAGACCGTCGAGGGGAATCGAAGGAGGGATTGGACATGGTGTGGAGGACGGGTGTCCAGGGCGTTTAGGGGATGCTGGTTTTGGATGGGCCTTAGCTCCACTCCCCCTTGGAACTAAGAAGCCTAGCAGATGTCCCTAAGATGTCAGTAAGCTCCACAAGCTTCACAAGAAGCTTCCAAAGCGCTATGGTGGAAGCAGTGAGGATGGAATTGTCGCAACATCATGAGGGATTCGACTTGGAGCTGGGGGTGCCCGCGCTGAGTCAGCCACCGGGTTAACACTCCCGCTCTTTCTTTATTTGGTGAAATACAATGGGCTGCTTGTCTCTTGTCTCTTGTTCTTCTTTCATTCAATTGTTTCTTCTTGACGAGGTCTAAATCCATTCTCAAAGGATAGCTGTCTTGTTCCTTACCATCGAATACCGCTGCAGTCATGTCATCTCAACAAAATTCCGTTTCTGCACTTTTATTGTTACCCCCGCCTCAGTCTTTCTCCTTCAGTGGGGTCAAGGAGGCATTCGAGACCTCGGTATCCGATGTCTTGATGAAGTTGTACAAAACCGTGGAAAATTCCAGTCATATTGCCAAACTTGACATTGCCTTGGCAATTTCAAACGTGCTCGCTCCAGAAAACACACCTCGTACCAAAACATTTGCCTCATTACAACATTATCTTAGCAGCATTTATACTTTGATTGGGGCGGTGGGGACTGCTCAAAGCATCGATCTGGACTCGCCTGGTGGCATCGATACTCGTGTGATATTCATTGATCATACCTCTTCCATTACTACAACCAATTCCCAGACCAGCAATGGCTCCAAGATTGGACCCATCTTATCCCTGCAATCACTGGCAACCTCGGCCCGACAATGGGACCATGTGTTCCATCTAAACAACCAAATCGGCCGGGATTTGGGCAATCTTTTTCTTAATAGCACCAGTGGTTCGTCTAAAGATCACACCGCATCAGTCATGCAGATGATCTCCTGCAGCGGAGACTGGCCGGCTCCACAATCCATCTTGATCCCTGAGGACCAGCCAAACCCAGTGCCCCACTACTCAGTTGCGGTGGGAGGGACATTCGATCATCTTCACATTGGTCACAAACTCCTGCTCACGGCTACCGCACTAGCCTTAGAGCCGCTAGACCAAACTAATCAAGATCGGGGGAGGATCCTGACAGTCGGTGTGACTGGTGACGCACTGCTGGTGAACAAAAAATTTGCCGAGTATTTAGAAAGCTGGGAGGATCGATTCCAGAGCACCGCAGCCTTTCTAGCGGCCATTATGGATTTCTCGGGTAATCCATCGCCCCGAGTTGAACGCAGCTCGACATCTGATGGCAAGGGGCAAGTGGCGGCCATACATATTCAACCAGGTCTGATCTATAGGTTCGTGGAGTTTTTCGATGTTTGTGGACCCACGATCACCGATGAAAACATCAGTGCGTTGGTAGTGTCCAAGGAGACGTCAGCTGGAGGCGCTATGGTCAATGACGAACGGGCCAAGAAAGGATGGTCCAAACTTGCTATCTTTGAAGTGGACGTACTTCAGTCGGGAGAAGTCAAGGAAACAGTAGGTGCCAACCAATTTGAGGGCAAAATTAGCAGCACAGACATTCGACGTCGGCGCATGAACCGGGCCAAAGTATGAGAAATTTGGGAAATTTGGAATTGTAGAAATGGGGCCAGAGGATTAGGGATGGGAAATTTTAAACCTGTAGATTTTTTTTTCGGCTTTTCCTTTTTTTTTCTCCCCAATCACTATTACTTTGAGATTTCGGCCAATTTCCCCCCAATGGTGGTGATGGTGGCTTCTCCACCATACGCGAGTCTGTCACTCTGCAGAGATGTGACAAGTGAAGCGGGGCCTGCATTGGCTTGGAGGTGGAGGGGGAGCGAGGGCGTCTCTGACCTCACCAAAAGGCCCCTGTAGCATACAAGATGAAACCACCCAACCACCACCTCACGGAACACGACTCGCTCTCCGCTGCTCCAGTTGTTTCTGCAGGTCTACGCTGTTTCGCAATGGCTGGCCGCAGCCTGGATCAATCATGTGATTGGCGTGGGAGAGCGTCACCAATGAAACCAACAAGATCATGATGCAGAGGCCCGGGGCCTGTCAGCACCCAAGCGCGCTATGCCAGGGTCCTGTTGATCATCCCGGTCGCGCCGGATTGTTAGGGCGAGAACAGTCGCCATGCGTCCATGGTGAGACAGGAATCCGTCGAACGAGTCCATTTTCTACCTTTAGACTTGCTGTGCCTTTTTCTTTTTCTTTTTTAATTACCCATTCGTCTTCCGTTTCCCATCTGCTTATTTTAGCTTCTGGTCTTGTTTCCCCCCCTTCGTTTATAGTGGAACTGGTGCCCCCTCAATCGTGCATCCACAAATGATTATCCCTTGTGCCGGTCTATAAGGCTCGGTACAGAGCTTCTTCTTGAATTTTTTTCTCCTCTTCCATGTCGCTGTCACTCGCACAAGCAGCCGAGAAGTCGGCTGCAAAACACCGATCATGGACCAGCCACGCCGTATTCAGGACCTCGCAGATGAACTGTTGAATGAAATCCTGGCCTGTTTATTAGAGCCGGGATCACGACCTCTGAACGGTAAATTCTATCTCAGCAAAAATCAAAGTAATGGACATGAGGAGTATCGAGATTTTGAATATGGGGAATCGTCGGACTTGGACCGCTTCCGTCTGGTGTGTAAACGTTTCATGCGAATCGGAACACCTCGAAAGTTCTCCCGCTTCAATTTGCGATTTTCAGAAGATGGCTTTCGGCGACTGGCTGAGCTGCTGGCGATGCAGCGAGCCCACTATGTGAAAACTGTGACATACCTCGTGCGACCTTTCTATCAAGGCAGTGGTAACGAATATTCTTACCGCCGTAAGGCTTGTGAAAATGGACAATAATCGGCTAACAACATCGCACAGGTTGGACACCAATATTACAATCGCTCAGTTTTAAAGATCGTGCGCTCGCAGAAGTACACATCCAGCGACTGCGCCAACAGACCAAACTGGTTGAAACAAACTTCGACCTTACCCAACTTTGCCTAGGGATGGCGGCATTTTCAGCTCTTCAAGAAATCAAGCTACTTCGTCTTCAAGACGAAGCCGACGAGAATCTACTGGATTTTATTCGTGACCAATCCATTCGTAATGCTGAGGATATGAACTCCAGCACGGTCTGTTTTGATTGGGGATCAGCATGTTCTCGTGCAGTAACAAATCTTGGCATTGCTCTATTGAATTCCCAATGTACTGCAATCCGATTTATTGGTCCTCAAATCAGCCCCGAAGCGACTTTACAGCTCCTAAGAGCACCATCTACTACTCTTGCCGCAATGGGCACCCGTCTCACAAGTCTTGATATCAATTTCCATTCGAATACCGATCTTACAGCAACCATGTCCGACCTGTCTACTGTTTTTCGTCGCTTCTTCCTCGAAGCCAAATCTCTTGTCGCCATACACATCGGATTTCCAACTAAAGCTCCTCTAGATCTGGACCTTGAATCCATTTTCCATAATGTTCGCTGGAAAACTCTCAGGACCCTTAGCTTACAGGGCTGGCGTCTCCATGCAGATGAGATTATCTCCTTACTCCGGCGCCATCGCAAACAGCTTCGCGACTTCCGGCTCTGCGCCGTTTATCTCCGCCCCTGGGGACTATGGAAGAATGTACTTAACGTCCTTCGCGAGGAAATGGAGAGGCTAGACCGGGTAGATCTCCGCGAAATCGACTATACGGATCACTTTGACGCACTATCTCAAGCAAATGGTATTGAAGTCTTCGACATGCCAATTTCAGCAGCTGTTCCCTCATCGTTATCAGTTGCGGCGGGCACGGATTTTCCAGACCAGTCCATTTTTACGCCAGGGGTTGGATCTGGTTTTGGCTTTTCGCCAGTCATGCCGACGAGGCGATTACCTTTACGTCCTGGATCGCTGGAGAAAATACGCGGCCTTTCTCAAGACGATCTTGGTGACAATGGGGCATTTGTTCCGAGGGAAGAGTTACAACTATGGTCTGCTTGGGTTTTATCTGGAGCACAGCGTGGTGGGCAGCGCAGCAATGGGAACGGAAATGGAAATGGCCATTTCAACGCCTATCATATTTGAATTGAGCCAATCTGCACCGAAAGCATATATACCCAAACTATGAGAATCAGAATCAGATGTGCGATAGGAAGATACGGATATCATGATACGAGGTGGACGAACATTCAGTGATCAGGACCGGAGTTGGAGGCTGTTTCAATTCATTTACGCGTCAATGTATCTATCTCCTTTTTTTCCTTTTTCGTGTTCCTGAGCCTTGTCTTTCTATTATGATTGCATTTGAAGCCTGTCTTGCATGCTAATTTCAATCACCTGAGCGTGGAAGGATGCATTGAATGGATCAATATCAACATTTACTCCTAACAAACTTCCATTCAAGTCCAATCTGGTATCATCATAGCCTGGGCCTATCATACAACTCGAAACATGCTCTCGTTCATGCAAAAGCCAATTTTGGTCAAATAAGGATAAAAGATAAGAAAAGGTCAAGAATAAACAGAGCCTCCTGGTAAGGTAGGTAGAAAAGGGTATCAGTCACCAATCATACATAACAATCCTCCCACCTCCCACCCTCTCTCGCAAAACTCAACGCCCTAACAAAATCATCTCGTTTACACCTCCCCACCTCATCAACATCACACCCACTCAACGGAACAACCCGGTCATTAACCAAAATCCTGACCAAAGGCTGCTCACCACCACAATCCATCATCTCAAAATATGCCCTGGCACCAAACGGCACAGTCCAAGAAGCAGAATATCCATCCGCCCTCTCAAAAGACTGTACGTGATTCTTCGGCAAAGGCGCCGTCCCGTTATACAGTCCCAACGCAAAATAAATAGATATAAGCCCGTTATCATGCGTGAAGTCCGCATAGATAGCCTTGTCAAGAGGGAAAGTAGAGCGTTTCGAATCCAAAGTCCGATTCGTCGTCGTATGGTCTCTAACAGGGGTATGTGTCATTCGTGCAATGAGCTCGTTGACAAATCCCACGCCTTGTGTAGGTCCAAGGGGATTCCCAGCACCGTACCCATAGTACTTTGAGAGAGATTGGTAGTAGCTGTATTCTTTCCACTCTAATGCTGTGAAGAGCGCACAGAACGCAGACTTTGTCGAACCATCCGGTGTATCGGAGACGGTGTTAAACGCGCACAGATCCATCAGATATGTAACATCATCCAATGAGAGAGATGTTCCTGGGAGAAGGGACTGAAGACGAGATTGAATAGCCGGTACAAAGATAGCGGTATAGTTATCTTCAACTTTATCGCCGAGAGAACTTTTCTCGAAAGCAGGACATGTATTGTGATTCAATGTGTTGTTTGAACCTGTGTCTTCGGAGATAACCACATTGATTTTCGGCGAAGATTGAGATAAAGCGTTTTTATCGTGCTTTTTGCTTTTTTGAAATCCTTCAATGAAGAACTGGCCTGATTCAACGACGCGGGAAGATCCAGAGGCTCGAATGAATGGAATGTTGTTTCGGGATAGAGACTCGTAGCGAGAATAGAATTTGATTCCGGAGTTTACCATTTGGATCTCGCCGAAGGTGGTCAGATCGTCGCTTCCAAGTGTGTAGTTGTATGTTTTTAGGAATGAGGCTTTTCCTTTGTAGGCGGTGGCATTTGCTTGGATGTCCTGGATGAGCTGTGCGTATTTCTCGCTCTTGGATGCAGTTGGGTATCTGGCGCCGTGGCGGGATAGAACCTGTACAAATGTGATGTTGCATTGCTGTGGAACTGCGTCCGAGATGCTTGAAATAGAGCTAGAACGAGAAGTAGAGCTCAAATCATTGTCGGCCAGTGAGAAGTAGGGCGAGTACTGGCCCCAGCTGTGAGAGAGATCTGCGAAACATTGATATCCGTCCTGGATACTGTTGCAAGGGCGTGGGGGGTGTGTCACTTGTTTGCGGGACCTATACGACGCAACCGGTGGTTGGTCAGGTTTTCCATTCCTAGACACAGATGCAGGTACAGATTCAAGCATAGATGAGGACTCGTACCCGTTTTTTAGGGTGAGTGCTAGAGCTATAGCACTGATGAGAGCTGTTAGGAGGGCAACGATGCGGAAGGCTTTCGCTTTGGGGGAGATTGATTTGAGAAGTGGTGCATCGGGTCTTTCTCCCAGAAGACATTCTTCTTCCGGGATGCTGTGGATTGGGTTGTTTTTGTACCCCGCCATTTTTTTGGTGAGGTTCGTTTGAAGGAAGGGATGGTGGTGATGTCAGTACTTCTAGTCCCCCATCAATGGAGAAGAAGAGCAGAGAATGAGATGATTCAATGAAGGAGAGAGAATGAAGAATGAGAACGGGAATTTATTCATGTTAAACTCGAAGATAAAAAAGATAATCAAGGCACGCGAGTGCAATTCGGGTACACAAGGGGAGTTTTGATTAGGTCCAGGACTATTCAGGCCAGCTCGTGAGCTGATGCTGTTCGCTGATTGGTGCGTCAGTGGCGGCACGTGGGTGGAAGGAAAGACGGGTATAAGGTGTGTACATGAGTGGTACCTCTTTAAGTTACGTACAGCACATATATAGGTAAAGTACCATCCATGTATATCAGCTCCACCCACGTCAACTTACCCCATACCTCTATCAGGCCTAGTGCACTAAGTAGAGTACGTACCTAGTCGAAGTAGACTATGCTCAACATCACTTGACTGCTTCATTCCTTGTTTCGCTCTATATATCCGCTACAATTAATTAACCTCCTAAATTCCAGAGCAAATAGAGACTCAGCAATGTTATGCACTCACCTGCACCAGACCAGTCTTCCATACTTATCACCACAGACACATATTCACGCTCACCGCCAGTCGCACAATGCTGAGAAATGCTGAATCTCACTCCACATCATCTTCCTCTAACTTACAAGCAATTTCCTAGTAGTTTATCAGATTATTACTAGTAGTAAAAAAAAATAGTGTCATCTGAATAATAATGAGTCACAAATATATTAAAAAGAGACAGAGGTCCATTAGGCTCAAACCGAGACACTCAGTTGATCCCGCGGTAGCTGCCAAGGGCCGATCACAAGAGCCGTTAGCTTTTGGTAGATCAACACCGAAGCAAGGGGGGAAAATACGCCCATTATGAAGCTCGGAGTACATATACCCCTCCCCACGGAATAAACACCCGCGAGTTGGACAATGAATAGTCCAAGGCTATACAGGTCGAACGTGATCAATCAACGTAGGATCGTAAGATCGGTAACGGTCGCAAACACCAAAATGCATCGGGCCCACGCAGGCGTGCCGGATCCGAGTTCAAGCCGATACAATGTGATATATCCATCCGTGAAACTGTGGATCAGTATCAATCCTATCGAGTCTTCTCGGCCCCCGCGGAGATGAACAGAATCGATGGATCCCGACCCCCGGGGCCGCAAAAGGCCTATACTGTAACATTTGAACTCTGCCAAAGTGCCCAGGTGTGGATCATGATCCACCGCATTCAAGGTTAATATAGACCATTGCAGCGCCACCTGCGCGCAAAATGCGGCTAATTGAAGGGGAAATTCATAGATCGAGAGATCATCGCAGTTATCATGCCAAAGACACAATAGACGTTCGGAGCCCTGGAGTTGAAATAAAAAATAAATTAAAAGATTTGTTGATAAGGATCAGGATATTGATTGAGATTGGTTCTATGCTCCACATCACATTGCGCCTGTAAATGTAAATGAATATTCGGAAAAGAAGAATAATAACACAGAAACAGAAAGCCTTCCAATATTTGCGAACCATTCGAAGTATCATCACTGCGGAGCTCCGGGCACCAGGAGATCCAGATCCACTCCTTGAATCAACATAATCAATGATCGACAGATCGGGAGAAAGTGGGTAGCATTTGACAATGGAAGGAAGATAGATAGAAACGACTTTTTATTGGACTCATAGGGGCAGAGCAGTCACCAGCAATGTAGGTAGTAAATGTAAATAGCGATGAGAGGGCAAGGGGGTATTGAGATAGCACAAGACGAAAGAAATAAAGAAAAGGAATAAAAAAGCACAACAATGCATCGGCCACAAATGCAAGTTTTCCACCGAGCCAGATCATCTGGTCAAGGCGATCTGAAAAAGGAAAAATAAAAGAAATAAACCAATTATTGTTATGGCACCCGCTGTAACTCCCACAACATTCACTAGTTGTAACAGTCAAACCAGTGACTGTACCCAGATATGCTTTGAAACAAAGGCAGTAGAAAGATGAACAGAGATAGGAGATAGGAGGACTATGATAGAGGGAGATAGATATGCACGGTGAAAAAAAAAATAGAAAACAGCGTCCTTACTCAATAATTGCTTTCGGGCACCGAGCTATTGTCGAGACCAAGACCCTTGAAACGGAGGTAAAGGTCCTCCAGAAACAGGCAGCGCAGAAGAACCCGCATCACTACCAATAGCCCTCGGCATAGGTTCCTGCGGTACAGCGGCACATGGCACCGGAGTTCCGGGCCAACTAGCCTGCGGCCTAGATGTAGACTGCTCACCAGGCGCAGATCTCACCGCATCCCCACCAGACCAAGTGGGTGTAGGAGCTGTCTCCATTACCGGAGTGGGGAGTAATGGAGCAGGAATAACAGAAGAAGAACGGGGCGACGTTGGCCGAGGAGGTACTTGGCTAAGAGACATTGAGCGGCCGAGGTAATCACGGAAGAAATCACGCTCAGATCTATAGTGATCGCGTTGTTGGAGGAGGGAGCGGATTTCTTCGCTTTGGCGACGAATCTCGTCTTGTTGTGAGGTTAGCCGTTGCTCGAGCTGCATTTCATTGCGCTTGCGGTTGCGGAAACGGCGTGATGCGTCGCTGTTTGCTTTGCGTTTTTCGGCTTGGCTTGTTGAGCCGGATTTTAGATCTAGTACGCAGGGTATTAGACCTGGTAGGGAGGATGTGCTTCCTGGTGTGCTGGGGCCGGCACTTTGTGCTTGGCTTGATGCTGCAGGTGCGGGTGCGGTTGTTTGTTCTTCGATGCTGCGAGGTGGTGCTACTGCAGGTGTCCCACGGGTGAGAGTTTCCATTGTCATGTAAGGTGTTGATGCTGTGGAGTATGAAGCTGGACTTGGTGCAATCGAGACGTTTGCTATGGCTGGCGAAGCACGTCCAAACTGGCTGTATGTTGAATGTGGACTGGTGGGACTTGCTTCTTGGGATGTGGGCTTTGTCAATGGTGCAGGGCCAGCGCTGGTACGTCTGGCGTGAATGCTGGGTGTAGAGTGCAATGGACCTGCCACAGGAGGCAGTGTACCGGGCATTGCGGCAAGAGGACGTAGTGGTTGATTTGGAAGAGGCGAGCTCACTGGCTGGCGTAAGCCTAAAGAAGATTCATGAGGAACTAGAGGAGATTGAGAGACGCTCGATTGCCCGCTCCTTCCTCCACCAACAAATCGCGCCGATGGCGAACCAGGATTCATCAAAGGTCGTCCGGCCGACCTGGGAGATAATGGATGCTGCATGATAGAATTCATAGGGCGAATAGCAGGTGAAGAACCCTTTCGGGCTCGAGGGGATGCTGCTCTTGATGCACTTCGTGAACCAATACCACTATTGATGGCCGCCTCCATTGTTGTTTGAGCAGGCGGATTCAAGATGGAGTGCACGCCTATAGACCTCGAAGAAGACGCTTCAAAAGGAGGCTCCACTGGACCGTATGGGTGCCAGGACTGTGGTCGAGCTCGTAGTGATGGTCGACGAGATTGAAGGTTGCCTACAGGACCATGCTCATTGTCAATCGCACTGCGGTCTTGAATCGCATGGTCGGACAAAGGAGCTGCCCGTAGAGATTCCGACATAGACGGATCTCCTGCAATCACTTGGGAGTTAGGGCATGACCGATTCCCCCCTCTCTCGTAGTCAATGGGGCGCTCACGAGTAGAGTGAGAGAGGGAGGACTTAGGGTAATGATGACCCTCTGGGTAATGCGACAGCTTTGAGGTACGGGGCGGCCCGGGATAAGGCGCAGTCAACACGCTCAGCCCGAGAGTAGCCACGATGAAGGGAGGAAGAAAAAGAGGGATAGAGAGAGCACAAGAGTTTATAGATGAATCGAATAGACAAAACGATAGATGCACACGCAAGATTGAAAAGTGGTGGGATCAATCAATGTACACCTAATGCACGAGAGTGTCGATCAAGATGTAATCGAGGCTGGAAAGTGGATGTTATACGGAGCAAGCCGGTGGCAGATCAATATTTGGAAAGCTTTTCCACGACCTATTGAGGTCAATGCTAGAATGAAGCGACGGGAGTGTATAAGGTCCGTGATCAGATCCAACGACACATGTGGATGTATAGGCAAAAGCGACCCGAGGCCCGTTCAGGGTGTTCGTGATTCAAGGGGAAAAGATAGTAAATTTCAAGAGGCCAAAGCATAGCAAGGGAAAATAAAGAGGGAAAAAACCAGGTGAAGTTGGAATTAATAAGAGACCGTTGAGATCCAGCGGTGAGAGAGGGATCCATTGATCCATCATCTCGGGGGTCTCGATGGTCTAAGACAGAAAAGAAAGTTGTTGTCCGACCCAGAATATCGGGTGTTGGGCAGGATCGCCCTGGAATCTCTACGGGTTTGGGGTTTGGGACTTGGGGATTAAATTATTATTCTTATTGGGATTTTTGAAATGAATTAAATAAATAAAAAATATGGGAATATTCAAATCGGATTTCTGTTATTATCATTATTTTCACGATTATCATTGGGGGACGATGGGGAGAAATTGGCCTGAGAACCTTATAGGTTTAGGACAGTACTTCGTACTCGTGCTGGGGAGATAGGTAAGATCAATGCTCCCAAGAAAACAGAGTAATTTCATTAAAAGAAAAAATTAAAAACCAAAAAACCAAAAAAAAATAAACGAGAAAAAAAGACAAAAAGACAAGTGGAGAGGTACAAATGATTCACCTTAACCTATGATGTCCATCTCGTGCGTAGTGGAGAAATGAGAAAGGGGATTGAGTATAGTATGTGATGGGCCCTGAGAGCCAAACGCTGCCTGAAAAAGTTGATTTCATTCTCCACTAGTAATAGATTTCCTTTTATTTCATTTTTAATTTCTAGAATATTTTGATTTACGATTTATTACTCATGTACTGAATGTACGGAGTACGGTACACTTATTTCCGGCAAGAAAGCACTAACTGCCCGGGGAACCAACCAGCGATCACCGTCATGTCCAGCACGAATCATCGAATCATTGGCCGATGGGACTGGGGAGCTGCAAGTGCGCAAGTGCCGTCACCATGGACTTGGACAAGGGACGGGTGGAGCCTTCTTTTGGGCTAGCAATGGTGGATTTCCACTTTGGGCGCTTGCTACTTTTTTATTATTTCCTATGCTTCTCTCGCTTGTCATGACATACTCACCAATATAGAATAGAATTCTCGCTCTCGCTTCAAACGTGGATCATTTGCCTCTGAACCGGAACAATGGATAATGATTATGCAGCACATACATAGGTAGTTGGAATTCCGTGCAGTTCTGTAAAGCTCCCACCCCCTAAGACCCCTTTTGATTCTCGCTTCATTCGGGCATCAGAGGGGGGGGGGGGGGGGGTGAAGAGGGAAAGAATGATGGAAAGAAAGAAGTGGATCACATCGATCCATGACGCAGAACACATGATGACGGAGAAGCAAATTCCAGTTCCAAATCAGATCTATACTGAGACTGGAATAGTCCGGGGCTATGAGGGAAAGGAGAGAGGGGGGCGATAGTCGCTGTCCCAGCCTGGTCCTGTCATTTTCCGAGAGTTTGGCGCTGGGCGGGCAGACTAACTCGAAGTATACAAGAGAGAACAAAAGACTAACGTAAATCAATAAATGAATAAATCAAGAAAGAAAGAAAAAGTGAAAACGAAATTACAGAAAATCATCGGATCCCACCTTTTTTCTTCCCCCAAGGACTATTTGCGGCAAATGAATTCGCAAGGTGAGACTGGTTCCCTGGATGATTGGAGAATTTCCACTGGCCCTTGGTCCGCTTGGCTCAAGAGAATGGCAAAGTTAAACAAATCCCTCCCCTGATGTTGTGCATGCATCACCAGCCCCGTGTCAATCCCGATGTGAAGGGACCGTTGCCGTTGGCCGTTAAGGGACAAAATGGATACATCCACTTAGCACATCGGGGAGGCGACACTAGCAGAGAATGGTTGCCTTCACCGGTTCTTGGAGAGACCCGCCTGTCCGAAATAGGTGAGGAGACATAAGTGAGGCAATAAGTGGATCTGCCGGAAGTATCTACAAGATTTGACTACGCATCGAGTAGTAGTTTTAGGCTTTAGTGCTTTCGTGACTCCATAGTCGTTCCGTTTTACTGGGAACTCTAGGGCGTGGAGCTAGCTCTACTGGAATTTACGAAGCTTGGAGGAAATTAAAGAGCAATAATATTAAACAATGAAGGCGAGAAACAATACTGTAGAAGTGGAAGGAATAATAAAATTATTTCTTTTACTTAAAATATTAAAAAAGAATAGTTCGAGAATCGGGCGAGCCTGAGGACCGGTTCGGAGGAATCACTCCATTCCATTGTACAGAATGAACATCCTCGCGAGGCTCCTACGTCACTGAGAAAATATCGAGAGCACGAGAATAATTCCCAACCGTGCATACAGACTCCCTTGGCAAATTGAAAATTTTTATTTCTAAACAAACAAATACATAAACGACAAAGAAAAAAAGGTAGGCTGAATCATGATTAAATAATCACTCTAATCAGAACACCAGAATCAAAAACAGAAAACAAAGCCAACAAACATAAAGACCTGGCCTCCAAGCTCCATGCGATATATCCACCAGGGTCCCTGGCGGAAGGGTTTCCGGCTCCCCCCTACAAACTCTCATGGGGGGAATTGAGCTTGCAGGAGCCATAGGCAAGCTTCCCCTTTGTTCCCCGAGATCACAAGTTTTTAGCGCGAAGGCTTCCGCGTGACAAGGTGGAATGAAGATCCAACTAGCGCGGACCAAGTGGAGACAGCAAATCCTTCGGATGAGAAATTGGGGATCACAATAGAAGTGGGCTCAGCTGAAATTTCTCGCTTCTTCTTGCTCACTTGCAGTAGAATAGGACTAAACCAGAACTAAACAGAACTAAGCCCGGACCAAACTTGGACTAGGGGGAACAGAGAAGAAAAAAAATTGGACATAGCTTTTCTTCAAAGGAGCACTCGAGGGGGCGGAGTTTTCATGATCCTCAACCATGGACCCGATCTTGATCCCACAGGTTACGGAGTACGGAGCAGCCTTATTTCGGTGCTATGATCAACATGGGCATAGGTAATATGTCTTTGACAGCTCCGGTATTTTAAGACATTACATTGCCTGATGTGGAAGGAATCGTGGTAATCATTACGAATTACTGCAAATCATTTGGAGAGATAAGATACCCATGTACATAGAATAGGTAGGGAGATTCATAGGGAAACTCATAGTAGCACCAAGACGCGATGGGTCATGCGCATGGGCATGCATAGTCTCCACGCAAGAGCTGTCAAGGAAGCTTTTCTTTGTCTCTAGGCAAGGTTTGAATCATTAGCCGCCATTATGGACACCATAGCGAATCACCATGTGGTAAGGATCAGGGTATGCGGTCTGATAGATCCAGCGCTTATGAATGGTCAATTGACCAAGAATTTCACCACATTTTGACTCCGTATCTGTACCTAATTTTTGGAGAAGTGGCTGGGTGCCGGGCCTGCATGGAGTAATAAAAACAAATTAAAATGATTTCTAGCGTGAACTTGTACTTTCGAAGACGGGGATATAACTCGACTGGACTGGGCGGGTTAGAAAATAGAATAAAAAAATAATGATAAAAAAAATTGGTGGCTTGTAATCTCAAACAACCATTCCCAGCCTGTCGGGTCATTGCACGTAATCCCGCCTAGACCGATTATAGGGGGGAGTCCGAGTTGCCGGATCGATGCGTGTCATGGCCATGCTGTTGAGATGATGCGCGTGGGTCAGGGGGGAGGGGGTGGCTAACCCGACCAAGCCTAAGACCGGGGGGTGTGATAGCTGTACCGTAGCTTTTTTGGCACTGGTAGTGCTGTCCCAGGTATCTGGTACGCGGGTACATGGTACCAGGTTTCGATCATGTGAGCAGGATCGCTAGGTTAATGGATCCTGAATGAACTACGCCCCAAAGTACAGACTACTTTTGCTTGATTTTCCAATAGTGCATGGTCTTGAATTTATCCTTGTCCTTGTCCTTGTTTGTGTCATGGCTATCACTATCTCCCCCTCCCCATCAATCTTGCCCCCAATCCCAATCCACGGTTGGCACATCTACTATAGTATATTGCTCCGTATAATTAGTGACTCCTTCTATCCCAACCTGTCGGCATCGCAACGGTCTAATTTCCAAGACTCTTTCTTTCTTTCCCCTTTTCGGTTCGCGCCTCACTTGCTACCCAGTTCCATGGATTTGCCACATTACGGCATCCATCGTAACACGGAACTGATCTTCTTGCCTTCTTTTAGGCGTGGGTTGAAGGGGGCGATGCCAATATTGCCTTCTTTGTATATACTCCGTCTTGCCTTGAAATATCTCGTGTCCGCTGCAACCGCGACAGGGAAAAGCAAAAATGACAACTAAAAGATTAATAGCACTCGAATCAGATCGAAGATAGTCAAATGCCATCGTGTAATTCGTAGATCCCCTCGCTCGAGTCAAATCAAACGATACGGATCCGTTATCCTTAAATGTACAGTATCCACTCCACCTTCCATTGTTTGGCTGTGATGCAAGTCAAGAAGCCTAATGACCTCTAGCCCGCCTCTAGTCAACACATGGACCCTCGCCATATCCAAAGTCTAGGTAGAGGTACTAGTACTAAGGACACCAGTAACCCCCCTGATGGATGATTAGACCACACCAAACAAACAAAACAAACCCCCCGGCCCATCACTTCAATCCACGTCCGTGCCTGCATTGTAGCCCTGCAGGAGCGACCCGCCCAAGTGGCAGTGCTGATGCAATCACTAAGTATGTTACATAGGAGCCTGGAGGATAACCTGAGAGAGAGATCAACGAAACAAAAGTCTATAAAGTCTACAATTCTTCATAACAGGGATTGGGCACATTTTAAAATAGACCAGCTTAGCTTAGCTTTATGGCCTACATGACCCTACATTACTCCGTACATGTACATAAATCTCAGATCAGCGGTGGACAAAAAATTAAAAGAAAAGTGGCTCCGTTGTTGATTCGACGTGTAACTTTCTTTCCAGACTTTCAGTTGGGCTTCTTCGCCTCTCCCCTTGCGACTTGCAGGCCTGAGCCCATGGGAATGACAGCGAGCCGATCCGTCATTCCAGCCCGTTTGGTGATCGACGTATCCACTCCCCCTCGCTCCTGCTTATGCATATACGTAAAGCACATGTATCTAGAGGTGAATAGCTATTCTGTATACAGGCCGAGAATTAAAATATCAAGGGGTGGAATTTTGCATCAAAATAGACCGGTCTCTGAGTCGGGGACCGGAGATGTGTCGCATCTGAGCCCACGCGGTCGGTCAGGTGGGTCAGAGCGTGCAGGAAGCACACACATGCACCAATACTCCGTATAGGGATAGAGTAGAATGCAGAAAGGGGCACAGCCTCACAATGCCAATGAAACAGGAGGTGAAAGGGGCATTTGAATGCGAAAATTGAAAGAAAGAGGTTTAGTCGATGCTGCATGGTAGATCTCTTTAGCTACATGTGAAGTATAGATCTACAGTGCCTCCAGCTTCGGGGAGAGTCCACCGCCGATCGAGGAGTCATTTCCCAGCACTAAAAAATCCCGAACATACATGGACGTACATACATAATATCCTTTTTTCTTTTTCTTTTTCTTTTTCTTATTTTCCAAAAATTCCTTCCCAAATCTAAGCGTCATGATAATCTTAGTTCGCAAATCGGAACTCATTCTTAGGTTTCCCCCGGACCCCAACATCAACCCGGAACAGTCGGCCCCCATACCGCACCGACTGAGGCAATCGGTCGTCGTCACGGGTATCCTTAGCAGATGTGATGAACAGCTCAGTGCCCACAAAAGTGGGACATGTCGGATTCCGCGTGGGCAGGTCAATCTGCCCGATGAGCTTACCACTGGGCGAGATCCGGATCACCTTCCCGCCACCGTAGATAGCACTCCAGATGCATCCTTCGACGTCCATAGCAAATCCATCTGGTTCAAGCGGCTCGCCGAGATCATAGTGCACGCGCTGATTGTTAATAGCACCTGTGGCAGCGTCGAAATCGAATGCGAAAATCTTGCCTGTCGGCGAGTCTGTGAAATACATCGTATCATCTGCTAAGTTCCAGCCCATACCGTTTGGAATGGTCACTGGTGCCAACACACGGTGCAGAGTTAGGTCCGGGTCTAGTCTGAACAAGACGCCTTCGGGTCCTGGAGCTTTGATCTTGGGATCATTCATGGCCCCCGCCCAGAAGCGGCCGTGGCTGTCGACGGCGCCGTCGTTGAAGCGCATTCTGTGTTGTGGGGATTTCTGGTAAGTCGGTGTAGAGAAACTAGTTGCATGTGCAGTTGGGTACTCATTTTTGGGGGCTGTGTTCTTGTTCTTGTTCTTGTTTTTTTTTTCCCCAGTGTTCGTACACCAAGTGCTATTCAGTTCATCTGAATACTCCACGGAGAAACATTTTTCTTTCTTTCTTTTTTTGAAGGGGAATGATGTTTTTGTGTGGGTGGGTTCTATGATAGCGTCACCACTTACATCTCTGCTTTCCCCGGTCCATCTTCCTCGCCCCATGCTTCACGAATATAGGAGAGCTTTCCGGTGGTCTGGTTCAGCCGGGCAAATCCAAACTTGGCCCCGACTATCAGTTGATCCGCCTCGGCCTCGTCCGCATTGGCAATATTGGCGGTGACACTAACAATGGACAACAGAAACAGAGACTAGTGGTTAGCGGTTTTCGCCATTGTGGGTTTTACGAAGTACACAGTTTTAGACGCATTAAAGCTCTCTCATTCGGGAGACGGTGAAGAAATGAGGCGAGACCCAATAAGTCGCACAAAAAAGCAAAATAATAATATGACATACCCGATAGCCGCGGTCGTATCGATTGTCTTCAGTGATTCTGGGCCTTTAGCCAGATCGAGACGGTAAAGCTTATGTTCCCAGATATCCACAAAGCGAAACTCATTGTTGGCCGCATCGTGGTAAGGGCCCTCGAGCAATGTTCCCGCTATGTCGATATAAGGCTAAGGGGAAATCAGCTTGCCTGGACATTCCACATTTCCACCGGAAAAATATGATTGGTTATTTGGTGCTTGATGGTCGGATCCGACACTTCATCACATCTTGACCGACAGAAAAACATGTATAAAAAAGAAAGGACAGTGACCAATCAGAAAATTCCAAGGTTGGATCCCGGGAAATTGCAGGGGAAATACGAAATAGTATGAAATAATCTGACCTCATTGACTGTCCATTTTTGAATTTCCGACATGTTGATCCAATCTCCACTTGGGAAAAAGAAATAAAAAAATAGTTCAAATGTAAAAAGTAAAGAAAAAAATAGAAAAACAATGAAATGAAATAAGCCCCGGGAAAAGTTGAAAGGATCAAGAAAATTCCAAGCCGAAGAGGGTGACCGCTAGTTTGAGAGAAGAAGAAGAGGGGCGTAAAAAGAGGTGTGGAGAGTCTATGGTCAAGTCACACAGAGTGAATTGACGGCAGAAAGAAAAGCGTTCAAGCCAATCGAACCAGACAGAAACCCCCTAGTACAGAATGGAGTGGAGTGTGAGACAGCGAACCTCTGAGAAAGTCAAAAACTTGCTGGCAGCGCCGATCGCGGAAAGCGTCCGTGAAGCAACGAAGAACGAAGAATACGATGAGGGAGTGAGTGAAAAGAAGCCATAAATTCCATATATGATGGATTATGATCGAGAAATCTATCGACTGTACATAGAGTGAGAAAGAAACATATCGAGGAAGCTGTTCCTACCAGCTTCAAATGCCGGTTTACCCCCATGCACACCCCCGCCCCCACACTTCCGACCAGAGGATTGAGTGGGTGGAGTTCCGGACTGGCATCATCTTCCGGGCATGAACCCGTAGGACGAGATTTGCCGCCTTCTAAGGTTGTGGAGTCCACGTTGCGGGAAGGTGACACTTGAGGTGTGTATCATAGCGGTCTAGAATGAGGTAGGGTCGAATCCCATACTACGGTATGTATGTACAAATCCCTGCAGGGAACGGGGGGGAAATCACATCGGACCTACTATTTCACATGGACGATGTTGGCATCCCTGCATATTCTAACTTCCTCTAGTCAGTTGTACTCCGCGCGTACGGCTAACACGGAATACAACGTAAGAACCTTGGAAATATCCATGTATTTCGTACCATTAATAGTCTATCAAACTAAGAAAGAACCTTGAAAAAGGACTACCTGGCCCCGAAACATGAAAGTATCCATAAGGTATAGCCACTAAACATGTTACAAGCCGCTTTTTCCCCTCCCGAACCAGACTAGGTAACTTCACATGACCGACTCTGCATGCATCTGCGAGAGATTCATGTAAGTGTGTGCTGGTACTGGGCGCTAAGCCACGGCGCTATAACCCAATTTTCTGCCTGATTCCCGATATCCAAAGTATTGGGCATACTTTACCAGGGAATATGACAACATGAAACAGGGCGCAAAAATAAAAGCGGAACGAGAAAAAGAGAAAGAAAGCCAAGGAGAAAAGAAAAAGAAAGAGGAAAAGAAAAAGGAAAAGATAGGAAAAAAAAATCAAGAAACAAGAGATAGAAGGATTTCTGACATACTCCTGGAATCCTGGTACTTTTGTCATCTTATCTGCAAGATAAATCCCATTGAAATATGGCCTGATCCACTCCGGCTATCACATTGGAGAGAGGAAGGAGTCCTGCAGGCAACCCTTGAGGAAACCACATGGATCAAGCCAAGCACGTAATAATCACCAAACATATTACCAGAAACTGAATAAATAAACTCAAAAGAGACTTTTCATAAATAATATCGTAAAGATAATAGCAAACACCCCTGATAAAAACAAAAACAGAATCAAGGCTCCTACCGTACCGAATCCGAATCCACCACCTGGCACTGGCCCTAACACTGGCATTGGCATTGGCATTGGCACCACGCACAACCCACAGACACAAACACATACGTCGCCCCCGAAATCTTGTCAAGCAAACCACCCAATCACAACCTCCTCCCGTAACAACCGACACAAATGTAAAACAGTCCAATGCACCTCATCACTCGCCAGCACGTCGGAGGGTTTCGCCAACACTTGCATGCAGCATCCATCCAATCCAACGAATCTCGATTTTTAATATTATCTCCTTTTTTCTTCTTAGATCATTTCATTGACACTAAATATATTCCTTCCACACGTGCAGCCTAGGTACATGCCAATGTGTGGCTGCTTCCAAGGAACGGAACTTGAAAACAAGTAAACCTGTATCGATTGACATACGCTAGACAATGGTGGAGGAGCCAATAAGCCGGTCCGAGCACGAACTAACCTCAAACTGTATGTATACTGTAAGTATGTAGACTTGTTTTATGTCCTGTGTCTGGGATTATCCATCTGCATGTACATGTCATGACTCATGCAGTGGCTGTCGATGCATGTACATACAGATCCAGATCGTGGGTCCGGGTTAACCCTGCACTGGTAGGGATGCGGAGAGCCTGAATGGGAATCATGGAATGTGATGGGATGAGATGAGATGGATGGATCATTATGTTGGGCATCAATGTTGTTAGTGAGGGCTTGATCAATGCGTTGTTGGTATTTGTCATAAGTTAAGTTCAAGTTGGGACTTGAATTGCATACGATGTATTGAAGATATGCCAGGTGTGCGTATCAGGATCATAATGTGTTATGTGGAAAGCCACTGTAAGGACAAGGGCCTCGGGAGAATTTTGTCCAAACATTCACTAGTATCATGGTGTTCTGAAACGAGTTGTTGGTTTTCGTTCTTCCGAATGAGTAGACACTAAAATTGAGGGATGTAGATTGACTGTGCGTCGGGATGTATATGCACTGACCATCCGTAGCGTAAGGTTAGCTGCCGAGGCAGGATTTTGATATTTGCCCTTATTACCTAGCGCACTGTAAGCTGATATTCTATTGTTCTCCTTATTCATGATTATCATGAGACGCTTCAGTTCAAAATTCGATTGACATGCCTTCCCGAGGTATGGCATTGAGATTCGTTGGGGTACAGGGCTCTGACTTACAAGCTCTCATGTGATGTTATGTGAATGGCTGTTGATGAGATTCGGCCCATTGGTACCTGATGAACATTAGATCCGACCCATGTCTATAGATAGATCCTGTGGGCCTGAGACATGGGGGTGTTATGGTCTCACGTGTGTAGCTGCACCCCAATTTGTCACACCTTTAGTTTTCTGATATATCAAGGTGCCTGTCTTTGCATCCAGCCTTGAAATAATTCATAGCCTGATGGATTCCACTATGTCTTCTGCATATGATGTGATGCGCATAATATCAACATCTCGCCAAGCTATTTGCTCAGATGCTAGAGTCAGCCGCGTTGAAGCTTATGACAGGTAGGAACATACGTAAGAGGCAGAATCAAGCTTCACTATTGCAACAGATAATTGACTGGTCATCAAACATAAAGTATCATGTAGTTACAAAATTTCGGAACCCGCAACATCAATGCCTGTACATGTATTCTTTTACAGTCGGCAACCCATGTTGACGTGCACAGCCTTAGTCTGTGAGTAAGCCTCCATACCAGCCTCGCCAAGCTCACGGCCAATGCCACTCTGCTTGACACCGCCGAAGGGCACACGGAAGTCACTGTCGTTGCTGCTGTTGATCCAGACCATACCAGCCTCGATATCGGAGGCAACGCGGTGCGCACGCTCAATGTCCTTGGTGAAGACAGCAGCACCCAAACCGTAGGTTGTGTCGTTGGCACGGGTGACAGCCTCGTCCTCTGTAACGAAACTGGCGATAACGACGAAGGGACCGAAGACCTCCTCGCGGTAAATACGCATGTTATCCTTGACATTGGTGAAAATGGTTGGGGCAATGAAGAAGCCACGTCCGTCACCGACATTCTTGTAAGGCTCGCCACCGGCAGCCAGGGTAGCGCCCTCGGCCTTACCCGCCTCAATATACGACAACACACGGTCGTACTGGGCCTTAGTGACCTGGGGTCCCTGGAAGGTGTCATCGGCGAAGGGGTCACCGACCTTGCTGGTGGAGGCCACAACTTCCTTGAAAAGAGAAACAAATTTGTCGTATACCGAGTCGTGAACAAGAATACGAGAGGTGGAAGTGCAGACCTGGCCTTGGTTGTACATAATACCGACGTGTGCCCACTTAGCAGCTTGCTCGAGGTCAGCATCCTCGAACACAACCAGCGGAGACTTGCCACCAGTCTCAAGGGTGATATTCTTCAATGTGCCAGCAGCCATCTTCATGATCTCACGGCCAGTGATGGTCGAGCCGGTGAAAGCGACCTTATCAACGTCGGTGTGCTTGACCAGCGCAGCACCGGCCACACGACCATGTCCGTTAATAATGTTAATAACACCAGGGGGGAAACCAGCCTCCTTAATCAAACTAGCAAGATACAGAATGCTAAGAGGGGTCTGCTCAGCAGCCTTCATAACAACGGTGTTACCGCATGCAAGGGCAGGGCCAAGCTTCCATGCAGCCATAGCCAGGGGGAAGTTCCAGGGAATAATCTGACCAACGACACCAATTGGCTGGCGGAGTGTGTAGGCAAACTTTTGATGGGTGGTGCCAATGGTCTGGCCGGTCACTTTGTCGGCCCAGCCGCCATAGTAACGAAGGCAAGAGGTGACCTCGCCGAGGTCATCATTCAAAGAAACAGAGTAAGGCTTGCCTTTAAATTTCCAGATGGTCAGCTCCGCTTCATTCCGCGATGTTCGGAATATATAATTTACATACCGTTGTCCCATGTCTCAATCGTGGCCAAAGTCTCCTTGTGTTGCTCGATCAAGTCGGCCAGTTTCAGCATCAGGGCACCACGATCAGTAGCAGACAGCTGCTTCCATGAGGGGTCCTTCAGAGCCTTACGGGCAGCCTTGACTGCGATATCAACATCCTCCTCACCGGCGGCATACACGGAAGTAATCTCTGACTCGTTTCTGCGATTCTCGGTTAGACTCGGAGCTATCTCAACGACCTAGAGGACTTGGAAAGAGCACAAAGGCTTACGAGGGGTTGATGCTAGAGATCTGCTCGCCGGATTTGGACGCAACAAATTCGTTGTTAATGAAGAGGCCGATAGGCTGGGCGTAAGAACGCCCGTTCGGGGCAGTCAATTGCACCGAGAGGTTAGACATGGCGACGGAATAGCAGCGACGATGGATACTGAAGCGAAGCGCTGGTACTGAGAAACACTGCAAGGATCGAAGAGCAAAGGTTGAACCAAACATTTGGTGGAGGGAAAAGGTTAAGGTCTTAAAAGCAAGCCCACACACCATGGGTAGGTCCCCGCTCCGATAACGATAACAGCGTCTCCACTTATTCGGGTGCACTTACTCTTCATGGGCAACCAGCAGAGCTCTGTCCCAGATTAAACCTGATTACCAACTCTGGTTGGTTAATCTCGCCGCTGGAGCTTAAATCCCCATCTGAACCTCCAATCCTGTGGTGTTAAGGGCCCGAGGTCCATGGGCTCTTCGCCCTGAGGGGGATTATCAATCATCCAGCGGGGTCGTCTCCGCATGCATATGCACTGAACAGGAAACTCATAACGGTTGGTATGCATTTCCACTGTGCTTTAACTCCCGAGAGATCGACGTTTAATTGCGAGCAACAGATGTCGCAAAGGGAAATAAATTGCGGCGTGCTTCCTGTTCTACACTGGCCCAAAATAAAATATAATAATTGTGATAGAAAATAACCATGAATGTCTTAAAATCCCTGTTGTCTGCCTGGCAACGCCCTTAAACGCAATATTTCCGATCAGGTGTGGAAAAACGAAAGATCGGCTGATTCACATCCCTAACTATTGAAGTTACTGTGGGATTTCGGTGTCCTCCTCATTCTCCGCGTCCATATCCTCGTCTTCTTCAACCTTAGACTCCGTCTTTGTGGATTCCTCTGAATTATCACCTGCTAACTGTAGGATGTAATGCCACTGTGCGGAGGTAACCGAGGAGATACTAAGCCGGGCTTGCTTGAGGGTCTGTAGGTCCTCCAGTGGCATGCCAGCTTCGGAATGGGCCTTCAAGTCATGGAGTGTGACTTGATTCTTGAGTTTGCGGCGGAATTCAACATGTACAACAACCCACTTGGGGTTCTCACGGGACGCCTTGGGGTCATGGTAAGGATGGTTGGGGTCGAATGCGGACTCTGCAGTGTGTGAAATCAGTAAGATATCGAGACTACGTTGAGAATGTCTGAAAGGTTCCACAAACCATCAGTTGAGTGCTCCTGCACAATCTCCATAACTCCGACAACTCCAGGTGTCTTGCAGTTGGAGTGATAGAAGAAGGCATAATCTCCTTTCTTCATTTCGCACATAAGATTCCTCGCTATTCACTGTAAGCTGGGCCATTCTTGTGCCATTCATGATGTTATCTCAAGCAAGTCTTACCAACATGATTACGGACTCCTGATAATTTTGTCAGACGAACTCATCAATAATAGCTGGAGAGCTCTTACCATCCCAAGCCTCAGGCTTTTCTGCACTAGCCAAGTCGTCAATGGAGAACTTGACATCCACACCCTTCTCAAGACGCGATTCAGGCTCAGCCTTCATCAGCCAGTAAGAACGACCGGAGTCATCATTAGGCGGGATGTAAGAAGAGACCGCGGCCTCCTTTTTGGTATCTGCGCCGTTGGCAGGCAAGCTTTTGCGAGGTCTTCCTCGACCATCCTTCTTCTTAGGGCCTGTCGGTGTTACTTTGGGGGTCGCAGTGCCTATAATGTCAGAGCAAAAAAACATTAGTCCTCTATAATATCTCTGACTTCTCTCACTCATTTCATGGCGCAGATTCATACCTGGCTCCTTACGAGGACGTCCACGCCCCTTCTTAGGAGTATTATCAGCTGTTGCTGCCTTCTTGGCGGCAGCAGCAGTTTCAGCGGCAGATAGAATCTTGCGTGGACGTCCACGTCCGCGCTTAGGCCCATCAGTAGAAGGCTTGGTGAGGGTACCCTCAGGATTCTTGCGAGGACGACCGCGCTTTCTCTTGTCGCCCGCCTTGGGGGTAGCCTGTCAGAAAACCAGATCAGCAAATACGCGTGGACACGAAGTGGATCATGCACCAGAGATGGATCAGATCAACGATTTTGATCTTGTTTACCTCTGAAACTACTTCACCCGATGCATTGGATAAAGAGTTGCGAACACGCTTTGAAGGAGTCGCGGCACCCGAATCAGCCATCGTCGACGCACGAGCTGACTTTCGTTTGAGTGGCATTTAATTGAGCACGTTAGGGGTGCTCTGGGAGGTCAAGGGGCAAGGATATGGGGGGCTGGTGATTTTATTTTCCTTTTTTCTTGCTTTTCGCTGTGAAGGATAAAACAAGACGAAATCAATCGCAGGTCGCTCAGGAAATTTTGCAATAATTCCCATTGGTCAGGAAAAATTGACCAGAATACAACAGAGAGAGGCTTCTGTTTGACTCGAGCTGGACGCGACGATGGGTCCAATGGGGACACACGTGACTCGGTGATACGCGCCTAATCGGCACCCAGATCAGGGATCTTCAAGCATCGGTGGATCTTTCGCCAGTCAATATTCACTAGTAGATTTATTCAATAATCGAGTTTCTTTGATATAAGAACTGCAGTCAAGGGGAGGAGACTGGATTTCCGATTAACTGTCAAAGTTCTACCTGGTCGTTGGTTTTATGAGAGACCAAGAGAGAGACCTCTTCAAGTTGTATACGAGTAATACAGCCCTTGTCAACTGCCAGTGGTTACATACTGTATTCGTTACTCATGAGATAGAAGATTTCCAAGCCGATCCTCATCTTAAGTAGGTACAAGTGAGCAGGTGGAGCCTGTTTGCTTTTTCAACTGCCGGGGGCATTTAGAGATGTGAATATACATCCATGTATACTTGTCTTTGATTTTTATACTTTTTTATACTATGGGCGCTTTGTTTACGTGAGATTCTACCGTGAAAATTGATCCTAGAAGCACGCGAACAATGGAACAATCTGTTGAACTAAATGAAAATAAATATACAAATGTATCCCAGGAATTTATTTGCACACTCTGATTTGAACAAGAGCAAGCATGATTTTTAGCCTCAGAGTAATTTGTATATTTCAATCCCAAGGAGATTGACTGGATGGAGAACGGGATTGTTCAAGTTGACACCTCTCTCCACACTGGAAGGGCCGTGCCAGAGCCTTCCGACTGCCGGGTAGGCCAAGTAAAGAATCGGCCGGAGATAAGATCAAGAGCTACCGGGTATTTAGGACACATCAAGGTTACTATTTAACAGGAACGAGCGGGAGTTAATTCTCCTGGTTCGACTCTTTGATTTTTACTCATTATCAAATCTGCCAGATCCGGGGAATATTTCTCCACATCGGGGAAATTTGTTCGTTTAAGTAGAATTTGGTAAGGAACATCAGAACAATGAATTGTTATTAAGTAACAGATGGTCTGAGATAGTAATATTATTCTCGCATGAACATGTTCAGCGTCATTTGAGCTTAGATGGTGCAACAGAGCTTAATGGTTGAAGAACATGGTACCTACGTATACATAGAAGCCCGTCGAAGTATGCCCCGCTTAGTGGGTCGCATCCCACCTCCCGAGGTCGGCATTATTCAAGTTGTTCTGCGGAAGGCCAGAATGTCATACTGTACAGTTAACATCCATGGATGAGGGGTTATTGCCGTAGAAATGACTTCCAAGGTTGTCTCCAAGGTTCTACAATGGTGGTCATTCGATCCCTTTCACTGACCCTGTTCTCTTGTCTACTCCATTTTAGCCTCTTTCTTGAATGTGTCTTCTAACAAGAAACTCGTAGGTTCATAGCTCAGTATTTGTGGTATATCGGTTTTGGGTGCGCTATCACTACAAAGCAAGCCGATGTAGATAAAGTGATTAGTACGATGTCTACTCAATTAGCATATAGCTTGCATATACATAGTCCTCTGGTGGAATATGGGATATCATGGGTCAGCTAAGGTTAAGGATGAGTTGATTAGTGGTGACAAAGAGGACATCCGAAATTGCGCCATCCGGTCTAGTCTCCATTGGCTCCTCAGCACCGCCATGATCGCCTTGTTCCTCGATACGAACGAAATTTGGCGAGCATGTAGAATGAGGGGCCACGATATGCATGAGATGTGCCTCAAGAATTCATGTTCTAGCTTGAATGAAAGTGTAGTTGTAGATATATAGGAGAGTAGGACTGAATAAAGTACAAAACGTAGACAAGAAACCCCCCTCATGTAAACACCCCTCATGCCCCTCCGATTAACCATGAACCATGAATTATGGCATCAGGCACCCCCAAGAACCCCACCATCTCCTCTCAACCAATTACATCTATTACGCCCTGGGCGGTCAGTAATTGCGTGATGGGCAGCCGTGCTGGATAGCCAGATGAGGTAAGTCGATCTCTATGAGAACATATGGTCCACTAACAAAGTTGGAGGGGCAGCTCCCGTCGTATTTGAACCCTGCCTTCTCCCCCCTCCGGAACTTTCTTCTGATTCAAATTCTCCATCCTCAAAATCTTTTCAGTTATCATCCCTTCTTGATAATTATTCATCACAATGGCTACTGAACAGCGTGCTGCTCCGTATGTATACTTCCCTTCCCCCAATGTCTATAGATCTTACTGCGAGACAATTGCAAACAGATCAAGCTTCCCATGGATACAATTGCTAACATTGATCCCTATATAGCCTCCGTCTGGGCTCCACTGCCCCTGACTTCGACTCCGAGACCAGCACTGGTCCCATCAACTTCCACAACTTCCTGGGCGGAAAGTGGACTATCCTATTCTCCCACCCCGATGACTTCACTCCCATCTGTACCACTGAGCTCGGTGCCTTCGCCAAGCTCGAGCCTGAGTTCACTGCCCGCGGTGTCCAGCTCATTGGTCTGAGTGCCAACGGTGTCGAGTCACACCACCGCTGGGTCAAGGACATTGATGAGATCTCCGGCTCCAACCTGAAGTTCCCCATCATCTCCGACCCCGAGCGTAAGGTCGCCTACCTCTACGACATGGTCGACTTCCAGGACACCACCAACGTCGACTCTAAGGGTCTGGCTCTGACCATCCGTTCCGTTTTCATCATCGACCCTGCCAAGAAGATCCGTCTGATCCTGACATACCCTGCCTCCACTGGCCGTAACACCGCCGAGGTCCTCCGTGTCGTTGATGCTCTCCAGCTCACTGACAACAAGGGTGTTACCACCCCCATCAACTGGTTGCCTGGTGACGACGTTGTCATTCCTCCCCCCGTCTCTACTGAGGATGCCAAGGCTAAGTTTGGTGAGATCCGTGAGGTCAAGCCGTAAGTAACCCTGCTGCATATGTACTGTGACACCTATAAAGACTTGATACTAACTGTGCATCAATAGTTACCTTCGCTTCACCAAGTACCCCGGTAACTAGATGGGAGGCTTTACGATATACTGCATGAATAAAAAATATGGGCGATCTGGTCGGAATAGCCTAATTTAATACCAATATGAAATGACTTATCCTGCCAATTCTCAGGGTTTTCGGTTTCCGTAAATACTTCGGCCTTGTGTCACCAAAACTGTAGATATTCTATTGAGGTTCGAGTGGCCCTAACCCGATATGACTGGACTATAACAGAGTTTTCGATCCGATACTAACCATGTACGACCATATATAGGATAAGTTTCTTCTACTTAGATTCCAAACTTTTATGGACCCATATCTAGGGAGAATGTGGCGTCTGCAAAAAAGTATAGAATATACTGATATGAGTAACTTTGGAGCCAATGATAACTTACGTACATAAATCACAGAATAATAAATTTGAACATATACTCAACATAAACCTTCTTTCCAATTTCTTTGCTTTCTCTGATTTCCAATCTGCGCCCGGCCCCTTTACACCTGTACTGTAGATAGTAGCGCGGTCGTATCCGCCCCAAACCCACACGGGAAAAGCGTTGAGACCGCCTTTTTTTGTGCCGATCCAACGTCCACGACCTGACACTTCACCCTCTCCGCTTTATAATTATTCTACAGACAACACTCGACAAATTCCCCGGTGCTTGAATCCTGGCTGCCCCCGCGCCATAAACCCGGCTCCTCTAAACCGGCGGGGACAACCAACCCCTGGTCCCAGTCCACACCCCACAAAGCCACAGAATCGAGCCGCATCAGCACCTGCGATCAGCATTCAGCAGGAAATTCCGATCGTTACACATCTCGAATTACTCCGATATCCGTCTTATATACGCCGTCTGGCATTGATTGGGATATCTGACGCAAGATATAAAATATAGCGGAAAGAATACACGTCCTTCATATTTTGCATCGTACCTCCGTGCCTCCCAGGCATTCCGGTCAATTTGATTCACAATGGTGTCCAGGAGCCAGTCGAGTCTGGGCTTCCTGGATGCGGGTCAAGACCCCTCTGCTGTGACGGGGGGTGTCTCTCCATCTTTTAATCAACAACCTTCATCTGGACCTATAAACCTGTCTGGCTTGGTATGCAATGTGCGGCGAACCACTGGCAAGGAGCCTCACCCCCTGGTGGGGGCTACCACAACAATTTTGGGGGATAAATTATACGTTTTTGGAGGCCGGATCCTCTCACGCAGTCGTCCCAAGTTGACTTCGGATCTTTATGAATTAGACTTGATCCGGAGACACTGGACTAAAATTGAGGCGACAGGGGATGTCCCTCCGCCTCGTTATTTCCACAGTGTATGTGCGCTCGGAGATAATAAATTGGTAGCATATGGCGGTATGTCTCCCGCTCCGGCTACGCCCAAGGACCCTTCCAATACCAGTGCATCTGGCTCGGAAGGCCAAGCTGAAGTAGTGGTGATGTCGGATATTCACATCTTCGACGTCCTATCACGAGTGTGGACACGGGTAGCCGCACACGAATCCCCGCAAGGACGATACGCACATTGCGCTACCATTCTTCCTTCTAGTGCCTGTTTTACATCTGCTAGTGCCCCGCTCTCAGCTATTCACCACAACCCTGAATCTGCCACACCTCACCAAGGCAGTATTGGCGTTGATATTAATGGGTTCGGTGGTGCTGAGATGGTGGTCGTTGGCGGCCAGGACAGCTCGAATCATTACATTGAGCAGATTAGCGTCTTCAATCTCCGCAGTCTCAAATGGACCAACACTAGCCCTCTCGGACGCAGCTGCGGGGCGTATCGTAGTGTCGTCACACCCCTGGTAGGTATGGATGTCTCCGAGATTGGGTCTGCTTCACCCGACCGGGAGACATATGAGCCTATTGATGAATCCGAGTCTCCGGGGTGTCCAATGTTGATTTATTCTAACTACAACTTCCTGGATGTCAAACTGGAATTGCAGGTGCGCCTGCCGGACGGGCGCCTTGTCGAGCGACCGATGCAGAGTCAATCATCTCCGCCTGGCCTGCGATTCCCCAATGGTGGAATAATAAATGGTCACTTTGTCGTGAGTGGCACATATTTGACCTCTTCAAAGCAAGAATATGCTCTTTGGGCTCTTGATCTGAAGACCCTGACTTGGGGCCGCATTGACGCTGGCGGATCAGTGTTTGGACAAGGCAGCTGGAACCGCGGCATCCTCTGGCCACGACGCAGCGCATTTGTGATTCTTGGACATCGCAAACGTAGCCTGGTCGATGACTACAACCACAGGCGAATCAACTTCTCGCATATTTGCTTGGTTGAACTGGAAGCTTTCGGACTGTACAACAACCCCTCTCGAACCGCTTCGACCTCGGGATATAAGTCATACAGCTCACCTTCTGTCCCTGCATCCTTGCAACAAAAATTGTCGCAACTCACTACCAGTGGACGACCATTGTCTGCTGCATCAGACGAACTAGGGAAGTTAGCCCTCTCATTGAACGAAATGGCCGATATGGAGCTGCAAGCTGTTGGTGGCGAGCGCATTCCTGTGAATTCCCGCCTTCTTGCCCGCAGATGGGGTCCCTACTTCATCCAGCTATTACGTGAATCTTCCGAGGGAGGAATCGCCGATGGCGGCACTCTGCGCCCTGCCCAAATTCACCCAAGTCGAAACTCCAGCATCACCATTACACCTTCCGTTGGTCATAATAGCATGTATTCCACCGCAACGACCCTGGTCAATCCATCTGCCCCCCCCAAAGCCCTCCTTGAGAACCTGGAAGCCCCCTCTGCTCATGGCCTCGCGCCAACCGCCCGACCCCGCGTGCTCTACCTACCACATACCATCCTTACACTCGAGGTTCTCGTTCAATACCTGTATACGTCTGCCCTTCCCCCTCCAGGCTCTTCTCTATGCACACCACAGATTCTCTGCTCCCTCCTCCAACTTGCCCGACCCTACCAAGTAGATGGACTACTGGAAGCTACCGTGGAACGACTACACCAAGTTCTCGATGGCCGCAACGCCGCGGCAGTGTTCAATGCAGCAGCCATGGCAGCAGGAGGTGGCCGAGGCACCGGCTTTACCGGTGGACTAGGCGGTACTCTAGAAGCCCTTAATGGCTCAAACAATGGCAATGGCTCCATGCACGATGTCTCGGAGGGTACAAACTCGCACCAAAGTGCCTTGATAGCCTCTGACTCTTCCGATACCGAGCATGGCGCAATGCCTCCCTCCGCTGCCAGCAGCACCGGCGATCTCACCAACTACGCACGTGGTATTCCATCCCTTCGCATCGACACCAATATATCTCAACGTGGCCGTCAACATCGCAGCGCCCACCGTGAACGTGAAGACTCCATTAGCACCGCAAGCACCGCCACCTCCGCCTCCAGCGCTAGCTTCAGCCAGTCAGACTCTGAGTTTGTTAGCGATAGCGAAAGCCGCTCACAGTCGCGTACCCATCACCGCCGCAACACAGACGCTAGTCGCCCAGACCGCGAGATCTGGACCGGTGACTTGTCCAGCGTGATTGGACTCCAGAAACGTGGCTTGCGCGGCCTAATGGAGGGTCGCCGTATGCGTGAACGGAGCGCAAAGCCTCCCAGCACAAGCAGCGGCTCAACATCTGTGCCTCCTCAATCTGCTGGCTCAGGGGAACATCAGTTCTCTATGCAGGGCGCGGCTAGCTGATAAAACTGCCCTCCTTCCCTTTTTTCTCTACCCCCGTCATGAATACTTTATCCTCAAGCAAACCAGATGATTGGCCAGCTCTTTCCAAGACAAAATTCCGTGCACATTTATGTTGTCTTCAAGTTTCAAATATTCCCCTCCCAGCTTTCTATTTGGTTGTAAACATTTCTTTCTTCGTCACCCCAGCAGGCTGGTGATACTATGGCAAGAACCACTTACTTCAGAAAATATACTTGGTACTTTTCCCCAATCTCATTTCCCCGATTCTCTATACCTGCTTTTTTGCGCCAAAAATCATCTCAAAAAGAAAGAAAACGGTGGTTTGGCTTGGTCTTATGGTTGGTTTGATTTCAAACATTCTCGTGTTCTGCCCTTATGTACCGGTCAAATTCTCCACTGGCATCTTATGAGCACTGCATATGTGGATATAGTTGATCAGCATTGATGAAGCCTATTGGAACTGATACCATGTCAACTTCATGTTTATCTATTAGCGCGAACATACGGGGTTTAGGTCTGGAAAACAGATGCAATGAATGCAATGCAGTTATGAATCCTTGATACAATTTTTGACCCTTAGTCCACCAACGCTAATGTACAAGATGTAATCGATCTAATAAATCTCACGAGCCCATAATCTTTAAGCGAAAACAGAGCAGTAGGTAGCCCTACTCGTCCTTTTTCTCAATTTGGGCAAACTTCTTCTGTTCCCTACCCGCGTAGACTGATTCAAGGAAATTAGTAAATGACAAGATAATAGTGACATTAATTTGCAGACTAGCAAGATTGAGATAAAGGACTTACTTCTCTCATAGAGAATGTACGAAGTATACATCACGATTGGCAATGCGACAATAGCAGAAGTCCACCTAAAATAAATCAGTAAGAGATCTTAGGTGATGAAGTCCACAACAGCGAAGCGAGCCATAATATGAGCAAGAATGGGGGTATAAGATAAGCGCAAGATAGGCACATAAGAGAAGAAAGTAAAGTTTGAAGGAAAGGTGGAAAGATAGGATGGGAAGATACACACCGCCGTGCTGCAAGCTTATACTCTTTCGTTGACCGGATATCCGGGTTAGGTTTTGAAGACGTCTGTGCAGGGCGTTGTGGGCGGGGAGCATTGGGTTGGCCCGGTCGGAACTGCTCGGATGGATATGTTGGCATGTTGGGTATTGTGATGGACCGACTGAGTGGCGGTTAGGAAATGGTATGGATGTTCAAGTTTGGGAGGGGAGAAATCAAGGAGTAAAGTCTGGTGCCTTAGTGCCTGAGGCGTAAATCATAATATCGTTGGAGAGGGTGAAGTTCGCACTGCAGCTACGGATAAGGCAGCCTATGGCTACATTTTAATGGCTACCGGAACAGAGAATTATAAGTGATGAGAGGTCAGAGATCAGAGATGAAAAGTTCGATGCTTTGGATTCGTGGAATGCAATTTTGTACATATTAAGCCATTTGGGCGTATTGATGAGTGACGCTTCAGTTTTGAGGCGGGTGGTTGAGACCAGCATGCAAGGGAACAACCAAGTTTTCGTAAGAATTTGAACTTGTAGCAATTCAAAGCCAAGAGAAATGAATGATAGAGAAAAAGAAGTATTAACACCGCTATGCATAAGACCCTTGGATGATAGAATGCAGAAGGGTCAACGCTGAAAAAATGCCCACGTAACGCCGTTTCTTCATACAAATCAAGTCGAACTAAAGATGTCGACCACAACAACTCATCAAGCCAAGGTACTAGAACGTTTACCAGTATTGAACAACATTTCAGCAACGTTTCTAACAGAAGCGGGGTCATGTGGCCAGATCAGATCTTGATACAACACAATAGAGCTGAAGCCAAAGGCAAGGTGCTTGACATATACAGTTATGTATGTATATATATATATATATATATATGCTGCACCTCAACCTCGACCGCGATTGCGCCCACGGGCGCGAGACGCTGGGGAAGGAGCAGAACGGCGAGGACCCTTTGTGGTGCTCTGGGGATTGGGGGTCAAGGTATTCCCAGAGGGGGTCTCAGTCTGGGAGACTTGGTGGTCACCATTCTCCTTACTCTTCGAAGCCGGTGTCAACTTTTTGGCCGGCGTCCGCTTCCCACTCTTTGGGGTGAACTCTAAGTCACTGCCAGGAGCTATTCTAGCACGCTTAGCCCCGCTGCTTGCTCCGGTATCACCGTCGTCAATGGAACTGGCAAGTCTCTTCTTACCTTTACCAGTCCGTGGAGTCTCCGTTGGCCGTGAGGCATTTGTTACTTTCGGAGCATCAAGCTGCCCTTCCGGGTTGGGGGCCTTGAGCGTCAAACGGAGAACGGGACGAGGGCCATTTTCATTATCCTTAGCGACCGGGACAGCAGCAGGGGCAGAGGCGGGCGTGAGAGAAGTAGCAGCAGGCTTCTTGGCCGTGGATTTGGTAGCCTTGGATTTGGGGGTCTTCACTTTGGCTGCAGCCTTAGGAGTAGTGGGAGCTGCGAGTGTTGCAGCGACGGTCGGTAACGAAGCGCGTGCAGCTGCGCGACGTCGCTTCGGCTTCGGTTCCGGCTCTGGCTCTTCATTTTTCACAGGTACCGACGGGTCGACGTTGGGGGATGGGGCACTTTGTCTGCGCTTAACAGCGCGAGCCTTCCTAGTGCGCACAGGGTCATTGGCAGCTTTCTGGCGAGCTTCATCGCGCGCCTGTACACGGGCTCTTTCCTCGGTGACATCCTCAGCTTCAAACTGAGACCGGATATCAAAGGGGATGTTACGGTGCCCGATCAGTGGTGGGAAGCCAAGGGACTTGTCTTGCTCGACCTGGACGTCAGATCGAGAGCGAACAGGTGGCCATGGCAGGTCCTCGTCACCATAGGTGTGGGGTGGCCAATATAGACTGTACCTAGATGGAGGGATCATAAGCTCTTCCCCTCTCTCATTTCTGCGCCCAATACGTGACCACCCATCCGACTCAATTTGTGGCGGGGTAGATCTCTGAAACCTGCCGACACCACTTGTATCGGTTTCACTGTCATAGAGATTCGGCTGGATCTCGTCACCACCAGAGGCCCTTCTAGTTCGCTGCACTCCGTTTCTGGCCTGGGAATAGGCAAACCGAGCATTGTTTATCAACCAGTCAGGGTCAGGTGGAAGTATGAAACTTTCACTGAAAGCTTCTACGCCAGCCTGGTAAGCGTTTCGCCCCGCTGTGTCTAGATCAATCTCGATGCGAAGGAGTTGGACTTTCTGCTGCTTTGGAACCCTTAGGGCCTTTTTGCCCTTTGGAAACTTACGTACTGGTTTGTTGTTGCTTTCAACAACCGAATCACTTTTGTCATCCTTGGTTGACGCACGAACGGGAGACTTCGTGGAAGGAGAATCAGTGACAGAAGCAGCAGAACCAGGACGAGGAAGGGAAGAAGAGAGATGAGGGGGAGGGGGAGGAGACGCAGGGGTATCAGTGAGAGGAACAGCAGGAGCTTGATCGGGGCCGGTGGTATTCCGGCGGGGCGATCTGTTTAGCTCTAAAGCCTCAATAGCTCTTGTTGTTGGCTTACGCCGGCGAGCGGAAGAGCGTGTTCCCTTGGATGATGCAGCACTGGGAGAGGGAGGATCATTACTACCGCCCATCCCTCCCATGTACTGGGCATCTGTCCAACCGGTCGATCCTATGTTCGCCACATCATCCGTATCTGATGAGACGCCATTAGGTGTGTCAAGTGCAGTCATTCGCCGGGTTCTCCGACTCTCTTGGCTTAAGGAGCTAGGGGCCTCCGTGACTGGAGTGTAAACGTTCGAGAGGCGCGATGGACGCGCCTGAAATATTCGACGGTGTGTCGACGGTTCTTCAGGTGAAGGATTTGACATAGGTTTAGAAGACGGTGGGGTTGTAGGATAGTAGAACCTGATGTCTTGTGAAGTGGGAGACGATATAGGATCAAGAGTTTTGGGTGAACGTGTACTGTCACTGGTGGCTTTGGTACTTGCGGGAACTCGGGGTGAACGTCGTGAGGGAGTCAATGTAGTTCCATTTGAATAGGCAGCCGTGGGTTTACTGGAACCCTTTTTAGGTGCCATGGTAGGGTATTTAAGCGATGTCTATCGTTCGTTCAGTCGCTGTTAGTGAACGAGGAACAATGAATACTCCGGACAACGACCGGCGAAAAGAAACAGGCAGAAAAAGCAAAGATAAGTCGTTAGGCATATCATATTCAGGATGCTTGAATATTCCCTGGAGTTATCTGTCTTGATATGGGGGGTAATAGGGTGTGGTGGTGGAACATAAACAGATAGAGTCAAGGGCAGCCGACGTCAGAAGGTCTGCAGCTTCGGCAGGGCAGCAGTTGGGGTTTAGGGCCCAGGGGGAGGTCTCACGAGATATTCACACCACTTTCCGGCCAAGATGGGCAAATTCCATCCAGGAAATAACCAGAGAGCAAGAAGCGCAGGCTGCCCTAGTTTATCAGGCTGGTTTCGAGACAAAACCAGTCCAACGAGGGCGGTTCATGGGGAGAAAGAGATGAGGTCGGAGCAGAAAAGAAATTAGGGCTAAAGTTGATCGGCGCTTATCGGCCTCAATCTCCTGTCCGCCTTTATTCTGCAATCTGTCACCCAGCTTCTCCTCCTTGCTCCTCACCAATCTTTCTTTCCATTTATTGCTTTTGTGTTTCCATTGTCTTTTACAATGCATCTGTGGCAGGCCACGGCTCCTTTCTGCCTGCTGGCAGCAGCAGCTCTTCCCGCTGCCGCCGCATCATCCTGGGGTTTTACTGATGCCACCGTGGCAGTTCAACCTAAGGGTGCTGGTGTTAATGGGGGTTTCAAGGAAACGTGAGATAAATCAATCCTTCAAAAGCTTGAAATGAGATTCTGAAGCTAACATCTGAACTGCGAAAAGCTTATCTGTTTCTAAACCACTGTCTAAACCCGTTTCCCTCGCCGGTGCCGATACATTGCGCGTCACTTTGACCACGCAGGAAGGAAGCTCTGCGAAACGCCCGCACCAAGCTTTCCTCCTTTTGAAGGACTCGGAGACTGGCCTTGATATCTCTTATCCATTCACAGTCAAGGAGAACGGAAAATCCCGCGTGGAATTGGTGCGTAACCTCTGAAGCTCTGTGGGGTTAAACTATCAAGCTAACAAGGACATTGTAGACCCAGAAGGAACTTCCCATCCAATTCCTTTCCGTTTCTGAGCCCATTGACGCTCGCGTCGTCATTGGTTCTTTTGGTAGCTCTGACGCATACGATAGCTCCATCTTCCCTCTGTCGATTGAGCGTGACCCCGACCACCCGATCCCCACCTTCGAGGCCGCAAGATATGGCAAGCTCCCGGAGATCCACCACGTCTTCAAGGATGCTGCCACAAGCCCACCTGTCATCATTACTCTGGCATTCGTGGCCCTGGTTGGCGCGGCTCTTCCCGTCTTAGCCGGATTGGTAAGATCGTCTCTCTTATTCACCTCGGGGTATTTTGCTAACATTGTGCCTAGTGGCTCTTCCTCGGTGCCAACGTTTCCCACCTTCCAACCGCTTTCAAAACAGCGCCTCTTCCCCACGCCATCTTCCTGGGCTCTCTGTTTGCTTTCGAGGGGATCTTTTTCCTGTACTATACCTCATGGAACTTGTTCCAGACCCTGCCTGCTGCCGCCATTGTCGGTGCGATCGCATTCGTGAGTGGTAGCCGTGCGCTGGGTGAGGTTCAAGGCCGTCGCCTCGCTGGTCTTCGTTGAATAGTTGAAGAAGATTTGTGAAAATGACAAGTCTCATATCAGCGAGCTTCTTCTGTATCGCACTTGTTGAGCTTGGTGGTATTATATCTTAGCCGTGACATCGTCCAACGAAGCAAGTCTTTGTAAAACCGTCGTTTAAATCTTGTATATCCGGCCGTGGTATTGAATAAAACAGTACTTCCGTCCAAGTTTCGTCGAAAGTAACGAGTAAGAATCTCGTAACTTCTCTCAAATTTCTAGTTACCCCATTCTCTCGCCTGCCAATATCTATAGATGAACTTTTTTTTACCACCACTCTACGTATATTCTAAAATAGGAGTCACGTCACTTTATCACATATCGTTTGATTATCTTCGACCGTACCTCCCGCGATATTTGACGTTATCGTAGCATCAATAAGAATATACCGAAGACAAGTCTACCGTGAAGAAGTGATTAGATTTGACGTCACCTAAGTGGCTCTGCCCGTTCAATGCCAATGCCAAGCCAAACCTCCGCGTTTTTCCTCCACCTCCGCCGCAAAAGCTTCACAATCAACAGACCCCACCAACTTAAGCCCTCAGATTTTACCAATGGGTTCCGGCGCTTCAAAACCCGTGCGCTCAGCTGCAGGCGCAGCGACACGGCGCCAATATCCTAAAAGTGCACCTCCGCCTCCAAAGACGCCCGCCACAGCACCGAAAAAGACAAAACAGCCAGCAGCAAACCCTACACCCTCACCTACACCTTCGTCAAAATCCTCGCAAGCCCAAGCCCAAGTCCCGCGCCCTACACCGCAAGGCCCAACATATCACTCTACGGAACAACCGTCTACCACGAAGTCTAACGGTATGCTTCCCTGCACTGTTGCAATTGCCAAATAGGAACACAAAAGGGAATGAAGCATCGCGACTACAAACAATGCTTCTCTTTTTACGTTTTCAAAGCTCCATACTATACCATATCACATATATTAACACCGTCTTAGCAATCGATCTCGACGGTCGCGATCCGGATTTCGCCGCCTCCCTCCGCTCAATAGGCCCCGTCGACCCGTCCGGCAACTTTTCACATCCGAACCCATTCAACCGCGGCACAGTCCAAACTGTCTTTCCTACAGCTTCCAATCCCGCTCTACTAGTCGTCACTGCACGGCAACGAATTACTAAAGCTGCGCAAGACGAGTCCAGTGCCGTTGGGAATGTGAATTTCGCAGGACGACAGTTCCTAGACTCCCTGACTATCCACCAAGCATTGACTATGCGTGATCAGCAGGGTTTGCCGATCGGGGAGATTGAGAGGATGTTAAGATTGAAGCAAGGTACTATGGGGAAATTGGGAGAGAAGGGTATTGTCTCGCGGGCTGGATGATTGAATCTTGACCGTTGAAAATTTGATTCGGGCTTCTTCTCCATGGGTGTTTACTTGTTGGTGTTTGGTGTATTGATATACTGATCGGCGTCTTTGTGGACTGCATGGATATTGATATTGATATATGTATAGTATGCCTTTGATATTTCGAATGATACTCCCAGCTTTTTTATCAGAGTGCTCTACTGTCTATTTCATGGTTGTGACTGTTGGCTGTTGTCATTTATTTTTTGGAATTTGTTATACTTACAACTCACTCTGTCATATATGTAGGCTTGTGCCTGCAGTGCGACGGGCATCGTCTTTTGCAATCTACCATTGTGACCTTTACAGGGTATCAGTGAACCCGCTTTCGATAGGGCCAGGTTCGTTCATCTTGCATCAGGAGTCAGAGTCTTCCATCGTCATCGGTATAGCAGTAGCTAAAGAGACTACATACTATGTATCTATCCATCAAAGCGGCGTTCCCAAAAACAAAATCCAAACAATGGAGGCTTCGTAGAGCGCTATGCATAGCTTACATACAAGCACAAATCAAGCATTTGATTCCAACAATGCACCCCTACATTCGATAGTCGTTTCTGGGGATACTAGGGTCCATATCCTAGCAACCAATAAAAACCCACAATTCTACGCTTAAAGACTCCAAACTATAGTAGCACTGTAAGATCTGACAGGTGGGTTCCCGCAGACAAGCCCTAGTTCCAGCCCCGTTAAATTGATACATAACCCCAGCATTCTTCAGCTATCCAGCCGAGCTATGTGGAGTTAATCGATGGAAAGATATAGCGTTGAGATTAAGGTTCGGGCTGGGAAGATGCAGGGAACGTGTAAGTTGAGGCGGGCGAGTAGGAGTAAACAGGGACTGTAAGGGTGGTCGGTTGTATGTATCAAGGGGTTGAGCCCTGGAAAGGCTGGGAGCGATAACGAGCGAGGGAGATGAAGGATCGACGGATTGATGAACTAGGATACTGCTTGTTATTGTGTATAGAGGTTGGGGAGGCGGTTAAGGGTTGTGTTTTGCAATTATTGCTTTTCAAATGAAATTCGTATAGGTGGATCCGGAACTTGAATGATGAGTTCAAGTTCGCGATGTCTGGAGTAGATAGATCCCAATGTCATATATCGCCCATGTTATGTGTATATTTTGCTATTCTTAGTGCATGGAGAATTATGCGAGTAAGTCGATGGGTACTGCAATTTCAAGAAGGATTCTGGAATCCTTGGGTTCCATGATGAGCATGAATTGCGTGCCATTGCCTATAACCCACCAAGGCAAACAAATTCATCCGTTTCAGCAAAACCCTTGGCTACAATCACACAGGTGGCTCAACGGTGATCCTATCTAAAAGCAGGTACACAATACATGTCCATATACATAGAGCAAGCTTCATAAGCCCCCAAAAGCGGCTCCTAACAGTATTATTTCCCTTGGACAATATAGGAGTCAGGACAGTACCTCGGACCCAGATTACATCTTCCAGGGCCCATAACGCGCCATTCCGCCCCTATGGGCATCCAACCTCGGCAGGCCCGGTAAGGCTAGCATCTCCACCAGTCGCCGATCAGACCCAATCATTATAGCCGCCAAGCAGAACAAGTCTTACTCGCGACCGAAGACCTCAAATGAGTCCGTCGGCCGCACGATTCAGGGTCCTCTGCGTCTTGGCTTACATAGCCTCAGCCTCCACATCTGACACCGACCCCTGAAAAAAAAGAAACGAAGAAACAGCCATGTATCTATTTATGTAAAACCAAGCCCCTTTGGCCCACTAAGTACAGTCAGTAGGTACATGGCTAAATTAGCTGACTGAATGAATCTTATACGATCGTCGGGTCCACAGGGCTTAGATCGGGGGAAGGAGATCAGGTCAATCCCAAGAATTTGTTTGTGTTTGCGTTGAGGATGGTGATCGGCACTGGGTATTGTAGGGTCGAGTTAGTCGGGTCATTATGATTATGATTGACGGTGGTCTCAGGCGTTCTCCACCGGGGTCTCCTTCCGCCCGCATAATTTGGATTGGATGTGTTGTTTTGACTGTGTACTTTCTGTGCGGAATAGTGGACCTCACCGTACAGAGAAAGAAAAACGGAAATACCGGGTGTAAAACAGGGTCCGATGTTTAAGCAGTGACGTGGTTGTCTGTGCTGTGTGTGGTCGCTTTGTTTTCCCCAGACTTTGGCTTGAATTACGGTTTCCTGATTCGCACGAGGTTACATAGAGTGCAGGGGCGGTGCCTTAGTGGACGCAGGGTAAAGGGAAGAGATCCGTGCTGTGTTAATCTTGTATGGAGTAAGCTTCATTGTTGGAGGCAAAGTTTGGCGGAGGCAGGATTCTGTCTAGGGAAGTTCATTGGAGCCAACGTGGGGAATCGGAAGTGTTTCAAGGGGAGAGGGTGTCGTATTCCCCAAATGGGTTAATAATGTATAGTTATAAAATCGAAAAAATGTCCAAAATGTCTCAGAGTTCGTGTCCTGCCTTATAACGGGTCTGAGTCTGGAGTCTGACTCCAACTGTGGTAGTTATGTGGAGCACTTGAGGCTGCAGGCAGCAGGGAAAACCCGCCACTTTTACCTGCACTGTGCACTGTGATTGAGTGCTTGTTTTATTCAAGTTGCTTCTCGCACTTAAGGGGGGGGGGGGGGGTTTAGTGCGAAAATGAGAAAAGAGACAGAATCAGTTAGTCATAAGAATTCTAAGCTGATGTCCACTAAGTAAAGGGCTAAGCTAGCTAAGCAGGCTAAGATGTGGCTGACCTCTAAGTTCTCAGGGTCCAACACCCCCCACTGGGGCCAGTGGAAGCCAATCCAAGCCAGTCGCGTGCCCCAATACTGTTTCCAGTCTCTTCACGGACAATGATTGGATATGAAGAACATCGAAGTGGTTCGTAAATGAAAAAATAATAATAAATAATACAGTTCAAAGAATATTTAAAATTATCATGTATAATTAATTCTAGTTAAATATTTTATGAATTCCAAGTCATTAGAGCCGATCTTGTTCCCACTCCTCTTGACAACATTCGATTCAACCTCTTCTCCATCTCCATCTCTCTGTGTTCCCCTTACCACCCAGAGATTCCCGCACCGACACATTCCGGGGTGTTTGTTCCCCCCTTCCAGTCTTTTTGGTCTTTTCTTTTTTTTTTCTTTTTTTTCTCTCCTTCATCTAGAATTCGGAACTACGCTATTATTTTTTCCTTCTTACTCTGCCTGCTGTTCTTCTCTCCGAATCCCTCACCATATCCCTATCCTGAGCGCGCTTTCGGGCCTTGACGCGCTTCTTTGGATCTATCAATCTATCACCTCGCCAAATCATGAGCTAACACCATGGCGATCCGCAACTACCTACCACCATTACCGGCCTTCCTGTTCTCGACCTTAGTCGTCGGGGGTCTGGCCGCCAAGACTTTACATATTGGCCTTCACTTCAGCTCCATCCCTTTCCTATACCTCGTGCTATACTCTCCCACTCTCATTTTACCCGATATCCTCATCATATTGTTCGTCCGCATCTTACTACAATTCCCTGCGCCAGAAACGCGCCTTCAATGGGTCTCAACATGTCTCGGCGGTGTCCTCTCGTAAGTGTCGCCCTGTCACACCCCGACTATATATAGAAACCGGGATGAATTGAAGAACTGACCGATGACATCCAGTTTACTAACATGGGGAGCCTCATCAATCCAATTTGGTTTCTTCATGCAAACAGGTGCCGAAGTCGCCTGGTCCGCAGGTGGTAGCTTCCTCAGTGACCCCGCCGCCATGAAGATCTTATTGAGTGGCATCTCCACGGTTTCCGCCGCCGGCACCGCCCTCGGCCTCATTGCGTGGTTGATTCACGCCTATCTCTATGCTTTGACCGGTCTGGCTTTGCAGGGCGTCCGCGACTTGTTCCTCGGCACATATAAAGCACGCTACACTCTCCTTTCCGCTCCTAATAAGTCATGGATGGCATCCATTGACCTTCGATCGGCCCGTCGTGTGGCGCTTATTACCGCCGCCCTGGTTTCGTTGTTATTCCTAGAATTATCACGACCTGCGATTCCTTACGATCATCTTTCTGGCGCCTTGCCTTTAACCTTACTAGATGCACTCCACCATAAGACTAGTACCGCAGAAGGCTGCCGTAACCCCGCAAAGCCTTTCCCTCTCTATTATGTGGGTGAACAAAGCTCTTTGGCAGATGGCTGGTCACGACCTGCATGGCTTCCACAAGTTGCGCCATCGGGATTTAGTCGTTGGGACAAGGACCCTGCGCAACGGGCCGAGGAGGATAACCCATCTTACTTTATCTGCGATGGGGGTGCGGATGGTTTCTTCAACCCGAAGGCTGACCCGCTCAAGATCTCCAATCTGGGTGATGATATATATGAGCCCCTACAAAAGGCTTTCAAGGAGCACTCGGTCCAGATTGATAATGTCGTATTGGTGACCCTGGAGAGTGGACGGAAGGAGATGTTCCCCATGCAGCAGGGTACCCCCATGTTTGATGGCCTTCTCGCCTCTCACCAAGAGAACAAGAGAGATGAAGCAACTGATCGTCTAGTTACGATGACCCCGATTGCGCAGATGTTAACCGGCGAATATGTGAGCGATTCCAAGGGCGAGAGAGTGAATTTGACCATGGCAAAGTGGCAAGATCCCGCGGAAGAAGGCATGGGAGGACTGAATGTTCGAGGCGCACTCACAGGCAGCTCTCTGACATTCAAGAGTATTCTCGGTAGTCACTGTGGTGTTCATCCTCTACCGGTGGACCTTTTAGAGGAATCTATGCTCGAGATTTACCAGCCTTGCCTGCCCCAACTGTTCGAATTGTTCAACCAGGTCAAGTCACCAAAATCGCCGGTGCCCATCAAATCTCGATCCAACACATCTTCCAGCATCACATCTCCCAGCATAGACACTTTGAAGAAACCATGGAAATCCGTCTTCATGCAGTCCATCACCGATGATTACGATCGTCAGAATATCTTGGATGACAACATGGGCTTCAAACACAAGGTTGTCAAGGATACCATCACCTCGCCTCACGCCAAGTATCATGCTCAGGGAGAAGAGATCAACTACTTTGGGTACGCAGAGACGGAGTTGAAGCCTTATGTGCGCGATTTGTTCTATGAAGCCGCCAATAACAACACCCGTGTCTTCCTTTCCCACGTCACTAGCACAACGCATCACCCCTGGAAGACACCCCGCAGGTGGCAGAAGGAGGATTACATGGGAGCAGTGGGCAACATCAACCACGACCTCATGAACAGCTATCTGAACACTGCACGCTTCGTCGACGAATGGCTTGGAGACATCATGAACCTCCTCGAGGAGACAGGTATCGCAAACTCGACTCTAGTCGTCATTGTAGGCGACCACGGCCAAGCTTTCGGCGAAGACAACAAAGACATGACAGGTACCTACGAGAACGGCCATATTAGCAATTTCCGCGTCCCGCTCGTTTTCCGACACCCACACATGCCCCGAATCAACATCGACGCTAACGCAACTTCCCTCTCCATCATCCCTACCATCCTCGACATGCTCGTTCAATCAAACTCCCTCGATACCCGTGATTCAGAAATCGCCTCATCCCTCCTGCCAGAGTATCAAGGCCAATCGCTCATCCGCCCATTCGTCTCATCCGTCAAAGAAAACTCCCACCACGACGGCAAGGTTGAGAACCCCGATGACAACTCAAAGCGCGCACCTCACAAGCACCATGAACGTCCTCATACCCGATATGCATGGAACTTCGGCCTCATCAACGCCGGTGGGTCTATGATCTCCGTCACAGCCGCTGGTCTGCCTTACAGACTTGTTCTTCCACTTCGCGAAGGGTTTGAGTACGGCTTCTCTCATTTGGATAAAGATCCCGGTGAACTGCACCCTATCAAAGCGTGGACTTTGGGGTCCCTTCTTAAGGAAGTCGAATCCGATTACGATGAGGAAGCTAGTGAATGGCTTGAAGAAGCTGAGCAAGTCGCTAAATGGTGGGTTAATAACCAAATTCGAATTTGGGGATACCGAGAAGCTTAATGATTGTTTCCGCCTCTTGTCTTGTCTTGTCTTCAAATACCCTATACCCTTGCATCAGCATCACGACTGGCCAAAAGTCTTGAATATCTTGTGCCCATGTCATATTTTTCATTTTCCCAACCCTATGCATATTCCGGGCTCCACTTCTCGTTTTCATTGCCATTTTCATTTCAAATTCCCACTTCACTCATGTTTCATTTCATTTCTTTATCACATCTTCACCTTCTCAACGATGCCATCGCACTCTCTGGACGGTGTTCGGTGCCGTTTACCCTGCATTCTCTTCCCATCTCTTTTCTTTTTTTTTCTGGTTTTGGTTGTCGGTTGTCAGTCCTGTCTGTCACCTGTATCATATGATACTTGTCATCCTGAGGGATGGATGTTCTATCACGATCTTGGAAAAATTGGGGTATCCTCATGAAAGACGCCCTTGTACATAAGTTAGTTCTTCAAGCCATGACAAGAAGGGATATCTTCTTTAAGTGGTGTGGTTATCCACATAATGTAATTCAATGTATCTACGTTCAACTTGAAATATCTCCGGTGTGCCTTTTTATAATAGTTCTTGTGCATTTCTTTACTTATCCTCCAGGCTGCATATACGTATATGTATGTATGTATAATTCCAATGTTAGTACTTTCTTATGCGTGAGCTGTGTCCAGAGTACGGTGTGCAAGTTGGCCCCCCGGGCCTGTATATTGAATTCCCGAGAGTATAATCTTCCAAGGTTCAAGTCGTCCACTCCATTGCTCCCGAGGTCGCCCAGGTACTAGTACTGCGACTGGTCGCTGTATTTCCAAGGTTTGTGAAAAGACTTCAGCGGAAACAACTTGAAATATATGTTTCATGGTTCAGTGCAAATCTATAATTTTATTCATAGTAATCAAGCCATTGCAGTTGTACCCATAATGCAAAAATATAGCCTAACCAGGGCCTGCGAGGAGCTTAAACCTCGTCCAACATAGAAAACGAGCCGGTTATCCTGCAAAGACACAGATCAGTAAATGGCCTTCGAAGCATAGCCTGAGTCTCAGCCATACTACTACTACTTTAACAACTTAAAGTAGGGGCCATACACATAGTATACAACAGAAAACTATAAGTTCCGAATCACATCCCATTTCTGTTCAAGTTTGTACTATATAGTATTCCAAGGTTCAGCTTCGGATTCGAGACCTCACTCCTTGGATTGCCCAGTCTCTGTCGGGAGGCCTTCCAGGCAGCTGTCTCTTGCAACTGCTCGGTGGAACTTGTAGCTTCGGTCTGACACAAGCTATCGTATCTCCGAGTCAACATACACAGCGAATGCCACTCCCAGACATCATATTCTCTATTAAGAGCGAAACTAAACACTGAAGACTTCGACTGCGTGTACTAATTGCGATTCCAAGCTTATTCGGAGCAGTCACAATGACACACTTTGGTCATTCTCCTTATCAAGCTAGCCACGTTGTCTCTGATGGCAATATGATTATGGCTGTGTCTAAGTACGGCACTGCCAATTGTGCCTCTGAGGCCGGCTACCTAGAACTTGAATCTCTGGACACATAGATTCCCATAAGCCTACAGAACTACTTCAAATTTGCTCATGCATATCCTCACAGATCTGGATAAGCTCTTTGAATGTGGTAATAAATTTTGACAAAGGAAAAGCGCTTTTTCCGCTCGAACAACTATGCAACACGCTGTATATAATTCTAGGCACCCTATTTATTGCGGCTTTGGCGGCCGAGCATTTATTTATTTGACCAAGTTGGAAATTTAGGAAAGGGCCCTTCAAGTTCATGCTGTATCACATCTCTTGTTGACCGGTGAGAGATTGCTTCCGTGTTCGAGCTAGCTCTACTAGTAGGTGATGAGCAGTGCATAAGGGTACACGTGCATGAATCATGATGCACCAATGGATGATATGTTTCAAGTGAACACCGTTGTAGGTGCTCTGGGGCTAGTATGTAAGAGTCTTAAAAATTTGAATGTGTTTGGCGACGTAGATCTAATCAAGCCAGGTCAATCCCAGTCAATCGATACTATACCTTGGCATTAAGCTTCTTATAGTAAGGCAAAATTTGGCAGCATGAAATAAAATCGAGCTGCCAGTGTATATTATATCCTGAAATTGGCCCATGGTAGCGATTGCTTGTTACCTCACGATATGGGCGATATAGTAAATTGGTCGAACCGTGCATACGAGGGTGGCTGGATTAGCGGTTAATTTAATGCTTGGGGTAAATCGTGGGGGTATGTTAGTATGTCTCCGAAGCGAGCTTACCATTTTTCTTCTGGATTAAGCCTAGAAGAAACAAAAGGTGCATAGTTCGGCATATGTTTTCTCTCTTGGGAGTCAGCCTTTTTAGAAAATGCTGCCTAGTCTAGATTCAAATGGTCATCTGTAATGCAAATAAGACATCGGGCAGATTTAACACCCACTACCACCGGCCTAAAATCAATAAACTTTCTGCATATGCAACTATAAATACACTGGGCAAGTCATACGGTTGTTCAGTACTGACACACAGAGTCAGCGCCACTTTTATATAGCAAGCCTTCTCATGATTTTTACCGACTTTGCCTTTTTGCCGATAAGTTCTGTTGGAAACACGAATCAAATATGCCGCGGAGGTGTCTGAGATTGTCACAGTGGACTAGAAGGCAGGCACGGGCCGGACGGCCCAGAGACACCCAATTTCTAGCAGTCACAAGCTAGTACAATAGTTAAGGTCAAAATCTTGGAACGATCAACAAAGATAAGGTAGATAGACATTCATCAAACCCAGATCCGGAGAATGCAACGCATCACTGCGCAGATAAGAGCAACGAAGAGAAAGTAACCCTGCATAGAGCGCTTGAGCTCAAGAACGGGATATACAGAAGCACGGGCCATTTAAAATCTAGATCTACCAGGCTCGCCTAGAACCATCGGGTTCGTTGCGGCGGTGTGTGCCTATGCAGGAGGACAAAGAGCAAAACAGAACACCGACAGAATTTCAAGGGGTTGCCGCGGAAGAATCTAGAAGATCCGGAACATGTTTACTGCTGTTTAGGCATTGCTCACGGGAACAGAAGCAAAAAAGGGTGAAATCTAGAGCTTGTGGCTTGCACTGTTCACTATACTGTGGATGTGTTGGCAGATCTCGGAATCACCCGAATAAGTAAGGTTGGTTTTTTTTAGTTGGTCACATGGTGAATAGACGCGGCTGTTCCGCTGGGCTTTTGGTTAATTGATGAATTGGAATATTTTGCATCTGGATCTGGATTTTATTCAGGGGTTGCACCAGGTGGCTGTTGAAGATTCTTTTGGGGGTATACTTGCATTTTGTAGTGTATCATAATTCTCCCTATATGGTTCTGGAACTTGTGGCGGCCGGATCTATAAATGGATACATAAGTACTTCGTACTTAATAAAGTATATGCTTCCAAAGTTCTATATCAAATAGCATCCGTGTTGGAATAAGGTATTTATTCTCCAAAACAAATTTAAAGACTATTCTTAATAATAATTGGCGACCAGGAATTCTCATCTACAGAAGGAGAAAAAACAAATCCCAGTTGTCTGGAATGGGCCCATTGAGTTTCTCTCAGCCAGGAACAGAGAACCGTGGGGGTTGGTGGCGGGAGCTATTGGTGAATGTTGGAGGACACATGACCCTCTGAACTGCAAATTATTGAATATTTCACCAGTTATTCTTAGTCCTGGACACGAGATTGTAGTAGATTTTACACAGATCGGGCTCGCGGCAATGGATTCCCGGGGTCACCTGAAGAGGTGCCCAGCGGTGCGGGATCCCGGGGAATCGGCTTGCCCAAATCAGGCATCCGATCTTCGATGTCTGGGGTTTGGAGAAAGAAAATAAAATTAAAAAATAATCAAAAACAAATATCTTGATTCTGATACGGAGTAAACGGACTAATTGAATGGAACATTATAGAAATCATTTCTCAAAGCTTTGTATCTTATTTGATGGAAGTTGGGAAATTCCCATGATGTATGATGTACGATGTATGATTGATATAATAAATGCCTTTCAAGTCATAGAACAAGAATGATAACTATCATAACAAATAATATCACGATGAACTGACAAGGATGTTAAAAAAAGGTCCGGGGGAGAAAGTACCAAATGCATAGAATTCCAATTGGCAGGAAGTACTGTATGTAGTACATTTGTCGCCACTGCCGTTTGACCTGCGCCATCGAACCCATTCCCCCCTTCCCCATTCCCCGGAGCGACAGACCCGGCCTGGACCGAGCTCAGTGGAATATCGTTTAGATTTTAATTTTTGGCTTGGAAATTTCCTTTCTGAGTCTGTCAGTCTCTTCATGTTCACGAGACCTGTCTCCGGGATCTCTTCGGTTCTGGTGCCGTATAGTAGATGCTAAACAATATTTAAAGCCTCCTTGGTTCCCTAGAGATTTTCCATTCATCACAGTTCATTGTCTTCATCTGAATCTTCTATAATATTTAATCACTCGACTTTCTACGACTTTGTAGACTTTGTATACTTTGTATACCAACACATCCTTCTACTTATTTTAATACCCATCCATTCATCTAATATACAAAATGTCCGTCTCCATCGAAACCACCCAGGTTCCCACCGCCCCTGTTACCTCCCAGCCTGTCCTAATAGGACAACCGGCGCGTATGCTCGAGTTCAGTCTCGCCGGCAAGGTTGTACTAGTCTCCGGCGCAGGCCGTGGTCTGGGATTAACCCAAAGCGAGGCCCTCCTTGAAGCAGGCGCAAAGGTCTACGCTCTTGACCGACTAGAGGAGCCAGTATGTACACCCCTATCAATCAATCATGATTCTATTGAAAGGAACATTTCTAACATAACACTCAAAGGCTGCTGAATTCGCTGAGATCCAAGAGCGCGCCAAGGCCCTCGGCACAGAACTGCACTACCGCCGCATTGATGTGCGTGACACAGAGTTGCTCAACAGTGTCATTGAGGAAATAGCCAACACCGAAGGCCGCATGGATGGTCTCGTTGCAGCTGCTGGTATCCAACAGGAGACCCCTGCTCTCGAGTACTCTGCCAAGGACAGCAATACCATGTTCGAAGTAAATGTCACGGGTGTCTTCATGACTGCCCAGGCTGTTGCAAAGCAGATGATTCGCTTTGGAAACGGTGGTAGTATCGCCATGATCGCCTCTATGAGTGGTACCATTGCCAATCGGGTACGTTCCATCCCCTCCCATCAAGTTTTCGTTAAATCTTGGCCTTTTCTTTTCCTTCCGCCACGAATCTTTTCCCGGCACTTGGCTTCCGGTCTTGTCTTTCCCCACATGTCATACGCATCCTTTTCTTGTTTATTTAATTTTTTTTCTGGGGCTCATTATCTAACAAATTGTCTATTACACAGGGTCTTATTTGCGCCGCCTACAACGCTAGCAAGGCCGCTGTTATTCAACTGGGCCGTAACCTCGCCGCTGAGTGGGGTCAGTACAACATCCGTGTCAACACCATCTCCCCCGGCTACATTGTCACTGCTATGGTTGAGAAGTTGTTCGTCGAGTTCCCTGAGCGCCGCGACCAGTGGCCCAAGGAGAACATGTTGGGCCGTCTCTCCCGTCCAGAGGAGTACCGTGGTGCCGCTGTCTTCCTGCTGAGTGACGCTTCCAGCTTCATGACTGGTAGCGACTTGCGCATGGACGGTGGCCACGCCGCATGGTAAATCCGGAACGGCTCCATAATTAGACAAAGGGATGAATGATATTTCATCCGCGTGACCCTGTATAGGAGTCTCTCATTGCATGGCGTTGAACATTTACACTTACATTTTAATTTACATCCTCAATTTGGGATGGGATCAGCAAAGCGTTGGAATTTGAATTTGGGATTTTTCATTTTATTTCATTGCCATTCGTCCTTTCATCCATGTCCTGATGATCAGCGATTTTTTTATGTGTGCCTATCTGTTATGATGCTGATTAGACTAATCGATCGCTCGAATTAATGCACCTTACTCTATGATTAGATCCACTCGTTTACTTTTAGTGTTTGCTTTTACATTGACAGATCGGCTCCACTGGTCATTTCCCGGCATGACAGTGATCTTTTCCTGTTTGAAAGACACGAAACGTGTTCGTGACGCAGGATTCTCCTTTGAGAAGGAATAAATTAAATATTACGTTTTTTTCTCTTACACGGACTTCTCGTTGTTTATCCTGATCCAGTCGCCTCTTGCACAAAGAAAGAACAAAAAAAATCTAAATCTAAATCTAACTTGTAGGCCCAGGCATCCATCCACACATGACCCTGCTCTTTTCCAAATCTGCTAGTACATGCCAAAAAGAATGACAAGTCTATGATGAACACGAAGATAGCTTAACCCAGCACCAAGGTTCCTCTCCCACTGCCACGTCCTCTACCATTGTTTGTGACCCGGAAACCTTGTTGGATCCACTCTGGGGAAGATGCGGTAAACCACCTCGCCCGTCCAATCAGGGGAAATTGAGGCTCGCTCGGCCCTTCTGGTCACGATTAGTGTTTTTGATAGGATTGTTGACAGGGCTGGAGGTCCAATCAGGTTGTCCGGGGTAAGCGAGAGGTGCTGGAGATGTGCGCTAGTTATATTTTTGGGCTATGGCTGTTTGATGGTTCAAGTTTGCGCTTGGCGTGGTTGGGGTTGGGGAGATGGGATGCAAGGGGCGGCACCATTTGTTAGTGACGCTTGGAGTAGCCTCTTTGGATAGGTTCTTATTTATTTTGAGAATATTAATACGAGAGCTCCTTAAATGGATCGTGCTTAATTGTGCGTGGTATATAGAGGTCTGTGGATAGTATTCGACACTACTGATAGTGTATATGAATCTAAATGAAGGATTCAAAGTCGGGGTCGGGGTCGGAGTACCAGAGTGCCATCTCATGGTGTGTTGGTACCCAGTGGATGTTTTCCACGAGTAAGCTTTGGTGGTCGAGGGGGACAGTGGCGGCTATAAACGGGAGATGTGATGAAATCATGATCTGTAGTTATCTTTCGGGATATCCAGATCAGGCAGCGTACACGGGAAAAGTAGACACCCGATGCCTATACCTGAGTCAAGTGTGTCTACCTAAAGTCAGATCTGAGTGTTCAATTTTTAGTACTTCTAGTGTTTTCAACTTTTTTTCTCTCGTGAACTATGAAATTTGAAGCGGTACGCCCAAGTGAAGATAAGCCGTGTTTTGAAGGGTAGTCACACAGTCGGGCAAAGTCGTGTTGTACTTGTACAGTAACATGGGTCTCCAATCAAGGCATTCAGAATTTAACATTTAACTATAGGAGACGTTGGTGACTTGGATTTGAAAAATCAATCGTCCAGTAACCTTTATCGGAATATCCGGGATGGGGGGGGGGGCAGCTGAAGCTGACCCGACCGTAGCAGTTTGTTGCCACCGGGGCGAAGCCCAGTTGACTGCGAAATAAAATGACAAGTTTCTCGAGTTCAAGTTTTTTCACACGCCAAGAATTCTTACAGTGAGATTATGCTTGTCTTTGATTAGCTGGTTGGAAATTTGGAAATTGTTATTAGGCAGTCTGCATGCCAATCGGGTCCAAGGCAGTGCCACCGGCGGATCTTGAGTTCTTGATAGTGCATTGCACCAATAGGTCCTGTACCGATCTTGAAATACTTCCAGTATGCAGCAAGAAGTCAGTTGGACATCAAGACAAGGAACCATTTTTAAAAGATAGTGGCGTTGCAATGAACTGGGCTAGTTTCTCAGCTGGGATTTCCTTTTGATTCACGTTTTACAACCCCGACTCCGTACATTCGCATGTACCGATCCTTCTATTCTAGTTCTAGAACCATGACTCGGGATACATTAGGTCAAAATACGGAGTACTCCGTACATACTTGTAGCGGAAATCTGACATGTCTATCACTAAATACTCCGTATACTTTATCGCAAAGAAGCACTCTTGGAGTGGAGTACTTTCCTACATTTCCGTGATGTACGCGTATTCTAAGAGGCTCAGTGGGCGAACCGAAGATAGCTATGGTGCGAGCACACGGGAAGTGGATAGACTTGCTCGGTAAAGTCAATCTAAGGAGACAATAAAGAAAAGTGTCGGCTAAATCCCGCTAGCCACCAGGTGCCAAGAGTCTTGTCTCGATGATAAGACTAGCCAAGCAATTAAACAAGCCTCGGGGGGCCCGAGAGAGCTTTCGCCGTCGGAGTTCCCTATAGGATTTTGATGGCTTCATTTCCTTCATTTCCTTCATCTCACCCTCTCCAGGAACAGCCACTTCGGTGCTTTTCTGAGGTTTGTTGACCCTGCAAGTTTCCACGCGCATTATGCTTTGCATTTCCGTCTACTACTCCCCGAGAAGACAAATCGCCGTTGTTGAATCCATCTCGTGTTCAGTGGACCGGGAATTTAAGCAAGTGGGCACATGGCACTCGATTCTTTTCCCGCACAGCCAATGATTCGGCTTTGCCGCGGGGCAGACTTACCAGAGTTACAGTGGCACGGCATAGGTTGCATGCGCTATGCCCGATAAAACGAGGTTCCTGGTGCGTGATTGGAAGCGGGATCAGCCTTATCCGCCAACATTTGCCTACGAAGCTCGGGCATATGGCCGAATGGGGATTAGCGTGTTATCGCTAGATAAGCTAGATACGCATGGCGTGATAAGTAGTCCGGGGTACTGATAATGGCCCACTATTGCACCATGAAAGAAAAAAAAAATAATAGAGGAAGCTTCACGAGGAACTTAGCTCCGAGAGAGAGAGTAAAAAAGAGATTAGCAGATCTTGGCAAGAATCTAAATTAAATTCGCAGAGGCAAAATTTGCCAATGATCAATTTCCATTAGTCTTCGGGGTCATCGTAGTCTGTCTGATCACAGGAGATAAAAGGTCTACAACTCCCGACCCTACATCCTTCTACCTTCTTCCCCTCACTTTTATTCCCCTCCGTCTTTTTCCCTTTCCCCTCGTCGCAGATCGGCATTTCTTCCCCCATCCACTTTCCCTTCTCTGAACCCTTCCTTGCATAGGGCGCTGTGTCTTCGCTCGCCTTACTCAAGATGTCGGTCACAGAGGTCAAACGCTCTTCCAGTTCGATGGAGATCCAGGAGACTAGCCAGGAAAAAGCCATTGAAGTGAGAGGAGGTGAAGTCGAGGATCCTCACAAGCCCAAGAAAAGTCTCATCTCGGAAAATTACAATCTGGGAATTGGAGATGAGGATCCTACTGACGACGAGCTTCATGGCGCCAATGCGCTGCGTCGTGTATCTGCTCCTATCCCATGGGCAGTGTACACGGTCGCTTACGTAGAGTTGTGCGAACGTTTCTCTTACTACGGAACTCAAATTTTGTGTACGTTCATCTTGAAGGTTTACTTTTGTATCACTCGAGTGCTAACGTGAGCTTATGCTTAGACTCCAACTTCGTCAACCACGCTTTACCCCAGGTCGACGGCCCCGCTGGTTCGAATCACAACACTGGTGCAGGTGGTGGCTCCTCTCAGGGTGTCTCTGGAGCTCTTGGTAAGGGCGTGGAGGCCGCCAATGGAATCAACACTTTCAATACCTTCTGGTGTTACTTGGTGCCCCTTGCCAGCGCCTGGCTTGCCGATGAGCACTGGGGTCGATACAAGACTATCTGCTGGTCTATTGCTATTGCTATCTTCGGTCATATAATTCTAGTCATTTCCGCCATTCCTCCGGTCATCACGAACACACCTGCTTGTTACGGCGTTTTCATTGTCGGTGTCATTATCATGGGCTTGGGAACAGGTGGTTTCAAGCCTAACATTTCGGCCCTGGTCGTTGAACAAATCCCAGCCATTAATATGAAGGTTCGCACGTTGCCCTCAGGTGAGCGCGTGATCATCGATCCTACGATCACGCAGAGTCGTATCTACCACTACTTCTACCTGTTCATCAACATCGGTGCTCTGATCGGACAAATTGGCATGGCCTACGCCGAAAAGTATGTTGGCTTTTGGCTGGCATTCTTCCTGCCTACACTCATGTTTTTGACATGTCCTTTGATCATGTGGTGGGGACGCCACCGTTACCGCCAGTCTCCTCCCCAGGGCTCAATTACATCCAAGGCAGCCCGAGCATTCTGGTACGCTCTCAGTAAACGCTGGCACTGGAACCCCGTCAAATTTTGGAAGCGTACTCATGACGGTTCTCTATGGGAGAATGTCAAGCCATCTAACATTCCCCAGAGCCAGCGCCCTCACTGGATGACCTTCGATGATGCCTGGGTCGACGAGGTGCGCCGTGGATTCGCTGCATGTGCTGTTTTCTGCTACCTCCCACTGTACTGGTTGGCATACAGCCAACTTACCAACAACTTGACCGCACAGGCTAGTACAATGGCCCTGGGTGGTGTTCCCAACGATGTCATTAACAACCTGGATCCATTCGCATTGATCATCTTTATTCCCATCTGCGATACATTCCTGTACCCCGCTCTGCGAAAGATGGGCTACCGTTTTACAGCCATCAAGAAGATCTTCCTCGGCTTCATCTTCGCTTGTCTGGCCATGGTCTGGTCCGCTGTTGTGCAGCTCTACATCTACAAGAAATCGCCCTGTGGATACCAAGCCAACAACTGCTACACTGCCGATGGAGCCATCCGTAACGCACCACTGAACGTGTGGATCCAGACAGGTGCCTACGTCCTGATTGCGTTCTCTGAAATCTTTGCCTCCATTACATCTCTTGAGTATGCTTACTCCAAGGCTCCACGAGGCATGCGTTCCCTGATCCAGGCTATTGCCCTCTTCGCTAATGCCATCTCCGCCGCTATTGCCGAGGCACTGAACCGTCTGTCCAGCGATCCCCTCCTCGTCTGGAACTACGGTGTCTTTGCCGTCTTGGCTGGTCTGGGTGGTGTATTCTTCATCTGGCAATTCTGGGGTCTGGATCAGGAAGAAGATGAGCTTAACAACTTGCCCGAGGGTCATGTTATGGCTGATGAGAAGATTGCCCTTGAGGTTGCCGAGATTGGCCCTGTTAAGGGATAAAGTTGATTGTTTCGTTGCGTTTGCTTTGCTTTTCTTAGTTCGACTTGCTTCAAGTTCTTTTCGTTGCTTGCTTGGCGTCATGATACCTCAATGTGCTTCCGCCTCATGAAAATATGCAACGTCCTTACGATTTTATTGTTACCCATAATACAGCAACGCATTCGATCATGATGATATTCAGATACATAAATTCTCTTATCATTTCGTAATATTTCTATAGAATTTCCATAATATGAAGTCTTTTAAGTGAGCCTCGAACAACTTCTATTTCCCTCTCCAAGTCGCTCAGAACTTGAACTTTGACGACGATAAAAAGAAAATTGAAACTTATCGCACGCAGGGCAATATGATCGTGTTCTCTTTGCAGTTTAGTATGATTGAAACATACAAAATAGGCGAGCGATGTGATGATTAAAACGGATGGATGTTCAAATGCCTATTGAGCCCGCAGCCGTGGAGCGTACTTCATTTAGTCAATGTCAATGTTCAAATCGGTAGCTGGTAACCGATGGATTGACGTTCGGAACTGTTTCAAAAATGACGAACCATACATGAAAATTAACAAAATCCAACCGGCAAATGAACCGGCATGCAGGTAAGTTCTCACCCTTCACAGCTCTTTTCTTCGTGCAGGTGAAGTCTCTTCTTGAATCTCACGAAATTTGACACTTTCAACGACTTAGCTAGGCCATCAGCGACATTCTCCACCCCCGCGATCGGGCAAAAATTGATTTCCAAACGATCCTGCAAGTCCATGACTGCCCAATACTTGATGTCCATCGCTTTAGTAGACTCATGATACCCTTCCTCGAACAACACCTTCCATATGTTATTGTGGTATTGGTACCTCGCTAGGCATCAAGTTATCATCTAGCCTGGGATAGTAGTATAGAATGTTGGCGCTAGTACCTGGGTGCTATCCCAAGATCTCGAAGCTCTGGTTTTCTTGATCTCTGTGTATATATTGACCCATTATTTGATGTAATCATGAATCATGTTATAATAGTAGGTGTTCAAAAGCCTTGAAACTCCAACTTGAATGAGGTGTCCTTGACATGTAGTATCTGCGGAGCCGATTTTTTGGAAGCGCCTTCCTTTGATGTGTAGTTTCCCTAGGAGAGTCTGTATAAGATTCTACCTTTAAAATATATCCACAAAGCTGTCACAGGCCCAAAAGGCAATCCCCCCTGTCGAAACTTTGAGGTGATATGCGAGTATCACTCCTTGCTTTGTTCTGGGTTTGAAGCTGCGTTGTGTCTCAGTTTCGTGGCGGCGTTGAAATAAAATTCGTTTAAGCTGACGATGCGAGAATTACTATATAGGGTTAACCGATGTCAACGTGGAGCCGTGAGAATACATCGGTGATCTCAGCGATACATTTGATTTTTCTGACTTCGATATCATTTCAGGTCTTCAAATTCTTCTGAGCCCAACCGTCGTACTGGCTTGGCTGTAATTTATTTGGTGCGAGTCGAGTCGATATTGTGGAAATGTGTACGTGGAGGCATCGCCAGCCTCGTCGTCTGCTCCAAACTCTTTGCCTTCGTTTGCAGCCAGTCGACTTGCTGGAACTTTTGCAAACTTGGGAGTGGAGGCCTGGGTTAAAGTTGGAGCGGCACTGGCGTCTTCCTTATGTTGCTCTCGGATTGCCGGAGCTTGTTGAAGCGCAATCTTGCACTTGACAGGGTCAGCAAATCGTGGACTACTCAATGAAATTAGTAGGTGCCAGTAACACAGTAGGAGATACTTACAATTGTCATTCTCATTCTTTCTAAACCTTCCCATCATCAGTCATCCTTTCCATGAGATCCTTTTTCCATTGGATTCAAGTTCACTGCAGTGGGGGAAAGGGCCACTTCTTCTAAATCCTTTCGCTCCTTTCTAACCTCATGATGACTCTGAATAATAAGGCCGAGGATCAACAACTTGAAGGTCGAAGATATAAGAACTTCCCCCGGCAATCTACTATCAAGAACGTCAATATTGGAATGAGTCAATACTGGAATATCTACAAATGATCTGAATTCTAACCCCGAGTTCCTATATATCATTACGATGATCATTTCTTCCTAAGTTCAACCCCAGACGTAAATCTCCCGGTAAACCGGGTTCTTCGGCACCTGAGCGAAGGCATAGTGGGCCTGACAAGATTCCCAGGCGTCAAATCGGGGTTAACGGTCCAGCCTGCTCCACAACTACAAATTAATGGGCTAAAATAGGTCAGGCGATGGATTTTGCTTGTTTATGACCTGTCATCACTACACCCAAATATTACAGTGGAAATGAATACGGCCCACAAAATGGATCAAGTGGGTATCATCTTTGACGGGCAAAACAGTAAGACTTGGCGTCCGGCCTGATAATGCATGATCCATACCGCTTCTTTAAGGCTGTACTACGTGAATAGGCATGGATGCGCCGTGGGCATACAGCCCTGTGGCATTGCTAAAATTGAAGCAATCTCTTTGCTAAGTTACTCATTCCATTTTGCTGGGTTGTTTCAGCTGGAAAGAGATTAATTACAGATACTAGTAATCGGCGACGAAAAGATGACTGTGTACAGAACACGAAGTACGGAATAGGGAGCAGTTTCGCTGTACCTGACACCGCCCCAATTCTAAAGTTTTCTAAAGTTCAGCTCGATGGAGACCTGACAGCCCTATGCAGTTCAAGTTCAGATCTGGAATGTGGCTGCCTGCACGGGAATCCGCGGAATTCTTTGATTAAAAATTGGGAAGTTCCAGTTTCCAGTTTCTAATTTCCAATTTCCAAATTCCGAGTTCATTGATTGTTGGTTACACATGTATGTGTACTATATTTGGCTAGAAAACAACCGCAGTGGATAAATATTATGTACACAAGTACGATCAGGAATTTGGAACCGACCATCATTTCGGGCATTGGGATCGGATGCCAACGGTGTGGCTGAAGGCCCTTTTGGCCCCATAACAGGGTCCACTTAGCTCGTCGAGACCTGATTGTTCAGGGGTCGTGGTGGATCGACAGATCCGTTCCGTATGGACGAACCGATGTGTGTGGATTTGTTAGGAAACCCTGATCTTGTTTACGGGCGCTGCAATTGACTCTATTTTCAATCTGAGGTACAGGGAAGTATTCTGGATATTTGAAGTATGATTGACTATGCTTTCTGTATCGAGCCTTATTATGCGCTGGATAGGCTGATTCGCTTCGGGGACTATTTTTGCTTTACAGGGTTGTTGTTGCGGTGTTGTGCCGAGCTGGATATTGTCCGGGTTACATATTTGAATTGCCCGAATAGGTATAAGCTGCGTCCTTTTTTTTGGCTCGAATTGGGACTCGATTATGGATAGTTGATGGATAATCGCATCATATTATGCGACTTTGAAACAGCTGGAAGGTCATACATAAGCACAAGCATAATTTCTGGATTAGTATAGAACTCCATTCTCAGCCAAGTCTCAGTCCCATTAGGACTCGGACTCAAGATATATCGCAATTGCCTAAAATTCCGCTTCTCTTCAGTGTGGCTGTTCGACTGCGCAAATTTCTGCAGTTCGCCTAGAACAGCAAAGTAGGAGGGTTCGATTTCCGCTAGCTTTGACATCACCAGTCCCACTGTGTTCCCCACTCAATCACTGTACCATGATTTGCTTATCCCTGGGAACGCCAATGCACTATTGGGAGCATACCGCGCGCCGCGCTCCCAAATCTCGGGGCCAAGATCAGCCATCCGGTATTCCCGGTACATAAATAAAATGAAAGATCCCTAGTTGCCCTTTCCCCGGAAGATCACTGCTTTAACTCTTTTCGTTCCTCTGCTTCGCTCCACCTGTTAGGAAAGAGGCTGCTGCAGTCTCACCATGAAGGTCTCTGCACTACTGAGTTCCATTGCGCTGGGCGCACTGCCTGGTAAGTATCTGATCGCCCACCTTGATCGCCCACCTAACTGCTCCGCTCGGGTAGATTCCCACCTTCAAATTATGAGATAAGACCTTGCCCACTAACTGATCCGAATTGAATTTCTTTAGGTGCAATTGCAGCTCCTGGATTCATCGAAAGAGAAAGTGAACAGCTCGCTGCAGACATCATTGTCCGCGCCCTCCCCAATGCCCCGAATGGATACACTCCAACCAACGTGAGCTGTCCAGCCAGCAAACCAACACTTCGCAGTGCCGCCAAGCTCTCCTCGAATGAAACATCTTGGCTAGAAACCCGTCGCAAGAAGACCGTCACGCCTATGAAAGACTTTTTCAGCCATGTCTCTGTCGGCGGATACGATGTCGGTTCATACATCGATAAGCACTCCAGCAATATGTCGAATCTCCCGAATATCGCTATCGCTGCGTCTGGTGGTGGTTACCGTGCTATGTTGAACGCTGCTGGTGCTGTTAAGGCCTTTGACAGCCGTGTTGAGAATGCTACTACAAAGGGGCATCTGGGTGGTATCCTGCAGTCGGCTACTTATGTTGCTGGTCTGAGTGGTGGTAGCTGGCTGGTCGGCTCAATTTTTATCAACAACTTTACCTCCGTCGCAGATTTGCAGACTTACGGCGATGGTCAAGTCTGGGCGCTCGGTGATAACATTTTCGAGGGTCCCAAGACCGGCAGTATTCATGCGCTGGATACAGTCGATTACTACAAGGATCTGGCAGAGGCTATCGAGTCTAAGAGGAAGGCTGGCTTTGACGCCTCTATTACTGATATATGGTATGTGACTTCGTGTTTTTGGTGCCAATTTCAGAAATTGTGAAAAAGAAAAACCCCAATGCTAACTCTTTTCAACGCAGGGGCCGTGCTTTGGCTTTCCAGATGTACAATGCTACCGAAGGAGGAATTGATTACACCTGGTCGTCTATTGCTGAGACCCAGGACTTCATCGACGGCAACTACCCAATGCCGTTGGTTGTCGCTGACAGCCGTAACCCAGGCGAGGTCCTCTCATCATCTTACTCAACTGTCTTCGAGTTCAACCCATGGGAGTTTGGATCGTTCGACCCAACATTGTTTGGATTTGCCCCTCTGAAGTACCTTGGCTCCGACTTTGATGGCGGCAGCATCTCCTCGAACGGATCCTGTGTACGTGGTTTTGACAACGCCGGATTTATCATTGGATCATCCGCTACTCTCTTCAACGAAGCCATCACAGAGCTAGGCAGCAACTCGTCCTCGATCACCGCTTGGGCTGAGGGCGTTCTCAAGGATGTTTTCAACAGCGTTGATAAGGCAGACGATGACATTGCCTCTTACAAACCCAACCCCTTCTACGGATACAACAAGAACATCTCGCCATTTGCCAGCCAAACTACCCTGGACATCACCGATGGTGGAGAGGATGGACAAAACATTCCTCTGCACCCTCTCATTCAGCCCGAGCGTGCTGTCGATGTGATTTTTGCCATCGACTCCTCCGCTGATACCTCACTTAGCTGGCCCAACGGAACCTCACTCGTAGCTACTTACGAGCGTAGCTTGAACAGCACCGGAATTGGCAACGGCACCGCTTTCCCTGCTGTTCCAGACCAGAACACATTCGTCAACCTGGGTCTGAACACTCGCCCTACCTTCTTCGGCTGCAACAGCTCTAACATCACCGGTCCCTCTCCCCTGGTCGTGTATCTCCCCAACTACCCCTACACTTCCCAGTCCAACACCTCCACCTACCAAATGACCTACGAGGACTGGCAGCGTGACAACATCATCACCAACGGATACGAAATCGCCACTATGGCCAATGGTACTCGCGACGGTAACTTCACTGCTTGTGTTGGCTGTGCCATCCTGAGTCGTTCCTTCGAGCGTACCAACACTGATCTTCCCGAAATCTGCACACAGTGCTTTACAAATTACTGCTGGAATGGTACCACCAACTCCACCCAGCCTAACGAGTATGAACCCTCAGACTTGATGGTATCCTCAGATGCTAGCTTCATGATGCCTACCATCCTCTCTTCTGTGATGGCAGTCAGCGTGACTCTTTTCACATTGGTGTAGACTGCATCTGGAAAGATGATCATTTCGTTTGCATTTCGTTTGCAGGTTCTTATTTATGTAATTGCGCTTTTGCGCCACGATTTCACGGCCTTCATTGCCAAGTACTGTACGATTAGTATGCAGTTTATACATACCATTGAGGAATCTCATGCAAATAATCATACCAAGCATTGAACTAAATCTCTCTTAGCAGAGTATTGACGTGTTGCAAGGTTCTTACTATGTTTTAAGATTCAAAGTTTATAATTGATAGCGTATGAACCAGTGTCATTCATTCAGTTGTAGCCTATATACTTGATTATCAGGACCAACCAACCCCGCCCTTCCAACTTATTACCTGGCATGTAATCCCTAGGTATAAGTAGCTATACAACTTAGTAAACGTTCATAACGTCATATCCTGTTTCAATATACAACTTGAATAAATTCAAACCACATTAAGATAATCATGCTGCGCCAACCTCTCTCGCAACCTTCTCGGGATGATCGGCCGGCAAAACATCAGCAATAGTCTCATCCGTTCCAGCCAAATCATCCTCGAGATCAACATGATCCCTAATCTTCAAGAAGATAACGGGAGCAGCAACAACAAGGGAAACACCCAGAAGGACCCAATTGCTGATAAACTCCTTCTCATATGAGAGCTTTCTCGCATCAAGGTTGTTAACAACGGCCGCACCAATGGACTGAATACCCTTGTAGAAACCAACGTAGTTTGCAGAGCGACGGCCAGAGTTCGAAAGAGCACCCATAAACCTATAAACGGTTAGAATTAATCGTGACATTCAAGAGAGTTTCGTGGGTGATCTTACCAGTAAATACTAGCCTGCCACGCAGCATCGTAGAAACCATAGAAGAGATATAGGAACATTGGTCCCACATATCCCTTTGTAGTCCAATCTGTCGCCACGAAACCAGAGCCTTTAGCAACAGAGGCTCGGGTATAGGTCTTCTCGTACGCATAACCACCACCCCAGATGGCGAATGTTAGAATAAGGAGAACAACCCATGTAATCTTTGCACGGACGGAACGTCGCACACTCTTGCCATCGAGCAGAACACCCCAGATACCAGCAGCAATGATCTGAGCAAGCCAGTAGAGAAGATTGTTCAGCGCCTTGGTGCGGGTGGTGAAGTGGGCGCCGTTGACGGAATTCTGCTGGTAGACGTAGAACCAGTTGGAAACGAAGAACATAGGGAAGAGTAGAACGACGAAAGGCTCGAAGCGCAGTGTCTCCCAGAGACCCTTTAGTTCGGATTGCCAAGTAGGATGCTTCATTAGGATAACGCGGCTGCCGTCTGGACGGATAATATCCTTTGCGTTGCACAGGCAGAGGGCTAGGAGTGCACCGATGGCCATGAGGACAATGAAACCGATGTATGTGCCACTGGAGACTGTGACGTTTTCTTTTGTGTGCATGTTTTGGCCCAGTGGAATCTGAATTATGGTATTAGCATGATATTGAGTTTGATTAGGGTAGAGATCCGATCTTACCAAACTACCGACCACGGCGCCCATGTTGAAAATTCCCCAGAACCAGGCAAAATAGGTACCCTTCTTAGTCTCCATTGGGTAGGAGATCATAATTGTTCCCTGGGCGGTCCAGAGGAGACCAGCGCAGATACCAAGGAAAGCACCGGCGAAGAGGTTAAAGCCGGGGACGTGATGTTTCAGCGAGACGAGCAAACTAATTGCGTACAGCATGTAACCAATGCCACCGAATGCGAGGGTCCATTTCACACCGAGCTTGTTCACGAATGTACCGCCGAAGATACCGAAGACTGCGAAAGCGCTGTATAGAGCTGTGTTCTAGAAGAAGTTAGAAAAATAAACCCTTAAGAGGAAAATGCGATAAAAGTTGAGCTGTTGGAAGCGCGTTCGAGTTGCAAGAATATTCCAACGATAGAAAATTCCTTTACTTACCATATTGTCTGACAGTGTTGCGTCTGTCCTTCCACCACCTCCCATTCCACCGAGCGCATTGAACATACCAGGACACATGAAGCACACAAATGCGACCATTACCAGCTGAACTCTGGGCGACGCATACCAGGGGACGTTGAAGCCGAATACGCGAAATTGTTTGTACTTCCAACCTGAAGGTAGAACGGTAGCTCCACCGTCCTCATGCTGATCATGAGCAGTCTCCATCTCCGTGTCGTTGATATTTCCAATGGATTTATTCTCGGTAGTCATGATGCTAACCTTGGATCTAGCAAGATACAAGACTATTTATCAGAAAGGTCCACCGGTAACTAAATAAAAGAAAAAAGAAGGAACTCCGAAGAAAGCGGGGGGAACCACGACCATTAAAATAATGATAAGTCTCCACCCCTATTATTCTATTATTTTCGACGTTTGCTATCTTCACCAATCAGCGACATAAAAAGTTAAAATGCGATCCTAGTCTCGTGCTCGAGCGTTTTCCCTGTCGGGTCGATAAGCCGTCAGCTCAGACTTAGGGGGTCGGGGTCATGCTGGTCGCCTGATCCACTTTACAGTACAATCAAGATAAAGTGGAGTAGTGGACTCGGGGAGACGATAGGGAGTAGAGTAGGCTTTCGACGTGGACTCCACCCCCACAAACAACATCAGGGATAAGGATGCCACATGTGGTTTTCCATGGGCCAAGAATAGTGTGTTGTTTTACTCGAACGGTGCATTGTACATGTCCAGTTGGCTCACATGGCTGTGCGTCAAGCACGGTGGGGAATGAAACATGGCTTATTTTGCGTCTAGCGGGGGGAGGTTATTGGATGATAGGTCGACTAGTAAAGGGATCAGATGTAACATTGCCAGGAAGAGTCCATTGACAGGTTCGATCTCGATTAAACCGTTCCATTCTATTTATCTTTTAGGTCTTTGCTCTAGTGTCGCGTGGGTTTCTAGGATCTGGATCTGTGGCTTGAGGGAACCCTGAATCAAACTTGAATCCACTATGTGTCATTAGTATCGGAGGGGAATAAGCACTAGGATAGATATCGTGAACTTCTAGTTAGTGCAGTGCCAGATTGATGGATGGGAACCTTGAATCGAGGACAAAGCTAATGTTACACTATATCTCGCTTCGAACCCCGGGCTCGGGTTTATACATTATGTTCAGGATAAATATTCCATACTAGAAGTTAGAACTACTAGTATGTACCTGCTAGAACCTTTACCATAATCTAGTTTTCCATGCGGTGTTACAGTGCTTATTGAGACGGTGACACCCATGCACATCCCCAGGGTGATCTAGGATGATCCCTCGTCTATCTAGACCTCGTATTGGTTTTAAATTGCAGGGGATCTAGTTTTTTTTTGGCTATTTTCAGAATGAACCGAGATTGAATCTTTGAACTGTCAGTTGTTGGTTTTTGTCCATGCTGAAAATTGACTTGCCGACCGGGTGGCGAGTCGTAGGATCCTGCAACTACCCAGCCGACCAACCTGGGGGCCTCAGCCTCAGGATCCACCGCGGCCTCCCATTCTGCAAGTACATGGAGCTAGCTTATCATAAATAGCTGAAACAGTTCACTGGTTCATTTATATATTGAAGTATGATTGTGAATATCATCTGGGCACTACATACTACTAGTAGTAGTAGTAATAGTAGTAGTGGTGCCAGTGGCTATACATTATTGGGATACTATACTATATTCCAAACCATACTACTAGATGAAGGTAGCCGGTTCGTCAAAATTTGAGAGTTCCACAGTGCAACCCTTGCTTCAAGTTCACTCACTATTGGACTAGTACTATAGGAACTTGAATATATACAATGCTGCCAGTGGTCGGAAACCTGTACATGTAACTGCGTTCAAGTTGCTATGGATTTGCACGGTCAGGCTCGGCTATTCGTTGAAATCTCTAGTTTTAACCATGAAATTTCCATATGAGAGGCTAGATTGTTCAAACTAAATAGGTGATTCACAATGCATCCTGAAACCCAAGTTAAAGAGTGGAACTCTTATAGTGTTGATCCTTCTCCGCTGAATCCATCTCAACCTTGTTAGCGATCGTCGTCAGGTGACCCGGTTACCATAGAAACGGCCCTGAGTTGACCCAGCTTCACCCAAACACGCTCCACCCGTTCTATTTTGCCTTGCAGCTTCAATGCGTTCCGGACTTTGACCGCCACCCGCGACTGTTCGATACGACCCGCCATGAGTGTAAGGTAGCGCTGGTATCTTTAATCGACAACATTCATATTCATATCGAGAAACGACACCAACCTTGACTACCAAACCATCATTATGGCACGCGCTGCCGTCCTCCCTTCATCCCCAGCCAAGCGGGGGCCGCGGGCGGCATCTCGAACGACATTGAACAAATCCACCAAGGCAGCTAGTGCAGCATCGTCAGCCGCCAAGAAGCGCGCCCCCGTTAAGTCGAGCTTCATAAATGCGCATGATGATCTCGACTCAGATACGGACGATGAGCTTGGGATGATGATGAAAGAGCAACCTGACACCGCTGCCCGACCTCGGGGCCGACCTGCTGGACGTGTGAAGACCAAGCCCCCTGTCCCACGAAGAACGATAACGAAAACTACGCCAGCGCCTGCCCTTGAGGAATCGCATGACGACATGACATCCAACCAAGACGAGCCCAAGCCAGCCAAGAAACGTGTTGGACGGCCAAGGAAGAACACTACCGCCGAGCCCGCTGCTCCCAAGCCTCGAGGGCGACCAAAGGCAGACGCAACAAAAAAGACCATCGCGCCCAGAAAGAATATTCGCGCAGCGACCGAAGATAACACGAGCGACCAGTCGGACGGTCCCAAGCACATTACTATTGCAACAAACTCGACAACGATGCGCTCTAATCTTTTGCGTGGCCCAGCTAAGAAGAAGACTGTCACATTTCAAGAGGCGGATGGCGAATCAGAAGAGGAGGAAGAACAGCTCGAAGCACCTGCTGCTGGACGCCGCAAGGCGGCCGTAAAGAGCACTGATCCAGCCAAATCTGGCCTCGGAGGCGCACCGGTGCGCAAAGCTGCTACCGCAACAGGCCGTGGACGTAAGCCCGCGGCAGCGAAGAAGACTGCAACGAAACCTCTTTCTCCCAAGAAAGCTAAGCAAATTGCCAAGACGCTGTCTGCTTATGCCAGCTCCGATGGCGAGGAGGACGAATTGACTGCAGCCAAGTACGACATCAAGAGTCCCGTGAAGCTTATTGTCCATTCCCCAGCAAAGCAACAGTCTGAGGCCCCGACCCTGTGCTCTCCTGTGCGCAAGATCAACTTCACTCCCAAGAAAGCCTCTAATCTCGTTGACGAGAATGGCGAACCGAAACTTCCAACACCAAAACACGGATCAACAACTGGTTTGAGCTCACCAGTCCGAAGAATCAACTTCACACCAAACAAGAACCAACACACTGTTACGGATAATGGTCATTTAGCGCTTCCGCCAGGGAAAGCGATCGATTTCAGCGACTCGGTCTTTATGTCTAGCCCAGCTAGGCGGCCGGAAGCCTCTTCACCATTTAAGTTCTCGTTCAGAGAATCGGCCAACTGTGGTCCTCTTTTCCGCGACGAGTTGAACGGTGCACCTGCCCTTCAACCTTCACATGGCCCCTCGTCACCCTTGAAACTGTCACCAAAAAAGGGACGCCTTGGCGCATCATTCTCTCAATCGCCTTCAAAAGCAGAAACCCCTTCAATTCCTGCTCGAGCTTCCTTGATCCAGAGCCCAGCAAAAAGAATTGCTTCTCCGTTCAAAAGCTCTTTGTTCTCGGCTAAATCTTCCGTGACTGCGTCTACCACGCCAAATGATGATAACTCCTCGCATTCATCCTCTATAAGTTCCATGATTAGACGTCTGTCTTCGCACCAGGAAGAGGAAGAGGACCAAGCTGCCGATGAAGATCTTGAGATGGTAGAGGAAGTTGCTCGTGATATCTTTGGCATTGAGCTGCAGTCTGACGGCAAGTCGCCATCTCAATCTCCCTCGCCACAACAGATTCCTGAAATTGAAGCAGAGCATGAACTTCAAACACAAGAAGTTTCATTGGAGTCTCTTCCTGCGATGACTGAAGAGGAGGCGGAGGACGCAGACATTGACCAGAAGATTGAGGAGTTGCAGGAAGAGATTCGACATGAACCAGAAGATTTTGGAACTATTTGTTTCAATACAATGGAGGACCTTCAGAGGCCTTTCAAAAATCTAGATGCTCAGAATGATACTGAACTGTATATGACTTTGAGTGATGGCGAATCTGTCAACCAAGTTGATGAAAGCGATTATGATGAGCCTATCGAGGATTTGGTGATGGAATCTGTTGAGCCCGATGAGCCTCTGGATGAGCTCGACCTGGCTCCCAGTTCCCCAGCGCAGGAGACTGAGATGTTCTCGGTGCCTCGGACGCCAATCACAGAGTCGCCGCTAGACTTGGCACTTTTCGAGGAATGTGCTTTTGAAGAGCCCGGAACACCAACCCCTGCTCGTACGAGAACCTCACTCCAGAGCTTCGAAGATGAATTCGAAGATGAAAACCCTAGCGAGACTGGAAGCGTTGTACACCGGCCTTATGAGCAACAAGAGGCCGAGATTGACTCTTATGATGTCGATGAGATGGCCAACAATGATTCGGATTCTTCCATCGCATCTGATGCCGAGATGACTGTCATGTCCCAGACTCATTTGCCATACGATGTTGACAATGGCGAAGAAAGCCTATTTGAAGCCCTTGGACCAGCTCCTCCCACGGCACCTACCCCACCAGTCGAGGAACTTACTGAGTTTATGCAAGATAGTGTCAAGTCTCACACTCGCCTTTTCGATATCAACAATACGGAAGAGCGCATGGATATGCCAAGTAGTCCCATGGATACCACGCAATCTGACATTCCAACTCCTGTTTTGCCAAGGTGGTCCGGGACTCCAAGCACCCGAAGCCGACGAGGATCTAGGTTCAATCTTGATGCAGGCTTCACACCACTCGCAAGCAAGTTTGGCCGTTGGGAAGCCAACACACCCTCTCAAAGCCGACCATCTCGTCCACGTCGGCGCGGTGTTTCTCTCTCGTTGGCCCGTTAGAGCGATCAGCTGAGACCCACATTCCAGACGAAGGCGATGTTTCTTACCCTGATCTCTCGCGTTCTCCTCTTGCCAACACCCCCCGTCTCTTCTCTGAGCTGCCACTTCAGCCTCGCAGTGATGATACTTCAGTGACGCCCCCCTCGCCGTCTAAATCTCCTTCCGCTCGGGACAGTGACAATATGATCAACTCACCAAGTAGAAGCGACATTTTCGAAGATCTCGAGCCTGTCGTCCCCTTGCATCTCCGTACTCGTGAGAGCTTGCCATCCAAGTCGACTGGAAGAAAGAAGGCTGTCGCCTCAACAGATGAGGATAAAGAGAACCTCCCTGCCCCAGCCCCCTTGCCAGCCACACCGATGAAAGCACTTCCAGACCACCTTCGAACCGTCCATACGGTATCAAAGGTGCCATTGAAGGGTGAAGGGGAGATTTCCCCATTGAAGATGCCCCGCAAGCGTGGCCTGTCACTTTCGAGTACATCGCCGACTCGATCATCTCCTCGAATTCGCAAATCGGTTTTTCTTCCTCGTATGGACAGTGCTCCAGCCCTTGCTCCTCCAGAGCAGGTACAGGTGGCTCAAACACCCAGTCCTAAACGGCATTGCAGTGCCGCTCGCCGTGTCAGCTCTCGAATGAGCTCCCTGCCTGCGCCTAAAAGTCCTTCCGTTGTCAGTAGCCCTGGCAAGACTCCTCGTCGCAACCCAAGTCCCAAGAAGCAAGCACTTCGTGGTGCTGTCGTTTATGTGGATGTTCACACAACGGAAGGAGAGGATGCTTCCGGTATCTTCATTGAGCTTCTGCAACAAATGGGGGCCAGGTGCTTCAAATCGTGGTCTTGGAACCCACGAGCGAGCATGTCCCCGGTTGATGGTGTCGACCCTTTGCAGACAATTGGCAAGGTTGGCATCACACACGTTGTGTACAAAGATGGTGGTCTCCGGACCCTAGAAAAGGTCAAGCACGCCGGTGGCTTAGTGAAATGTGTCGGTGTCGGTTGGGTTCTCGAGTAAGTCCATGGTCCATTCGTCGTTCTAATTTTTTTAATTCTAACATTGGGATGTTTAGTTGCGAGAGAGAAAATAAATGGCTCGACGAGTCACCCTACGTTATTGACAACACTGTCATTCCCCGAGGTGGTGCTAAACGCCGCAAGAGCATGGAGCCTCGTGCCCTGAGCAACATCAACGGCACCCTGAAGCATATCGCTGAACCTTCCACGCCATCTGCTAGCGGACGCCGCTGCGGTGCAGATAACAGAGCCATGGAAGGTTTCCGCAAGATCACACCCCCGACTCCTCGCGGTGCCTCACCCTCTACCCCGACCCAGCAGTCTACTGGTGACCGATACCAAGTTCCACAAACACCCGGCTACAACTTCTCCAACCTCGATGCCATTGGCATGTCTCCCGCGACGCCCTACTTCCTCTCAAACCGCACACAGCTGGTTCAGCAATCCTGCCCGCCCAAGCAGAGTGGCCGGGGCTTGTTCCCTGTGCAGACTCCTACACTGAGCTTCGAGGAAGACGATCAGGAGAATCGGCGCCAGCAGCGAGCTCGTATGGAAGCTGCTCGACGAAAGAGCTATTTTCATAAGCCGGTTGTTGCTAGTCCGCTTGCCCGGTGATACATTATTTTTTTTATAAGCAGTTGTAAATGCATTTCTACTTCCATTGTACATATGGGATATCGTTATTGGAAGAAGTGGCGTTTTTGTTTTAGGGATTATGGATGGATGGACTGAGATCACGTTTGACCTACATAGTCGGCTATGGTATCTTGTGTTTTTTGAACAATGAAATGAATATTGAATATTTGATTTTCTTCATCCTACGTAGTCAATCAAGTATTCCCTTTGAATATCAAGCTTTCTGCAAAGTACATAGTCAGCTGTCTACCATAGAAATCATATAATGGGTTACAAAAATTGTTTGAATCAAATTTTATTTTTTTCATATTGACTAAATTGCTCCAAAAACCAAAAACCCATTCATTCAGGGGATTGTTATGGGGTACTCCGCGTATGAAGAGTCGAGCCTTGCGGTCTGTAAATGGCAGGGGGCGCGAACCCGAGGTCAAATTTCGGATCCATCGGAATCCGAAGCAAAGTTGGGGGTCAAAAGCAAAAAAATAAGTCTTGGCATTGGCAGGAATAGGAATGTGCTCCTGTCTTTCTTTGTGTTATACGCCCCCCGTAAGTTGAAAATTACTATAACTACCGACTACTTATGTGGCGGAATCTACTATTATAGTCTAAAGATGTGCCGTTGCGAATTTTCTATCTTTATATGTCCATACAGGATCCAGGTACGGTGTGTACCTTGTTGGAGTTGAAGGAGCGAATGACACCGGATGTGCGCGGAGTTCAAAGACGGGAAGTTTGTTATGTGGGTTATAGGTTATGGGTTATTTACGCTGGATCGGGTATGCCGATCGGTGGGATTGTGGCTGGTGATGAGTATCTTTGAGGAGGGATTGACGGGGTAGAAAGATGAGATTTTTCCATTGGGAATGGTTCTTGGAATGATTTCTGGCTGTTGCGTGTACTCTGTCGAATATTCGGAGTAGAAGACCGAGTACGTAACCCTGGAGGAGACGTGTCAGATGGCGCAGTTCTCATACAGCTAGGCATACGACCTAGTACCTTGTTGGGGGCGGTGATCATACTACCATCAAGTCATAGAAATGAATTTTATAGACATTGGAGTCATTTCTCACAGTGTAAATAGTATAGAATCCAGGTTAATCCTCTCTGAATAAAAGAATCAAAAACTCTGCAAGAGACTCTTAGCATAATTATGCTTGATTTGCACAAAACCCGATCAGAGACAGTTGAGCCACTAATTATTTGGGCCGAAGAGGGGCCCTTATTGTGGTCACCAATCATATCCGGGGCCAATGTACTTAAGTGGAGGCCAGATAAAACTCGCACGGAGTTTGCGTATGCACGATTGGGAAAAGAGTCCGCGTTGGGAATTCGGAGGGTCTAGAGGTTAAAAAGGGCTTTCCAAGAGACGAAAACGTTATATTTCTTATTTTGAGGGCATTGTTGGATAGATATAGTGTTTAGATGTCTTTTGTCAACAGTTCGCAGTATTAAGTTGACTTGCTGATCCTTGTATCCGCTGGATCCAGTGTGATCCAGCCCTATCATTCGGATGCCTCCGTAGGGCGGAATTTGTTTCGATACGAATACGGAGTGCATTGGGAATAGGTTGGATGAGGGGGGGAATATGGGAAAAGAACAGAAAAAATAGCCCTCATCTTGTGTAGGTTGTCTGTTTATAGTTCTGAGGCCTTGAATAGTTTAAATTTGCCCTCTATATTGTATACAATGGGTAGAATGTAGTGTATAATATCTGCCGGAAACGGATTCCAGCCAAGTCCGTGTCCACGGGTCTTTGCCCCTTTCACTACTACCGCGTTCCGGGGGCCAGAAAAAGTCGCGTGCTCGAATCAGAGACGTTGTTCTCCCCTAGCTCAGCCTCAGCATTACAAAAAATAATAAAAATATCCATTTAACATTTTAATCTTGTCGCGGTGGAGTCAGTTCATCCTTCGTCTTTTCCTCTCCGCTCGTTTCCTCTCGTCTTCCCCCCTTATCTCCCTCCTCCCTCCTCCCATCACGATCTTTCCTAGGAGTCCTATTTGCTCCTCCCATGCTCCATTCTTGTTCTCTGTGTCTTGTTTGTTGAGCTTGTGCCTTTCATTTCCCCTCACAACATGTCGTCGGCGCCAACGCCAGACCTGGGCAAGCCCCAATTTGCATCTCACTCATGGCTCGAACCTATCGTAAGTCAACTCCGACATGGAAGAAAACTCCGCATTTTCAAAAGGCCCTCCTAACTGTCTCAGGTGGTCGTGAGCATCATGTTTGGCTCATTGTACTTGAATCGACGCAAAAACTTCAGCGTCTTCGGTGACAAGGGGTACGATAATGCGGACCGGTCTCCCCGCGGATATTTCGATATGGATGAAGACGATACCCGCGCTGGGTCGCCCAACCCGCTGAAGATTGAACGTTTCTGTGGCATTCCTATTAAGACGCCTGATTCCTCGCGCTGGGCCCATAATATTCACAGTCGTATCTTGTATAAGTTCCCCTTCTTGGTGGAAATGTTCTATTGGGCTTTGAACTTTCTGTTTTATTCTATTACCAAGGCGACGGCTCAGTGGCTGGTTCCCGCCGATGTGGGTGTCGTTGCGGTTGCGCAGCAGCATGGTGAGGATGTACTATGGTTCGAACATGAATCTGCCTTCCGATGGATGTTTCCCCTCATGGAATCGGACTATCAGTCGTTTTTCATGAACTACCACCCCGGTATTATGACTTTCTTCAACCGCATATATTCCCTGGTACACATCCCAGGCACCGTTCTGTAAGTCCAGGAACCAACTTGAAACAACAATCCTAACCAAAAAAAAAAGAGAACAAACCACTAATATACTCCAGCTTCCTATCATGGTACTACCACGAAGCTCCTAATTCCAACATCTTCGCCATCGCCCGCCGCACAATGACACTGGGCAACTTCTTCGCTTTCGCAGCTTTCTGTGTCTACCCCTGCATGCCACCCCGTCTCCTCCCCGAATCCTATAATTTCTTCGATACCGTCCGCCAGGAACACGCCGAAAGTGTCTGGGTTGGCAGCAAATCTGTGAACCAATTCGCCGCGATGCCCAGTCTGCACTTTACCTACGCCTTCGTCATTAGTAGCACATTCCTCTACCACTCCGAGCTCCTCCGTCGTCTTCGCGGAAAGCCCACCCGCAAATCAACCATCACACAAATCATCTTCGCAACCCTCGCAGTGCTCTACTCCTGCCTTGTCCTCAGTGTCATTGTCGCAACGGCCAACCACTACTGGCTCGATGCCGTTATGGCCATGATCTCCGTCACAGTGTGCTTCATGATCAATCGCGTTTTCCTGCTTCTGCTACCGGCAGAGTACTTCGTTTGCTGGGCGCTTCGATTGGCGAAGCCCCTTAACAACGTCGGGGGGAATAAGAATGACGATAAGGGTTCGTTGTCGCCTAGATACCGAACTGTGCCAGCTTATGATGTTTGATTCTTGGTCTGGACCATGATTTGACCTGATCTGATCTGATTTGCATATTGCATCTATACATATACACTTTTTGGTTTTAATTTCTCTTGGAAGCTACACTGAGCTTTTATGCTTGGTTTTTCATGATTTTTGACGGCGCATTGGGTCACCTTTTTTGTTACTTTCTATTTATGAGCCCTTTACGCTCTGGATCGACCGACATGCCGAAACGGCTTTCTTTATGCTTGGAGATATTGATATGACACTGGCGTCGATATTGGGAGTTCATATATAATGCTGACACGCAATTCTCGTGTCAAGTCTTGAGTGCTTACGTGCGTACAGCTCTAAGCCGTCTTGTGACACGGACTGTGAACATCATCTCGGGGAGTCCCGGAGAAACCCCTGAGCCCAGACGCACATGTGCATATAGGGAGCTATGTTCCATCCCAAGTACAAGTACATATTGATGTGCACAAGTTATAATAACACAATGCCTGCTACTTAAAACCGAAGTACTAGGTCCTCGAAAATTGAATAATATTCCAATCCTTCAAACCCATTTTTAAAACGCTGTAACTTTTCTTTCTAAATCCATAAAGGAAAATACCCATGCAACGCTCTAATCCTCCTCTTCCTGGCGATAAAACCCAGCGACCAAGAACGCAAGCTCAAGCGCCTGCTTCTCATTCAACCTCGGGTCACAAAACGTAGTGTATCTCTCTCCAAGTCCATCCTCTGTCAACCCAGCAGCACCACCAACACACTCCGTAACAGCCTCCCCAGTTAACTCAAGATGCATACCACCCAAGAAAGACCCCGCGGCCCGATGGATCTCCAGCGCTTGTTTCAACTCCCCAAGTATATCAGTGAAATGTCTCGTCTTGACACCAGACGGCGTAGCCTGCGTATTCCCATGCATAGGATCACATTGCCAAACAGGTACATGGCCCGAAGCCTGCACAGCAGCAATATGCCCGGGAAGAAACTGTGAGATCTTCGACGCTCCATATCTTGAAATAAGAGTTACTTTTCCAATTTCCTTAGATGGATTAACGACTTCCAATAGCGCAACCAGTTCATCTGGTTTCATGCTCGGTCCAATCTTAATACCGACTGGGTTCGCTATTCCGCGGAAGAACTCTACATGTGCACCGTCTAGCTGTCTTGTCCTATCGCCTATCCATAGGAAATGCGCGGAGGTAGCATAGTATCCGGATGAAGGGGATGAGCCGCTATTTCGTTCGATAGGATTGCGCAGAAGTCTTGTGAGAGTTTGTTCGTATTCGAGGGAAAGACCCTCGTGACTTGTGAAGATATCAGCTGTCTCGACGCCGCGGTCTTTATCAATTCCTACTGTACGCATGAAGCGGAGGGCATCTTTGACTGCGCTGACGATCTTGCTGTACTGCTCTTTGATGGAGGGGGTGATAACGTGTCCTAGACCCCAGTCTAGTGGGGAGTGCAGATCTGCGAGACCTGAGGAGAGAGATGCACGCAGGTAATTCAGTGTTGCGGCGGAGTGGAAATATGCGGAGACGAGGCGGGATGGGTCCGGTTTTCTGGATGCAACGTTCGCGTCGAAGCCGTTGATGTTGTCACCTCTGAAGGAAGGCATCTCGACTCCGTTTATGACTTCTGTGGAGCTTGACCGGGGCCTGGGGCCGTTAGAATTTTGTTATGACAGTGAGTAGGTTGTGTTACTTACTTTGCGAATTGGCCTGCGATTCGGGCGATACGAATAACGGGCTTGTTGGCTCCTTTGTTTTTGTTAGCTTATATTTGGGGGGAGTTTGAAAGGACTGATATCGTACCCCAGATGAGGATCAAGCTCATTTGCAGGAGGAGCTTGACTTTGGCTTCGATCATGTCTTGGTTGCAGTAGTCGAAGAGTTCCGCACAGTCGCCTAGGTATGTTAGAACATGCGAGAGTAGAGCTGGCTAGGATGATAAATTTACCTCCTTGTAAAACGAATGCTTTACCCAAGGCGACATTTCGAAGACTAGCTTTGAGATTATTGATCTGATGTTTATTAGCATATAAAACAACCAAAGTGGGGTTGCTAAGTATGTACCTCTTGTGTGGTCACTAGTGGGGGGAGTTTCTGCAGTTTCTCAAGGGCGTCCTGAACCCCTTGGGCATCTTCATAGACCACATCCTGTTTAATCGGCTTCGTAGTCCACGCTAGATAGAAGATTGGAATTAATAAATCTTGAATCCTAAGAAGAGCTTCTCAATGGATATTCATCACATACAGCTGGGGCTCCAGTCTGTCATGGTGTCGGATCAAACAACCCCACCTAATCCTGTGGGACAAATAAAGTGGAGGACGAAGATCAGCTAAACGGCTTGGAATAAGCTGCAGGTCAAGAGCAATAACAATCAATTCGAGTCAATTCGCAATTCGCAATTCACACGGATTGAATTGAATCTAACAAAGGAACCAAAAAAAATAAGCACAAACAAAATCAAAGTCAAAAATGCCAGTTCAACCTCGGAACCTACTGCACGCTTATTCACGGATATTCGGATGACTCATTTGATGCCATGTTACACAGGCAGAAACAACAAACAACTTCTTATCGTCTCCGCTTATCAGTGACGTGAGACCATAACAGCTCCAGCTCCAGCTCTAGCTACGAACGTTATACAGTACCAACCTTATTCTCAGTTTGTCGGTTTATATCTGAAATGTCAGACCCTATTCCCTCCGCTACCGCGGATCCCGAGTCCGGAGACCAAAAACTCCCCGCAAACGCCGAAGATCGCAAAGCAGCCGCTGCTCTCTCCGCACTCCACACAAATGATATAGCGGAAGCTAGCCCCACCCGGGCTCCATCTAGTGCTGATCAAGAAGCATTGGGGAAAGCGATGAGTCGGCTTGAGAGCGTTGGTGGGAAGGGAGCGGTGAAGAAGCCAGCTGCTGGGACCCAGAAACAAGAGGCGGAAAAGAAGAAAGTGGTAAAGATTGTAGCGGCGGATGTCACGTTTCTGGTAGGTTCGTTTCGGTGCTGGATTGAGATGGTGTTAGTAACGTTCTTTACTGTAGGTTGAACAACTCGAGATACATAAGAATAAGGCTACGGAGCTTTTGAGAGCGTGTGATGGGGACGTGGTTTCTGCTATGAGGGCTTATATTGCGCCTTTTTAGGATGTGGGGATACCTTGGGTAAAGGATTATTGAATGGGCTTAAGACTGGAATTATTATACATTGACACGTTTAGTCTGCGCTGCTCTATATGAGATGACTGTTTGATGATTAAGCTGAATTGTATCTTTTTCTTTTCCATGCGCTTATTCAAACGCATACGGATCGCCATACTGGCAATGCTGACAAGACAATAAATTTCTGGATCAATATCTCCTGGCAATATTGCTTGGCTTTCGGACATCGATTGGCCTTATGGCTATGATAATGATCATTGAGAATGGCTTCATGTCAATGAGGATATTTGGAAAAGCCCGTTCAATATACTCTGTTTTTTAGTTTGTCCGAGTCTTTACACATTGTGTGGATGCAAACGCAAGCTCTGTTACATGTAGAACTAGACTCATATTTCAATGCCACTTTGAAAATGTGCAAATAAAGAGCTAATCGTTTTCAGGGATCAAACGGTTGAATGTGTCTTTAAAAGGCCACTGTTCCCTGCATCTTTCTCTTGTCCTCAGCCTCATTTGTCCATTGTGCCCGCTAAGCGAAATAATATCCAAGAGCCTATCCACAAAATTTCTTGGAACAAACCCGAAGCATCTTGAGAAGTCATCATGTTTGACTCCATCTTCGAATGCATTTTTGATTTTCGGAGAAAAAGCAGACAAACCGAATCCCCCTGGAGATCCTCGATCACCGCAACATGTCGCTGACGAGATTACCAACAAAATTCTTACCGCCAAAAGCCGTGCGTCGCTTCACGAAGAGCTAAATGAGATGGATTTGGCCTGTGGATGGTCAGACACGGTGGTTCAGGGGATACTTCAAGGCATTGAAAACGCAATCAAATCTGGAGCATCTATAGGCCAAGCAGCGAAGAAAGCAGTCGCACGGAGTGAAGATGCTGCCATCGAATTTGCATGGGAATATCTAGTTTACTCTACGGTAATTGTTCTCGGTGTTATGGCCTGCTGACGCCTTGGGCTTTTGAGATTCTCGGATTCGGAGAATTGGGTCCGATTGAGGGATCATGGGCGGCGTTCTGGCAGAGGACGTATGCTGGGGAAGTCCCCAAGGATGTGATTTTCACCTATCTCCAAAGGTTGGGGGGATGGAGTGGCATTGGATCATTCAATTTTTGATAAGCATCGTGTGTTTTTTGCCCAATGTCCAGCTCGCATAACTGATTATAGGCTCGGCAATCATGCAGTGTGAGAAATCAAGCAATTGTCCTATTCCTTAATATGAGACAGACATTTGAACTAAAAGAATCTAGCCACATAAGTAGAAAGCGCAGGGGTAGAATAATTAGTGCATCATTTGTATCGTCAACGCGAAGAGATCAACAAAGCGTATATACCCAAAGCCCGATCTAACATCTAAAGCTATATAATAGCGAGAATTTTGTAAGGAAATCACATCATTGCTCCGCCTCTTCTTCCTCTGCATCGGGCTTGGCCTTTTCAATCCCTTTACCCTCATAAATGAACCATAGTACCACATAGCCAAGCAAAGACTCTATAGCCAACGCCCACCAAACAGCCCCAACCATGTTATGCATGAGACCCAAACCCAATCCCCATCCACCCAACAGCGGGCCCAGGGTACGGGCAGCACTCGAAATACTTTGCGCCACACCGTGTACCGTACCTAGAATGGTTGAGTCGGTAACACAATTATTGACAAGGATAATAGCCGCAGGTAGCACAAAAGTGCGGGATATGACTTGCAACGACACCACGAAGGTGAAAGAAGGCCAGACAAGATATGGAATGTTTGGAATAACCACGAGGAAGGGCATCAGAAGATACGCAGCAGGGGAGAGGGGAAGAAAGGCTCGGAATGAGGTGAGTGTTCCGAGTTTTCCTTGGATTATGGGATATAGGAAGATTTGAAGAGGAAGGCCGATGAAGCCAATGATTGCAGTAGCAAGACCGACCCGTGAAGATGGTAGACCTAGACCTCCACTAAAGTGGAAGAAGCCGTTTCGGGTACCTTCGGGGGCACGAGGAGTGGGCAAGAATACGAAAGTCATAGCATTGAACGCACTGGTGTGGAATGCGAGAAGGAAATGAGCCAGAAGGGTGAGCAGAACATTCCGCGTACAGATTTGTCGCAGGCCTGCTCGTTTACGTGGACGTGGCGGTTGCGAACGTGTACGAACCGGACTTGGTGGAGCTGACCAAGGTGTATTGTTGTCCAGATAGAGAGATGCATCCTGCTCAGAGCGAGTAAGCGGATCATAGTGTGGAGGGTGTCTGCAGAAAGCACGAGCTATCCTCTTGCCAAGTTCTCGGCCCCGGTCTCTGCGATGACGTGCAAATTCATGAGACTGTTTTGTCCTGGTTAGCAGATATGTTGAAAATCCTTTCTGGACTACATACCTCATCAAGTCCAAAGAAAATTGCAAGGAATGACATGAATATGAAACAAGCACTTAGAAGGTTTGGCAGTGCGTATGGCCAGTGTTCCATCCACCACACGCCACTTTTACCGCCAAGGAAAGAACCAGGCCCAAACAGCCAAGGCAAGTTCTTGACAGGTTCCGCCAATGATCCTCCAAGAACCGGGCCAATGATGACACCGATATTAAAGCACATAGGAAGAAGCAAAAATGCTCGTGATTGATATCTGATTGATACTTGTTAGGACTGGAGCAATTTGCGGCGGAAGGGGATACACATACTTCTTCTCAGCGATAATCTCGGAGATCATCGTTCGCATAACACCCTGGTTACTATTTAATAAACCACCAAGTGTGCGAAACAAGGCGGCAGTAACAAAAGACCGTGAAAAGCCAAACCCCAGCGCAGAGACACATGTACCAAATAACCCAATCATTAGAACCTTCTTACGACCCATCCAATCTGCATCAGCCAGTCGGCCCCACCAGACAGCAGTAAGGAACTGTGCAGCCGTAAAGCTACCCTGCAGTATACCAGCCTGGGCTGAGATCGTCGAGTCCGGCAACGACCGATCAAAAGACTTAAGCTGATAAAACATATAGGCCTGCAACGACGTCTGAGTCAGCGGTTCTGACAGCCGCGCCAAAGTCAATATAGCCAGTTGGCCCTTCTTTGGTAATGAACTCCATGTCACCGGTTTCTCTTCAGCGACTGCTTCCTCTTCGGGTTCGGTAACAGGGACATGGTCTCTTTCGGTTTCACCAACAGAGGGAAAACGGTGACTGTCCGTTAGGATCGGAGTAGGCAAAACCCGCTGAATTCTGTTATCGTGCAGAGGTGTAGTTTCGGTATCGTCGTCGCTATCGTTGATGATGTCCGTGTTGCTGGGCCGGGATTGGCCCGAATTGTCGGGCGGAGAAGACCCCATAAGCCAAGACCTGGGGAAACCACGCGACTCGCGAGCGGGTGTGACAGTGGAAATGGCGGGGAACACCGACTGTTATATGAGAGATAGTGCAGTAGTTTCGAATATATAAGATTCCTTGAGCTGGATTCTTTTGGTATTGCGAGTTTTCTGAGGTTGAAAAGCGAAAGTTTCGAGAGGTGAAAAGCAAAGAAGTTCCCAGTGTGACACCATATTTGCCCCCACTTAATGCGGGTAGAATGCCGACTCAACCGTACTTGTTCACGACCACAGAAGGATTTACGCTCTCTTTAAATTATTAAATCATGAGATTAAGAGCAAAATAATATTTTTTAAAAAAGAGAAGGTTAACTGATTCTGCCACTGCGGCTGATAGAAAGCAGTAACGTCCAAAGTGTCACTTTGTACAACCTCTTGAGCGACACAGAGCAACAAAAACCATAATATCATAGCATGCACCGTCCGGGGTTCGAACCCGGGCCCCTACCTGTCACCTGAGAGTGGGAAGGAAGGATCTTAAACCACTAGACCAACGGTGCTAGCGATAACTCATTTTGAGTAACCAGAATCTATGAGAAATCCTCATTTCCCCTGTTCTTGACGTTGAACCCACGTTGAACCATAGTTCACGAGTGGATACTCTTGATAAGCAACTGGGAGATAAACAGAGGGCAAATTATATAGATCTATAGAAAGTATTTAGGTATATGGTGTTTACTGGAGGAGGCAAAAGCACACCAGCTCATGTACAGACAAAAAGCTTGAGAGGGGGCAATATCAACGCGAACAACACAAAGAAATGGTCAGCTGACCCTAGCTATGTAGTCTTGAGAGAATATTGACTGTGAGTTGTGATAGATATCCATGGATTCTTGGCTGGTAGGCCTTTGATCTTCAATATCCCCTGCGCAGTGGGTCCCCCTATTCCAGTCCTCGAGTGGGTACGCCCCTGCTTGATTGAAATCTTCCATGCAGTCATTTGAAATATGTGTGATGGCTTCCCGGCTCGATCGATGGGTATCATTCTGTGCCTCCGGGGGAATCTTTTTGTCACCTCTCTTGAAAACGGGGCGAACGAAGTTCAGAGAACAAGGAACAGAGAATGACGGTCGTGACACGCTTTGCGAATAGCCGTTGCTATCTTTGCTGGGGTTATTGAGGTCTCTTGCTCGCCTTCCTCGATTGCTGTTGTATGAGAATGCTTTCAAGCCGAATAGTTTCCGAAGTAATGGCCACCAGCACATTAAGTTCGCGACGTAAATCGCTGTACTGGCTTCACGAATGTACCAAATCTGGTAGGTTGTCGTGAAAGGAGAAGCAAAGTTGAAATATTTGTTCAGAATAGCTGCTACTATGGTAAAAAGACCCAGACTCATGACGCCGAGTAAGAGCATCTTCCGGTGGCGCTTGAGCTGAGCTCGCACTAGAAGTGGCATTGGAATGGCGAACATCACTGCATCTGAAGAGATGTTGAAGACGGCTTGAGTAATCGAGTAGTTCTGGTAGGTTGCGCACTGCATGTTCTTTACAGGCATCGCCCAATATTGGGGAAAGGGACGACAATAAATAGCATAGTAGCAGACCATTATAACCACAAAGCCAACCGCAACGTATACGGAAAGGATCTTGATATAAAGATTGGAGCGCAAGCTTTGGGTAAGTCTCCAGTAAAATATTAACATGCAAGTCTTGACACCCCATGTCGAGAGAAGCATGCACTGTTCCAACCCAATGACAATCTTGCTTCCATATATCCGATCGCGGATTTCTTTCGGGTCCGATAATACCTGATCGTAGTCTTTCGGATCCATCAGATTCGTCGCATATCGTGCCGATATTTGGATTAAGACAAGGAGTGTTGTATATATCATCTAAATTGGTCATCAAGAGGTTAAATCGTTTTTTCTCGTACATGGGTATCAACCCAAAGAGGATAAAGGTACTCACAAATGTTGCTGTCATGACATAGTCATCCCCTGCATCCCAAAATCTTAATTAGTTATGAGACCTGAGCATCTTTAAGGTCATGAATGACCGTATTTCATACGTACAAAACAAGCGCTTCACTGATCCATTTGCGATACTTCGGGATGCCCTTCATATTATCAGTTTACCACTCTTGAGTTCCAGAAGGTCGTTGATTAACTCACATTCTTCCCCCATAAAGCACAAATCCTATACTCCAGAAGATAATAGCCTCAATAAACAGCTGTCGCGGGGTTGGCGACACATTGCCCATTTTGGAGAATTGGGCAAGTGTCGCTCCCTAGATATCTGACCTCAACTGCAGGGGAGGAAATATTAAGTCTGCCATGGGCGTATGGTATTAAGCAGCTTCAAGTTGTTCAAGTTCGAGTCAACTCCAACATATGTCACAAGAAGAATGACAATTAATCGTTGAATACTATCATCGAATATTTGCCAAAATTTGTTCAGTAAAATCAAGTACGGAGTAGACCACGCAGAAGAACAGAGCAAGCGAGTCGTGCTAGTCGGTGAGCGATATTAAGCTCAAGGCGACTTCAGTTGTCAGTGCAGTGCTAACCTAAGACAAGGCGGCAACGTCATGCATCTTGGCCTATAATATATCGGCAGCGGAACGGGGTGCACGGTGATAAGCAAGGGGAAATGGGATTGATCATGCAAGGGGGTATCGAGCCACAGAGTTAGATCGATGGCAGTTCGCACTGGAATGCAGATCCTAACCGAGAGCTCAAGTGAGGTTTGAAGGATAAAGCTTTCAATCCCTTCTTTACGATCTTAATCAACGCTCGTAACACCCAGTCTCTCTAACCAAAGAGGTACAACTTGTGAAGATCGTCCCCAGCACCCGGTTCAACATCTCGTATTAAATGTGATACAGAATCTATGGCTATGTATTATATTTTGACAAGCGATTCTACAGCGATTTCATAGGATATCAGTGCTACACAATATTTAGGACGTTTAGCCTGATTAGCTAGTGAGACCCCTACAAAAGTATGTAGCCAGATTGCTGGAAAGCTATACGACTGCACGATGGAGATTATCCAATGATCTACAGAGTACGAATGAACAGGCAAAAGTTGTAATGATGACAGGTCAGATTCCATAGTGAATGAAACTGAGCTATTTCATTGGACTTCGCAAGCTTTGATCTGCATATTGATCCAAACAAAACTCTAATTGGCCTAGCGAGAACTCACTAGTATTCCCCTGACAGGATCTGCACTCTGAATATCGGTGTTGACGCGATAACCGGCCAAAAGATAGAAAAGGCCGAGAACATCAAATGCCAATCAATCACTTAAAGTTCCAATGGTTCGTATATCTCCATCCAATAGCTTGATTAAGGTTGTTTTGCTTGCCAACGGTCGGGAATACCCGATTTCGATTTGACGCGTTGGCATTTAGAGGATTGTGGATCTAACAAGGTATGCTAGAAATGGTACTGTTGACTCTTCAAAATGGAGAACGCTTCAGAGAGACTAATTTAGGAGTTCAAAAAAACACTTGAACGCCGTCTTTGGAAACCTAAAATTTGCCAACAAGATGATTTTTTCAAAATGGATTTGCCTACTATATCCAGACATGTCATGATGTCTGTTTTCATGATAGGAGTCATATATTATTCTATGCTTTGCTATGTAAAGCGAGTCCGCAGCTTGAAAGAAAAAGCTGATAATTTAACTAATTATATTAACATCCACTGAAGCTCATACTATGTACTGATAACTTGAATAGTAAATATAGACTCGTTATGATTGGGTAAACCTGCCAAACGGTTTATAATGAATTGGCTGAGAATGTAATTTTTTCAATCTTTTATCCATTGTGTATTCATGAGCCCAAAGCCGGCTATCTACTATCCACTATGCTAGATATGAATGGGATTTATGTAGGGAGGTTCCCAAGGAGACTCCAAAGGATTCTAAAAGAGATTTCAAAAGAGATCCCAAAAGAGGCTCCAAAAGAGAAATATCTACAACTCTCAGTGGTACAGACAAAAACATTTCCCACTTATAGAGTTTTCTAGATAATGATCTAGACCAGATTCAGATACTGCGTGCACATGTGTGGGTAAGATATTTATAATTAGTAAAACTTCTACTGGAGTAGTAGGACTGATAGTGTAGCTTTGCAGTAGTATTGACCTTTACGGTTATAGATTAAAGGCCTAATCACATTCATCTAGCTTCTCTCATTACTTTTTCCCATCTCTAGATCCATCGACTTCTTCGAGGTGCGCCCCCTGTATCTTAACCCCTGGACAGTCCGATTAATTCTCGTTTTCCTTGGACTAACAGACTTTCTCGGACTTCCCGAACCTATCTTCTTTTTATCTTTCGGCCCTCCAGAGAACAGATTCCTGAAGAGTGTTGCGTTGAAAGCGAGAGGCACAGAGACCAAAGAGAAAGCGAGCGAAACCCCAACTGTAGTATAACTCGTAAGAAACCAAGAAAAGACGTTTGATGCCAAAGACATGGACATGTAGCGACTTACATATAATTGGAAATATCCACTTCCCTTGAAAAACAACATTGTCGCCCTTGTGGGGAAATTCGGCAACGTCCAAAGCAAAAAGACTTGCCAGGAAGGAAGCCGGCAGCTAAAATCAAAAATTAATAGGTTGCCCCTGCCATCATATACCAAGGTGAGACTTACGAAAACTACAGTCACTACCGTGAATACCATGACGCTGTCACTTTGTCTGCGTGTAGCCTGGGCTTCGATGATCGTAGCTTCTTTTTGCTTGAGATCCAATAGCGTTTTGATATCATCTTGGACGCTCTTGGCATCTTCACTCATGCTTTCAATCTCCTTTGTCCTTTCGTTGGGCGTGACTAGGGGGTTGAATCCAGAAGTGTCAACATGATCGGTCCAGAGAGATCGCACATGTTCCTGATCTTGTGATAGTTTTTTCAGTATGTTGAGCTCATCGAGGATATCCTTAACTTCATTCAAAAGCTTGGTCTCTTGAAGAATGTCTTCATAGGGATTATCCTCGATTGGTTGACTCAATTTCCGCCAGAATTGCTTGAGGCTACTCCAGATTCTTTCATAAAAACGGGGAGAACGGGTCGCAATGATAAATCTGCTGTTGGTCCCGTTTTCGTTCTGTGAGCTCAAGGACTGTTTTATGACCTTACTCCCATCAGGTGATTCTATAGAGTCTTTGAACAATGTGAAGAGGGTTGCCTCATTATCACGCTGGTTTCTATTAGCGCTCATACTCATTTGAGAGATAATCAGTACCTACTATATTCTGAATGGATTCTCGAAAGATGTCCAATGGAGATTTATGTTCACTCCAGTTGACTTTGTCTTCTTCACCCTGATCATCATCGTACTCCTCGGCTTGGGGCTGAGCCTGATCTTCATATATCGCGATCTCCTGAGCATCAAAAAACCCTGTAGCTGTGTTCATGGCCAATTCGGCGATTTGGAGGGCTGTGAGCTTGGATCTGCCATTTTGTTCTTGGAGCAAATCCAGGACTCGCTGGAGAAAGGTGATCTTAAAGTTTTTCGGCTGTGTTGTTGTGCTCGTGATGATGGTGTCTATGTTATATTGATTTAGATAATAGTAGCTTAGACACGGGAGGGGCATTTTGATTGACACACCATCATGAAGGATCCATAACCATAATTGATTCACCATCAAAATTTGTGCGGGCGCAATTTTGAGATTTCTGTCGCTGCTGTCTTCTATTTGCTTTCTGTTCTCCAGGGGAAGATTGGGTGCCTTGGCATAGCTGATTTCTTGCTGCCCTTCATCTTCCGGGTTTGTCGTTACAGTGTCGCCACTCAACAGTCTGAAATATCTCCCAAGCACCTGATCCTGGTCCCTAGCCAGCGTGTCTCTAAGAGATGCGTAGTAATACTGATCAAGGGTCAAAGACTTATGAATGAAATTTTTAGCATCAGCCTTCGCTTTTTCCCGTATTTGGCCTTCACTTTCAACCTCCACGCTTCCAGAATCAGTTTCTTGTTCAATTTTCTCTTGACTGCTCGGACTGATATTCTCCACCGAATCGACTTTTTGTGGTAGCACAACTTGAAACTGGAGAGAGGCTTCCGGCTCAACTGATGTCCCTAGCAATTCGGTAGTCTTAATGGGACTTGACACGTCATGGTCAATACTGGGAAAATGCTGGCTTGTGTCCTCTCTGCTGGGCCTCGGGCTGTTGGCTTTTGTTACAAGCGTAGGCCCTGTATTGCCAGGTTCTTTATCCCAAAATAAGTATGGCATCTGAAAGGAATTATAAGTTTTTCAACATTGTCTCAAAAGAAATTTCATACAAGAGGCTGACTCACATAAAGTGCATGCATCTCAAAATCACCCTCGGCCTGCTCAGGCTGCGCAGTCTCTTTGACATCATATCCCATAATTGTGTTTTTCAAGGTCTCAAGTCAGTCAGCTACACTGCCGCCCTAAATCTCAGTATTGGGTTTAAAAACTCACATTCTGATATTGTGGCTTCATGTAATTATTCTGCCTGTTGTTTTCGTTTTGGCCTCCAGCAGCAATTTTTGAGCGGCTTTTGTGTGCAAAGTCCATCAAGTGTTTTTGAGCCGCGTTGCTCATACCTTTGTCTTTCGAGATTCGAACCATGAGCTCCTGTATTTTGTTGTCAGTTCACATAATTATCCAAATAATGGGGGCTAATAACCTCAATTAGGTGCATCTATTAGGTTTGATTAGCAAGATGGCTTAAAAAAGAAACGCTTAAGATGTCATACATTATTCGCTGGAATATGAATCCATCGGATTTTGCGCTGAGGACCTCGTCCTGGCTCCCTGTCATCTCTTCCTTTCTCTCCTTCACCCAAGTCATCGGTAGTGGAATTATCTCCAGGTCGTCGTTTAGCTCTTGCCTTCTCCTTTCTAGAGACAGGCGTTTTATCGAAAAGTATGTGTTGGATCTCTTGCAGATTGTAATTCTTGTTCTCTCGCATGATTTCGTCGGGCCCTTTTCCATAGACGATCTGGCTCATGGAGCTCTGCGCGAATTGCACGGTAACTTTCTGCTCGCGAATAGTAAGGTCCAATACTGTAGCCCACTGCCAGTCGTGATCCGATGTTTGGAATTGAAATTCCAACGAGGGAGTTTCGAAATTCAAGCGTGGACGCTCCGGGGGTGAATTGCTCAAAAGACCTCTTATAAGGTCCCTGGCCTTTTTCTCCTCGGGGGGGCTAGGTCTTGTCCATTTGAACATTGATGATTTCCCCTTTGCAAGGTGGCTCTCGCCGAAATAGAGTCTACTAGAAAGAAGCCACCAAAGCGCTACTGGGAATTTGTAGCCCACGATAAACTGCAGCGGGGTTCGCTTTCTTGAAGCGCTTGCTGGAAGCTTTAAAACTCCCTCGACGTGATGCATAAGTCGATTGATGTGTTTCGTTTCCCCTGTTGTGTATCTCCATGCTGCAAGCCCCATTATGAGCTCTGCATTCTGAGAGTGTGGATGGGAGAATTGAAAGGCATCTTCTTGCTCTTTAGCTATCTTAAACAGCCTGTCCCATAATAGATCCTCGCATTGAATTCTTCTGTTCACCGCAGCGTGCCATATCAAACTCTCTTCTTGCTTAGGCACTTGAACAAGGACTTCTAAACAATTCGTATGGTCAAGATGGTTGAGAAATTCTCGTACCATCTTAGTGTTCCCCTCTTTGACGGCAATGCTCATTGGTGTGACTTTGTTGTTTGTTCCCATTTCCTCTAAGATACGGCTCTTCCAGGAAAGTATGATGCTCAGCATTTTTGTATTGCCGACAAGAGCAACAACATGCATCCAGGTGGCTCCTTTTCGGTCTAACTTGATGGGTGTAGCTGCCTTGCTAGCGAGAGTCGCCAAGCCTACATCCCCGTTTAGAAGAGCCCAATATATTATTGCTCTCATTCTGCTTTGGGAGAGTGTAGACGCTCTTTCATTGATCAATTTGCAGAGCCACGGAGAAAGACTTTCCTTTTCTCGGGTAGACGCAAGGCATCCTCTCTGCTGAGCAGGGTTTCGAGGGAAATATACCTCCGATTCCAACAGGAGGAAAACAACTGAGGGGTCATTTCTTTCTTTTCTAACAGCATCGTATAAGGGAGCATCTCCGTCATCATCTCGCGCGGTAATTGCTGTTCTCAAACCGTCTTCCTGTGTGTGGTTTGCTAGGAAGTCGAAGAGAATCTTCGTCATATAGATAGATCCATAGTAACAAGCAGCGTGGAATGAATTATTGCCATTATAGTCAAGAATGTTCGGATCTGCGCCATTACTCAAGAGATGCTTGACGACGGGGATCGCACCGGATTGAATAGCGAGAGACAGTGGGGTCCTCCCCCAGGCATCTTGAGTATTGATATCAGCCCGATTTCTGCAAAGAAGCTTCACAACTTCAAGTCTGCTTTTTTTAGCTGCAATCAATAGAGGAGTTTCATCGTTTTCACTGGGCAGCTCTAAAAGCTCATGTCGATCATCTAAAAGCTTTTGTACCATTCCAAGACTCCCATATCCTGCTGCAGTACGGAACAGTTTCTCTCCATTCTCGCCTTGGATATCTATATTAGCTCCCTGTGACAGTAGAAAGTCGGCAACTTCGAGCTTGTTAAATTTCACCGCTGCCAAGAGTGGCGTATCGCCATCGTCATTTGATAGCTCTAGAAACTCGCTTTTCTGCTCCAAGATGGCCTTGACTATGCCTAGATTGCCTCCGTCAGCGGCCGCATGCAGTATACTGTTTTCAAAATAGTCACGCGCGGTGACATCCGCATTGGCTTCAAGTAGACAGCTGAACACATCATATTCGCCATTTTCGGCTGCGAGGAAGAGAGGCGTCTCTTCAAACTCATTTCGCACCTCTAAAAAGTCACTTCTCGTTCTCAAAAGCGTTTGAACAATATCCAAGTTTCCGCCCCCCGCAGCAAGATGCAGAATTGTATGACCGTATGAGACAATTACTGTAATATCTGCGCCTTTTCCGAGTAGATATTGGAAAACATCAGAGTTTCCTCCGTCGGCGGCGATCAATATAGGAGTGCTTCCCCTCGCATTCGGTAGTTCCAAAACACTGGTTCCCTTTTCTTGAAGACCTTTTGTCAAGAGTTCATTTTCCAACAAATTATTATTCAAAAGGCTCTCAACAATATCGAGGGCTCCTCCCTTGACAGCTAGATGTAGCGCCGTGTTCTGCCCCGAGGCACGCACCGTGACGTCTGCCTTCCTTCCCAGCAAATAATGAAAGACATCCGATTTCCCGCATTCAGCTGCAAGTAGAAGAGCTGTCTCAATGTTCTCAGTCTGTAGATCTAATAGACCACCTTTAGTTTCTAGAAGAAGCTTGGCAACATCAAGATAGCCTCCTGTAGTTGCAAAATGGAGCACGGTGAATCCTTTTGGATCGCGTTTGTCGATGTCGGCCCCATTTCCCAGTAGAAACTGACAGGCTTCAAATGCTCCTTGCAAGGAAGCTAGCATGAGAGGTGTCCTTTTCAACATATCGCAAAGCTCTAAAAGGCAAGGCCCTCCGACATCGAGAATTAATTTTGCAATCTCAAGATGGCCTTGAACGCAAGCCAACAAAAATGCATTTGTTCCGCAGCTGGTGGTTTCAGCGTATATGTTCGCCCCTTTGGCAAGAAGAAGTTTTGAGATTGTGTAATAACCCAAACCTGCAGCAAGTATCAAGGGAGTCAACCCCTCAGTGACAAAGTCTTCGCTATCTGGAAAAGAGAAATCGAATACTGCCTCAAGGACATCTGGATCACAGAGCAGTAGTTTCTCCACCGCTGCTGCATTAGCACCCAGAATGGCCTCCTTCATGCGTTCTTCTTCACGATCTCTCTCCCCATATAGATAACGATCTGTGCCAGGTGGTACATCTGAAAATTGACGGTCAGCTAATACAAGAAGGGCTCAGTAGTATAGGGGCTCACCATCAGGGGGATCTGCCATGGTCGCGACTAAATCGCAAGTCTAATTTTTATCTGCCGTGATTACAAAACAGAGACCAGCCATGTCAGAAGATCGACAGAGTATCTACAGCTCGAGGCTCCCAAACACCTTCTGGTTCTCGAATGGTCCCTATCTCTTCTCGTCATGGGACCGCGCCGACCAAGAACAACATGCACGCGGCAACGTGTGGGGCTTTCCCGCCCCCACGCTGTCCCAGACTCCCAATCATCATCCGCTGCCTCATGCGTATTAGGCCTGAATAGAAATGGACCCTTGGCTAACGCGGCTGAAATATCTTCAAATGAGACGTGCTGATGAGCTATGCATTTTCAAGGTTTAAAACTCACTTAGAATATGATCAATTTTTCTAGTATTAATGCAGAATCACCACATCCGTGTGCATGAAGAGCCCTGGAGAGAGGTTGGTAGTATATCCTAGGGGAAGAAGCCGGGCCGACCCGCCCAGGCTTCAAGTTCTGCTATGAGACTTTCGATCGAAATCTATTTATTCTGGAAAGGCTAGGCTAAAGGAAGGTTTCTTAAGATCGTGAAACATCGCGCATGACGCGTGGGGAAACAAGAAAAATAGAACAGGAGACTATTCGTTATCAAAGCACCAGCCTAACTCACAACCGCGACTTGATGCTCTGACCACCTTCCCAAGAATCACCAGCCTCGAGAGTCTGCCAGCCAGAGACAGAGCCAGCCTCAACACAGATCATGTTTTTGTATGCCTCATCAGGACCAAAGTCCGCCATACCCTTGGCCTTCTCGATCCATGGGTTCCACACAACAACGTCCGTCAGGGCATCGCGGGTGATTGAAAACAGAGGCTGGTCGTCTGCAGCCGAGGAAACGACAATTGGGACAGAGGGGTCAAGGCTTTGGTAGACACGATCGGTTTCCTCGGTGATAGCCAGAGCCGGGGAGGCTTCGGTGTGAGAGCTTGCATTGCGAGTCTTGTCGATATAGGTCTTGGACTCGAGGTTCTTGACACGAATCGTGGAGATATCCTTAATGAATCCGTTAGCATTCGATGAAATTGAAATCATGTAATGATCAACAAAATCCAAAAGAAAGCAAAACTTACGGCAACGCTAAGGTAAGTATGCATGAGGACCTGGAACTCAAAGTTCTGAGTACCTTCATTGCGCACCTGCAACTGAGTTTGCAAAGAGTTCTTAGTTAAGGTGACACTGTAGACAAGTCCAAATTCATAAGGCCAAGCTTTACGGAACTCCTCGCTCAACATGGTATGCGACAGGCCGAAGTCCAGCTTCACAGCCTGATCACTCTGGCTATCAGCAGACTCGGCAGATGACTTGCCCAGGTATTCCCATTTCGAGTTTCGGGCGAAGCCATGCTGAGGAAGAGTAGAGGTGGCGTGGTCTTTAGGAGGAGGGCCGAAGACCTGTCAATAACAAACATGGATTAGTGTCTGCTATGCTATGCAAGCGTATTGGATTGTTTTTCATACCGGGAATACCAATGGGATTCCTCCACGAATAGGCTTAGATCCATCAAGGATAGCATTTTCGCTAAGGAACAGCTGTTCCTGGCCGTGGGCCTTCCAAGAGGTGACTGTGGCGCCGTACAGGTGGATCGTAGCGGATTCACCGGAGGGCAAACTAGCTTCAACAGTGCTGTCCTTGATGGAGACAGTGGGCTGGGGGATAGACGCACCCAGCCCGATGGCAGATGGTTTGTTAGAGCGATCCATTGTGAAGGTCTTGAAGGTGAGATGGGTTGACGAGGGGAGGATGAGGATGAAGTTGTTCCTGAGGTCATGGCGGGGGGGAACAGATCTGAGCCCCACACGCTCTTTATCACCTTATCGGAATCGCCGTTAAAGCGAACTATTTATATCAAAAAACCTTTGGAATTCTTTATTGTTTTTATCTCTGCCTCTGCTCATATATTTACACATGACGGTTCCTACCCATGCTGTAGCTTTGAAGTTGTATTGCCCGAGATACTCACCTCCTCAATGCGTTGAATCCCTTCCTCTGACAACCACCAGCCAAGAGCCTGCATATCCTGCTGCGCCTGCTCCGCATCCCGCACCCCAACGAGGGGCACGACCCCTTTATTTATAGAATAATTCAGAGCCACGGCAGGTACAGGTACACGGCGCTTCGCAGCAACGCTCTTCAGCACCTCAATAGTAGGCTCTAGGAGATGCATGGGGTAACTACTGAGCCGCAACGTACGCCTGGGCTGTTCAAACCGCGAATACCGACCCGTCAAGCGACCTTGAGCGAGCGAAGAAAAGCCTTGGAAACAGATATTTCGCTTCCGGCACTCACGAATCATCCCACTAATCTCCGGAACTCGGCGAATAACCGAATACTCGCACTGGCTAACGGACAACGGAACACCATATCTCTCCAATTCATCAGCCATCTTGATCATCTCCTTCGTATCGTAATTTGCCATGCCCACAGCACGGGTAAGACCTTCTTCCACACATTCAGCCAGTCCCTTCGCGACGGATGAGAACGAACTCGGGTGCACAGGTCCATGAACAAGATAGATATCCACATACTATAGTCCCAGTCTAGAAAGCGTGCCTTTAAGTCTTTTCTTCGGACTATGAGATTGCAGTAGGACATTGGTCATGTCAGGCAGGGATTGCCATTTTGTCTGCACGATAAATGAATCTCGCGGCATACCCTGGAACAAAGTTCCGCAGATACGTTCGCTTTCCCCGTCTCCGTACGCTTGTGCAGTGTCGACGAAGGTTAGCCCCACAGCTTTGAGCTTCTCCCATGCGGCATGGATCCGTGGTAGATTTTTCGTGGCGTTATATCCGAATGTGGCTTTGTCGCCCCAGGACCAAGCGCCAATGCTCATATAGGGAATCGAGACGCCCTTGCCGCTTCGAGTGCGTAAAACGATCCGGCTTTGAGAGTCTGGAGTAAAGTCTGGCTCGAGGACATAAGGCGGGTCGGTAAGGTTTGGATCCACGGGCTTGGGCTGTAGAGATCTGTGTCCTTCTGTGGCGGACATGCCGGCTGCTAGGCCGCTTTGCATCATATACTGAGTTCCTATGGCCACCATGGTGATTTATTAATTGAACTGGGACCTTTATCATAAACTTCCCATTCGTAATCAGCCGGAATGTGGGCGTATGCAGTGATTGCGAGGTTGATAGACTTGAAATGACTATCGTCGGTACCCCGGGCGCTCGTTGTGCCTTTTTATATCTTTAGGCCTGATGTGGTGGCACCATCCGTTAGGATTTGCCATCATGATGACATTGCCTCATTCGATTCCACCTGCCAGTGGATACAAATGGAGGTTGGGACGTGTGTAGCACAAACCAAAACCACCACCCAGTTGGGCATGATATAGTACTACTAGTACATAGTCCTTTAGGGCAATAGATACTAAGATGATGGCACATTATATAGTTGAATAGCAATCGGCAGACGTACAAACGAAACCCAAAAAAAAGAAAAGAATTACAGTATATTACCCAGTCTAATAAGGGAAAGAATTATAAGATACAGGGTGACTAGCCAGCTCAGAATTCAACCCAATTCAAAAAATTTATGCAATCGCTATTTGTTTTATAAGACATATGGTATGGATGCATGTGGGGAATAATGGCGAAAGAGTGCCAAATTACAAGCAGAAAAAATCAATACACAGAAATATTTCACGTTGAACGCCATCGCTATGCGGTTTTGTCGAGTCGCCGTGACGCATCATGCGCCTCGACTCGAATATTGAACAGAAGATCGTCGATTTCGCGGAGAGCATCTGGGCTCAGGGTAGTTTGTTTCATATCATTCAAAAGTTTCTTCAGCGATGCAGTGATTGTTGTATCGCTGATGTCAAGTTTGGATGTCGGGATTGAATCAGTTTGAATTCCCGCCGTGGCCGTAGTTACGACATGCTCAGCTGGCTTGTCTTGGTCATTGCTTGGTATAACTTCTGTGTTCACATCCATTTGCATGACGGTATCATCGTGGGAGGGGTTTGCCACGCGGGGAACGTCAGTCACCTGAGAATCCGTGGCTTCCTCAGTAGAGACCAGAGGAATTTCAGAAATGAGGGAGTCGTTGTTTAGTGTGCCACCAGGAATGTCGTTCTCGAATGGTCCTTGAGCTTCTAGCTGTTCAGGTTCAGTTCGAAGCGAGGTTTTTGTGTCGGTTTGACTTTCAGACGTCTGAGTCGCATTGGAATGACCATCGCGAGTAGACTGAGAACGAGGCGTATTGCGGGTACTAGTAAATTTGCCACCCTCCCCACGCATGAAGCTACGATGACGCCGAGACAACGATGGAGACAATTCTGAATGTTCTGCTTGCTTCGGTGTAGACTTCGGTGTGGACTTAGAAAGCTTGGTAGGGGAGCTTTGCTGGGACACACCACTTCCCTGTTTGTTTTGGGAATTGCGGGTCGATCGACGAGTTGTTCGCTCAGGTGAATCAAGCAAATCGATCACAAGAGGAGCAACCGCCGCGAATGGAGCCTTTTCAGGAGAATAACTTTGAGAAGCCTCGTTGTCATCTGGTTCCTGCTGTGACTGCGTAGTATCGGGGCTAGCTCGATCTATCGAATCGATTGGTTTGGTCAACAATCTGTGGGATCGACGTCTTTCTTTTGCAGACGTTGGAGGAATGTCATCTTCACTACGCTTCCTCTTCTTTGTGTTAATCGCCCGTGGGGAGGCAGGTTCCTCAGTGGGCTGTCTCTCAAGGGAGGGACTGCCCTGATCCACTGCCAATCCTAAATCTTGAGAAAGCTGAGATGCAATTTGCAAGTCATCACTCGAAGAGTCCGCATAATCATTGACAGGTGGTAGAGGTCCAGTCTCCTTTGCCTTAGTGAATTGTGATTGTTTCTGCTGATTTTCACTCTGAACGAACTTTGATGGAGTCCTTGACTTTTTCCTTCGGGGTGCAGACTTTGATGTAGAGGTCTGAGCAGGAGAAGCTACCGCTGGCTTGACGGGGGTTCCCAGTGGTGTCGGTGTGAACGAGTTCTGATCATTTCCCGTGTTTTGGCTCAATGCAGATCGAGTTCGTCTACTTGGGGGCCTTTCATCGGCCTGTATGGTGACTTCATTCTCTTTGGTTTCTCCAGGAACATCGGCGTTGGATGACTCCGGAACATCGTTTACCACAGGTATAACAGGACCGCTGGGTGCGCTTTGTTCTTCAAGCAACTTCATTTCAAGCGCTTTTTTACCTTTTTGGGATCTTCGTCGCGCGTTTCTGTTGCGGTTTTTGTTATTTTTCCTTGGGCTGGGACTCCTGGCAGTGATTTCAGGCGGGGACGATGGAATATCAGATGCATCATCCATGACAATATCCTGGTGTCTTAACACAGGCATATCCGATTTCAATGCAGGGGTCGGATCTCGAGTGGCAGGAGTTGGAGAGGAGCCAATAAAAGCTTCTTCATTTTCCGTGGGAGCAAGTGTCGGAGTCAAAGGAATTCCCGAGACCGATTGCGATGCGCGGAGTCCTCGTAAGTGTACAGGGGTTTCAAATCCCAATCTTCCAGGCGTATTCGCAGGAGACGAGGACCTAATAGAATCAATCATTTGGAAAACCTCTCGTCGATTACCGGGGAAAGAGAGGGAAGCATGGTTTCCATCGATGTATGATGCAGCATTCGTCGGTAATTGTGGTTCTTCCAGGGGCTCTGAAGTCTCCTCAGCCGGTGGTTCATGGAAGCCAATCACGGGCGACGAGTTGAGATGAAGATAGCTCTCGCTTTGCGGTCGCATCGATGGGTCGATAATCGGTCGTTGTGAAGGTAAATATGAAACCAATGTACTCTGGAGAGATCATAAGTGCCTAGGACTGATATAGATTCTTTCATTTTACTTACCTGTGCTTCCATTTCGGGTTTCGCTGTTACCGTGAGTCGCTCCACGGCAGCCTCAAGAGACACGCCGATGGATGTCTTAGAAGACGCTTTATTGGCGTTGGAGGATGTGGAGTACCAGAAATCAACAAATTTCTTGGCCCGCGATGCATGAGAAGAATCTAAACCAGCACAAATGATCTCATCAAACATCCGCAACGAGGTTAAATCGTCGTTAACAGAGGTTTGTAGAACATTAACAATAGCGAACGTCAAAGCACGGCACTAGTAACTCGTTAGGTTGTGATCCGATTTTCAAACCCACTGTTTGAGAAGAAGCACTTACCGCAGTTAGAATTCTGCTGTCTACACCGTTGTTAACCTCAAGTTTCGACTTCTCATCCTTAATCCATGGCCCTAAAGCCGATTGTAGGGTTTCGAGGAGCCGTGAGCGGAAATGGGGCGCACCCGACCCTAGGAAGGAAGTCAAGGATTCGATAAATCCTGCGAAGCCCTGGGACTGCGAGCCACTAAAGCCATCATATGCCAGTCGCAGAGTTCTGCCAATTGATTTTATGAATTTCGTGGGGAATGGCGGAGGGCCCATTTGTTGCACAACTGTATGTGCCTTCCCCACTTCATTGCTCTGCAAGAAGGGAATTGACAGAGACTGGCTCAGTAGGGACGCTGACGGTAGATAAGTGTCTTGGGCAGGTAGATTCATGAGACATTCAGCCAAAGGCTCTATGATGAGACTGGGCAGTGCTTGGTCTCCTCTCTCAGTTCTTGCCACTCGCACGAAAGAGCTCAGCAGATGTGACCATTCTTGAAACACATCATGTAGCTTAATACCAGCAGCCAGAATTTTTGTGACATTGTCATAGTCGCGAGAGACCGACCCATCCCGTTCTCGAGCAGATTCCACTGGGAAGGACTGTAAGGCGTCTGCAGCTGCCCGGGCACTGGCCTTCCAAGTCACTTCTAGAAGTGGCGAAGATGGGGAATCGGCAGACGTTGGCTCTGCTGTGTGCAAGTCCGCGCATTGTTGAAGAAGCTCGAGGCGAGATCCACGCGAGATCCTACCATTGCAGGCCGCTTGAATGATTCCTTCGACGAGACGAACGTATGATAAAGTCGGCGTAATTGAGACGGAAGGAGCACTGACGGCTCGCAAAAGATGCAGGATTGGGCTATAAAGATTTGTCCCGGAGGCGGATTTGTGATGTGTTGGTGTGTGGGAGCTGTGGAACGTACCATCCGAAGCCTTTAGTAGAACTCTTTCAGTGAAGGGGATGCTGCCAAGGGAGGATATCATCGTCGTCGATAAAAACCTAAAGCGCTCGAAGAAATCATCTGCTCCTGCTTCAATTGGAACGTTCAAAGAAGGCGGACCTTCGTTCCATAGGCGATGTAATAGCGCAAGGACACTAGCAACAGCTTGCATCGACTCCGTAGAAGGGGTGATTTCTTTGCTTGAAGCCAAAGACAGTGCACTGGAAAGGCTGTCCCAAGCACGAGCAATGTTCGACTTTTCAAATTCGTTTGTATCCCAGACCGATGACTTGAGCATGGGCTCGAATGCTTTCAGGACCGTGTTCACTCTTGAGCGGATCCATTTTGAGTCAATCGGGGCAAGGTCTTCGGCTTCGATTTTGTTATTGTCATTGATACGATCTTCTGACCACACTTTGACCTGCGGGTTCCAGAGAAGATTTGATAGCATGTGTGCTTGAACGTCGCTGAGGGCTGGGGCGGATGAGAAGGTTGACGCAGTAGGTGTGCCAATGTACTCTTCCCAGATGACATCCAAATGACTGTGAGGCAATGAAGGCCGGAAAGTGTAGTAAAGAAAGTTGTAATAGCTGCTCAAAGCTAACGGCGGAGGCACTGAACCAGATTTATCGGACTTTCGCCGCTCAAATTGGGAGAGAATCGGCTTGCCCAACATCTTAAGCAGGGATCGACTTGTTGATTCATTTGGATGAACGGCGAAAATGAATCTGTTCCAACCCACAATAGCCTGGGCTTTGATGGATGGGTCGCTGCAGTTGAAACATTTTTGAAGAACAAGCACCCATTCTTTGAAATGTTCCCAATGCTCAAGATTCCAGTTCTTACATCTTAAGAGTAGAATTATGACACTCCAAATCTGTGGAATATGAACTCCACTTTCGGGATTCGCCATCATCCGGGTCATTCGATCTCTAATCTCTGTAATGAGCTTCCTATTATTTTCCAGTGGTCGAGCAAAAAGGTCCCGTAAAGTATTAGACAGCGTGTTGTTTGGGCCCGCAGCTGCAGCAACTTGAAAACCGAGGCCAATTGCCTTTACTCGGCTGTCTTTCATCTGATTGAGAAGGCCAAATACCAGATGCTCTGCCCAGAGTGGGGATTGAGATATGAATACTGATTTGGACTGGGAAAGGAGGCGTTGATATATCGTCAATCGATGGAGAGCTATCGCTTTGCCTGTAACGTGTTTTGTGATATCTTGTAGTGCTGTAAGGAGGCGCGTGACGCGGGCGTTGGTCATGATTCGCGGGCCGAAATTTTGTGCAGACAATATGGACATATAGTGTGTTAAAACTGATTTTGGGGCTTTGGCTTCCTGGAAGCAGGTGGTCGCGTGGTCCAACAGGAAAACTTTAAACTCATCCGACAACAGAGGAATGACTTCCGAGTTCCAAACGAAGGCCGCAGTCAATTTCAAGGCCTGGTTGGCAAGATTGGTATCCAGCGGTGCGCCGTTTGCCAGAGTTCGACTGACATCGCGTTGGATGAAGCCAGTTATAGCACCTAATTTTTCGGCAATATCCTTCGTTGACGGCAATTGATCGTACGTGCGGAGAGCATTGAAGAGCTGCATATATGCATCGCGTCTGGAGGGGATGTTTTCTCCCCCCAGTTGCTGAACGACAGATTCGAGAAGCATCGCAAGGGACCCCGTTTCGGAAGCCGGATCGTCGTATGAAGCTAACACAGGAATCGATGCATTGCACTCCTTCAGGATGGATTTGAAAGGACTCGCCCAGGGTTTGGGGTCTTTTTGCATGAACGGGCTATCTCTGGGCAATGGTTTCATCGGGTCCGGAAGCTCGACGGTAGTACATAGGTATGGCGACCATCCGACTTGCTTGGACGCGCGACTGGATGGGAGGACTCTAGAGGAATTGGCGGTTTGTGGTGTCGCTGTAGGGTGTCGATCGGGGGTATCGGTTTCGCTCTCATCAATCCGTGAACCTGGTCTCGGAGGTGTCGGTGGGCGAGCAGGAAGAGGGCCAAGCATCTCCACCATGGTTTAAGTGAGGGTAATTAATAAAAGAAAGGAGACAAATACCATTGCTTGGCCGGGAGCATTTATTCAAATGGTCAAGTCAAGTTCGGTTTGGGGGGGCTGTCCCATGAAGGGTTTGAGGATGTCAAAGCAGCCAAGACTCATGGTGAAAACTGGTCCGACGCGCGGAGCGCGTTAAGTGCTCGCGCGATCTATACCGCCTTCTGGCCAGACGCGCTTTTCCCTCCACATTCTCCCAATACACATGTTGAACCCCTCAACTTGAATAAAAATCATCAGAAAAATAAATGATGAACTGTACGGACACCTCACAACACTTGGAGCACAATAATTCCCTGGCCACTGGGTTCCTGGTGTCAATGTAAAAGGGAAAGTTATACATAGTTCAGTAGCCGCAGAACGCGGTTTTACCAGTATGAAATGCAAGTCACAATTGAAAGATGTTGGACGCGTTTATAGATCGTCCATTGATACTTTAATATAATTCTATCTGAATGGCTTGTCTTAATGCCTACAGGGGCTCTTTCATCCCTTTACATTAAAGGCTGATCTGGGTTAAATGCTAAAATAAAACCATATGCGACCACTGGATTGCTCTTGAGTACGCAGAGAAGAAATATGATCTGATAGAAACCAATTTTTATTTTTATTTTTAATTCTTCTTTTCGCTTATTTACTGACATCTCCACGCTGCACAGTTTACTGGGTGTTTAAAGCTCCATTGTTCACCTTGCAGGAACGTCTACAGGGGGTTGCGGCGGCGGGAGCTTAAGTGGGGTCCTGCTTCATGACCAAACTTGTCCAAGTTTCCTTTCCCTACGCTCTTTTCTTCATCCTACACTTCATCCAAGTCGCCTCCACGTTTCGTCGCTGGCTTTCATGTCCTGGTGGTCACAAATTTTTCGTACCGGACCATTTCTTCCATCCCTACGCATACAACCTACGCGACCGACTCCATCCTCAGTTTGAGAAGGATGGCACTACGCCAGCTGCATGGCGCAGGTACGACTACGCCAAACCACCTAACCATACAATAGAAAACATGACCATCTAACAATATATAGCTAAGCTACAAGAAGTCACACGGTTGCTGGACTCTCTTGAAGCAGATTTGCAGACAAAGCAATTGACACCAGCTCGTAAGTCTAGATCACTGATACCCCTCACGCACAACCAAACGATAGCGACATGATGCCGACACAGTCCAATTTTTGCATGCAGAAACGGTCCAAACTCTCTTGCAGCTCCGACAGCATGGCACAAACCCCGTTGACGCCGATCCTATATACTCCAGCAAGGTATGACTGCGCGAAGATGATTCAGGTCAAAAGACTCCCGTGGTCTGATACATCTACAGGGGATTGGGATACTTGTCAAATATGGCGTAGACGGAGAGTCCCCGGATGTCTGTCGTGCTGCATTGCGATGTGTCGCAAACGCCCTACTCCTTAACGGGAAGATGCGCCAGGTCTTTGTTGATACAGGATACGGAGGGAAACTGGCTGAAAAGCTCAAGGTATATGCGTGCCGAGGAGGTCTAAATATACACCTTAAAAAGCTAACATCGATATTTAGGTTGATAACTCCGATGACGAAATGGTTACTAGTCGTATCCTATTCTTGTCAACTTATGATACGACGATGGACTTCGATGACTTGATCCAGAATCATTCCCTTGGAGAGAATGTCAATTATGTATGCAAAGACCTCCTGTCTTGTTCTTCAAATGTGTTACTGACCGGAATATGTAGCAACTGAGTCGGCATGCAAAGCAATTTCCTAAGACTGGAAGGCGGCCGCTTTCCCAAATGGATGAGCTGGCACTTACTGACACGCTGAAATTGATCTTTAATATTTCCAAGCTGTTTGATCTAGGTGCCGCATTCTCCCCATCTATACCTCATATCCTAAAGATAATCAGTCGCATCGAGATTCCTGCAAAGCCTTTAGATGGATTGACTAGTTATCTTATCAACTCACTCTCCGTGCTTGATCTCCAGGAAAAGAAAAGCAAAATTTTCGAGGGTAATCCTTTATTTCCGACATTTAATCAGAACTGCAATGCCGATAAGTTGATCAATATCCTTGACCAAGCTGTGTCGGCATATCGACCCGAAGACCTTGAAGAGAAAGCTATTCCATTACTTCATTCGCTCATCATCATATACGACCTTGCCCCGGAGGGACCACGAAAGTACATGCAATGGCTACTTCTGCCCGAAAACAATGATCGAAGCCAGCCGATCGGACGTTCCGACACCCTTGCGTCTAAGCTGCTCAAGCTCTCAACGAGTCCATACGCGAATCTTAAAACTGGAATCTCGGAGCTTATGTTTGTTCTCGCTGATAAAGATCCCGAGAATTTAACAAGAAAAATCGGCTACGGATTTGCAGCAGGATTCTTAGCATCTCGCGGTCTGGAAATCCCGCAGAGCGCGAAGGAGGCCTTTGCAAATGAAGACAGTGGCCTCGATCCAAACGTAAACCCAATTACTGGACAGCGATGGACATCGGAGCCTAAAGATACAGGTCCACCCATGACTATGGAGGAGAAAGAGAGAGAAGCGGAGAGACTTTTCGTACTCTTTGAAAGAGCGAAAGCAAATGGTCTTTTGAATGTGGAGAACCCTGTGACTCAGGCTCTTCATGAAGGAAGACTAGAGGAATTGCCAGATGATGCTGACAGCGATTAAGCTTTCCCATCTCTGCCTTATGCATCTTTTCGAATCTATGCGATCTCATGATTTTATATACCCTTTTTGCTTTTTGTACATACCAGCTGATACAAGAAATGTTGTACGCCATCGAGGAATATAAATCATCTAATATTGCCCTGAAAATTTGCTTTGAACTAGCCTTTTAACTGCTCGGTGATGTCTAGCCAGTATATCTAAGCAGACTCCATAGAAACAGAGAGAAGACAAGAGAGGAAGGCGGGGAGAACAGCCATGACGTTATGTGAGCTGGCAGTATCCCTCTCCGCCCTCTCCGCCCGGCGAAAAATTATTCGCGGGGCACAGCACTTCGACTCCCCACTTCTTCACTTTGCACTTTTGTCTACGTTCCACGACAATTTCAATTGAGTTCGTTTTGAAGAGGTCATACACCTGAATATACGCCAAAATGTCGAAGCCCTTTGATCCCGAGCAGGCCGAGAACCTGGATGATGTGCGTTGCCGAGGAACTTGTCGCCCATGACCGAAGAAGCAATAGCTAACAGTTTCAACAGATTGAAAAGCAGTTTGCCGTGAAGGGTTCGTCAATATTATCCAGAGCAGTCGATCACTGCTATTTATGAATTGCCAAAAACTAACACATTCGACACGAATACAGCTGTCGAACACCTGATGACATACTGGTCAATTTTGGAAAAGGTCAAGGGCTCACAGCTGCGCCTGACCAAGATGGACAACGAGATCTACGAGTCATTCATGGAGGCATTCCCCGATTTCGATCCCGCTGCCACTATCAGCGAGGATGACATGAAGAGCAAGGCTGGCAAGGAGAAGTGGCGCAACTGGATGAACCTGTTCGAAAAGAAGATCGATGACTACAACTTTGGCACAATCATCCGAACTCGCGCCGACAAGGAGTACGATCAGGATACCACCATCTTCGGTGTTCGCATGCACTTCTATGCTGTTGAAATTGCTCGCAACCGTGCCGGACTCAACGACTGGATCTACGAGCGCAGCCAGAAGGCCAGCGCTTGACTGCATTATTGATACCATTTATGTTTCGGGCTTGACTTAGTCAAGTCCTATCCCACATCCGGGCTGTTAGACCCACGGCATGTTCCGCTTCTGTGAGCTGTTTGAAAACCCGCAGATTTTGCGCGAGTGTTCTTGCCGAAACTAGCATCCCGCAGGGCCTTTGTTAATATCCCTCGAGCGAGATTGACTGTTATAGATAAGGAATTTACGATTTGATGCACATAGACACCTGGTTCTTGTTGTTCGAGGGTCCTGGAGTTATACTCGGTTTTAATCCGAGATGTTCCAGTGAACATTAACGGGTATGCCTAGAAATAAAATAGCATGTTGTTTGCATGTGCGATTTTCAATGTTGGAAATATTTTGCTACTTCACAATGAAAAGTCGTAAAAGTGATCTTCCTCGAAATTCTTTGTCGTCCTTCGGGTGAGTTTGGTCCCGTTCATTGCAGGGTTTAGGATTGTTGTCAGGTGCCGTTAGTATTGTTCCCCCTGTACAATGGTTTCCCAAAAGAGGAAATGCAACGCCACACCTTTCACTTTACCTGGAAACATGTTTAATAATTCAATGAATGTCATCAGAAATCCGCCAGGAATTATTCTTCTAATCGTCATGTACACTCTATCTCGAGCAGCATGTCGCATTCCTCTTGCACAGACTCTGAAAGAGGAGAGGATGGAGAGGAGAACCCAGTCCGTATTCAGATTAGCTGGAAGTCTCTCTTCAACTTCACATCTAGGAAGCATCTACCAATTCTTATCACCGGATCATTATTCGCACTCTGCGCCGGATGTGTCACGCCAGTATTAGCGGTCCTACTAGGAAACGTATTTGAGGCCTTCACAACATTTGGAGCTGGACAGTCTGACGCAGGCACTTTGCATTCGAAAATAGCTACCAACTGCCTGGGCATAGTAGGACTGGGAGCCGCTGGCTGGTTTTTGAATGGTGCCTACTTCATGATATTCGTTGCATTTGGAGAGTTCCAAGCTTCAAGTATTCGGGGTAAGGTTTTTGTGGAGCTTCTGCGGCGAGATGTGGAGTGGTTTGAAGCACAACGTGAAGGGTCTGGAGCGTTCTTGTCAGGAATTCAAGCGTAAGCATTTTTCGAGCTTGATGCTTCCAAGGAAACTGGCTAACGAAGAGGAACAGTCATATCAATGATCTGCAATTGGCAACTTCCCAGCCTCTGGGCCTTCTTCTACAATACGGATGTCGATCAGTTGCATCTTTAATACTCGCCTTGGTTATCTCGTGGAAACTTTCTCTTGTCACGCTTGCAGGAATTCCTATTTTCTCTTCGATCATTGCATACTTGTCTACTAAGATAAGACCTAGTCTCATAGCACAACAGGCCGAACTCACTCATTTGTCCAAAATTGCAAATAATGCCATCGCTTCCATTGACACAGTCAAATGTTTGAATGGACAGGCTTTCGAGTCAAGAAACTTCGCCAGCCGAATTGAACAATCTGCAATCCACTATCTCAGACAAGCGAGATTGAACTCTACACAGATTGCACTCATAAGGTGGATGATGTTTGGTATGTTTGTGCAGGGTTTCTGGTATGGTAGTTACCTTGCTCGCACGGGGAATTTATCTTCTGGTGATGTTATTACTACATTCTGGGCGTGTACAACAGCGGCTCAGTCCATCGAGCAGGTGCTTCCCCAAGTTATTGTCATGGAAAAAGGAAAACTTGCTAGTGTCGTTCTCAAGAGAATGATGACTGAGCGCGCGAAAGATGCCATAGGCAGTGAGGTAAATGGTAAAGCATACCCAAGTCTTTGTGTCGGAGATATCGAGGTCAACAATGTAAGTATTTTCTCAAAAGTGGAATGCGATGCGAAGAAAATTTCTGTTTGCCTGCTCTACTTTCTAACACATATGCAGGTATCGTTTTCCTATCCATCGCAACCCGAAACATGTGTGATTAACCCGTCAACATTTTTCTTCCCAGCTGGAGAGACAACGTTTGTCATAGGAAAAAGTGGCTCAGGGAAGAGCACCCTCAATCAGTTGCTAATGAGATTTTATCTACCAACCTCTGGAGATATCCTGATCGATGGACATGCGATAAACTCACTAGATATCACCTGGATTCGAAATAATGTCACCCTTTTGGAACAAAAGTCTGTTTTGTTCAACGATTCCGTTCGACAAAACATTCTTTTTGGACGCAAGGATCGAGAGTCGGTTCCAAAGAGAGCCATCGAAGACTCAATAAAGCTTGCAATGCTCCAAAACACCATAGAAGGATTACCACGAGGTATTGATACCTCGGTAGGGCCTGGTGGAAGCTTTCTTAGCGGCGGCCAACGACAAAGAGTAGCAATTGCTAGGGCGAGGCTTCGCGATACCCCAATCCTAATCCTGGATGAGCCGACCAGTGCTTTGGACCCTACGAACCGTGTAGCAGTTATGAACTCATTACGAAGATGGCGCAAAGGCAAGACAACAATTATTATCACCCATGAAATGTCCCAGATCCAAGAGGATGATTTCGTTTATATCCTAGAGCACGGATCTATCAAACACTCAGGCTTTAGACACGAACTTGAGAATCGCGATGGATGCCAGATCTATCTCCCTCCTTCCGTCAAGAGTGGTGACGAAAAAAGCGACCCGGCCAATTTTCAAGCCAATGAAAATTCGTCATTTAGTAGATCAGCCGTTAGCAGCGTGCGAATACCTAAAAGGGTTCATCATCAGCGGAAGTTATCATGGGCACAACATCATATTCCCCCGGGGTTTCGTTCGAGCACTTTTGAAATAGCCACTCGGCGATATTCAATCGATGGGAACAGTTCCAGAGAAAGTCTTACTCGAGATGAAATGGCTTCTCCCACCTTCCAACTAAAATTTAGTCGCTCAGTTCCAGATCTCACGTCTCCCTTCTCGTCGGAAGATAACGAAGAAGCCGATCAAAGTATTGAGATGGTCGAACTAAATTCTACGGCTACAGAATGGCACAATCCGATGCATTCTTTATCCCCTGAGAAACTTCAAAGAATTAGCCACACTCAAGGGAAGCGTCACCGAGATCAAAGAAGAAAACCACCGCAAACTGCAACAAAAGCAGGCAAGCCGTTCCCGCTAGCTAGAATAATGGGTACCATAATACCCAACTTGACACCCAAACAACGATTGGTCCTTCTCGCTGGAGTTCTATCAGCGCTGGGTCACGCAAGTGCCACTCCTGTCTTTTCCTACTGCCTATCACAGTTAATCGGAACATTCTATGCCGGCAAAGATAGCGCGCGTCTAGCAAGCAAATGGTCTCTTGCTGTTCTAGGTGTATCACTTGGAGATGGGATCTCGTCATTCTTCATGCATTATTTTCTCGAATTCTGCGCCGAGGCCTGGATGGATACACTGCGAATCAATGCCTTTGAACGCGTTCTAGATCAGCCAAAAGCCTGGTTTGAAGACGATGGAAACGGATCCTTCCGGATTGCATCTTATTTGGATCAAAACGGAGAAGACATGCGTAACTTGCTAGGTCGCTTTGCTGGTTTCTTTATAGTTGCAGCTGCAATCATGGTTCTGGCGGTGTTATGGAGTCTAGTGGTTTGCTGGAAACTGACTTTGGTAGCATTATCTTGCGGACCATTCATTTATGCAGTTACGAGAGGATTTGAATCGACAAATGGCCGATGGGAAAGGAAATGCAACGAAGCGAACAGAGTAGCATCGGATGTTTTCACGGAAACATTTTCGGAAATTCGCACGGTGAGATCACTAACTCTTGAGACCTATTTCCATTCCAAGCAGATTAGCGCTGTCACGGCTTGTCTGAAAGTGGGACTGAAGCGGGCTTTGTATACTGGCCTTCTGTTTGGAATGGTGGAATCCACTGTTATGTTTGCCAGTGGTGAGTTAACAGAATTGTTCAACCAAAGAGTTCTTCACTAACATAGATTGACATTTAGCATTAATATTTTACTTCGGAGCTGTCCTTGCTACCTCGGAATTTACCGTGGACGACGTGGTGAAGGTGTTCTCGCTGTTGCTTTTTAGTATTGGCTACGCAGCACAAATTCTATCATGGAGTATGTCCCCAGTCTTTAAATCGATTTTGAATTCAATGACTGATTGCATTTCAAGTTCCTCAAATCAACACATCTCGCGAGATAGCCACTCGTCTCCTCCAACTCGCTCACCTTCCCACATTTGGCTCACACGAACATCGTGGCTCTATGATCGTATCTGCATTAACACCTATCAAGCTTGCAAACATATACTTCAGATATCCCTCAAGGCCCGATACGTTAGTTCTGAAAAATGTATCGCTGAAGATTTCTCAAAATTCCTGCACCGCTATTGTGGGGCGCTCCGGCTCTGGCAAGTCAACCATAGCCTCACTACTGTTAGCACTGTATGAGTCCCCAGAATCGCGAAGTGCAGATTCGACAGTTACAATGGGCGGAGAGGACATTCAGCATCTACATGTCCCCACTCTACGATCGCAAATTGCCATCGTGTCACAGCAACCAACTATCTTTCCTGGAACTATCCACGCCAATATCAGCTACGGTATCGAATCCGATTCTCCTGTAGCGTCGATGGAAAGTGTTCGGAATGCAGCAAAGGCAGCTGGAATTGACGAGTTTATCATGTCTCTCCCACGAGGCTACTGGACTGTAATCGGTGATGGCGGGATCGGTCTTTCTGGGGGCCAAAAACAGCGAGTCGTTATCGCACGCGCATTGCTACGTCACCCTCAGATTCTCATATTAGACGAGGCTACCTCTAGTCTAGATCCAGCAGGCGCCGAGATAGTTCGTCAAACTGTTCAGAAGCTCGTTCTTGCACGCCAAGATCTAACGGTTATCATTATCACACATGCCAGGGAGATGATTGAGATTGCAGACCACGTTATTGTTCTAGACCAAGGAGTTGTGGTTGAGGACGGGCCACATAACGCCCTTTCCCAAAGGATTGGAGGAGAATTTATGAGCTGATGAATGACCCTGAGGAAATAGGTAAGTAGTGCGAGAGGCTTCGGGTATCCCGCTGTTAGATCAACATTTGAATTCCACTCAACTTTGCGAATATTAAAATTTAGCTTGTAAGCACTAATATTTCCATTTTATTTGACCTGATTTGATTATTATCTATACCTCTACCATTTAGGGTTAATCAAAGACTCCATCAATGGGGTATTAAAAGCTTTCTGATTCGTTTTTGTGGATTTGAATCCACCTCAATTGAAGCTCCCCTCGTCGCTCCAATCCGCGGATACCAGTTTATAAATTAAAGTCGGACTATCCCCTCTTCCATTCCAAAAAAAACGCGATAAACCTAGCGAGCATAAAAATTCCTCAATCAAAAACACCTCCTAAGACGCATACGTTGCAATTGCTCAATCCACCCAAATGTCAAACCCAACCATCATCTTTTGCCCAGGGGCATGGTATCCACCAACAGCCTTCGACACAATCATTTCCAAACTCCCAAAATATACCTGCCATACATGCGCATTTCCCTCTATTCAAAAGGCAAGCGAAACAAAGTCGCTGGACCCCGATATCTCAGCTCTCCGCTCGCTAGTAGAGAATGAAACAGATGCAGGCCGAGATGTCCTCGTCGTATCCCACAGCTGGTCTGGTCTACCCGTGAGCAGTGCTCTTGATGGACTAAGCAAGATAGAGCGTGAGAAGGAAGGCAAAAAAGGTGGCGTTTTGCGTATAGCGTTCATCTCCGCTTTTCTTCCTACTCTCGGACAGAGCTTGATTGGGGCTTTTGGCGGAACACCGCCTGATTGGTATATTCACAATGTAAGTTGATTTGTGGCTTTTGAAATCGAAGAATTCGCTAATGGCAGAACAGACGGAGTCTGAGACTCTTACGGTGGCTGATCCCGTCGGTCGCTTTTTCCATGATGTACCTGATGGGGAGGAGTGGGCGAGCAAATTGCGTCCTCATTCGTGGTTGACGAAACTGAGTCCGGCGACGGGCACTGCTTATGTGACGATTCCCTGTTCTTATTTGCTCTGTGAAGATGATCAGGCTATTCCATTTGAAGTCCAGAAAGGTATGGTAGAGCAGGCGCGGGGGCTGGGTGCCGATATTGAGACGGAATCTATTAAGACGAGTCACACGCCGTGGCTTGTCTTGCCAGATGAGACTCTGAACTTCATTCGGAGACAGGCTGGGGAAAAGATATGAGTATTGAACATTTGAAGAGTTTGGTGATATTGAACAGACATAGAGTTGATCAGTTCTGTCAAAACAGATAGAAAATAATATTCACATTGCTATTAAACTGCTTCGAATACTCAAAAGCTTAAACGAGGGTCTCGGTACTAACTTCAAGTTGCTATATACAAAAGCGAATGTCCTTATGCCATCTGGAAATATACAAGACCATCTTCACAAAATCAAGTACTACATAAACGAGCGTGGTGGTGCGTTCCCTGCTTAATTTCTCTTGGTGCAGGAAAGCTTCCGGAGGACATTCTTCAAGCCTTGAAATACGCCTTGCTTCTCAGTCTTGTTGACAGGGGACTTGTTCGTGTCATCCTTGCTAGTCGACTTCTTAGTCGAGTTGCTACTTGTCGGACCACCAACAGTAACCGTCAACAGCTTAGGACTACCATCATAAACAGCCCCAGACTGATCAGCACCATTCGTCGGGCCCACATCATCATAAGGGAATGCATATCCTCTACCATCAAGGGCAGTAGCATGACAAATGCGCGCATAGTGGTTCGTGATAGAATTAGTGTAATAAGTAGACACAACCTCGCCTTCGGGTTGGTTGTTATCAATCAACAAAGTAGATCGATTGAATGCAGCTGCCAGTCGTGCTGAAACGGCATTCTGAGTAGTATTGCTAACGACAGCCAAAGCACCGGAGCTATTGCTGAAAATATCCGCTGTAGAAGGCTGCGCATAGGCGATACTGTCGGATGAGAATGTCAGCTGATTATTGGTAACATTGGCGGTTAGATTGCCGGCTGCTCCCTGCGTGTCGACTGTCAGTGTGGTGTCGGCGTATTTCGACCACACCTGGTCGACGTAAGAGTCGAAGTATGTGCCGAGCAATCCGCTGGTCAGTGTTATGCCCGTGTTCGGGGAGACTGCGCGTAGGTTTGCACCGCCGGTTGTGACGATCAGCTCATTCCATCCTGCGCTGTCGCTGTTGTTCTGGGTTGTCAGCGCAGTGCAGATAGTGTCTAGTCCATTTGCTGGGAGGCCTTCGACGGTTTGAGTTGTGCCAGAGGTGTTTTCCAATGCCAGAGCAATAGGAAGACAGACAAAGTCAACAAAGGTGATGTTCACGTAGAGCTGCGAGCTGTTCCAGGTGAACTCGCAGAAATCCCAATATAGATTGTAGTTTGGATCCGAGGGATTGGATGACGAGGGCTCCACAAGCGCAGGACCAGGGTTCACATAGAAGGTTAGCTTTGCATCGCGTGAGAACCACAATCTGCCTCCAGCTATGTGGGGTATGGTGACTGTTTTCGTACTCCCCGATGCACCTAGTGGGATGGCGCAATCTTGAGATAAGGCTGTCTGGGTTGACGATGGCGACGTTGGATAGTAGGCGGTCGTCCCGTCTGACTGTATCAAAACGAGAGCATTATTGTTATCAATTGCCTGGCCCGTAATGTAGGCATACACGGTATCCGAGCCGGTATTATTGACGAGTGCGAAGTCGAGAGTACTCATGTTGAACTTGGTTGGTGAGCAACAACTGATGTACTCTGTATGTACCGAAAACTTGGGTTATGGAAGAGTAAAACAAAGGTACGCAAACTCAAAGTGGGCCAGATACAAACAGTGTCTCGGATAAGCAAAAGCAAGAAGAAAACGTATGCAAACAGACCCATTTATATACTTCTTTCGGCCAACCGTCCTTGTCCAGAAACTGGCATTTCCTGGAATTTGGTAGGGCAGGCTGACGGGACCCGGTGATACAAGGTTGCGATAGCTATCAATAATTCACAACAGAAGTGAATTGAACATTGATTGGATCAACTTTGCCGTAGCGAATGCAAAAGTGTCGATCATTGCTGGGACGGGGCAACGCGTCGGGAACCGAAGCGGGCGAATCCTTTTGGAGGGCGCCGACCGACGCCACGACGAGATCATGCCGTGGACGCATATGATCTTGTGCTCGCAACATGTCGATCCCGAGTGCGGGGGTACCCCCGCAAGTGAGTACCATCTCCGAAAGCTGCAAAATCCGGGGATTGTTGAATGGTTATGCGGCTTGAAGGTTGTCAACTGTTGCAGGGGCGTGATGATCAATGAACTCTATGTTTACTTGGCTTCTTCACTATCTTGTTATGGGACCCTGGAAGGGGCTTAGTCTGATGGTACCTTTTCACACCATGGCAATTTAATATATCCTAATGCGACACTGGAATCCTGCATTTGTCTATACGGAATAGTTTTTTGATCTGCTTGATCACTGGGCGTGTTCCCCTTCTCTGGTGGTGGCCTAGGCTTCAGCTTGAGGTATCTTGGGCGAGGAAGCTCCGGTTTGAGAAATGGTTCATTTCTTCTATATGGCAAGAGATTGGCGGTATCGACCTTCGATTACAACATGTGGCTTTCAAGGGCGTGCTTGTTGCATAAATTGTGGATCAGTCGCCCTGTTGTGATATTCCTGTTGGCTGGTTTGAAGGGTTTTTATTTCGCGGCCATATGGTAATACCATAGTCATGAGTCGTCGTCGGATGTTACATGAGATCTTCCCCGAGAACTCAAGTATCGGCATGCGCGTTAGGAATAGAGTGATAATTACAAAGTATACAGAGCTGAAGACTTGGAGCCGAGAGGAACTTGGAACCAGGCGAAGGGCTGATGACGCTTCAGAGGAAGTGCATTCGATGTTGGGCCAACTCAGCCAAATTAATAATAGAGAGAGCCTTTCTCATAAGAAAGTTTTGAAGCTTGCCATTTATTCCGAAATTCTATCCATGCAATCGCTAGGTATCTTTATCAGGGCTTGGAACAACTCTATACAGGTCATGCTGTCACGATTTCACTAGAATGCCACGTTTAAGCATCCTTGGAAGAACTAGAATGACTAATGGTTCGCTGAGACCAATTAATATGATCTTTCCAGGTTCTTGGTATACTACCACACCATGTGGCAACATGTAGCAAGGCAGATTTTTCTTCTCTGTTGCCTCTCCGATAGGCCAGGGGACCTGCGAGCCTGAGATTGTAGTATACATGTGGTTTATATATGGCTTACCTAGGGTCCCACCCTCTCTGATATAATTTTTGATTAATAGAAAGATACCCCCCGGTCCTTTTAGCGAGTTAAGATTGACTGATATCTCCCACTTCTACAATAAATATCGGGGCTGGGTGGCTGAAAGAACCATGAGTTGAATCCAGGCTTGTTGGCGATCGCAATTCTCGCCAGTAAATGTCCTTTAACCACCAAAATTACCCAATAAAGAAGCTTCTGCATATCATTTATGCGCAAAGAGACTACTGCAAGCGCGTGATGTGAGATGTCTTTGCGCTGTACGCTTGCAGGTGGGCTCTGACAAAGATGATGTGGACAGGATGAACGCCGAGGGCTGACCAGCACTGATGGCTCCACTGAATGACAAATTAGCATCTAAGCTGACAGGGATTGACCGCGTCAGAACCTCTCTGGAAGTTCATTTAAGATAGAATCCTTCGGGGCTCTCGAGACAGGTCTGAGACTTCTGGGCATTCGATGCCGCGCGATATATGCACATGCTAAAAAGCGTACACGGCTATTGAAACTGATATATAAAGCGCTAGTGTCAGAATAATTTTAATTTAGCTTTGATTAACATCTCCTAGATAAAGCCTCTCTATACCTTAGTGGCAGTCTTCTTTGTTGCTTCTTTTTTTGTCTTGACGTAAGGGGAACTGGAAACACGATGTGAATACCCTTGCGTACTGCCTGCAACCAAGCGACTCTGCAGTTCGACCATCCACGAGCCGAAATTATGACGGAGACCCCGAGCAAGACATCGTTTCAGTTGAAAAAAGCCACTATTTCCTGCACGGTGGATCTCTGTCTGGAACGAGGATCTGCTTCCGTTATTTTATGGGGGAATTGAAGATAGAGAAGGGGGACGTGCACACACAACAAGAGCGACTGGACAACGATCGACACCGACCTTTCAGGCGGCCGGGGCTGAGCCGATCGGATTGGCAGAGAAAGGTTTCCTGACACGCAAGACTAACGAGGTCCAACGCTTCCAGTCCAGTCCCCACTTTGCACTTGGGTAATTAGAATCCACCCGGGGCGCGCGACTCCACTTGTGCCTAGAATTGATTACGCTGGCGCTGACTTGTCTTGTGTTCCCTCAGCCTTCTTCTTTTTCTCTCTTCTTCCTTCTCGACATCTTTGAAATCTGGGGAGATTTCTCATGCCTTCAGGTCAAGGGCCCTTTGCCCATAATGTATATCCCACAGAAACGAAGTATCGACCACAAGAACAGTATATTTATTGTTGTATGTTTATTTTCCAGTTGCCGCCCGCATCCGACGCATCTATTGATCGGCTTGTTGGCTGCACATTCCAGCCACCCCCGGCTCACCACATCTACTGACGCTATCTGAACCATTTAGATCTTTGTGACCATCGTCTTCGTTCTCGCTTGTTGCGCGATTAGCTTTTTTCTAGCTCGGTACCTACGCCAACGGCACTACGAGCCAAAATATATACCCGGCCAGTATTTCAAACAGAAATGGAAGCAGTGGCATCCCGGTAGCGCCTCATATGGTCAGGTTCCGACCCAGGGAGGTCAAAATGCGACACAAGATACCTCATATCAGGGTGGTGGGCCGAGAACGCCTGAAATGACCACTACTACGTCTGCTGGTGTGCAGCGAGAGACATCTATCCGATCAATCATTACCCTGCCCGCCTATTCACCTAGTCCAAAGCCGACCGAGCAAATCATCGCGCGAGAGGGTGAACGCGAAGGAATGGATATGGTGGTGGAATTTCCCGAGACCACGGAGGAGCAAGAAACCCGTCGCGAGGACCAAATGGAGTCACTGTATCAACTTCGATTGCAGCGTCGCCAGGAACTTGCCGATCGGGAATCTCGACGCCAAGAGAGACGAGACGCACGAACTCGCGGTGATTCAACACGCCTCGAAGAACTGGCAGCGGAATCCCGGGCTCGAAATGATCGTCGCCGAGAGGCAAATAACAGTAATACATCGCTCAGTGCATCGACCGTTATCGCCGAACAGCAGTCCCGTGAGCGGGACCGACGAATCTCCAGCGTTAGTTACGCGTCACTCGGGCATGTGCGTCACGACGGATCTCGCCTACGAGCCGACTCACATGAATCCGACCAGCATCCCCTACTAGATAACGCAGCCAGCAGCGTATCTTCAACTTCTCTGATGGATCACCAGAGCAGTTATCGCTCCCGTGTGCAATCCCAGGCCTCGTCAATTATGACAACCGAGACCGGTATGACAGAAAGCGATCCGCTCGTTCTGCGCCCTACTTCGACTCGAGGTTCAAGTCGCCCAATTTCACAGCTAGAAGATGGGGATGTCGGAGCTCTTAATATCCCGCCACCCCCTGATTACGCTCATGTTGATTGGGGCGATGCGCCCGCGTACGAGAGTCCTGTTCGGGAGCAAAACAACCAGAACCACCAACCATTTCCCTCGCGATTACCCTCTATTGCCCGATTGCCATCTATAAGCATCGACGCTGCAAGCCCCATCGCTGTCTCGCCGGCAACCCCTACAACCCCTACAATGCCGGATCATCCAAACTCAGAAAACGGCCAGGATACCCCAACCGGTCCCGTCCGTACCTCTGTTGTTTCAGAGGCTGGTCATGGATCCACAACCGGGCATGCCCCTGTCTCATGATTAATCTCCAACGGGAGATTACATTTTCATTATTGAACATGATTCACGACCTGTATTAAGCATTCATCCATTGGTGATATCCTTTCTTTCATCGCGTGTTAACCTAGCAAGGCGTTTGTGATTATGCTGCCATTAGGTTTTTATTTTGATTCTATTTATCTATTTACGTTTCGGTCTTGGAGTATTACGGGGCGTCGGGTCCGGTAAGCAAGTCCTGCACATGTGCATTGGCAGTCGTCAAGGAATGAAATAATACAAAACCTCATTTCGATCGAATCGGCTTCCAGAATCTTCTCGTTAATCGTATGTAGAATTTCTAATATGACAACCGCCCTTTCAGCCTTGATCAATAATGTGCAACACATTCCCCTGTATCTACTCAAACAAAGCAGCCACTTCATCCTTGTGCAACCTCACAATCTGAAGCCGTGCAACGCTTCCCGTAGCAGTCCGAATAAACGGTTTCTTCTTCGTCGCCAAGATAACCTGATGCGGAGAAAGATGCATATATTCCGCAATGCCTTCGCAATATATGATCTTAACGAATAAATCACCTAAGCGCGATCATATATGTCCCCCGACCTAGGCACACTTCACGCCGGGATGAGCATTGAGCATTGGTGTCTGCTCAACCATGGAAGCCTACAATTCCTCCCTATGAAAAAATATGAGTATAAGCGATTACCTTTTGGTCTCCTATAAAGAATTGTCAGCAGTGAGATAGACACGATGGGTTCTCTAGGTGATGTTCTATTTATAAATCTTCGAATAAAGCTTGAGGCTCGGGTATCTCCACGAACCTTGGAACTAGCGAAGACTATATCATATGATAAAGTTTAACACATTTCCCGACGGAGTCAACAGATCGTCGAAACACTTGAGAATTTCTACAAATTCAAATTAAGACACATTGAACATTACCTGTCCGACCTTGGGTCTTCGGGAGCAAAGCGTCAGGTTCATATTTTCAAATTTCGCACGCATTACACTAAAGCTTGAACTTGAACCTTGCACTCGGCAGACATACTTATTCAGTACCCTCAATGATCATTACCAGTGCGACCGAACTACGGATTAGCCTCACTGATGTCTGTACGATTGAAAGTATGAAAGCCACAAAGTGTATCATGATGTCAATAATGCATGGACGCCTACTTCTAGAAGTTCGCGAATTCGTCTCCAGCGCCGCACAAGCGCACTGGAGTTCTTGGCTCTTAGGCAGAACCCGGTTTTCTAGTCGCAACAAGCATGCTAACCTATTGCAACGCATGGCCCTAAAGCAGCGGGCCTAATTTCGCTAAACAAATAGCATAACAATAGTGGAGGTTTTCCTATTCGACTCAACAGACTGGAGGCCATGGTATCATTCGGGGCCCCCAGCTAGGCAAAAGGGCCTGACCAACACACTACTTTTAATCCATAGGTCCGTATAACAGAGGCCAAAAAATGCATTTCCCATTTACCTTCGCATTATTTACATAGTAGGTCGCGGAGAAACGTATGAGCAAATGAGGTTTGAACAATTTGTGAGAGCTAAAAGATTACTTTTCGAACAAATATTGTCTAGTTAAAGGACTGGGACCAAATCTATTTACGGTCTTAGTAAATTTTGCTTAATGAGGTTTAGCTATGCTATATGTATTGATATCCACCTCTATTCAGCATAGGGTTGTGGCCCCATGATCTGCGGAAGTGGCATAACGCTGTAATGAGAGAGTTTACTGAACTCTACAGCCCAAACTTAACAGTCGGAAGTGTATAAACATTCCGTGTTGTCAATTCCCTTTTCAAGAGGGTCATCTTCAGTCACACACTCATCTCAACCTCACTTTCAGTCTTTGAAAAAAAACAAATAACAAGACATGGCACGACGGTTCTCAGACGACAATGCCCTCCCCAAAGGCTGGCGAACAAGACGGCCTGGATTCTCATTTACTCATTTGCATTCTTACTCCGCATTATCCCTCTTGTCACATTCTACCTCTTTTATTATATCCCACCTTCGAATCGTCAGTCCAAAACATGGACCTACCGCCAGGCTCTCTTCACTCGACTTCTGAAAAGATTCTGCAACCTCGTCACGGCCACCGGCACAACCACACCCTTGAGCTTGGAGGCAGACAGCCTTGGTACTCAATGGGTGGTCATGACTCCCGCCCCCGACAGGTCATACCGTGGACCTCTTGCAAGTGATACCGCCAAGCCAGAAAAGATCGGAGCAACATGGTATCCTCACCCGTCCGCCGAAAACACAGACGTTAATGAAAAGGGGCTCGTCGTTCTCTCATTTCACTCCGGCTCGTTCCTATGGATGACAGGTCGCCCTGAAGACAGCAGTGCGATTGCCAGGAAGATCAACGCGAAAGTTGGGCCCGGTACGCGTTCACTATGGGTACAATATCGTCTGGCAGGTGGGAAGAACCCAACTACTTATCCTGGACCAATGCAAGATGCAATCACGGCATACCACTACCTAGTCAAGGAGTAGAATGTCTTCCCCGTACAAATTGTCATTACAGGAGACTCATCAGGAGCTACGATCGCACTGGCCTTGGTACGTTATCTGGCTTCGGGGGATATTCGCGAAACTGACTTTGCTGACCTACCCCCACCGAAAGCCTGTCTGATCTTTTCTCCATCGGAGGACTATAGCTTTGACGGCGACGGGCAGGCATTCCAATCTCATCGAAATCAGAAAACAGATTATTGTACAGGCGCAATGGCTGCGTGGGGCGCCTGAGCCGTTGCACCACCTAACATCGTACCACTGGATGACCCTTACCTTTCACCAGCACTGCATCCATTCGCAACACCTGTGCCAATCCTCGTGCAGGCTGGAGGTGCTGAAGTGTTGCGTGACGTTGCTAGCAGCTTTGTGACATCGATGTCTTCTATCGATGGGAATAAGATCGAATGTTTGGAGAGCCCAGGTCTGTCACACGATATCTACGCCATAGGACCTATTCTCGGGTGGCCAAAGGAACAAGAAGAGATTATGGATACAGCTGCTAAATTTCTTTTGTAAGAATTTTGGTGCTCTGTGGTTTTGATTGATGTGTATGCCGTACTTCAGATGATACACATAATGAGACACATGATAATCTATTTATAAATGTTTGTGGAGGCTATGAAGCTAACTCCGTCAGAGTTGTAAAATCATCTGCCCATAATGATAATAAAAATTATTGAATTGAAAAGTATGGGAGTATCAAATATCGTGAGTCTCTTCCTTTGGAACAAATATTCGCTCACATCATCGCGCAACCACCTGGAACGCCCAAATCCGAGATATCAATATCCAAATCAGTTTCCACCAGATGGCCAAACATGCGGTGGTTTTCGAACACGCTTCTCAGCCAAGCAACAATATTCCGCCATTCGAGTGTTTTAAAATCAGATTGATAATCAATAAACCTAGACTTAATCCGGGCTGTCTGCTGTTGATCATCCGAAGCAGTTATCGCAATAATAAGGCAGGGGAGAATATATGCTGCACCAAGCGGGCGATCACAAGCTGCAAGATCAGCGCCTTCAATGACCAACTGGGTAAGGAAGGCTGACTCTCGCGTAAGTGTAGTATAATCACTTAGGATCAAATGAGTGAAGGATTGTATTTAGTAAAAGAGCCACGGCAGCGACAAGGGTATATGTGGCTCGATATCGGAATTGAAGGATATCAGGCAGCATGGCCATCAGGTCTGAGCCCATAAATATAAATGTTTTTTGAGAGTCATTTTGTAACTCTTTAGATGTAGAGGTTATTTCGGGAAGGTGCAGGTGTGGGTTGTCTAGATATTCTGGAAACCTTGATAGTTCTAGAACGGTTAAATGTGGACGGGGAACAGCATTGTATGGTGGAGGTGGAGGGTCTTGTTGTAGTAGGACGACCATGTGCTCCCAGAAAGCTCTGGGTAATTGAATTCGTGGATCTCTTATGACTTCTAAAATCTTTTCGTTTGATTAGTACATATTTCGAGGATTCGGCGAGAGACTTGTAGGCTGGAGAAATGCCGAAGTGCACAGTGACGTACTACGGGAACACATAGAGTTAGGGCTTGGGAATCCAGCTTCATACTGATTTAGGTCCACTGCCTTGAGAAGGTGCATAATAGCTTCTAAATGAGTTGATCGCTGTTTTCCAGATTTCCCTATCCAGCCCTAAATCCATCATTTAGTAACAAGTTCACGATGGAGATGAATGAGAGATTCGTGCTGATTTATTTAGTATACCTGGCAGATAGCAATTGGGTATTTTGCACAAAGTGTGTTCGGAGAACGAGCTTCTTTCCGATCATTCAAACAAGCTTTCAGCGTTCTCAAAGCTTTCCCAAATCGTGACAAAACCACAGGGGGAACATCCTTAGTTTGAAAATAAGGATGAGACGAGATGAGAGCCATACTAGCCGCATCCAAAACAGGACTAGACCCGAGTCGCCGCGGTAAATCCCTCAGAAAAGATCCTTAATAAGTGATATCATATCGCACATCACGAATTTTCAAAGAGTTAACACACATTAAAGTAAGTGTGTCATTGGGCACGTGCGAGATGTGGAGCCTAACCGTTGTTGAGTGGAGACAGAGACAACGGTATAGGTGTGGGCTTGTCAGGCGCCCCCTGTGGCACCTGTAGGGACTAGAATTTGTAGCGCTGCTGTCCGCTTCCCCGACATCTTGGCGCTTGGCGCATCGTGAACAGGGCTGAAGTTCGTCACACTACTTTATTCATTAGTGCAATGCGTCCAATCGGAGATTCCATGGAAAACAGGCCGACCTTCTTCTTTGACTTTCTGCAGCCGTCGCATCCTCTACTGGTGGGAACTCCGGTATCTTCCAATAGTTAGTGCGCGGGTTTTTATGAAAAGCAAAGGCTTGTTAAAATAGTAGCACGTTTAGCAATCGCCTTAAGACAGCCTTTGCACTGCATACGTGATGCACGGCTCAGGTGTGGGGATAGAATGTTTGAGTAGCCTGGAATTTGTGCGGCCATTTCGAACGACCGAAAGGATTGAGGATAGGGGCACCAGGTAACTAACTATGGTGTATGGTTTGCTGACAAACAGCGCTGAGATCGCCTGTAGGCGAGCTGATGTCGCACGGCTCGGACAGCTTACCCCCCCCAAATTGCGTAGCCAATAAACGCGTAGATTGGTCCCTTATCAGCCCCACTTTTCGCCTCGTTGAACCCTTTTCGTCGTTAGTTTCAAACTCTAGCACAGCCATGTGTTGAAAAATTTATTTATTAAACGATTACGAGCGCTCGCGGAAAACCAAATCTGAACGCTCAGCGTCCCTAATCGACTTTGAATCAAAATACGAAAGGATTATTGGAATCGCGAGTCTGTGCCTGCGTAATGTCGCATGGCCTAGAGGACTTCAAATTTTGAACCCATCATTAAACAATTATTACTTCTTTTCGCGGTAGGTATACTAATTACACTCTCAACAATCATATTTGGTACTAATGTGATTGCAGGGGAGAAACCGATTTATTCATTCTCCAAGACACTTCTTCTCTTGTTCGCGTCACCTATCTTCTAAAAAGGTGCAGGGAGTCTCAACACCTAACAGGCCAATAATGGACTGGTTGTGGGGGTTGCTCACTGGAAAGAGTGCTGATGAAGTGGCTGCACGGCGCAGGAGAAGGCGTCAGAGCAAAATACGCAGTAAACGGATACGAGCTCGAGAACGAGAACTCAGAATCGCACAGGACGGCGGCGGAGCAAAAGAAGCCGGCTTTTTCTTCGGCGTACCAGGAGAAACATACAGCCATAAAAGACACGGCAAAAGATCTAAAGAACCAGTTACAAGTGGGCTGATGCGAACAGCTTACTGATAATGGGAAAGATTCCATGTACTTAATCATTGTGCAAGCGACGAATTCAGAGTTGGCATTTTATCAATGACCTACAATTCAAACACGGCGGCATGCTAGGTGAACTCGGTCCGCGTCTCTCATCCGTATGAGAAGTTGCAAGTCCACATCCTGCGTCACTGCAAGGATTCTTGATCGTAATTGCTCGGTAGTCTCGCCCGGGTTCGGTATGGCATGAATACGATGATCACGTAGCAGATGTGCCATGACAGCTACAAATTCCACTTGTGAGAACTTGCTACCTGGGCAGTTTTGGGGACCTTCGGACCATGGAAAATATGTGCATCGCGGTGATATTATAAGGCGTTCGTCTTGTAAAGTTGATGCCTTTTCTGAATTCGGGGGAGTGTGCACCCATCGAGATGGGTTCCATTTCATTGGGTCTTCCCAGTATTTTGGATTGGCGTGAATGCCGGACATATTGATCCAAACATTCGTGTTCGGAGGAATAAGTATGCTCTTATTACCGGTTGCCAAATGTTGAGATTGGTGGTTAGTCCGTTTCATTATGATGCCAACAGGCGAGAATATGCGAAGAGTTTCATGCTGTAATGTGAAATATTAGAATGAGGCATGAGTTGAAAGATTAAGGAAGGCATACCATTAGAGCTTGGCAGCGATGAAGTTTCGAGAAGGTATTAGTGTACTGCCCTAACATTTCTTCGGGGGTCAGTTGCTGTAGCTCTTCAGAGACCCATCCCTGGACTTCAGGATAGGCTGACAGCAATATCATTACGAAACTCAGCGTATTGGCGGTGGTATCATGTCCAGCAAAGTTGACAGCGAACATATTTCCGAAGATCTCTTCCACAGTCAATCCTTTCGAAGACGAGCTGATCGCTTTGGCCTGTGCATTTGTCTTCTGATTCAGGTCCATAGCACGCACAAAAGATGTCACCATGCTACCAGAGCCTGCTTTGTTCTCATTCATAGCTTTTGTTTCTTCGTCAAGCATTTGCGCCATGTAGTTCTGGAATCCTGCCGAGGCTTCCGCAACCTTATGCCATGAATTGGGGGCAAATGGCAAAGTAAGAATCTTACGAGGTACAACCAACAACATAATAATGTTATCGAGGACGATTTGTAGATTATCACGGTAGCTTGCCGTGTTGTCGATGTTGGCCTTCTGGGGGTCATTGGCGCTTTGGAATGGGTACGATTTCCGGAATCCAGTGGCAGCGAGGACATTCAATGATACCGTGCGCGTGTCCTGTGCGGCGCTTTTTATATACCCATGCCCTGGCGAGGTCCATGCCTCAACCATCTGCTCCGATTGCTTGATACTTTCATCCCATACAGATGACATAGCGCTCTCATTGAACGGAGTGGCCACCACTTTGCGGTGACGAGCCCAGTTATCTTGGTCAGCGGTCGAGATACATGGACCGTAAACCTCAAGGATTTCTGAAATGAAGCATGTTAGTCGAGTACTCGGAAATCAGTATGAATTTAACTGTTGTAAACGTACTATATGCCTCAAAAGGGCGAATAAAGTCCGCTCGCCTCTCAAATATCTCACTGGCAATTTCCGCATCTGCAATATAAAGGCAGATCCCACGAGGTGATACCAAAGCCCAAACTGGACCGAGACGAATGTGAGTTTGTGCCTGGTCATAGAAATACCAGCCTCGACGAGAATATCGAAAACTTCCAAGCTCCACCCCCAGCTTATCAAGAAACGTCCAAACAGGGGACTCGGCAATCTGCCATAAAAGGTTTGAGCCATCAAAACATTGTCGAATCGCAGGAATTCCCATCGCGATGGCGCGACGGTAATTCAATTCCATGGCTATAAGACTCCATGCTAACCAGGTCCCGCCCAGTAGGGCCAAAACGTGAAAAATCATGGCCGGTGTGATGAGCCACTGAGTTAAAATTTGAATAATGTGAAGGGAGATCCAATCCTCTTGAATTTATATCATTTCCAGGTAGCGTGGTGCATGGGGGTGCGCAGCGGGAAAAAAAAAGCATTGGTATGTCGTTTCCCAGATGCGGTTTAACCCCTGTCATTGTTTTGAGGTAAACGCATAATTATTACGAGCTGGCCAATAGAATGCACGGCGTAACCCCACTTTTCAATGATTCTTATTCGCAGGGCACCCTTATTGGCTGGCATTCACGATTTCGCCCCCAACCCGATCGCTCACTGTAGGTGAATAAGGGTGGAAGTGCGGCGTGAGTGTAATTAGTTAGTCATTTAACGACACCAAGGACAATTTTGGCATACTACTGATAAAATTCTCGTTATAGAATATATAGAATAGTATTCAGGTTATTTGGATGTGTTCTAACTTCTCGGGTTGTTTTGGCTGGATCGGCCCGTGTAGCTTGATTTGAACTTTAAGCGCTCTGACTGGCGATGTATGTAAAGAATGAAAGATTTTTTTCATCTGGGAATTAGGCCCACAAATGAATCATGAATGCTCATGGTGTCAGTTTAATGATAGGCAATCTAGTGCCCAAAAGGAACCCCATATTCGACGCTTAATCAAACCTCCCGGCTGAAGTGGACCGAGCTGTCCTATTGAATAGCCCATTTTAAAAAGGACCTAGCCTAGGTACCCCGTTGCGCCTTCGGTTGGCTTTATGCATGTGTTATTTTTCAACAATATGTTCTTCATGTCTACCCACTGTGAAATTCTGCGACTATGTACTATCTCATAACTCATAAAATATTAACCTCCAGGGATCCAGATCGCATCTTGGCGTTTCTGTTTTGGATAAAATAGATAAGCCACTGGAATGCGGTCAAAAAGAGCCCTGCTATGACCAAAGCAATCATAACAATTAAGCCTCTTGGATAAAGCTCCGAGGAATCATCCGCCCGAAAGATCTGTGTACCAGCCATCAGCCCGCTTGTGGCTGTCATGACGACTTTGAAAATTGTTAGTATTCACTATGTTTTGTTGTAAATAGAATCAAAGTAACCTACACATCCTGTAAAATAACCGTTAGCCTAGTTCAACCTCTTTATGGGCTCTTCTTCACTTACGCCACTCCAATGCTTCGCTCCTCAGGGCTTCGACTGTTCATCTGGATCCATGCATTATGGATCGGGTGATATCCCACCGCAAGCCCATTCACTGTCGTCCAAAGCCCAAACTTGCTCCATCGCCCAACATGGTCCTGGATGGTCCTAAGCGCAATCAGTGAAATAAGGTACGCTAAGATGGCTATTCCAATCGCGAGTCCTCGCTTTTTCGTTTTATCGCTTAGCCAAGCAAAGAATGATACAACAGGCAGAGTGAGTAAATATCCGATTGCGGCCAAAGCGTTAGCTTGGACTCGTGTGAATCCCAGTGACATGATTGTAGTAGGTGTATAGGTTGTGAGAGGACACCAAGTGGAGAATACACAAGCAGTAGCCAGAAAATGGGGCCATTTGTAGACATTGGTGAGTGTCTTCCATACCAAGTCCAAGCGTATGTGTTTGTCCGGTATCTCCACGCTCTCTTTTTCTCCATTTGTTTCAATAAGCTGGTATATCTTCCTTTCAGGGAGAAGAATTAGTAGCATCAGAGAGATAGTGATTGACCAAACTCCCTCGACTGTATTTATCAGCTATCAAGACTATCCGTAACGAGAGCACAGGAAGTTACTACTCACCAAGAAATATCCACTGCCATCCTGAGATCCCACATTTGCCGTCGAGTCTTAAAAGCCCTGCGCCCAGCAACGGGGAAATAGCTGTGCCACCAAACATTCCAAAGAAGAATATAGCAATACGCTTGGTAATCTCCTCTTTTGTATACCATGTTGATAAAGTATACATGGCCCCAGGAATATAGCCAGCCTCCGTAAGACCAAGAATTGCTCTTGTCAAGAGAAATCCCGTTTTGTCTCGAAGGAAAACCTGCAGGGCCGCAATGAAGCCAAATATGAACACCTGGCCGCCAATCCACCAGCGAGGGCCGATCTGACTTCTTATTAGTATTAAAAAATTTGGGTAAAATATTTTCACTCACTCTATGGAGAACAATATTTGATGGTATCTCTAATACGATGACACCGATATACATGAGTTGGTTTCCAAGGTTGATTGTATTCTGATTCACTGAAATTGCAGATTCGAATCCACCTGTCAACGCGCTAGAGATATTCGTCCGATCCAGTTGATATGTGGCAAATCCAATTAAAAGTAATGGAAGAACTTGGAAGTCGGCTCTTTTATGTGTTAGTGCTGTTTTATTGAATATCATACGATAGTTGACTTTTCCGGGACCCGACGGCTTACATCCTTCGCAGCTGAACTGCATTTTTTGGAATTCGACCATCTATATCGTCCCTTTCTTGGACTTGGACACTTGATGATTTATGCATATTGAAGGTGTAGAGAAAAGTGTATCGCACACAATCAAATATGTTGCTGCTTTTATAATCTCCCTCGGGGACCTTGGGGACCAAGAACCTTTGGAGCAATTTGACATCGATGTGGGGTTTCAAGGAGGATTAGATCCATATAGTTCACAGACAAACTCAAACATCCGCAGCTGTCTCTAACTATATCTAAATCATGCTTATCTGTCCTAATTCACAGTATTGGATATCGAATCCTTTCGGTAAGTACGAACTATCACCTTTTTCGCATCTTTCTCCGAAGATAATTATGTCACAAATCGTTAAAAAAGACAAAGCTGGTTTCCAGAAACTCGGAAAAACCCAACACTTGTCGACGAAATCTATCATTCTTCGCTGTCCGGATTGCTAAATAACTATACATATCACCGATCGTTTCCGCAATCTCATACACTTCAATTGTTGGCTCCATCAGCCACACCCGAATCTACCACGCGCGAGCGTTCCCATAACTGTGGCTGACTAAGCCACACAACGCCCTTGATCAAATCAGCTTTGTGTTTGTGGTTTTTAACAATTCTTATTACGCGATCGTTAGCATTGCGCTTAATGGCCGAGCAGCCCGATACAGTTATTCTGGTTGTTCATTTCGCATAGTGGGTTCTGTCCATCGAAAAGTCAAGCCCCGAAGGCGAACTGAGCTAACTTTTACACAGTATATCAGTGATCGCAGATAGCTCCTCGCCTTCAGCGGAGCAAATCTTAACTCCTCAAGACGCTGATCACATCTAATTTTTGTTACAATTGCTCTCAAATGATGAATCCGCAATCAATACTTATCCGACATTTACATATATTCAAATCCTGCGCATCAATCACCTTCGAGCATTGGGAACTAAGCATGGGATGTCGCCAGAAGAGCATGTTCCGCAGGCATACGAATCTATACAAGCCCTCAATGACTTCTCAGTAGAGGCATGTGTTGAGACCAGAGTCGCATGAAAAGAAGATAATAAACTGTTGCAGTGTATATACAAAAGCGCCGTCTCGCTATATGGCCTTTCTGCGCTAGGAAGCCTCTCGATACTACCATCAACAAACCCAATAGATGAGATGGCCGTCCAGGCGGAGGCTCAGTTTCTTTGGTATCTTTTTCAACAAGCAATCTCATATGGCAGACTAAAGATGTTCTTGGCATGGCCATTGATGGTGCTTGGGGTGGAGGCAGTTCGTCCCTAGAATTTAGGGATGCGTGAATCTGTGCGAAGGTGGTCAGAGACGCTATACGACTTTACTAGCTCTTAATCTATTCTCCACCAAGGACAAGTACTCGAGAGATTCTGGGCTTCTGGGAGGACCAAGTGGGACGATTGTTTTAATAGGCCGTATCTTTTCACACCCCGACGACGGTGGATCTTAGCTCTATGACATAAGTGAGGTTTTCCAAGCTTGGTCTGCTGCTGGATGCCCAATCCTCGTCCTGATGTGTGGGCGGCAGCACGCTCGCATGATTTTCAATCTAAAAAACCCTTTGTCACTCGCAACATGTGCAGACGCAGCAGCAGTGAACAGATTTGCAAAACAAATACTAAAGATGAAGTTGGAAGTACACTGCCGGGCACTGTGCACACGACCAGGTGAGTTTATGTGCACCCAATATTCCGACGGGACCTATTTTTGACTAGCTCAAGCATCATATACACCGATTTTAAATCTAGTTTACCTTCATATTCGAAGAATCTAACGGTAGAAATGTGGAACAATAAAGGGGGCATTCCTTGGCGTCCATATGCGCACAAATCAGCAAGTTTTCTATACCCTCCTAGATCTAGACTGAGTCAACAATCGCTCGATGCTCGCCACAATGCAATAATTTCACGTTTATGAGCGTGTTGTGGCTTACTTTACTACGTCAATAGATCAAAGTCTTCGACGTTTATTCGTCCTCTACGCCGCAAACAATCCGTTAATCCCGAGGGATCGGAAGATCACTAGATGTACACATCATAGCTAAACTTTGATCGTCCCGATAGTAAACTCTCGACTCACAATCTCTTCTATAATTTCCAGAGTTCAGAAGATAAGTGAGTCACATAATGGTATTAGTCTGCGGATGTTTACCCGCAATCGGGACATTTAGGGTGAGAAGCGTTTCCTGGTATGGACTGCGCGGTACATACGAGAACACCCCATTCTCAACAAAACAACATACTAGATCAAGTATCGTATTCTAAGTTGTACATAGCACGATCAAGCATACCCGAAGTATAAATACCATTTGGTCGTATCTTTGTTTCGACTATTGAATAGTATCACTATCATAACAGCACACTCTCAATCCCCTGCTCGAAGCTCTATACATCCTTTTTCTCTTTGAAGGAGCAAACAGCCAAAATGGCAACTTTTATATCAACCAAGCCTTACAGTATCCATCGTTTAACTTTGCGAAGTGCCCTTCGCCCGTCATTTGTTACCCCTGCAAGAAAACACTCAACAAAGACCCCCCAAAAGTCATCCTGGACACATCCAACGTACGTTCACCTCCTTTTCGATTGCTTCTCCACTATTTAACGGGACTAGTTATACACAAGAACATGTAGTCGCCGTCGTGCCCGCACACTTAAAGCCCTCCACTTGGCAAGATAGGGTAGCCCTCCAGAAAGTCCGTCTTCTGCGATGGGGTATGGACTTCGCAACTGGTTACAAAAGCGGAAGAAAGGATGCTTCTCAGCTTAGGATGACAGAAGAAAAGTGGCTTAGAAGGTTCATTTTCTTGGAGAGTGTTGCCGGCGTGCCAGGTATGGTAGCCGGAATGCTTAGGCACCTGAAGAGTCTCAGACAAATGCGACGAGACAATGGATGGTAAGTCCTCAATCAGAAGAAAGGCGAAGCATCATCGAAATAAACAATTGACTAATAATTTCAGGATCGAAACTCTCCTAGAAGAAGCCTACAATGAACGAATGCACCTCCTCACCTTCCTCCAGCTCGCCGAACCAACACCTCTCATGCGCTTCATGGTCCTAGGCGCCCAGTGTGTATTTTTCAGCGGCTTCTCCCTCGCATATCTTATCTCGCCCCAAATTTGCCATCGTTTTGTGGGCTATCTCGAAGAAGAGGCAGTGGTTACATACAGTAAGGCAATTCGAGATTTGGACAATGGTAAACTTCCGAAGTGGGAATCTCTGCAAGCGCCCACTATGGCGATTCGATACTGGCAAATGCCAGCTGATCGACAGTGTATGCGGTCATTGTTGCTTTATGTGAGGGCAGACGAGGCTAAGCATTGTGAGGTTAATCACACTCTTGGAGATTTGGATCAGAATTTGGATCCAAATCCTTATGCTTTACAGGTTAAGGAGCGTTTACAACAGGTTTCCCATGGCACACAAGTGTCTAGCGTGAGAGGGGATTGAAAGCAGAATACATTATGGAGCATACACATGAGCTAGTTACGTAGAGTTAATTTAATTTCTTTTTCTTTGCTTCTACCTAGACAAATGATGATGTTCTCGACTTATCCAGTACTACTAGTAGTGATATTCCGGACGAAATTTGAACTACTAGTAGGTTTTTTTTTCAAGTTGGACTCGGATCATACCTATTCATAGTATGTCGATAATACGGTCTACACCTGGGTCTACACCTGGGCAACCCTGGAGTGACGGTCGAGGGAAAGATTGAAGATATCATAGCATAATACGGGTCCGATGAACAGAGTTCCAAAACCTGGGATTAGTATGATTTTCAAGACCTCATATGGGTTTGTACTACGATTAAGAGTGTCGTGATACGAAATCGTGGTGTTGTGCAATGTGTGGTGCGTTTTACATCTAGATCCTACCCGTGGGCCTAAGCCCCGGAAGTGCGTGCCACATTGTCGCCCACCTGCGCACCAGCCACACCCGATCGGAGAAGCTCACCTGGGCATCATCAACTTTGCACTTGGCAATTTGAATGTTTTCCACCGAACCCTGCCCCCGTCAATTTCAACCAGATGCCGACCGTGTGTTAAAATAGACGCTCGCGACTCACAAACTTGACATCCATGGAGGAGTTATTTCAGAGGAAGCTCCATGGCTACACCCCCGACGCGCAATGACCGTCGAATCATCCTGCACCTTGTAAGGACACCCCCACATTCACCACCGAAAACGCACTAATAAATCCAGGATTATGACTGCTTTTATGCCTCTGTTTTTGAAGTTGAGCAACCGGCTCTGAAATCGCTACCACTGGCCGTACAGCAGAAGCAAATTGTCGTAACATGCAATTACGAAGCCCGACGCCGTGGACTGCACAAACTCCAACTGATCAAAGATGCTAAGCGGACGTGTCCAGATGTTGTTATTGTTCTCGGTGAAGACTTGACGAGATTTAGAGATGCTTCCAAGGGTCTTTATCTGTTCATTCGCACCTTCATTTGGGGTGGGCGAGTGGAAAAGCTTGGATTTGACGAACTCTCTCTAGATGTCACCGAGATGATCGATTACAACGCCAAGTTCCTGAACCCGAATGATTTAAAAAATTCTTTTTTCTATTTGAACACCAAAGATCCTACCGTTGGGTTTGCGTATGATGCGACTAAGATCGTGGGTCCTACTTTCCCACCTACAACGGATGGAACTAGCCAGTCTTCATGCGATGCATCCTCACTAGAAATGCGCCTGCTCATCGCTTCGCATCTGCTTCATTACCTCCGAAGTGCCATGGAACACGAGAAGGGCTTCACAGCGACTGGCGGTACATCGACATCCAAGCTCTTGGCGAAATTGGTGGGAAGTGTCCAGAAGCCTAATAACCAAACTACATTGCTTCCACCATACTCTACAACCGAAGATAGTACAGAAAGTAACGTCATTAAATTTTTGGACAGTCATGAGATTCGAAAGATACCCGGTATTGGATCCCGATTGGCACAGAAGCTGAGAAGCCGAGTGACAACCGATGATACGGAAGATGCAAAGCTTACGGTGCGGGATGTGCGACTCTATCCCGGGATGGGACCGGCAATGCTTGAGAAAACGCTCGGCGGGCCTGGAGCTGCCAGGGGCATTGGAATGCGCATTTGGAGTATTCTACATGGTGTGGATAACACCGAGGTCTTGGCGGCTCGAGACCTGCCTACACAGATCAGTATTGAGGACTCATACGGTCGCGGTCACTTAGATTCGATGGAAAGAGTGCGCCGTGAGCTCACGATCTTGAGCAAAAGTCTCATTCGGCGGATGAGGACCGATTTAGTGGATACCAGTGAGGAAATCCCGCGGTGGTTGGCTCATCCACGAACCCTGAGATTATCTACACGCCCACGTAATGCGCCGGAAACTGACGGGGTGCGGACATATAATGCCAATCGCATTTCCCGGTCTGCGCCACTACCAACATTCATATTCCAACTGGATGAGAATCTAGATGCAGTGGCTGAGCGACTAGTCCAGGAGAGTCTTTCTAGCATGTTTCGGAAACTTCATCCAGAAAAGTCTTGGGACTTGAGTCTGATGAATGTGGCTGTGACCAATTTGGTAGAAAGCGCAGGCGATCAGAAACAGAGCAGTGGACGGGATATTAGCAAAATGTTCCGGCAACAGGAAACTGTGCGACAGGAATGGACTGTACAAGTACCAGCTAGGGACCCGGAACCTGTTAGCGTTGGTGGGTCAGAGGAAGCCGCGGATGATGAACCTAAATGGGAGGATGGAGAGGATGAGGACGAAGAGGAATTAATGAGTGTTCGGTGTGAGATTTGTGCTGCAGCGATACCCCATTTTGCATTGTTGGCGCATCAACAGTACCATGAATCGATAGATTAGGCATAAAGATTTCTCCATTGCCAAGATGATCTCCAAGCCTGCGAAACACTGCTAATAATAAACTGTGTACTTCGTAGTGTAACTCATGTACTAAGTGTCAATCCCGTTCCCCGCCAAGAGAATCCAGCCTTGTCTCGCTGTTTGCAATTGGATTCTGCCATGCTTGGCGCCAATTTTGGCTGAGACGAAGTGGATAGATCGATTCATTTGAGTTTCTAGATGATCAGTTCATCTTACTCTTCTCTCGTTTTTATTGAATCCCTTCGTTTTGAATATACTGACCTTTTTGTGTTGGTGAAGAGTGGTTAATCTCCCCAAGTGGACCCTGATTACGGAGTCCGCACCCTGCGCTTTCCTATGATAACCGCAGACCCTGGAAACTCTAACTAGAGACCCTGATCGTCTCTTGACAATTCACTAATCTGCTGGCAATGAGGTTTCCAAGCGTGCTGCGCATTCTAGGGGCAGTATCGGCGCTGATATCGTCTGTTGAAGGTAAGATAGCTCCTGCCCTGCATAGTTGTTTACCGGTTGAGCTCGAATGTTAATGATGGGTCCCATCTAGCGCGATCTCAAGCCTCAGAAGCCATCCGCCAACTTACCCCGATCGACAACGCTGTTATTCGCACCGCTTCACATCAAATAAATCACCTTTCACATTTTGATCTCACCTTCGAATTACATCGCGATAAAACACGGATAAAACTCGAGCTAGAGCCAAACCATGATATCCTCGCCGATGACGCCTTTATCCAATATATTGAACCCGACGGATCCTTGACAGAGGGGGAGCCTATCCTACGACATGAACACAAAGTATTCCACGGGCGCGCTTTAGTTGGCTCAGGCAAAGGCCGTTGGACACCGTCGGGATGGGCTAGAATCACGGTCCGAAGGGATGGAGAGGATCCGCTCTTCGAAGGCGCGTTCAGTATCGATCACGACAAACATCATATCGAGTTGCAGTCTACGTATGCCGTCAAGAAACGTCCGATCGATGTGGATATCGAGCGGAGAGACGAGGAGTATATGGTGATTTATCGAGATTCCGACATGATTCGCATGCACCCGGACCTAAAGAAAAAGAAACGGTCTTTGCCTCTATCTACTGGCTGTGAAGCAGATAAACTGGACTACAATGCTAATTTGACCAACTCTATCTTCCCATATGGAGTCGGTGGGCTTGATGGACAGTGGGGTTATACATCGGTCACCTCATTGCTCGGAATAAGCAAGCGACAGTCTGATGTCGGTGGAGTCTCAGGCAACACGGGCGGGGTGAACTTGAAATCGACTATTGGCGATTCGTCCGGATGTCCCAAGACGAAAAAGGTTGCGCTGATCGGAATCGCTACCGATTGTAAAATGACCGACTACTTCTCCGACAACAAAACTGCTACTGCTAAGGATGCGGCGAAAGACTATGTTATCAATATCGTGAATACCGCATCAAGTCTATACGAAAGCTCGTTCAACGTGTCCATAGGTCTTCGCAACCTCACAGTCAACAAAGCCGCATGTCCTACATCCAATAATGATGCAACTCCCTGGAACGTTGATTGTTCATCCGGCAATCTCACCTGGCGACTTAACGAGTTCTCAAAATGGCGAGCCGATAACTCCGATAGTAACGCATACTGGACGCTGATGAGTGGTTGTGCAACAGACTCCGAGGTCGGTGTTTCCTGGATGGGCCAGTTGTGCAATGGGGATCTGAGCAGTGATGCGTCGAGTTCCGTCACCGGAGCCAATGTCGTGGTTGGCAATGCAGGGAGCACATGGCAGATTTTTGCCCACGAAACCGGTCACACATTCGGAGCGGTCCATGACTGTGAATCGCAAACCTGTTCTGCAGGCCTGGATGCGTCGTCCCAATGCTGTCCATTGACATCTTCAACGTGCGATGCCGACGCCCAATACATTATGAATCCCTATGCGGAATCGAAAATGACAAATTTCTCCGAATGCACAATCGGAAATATCTGCTCTGCCATCGGGCGTAACAGCATCAAATCTAACTGTCTCACTGACAACCGTGGCGTCACGACTATTACAGGTAGTCAATGTGGAAACGGCATCGTCGAAGCAGGCGAGGATTGTGACTGCGGAGGCACAGAAGGCTGTGGCGACAACGCGTGCTGCGACGCCAAAACATGTAAATTCAAAGACAGCGCTGTATGTGATGACTCAAACGACAACTGTTGCTCGAGCTGCCAATACACCTCAAGCGGAACAGTCTGCCGCCCCAGCACAGGTACTTGCGACATCGCCGAATATTGTACTGGCAATTCCAGCTCCTGTCCCGACAACAAGTATGAGAAGGACGGCTCATCTTGCGGCTCAAGTGGCCAAGGCCTTAAATGCGCCAGCGGCCAATGTACCAGCCGTGACTACCAGTGCCGCTCTGTCATCGGTACTTATCTCAGTAGTAACGAGTCTTGGGCCTGCGACAACACCAATGCTCCATCTTGTATGATCGTCTGCGGCGCACCACAGATTGCTTCGAAATACGGCTCCTCAACGTGTATCGAGATGAACCAGAACTACCTCGACGGAACACCTTGTGACTCTGGTGGTCACTGCAGCAATGGAAAATGCAAAGGCTCCTCCGTTTCAGGATGGGTCAAGGACCATAAGAATCTCGTCATTGGTATATGTGTTGGCGTTGGCAGCTTAATTATCCTCGCCCTGCTCTACTGTGTTACTAGCTGGTGCCGGACAAATCGTGCCCAAAGACGCATGGCAAAGAATCCCCCTCCGCCGCAGTATTTTGGACCTCCGCCTGGCCTGGGTGGACCCCCTCCTAGACCGGACCAGTGGTATGGATATCCGAATACACCGCCACCGCCGCCACGGGTACAATATGGCTGATGAGAATTTGCGTTTCTTTTCTTTAATCTTCTTTCATAGCTCAATGAATTCTCTGTTGAATTTTCATGTCTTTGCATTTGGGACAGATTGAAAAGGTCAATTTTAAATGCGGCGAATCGGTTTGGCGTCTCGGTTTTGGATCCTCATTGTCAACGATTAAAACACAAGGGTTGGCAAGCATAGGTTCTGGGAGTGGTGGTTTGGCTTTATTGGCTTATCATTCTTGTCTATATGTCTAGAGAAATGTTAACTTGGCCGTATGCCTTTGCTTAAATGACTTCCCACGTAAGATCCATGTCCAGATACATAGCAGAAGTAGATTGACATCGAGATCTTAAATCCTATCCCTAGGTTTCGAGGGCAATTATGGCTCCCAAAGCCTATTTACCCAGCCGTTCAACCTAAACGCGCAATTAGGTTCTGAAGTATATCCATCCATCTCCAATTCGATTCTGAAAAAAAAAAGTCCGCTGATCACCCAAGGGCAAAAACCTGGATATCCATTCATAAAGAATATAAACTCGACAAGCGTGTAAACAAAAGAAAGCGGCAACAATCCTAGAAAACAAAGAAAACGAATCCAAACACCCACTGGGCAAAGCCTCAATGAAAAATCCCCATGCAATGAATAAATATCTCACACCCATTCTTCAGGTCTGAACCACAGTACCGATTACTGCCAACAAATCCCCACAAAAGCATCACGACTAACACCCCCGGTTCCATCAAGATCAAACTCCTCAATCATAGCCCTAAGTTCCTCCTCCTCCAGTCCTGTCTCACCCAACTCCCTCGCAACCCTCCTCAAATCTTCAAGATCAATAAATCCCTTCTGTCCATCATCAAACAGCTCAAAGGCCCGAAGAATCTCGTCGCGGGGATCTCGCTCTAAAATCTTCAGCGCGGTTGTGGCCTGGAATGACGATAGAGGCATGAGGAGATTGGAGGGGTGTTGTGGGTTTCCGCCCTTGGAGCTTTGGCTCGCAGCATTGTGGTTGTTCTGCGCTTGTTGTTGTTGGACTTGTGGGCGGGGGACACCGTACATTGTTAAGAGGGAAATGAGTTCTTGCTTTGGGAGTGTGAAGCCTAGGGCGCGGAAAGCTACGCGGAGCTCGTGGTAATCTAGGTGGCGATCGCGGTCGAGGTCGAAGAGAGTGAACTAATTGAAATGAAGAGTTGAGTTAGTGATTGAAATTTAATTGCTGGATCGATTGAAAATAACGGGTTTTCTCGTGGTGTGCTCTCGATAACAACAAGACAGGAATTGGGAGAAGGGTTGAATCCTCGAGAGAGGGGAAAGCGATAAAGAGATTTAACGCTTCAGCGCTACAGGCAAGAAGGGTTCCTTACAGCTTCGGTAATCTCCTCGCGTTGCTCCTCGGTCAACCGGTTCAGAGGATTACTATCCTGCGCTGGGCCGTGGCTTTGCGCTATAGCAGGTGTATTTCCAGCTTGCTGATTTTGCTTCTGGGGCTCACCGGCTCCAAACTCGTTAGGCGCAGAAGCACCTAGGACACCGTGACGGTGCCGAGAGAATGAAGAAGCGCTGAGGGGCATGGCATTTGCGTTGACGGATCGGTCTGGGATTTTTGTGCCGGCGTACGAGCGCGACGCGAATGGTTGGCCCGAGGCCATGGTGGGTTTGTGATTGAGCGCGATGCGAAAGGCGCTGGGATCGGGGTAATTGGCTTAGCTGGCGTACGAGACTCGTAGGCTGGTTGGGATGGGAGGTTGTTGATCGACGAGAGTGGAGCTGAGGTGTTTTGGCGGTGGAGTTTTGGACGCGCCGGGCGGAATGAAGAGACGGGAGTAGGACGTGGATGACGGGTGTTTCGGGTTGATTCTGGGGGCTTTGGGTTTCTTACAACTGAGCAATCCAGGCATATGGTTAAATTCCCTTAGGAAGCTTATACTTTAGCTGCATCATTATGTAGTATCGATATACTAGCTAAATATCTGTGGATCTGAGTGCTTTTATTTTATGTTTATATATTGCCCTTACTGGCAGCTCTGGAGGAGTATCTAGAACTTGAAGAACCTTTGAAAACACATCAAAAACTTGAAAACACATTTGGGCACCAAACAGACTCCATCGCTAACGGCCAACAGTCTGTACCAACCTTGGGTATTTGCAAAGCGGCGACAACGCCATCTGATGGATATGTTCATCAGAGAAATAATGATAAAAACATACAAGTACCTCAGCGCAAAAAAGAAAGAAAGAAGGACAGAAAGAGAGAGAGAGAGAGAACGCTGGAAAGAACTTTCGAAAGCCAAAGAAAACCAAAGAGCAATATCCACGACGAAACATCTGCCAAATTAGATTCCAATATAAAAGACCTACTCTTCTGGCTCATGGATGAAGCCTGTATCGACATCGCAGTAGGTCCCATCGATCGAAGGAATCAGCTGTGGTTCCCATGGTCCTGGCTGCAGAAAGTCAAGAATTTCGCCTACCACCTGGGACACCACGGATGGCGAAGTTGATATCTCAGCATCCGAAATGTGTATCTCTTTATGGCCTGAAATAGGAGGCTCTCGGCGAATGCATTCGCGTTTGTTTGCCCGGCACGGTGGACAAGGAGTCGAAGGGCCGCATTTTTTCTTGCTCTTGTAGCATCGGTTACATGCGCCGCCGTATTCTTTCAGTTGTCGGATATCCTCTTTCTGTTTGTCCAATTCAGTTCTGGAGCGCGGTCTCTTTTCGTGATAAGTGTGTGGATTTGTGGGATCTTCCGGGATAAATTGGTATCTCATTGGCGGTTCAGACGCAGACCTTCTCATCGAACGTGGTACCTCTATACTACAAAATTCATTATTCCATTGAGGCGTCATGGGTTGTGGCACACTCATATTGGAAGGGTAGAGTTCATATTGCTGAAAACTTGAATGCGATCCTTGAGCATCATACAAAAGAAAGTCGTCGTATGGGATAGAGATATTGGGATTGACCATTGAAGCCTGAAGCTCCGGTTGGAATGCCTGGTTGATCAGACTGTTTTCAGTGAGTGGTTCACTTATAGTAGGAAACAGGTCAAAGTGATTCGAATGTTGTCGCATATATCTATTGATATTAGATGAGATATTAGACTGTGTGTTGAAAAACGTCTCTGGGCCTGAACGCATTGTCGGCCGCGGTACGTCCATAGGCATCATCGTCATGATATCTGGGTACTCAGTGGGCTCCAAGGGATCCACCTCAGAAGATACGGCCCTGACCCTCTTGCTTTTGATCGAAGCCATGAGCTAGTCGCGTCGGGGCGGGCCCGCAAGTGAACGTTTGATGGTCGGGCGACCCGATATGATCCCGGTCAACAAAAGTGGATGTGGGGTGGGTATAAATGAGAGTAAAGTCAGTGCTGGTTAGATTAAAGGTTCGAGTTTGAATGTTTGTTAGACGTCTCTAGCTGCTGCTTGTCGCAAGGAGGGAAAGAGCACTTTGATGTTGTATGGGTTGTCGAGGTGTTGGGTGTTGCCGGTGGAGGGTCAGAGATAGAGAAAAAGAAGCGCGAATAACTTCGGTTGCGCTTTCCTCGAGATAAACCCGGGGCAAGAGATAGTACCCTTATCATTATGTAACGAGGTCTGTATAAACCTTTGAAGCCGACTCTTAATCAGGCAACATGATCGCCCTGAAAAGGCTTAGTTCTACGAAACAGTTCGACCTAAAAGGGTTGGGTTTTGACATGACGTGAGTGACCAAGATCTAGATTCGGTGAACCTTGGGAAGAGGTCTAATCATATAATGATTCAAGGCGGTTAAAGGCTGTTACTCTACAGATATGCAATATTATCTCTGTAAACAAGTTCTCGGGGGTCTTTCTGACCTTGAATAGTCCTATGTAGCCCGAACTTACTAGCTATCTATGGAAGTAGAACCCCATACTAGACGATGTATAAAACTTTCCAATCGAGTACCTAGGTCGATAACACTCCAGCCCAGTTGGTATGTTATATTATAATATGAAACTTGGGGCCCTTTTCGCTTTATATTATGTCATTTTTAACTACTATCGATACGCTGATGTTCAGCCCTAGCTATTTCGATGTCCAATCTTTCTTTGGACCATTTGTCTATTGCACGTTCTTCGCGTAGTAGCTTTTTGTTCGACATACCTTTTCAAACTGACCAGCCTTTCCTTTTCCACTCCTACTATTTCTCCATTCCCCCTTTCTTGCTCATGTAGATATTGTTACAAGCAATCAATGTAGCTTGGTGGTAGTCCATGGCCAAAACGTCAAAGCTTCGTGCCGCAGTGAGTTCAATGCTCATCTGCTTGGCTATGCGGACTTCGAAGTTCTTCGTTTGACGGAGAATGGATCTTTGCTCTGTCATGTGGTCATAAACTAAGACAAACATAGCATCCAACGAGAAGCCGGAGTTCTCAGTCCCGGAAGTGCTTTTGGATTAGATGCTTTCTCGTGTTGAATTATTCAGGTTTATAATTTGAGGTGGGGTTTTTGTAGGAGATATTACGCGCCTACCAAGTAATCAGGTGCTTTTAAGTTCAATGTTGTGGCCAGTACCTATAAGTTTTCACTCTGAGACTTCATTTCACTTTCCTTCTTTCACCCCTCCAAACTCCCACTCGCAACAACTCTACCTTACAAAGACACACACACACACACACACACCTGTGATATTCATACTGAAGACATCCTATCTTACTACCAGCAAAGTCAAACAAGTCAATTGATTTCCTTTTCTGGCAATGGTATCTCCAAACCGCGAAAAGAAGAAGAAAAATGTGGAGAGCCATGACGAGAAAGAAACTGAGGCACAAGTCGACGCCTCAACAACAATTGACTTCCTTAGCTACAGCACTTTCCAAAACTAGCGTGTCAAATAAGCCGACTGAGACAATTACCACAAAAACTTCACATAAATCCCCAATGGACGAATTTACGGCACCAAAACACCGCAATGTAGAATTTGGAAAGCCCCGTTGGCTTCGAGGGCTCAAAGAGTGAACAAAGCTGTACTCCTCTTCCACCTGCTTGCCCATCTGACTCCAACACACCTTCCTTGAATCACCTGCATCGATCAGCATGCAGACTGCCGATATTGATACCCAATTAACAAGCTCGACTTCCAAATTTCAAGCTGGAAAACCTATTGAAAGTAAGTTGGAAAGTGACCAGAATAGTAATCGTGGTAAGACACGAATTCTCCACGTTCCTATCATCAAGCGCATTCCAGATTCACCATTCTCACGTCGAATTTCGTCGAACTCACTTGAAATACCAATGTTACTGACATTTATTTACACAGAAGCCCAGCCCCTGTCTGCCCATCCCTCCCAGGCCACAGCGAATGGTGATTCTCCTACCAGAAAAGTGATCACTCAGCAACAGGCATCAAATAAGTCAGGCTCCAAGCCTCGGAGCCTCGGGCTAAATGTCTCAGCTAGGCCCGATAGTTCTCCATTGGCCATACTATTTATGCCTCACGGGAAATTAGAAAACGTCCATTCTCGTAGTGGAATGTCGACTCGCCCCGTTAAGTCTAAGGTGAAAAAGAGACACTTTCCCACCCCAAGAATCGAACAGTGATGAGACAAGAAGGAAGAGCGCAACAAAAATCACCCATTAATTGCGCACCGACGTCAGATTCTCCGGCTGAAAATAATATTCAGCTCGGAAACCTAGAGTCTGCCAGCACTGAGCTATCACATTCTGCTGAGGCGACCGACCCAAGTCATATGCAATATCTGCAGCGGAGGGCGTCCAATGCAGCAAAGTATGGTAGGGCTGCCGCGGTGGCAGCGAGCCAGTCAAAGAATGTTACCATTGCTAGTACTTCACCAGTCGGGATATCGAGCATTCGGAATACGGTGTTAGCGGTAGAGACAGGAAGCAGCTCTGCCCAGCCTCCCCTTGTGGAAACAAGCCACGAGGCCGATACTTCTCAGCATACCGCAACATCTCATAACATGAATTCAAATCTTCATCATGTATATGAAACCGTTGAGAAATTATCAGCTGGCGCTGCCCCGTTTTGGGACCTGTCAAAGTTCGTATTTAGGTGCGCAAAGAGACCCTGCCCGATGCGCTTCACAAAATGGGACGGTATCGCCGTCATCTGTCCTCGGTGTGGACCTTTCTCGGCGATAAGATACTGCAGGAAGGAATACTTATGGGAGGATATCAAGTTACACTGGTTAGCTTGTGGCAAATATACGTTCAATGTGCCTTGCGTACCATTATCTATCCCGCCTGAAGTCCTAGCTGGCCCACCTATGATTCCATTCATAGATGGCTGGAGCAGCCCTGAGCGACATCGTCAGGCAGTATGGTTCAGTACAGCCCAAAAAGATGGAGACTACTTCATCTCGCGGACTTGGATGACCAGAAATGCGAGGACCCCCGAGAGGCCAACCTACGTAGCCGTTGCTCGTCTCGATTGCTTACCACTATCAAATGGGAGCAGCCGGGTAAGAAGGACCAGTTCCGACGGTGCCTTGCAGTATGTCTTTTTGCTGGCACACAGGTCTCTGCTCTGGGGGGTTATCTTTTTCAAATGATTCGTGACAAGTTGAACTCCCAGGGCCTATGGGACGAGAGCATTGACACCCAAGTTCAGCACCAGCTTAGGCTTGAGATAGGTGTCGATATGAAAATGCTTTGGCGCCAGATTGGACAGAGATACGCGTGCCTTACCGAATGGACTGGTTTCCCTTATAGTCATTGCCAGGATTCAACATGCATGTATGAGCGTGCGAGAAATATGGGATATTCAGCTTGCGGCCGAGGGTTCGAGCGCGTGTGTCAATATATGGAGTCCCAGTACTGGATAATTCGTGCAAACCGAACCACTCATCCTAGAACGCAGAGTGTAGAGGCTCGGACACGCGGGATTGGGTTACTTTGGAGGATCGGCGAGTCTTCAGCCGCGGCGAGGGATGGGATGGGTGCATGACTGGGCCGATGGAGATCGAGGGCCCTTATTGGGTGAACGTGGTGTCACCTTAACCAGTTTGAGGCTCGGCAGCGAGTAACTGTGATTTTCATTGGTATTCTCTGTCGGGATAGGGTTTTGGATCTAGGCAACTTTTCCACATCAGCAGCCCGATCTTGGCTAAAAATCATAAGCCTACAACATCCATTCAATTTGGCAGGCTGGAGCCGCCAATTTTGTACGCTTTAGAGTACTTTTTGACTGATGGTGACTGGGAAGCTACCAACTTGCAAGGCTTGATCGTGAGTTCCTCGTCCAGTTGATTCGAATCGGCATGTCCTTTATTGAAGCCGGGTCACTCTACTACTCAAGAGATAATGTCAAATAATAATTTCTTTGAAAAGAGATACACTATTCATAAGTTTCCCTGATTCTATATACGACCACATCTATAGGAAAGCCCTTTTTTACTGGATATACTTCTTAAGTCCGCGCAATCTTTCCTTAGCAGTCTCAAGAACATCATCGTTCTTGCACACAGCAAAGCGGAGGTAGTCCTCGGCGATGCTAGCATTGGCATCGGTATAGAATTCCGTAGGAGGAATAGCAGCAACACCAACCTCGTGGATCAAGAACCAGCAAAGCTTGAAATCACGGGGCCGGCTAGCGACATGTGGAGGGAATGGGTAGTCAGCCGGAAGCTTGACCGAGGCCATATTAGCAAGGACAAAGTATCCACCCTCAGGGTCGGAGTACTTAGACAGATTAGTTAAATTGGGTCTTATTAGGAAATAACCATATCAGGGAGAAAGGGTTCACATACGGGAATGCCTAGTTCTTCAAAAACCTGACAGAAACGCTCCATCTTGCCCTTCATTTCGTTCCGGCTCTCATCCCAGAATCCGACCTTGTCAGCCTGCTCGAAAGCAACGGCTGCGGCCTCCTGCAGTGGAGAGACACTGCTGTAGCAGATGCGGGTGTGCGCACCGGCAACGTATTTGACCAGATGCTCGGGGCCGATCAGGTAGCCTACTCGCCAACCGGTAGCGTAGAATGCTTTGCCTGCAGAGCCTACTGTGAGCGTGCGCTCATACAGCTCGGGTGACAGGGTTGCAATTCTGGTAAAGGGGACGTAAAAGAGGCGGTCGTAAACTTCATCGGACAGGATGATCAGGTTGTGCTTCACGCAAAGCTCGCCAATGCGCTCGAGCTCTTCGCGAGAGAAGACCTTTCCAACGGGGTTGTGACTAATAATTTGATTAGCTTCTGTTTGTCTTTTCGTCTTCTTTTTCTCATTTCCCGAGAATAGAGCTCTTACGGAGAATTAAGAACCTATGATGTATGACGTCAGAATAAATTCAAGCTTCTCGGAATGGCGAAAGTATGTACTCACAATCATCTTAGTCTTGGAATTCATGGTATTTTCCAGTTCGTTAAAATCGATAGTCCACTCGGAAGCCGGCGAGGTTCTGGTAGCTCCATCCTTGGGAGGGTGAAGAGGAACATATCGAATAGTGCCACCGGGCATTTCAATGTTGCTGATGTATCTGGAAAGACGGATGAGCAAAGCACTTAGACGGCATAACACGGCGAAGCTCACTGGTCGAAGAATGGCTCGAAGATAATGACCTCGTCACCGGGCTCAATGAATCCCATGAAGGCACTTAACATTCCTATACAGTTGTCATCCCGTCAGCATCTGTATCGTGCGCTGTGATAATATCGATCCGCCAAAGCAACTCACCCTCGTTCGCGCCAGTTGTGATCGAAACCTCCGTATCCGGGTTTATGGTCTTTCCAAAGAAGGGCGAGTATGCATCCGCAATAGCCTGCTTGAGGCGAGGGCGACCCTGTTTGCTGTGAGCTGATATCCCACTTCGGATCATTTCTAGTCGCCATTCACCTTGGTCGGAGAGTACTGATTGCATTCCACCCGGTCGAGGGCATCTTTAGCAGCATCAATGGCAAATTTCGGAGGGTTATAGCCACTATAGAAAATCATATATGGTCAGTTTCAGTCCAACGAGGGAATTGGCCGTCGCAAAGCAATATACTCACAAGAAACCTTGGCCCATATTCACGATCGGCTGAACGGGAGACGCGGCGGCCGCTTCATTGACAATAGACCTGGAAAATACATCTTTAGAAAACGTTACTCAATCCCAATTGTGTCGCGCGCTTCATACCAGACATCCTGTCGTTGCCCCGCTACTCTTTTTGCGGGGCGAAAGGGATCGGGCCGCGCAGCTGTTGCGGACATTTCTCTTGCGCGGAAACCAGGAAGGCGGGGAAGGACAGAGGAAGGGCGAGAAATTCGCGGAGAAACGGTGGATCGGGCGAGGGTGAAGAGGAGGGAGCTTCGATTAACAATCATGAGGGGAAGAGGGGAGATTGGGCTGTCAGTATATCAAGTGTGGTACTGGCGGAGTTTGTCGGTCATTCAGCGGCATCGGCCAATAGATGGCGTGCTTGGTGTTCCGTCTTCGGTCTTCCCGCGGAGTAGATGCACTGCATAGGGCGCAGTATACAGCGACATCTATAAGGCTGTATCAGTATAAACCAACATAAATCAGAGTTATGGTGAAAGTAGTGGCATATTTATTCAATTTTACATGAGTTCCACCACTTTCGGTTCATTTTCTATAGCTGCAGATTCAAACTATGTCTTTAAGAGCTGAATATAGTTTTGTATCATTCTCAATAGAACAAATGAGGATATCATAAGACAATCGACCAAAATCTACAGTTAGCGAAACAGAATTTCCATCATCAATATTTGCAAACCTTAGTTAATGTATCTGTCATTTGATAGTGGCATAGCTTCAAACGCTCAAACCAGGATTGTTCCGATAAGAGCCCTTACATAAGCTTCTTATCGCGCGCGCTCAGACGCGTCTCCGCATTTCAATAGTTGCATCATCGTGTCGGGCTTTTATATTGATGGGCTAGTAATCATGGTGTCCTGTCCAATCTGTGGGAAATCTGTCCCGCAGCTGAAAATTAACGATCACATTGACTCCGACTGTCAGAGCTTTGTTGAAGAGCCATCCTCGTCCCCGGATGAGCCATCCGCCTCACAGAAAGCTGTCCCAAGCATATTCCAACCGGCCTCCGCACGCAAAAGCTCCCAAGCCAACAATCCCAAAGACTCACCCTCACGATCCAGCGTCCCCACTCCACGTGCCCTCAATGGCAAACGGTCATTCACCCAAGAAACGCCACCCCGAGAGAATGGCGTGAATCAAGCTTTCGGAAACACAACCGAGCCACAGGCAAAGCGCCCAAAAGTCAATGCTTTTCATAAAGCTGCTCCGCTCGCAGAGCGTATGAGGCCAAAGACTTTGGAACAGGTCTGTGGTCAGGATCTTGTCGGGCCAACTGGTGTCCTCCGTGGGTTGATTGAACAAGATCGAGTTCCAAGCATGATTCTCTGGGGTAGTGCCGGGACAGGAAAGACAACGATTGCACGTGTTATATCATCCATGGTTGGAAGCCGGTTTGTGGAAATCAATAGTACAAGCTCTGGAGTTGCTGAGTGCAAGAAGATATTCTCCGAGGCACGCAGTGAGCTTGGTTTAACGGGCAGGAAAACGATCATTTTCTGCGACGAGATTCATAGGTTCTCCAAATCCCAACAGGATGTGTTCCTGGGGCCTGTGGAAAGTGGGCAGGTGACTCTAATAGGAGCAACTACCGAAAATCCTTCATTCAAAGTCCAAAACGCTTTGCTTTCACGATGCAGAACATTTACCTTGGCGAAACTCACCGACGAGGACATCACATCCATCCTCCAACGCGCTTTGGAGGTCGAAGGCCCAAATTATAACCCATCAGAGCTAGTCGACTCCGAGTTAATCCAGTATCTCGCTCGGTTTGCAGATGGCGATGCGCGAACCTCTCTTAATCTTCTGGAATTGGCCATGGACCTCTCCAAGCGACCAGGGGTCACTAAAGAAGATCTGAAGAAGTCTTTGACTAAAACTCTCGTATATGATCGCGCAGGAGACCAACATTATGATACAATATCCGCGTTTCACAAGTCTTTGCGTGGTAGTGATCCCGATGCTGCTTTATATTACCTTGCTCGCATGATCCAGTCAGGCGAAGATCCTTTATACATTGCCCGAAGGCTGATCGTCGTTGCTTCTGAAGATATTGGGCTTGCGGATAACAGCATGCTCACTCTGGCGATATCAACCCACTCTGCCGTGGAAAAGGTTGGACTTCCCGAGGCAAGAATTAATCTTGCCCATGCAACTGTTGCGATGGCGCTGTCAAAAAAGAGCACTCGATCATATCGAGGATTGAACAATGCATTCGCAGCTCTAAATGAGCCTGGGGTAGCAAATTTGCCTATCCCTATTCATCTCAGGAACGCACCGACTAAGTTGATGAAAGAGCTGGGATATGGCAAGGAATACAAATACAACCCGAATTATGTGGATGGCAAAGTCGAGCAAGATTACGTTCCCGACGAGCTTCTTGGCCGCACCATCTTAGAGGATTTGGATCTGGGCACACAGCGGGATCCGGCTTTGTACAGTACCAGGCGTAGCGGTCGCTGAGATAGCTCTAGCTGTACTCATTTTTCATGACCACTTCTTTATGACAGACATCTAATGACAGCCCTCTTCTTCATATTCTACTCTCCGGTCACTCGCTAGTATACTGTCCACAAACTAAATATTTTCCTTATGGGCTGACAACCTTTGTGGCTCCGGGGCTGATTGAGGAGCAGCTCTACGCAGAATTTACTACCTCCAAAATTAAAATTACATTTGGAGCCAACTTGAAAAGCTCGAGTGCTAAAGTAAGGATATTCAGAGTGGAATGACAATTTGGAACCTTGAAATTGGAACATACGTCCAAAACAGCACACTATGATCCTTGTTTCAGTCAACAAATTCTATTCATCGCAAAATCTAAGTCTAGGTCTAAGTTATAATCTCGGATATGAAATGAAAAAAAGAACAATGCAACCAAGCATTGATATCGGCGCATGACATGTTGAATGCTTTCGTTCAATCACTGGGAACAGAAAATGATTCTATGAGTCTGCCGTTTCTTGAGACTCGGCGACTTCAAAAAGTCCCGCACCCTCTACTGGAACAGAGACTGACAGCGATCAATGCCAAGGGCATTGATCATGAATGGGTTGACAAACTGGCAATTGGGATCCATGTCCTCCTGAATCTCAAGCCAATCGTTCATCTTGGGGAAGATGGTGGAAGTATAGGTCTCATTTTGAAATTGCATCTTGTTCCAGTGAGGGCGAACGTCGTAGGTCTCGCCAAACTTGGGAATGAACTCGCTCGCAAGATCTTGGTAAAGCCATTGAAGGGTGTAATTGTTGTAAGAAGGCATCCAGGAATATTCCAACGTAGCAAAAATACCACTTGCGTTGGGCTGCAGATTGTATTTGTTGACGGGGGACAGCCAAGTATCATCACCCTTGATGAACCGAGTGATGACAGTAACATCATCACTTTCATATCTGGCCATATTTTGATCGGCCATCACATCATTGATCTCTTGGTATGAAATCAGCCGATCACCTTGGGAAATTGCGTAGTTGAAGTAATCCGTGCCAGCTTCAGCCAAGTTTTCAATTGGGAAGAAGTGCTCAAACTGGCCCATGAAGCCACGGTAGCAAATTCCAGGTGGTGTGGTTGCGATTCCACTCATTTTGTGATCGTAGCAAATATAATCACGATTGCAAGGACCGCAGTCATTGGAGCAAAAGTTTACGGAGCAGTTTGTTGCTCCCTTGTAGTCAGTCTCTTCCCAGTAAACGAGAGTAAGACTCGTTGAGGGCTCGAGCTTTTGACTGGACGAGTTCCAGACTAGATTGGGACCATTAATGTTGATCTGCTCGTATTTTGATCCAATTTCCGCAATCTCTTGATAAAGTGTGGTGATGTTTGTTGAACCTTCGACGACTCTACTGGTCCGCTTTAGGTATGACAAGGGTTCCGCTTGAAGGGTTACTTCAGTGATAAGACCCAAAGCTCCAATGGCAACTCGGAAGGCGTCAAGATTGTTATCTTTATCAATGACATGGACATTACCCTTTGCATCAAGCACACGCATACCAAGAATCTGGGTCGCAAGATTTTGGTTTTCCTTGCCAGTGCCATGGGTGCCTGTAGTTGCAGCACCAATGTAGTTTTGTACCATCTCACTGCCCAGGTTGTGCACTTGGAGGCCTTCGTCATGAAGAGTCGGAATAAGATCAACCAAATCCCAACCCCCACCAAAGGTGACTGTATTATTGACACGGATATCGAGATGCTTCAAGTTGGTCAAGCTGAGAATGTAAGATTCTCTGTCCGTTTGTCCGTCATTCACGCATGTAGTTAGATTACCAAAACCGTGGCCATTGCCGACAGGTCTCAAGTGGGTCTTGAGTGGGTAATGGTACTGAACAAATTCAATAAGCTCAGACTCGTTGGCAGGGACAAAGAAGCCAGTTGCATCACAAGTAATGTCAACCTGCCAATTGAACCAGCGATATGCCTGGGCTCCTGACCCATTCAGAGCGACAAGAGACAGAAATGCAGCGGACAACGAAGATTTGAGACCACGCATCTTGAGGCAATCTTGAGTCTGCCTGAAACGAAATTATTCAGTACAAACTTTCACAGAGCCGATATCTGGTGGATTGAATTTCATACCAAATCCAATGGAGTGGAAGTGAAACTGAGGTGCTACTATGCCAAAAATCCTGGGAAAGTAGCATGCTTTTATACCTCAGATTTGCAAATCCAGGCTCAAATACAAAGATACAGTCCTACTCAATGCTGATGATGAAATTTCTATTCGTCCTCTAGACCTTCGCAGGATCATCCACCTTATCGTACCGGAGTTTCAAAGGTACGCCAGGAACATAATACGCTTGGCAGTATACGACTCTGCCTTGCCAATTAATTGATAGATAGGATTATTCAGAAGAGTCGGCAAAGTTAGTTCATTCAGCAAATACATCTCCAGCGTAATAGCAGCTTGGCGATGATTATGAGCGAAACTTGGCGACATTGGCATAATGAAGATCTCGCGCCACAGCCAAGTTCATCTTATGCTGCCACTGGCACCTCCCGGATACGTGATATTGATCGCCTTGCTAGTTGTCTAGTAAGTCCTTCATATCAATTGAGATTTTTGAAGTGGCATACATGGGCAGTATAAATGGGTGGTAGAAAGACATGCTTTGTGGAAAACTTAATAATTTTTGGGCGATATCAAGGTGCCGTATTTCAATTTAGTTAACTAAATTTGCCTACATTTGTACTAACCCATTATAGGTATTCATATTCAATGAGACATACTGAATGAGAGTGGCTCTGCGATCCTATGCCGAGGCTTCTATGCCTTCTCCGAAGTTTGCACATGGCTGGGAAATGTCCCCACTTTAAGAATACGGCTCATGAAGCTCTTGATCAAAGAAGACGAGACAACCTCAATCGAATATTACCAAGAACAGATATTTTGGTACATGATACAGCATGTATGATTAGCGCAATGGGTTGAGATGCACTAGCTCCTTCAATGAATCTAGCCAGCTAGAACACAGCTACTAATTACGCCAGTAGAAGAGGTCAAGAATTCCAGAGCGATCGAATAGCTTCAGGATTGGTAAGAGGTCGATATCAGTCTGGCCTTCAACTTGATCTATAAGCATTGTTTATAAGCACCGATTCTTGACTCTATGTTACTTCGGCATCCCCACCTGCAATATGGATATACAGCTATCAAATGTATGGTTCCAGCTGAAAGCACCCTGCATACTGTCAGAAATTAAACGTGGTCGCATTAGCCCCCAATTTTCAATGATATTCGCCAAGTTACATGCATTGTGCATACTATTCCCAAGTGCCAAGTACTTCTATACTTAATGCTAGTAGATAAGTTTCTTGGCTAAGCGCTAGACTCCGGGCCGATTTACCCAAGAACTGAGAATCTGTGCAGGGGTAACTGCCCCGATCGAAACCTGATCCTATCAGTAATGACGGTACCGGCATTGGGGCAGTGCCAATCCTTCATTACAGCCAACCACCATGGCCCGGGGAGCCAAGATTAGATCCGAGATCTGCGCCGATGGGCTTGGCTTAAGGCCGAACTCGGCACCAGTCTGCCTACCCTCCCGGTTACAGCTTGATTCGGGCCGGTCCCGCATTAATTACCCTTTGGGTGGCAGAACGCCTTCTGTGAATGTGAAAAGTAAATTCTTAGAAGAAATACAGTTTTGGGGCGCGAGAAGTATTTTGCGTCTCCTCCGCTGTTTAATTCAATATATAGACGTTTTGGTGCTATGTAATATTTTCAAGGCCTCTCAACTGCCTTCAATCCCAATATGTATATGCCTTTTAATTGACTTGTGGGTATGCAATGAATGGAGCCATTTGGATGGCGTCATTAGTTGCAGAGCCATCTTTGGCAGTTTAACCGATTGTGCATATTTCTTTTAACCAGTGTTTAACCGCCGCAAAATGTTAGTTTCATGCTAACTCTTGGCTGCCTTGGCTTTCCTCACTTGGCTCTAATTTCAGTAGACATCTGATTATTTAGGAAGTTACTTAGTATAGTCGATAATCTATGATTTTAGGACAACATCTGAGGAATAAATACTCTATTGGTGTAATTTAATCTATGTAGTTCGAATCTATCGGTATCGAATATGACAGCCTTGTTGTGCATGCTATTCTGGTTGACGATTGATCCCGCATAAAGGCCAGATTCTCATCTATCAAGCGATTTAAGCATGATCAATAGGAGAAGGGCCGTGGCCAATATCGAGAGTGTAAACATATATAGGCTTATTGAGCGTGTTGCTCTGGTTGTTTGCCTGAACAAACATATCACCGTGGTTGAGCTGCGAGGCACACATCCAAAGACGCTGTTTCGTATCAATCCACATGGCATCGACCCACAAGAGTCTGGAATCGCGTACCACCAAGGTGGTGGTTCCATTGGGTGCCACAGATCGAACCTCCTGGCGATCCCCATCACTGTAGTAGATGTTACCATGGGCGTCAATGGCAGTTCCACCGGTGCTAGGTGTCAGGGAGAATGGCTCAACATAGTTAGGCAACTCATCTGCGAGGGTTTCGTTATGGAGAGCCCCGTTCAGATACTTGGTTTCAATGCGCCACAAATAGCCAATACCAGGTTGATAGTAGAAGTATTTGCCGTCAGGCGAGACCTCGAGCTGGTCGGCATTCACATATGCATATTCGCCCGTCGCAGAGTACCGCATCAAGCTACCCTCTGCTGAAAGAGGGAGCAAAGCAACAGTTGACTTGTGCTCCCGAAGCACTTGGCGCGAATCGCCGGTTTCAAGATCAAGCACAATGATCGATCCGATGGTGTACTCAGTCAGGTAGGCGTATTTGCCATTAAAGCGCACATCATTGAGCGAACCCTTTGTCGTAGTGGTATTGCCAAGGTAGTAGATACGGTGGACCTCGTTGGTGGTCAAATTGAATGAAATGAGCTTAGACGAATTGGGGAATTCCTCCAGGGATCCGCTGTCTATGACCCAGAGATTTCCGTCAGGGCCGACGCGCTGCGCATTTGCTGACACGTATTTCCTCTCCGAGTCGGCTTCACTATCTGAGGTGGCATTCCACGAATTCCATGCCTCATTTGGATATGGCACAAGCGTATAGTTCTTGCCGATGACTTCCACAATTTGGGAGCCATTTGTGCCATCGACGCGTGCAATCTTCAAGAAAGTACGGCCCTCTGGGGTGGTGCTAGCTCCGGTTGTGGGATGGTCTAGAACAACAGCAGTTTTGAGGCGGCCGTCATGGTCGTTGGTCACATCTGCCCGGGCAAAAAAAGCCAGCAGGAAGCCATAGAAGATACGAGAGGATAACATCTCGGTTGGGCTCTGGGGGTGTGATTTGATGCCGGACTGCGCTGTGTTTTTAAGGAGTATGCCTTATATGTTACTTTACTGGCAATGAACTAGCTATTTAACCCTCTCGGTTTCTCCGCCTGGGAGGCCCAGTTCGTCATCGATACCTATGGATTTGTCAGAACACTTGAAATCAGACGTTGCATCTTGCTAAGATAAAGTCACATCTCAAATCTAGACTCATAAGGCTATATTCCTTCGCTTATTGTTTTCAACTACTTTTGTGTCGAGTATCATCAACTATTAATCACGCCACTTGCATTTTAGCAATCCTTGGTGCGCCTTGGCAATGCATGGATTTCTTGGCTCGATGCAGGTCTCAATCCGTTTATCCGCTGCCAAGGTTGCTGCATACTCGAATAAGCAAACACGTGTGGCGTATTGCTAGGGGTGGTATTTACTTGAGCAAGCGGCGCCGATCACTCACAGGAATGTCGTTAACACACAGTAAGACCTTGGCACTGGGTGGAGCTGTCCGTTTAGGTACTGCTCGCCGGTCTTTCCTTGATCGTAAAAAATACACTAAAGCAAGTAAAAATCCTTGGCTGGCAATTTGAAGTAATATTGGCGAAGCGGTCAGAGTATGAGGGCAACTTGAAGGCCTCTCTTTCGGTAGTAGCACGGACATTCCTAGGGACATACAGCATGTCGCCCCCAGAGCGATAAAAGCAGGAAGATGCGTTCCTGTTCATATTTAAGTTAACACTGATCCTATTCTTGTAAAATGAAAAACGATTTTATTCTCTGTGGAATAGTAAATTTCCAGAAACTATGCTTGATGAAGTCTTTGTCAAGTATCTTGCAGACAGACGATCGCCTAGGGCATGATCTCGCTATGCTAAGGTGATCCCTCTATGGACAAGATCATGAATCTTGAGAAACACTCTGTGTAACCCTTTTTTACCCCTCTACTCTTTTCAATATTATGTCTTTCATTCACAAAAATTTTCGGTTCCTACTATGCTGTTGGCTATAGGACTTGTCTGGGGCCAATATGTTGCGCATCCGAGGGACCCACACTGCAGGGATGTTAGGACCTCGGGACATGAGATGCGGAGAACTCCTTGAAGCACCTGGGCACCACATCTACCTGAACACACTCGATGAACTTTACGTGTTTAACAAAGGGGAAAATTACCACTAATTTTTCAAACCCTTGCGTCTTTCACCCAAGAGGCAAGCATCATAGAATCGTCTGTCACTTCAGCACTGCCCAGATCTCCAAGGTTATACAAACATGACGTCTTTCCCAACCAGTTTGGCAGAAGCACTTGACTTGCCCATTCCCAATGAGAAGCAATGTTCAGTGAATCTCTCAACCGATATAGCCTTCGGAGGAGGTATGTTCTCTTATATCCGAATAAAGCCATTTCTCTTTTAACCACTTATAATCATAGTGAGCTCCGGCGGCTACATAGCCTGCGTAATGGCCAAATATGCCACTTTATACGCGTCAAAGCATCCAAAACTAAACAAGCAATCTGATATTCGATCATCAACAGTCATGTTCTACAGACCCGTTGTCCCGACAAAGTCGGCTGTAATGGTCCTTCGTGAAGTCAGCATCGGGAAAGCCTGGTCTACTCTCCGCGTTGAAATCTCCCAAGGTGAGAAAATCGCAGCTTCATCAGACATAACGTAAGTAGCTACTTCAAGTTACATATCTGCTTGAATTTTTCAGTTAAACAATATCGCAGAATCACCTCCTTCTCTGTCCCGGGTATCACTCTTCAAACAGGCTGGAATCTTTTCCCGCCCCCACGCCAAGTAGACCTCCTGAAACTGGAGAAAGGCGAAGACCCCGCATGGACGTCGTACCAGACAGCGTTCTATCCAGATGGCTTCCGCCGTGGACACTCTTATATTCGGAACTTCATTCCGAAGACCTGGTCTGCTGATAATTCATTTGTGGAACAATGGGTTCTACCAGGATGGGACTGTGAGCCGCTAGGCTCCTGTGCGAAGCCAGAGAACGAAAAAGCACTTTGGACAAACGATATGGTTCAGTTCATCGTTGATAATGGTCTTCCTGTCCAAGAAAATTATATGCCTCTGGTTCCTGGAAAATCATTGCCGATGGGCAGTGTGGCTGCTACGCTGGCCTTTGCGGCCGCGCAGGAAAAGGCGCGCAATGAGGGGAACCCGCAATGGAGGGCTCTTCGTGATGACGGATCGAAGAAGATAATGGTACAAACTGTTCATGTGACTTTGTCTATGTCTACTGAGATTAAGAAGAATTTACCAAGGGAGGGAGTTCGATGGCTCTATCTCCGGACTGAGGCGAAGCATATTGAGAATGGGAGGATGGATCTTGAAATTCTTCTTTACGATGAGAAGATGGAATTGGTTGCAGTTAATAATCAGGTTGCGCAAATTATTCCGGCTATGGGGAAGAGCAAGAAGGGAGATGATTCACGACTATGAAAGAGGGAGGAATTGATCATGCATTGACTGGGTATTGGACTACAATTAGATGTAGAAAGTTGGCTTGTGGGCATTGCTTTGACGGAGCTTCAGAATAGCTTGGATCTGCGACCATCCTAGCTTGGACTTCTGTGAACGTGCGACCAGGCCCGCTATCTTCAGCAGATTCTTGATCTGTCGCCCATTCATCTCGATGGCCGACAGCTTCTCCAGCTGTGCGTCTGTAAATTCATCGGTGTTGTCTGTTCGCTCCAGGAACTGGACCCAGATCTGGCGCCTTGAAATAACGTCAAGCTCATCGTAAGCGATTGCAAGATGGATTCGAGATTCGAAAGCAGGGTCAATATTCTCGGCTCGGTTGGTGGTGAGAAATAGGATTCCCTGTGTGTAAGTATTAGCTGCCATTGAAAAATTCGAAATAAAGAAAAGAGACGATATAGAGGCCTAGACTCACCTCATAGTATTCCAACATGCGAAGGAATATTGATACCAGCTCATTCCTCATAATATCAGTAGCACTACGTGCTTCCATAAATACATCCGCCTCATCCAGAAGCAGAACAGCGCCCCATTTGGGGATCATCCGCAGGATATCCTTGAGACTTCGCTCCACTTTCTCAGCGCTGATACCTAGTTCACCAGCACTCATCGCATAAAGCGGTACACGCATGACCTCAGCGACGCACTCGGCTGTCAACGTCTTACCGACTCCAGGGGGACCACTAAGCTGCATAATAATTCCTTGGCCCTTGCCCGAAACAATATCATCGAAACGATCCTCTTTCTTAGCTTGAGCTGTGGCAATTCCCAGAATTAGCTCCTTGAGCTCTTCGTGACCTCTGGGTGGTACCAAAGACTCAAAGGCATCTGAGTTCCATTCGATATCCTTGGCGCAATCCAGATAGAACTGCAGCCACTCCTTGTCTTTCAGCGAGTACCCGTGTACATAAGGACTGGCGATGAGGCGATCCTTATCTTCCAGCTTCTGTGGGCACTCGTCCTCATCATAAACACTGATAGACTTCGTGGGATGAAAGACGTTGAAAGCGTCTGTATCAATAATTATACGGCTCTTGACGTGGTATTTGATCAGGTCATCCTGGAAGAACCCGACGGCCAGACCTTCGTAGGCCTTATAGTGGTATCCGGCGTGTTCCTCCCAGGTCTTCCCGCGCGCAATCAGAGACTCTCGGATGGATTCTGGCTTTTCGTGATACTTCAGAGGAGACACATCTAACGATGTAATTGGCGTGGTCCCAATAAAGGGGTATAGTTTGAAATTCTCCTCGTCATATCCGAAGTCTTCACCGTCATACTCGATGAATTTGCCCGTCATGACCCATGCCTTTGTACGGCAGCAGATACCATCTTCAGTGAATTCGAATGCGCGGGTACGTCCACTCGAAGTGGTGATCATCACATCACCAGGCTCGAAGATTGTCCAGATAAGCGCGTGGGTGATTACACCGTTGCGAATAAGATCATTTTTTCGAGAAATAATGTCGCGTAGTTCCTCCTCGATAATCTTGTGGAGTAGATCGACGTGCTTCCTGGTGGTGGGGTCTTGCTCCTCGTCGCGGAACTTGATAAATTGCTCCCAGCGATGAACCATGGGTTTGAACGGGGTATTGAACTCGAGTCTCTCCAGGGTTGTGGTGACACCCGGGTAGTTTGCCAGCACCTTGCCAAGGAACTCCTTGAGCGGCTCACTCTGAACGACAATTGAATGAAGGGAGAGGCTTTTACGCCCATCATAGCACTTGGAATGTCGGACAATCAGCGCATACTGTGCTGACTCCTCATCCTCAGCGGGGGCTATTAAACTCTCAGGGTAATCTTTAGTCCATGATGTGTTTCCACTCTCATCGGGCTTGGTCTCATATAGCTTGTGGACATCGATGATAGAACCATGAGGCTCGTACTTCTTCTCCTCTTCCTTCTCCTCTCCCTCCTTTTTGTCGTCTTCTTTCTTCTCAGTGGTGTTCTCGTCACTCTTCCCATTTTTGGTCTCTGTTTTTAATTCTTCACAATTGTTAGCACAATGACTTAACCTTGCGACTACAATTGCTTTTTCGCTTTCTGGTATGGAATGAATTACCTAGACTGGCGTCCCCGTTTGTCGTTGCTCCGTTTGTCGTTGCTCCGTTTGTCGTTGCTCCGTTTGTCGTTGCTCCGTTTGTCAATTTCTTCGTTGGTTCATCTTCTATTTGTTATGTCAGTTATTGCTCTCTTCTGATGCTAAATGCACACTACTCATAACTTACTGGGTGTTTTGATTCCGTTGGTAGGTGTGATACCGTTGGTATCAAGGCTCTCAGTAGAGTCCACTTGGTCTACGGCGCCGTTGGTTTCTTTGACCACATAATGCAAGCTGACGGGATCCTCTGTGTATTTTGTATGAGCTGGAGGTTTCGCATGTGGTCAACTTCAACTTAGGCAAACATACCTGATACGTGAACCTTGCCATTTCTCATCGGGAGATCGGTAGTATCCCTCATCACGGTCCCGTTCGTGTCCTGCAACATCCCTATGATGAGATGTTACAAACGGCGACACGGCTGAAATAGTAGTATGAAATGGGAGAGATATAATCTGAAAGTGTAATAGGATGTAAGGGGATGTAAGAGTGTAGTAATAAGAGTGTAAGGGTATATAAGTTGTAAGTCACGGCTGAAGTCCTAGTAAGACTCGAGTATATAAATAATCTTAGAATGAAAAACTATTCCAAGGCTGAAAGCAGTCCGACTCTCAGGTTTAAATAAAGAAGTAGAAAGCAGATGAAAGATACAGCACTGCGGACCGGCCCTGATCTAAACACCCAAACCTGCTCTCACACAAGGCAGCCACATCTGCAATGCTGCCTGCCAGTAAGCCGACAGCGGATACTAGCGGCGGCAAGAAAGGTGGTGCGGAGCATGAAGGATTCGCCCTAGTAGTTAGCAACATGTAATATAGTCCCTGAGGGGAGCTGATCCCTTTGGAAGATCAGCGATTAGTTCATATGTGAAACCGAATACTACGTTTGATCGTTATACTGCGCAGCACCCTGAATCTTTACCGTTACTCTCTCGCTATTATCTTCGTATTCAACCTGGACGCTGCGGGATTGTTTCCTAAGGCGCCCTTACAGGCAGTGTGTGATCACACAGGTGGCTCATCAGTGAGCTGGTACATAGCTCTCCATAGGCTGCGTAAGTTCCGCGGCGGGTCGATCTGCAGCGGCAACCCCACCTCGGCCAACAGTCAGCCTTAGAGCCTCGTCCCCTCGTGAGTCACTGCCCAAGGCTTTGCCGCCGTGAGCACAGAGGCTATAGTAGAACCTGAACTAGACCCTATAGAGTTCCCGCTGATATATGCGTCTGAGAAGGATGGGTCAAGTTGTTGATCTTGTGAGGTTGAAAGAAGTTGGCTAACTGCTGTGCATTGTTCAGTTGCCTTGTTAAGTAGATTACTTGTCTATGCACACGCTATTGGATCATCCTCATGTCTCAGAATTAAACAATAAATCTGCCTTGTGCGCTGAAGAAACTGGTAATGTGTCATTCACAAAGATTTTCGATCTACCTCTGACTCATTGCTCATATATGCAACACCTTGCAATAATGGGATTGTGTGTTGTCTTCTTGCTAGAGTTGATTCGTCCATGCGGAGTTGGCCTATGTGATTCTCTAGCCGCGAGGCTGAGTTGCCGCTGGTGGCTTTGTACTGCCACGATGGGTTCAGTTTGAGCCTCGATACTCAATCCTTGAGGCAGGGATCTGAGACCCACTGAGATCTATGGGTTGGAGAACCTTTGAAATCAAAATTGAAAGCGTCTTAATGGATTGCTGTTATACTCCATTTCCAAACACTTATAGATGGCTGTCGTTGAGTCGTCATTCCCACTATTATAATAACATCGAAAATAGAATAGTAGCAGTAAATAAAGAGAAAAAGAAAAGAAAGTAAATCGATATCGATCTATGTTGTCACCTCGCTATCCTCAAATGCCATGCGCCGCCAAAATCTCCAAATCGGAGTAAATTTTTCTCATATATTCTCTACGCCTGAACGGCGAAGGCAGTCAACCGAGACTTGATAACCTCCTCAGAATCCTGGGTGTCCAACTCGCGCAGAACACCAGAGCCAACGTCGTAGATAAGGCCGTGGACCTGCAGCCCACGCTCTTGAATGGCACCAAGAACAGCACCCTTCTGCTTAACGACGTCCAGACCCTCACGGACATTCAGCTCCACGAGTTTCAATGCCGCATCCTCGTCGGAAAGGCCCTGCAGCTCAGCGAGGTTGCGCTCGCGGATCTGACGCAAGGGAAGCAGCCACGGGTCCAGAATGCCAAGTTGCTTGTTACCCATAGCGGCAGCGACACCGCCACAGGCTGTGTGGCCGCAAACCACAATGTGGTTCACACGGAGATACTGCACGGCATATTCGATAACAGCGCCTGAGCTGAGATCTCCGGGGTGTAGGATGTTGGCGATGTTGCGGTGCACGAAGACATCACCGGGCTTCAGACCCAGGAGGGTGGTCTCCGGGCAGCGGGAGTCAGAGCAACCCAGCCACAGAATTTGGGGCTGCTGGCCGGTCGCGAGGGTAGGGAAGAGGTCAGGATGCTCGCGTGCGGTCTGGGCGGCCCATTCCTTGTTTTGGCGCAGAGCGCTCGAGTAGCGATCTGAACCGGCTTTGTCAGTTTGCTGGTTGGGGGAGGCGTTTGCGTTGGGTGTGTTGGGGGTTTTATGATTCGCGCAGTAGGTAGGAAGGGAAGTCGAGAAGGGGGAGGGTCGCTGAGGTAAACGAAGAAAACGAGATGACAAGAAGGAATTCGCTGGCTGGCGACCTGCTATGCTGTGCGCCGACTCTGCGGTGCGCGCAACTGCGCTAGGTCGCACGGCCAATCGTGCGACGATCATGACGAACGGTGGGGGGAACAGATTTTCGGGGCAGAACCAATGACAGGAGGTTAATCACACTCTCGGACGATCAAAAATCAGGATAAAAACAGACAACCTTGACCGTCGACTCCAGGGAATCGACTGGTTCGGTGTGCGCTGTGTGTATCCGGTTGACCGGGGATGGAAACAAAGATGTTGGGGAAGAAACTTGAAAGAGTGGGAATTGGGGAAAAGAAAACCCGCCAAGAAGTTAAAATTCAGCTGCCGATCTACACTTGTACGTACCTTCATCAGACATGGTGAGAGAAATGGTAAATCAACGGTGAATTGAAGATCAAGAATTTGGCCAGGGGAAACAGAGAAGTTAAGTTCTTAAGCAACCAGGTACAAGAAAGATAGTAGCGAGGGGCTGAATCACTGGGCGCTGGAGAGTGGGCGAACGAGTGGGCGAACCTTCCCGAGGAGAAAACGGCGAGATCGGCAGGTCGGTAAAGCAATTGGGGGGGATGTTGAGGAGATCTGATCTATTCACCATCTCATGACTCATTTTGCTTATTTCCAACATCTAAAAAGGAAAAATGGTTTCGTATTTTCCCTAGTTCCCCTTGTCGTCAAGTCCTATACATACCCGCAATCCAGTGCCCAGGTGACTTAATATGGGAGGTTTACATATGCACTTTCAACTACTCCGCCGCAATCCTCAACACTTCTGTAACTTTTATTCGCTCCTCGGTAAACCGGACAAGCGGGAGAGAGCGGGTTCGAACGATCATCGAAATGTGCAGGAATCCGGTTTACACCAGATACGAGGCACAAAGACCAGCCTCAGTCACGCCAGCGCCAGCAAAGACCCCCTGGAATCCTGATCAGATGGTGCCAGCCACCGCCTCATTATCTGGATGGTTTGCAATAGCTCCGTTTGAGAGTTGAATTATAGCTTTACGGTGTATCTGTGTTTCGTTAAAGTAACTAACAGTACATCCTGGAATCCAACGCTCAATGGTCGATATGCAGTACAAACCTTGGCTAATACGCTCGCCGGGCATCATAAAGAGCATACTACCCCATTACTATTGGGTGGCATCATTGAAGTACTTCAATATACATCCCCCTTCGACGGTATACACAAGACTGATCATGAGATACTGTTAAATTAAGGGGGTAGTTGTTGATTACAATCGGGTGATTCAAGTTGATGTTCAATGTTTACTAGTATGGAGAGGGGATAGGTACCATATCGATGCCTAGGAATGACTCGGACATGGTGATGATATTCCAAGGTTCAACCTAGAGCACACAAGACCAGTTGAATCAGCCGCGAAAGTCACCACCCCTCTCGACTACTACTAGCAGTATAGGCCGGGAGTATTTAGTATGCGGAAAAGACTTGCCCCGCTACAGACTTGGGCTCTCGGAGGAGTTGGTGAACCACTGTGGGGTATTAGTACTAGATGTGCAATTATAAGAGCATGGACTTTTGAAATATTATGTTGAGGAGACCACTCAAGCATCTATTCTCAAGACTTATTGAAATTTGGATAGCGTCTATGGAGTAAAGGGTTAGAAGTAGTATTGAGTGATGGTCGTGATAACCCTCTCATCTTCCTCGTATTGAAGATTTTGATACATATTGTGTGAATGCCCAACTCAAATCATGTCTGGAATTATCACTAAGATCATACAAAACAAAATCAATTCCGTAAACCACACTTGTAAAATGTAAGGTTGATTGTTATAGTCTTCATGATCGACGGATGATCTCATAAAGCATGACTAAGCCAGCATAGTTATCTGCAGAAACCTGGCCTGAGGCACTAGAGTGAATTGATCCCAGGTGATCTCTCGAGTTCAGGGGATTTTATTGTGCCGAACTGCATCTCCAAATCAAGGGTGCATCTCGAGACGCTTCAAATATCTCAGTCGATGAGATAATCCTTCGCTCATTTGATAACACCGCTCCCTGCCCGCTCATATTGGAGACAGAGACGACGCATTCGGTCCTGTCGAGGCGGACCATCCCCAATTGTATCACGGGCGCCGTATCACGACTCTCGCCCGTGTTACTTTTCCCCATTCTTTGTTTTCGATAACTTCTTGCCTGCAGGTCTAGCAGCTTACAAAGATTCGGCGGTGGATCGGATGTTTATAAGATGATTCCGCACCGAAGCACTGGTCTCTTGGCCATTATTGTTTTTGTTGGCCTCCTTCTCTATATCTTTTCATCTTCCCCCATTCCCGATGTCGTCGTCGAAGGAGAAGAACCCGCTTCAGGGCCCGCCAAGTATATCACTCTACCTCAACCGAAACTTCCGTCCTTGAGCGATCTCCATCTGCCGTCCTTCCGCGCCCCTTCACACGAACCTCCCCCTGAAGAGAGCAACAGCACCAGCGGCGAGTCCAAATGGTTTAGCAATTGGGAATGGTTGAACCCATTCTCCTCTGCAATCACTCTTGACGAAGATCGTTCGGTTCTGCCTCCCCTGCGCGACCGTCGCCCGATTTACACCTACTACAACCCCAAATACAACCCTAAAAAACATTCGAGCAAGGAGCTAAAGGAGGATCAAAATGCCGATGCGGAGCTGCTTCTCTCATGGCGACGAGCTTGGTTTGCCCAGGGGTTCCGACCTATTGTCCTCACCCCCGGAGACGCAATGAAGAACCCGCATTATGAAATAGTGCAGAAGCTCACTCTCTCCGCTGAATTGGAGAATGAAGTCTTCCGTTGGCTCGCATGGGGTCATATGGGAGCTGGATTGCTTGCTGATTTCGAGTGTTTCCCGATGGGTCGATACGACGATGGTCTTCTGCATGCTTTACGATATGGCACCGAGCCAGAATTCATCATTCGGTTTGATAACTTCCAAGGTGGTCTGTATTCAGCAGAGAAAACCCGCATCGAGGAAGCAATCGATGGTGCTGTGAAGAAGCTGGATGACAAGTCTACTTCTTTTGCAGAGCTCGTAAACCCAGAGTTATTCAAAGTTATGCAACCAAGCAGTCTAGCTTACTACAAGCACTCTACCATCGGATCTCACTACGCGACACTTCAAGAGAAGATGAGCCACAGCCCATCCAACGGCCGAATGCTTTTAGCTCAATTGATCAACTCTCACCTTCACAACACCTTCCAAAACTCCTTCCCAGCTGGTCTGGCGGTGCTGAAGCCTTTCCCCAAACAGACAACCGCTCTTGTGGAGCCCGCACTGCGGCTGGCCAAGGCACTCACTCAGTGCCCCGACTCTCCAGTCCCCGATTCTTGCCCTCCCAACCTTCCCGACTGCCGTCCATGTGGCTCCTCGAAACAGCCCATGCTCATCAGTCAACCGTCGACCTATAAAAAGACCAATCTTCTATTCACTATCGGCACCCTCCCACACCCATATACCCTTATCAGTCTACAAAAGAGCTCCGATGAGGTTACCACCCGTCAAATTCGACGAGAGACCGAGCGAGATGCTTGGCTGACCGATGTGACTAAAGATGATCTTGGCACGGAGATGGGCAGCTCGTACCGAGGTATGGCATTCAAGCAGGTTGTTGCTGGCGATCAGGCTATTGCAACTTCTCTTTGGATGACCGTTGAGTCTCTCCCCGCCGAGGCTGGCCAGTCTCTTCCAGCTGAACTCTTGGACGAGTTTGAGTGGCAATTTGGATTCAAGATTCCTCGTGCGGGTACCATTGATCCCAACGCGCCTGGCGACAAAGAAAGTGTGCAGAGCAAGACCCCTAGCGAGCAGGGTGTCGGGCGCGAGTACGAACTTATCCAGAAAGCCCGAGCTGTTATCAACAGTGAAGAACCCGATGCTGTTAGCAAGAGGGACGTGGCCGAAGCTTGGAATTTGGCTGATACGGAGGTTTGGCGATTCGTGAAAGCCTACCGGTAAGTTAATCTAAATAACATTTCCGTATCCCTAATCGAGTGACTAACTTGTATTTGCAGAGCCCGGTTTTTTGTTGAGCGAAAAAGATGGGAAGAGGAAGAGAGAGATTTCGCAGGCTCTAAGCCCTAAAATCTCATTATGATAATCTTCCTGTTTCCACTTCCCTGGCTATGCTTTTTTGTGATATATGTATTATTTTTTGTGTTCTTCTACTGTGATGTACTCCTGCATTTCCGGCGCCGTGGATTTCTCATTTCTTTCTCTTTATAGAAGGTGGGAATATTGAAGACTGAACATTGAACATTCAAGACCCAGAATTCCAGAATTCCAGTCCGAACCAGCTAGTTAGTAATAGAACGGGTTCTGATAGGCGTCCGTCCCTTTCGGACAGTGGCGATCCCCGCATCACGCTTAAGACTGGTTCCACGGTGGAGCTCGGGTGGGGTTCCCTATCGAGATACGATAACTGATCTCGTCCGCACTGTTTGCCACTCTCACTGGTTGCATGAACCTCCTTGAAACTTCAATCATCACGAGAGCTTTAGGAAGGTATTTGCGATTCTCAAGATATATAGGACCCCATCATGCGTCCCTGAGGACCGCCGTGACCCGAACTTTATTGTCGTGATCTGCCATTGCTCCATACCCCTACATTACTCGCAATGGCGCCCGGCATCTTAGAAACAGATTCTGGAGAGGTGGCGATCGAGAAGGTCACCTCGCTGGCTGAGTTGACCGAGGAATGGGACGATACTCTTCGGTTTTATCTCAACGGGACCAAGGTCGCTGTCGATGATGTCAACCCAGAAGTCACCCTGTTGGAATACCTCCGCGGGGTTGGGTTGACGGGAACAAAGCTTGGCTGTGCCGAGGGAGGTTGTGGAGCGTGCACTGTGGTATGGAACAAAAGCCTCAACTGAACAAAGATAGTAAAAAAAGAAAAGAATAAGATTACTGACGATCTCTTCCTGATTTCTAGGTAGTATCGCATATCAACCCCACTACAAAGAAGATTTATCATGCGTCCGTCAACGCCTGTATCGCCCCGCTGGTCAGCATCGACGGAAAACACGTTATCACCATTGAAGGAATTGGAAATGTGAATAATCCACATGCAGTACAGCAGCGACTGGCTGTCGCCAACGGCAGCCAGTGTGGATTTTGCACTCCTGGAATTATCATGGTACGAACCCAGTTCTATCTCCCGCAAATTGATTTTCGAAGCCGTGTCTAATTGTTCTTCCAAAGAGTCTATATGCTTTACTTCGCAATGACCCCGTCCCCGATGAACATGCCGTCGAGGAGGCTTTTGATGGCAATCTGTGCCGTTGCACTGGCTACAGGCCCATCCTTGACGCCGCCCAGAGCTTCAACTCGCGCAATAACTGCGGTAAAGCAAACGCCAATGGAGGCTCTGGCTGCTGTATGGAAAAGAATGGCGGCGGTGGCGGGGGATGTTGCAAGGGATCATCTGCAGCTATCGACGATGGAAAACCGGAACCCAAATTCCCAGCTCCCGACTTCAAGGCTTATAACCCTGATACTGAGCTGATCTTCCCAGCCTCGCTGCGAAAGCACGAGTTCAGGCCGTTAGTATTCGGCAATAAGAGAAAGAAGTGGTACAGACCAGTAACAGTTGAACAACTCTTACAGATAAAGAGTGTTCACCCTGACTCGAAATTAATTGGCGGAAGTACAGAGACGCAGATTGAGATTAAGTTCAAGGCTATGCGCTATGCTGCTTCCGTTTACGTGGGCGATATTCCTGAGCTGAGGCTATACCAGTTCCACGATGATTACCTTGAAATTGGTGCCAATATATCTTTGACTGATTTGGAAACTGTTTGCGAGGAGGCTGTGAAGCGTTATGGACCTGTTCGCGGCCAGCCTTTCAAAGCTATCAAAAAGCAGCTGCACTATTTTGCTGGACGACAGATCCGAAATGTTGCATCTCCAGCTGGCAATCTGGCAACTGCATCGCCCATTGCAGATTTGAACCCGTGTTTGGTTGCAACAAACTCTACCCTTATTGCGAAATCTCTCTCGGGAGATAAGGAGATTCCCATGACGGAATTCTTCCAGGGATACCGCAAAACCGCTTTGCCCCAGGATGCCATCATCGCTGGCCTTCGAATTCCCGCTGCTGCTCCCAGGGGCGAATTCTTCCGTGCTTACAAGCAGTCGAAGCGCAAGGATGACGATATTGCTATTGTAACATCCGCACAGCGTGTTACATTATCTGAAAGCAACGATGTCACTAGCTGTAATCTCATCTTTGGTGGTATGGCAGCCATGACTGTTCCTGCAAAGAAGGCAGAAGCTGCTTTGCTTGGCAAGAAGTTCACCAACCCCGCAACCCTAGAAGCAGTGATGAGAGCCTTGGAAGAAGACTTCGATCTTCCCTTTGGAGTGCCTGGCGGTATGGCAACTTACCGCAAGTCTTTGGCCTTGGGATTCTTCTACCGATTCTACAATGACGTCCTGTCAAGCCTCGAAGTGAAGTCATCTGATGTAGACCCGGATGTCATCGCTGAAATTGAGAGAGCCATCTCTTCAGGAGAGAAGGATCATGAGGCGTCCGTCAAGTACCAGCAAAAGATTCTCGGTCAGGCCACCCCTCATATCTCTGCACTCAAGCAAGCTACCGGTGAAGCGCAGTACACCGACGACATCCCCGTTCAGATGAACGAATTGTTCGGCTGTATGGTTTTATCTACTAAGGCCCACGCTAAGATTCTCAGCGTCGATCCTTCAGCTGCATTGGACATTCCTGGCGTGGTCGATTATGTTGACCACACAGACTTGCCCAACGCTGCAGCAAATTGGTGGGGAGCGCCTGTATGCGATGAACAGTTCTTTGCTGTCGACGAGGTTCATACCGCTGGACAGCCCATTGGTGTTATTCTCGCTAAATCTGCCAAGATTGCAGAAGAGGGCATGCGTGCTGTCAAAGTCGAGTATGAGGATTTGCCTGTCATTCTTACTATCGAGGAGGCTATTGAAGCTGAGTCATTCTTCGAGCATTATCGTTTCATCAAGAACGGTGACGTCGATGAAGCCTTCAAGAACGCCGATCATGTTTTTGAAGGCGTTTCGCGAATGGGTGGACAAGAGCATTTCTATTTGGAAACACAAGCATGTCTCGCCATTTGGAAGCCCGAGGACGGTGAAATGGAGGTCTGGAGTGGTACTCAGAACCCAACTGAGACGTAAGTACCTCAAACCAGCATTTTTATACAACAAACTCTAACTATTATTGCAGACAAGCCTACGTTGCCCAGGTCACGGGAGTCGCAGCAAACAAGATTGTATCCCGCGTCAAGCGCCTTGGTGGTGGCTTCGGCGGCAAGGAGACTCGCTCCGTCCAGCTGGCTGGTATCTGCGCTACTGCAGCTGCAAAGCTGAAACGACCGGTTCGCTGCATGCTTAATCGTGATGAGGATATCATCACCTCAGGCCAACGTCACCCATTTATGTGTAAATGGAAGGTTGGCGTTAGCAAGGAAGGAAAGATCTTGGCACTTGATGCCGATGTGTACGCCAACGGTGGTCATACCCAAGATTTGTCCGGTGCTGTCGTCGAGCGAAGTTTGTCACATATCGACGGCGTGTACAAGATTCCCAATATCTTCGTGCGCGGTCGCATCTGCAAGACAAACACTGTTTCCAATACTGCGTTCCGTGGCTTCGGTGGACCACAAGGTCTCTTCTTCGCGGAGTGTTATATCTCGGAGATTGCGGACCATCTCAATATCCCAGCAGAGGACATGCGTGCTATGAACATTTACAAGCCTGGCGAAACCACCCACTTCAACCAGGAGCTCAAAGACTGGTATGTACCTTTGATGTACAACCAGGTTCTAGAAGAGAGCAACTACAACGAACGACGAAAAGCCGTTGAAGAATACAATAAGCAGCATAAATGGTCTAAGCGTGGAATGGCCATCGTGCCGACGAAATTCGGTATCTCTTTCACAGCTTTGTTCCTGAACCAAGCAGGTGCCTTGGTACACATCTACCACGACGGAAGTGTACTCGTGGCTCATGGCGGCGTTGAAATGGGACAAGGTCTTCATACGAAGATGACCATGATCGCTGCCGAGGCTCTCCAGGTACCTCAGGATAATGTCTACATCACAGAGACTGCCACCAACACTGTCCCCAACACATCTTCTACTGCTGCCTCGGCTAGTTCCGATCTGAACGGCTATGCTATCTTCAATGCCTGCGAACAGCTTAACGAACGTCTTAAACCGTATCGCGAGAAGATGCCCAACGCCACAATGAAAGAACTCGCCCATACAGCCTACTTCGACCGAGTCAATCTCTCTGCACAGGGATACTACCGCACCCCTGACATTGGCTACACCTGGGGATCCAACTCTGGACAGATGTTCTTCTACTTTACACAAGGCGTGACGGCCTGTGAGGTCGAGATTGATACCTTGACTGGTGACTGGACACCACTTCGTGCAGACATCAAAATGGACGTGGGTCGTACCATCAACCCGTCCATTGACTACGGTCAAATCGAAGGTGCCTACGTCCAAGGTCAAGGATTATTCACAACAGAAGAGAGTCTCTGGCACCGTGCATCAGGACAGATCTTCACCCGCGGACCGGGTAACTACAAGATCCCAGGATTCCGTGATATTCCCCAGGTTTTCAACGTCAGTCTACTTAAAGATGTTGAATGGGAGAATCTTCGCACAATTGCGCGCTCGCGTGGTATTGGAGAGCCACCTTTGTTCATGGGCAGCGCTGCTTTCTTTGCTATTCGTGACGCATTGAAGTACGCCCGTAAACAGTGGGGCGTTGATGAGGTCCTCAGCTTGCGGAGCCCAGCAACGCCCGAGCGTATCCGAATCAGCTGCGCTGATCCCATTGTCGAACGGGCACGGGTTCAGCCAAAGGAAGGCGAGAAGCCCTTCTTTGTTGAGATTTAAGGGAACTGAGATATACTTCTTACGATTCACGGCATGTATGACAATATGTAAACGCACCTTGATTATTTTCAACGAAATGAACAGATTGCATTTGGAGATTTTGAGTAAATTTTTCTCTCTTACAAGTTCTCCGTATGCTTTTCCGCCTCTAGTAGTTTCCCGTCATAGATAGAGGGGGTGAGACTTCATTTATATAGCTATATAATAGCCTCAATACCGACGAAAATTGGGATCCTCAACATGAATATAGCTCCGATGATACCCTAAAATAAGACAACACTCTAAAATAATAATCGGAGCCCAAAATTAGCGTTGTCCAATCCAAATCGTTGCCGAGTAAAAGTTTCCCGATGAACTCGGCAAACCCGAAAGCGCAGAAAAATTCGCCGGCTTCGGCAGCACCCGCCGATCCCAACATGGAAAAACGCAATGAGAAAAAATAAATCAGGCTCCACATGGATCCCCAGAGCAATCAGATTTTTTTCTTGGCCTGACTGGGGTAAAATTGCATTTTGTGAGAGTCATAATTGAAACGTTGCACAACACATCAATGCTGGCATAGCTGCCTCGACTGCTCTCATTCGGGCTTGTACTCCCCGGATTTCGACTCATACAACTAACCTTACTTTCAAGCTCTTCCTTTCCGTATCCGGAGAGAAGACCGAACCTTTGAGTCAGAAAAGTTAAATCGTGAAAAATTTCAAAGATCAACCACCATGGCTGATGAAGAGAGATATGCCGTTGAAGGCAAGGGTGTGAATGAGGAAGGCTTCCAGAATGATTCTGATAAACCTTTTGCTGCTGCTGATCTGGAGCCGTTTGGTAATGAGGAGACGGCGGATGTGAAGTATCGGACCATGAAATGGTGGCATTGTGGCATGCGTGAGTTTCAACCATGATTATAGGCTTGTATGATTGAAATCTAATGCGAGGCTCTAGTGATGATTGCTGAGAATGTCTCTGTGGGAATTCTTTCTTTGCCTTCGGCTGTGGCTACCCTGGGAATGGCTCCGTATGTCTCTTTTTTCTGTCCTTGATATTGAACTTTTATCTGATATTCAAAAACAGTGCTGCTATCATGATTGTCTTCATTTCTGCTCTGTCATGGTATACAGGCTATGAAATTGGCCAGTTCAAGCTTCGTCACCCTCACATTCACAGCATGGGTGACGCTGGTGAGCTCTTGATGGGCCGATTTGGTCGTGAACTTCTTGGAATTGGCCAATTATTGCTCCTGATTTTCCTTATGGCCAGTAACATTCTGATGTTTAACATCTTGATGAATGTGCTTACAGACCACGGCACTTGTACTCTGGTCTTTGGTGTTGTCGGCTTGATCATCTGTTTCTTGGGTGCCTTGCCTCGTACTATGGATAAAGTGTATATCATGTCTGTTATTTGTAAGTGACATCCCCGGCGAAGCCTTTGGAAATTGGAATATAATCCTTAGATTATCGTTGGCTAACAAACCCGCAGCATTCCTGAGTGTTTTCATTGCTACTGTTGTGACCATGGTCTCTGCCGGTGTCGACAGCAAAGGCAACATTCCCCTCCATGCCACCACCGAAGTTGGTTTCCGTGAAGGTTTCCTAGCAGTCACCAACATCATTTTCGCCTACCGTAAGTTCAAAAGACGCCATCTTACCCGCACTATAAGAAGCTAAATCTTTACCAGTGGCCCATGTTGCGTATTTCGGTTTCATGTCCGAGACTGAAGATCCCCGTACCTTCAACAAGTCTCTGGCTATGCTTCAAATCGTCGACACTGTTCTGTACCTTATCAGTGCTCTGATCATCTACAAATATGTCGGACCTAGCGTCGAGTCACCCGCCATCTTGTCTTTGAACCCACTGATGAGCAAGATTGCCTGGGGTCTCGCTATTCCAACTGTGAGTGCAGCGGTTCTACTTTCGACCCAATCACAGTTGCTAACAAATTGTATAGACTATTCTCTCTGGTGTTGTACTGGGCCATGTCGCGTGCAAGTATATCTACGTGCGTATCTTCCGTGGATCAGACGAGATGCACAGTCGCAGTTTCCTCTCTGTCGGTTCCTGGGTCGCTATTTGCTTGGGTGTCTGGGTTGTCTCCTGGGTTGTGGCAGAGTCCATCCCCGTATTCAATGATCTGCTGAGTCTTATCGTATGTGCTGGTTCTAGTCTTTTTTGTCGAGAATGATTGTTAACAAGAATCTTTACCCAGAGCGCACTCTTCGGAAGTTGGTTCAGTTGTATGTTTTCCCTTTAACTCTTGAAGATTTCAAAACGCTAACAAGCTCCATAGTCGGTCTTCCTGCTGTTTTCTGGTTCCACATGAACCGCGGTCAGTATTTCAAGAACTGGAAAAAAACTGTTCTCACCATTATTAATATCGGTGTCTTCGGCTGTGCATGCGCTATTGTAAGTTGACTTCTAAGAGTTCTGTTTCTACTTGTGCTCGTTAGGAAATGTGCTAACGGTTCAATTTTTAGTGTGGATTGGGTCTCTGGGTCTCTGGCGTCGCTATCCACAATGACTCCAGCTCGTCCGCCTGGTCTTGCGCCAATGATGTGTGATGTCTGAGACACAGCATCAGTGCCAGTGCTAAAATGCCTATCTTCAACATTATAGGATCAAAAGCAATTGCATATCCCTTCAAGTTGGCTTTATATAGTAATATAGAATTGCATCATGGATATCTATCGTAGACGATAGATTTCAACCACTACTTCAATGTTATGTACGATTATTTCAAGTTTTACGCATATTAGCCTAATCAAATGAATAGTATGTGTACAAACTCGAGTTTGATTGAATAATATCTAAATAGACGCTATACATAAATAAAAAAGGAAACTCCAAAGAATGCTTAGGTTGATACAAAGCAACTGATATACTTAGAAAGTTGCAAATGTATCACATTAAACCTCTTTCACTCCTTTCACATCATACTCCACATGGTTACTCTGCCTAACGGTAGGTGTAGAATGAACTTGGAGTGCAGTCCGCTGACCCGCAAACCCATGCTTTTCATCAATATTGTACCCATGAGCATCATGGAACGGATCATTCTGCAGCGCTACAGCCCGTGGAGCATTCGCCTCATACTGCGGAACGTCAGGTCCAGTAGATAAACCCTTCGGCATAGCAGTAAGAGGAACATCGATAAAGCCACGGGAATCCGGTTGTGGTGGAGGGTAATTCGGCACAGGATCTATTGCATGGCCACCCCCATCGCCGCGGTTTCGGTCGCGTCCCCACCATAAGAACATTGCGCGTGCAACTCCCATCAGGGCGATGAGGACCCATAGAAGGAAAATGGCCGTAGCGATGATAGCTTCTATGCGGAGAGCCGCCTCTAATGTCCTAATGACAGCGTTCACAACCTCAGTGATTTTGTTGGCCGTTTCATCGCCGGCGTCGGACAGGAAGCTGTCTGAAGGATCGGAAGTGCTATTTGATATGCTCTCGTTTGCACCTTTGGAGAAAACATCGTCTTGGAAAAGAGGGAAGTTGACGTGGGCATTATCATGAACCCATGTGAGGCCCTGTTCAATACTTTGTACTTTGAGGCCGATGAGACAGTTGTAAAGTTCTGTGATTGGCTCGTAGAGAATTGTACCCCAGAATGTCTCGTTGAGAACGCCTTGAACTTTGTCGACAAAGGTATTCAGTGTATCATTGGCTGCAGTCGTTGTGGTGTTCACCCATCCCAGCATGTTATTGTTGATATCGCTGTCCAGGTCCGTGATGTGAGCGTTGGCGGCGTCAGCCCACTCTGCAGAGGAGTTTTGCAGAGCCGAGACTACTTTATCGGCATACTCGCCTACCTCCGCGCTGAGTGAGGGCACTTGCTTGGATATCTCGTGCAGGATGATCCATTGACAAAGGCAAGCTAATAGGGACGCGATACCAAGAGCAAGAACGAAGAGTGCTGGCATTGAGGTTGCGTATGCCACTGCCCACCTAACTAGTATCTGTCGGCGGCTGTTGCTAAATCGACTTGCAGCCTTGATACCAACCGCAGCGGTATGCGGACGCGAGACAATGTAGACCACGTCCATTGGGTCATGGGCTTCCTTCCTAACTAACTGGGAGCGTTCTTTCATGTGACGCCATCCACGAATTTCTTGCCATGCGCTGGGAACGCAAGCTAGCACCGCTGCGATGACGAGAACGACGATAAAGATTTTTCGTGCAGTGATGGCGATATCGGTTACTGTATCGAAGAAGCTGTTGATTCCATCGTTGTCGTTGCAAAATGTTAATTGCTTCTTTTCTGGAATGGTGAGAACAGAGCTGTCGAATGTATAACCACCCAAAGACCCATTAAGCAATTTCTTCACTTCTTCGAACGGGAGCGAGATGATAGTTTCTGTGAAGTTCTCGACCGCGCTAAAGCTTGGAATCGAACTATTGAGGGTATTGATCTTATCATCAATCGACGAGGGGATGCTCCAGTCTTTTAGTTCGTCAAGGGCGCCAGTGACATTGATCGTTGGAAGATCAACGCCAATGTTGTTGACCAGTGTTGCAACTTTATTAAGGTCGTTCGTGACTCCGCTGACAATACTTGCAATGTCAGATGTGGCGGTATGGATTGTGCTGTTCACAAAATCAAGAGCACTCTCGATCAGCTCTGTAGCAACATCCGCGACACCATGAACGGCCATAGTGATTAGGCACGCATAAGTCTGGTACATTATTTTGAGAATGAAAATAATAATTTCCTCGGCAGCCGTCAAGGCAAAGTCTAGCATGGTTTTCAGACCGCTCACAGCGTCTGTCACACCATCCGCCACCATTTCGTTGACTCCGTAGGCGAGATAATGGGGCATCGATGCCATGGCACTTCCCATGGATTCCACACTTGTACACGCAGAGAGGGCCTCGCGTTTGGCACTGGCCATATCGGATCGAATACTTCCGATCGCTAATAAGACACGAACGAGTATAAGGAGGATCAGTATCGTCCAGCGATTTATCCATACTTGGGATAGTCGAGCTCTGAGTCCGAGGTATGGGGTAAGACCATCGGGGTGCAAAGGAATAATCCTGCCATCTTGAGGGTTATGCGCGCCGTATGGTGGAAGGAGAGGAAAGATCGAAGTCTTCGATCTTGAGAATAACATTGTGGGTATTTTGTTGTGGCGTAAACAGTTGGATATGGTGTTGGACAACGATGCACTGTCAAAGTGAGGTTGTCGAAAGGGACGATTCGAGGGAAATTGTAAACAAAAAAAGCGAGATAAAAATAGTGAAGATGGTCCTCAATGGGTTGAACAAAGGAAAGTATATCACGAGGCAAATTATTAAGAAGTCTATTCAATAAGCATGGTGTATCGACCAGCGATAGGCAGTGAATGTGGTGAAAAGTTGAATGAACAAAGGCAGGCAGAAGCAGAAAAGAAGGCACGAAACGAGAAAATCCCCAGAAAGAATTAAAGGCGCACACAGAACTAGTTATAAATCCCTGCTCTGCCTGAAATGCCAGCCTGAAGAAAAATCGGCTCATCATGGCGCTAAGACGATCTACGCGAGGTTTGAATCATCCTACAAAGAAGCCCACCGGAAGGAGCCTAATGACCCCAGAACCCTTGAGACAGCCATTCACAAAGAGTTCCAGAGCTATGAAACAAAGACAAACATAAAAATAAAGAATTCTACAAGACCGAGCTGTTTCATCTAGTAACAAAGCGCGTGCGTAGGTCCGATTGTTGCCAAACCCACCGGGGTATGCCAAATATAGCCGTTGTGGGCGCTTAGAGCCCGTCCTTGTCAGCCAATCATTCACTCATCGTAGGCCGGAGCTCGAACATGAGGATATTTCTTGTCGCAAATCATCTTGTTATCTTGCCATCATGTGGATAGGCAGAGGTATAATGTTTGAGATTCACCCGTGGTCGGCTTTGTTTGGGCTTTTCTTGGGCTTAGGTCGAGAGGTGTTACTCCCGAGACCGAGCCATTGATTTATACAATAAGACGCGTGGCTTAGCTAGGTTCCTTGACTTTGGCCTTTTTCTGACAACGGGTAGCTTTTTCAAGAAAGAGACACCACAGTATGATTCACCATGAAAACGTGGGGGTGATCATATTCTATGACCTCAAATGCTGGACGTGGTGATGGTGGGTCCCCTTGGAAAAGGGACTGGCACCTGGGGATGGGCGCTTACAGTGATTTGTCTGATTGGTCCCAGCCACGTGGAGTAGCCATCCCCTTACTAACTAAGTAACATTGATGCCTGAATCTTCCGGAATGATATCCCTTAGTCAGCACACCTAGATCATATCACATGATTAATGGGTCCAAAGTTGCCAGCCCCTGACTTAAAACAAGGCAACAAGGATGTGGGCCTCAACATTCTCTCCGAGGTCACGGAAAATATCATTTTGTGGTATCTTGTGAATTGGGTTTCTTATGCCAGGACATAATGTTAAGTACAGATCTCGGTCATCTCGTATCTATACCTCTATGTAGCATAAAGCGTTATGTCTGTTCTAGAGCTAAATCTTGCCAAGCAATCTGGGGTCAGCCACTTTGACGTCTGGGCAAGACATTCGAGTCACTATTGTGGCAGTAGACCCTGATATGGTGACATCGGCGGAGCTGATGCTAAATCCCCATAACCCAATCAGATCACCTGAAGTCTATATAAGTTAGATAGTGTATAGATTTCAAGATCTAAAGATTGTTTCCCTATAAATCGTACACACGTCAACTTGGCCACACTGCCAAATGATTCCCGGCCGTGTTTCCCCTAAACAAGGGGTCCAACTCCACCAAGGCACCACAGCCATCCGAGCTGCGTCATCAGGGCGCCTCAGCGATGCTTGCCAACCCTCATTGGCTCCACAGGGCCCAGAAGTCCCGACGTCCCTCCAATCGTCGATTTTTCTTCGGCCGTTCCAGTCTAGAAATCCCCCTCTCTGGTTGATGAGGGCGACCGATCTGCGACTGCGATCTGCACACTGCCCTTCCTTCCCCTGGGTTCCCGCAGGGTTTTCTTTCTTTCATGGCTCATGATTAATTTCTCTGACCGTGTCGCTCATTCCACATCATAACCATGCTCTGGTCCAGCTTGTTAATGCTGCTCGCCCAGAATGCGGCTGCGTGGCACTCAAATGATGATCTGATGTCCTTCAAGACGGTAGGTTGGACGTGCTCTTCTCTTGCTCGCCAAATAAGGCCCCCATTCTAACAAAGACCTGTCTTCTTAGCTGCCGGACGCCAGAGCCATAAAGTTCGATATTCAATATGAAGATCGTGATCGCCTGACACCAGGATACTGGTTTGTCTCGCCATATCTACACATCTCTCCGGATGACCCTACAAGTATATATGAGCAATACCAGACTGGTCCACACATCTATGACCAAGACGGGGTAGGTTTCTACCATAGCCCAGTTATCCAGCGCAAGATCACTGACATCGATTGCGAATGAAATAGCGTCTCGTTTGGACCGGAGCCCCCATGTTTGACAACCGCAACGTTTTCGACTTCAAAACTGTCACTCTCTTTAACGAAACATACATCTCTTTAATCTTACAATACAGCCATGATGGTAGCGAACATGGATGGGGCGTGATTATGGATAAGAACTACGAAATATACCGAAAAATTCCCGTGCGGGAGGATCTTGGCTGGTTCGATATTCATGAATTTAACGTTCTCGACAATAGCAACACTGCTCTGGTGACAAACTATCTCTACGAGGAAATCACTTTGGAAGCCTTTGGTCGGCCAGAGGAGAAGACCTTCCTGGAATACGGAGGTTTCGCCGAAATCGACATCAACACCAATGAAGTTCTCTATCACTGGAACTCATTCAATGAGATCCCCGTCACAGAGTCCGTTCACTACACCAAGTACTCTGCCGTCGAGGGTGCTCCTGGCTGGGATTATGTGCATATCAACTCTGCCGACAAAAACGAAAACGGCGACTATTTGATTTCAATGCGTTTCACCAACACTCTTTATCTGATCTCTGGGCAGACCGGAACCATAATGTGGCGCCTCGGTGGACATGGCCACAGTGACTTCGAACAGGACTTTGTCTTTTCTAAGCAGCATGACGCCAAATTCATCGAATCGCATGGAACCCATCATATCATCTCCATTTTGAACAACGCCTCCGACGAGGAGTTTGCCGAAGAAGAGATTTCATCAGCCTTGATCATTGAATTGGAAACCGGTACCACGCCAATGACCGCTCGCGTCCTCAATCGTTACAACCGTCCCGGCGGTGACCTCACTCGTCTTCGTGGTAATGCCCAACAATTACCAAACGAGAACATGTTCGTCTGTTGGAGTCAGGGTGGTTATATCTCGGAGCACGCACCCGACGGTCAAGTCTTGATGACCGCTAGTTTCACAACACCCCGATTCTCGAATTATCGTGCTTACAAGTACGAGTTCACTGGACGCCCGAGCACTCCTCCCGACCTGGTTGCTTCCGTCTACGGCAGTGACGAGACTAACCTTATCACAAACATCTACGTCAGTTGGAATGGTGCTACAGATGTGGCGATGTGGAAATTTTATGCCCAGGCCTCCGAATTCGACCGCCCAGTTTTCATCGGTGAAATCGCAAAGCACGATTTCGAAACCATGTTCATTGCCCACGGCTTTATGGATTGGGTGTCTGTCGAGGCAGTGCATGAGGATGGCGAAGTCCTGGCGACCTCAATAGTACACCGAACCGAGGCTCCCGATTGGAAGAGCGTTGGATATCATGGTTACGTTGGGCTTCCGAGACCACAGGACCCCTCAACCCTTAGCAGACCCCAAGCGGACGGCGAGTCAGCTGACGCCATTGGCGATTCTAGCAAGGTCTCATCCGGTGCTGACACTGGCGAAGCTGAGATCCGAAAAGCAACTGGCATGCTTAACAAGTCATATGAGACCATGCGTAGCATCGGGGGTCTTTTTGGAATGATTCTACTTCTAGCGGCCATGGCTGGTATCATGGCTAGCTACCTTCTCATCCGAGGCTGGCGGGTCCAGCTTTATCACCGTGTCCCAACGGGGGACGATATGCCAGAGGTCGAGTTCCACCCTAGGTCAGACTAATTGAAAGACTTTCAAGGGTCAGGCCTTAGGATTGTGGCACTACTCGTTTGCATGGCTTTTTGGAGTTTGCTGTATATTATTGGTTTCATCCTGCCCAGGTGGGAGGGCTTGTTTCCATTTTGTAAATAGACAGGCGTTCACTCATTCCTTACACATCGTACGGATTTTTTTTCATATATCTCATGTATACAGAAAGGCAAAATGTGCTGACTTGTTTTATTGAAGATCAACTGATCTATCAACTCGAATTTATCATAGCCAACATCATTATCAAAATAACCCACAAATCCAGCATCATCCTCAAAATCAAGATACCTCCTAGTCTCATTATGTCTGGTTCGTGAGGTGGCTGAGCAAGGCCGGGGCCATCCGCACTGGAAATCACGAGACTCTTACAGCATTCATTTCCAGGCAATATATTCCCTGGTTTCCGTGAATGAATGCAAATAACCCCAACAAAAGTATCCCCATCGGATGTCCGGGGACTGCCCCGGTTTCACGAGCCCCTCCTTTATCCGCGAATGGCCCCTCAATTAACTAATATGTGGTCCGGATGGTGGCAGATAAGCCTGGAATTTTGCTAGAAAAGAATGTGTCCCCAGTGTTCTGGCCCACAAATTACATGAGAAGAATTGATCCCGCGTCGCAAGGGATTCCCGTCTCGCAAATCTCGGGAATAGATACGCGCTATTCCCGAGTTATCATTCCCGAGATTAATCTTTTCTCTTTCCCGAAGATTCTATTTATGCTTGGGTGACTCAAATTTGCCATCCAAGATTACATATCTTTTTTTAACAATTGCCTTCGACTTTCTCCAAGAAAACACGATTTAAACTTTCTCGCTTCAATAAAATTCAACATTGGGGATATCATACACAATGCCAGCCACCAGTCTCTGCCAAGACGAGACATGTCCTCCATACAGTCTTATGGACGATTATAGCGAGGGTGCCCATCCACAAATTCTAGAGGCTCTTCTCCGCACAAATTCATCCCAGCAAGTCTCTTATGGAGGCGATGAGTACTCCGATGCTGCCCGCCAATTGATCCTAGAGAAGATCGATTGCGCAGAGGACGAGGCAGACATTTTCTTCGTACCAAGCGGCACATCCGCAAATCTGATCTCAATTGCTAGCTGTCTCCGGCCCTACGAGGCTGTAATTACCCTTGAGTCGGGCCATATTGCATGCAAAGAAGCTGGTGCAATTGAAGCAACTGGACACAAGCTTATCCTTGTTCCACCAGTCGATGGCAAGATGACAACGACCAATTTGCAAAAGTCACTGCAACAAAATCAATTCTTCCCGCACATGGCAAAGCCACGACTTCTATATATCTCCAATGCGTCTGAGACCGGAACAGTATACACAAAGCGAGAATTAACCAATCTATCCGCTGTATGCAAACAAAACAACCTCCTACTCTTGATGGATGGTGCCCGAATCGGAACAGCACTATGCTCCAAGAAAAACGATATGACCCTCCGAGATATCTTCGATTTCGTCGATATTTTCTGGATCGGCGGAACCAAAGCCGGAGCACTGATGGGAGAAGCAATCGTTGTCAAGAAACATCTAGCCGAGGGATTCGTCTTCCATCTCAAACAACATGGCGCTTTGCTGGCGAAGGGCCGGATCCTAGGTGTTCAATTCATGGAACTCTTCCGGGATGATCTATTTTTCACATTGGCTGGACACGCGAATGCCATGGCTGAGAAGATCTCAGCTAATTTTGAATACCTGGGCCACGAACTTGCTGCGGAGACAGCCACAAATCAAGTCTTTGTCATTCTTCCGCAGAATCTGGTTAGGAGGCTTCAGGATAGATTCAGATTCTATAATTGGGAGCAATTGGATGATGGGCGTGTTGTTGTGCGAATTGTTACTTCTTGGGCAACGGATGAGATGCAGGTTGACAAGTTTAATGCATGGGTGGCGCAGTGGACGGCGACAGCCAAAGAATTTTCTGTTTAGAAGCGAAACATTGCATGGTATAGCGGAAATTAATTTAATAGACTTAATGAATGCCTTACGACCTTAGCTCAGTTGCTGAACATTTTTGACTGGATAATTTTAGACTTAACTAGTATGCATAAGCACTTAATCTGAACTTCTTTGTCTTCGAATTGATCGCATGGCGTATAGAGCATCACATGACCCCGTCGGCCATAACCGGTTAGTAAAGACACCTTAGATTCCTGGCGTCAAGCGTGTCTCCTTCCTTCTCTGTTCAACTTAAATAAACTTACTTGACGATTCTTGCATTGTTTGTTGAATATCTGACTGGATCTGATGATATACATAACAAGTCGCACTCAGCCAGTGCTCTAGAGCTTTCTCAATGAGGTTGTCAATATCTTGTGATGCCTGTCGGTAAGATAAGGAATAGTGGGAGCCTGCGCACTGGCATCAATTACTGACAGCTGTTGCAGCCGAGCCAAAGTCAAATGCATCCATGACGGCAACTCACCTTGTCGGCGATGCGAAAAAGCTAAGAATGATGCATGTGTCCTGACAGATCCCCGAGTCTCAAAAGCAAGCACGAGATGCAATTACAAGTCGGGAACGGCACAGAAGAGACGGGCAACTACCACATTGTCCCCTGATAAAGGCCCTGAGAAAAGGCACTCGCGAATAGTTTCGCGTAGCACGTCACAGAGCCATGAAAATCCGATCTCAGCTTTGCCGCCGTCCGTTGTGATCACCGCAGTTGAGACTTATCGGAAAAAGTTCCCGATCACTAATTTTCTACATTATCCTTCTTTGATTTCCGACATCTCTTCGAATATCAGCTCCATTGAACCGGTTTTCATCGCATCCCTTCTCTCTTTGTGTGTTCGTTTCATGAGTGGAGATGCGATCGATGTTGAAGAGATATATGCGGACTATGCACGCAAAAATTTGGCTCAGAGAGCCATGGAGGCCCCTTCTCTATATCTTGCCCAATCGTTGGTTATGATTTCATTCTACGAATGGGGAACCGGACGCCCTTATCAAGCATGGATGTATAGTGGTACGTGCCGTAAAGTCCGACCGTCGATATTCTGCAGAATACTAATTGACTTGTCCAGGCATGGCCACATATATGATACAGTCATTACTCAAAATGGCGGATGATAGTATGGAACATAGCCCACAAGAATTCCATGCTTCTCAAACCCAGTATGAGCAGCTTGTGCGTACGTATTGGTGCTGCTTTGCCCAAGACTGTGAGCTTAGTTCTGGGGCTCGGCAACATTTCGCTTTGTCCTTTTCCCAGATCTCAGTACCGCTTCCTATCAGTGATAGAGATTTTACATTCAACCATCTTCCTGAGCGGCGATTGATGCCCGTTGATATGAACAGAAAATGCCCACTGGCCAGGAACCTGACAATAGAACACGGTTTGACGTTGGTCACGCGTGGCTTTGACATTTTCGTGCGAATCTTGAGGTTCGCTAATGAGCATCGACGTTCTCTAGCATCTATGGATTCAGACGATGCGGCTACTTCGCCTCTCCACCGGACTTGGCAACGACTCAAGGGAGAATTGGATGAGTGGAGGTCATTGCAAGATCTGACCGTTCATTACCCTGCGACAAGCGCACAAGCACATGTTGCATTGGGATATGGTGAGCTTTTTGCATATATTAATTTAATATATTTTATGAGGTAAGGATTGTTTGAATGGAAACCAAAGGGCTTTTAGACTAATCTGCTATGAAAACAGCGTTTTGTTTCTTCATCGCGACCGATTTTTGTCAAATCTCAAACCTCATTCTGATGTTTTCCATGATATGAATGATGACCAGCAACAAGAACCTGGCACAATGAAAGAGCTTTTTGAAGCCGTTCAAAATATCAGTGGGGTACTGGCAGCATTAGACGCATCAGAAGCGCCCGTTATGACGCCTTATTCGGGATTCAGCGTGTTTGTGGCAGCACACATCAATATGTACGGGACAATTGCTCCGTTACGATACCCAGGTGGGCTTGAACGAGCAGAAGAAGAAAAGAGTAAGAATTTGATATACCTTCAGCGATTGAGCATATTATGGCCCGTCGGTCGAAGCTGGGTAAGCACGAACAAAATTATCTTGAAACTCCGACCTCCTGAAACTAACACGTGTGATTCAGTGGCGAACTGTTCAAGAAGCAAATCGATTCTATGAAACCGTGAAAAGCACCCAAACACATGTTGAATCCGGCATGCACAGCCCCAGGCGATTTGCACTTGCAGGCACACTGGATGAATATGGTGATATCCGTTCACGTCCAAGTCGTGATACACATATGACCAGATCAATGACTTCTAATCCTCGAGACTCGGAAAGCTCACATCAATCCCATGGCCAAAGTATGTCATCTCCCATCACAGAAAGCCAGGGTACCTGGCTCGGGAGCCATCATGATATCGAAACAGACATGTTCCAATGGCCCTTTATTGACGCATCTTGGTCCGCGGGATTTGATGCTGGACTTGACGGGCTATGGCATCACTCGGGGCTATTTGATCCGAACCCATCCATGGGATAGAACGCATTTGAAATGAAACAAATATAAAAATGTCCTCGCGTATTTTGCTCTTTTTTCATCATATATTCGATTGTTTCGTTTAATGTTTACCAGTAGTATTTATACAGTAAATAGAAAAAATTTATAAAGAACGTCCATGCATGCGTCATCGGCTGTGGCTGTCGCTATCAACGCTCCGACTCTCAACGGTCTGCTCCACAGCAATAGTCTTTTTAATTCCGTATTCATTGAATACTTCAGAACCGGTCTCCTCAGGGGCACCAGCGTATGAAATCAAATGACTCTGATCACCGAAGTGTGGTGATTTGTCCCATGCACCGCCCTTGGAGTTGTTGGTCGGCTTCCTGTCTCCCAGTGGGACTTCCGAGTTCTGGTTGTAGTATTTCTGGGAAGAATACTCCTTCCTGTAGTGGGCGATAAGCACATTGAGAACAGGCAGACAGGCACAGATTAAACCGACGCCACCCTCGGCATTACTAGTAAGATATTAGAATAAGGCACACCATGCTTTACAAGAGACATATAGAACTTACCCAGACAAAATGACATCCATGAAAACGATAGTCTGGTTCGTAGAGTTTCCTTCTTTTAGAACCAAGACAAGTCTGTACAGACTGAATCCGGTAGCCAAACCACCTGCACTGAGAAGTCCGATCACACGAAGCTTGCGGTTGCGAGACATTTGTAAAGACCATGTCAATGGCAGAGGAAGAACGAGAATAATAATATCGCTCACGACACTGATGACGGAGTCGGCGATCAGTGCTGCAGTCTGATCGAGACAGGTAGCGCCTGGGATGTCTCCGAGCCAGTACTGGGGAATCGGGTAACACATGCGGATCTTTACGATCAAGGCGACGGTGTAGTATGTGCAGAGGCAGCCGAGGAAGATGTAGATGAACCATACTTTTCCGCGGTAGGGAGCGAAGATTCGAGTGAGGATAGATAAGAGAGCGATTTTCACGAAGAGGGCCATCGGGCAGTAAAGGATAGTAGCGATGTAGCAGAACTTTTTGAAGAGGACTTGATCTGGGCCTGAGACATCGTCCCAGTTGTAGCCTCCTCCATGTTTGCCAACTGTAGAGATGTTAGATACTGCGAGATGTGATGTTACTAGTAATTTGCACTTACTGACGAGACTGATTCCGCAGTATCCCATAAATAAGGCCTGTTAGATCGGATTTTGTTAGGAAAGCAAGAGCTGTATTGTATTGTATCTCATAGACATACCCAAGCCACGGTGCAAGCATCTAAATGAGACAGTTAGCATAAGTGTCGTTTCGGAAGTAGTGCCTGGAGAAAACCCACAATCTTCAACTCCCAAGCCTTGCTTAAATCGAATTCGAGTATAGAACCGCAAGGCCACGAATGCCGTGACTATGGGAATACATAGGATCTGTGTGACCGTATTGACGGTGTGGACGACATCCTTAGGTGCCGAAACCGTCATGTTGATATTGTGATGCAAAACATACAGCAAAATAAACCACGAACGATGGGGAGGCATTGACCCATTATGAACAATCGATCGAATCCAAGAGACGCCCCCTCGGATTGTTACCGCGGATCATGCCGTGTTCCGGTGGGCCAAAATTTGAAGCAGGTGGCAGAAGATCGTTAAAGTGGAGAATAAACGCTATTGATCCCACGGGTCAATAGCTGTGCTTTGGGCATCAGACTACAATTAATTCCAATTGATTTGGTGTAAATTTCTAATGAACCAATACGATCACGTCAAGTTCGGACCTCGGGTTCTACCACGCGGCCGTATCGCCGGGGATTGTTCTGCGGGAAATCCGTGAGTAATGGTTGACTCCACTATACCGACGCCACACTCTCTATATGGAAAAGTCGGGTGGGGTTCCAAGCCAATTTTCAACCACCATCAAACTGTAGTCCCCACGTTCAAGGCCGCAAAGCCTTGGAACACGGGACGGGTCTGGGTGTTACCTAAACCCTTATCATTATAACCGAATTGACACTTTTGACAGCGGCACTTTATGGTGGTTCGTGAAAAATAGGGGCAAACACAATCTTATTATTCTTAATTATTCCCATATTCCATTACTCCGTACGCTTTTCGTTATTGCAGCTCCAGCCAAAGCCCCAGCCATGACTATCCACTATCTCGAAGGCGAAAACTCCGCCTTGTTCCAGCCATTGACTATTGCCAATGGCGGCATTACTCTCCGCCATCGTGTCGTCCACGCCCCTCTAACCCGCAACCGCGGAGTTCCAGAGAACCCTATCAGTACTCCAGAATGCCCCAATCGAGTTTGGATTCCCGGGGACCTGATGATTGAATATTATTCCCAGCGGACAACCGAGGGGGGCCTAATAATCTCAGAGGGCATCCCACCATCCCTTGAGGTAAGTGAAACAATTCTTGACCATCGTAATGAAACGGTTCAAACTTTAAGCCTACCCCATCGGCAATAAGGTTTTTTTTCTGTCGAGTTGAAAAAAAGACCTTGCTGATCTCAAACCCTAACAGAGCAATGGGATGCCCGGTGTCCCCGGCCTTTTCACACCCGAGCAAGCCCAGGGCTGGAAAAGAGTCGTTGAGGCCGTCCACGCCAAAGGAGGTATTATTATTTGCCAATTATGGCACGCTGGAAGAGCGACAATTCCCCAGATGAGTGGAATGTCCCCGGTGTGCCCCTCGGCAAGCGTGTGGGACTCACCCACTGAATGCTATCCGCACCCCCCAGTGGGGTCAACCAAATACTTTTCCGTCCCATACGCCAATCACCCACCGGTTGAGTTATCTGTTGCCCATATCAAGCAGACCATTCAGGACTATTGCAATGCCGCTAAGACGGCTATGGAAATAGGCTTTGATGGTGTCGAGATCCACGGTGGTAACGGCTATCTTCCGGAGCAATTTCTTAGCTCCAACATCAACAAGCGCACCGACCAATATGGCGGTTCCCCGGAGAAACGCTGCCAGTTTCTTTTTGAGTTGATGGGTGAAGTAGCTAAGACTATTGGCGAAGAGAATCTGTCGATTCGACTGTCTCCTTTTGGATTATACAACCAAGCTCGCGGAGAGCAGCGAATCGAGACTTGGACATATCTTTGCGAGGGCTTGAAGAGGACCCATCCAACACTCTCCTATGTTAGCTTTATTGAGCCGGTATGTACATGATTGTTGCTCAATCTCTTTATTTTGAATTTCGCTGACCTTTCCTGTTTTCAGCGCTATGAACAAATTTTCAGTGAAGAAGAGAAAGATGGCTTCCTTGGCAGTTGGGGCTTGAAGGATGTCACACTCGACCGATTCCGCCAGATCTTTGGCAAGACCCCCTTCTTCTCTGCTGGTAACTTTGATGACAAGAACTCATGGGGTGTATTGGAATCTGGTAAATACGATGGCCTAATTTATGGTCGCTACTTCACCAGCAATCCTGATCTTGTGGAAAGGCTCAAGAAGGGGCTGCCTTTGGAGGCTTATGACCGAAATCGTTTCTACGGGCCATTCGAGGATAATGCCTTCCACTACACAGATTACCAGACTGCTGACCAGAAGTAGGCTGTACTATATTTATATGACAGAATGAATACGATTTTGGTATTTATCAATGTTTAGGTAGATAGCCTTGGATATATTTAGATTATTTTGAACCATGGGACGTTGAAAGTCGAGACCACGTTTGAACCAGGAATTACTATTTGACTTCCCGATGTCAGATGTCAGACTTCGGCATTTCCACAATCATACAACCTTTTATTGAGAATGTTATCTGTATTGAATAGTTATCTAGCTCAGACTGAAAACTAAGTGATCTCAGATTCTGTCAGAATGGTCTGCGTAAGCGGGCTGAAAATTGAGGACACTAAAGCACGCCACCTATGCTTCCGAAGAGTTAGCTTACGTCGGCAAAATTAGCGTGTGCTATTGCGTCCTAGCTTGATCAATACAATGAATCGTGGCTCAACTCTAAAACTCTAATAAAATTGCAGAGATGAAATCTAATGATTCTAGGATCTGAAAATCGCCGAACACCGACAAAAGCACAGATAATTACATAAGGCTTCACAGCCTCTTCAGCCCCAAACATCCTCTTGCCACTTGTTCTTCTTCTTTACTGCCTTGCTCCAGTTGTTGACTTCATCATCCGACCACCCCTTGGTCTTTTGCATCGTCGATCCAACAACCTTCTCCACTTCGCGAGCCATTCCCGCTCGACCGCAAATATAGAAGCTAGCGCCCTCATTAATAAGCTGAACCACATCTTCTCCGTACTCGGACACTTTGTCTTGAACATATTGGCGTGGTGTGCCCTCCTTTCTTGAGAATGCGGTGACAAGACGCAGCTTGTCTCCAAGGATGCGCTGGAATTCCTGGAGCTCTTCGCGGTAAATGAAGTCTTCATCGGGAGTACGGCATCCAAAGAAAAGAACCATTTGGCCAATCTCCTTTCCAATCTTCTGAACCTGGCAACGCTCAGATAAGAATGCGCGGAAGGGTGCGAGTCCCGTTCCCGCTCCAACCATCACCAGTGGGGTCTTGCTCGTGATGGGCAACTTGAACTTGCTTCGGCGGATATGAGCAAAGATCTTGCCACCTTCTAGGGCATTGCTGGGACCATTCAAGTGGTAGGTAATGCCATGAGGATGGGGCTGGGAGCGGGTCTGTTGTGAGATAGCGAGGAGGTAGTTAGACGTGACACCATGGATCATTTCATTGGAGTTACCGGGGAGAGGAGTTGAGGAGACGATTGCAGTGATGGAAGGTTTGCGAGGAGAGACCACGCTGCTGGAGGAAATAGAGTAGTGGCGAGGGCGGATGTGCGGTAGGGTCTCGACTAGATAGGGGAGGGTGAGGTTGGACCAGGTCTGGCCAGGACATGCGAGTTGTAGAAGACGGCCAAGATTGAGGTGGGTGCGGTTGATAAAGTCTGCGTAGTATTCTTTGTCTTGGCCGAGCTTGGTGAGATAGGCCTTTGCTTCGGCGGTTGGCGCGAATTGTGCAAGGTCACGGACATTGTCTCGGTTGACCGGGGCACAGATTTCAAGGTAGCAACGGAGAATGGCAATTGCGTTTGTAGGAGTTGGAAGTGTGATCTTTGTTGCTGGGTCGACGGGTCTAATAATCACTGGGACATCGCGTCTTGAGGAGATACCAAGGACCTCCAGAAGAAGCTCAACCTCCGAGTCCGGGTTGGTAGGCCAAATAGCAAGGTGATCACCAGTCTTATATGTCAACTCAGGCTGGTCGCTGAGGTCTACATCCATGTGCAGACAGTTGCGGTCGGATGCAGTGAAAAGCTCCCGAGAGTTGGTGATGCTCAATGTCCTAACAGGTGAAGATTGAGCTGCTCCCTTGTGAGAATCCGTCTGGTTGCTTGGCTCTCCATGGTGAAGATCGATGGGCTCCAAGGATTCATCTTCCTCGACATTCAAGGTCGGGATGTATTTAGACTCCACTTCTTGGAATCCTAATTTTTCTTTGAATATCGTGAACAGGGAGTCCTTCCAAGCCATGAAGTCTTCCTCAGTAGCACCCTCGGCGTCATTGGCTCTGCCAACCGGCATGAGAGCTTTAGCGTTGAACTTCTCCAACCCTTCAACGATAACATCAACAACGCGGTTGTAGAATTTGTAATTTGTGTTTCCCAGACCGAAAGCAGCATAGTTTAGATTGGACAGCGAGACATCGCCGGCTTTAGTGATCCAGTTCCAAAATTCCGCAGTGTTGTCACTAGGATCACCCTCGCCATATGTTGAGACGATGAAAATAGCCAACTTGGCACTCGGGATCTCAGGAATAGTGACAGGGTCATAATCAGACAGATCGGCCATCATACTCTCTTGACCCCATCGAAGGGAGATCTCTCGAGCAAGGCGCTGCGCAAATCCCTCTGCAGTTCCGGACTGTGACCCCCAAAACACAACGATGTTCTTGCCGGATTCCTCCAATTTCTGCGCAATGTTTCTGGTATCTTTGTTGAGGTTCGCACCAGCCCCCGCGCCATTCTTCAATTGTGGGCGCTCGAAGTTGAGGTAGTGGTAGGGGTCTGGCTGGTCCCAAAGGAGTCCCCGGGACAGGTATGTAGCTGAGGCGCCGGCGATGATTGCCAAAGCAGTATAGTCGGCGATGCCGGTTGGGGTAACGTATTTCTGAACCTCTGTCAGAACCTCTGGGGGGACCATGATGTTCAACTGTGATAGTTCCGCAAGGGAGATCATTGTGAGAAGCAGAGAAAGTAAAGTCTCCCTAGTCAATCGATATTAGGTCATATAGAGTTGAAAACTGGCAAATGCGACCAGAGGGTATTGGGTATTAATATAGCTTTAGAGGGGCAGCATATTAAGGCTTTTGGCCACCCCCGATCGGTGGGATACCCCGCGTATAAAATTGACGTTCCAAGAATCATGACAATTCGAGAAAAGGGTTCCGATAAGCGTCAAATTGCGGGAAGTGCATTAGACTTGGAGGATCTCCCAAGACTCGCTCAGCGGGGGAAAATTCCTGTTCTGGAGAGACCAACAACCAATCACAGTAGCGGGGACTGCAAGCCACGGGAATTTCAATGTTGGATGGCGGACCCCCGTGGGGTACTCTCTCGGAGTGGAAGAAATATCCCAAGTAGGTGCAAAAGGAAAAAGAAAGGAATAAAGATAACTAAGAATTCATTAGCCTCTGCTGTTAATGCCCTCCACCACATGCGCGTCTCGTTGCATGAAATGGCGCTTTGAATGGTCACAAGATCTTGGTGTTGTCTAGCCTCGTAGAACGACATGGCGTGAAACGAATCTCAAAATTTGAAGCTGGCCAGATATATCTATGGTACTGGTGAGCTGGCCAACACTCAATGTGCATTCTAATGGGTCAGGCGGATATCTCGCAGCACGAAATGCACCATCGAAATTGACTTTATCTCGCCGAAACGAAATGAAAGTGGTTTAGAGATGCCTTAAGCGGAGACGGGGCATAACACCCCCGGGGTAACTTCCCCGATCAAGACGGCCATGCACTCCCACCAAAGCGGGGCCCCGCTATTCACGTGGCTCGTCTGTCCAAAATGTCGCACACCTTCGTAAAGGGTCAGTGCTGGACAACTCACTTACCCCATTCAATCCAGAGTCTGGTTTTATTTAGGCCTTACTCTCCACACCCTTGCCTAAACTCCGTTTCTTCAATCCATCATGATGATTAGTTGAATCCTTCATGGAGACCTTTGAAAGCCAGGTGATGTCTAACCTCAGACTTCAACCAACAAGGTCCATTGGCGTGAATGGGCATAGAGATATATAAACCCACTACACAGAATCTCATGATAGATTATGTTGAGTAAAAACTTGATCACAACTAATTTTGGAATCAGCCTGGAGGCCCATATGTACTTTTTAGAGTCTTACTAGTAGCTAGTAATGCAGAGGCCAGCTTTCACAGGGAATAACATCGGAATACTATCGCCAAATACCAGCACTTAATAAAGTACTACTAAGTAGTGTGTATTGCAAGAACCCACGACGCAGGGCCAAAAGCCTTTTTACCCGGGAGGACCGAGACACGGCGGATCATGGATCATGTGCAACTACAAGGATCATCTACTGCTTATTTTCTGCCAGTGGGGCTGATGCTTAAATATACCTGAATCCTTTGCTCCACTGAAAATAAGCATGTTAAATCGTCGAAGCCTGAAACACGCACGAAGCCCTAAGCACTAGATTTGCGAATGGTCGCGCGAAGATTTAGCACTTCAAACAATTTTTTACCTGATTGATCACCATACAACATGTTCTCAAACATCGACATACTAGATATGTATTTGATGATAAATATGCTCAAGGCAGTAATAAGAGCTAAATACAACTTGAAGTGTTTTGTACAATCCATTGTGAATTTGGCGTCGGCATCGTGTTTCCTCCCACCCACCCATTAAACATTCCTCTATCGTGTAGTCTTGCGTATTTGACCATGGAGTAAAGTTGAGGCCAGACTGAAAATCGTCATAATAATTCCCATCAGAGATGCTAGTTGCAGTAACCATCAGTCCCCCGTGATCACTATCACTAGCATCGTCCCACTGTTCATGTCGACATTTTTCTTCAAACCACCCAGAAAGGTACCACACCCAATCTTTGTAAAAAATAATCTGATGTTGTTCTGATTTTCCATTTTTCCATTGCGTGTCAACTTCCTGCAAATTTTGGTGAATTTTTAGCAGTTCTCGTTGTATGTCCAATGTCTCTCGTAATGTTTGAACATTGTTATTATACCGAACAGATCGATCCAATGCGGCTAAAGTAAGCCTGCACGCAGCCGCAATGCCGAATCCGATGGCTGTCCACTGAATGTAGCTGAATGTTCGTTCAATGCCAAAGGGAAGGCTGAAATAATTACTGATGAATCTTTTCGCTGCCGCTAGTCCTTGGCAAAAAGCATGGGTTCGAAGAAGAGTGACGGTTGGCTCGATAGATACGGCAGAAGAGCGGTATACGTCGAAAAAGGCAGTTTGCCAGAGATGAACGTCGAAAAAGTTTGATTGTACTTCTGAAAGTACTACTGATTTGTTAAAATTTCGATTCCGACAGTGTGGTGATCAATAGTTGCCACTTACTATTGTTATGCATGGGAGCTGGAAGCCGGGATTTGTATCCATCCATGAATCATGGATCCTATGTCGCAAGGGGGAGCTTGAATCTCGTCATATGCCTGTGCCACGAGCGCATCGACCTCTGATAGCATTCGTTGAAATTGTACATAGCCTAGTAGGTATCGATCCTCATGAAATTCGCAGTCATGCGACAGCTTAGCAGCACTCGATTCTATGAAGGGTGACCCCGGCATATTGCCTGCCCGCTGCGCTGTGATAGAGTGACTAGTAATATGAATATGTGAGACACGAGCTATTAGATAGAGCACTGATAGCCATACCAAACAGGCTTTCTTGCGTGTGGTGATTCAATCAAGTAGCATTTGTGTTCAAGGAGGATTTTGAAATCATGTCTATTTTATTCATGGGTATAAAATGGAATATCGCATTATTATGGTCATTCCACCGCCAAAAGTCTTATGCCATAGTCCGTCGCCAAATTTTCACGGGCATATCGCCCAAAATCCAATTCATAGTCTCCTCTCTTTTCATTTCCCATCCAGGGTAAGACAATGCAAAGTCGTAACGGTGTACCATTGATGCGACAGCCTTTGTCTGTTCTAAGTACGAGATGTTGCGACCGATACAAGATCTGGCACCAGCAGAGAAGGCGATGAAGTAAGGCTGGAGAGCTTTGCCCTCCTCTCCCAAGAATCTCTCGGGAATGAACTTGTCTGCATTAGGGTAAATCTTCTCGTCGCGATGAGCAACCAAGGCTGACATGCTGACAGAAGTGTTACCAGCGACCCACTCGCCGAGAATGTTCGTTCCCTCGGGGGGCGTCTCGCGAGGAAGTCCATGGGGAGTCGGGGAGAAGAGTCGTAGAGACTCATCCAAGACGGCCCTGAGGTAGGGGAGGTGTTTGACTTTATCGTAATCAGCCACGCTCTCGTCTTCATCAAGTACGTTGTCCAACTCCTCACGAAGCTTCGCCAGGATGTCAGGGTTTTTGATGAGCTGGTACATGCAGTTTGTAATGGCAACAGCAGTTGTAACACTGCCAGCATTCATCATAATGTTACATTCGGCTACAACCTCTCCAAATTCAAGATTATTTGGGTTCCCGTTCTTGTCCTCCATCAAAGCTTGGAAGAAGTCATCAAGTTTTTCGCCAGCATCGTAACGACGGAGTCTCTCGTTTCCACGTCGCCACATGATGTTTTCCCAGTTCTCACTAGCTTTTTGCATCTTGTTGAAGAATGGGAATATGTTGACCATTTTGTTGATGACGGGGTACCAAGCGTAGTTCCAGACGATGTAGGACTGTTTCCGGGCGGTCGGGTAGAGGGCATCACGTAGACTTGTCGTATATGTTGTGCCATCCTTTCTCTCGGCAGTGACAAGATCGTGGCCTTGATCTAACAGTCCCAGCTTCTCAGAAAGACCAATGTCGGCGATGGCATCCAGGGTGAAAAAGTTGTTCCAACCTCGCAGATCAAGAGTGGCATCTTTCTGATCGGGTGCTGCTCGACAGGAGGCCACATCTTCCTTGGGAGCTTCTGTGCAAACTGCATCAAAGTGTTTGAACATTCTTTGAATCTTGTCGGTGACCTTGTATTCCCAGCTTTCAAGGTTCTTCAGTGCGTATGCCGAGGACAGCACCTTGCGCTTTCTGGCATGGTCGGGCTTATCGATGACGTCGGCAAGGTTAAAGTGAGAACCGGACGTGATATTGTAAGATTCATCTTTAGTACATTTGGTGTTGTGGCCATAAATATCCTTGATCGCTCTTGTGTCGCCGTAGGAAAGAGTATTTGGTCCAGTACGAATCACTGGGTGCTTTTTGTGCAGTCGGGACAGTTCCATGGACCTGGATCCTGTCCAGGCCAAAAGCATGAAAGGGAGTGCAGATATGCCGGAAATAGGGTGAAGGTTGGGGTATTTGCGTAATCCTGCATTTTAGTTGTTAGAAAAGATGGTCATTGGACAGAATTCGACATAACCATACCTTTGGGATCACGTAGATATTCGATATAGGGGTATGCAAAGAGGAAAATGAATGCAAAGCCGAGAAGTCCCACTGCATAAGGCGCAGCTGAGAGGACTGACAACATGGTGCCGAATGTATGTTGGCTTATCGCCAGGGAGAAGAAGCGAAAAGATAATTAAGTAAAACTATGGTTCGAATTTTTTCAAGCAGATATTCCGAAGTCAAGATGCAGAAGGGGATTTTCCTGTGTGAGAGCAAAGGATTTGAGAAGAATGATGAAGTTTGAAGGCTGAACCGATGAGGATATAAATATCATTCTACAGTGATTCGGATTCAGCCAAGAAAGTATAAACGTATCCCGATCCCTACACTAGGAGGGGTACGATTCAAGTTTTGCCCCGTGGGGGGATACAACCCGCATCGCTCTCGTGGAAGATTGCCCTCCAGGAATGGCCAAAGGTATAAGATAAACATCCAATAGTCGATCTCGCCTTGCATCCTGTGTCATTACCCCGGTGTCTGCTGGAAATGTGGGGCACGGCAGGCGCGGGGAATGTTTCCCTATAGAACACGGCAATCGCCCCCGAGATCACTAAGATTTGGTCAAACGGCAAGAACCCGAAATGCGGGGCACCAAAAGCGGTAGCTTTGCCCTTTATTCACTTGCTGATCTATATCCATCTGCATAGTCAAGATATTTGTCTCGCTTAAACTTCGAGCTTAGTGCAATATCAAATTCAACCTCTGACGTGGCTCATTCCTCAGACAAGAGGAACCGGTTATTGTCTCGGGCCAGCCATTCCTGAAATTTGTGTAAAGCCCAATACCGATGAGATAGCTTGTTCTAGATTGCGTCAGTGTGAATTTGAGTAAATCTGCCACGGGGAATATTCCTACTTTTTTGTCGTGCGCCATCTCTGCAAGAGTCTCGCCTTCGTGTTCGAAAATGGGTTCCCAGCCTATTCATATCAATACATTAGCTTCTTAAATCGCCTTGGTGGTCGACGGGTAGATGGCAGGTACCAAAAACTGGCGGGCCTCGGGCAGGAACGATTCTTCCCTGGAATATAATCAGCAGGTTGCTATAATTCCAACCTTCGAAGCTCATGTTATTCTAAATGCATTGACGAACCTCGAGCCTTCCTTGAAAGATGGCTGGTTCCATTTCAGGACCAGTCGTAAAAGCAAAGGTACAGACGGCGTCCGCACGTTTGTCAGCATAAGAGTACAAAAGTTTATTCAAACCATCATTCCCTAGAGAATCTAGAAAGCATTTACTTTACAAGGCCGATGTTAGTAAGGATAGGTTGGGTTTAGTAGGATATTAAGAATAACCTACATGTAAGGGCCTGGTAGTCTGTTTAAAGCATGAAACTCCAATGCGGAGTCTTCAATAATGACGGGTCCATTGACCTACTTCGACCGGGTTAGCGCAGTTATCAGATGGAATTATGTTGGAGATCTGACAATTTGAGCAGCGCGACGGCACTTATCCCTAGCGATCTCCTCTAGCGTTCCCTGTATCTCGGGAATGTCCAACGCCATAGGCTCGACTGGGATTAGGCCACTGAGGATTGCATTAACCTCGATAACCTTGTTCGGATTACCCGTGACAAACTTGAGGACGGATTTCATATTGTTTCTCTTCAGATTGGTGATGTGCTCGTAATCGGGGTTCCTCTTGACTCTCTTGAATTCGTTCTCCTTGATTGCAAGGTTTTCTTTCTTGCATGACGCTTTACCTTTTACGGTCGCTCACCATTCATGCTGCCCCACATGTTTCGCACTTGGCCGTGCAATGGCATTGCTGATATATTATTGACTCTGATGCACCAAGACAATCCTTTCATCAAATTTTAACGTTCTCAAGATCGCATATTGAAGGAAGACTCGACAATCATTGATCTGCAGTTTCTTCTAATGGAACGTTATCGATCCTACATAATGCAGACTTCTAAGAATAATAATGATGTTGCTGAAGTGTGATTAGCCCTATTCAAATTGGAATGATTGTACAAAGATGGCTAAGAGCTATCACTAAAAACCTTGTATTACATTAATCTAGAAAAGTTCAACCCCCATAAAGTACTCATTTATGATTGGGAAGAACTGCTGGGATTGTAGTTTAAGAAATGAAACAGCCGTTTCTCCTATCACTGCCGCACTTTCGACAGTTCACTCTTATAATAGTAGGAAAGTTCAAACATATTCACATGTACCACAATTCCATGCGACAAGATTCGAGGTGAGACAGATATCGAGGGTTTCTTTCACAAAACTGGACGACTGAGCGGCAACATCATCGTATTTCGAGCATACCAACGGACTTGTTAGGTGAGAACCAACGGTATCTCTCATGATGTGAGCAGCCATCTTCTTGAGATTATCGTTGTGATTCAGTGGCGAGAAGAAGATATCGGGTATTGAGTCCAAGTATTCCGAAGGGTTGAAAGGACTCTTTGCTTTATCGCAATATCTTGTTTTTGCGATCTCACAGAGCAGCGGAATACAAAACTTGTCACCCGAAGTGAACAATTGTGCATGAAATCGAAAGCCGGATATTGTTGACTTTGGTAATTTATCTTGTAATCCGTCGCTAGGTGATTCCGAGTAGTCACCTGTATACAGGTAGTCCAGCATTTTTTCTACGACAAAGACCGATTCATCCCACATACGGCATATTGATTCTGCTGCTTCCTATATTTGATCTTAATTTTCCAACTTATAAATAGAAATTTGACAGAAAATAAAACCAATCATGAAGTTCCTGGTTAAAGCATTGTAGACTAATACTGTCACTTGTGCGCTGCCACTTCAACAATTAATTGGTGGTTCTTTTTCCTCAGGGAGCTTTGTGTCATACATAAACCTTAAATATGCCAATAACCAACCGCAGTATGCTCAAATGTGCTGGTTGTGCAACTCATCACAGCCGATAAGTTGGACCGATAAGTGGCATTTGGTGGTGATGAGGGGCTGATAAGCAAGAGGACCGGCTATTTGTCGGCTAGTCTTGGTTCGCTTGTTGATCTCGGCATATTTCCCTGACGCCGCGCGCGTTTACACTGAGTCACCCAACTATTAATCCTGCACTTTGCTCGAACTTTACCCTCCACAAGTCTTTCTCTCGCATTCATTGACTTGGTGATTCTCAGGCTCCCTACTTACACGTCTGAAATTCCGCATTGCTACCTACAACACTTCGCAGGTGTAAGTTCCAAGCTTTGATGTCCTTGACGTCATGGCCAACTATAACTATGCTAGCCCAAGTCCTGGTGGAACAATCTCTTATATTTGGATGTTAGAACCGATTGATCAGATATTACCAGAATTCAATCTCAAGCCTCGAAAACAGAGATTCTGATTTTGCATCATGTCTGCCCAAATGGAATATGTCCGGTATGAACCCCGCACTAACAAGCATTCAATTCCTCCGATCGTATATGAAGCTCTAACTTCAATTGATTTATAGCCTCGGCAATTCTGGTCTGAAAGTTTCCAGAATTATCCTGGGTACGATGGGATTTGGAACCAAGCAATGGCAGGATTGGGTTATGGATGAGGAGGAGTCCCTCCCTCTAATTGAACATGCTTATAAGCAGGGTATCAACACTTGGGACACAGTAAGAAGGACAAGCCAACTACTATGCGATTCGTGGATGATACATCTTACTAACAAGTTTAATCAGGCTGATGTGTACTCTCATGGCCGCTCTGAGGAGATCGTGGGCAAGGCTTTGAAGAAATACAACATTCCCCGCAACCGTGTCGTTATCTTGTCCAAGTGTTTCTGGGGCGTTAATGACGAGGGCGACTACCCCGCTCTCAGCGAAACAGTCCGCAACGATGGCCCCTATGTTAATCGTGCCGGTCTATCTCGTAAGCACATCTTCGACGCGGTCGATGCCAGCGTCGAGCGTCTAGGCACATACATCGACGTGCTGCAGATCCACCGCCTGGACCGCGAGACACCCCGCGAGGAGATCATGAGGGCCCTTAACGATGTCGTTGAAAGTGGCAAGGTCCGCTACCTCGGCGCTAGTACGGTAAGTCTCGTTATCAATTTTTATTCAAATTATCAATAATATTCTAATCAACTTATAGATGGCTGCGTGGGAGTTCCAAACCCTGCAAAATATCGCCGCCCGCAATGGTTGGCACAAGTTCATTTCCATGCAAAACTACCATAATCTGATCGCCCGCGAAGAAGAGCGCGAGATGATTCCCTACTGCCTTGACAGTGGTGTTTCTCTGATTCCATGGTCTCCAATGGCGCGAGGCGTACTGACCCGGCCCTGGAACTCGCGGTCGACTGTTCGTGAAGGTAGCGATGCTACTCTTAAGGGAATTGTCCGCAATCGTGAAACAGAGGCCGACAAGGCTATTATTGAACGTGTTGAAGAGCTGGCGGGCAAGAAGGGTGTTAGCATGGCTCAGATTGCTCTTGCTTGGTCGCTCAGCCACCCTAGCGAGAGCCCTATTGTTGGCTTGAGCAGCATTAAGCGTATTGATGAAGCGGTAGCCAGTCTACAGGTTAAGTTGACACCTGAAGAGATCAAGTATCTGGAAGAACCCTATGTCCCAAAGGCTGCCTTTCCTATGTAATAAAGCAGGTTTGCTGTATGAAGGAATGAATCATTGGCTGCGCCAATTCAGCCTTGCATTAACCTGAAATGAAACGAAGTGATATGCAATCCACTTCAATCAATGTTTCTTGACTATTGAATTTTGCGGAAGATGGTTAGAAAGATAGACCATGGTTGAAGATATCCACTATAGATAGCCCTAGTAGACAGAGGTATAAGATGGAATTTTTAGTTATACAACATTACGATTAATATTCACCTCACCCGAATGAATCAAATGGGGATTTATTACAAATCTTTAATCTCTACAGATTGAGGATATACTTGAAACTTGAAACAATAGTATACACAAACCTCCCAATCTAATTTGACTTCTTTTTCACAATACCCCATCGCAGCTAACCTTGAACAGTAAATTCTCGAAGGGTTCAGTGCCTAATTGACCAATCAGCACGTTTTACGCATCCTTTTACATTTAATGTTAGAAGTGCGACTCAGCTCACGCGGCTTTACACTACCACTAGACGGAAGTTTGAAATGTCGGACACTAGTACCGACTACTGTACCAAGACCTACAGTTATCGATCCTCCGAACGCCCAATTAGAAGTATTCTGACTGTTTTGGTTGATAGTGCGAGATGGATCGACGACCCACTCTCAAGTTTCTATGGTGTTATTGGCTGGATATGAGAAACACGTATACAAATGTACAGCCTTTAAAATGGCCCCCAATTGACTTCGCCCCACACATACAAAGAGCCCTGAAGAGATGCGTATTGAAAATACCTACAAGGGTATGAAGTTCGTTTATTACCGTCTTCCTGTATATATAGTACCCCATGGCAAAAAGTAATGGTGTGGTGGGACGTCGAGACGCGTGTAAGGTGGTCAGTGGTCACCCCCGCAGGGCTGAGTCCACTCATCCTCCAAGGGTTTCACCGAGGTAATGAATACACTTAAATAGTAAATCAGTAGAAGTAAATCTCATAATTTCCTATCTCTGAGATATTCTACTCATCTCTTGAATCCTCTCATCAACCAGTGCCGCCGTTATGTCTTGGACTCAAGTCTCAGAACGCAGATATGAGCGCCCAATCAGTAAATATGAAATGTTCTTCCTTCTTCCAGAAGACGTTTCAGGCGCACTCTTCAATGGCCGTCGTACATACACCATCTTTAGCCGCCTTAAGGTTGACCTTGATCTGGGGGTCCCACCCCTCGAAATAGAGAATGCCCTACGACACGCCTGGAAGCAAGTACGCTATGAGCAGCCGTCGCTTGCAATGATCAGAGAAGAGTCAAAGAAGGTCTATGAAGTCCCTGACAAAGCCGCTTTACAGGCATGGCTTGATAGAACATTCATCGTATCGGATGATACCGACAGCGAATTGCCAGCTCGTGAAGCAAGGCCGATCGAGCAAGCCACCTTTTACTACTTCCCAAAGGTATCAGAGATTGTCTTCCGTGCTCCTCATTCCGTTATAGATGGTATGGGAACAATCTTATTTTGGGATACCTACCTGACTGCCCTGACCATTCCCAACCCGAATATTGCCTTCGGAGAGGAGGGTATCCGTCTGTTCCCTATAATAGACGAAATCCTGGGAATTCCCGAAACACCATCACCGGAAAGTGTAGAAAGAGCCGCACAGGGATTAAATGACTTCGCGAAGGTAGTGCCAGGCATTGGCCCCATAAGCCGAACGAACAAAGTACCTCCTACGCTTACGCAAAAGCGCGAATTGGTCCTTTCCGAAGAAATAACCAAAGCAATTATCCAGGGCTGCAAACGAAACGGGTACACGGTTACCGCAGCTGTGCATACTGCTATCATTTTGACGATGGCGAAATATGCCGATCCAACACAAACAACCAAAGACTCGAAATACGTTACAATCACAGCACAAAACTTTCGACCCAAGCTCCCTGCGCCATACAATTCCAGTAAATGCGCAATCTCACTGTACCTTTATGGTTGGCCACTCATCGTCGACGAACCAGTCACTTCCACCTTCCAGGAGATTGTGCAAATCGTTAGCAAACATTATAAGACGGTATTCAATGAGAATCCTGCAAATGTTATAGCAGGTGGTCCATTCTTTGACGCGATATTGGCTCTTGTGCAAGATCCGGCATTTTCTGCTGCGCCTCATCCCCGTGATCCTTTAGTAAATGGTCTTGGTGTTCTTGAGAATCATCTGCATCAAGAATATGATTCTGCAGATCGGCATGTCGCTGTCAACGATTTCAAATTTAGCTGTGATGGCACGATGGGATATAGTGGGATCCATTTCTATACATTCCATGACAAGTTGAGAGTGGTGTATGGTTTCAATGAGGCATTTGAGGATGAGTCTGATATCCAGATACACTTGGAGAATATACAGAAGGTTCTATTGGAGGAAGTTGTCGCATGATAATATAGATTATTATTTCTGGATAATCCTTTAGCTGTTACATTGAATGTAGTATGGATCTTTGCCCAGGTGCCAGGTGCGGTCTGGGATATATAACACTTAGTACCTCACGGACTCGGAATTTCATAAAACTCTTCCACGGCTAGTGAAAAACAAATTGTGAAATCTTCCTGCAAAGAGAAAAGCAAAAAGGTTCAGCTGGTGAGACAAGGCTGTTGAAATCGCCCCCAAGCAGCCATTCCAAGGTTCGCACCCCTAACTGTATCTAGCTTCGCGTAGTCTTCCGGTCCCGCAGATGAAGAGTAGCAAATCATGAATATGATGACTCTTGATACCATTCGATTTGTTTCAAGTTTGATTAGAGCATAACAAGAAAACGGCCGATTGGAACTATGTAAACCATCAAATTCAATTGACTTCGCGGGCCGAGGATCCTCGCTTCCGACGAACCTGTACCCCAGAGTCTATCATCCTATCAGCGGCGCTCGGAATCGCGGGATCACACTATACATCCATCAAACCTTGAAAGGATAGTGCGTCCTCCTCATTGTCAAAGTTACCATGTCTAACGCTGCCTATGAGATGAAACCACCAGTTAACCAAGATCGCACTACGATCTCATTGAAGCAGAGCACCACCCACATACCGCATGCAGCTCAAGTTGACATTGAGTCTGGTCAAATTGCAGTTCTAATCTGATTAACCGTGGCCTTTGTCCCCGTAGTCTAAAAGCAAAAGTACAAGTATAAAATCACATTTGTCTCTTAATCAAATCAACCTAGTCAGATCTGATTTAGAAACCATTTATACCCCATTATCCCAATCTAACTCAATGATTCTACTCTATTTCAACTTTAAGTATACACTATAATAACTTTGAAAAATGCGTCTTTCAACTATCCTACAGAGCTTAATGCTCCTTATCTCCTGCCTCATTATGATATTATCACTATCCCTATCACTATCTCTATCACAGAAACCGAACCTACTCAACACCAACGGCTTGCCCAGCCTCGCTTCGGCCTTTGGTCCCAAGCCCGAAGCCATATACGACGGCGACTACGGTACAGGCGAGATAAAGCTCCGTATCGGCAATGGTGGTGCAGGCCAAAGTGGTTTAATAAAAGGTAAACAATACATACCATCACTATATCCATTGTAATTATTCAAACATCATTTTCGATCCAATTTCCAACGCAATTGATCTACAAGAAATGACAAAACAAAAACTAACTTGAACATTGGGATCTAGTCCTTGCCAACGCATTCATAAAAGCACCCGTAACAAACGGCTCTTCCCCCTTCAAAATAGCCTGGTACAAAAGCGACACAATCCAATCAATAAGCTACCTAAAAGACAACACAGTCGATATAGGAATAACCTACACGCCCGCCGCAGAATCCATAGCGATAAATCGAGGCATAGCAAAAGCACCACCCTACTATGCCTTCCGTGACAGGTTCATATTAGTAGGCCCACAGCCTAACCCCGCAAATCTCTCCGAATCGCAAGATATACTCTCAATGTTCGCGAGTATTTTTCCACAGCCGAAGAAGGGAAAACGTCCACACCTGTACGGTTTCTGGCGCGGTACGATAAGTCCGCCACTAATATTAAGGATTCCCAGCTTTGGATTAGTATCGGGCAGGTTCCGTGGGCAACGGCTTATTCAACGTGGTATCATCAGTATATTGCTTATCCTGTTCAGGCGCTCAAGGCGGCGATTCTGTTAGGTGAGTATACGCTTACGGATCGGGGGACGTTGATTTCTATTGATGAGGGGCTTAGGAGGACTTTGAGGGTTTATAAGGTTGGGAGCGATGAGAAGGATGATTTGTTGTTGAATCCGGCGCATGTGCTTGTGGGCAGGGATGTTGTTAATGGGTAGTTGGCGGGGAGGTTTGCGGAGTGGGTTATTTCGGAGGAGGGGCAGGGGAATGTTACTTCTTTTATTAAGTTTGGGAAGCAGCTTTATCATGCTGCGCCTGATAATAAGACTGCCCTGTTCTAGTTTTAAGTGCTGGGTGTGCTGGCTGGATGGATAGGACGATTGTTTGATTTGTTTTACCTGATTGGTGGGTTATGGAATACTTGATTCGATCTTTATAGTTTTCGATTACTTCTTGTGTAATACAAGGAAGCTTGTCTACATTTTAGGAAGTATGAAATGCGAAGAATGGAATTTCAAGGTTTTTAATCGTACAAATTACGAATAGAGATGAAAAGGTTCATCATCAACAGGACATTTTTGCCATTGAAAGGTGATCGCTACATATTGTGAAGTATTGATACAAGCTATCGAGGGAGGAATCGCCCTACGGGCTTCATTCCATGTTGAAGTAAAGGTTGCCTGTAACTTCCCAGCAGTTTGGCACGTATCAAAGAGTGCCTGTAGGGCGGGCGTAGAAGAAAATGGAATATGAGGGTGAGAGTGACTGAGTTGAGATGAAAGCAAATGCTGCGTACCGGACGAGCTGTGGTTCCGGGAGATAGATAGGGAGAACGCCGTGATAAATGCAAAGATGCAAGGGAAATGTTATGAAAGAGATCGCTGATAGAATGCCGGGGTATAATGTGCGTTAAGATAGGGAGCTCAATGGGTCACTCCTTGCTTTCGGTGGAAAATATTGAACATTGAACTGAAACGATGGCGCTTGCCTTTGCCTTCACGGGCAGGCGCGATTTCAGGCTCTTTATTATAGTCCTTCTCCAAGTCATGATGAGAGTTTTGGTATGAAGAGAGCGTCTGGTCGGCCATTGTAGGGGGCTTGGGGTTTGCGGTAGCCGGTTTTATTTTGGAATTGCGCTTAGACTGGGTGGGGGTTGGAGCATCTTGGTGCTCTACTGAATTTCGCCGGGTTGAAGCGGGTCGAGAAACAACGCCTCCGTTTTCGCCAGTGTTGGTAAACATGCTATGGCGGTTAAAGCGATGACTGGTCGATGAAGTGCTTCGTTGTCTGACTCGGTCCATGAAAGCGGCACCCGTAGAGTTTGAGCGTTTGTTGAGGCTTCCGAAAGATTTACCACCATCGACAGGTGACATAGTGCTGGCACGACGCATGCTGGAAACTGACACGCAGCGCTTGCCGCCGTTGGCCACGTCTTTCAATTCGTCTAACTTGTCGCGATCAGTGGGGCTGGTGTTCTCACTGTTGGCAGTCGAAGTGGCGACCTTGGTAGTTGCTGGAGAGGCCACGCTCTTGGTGGGGGATGCAATTTGATCGGCATAAGTGAAGTTTTGGGACCAACCTTCGCGGAACGCAACCCAAACACTAGTGACGATAATCAACGTACGAAGTTCATCGTCAATCTTGATAATGTTGGCGTTCGGGTTTGCATCCAGAGCTACCTCATTTTCGGACAAATCACTGATCACCGACATGTTGGAGCTCGGGGTAGTGGGGCCGGTTCCGGATCTGACTAGGGCGGAATAGTGATCAAAAACTTCGAGCTGATTACGCGTCATTGAGGCGATGACCGGGTGCTGGCGAGTGGTGGGGTCAATAACACTGAATGTGAATCGCTTGCCGTCTTCGCGAGGCTCGGAGCTAGGCTGGGCAGAATATCTGCGATTTTTGCCAGCGCGCAAAGCCCATCGCATAACTTGGGTGCCAGTTCCTGTGCGCGCGACAAATTCGTAGGAGCCACTTGGGAGCGGCGTAGCCTCCCACACTGGTCCGAAGTTCAGACAAATCTCAGCTTTGCCTTTCTGGAGCGCATCCTCTTGGAGGATCTGGCAAATCGTCGCTATCACTTCGCGGTGATCGTGGTCATCTACCTCCGCATTTGCCGATTTCTGCGAGGCAAGCTCATATAGCTCACTCATGACGATGATCAAGTCATTGGGACCGAGACCATTCTTGCCACGAAACATCGCCGGGAACTTGCGAGCCAGTCGAGGTCGGTACAGAGTTGACGGTAGGACGTCGAGGGCGGGGAGGGGGCGAGGTGTGTTAGAGATCTGCTGAAGCTGCAGAAGAAGCTTCGGCCGAAGCTTGAGTCGCTTGTGGCGCGCATGAGAAGCTGGGTGTGCGATCTGGTATGAGGTCTTCTTTCGAGCGGCTTTGCGGACAGAAGTCGCCTTCGCGGTGGTGTTGGTTGTATCGACGCGGGCCACGGTAGGTCTAGGTGGAGCTGGTGTTACTGCCTGCGATGAGGACGAAGGCTGGCCCTGAACAGGGTCAGAGACGACGGGGCTCATGGCCACAGCTATATTTGATTCCGTAGACTGGGCAGTAGCATCGGCCTGTTTGGGTTTCGAATACAAACCACCTAGGAGGGGCAAAGACACCAAAGAGAAAGCTGAAGAATAGGATGGTGAAGATGGCGCCGGTGGCGTTTCTAGCTGGGCGCTAGGATCGGGGTTATGGGCAGCTGCGGCATCCGCTGTAAGACCAAGATTTAGCAACATTCTTGGACTCTAGCGGAGCCACATCAACCTCTGGAATACCAGCCCCGCAAAAATTGAGGTGGTTGTGTAGGACGGTGAGGTATCCAGTGACGCAGTGACGCACTCAAAACCACCCACGCGTCCAGTGCGGGGATCAAATTGACCAGCAGGAAAAAAGCAGACTTAGCGGGAAGCTAGGAAGTGGGGATAATAGTCGGTCGAGATTTCAAGGAAAAAGACGGTGTGATGAGGGAATGAAGAAAAGAGATGGTGGGATCAGAGAAAGTGAGTAAAAAGGCATCAACAATAAAAGCGATGCAGTGGGAAAAAGAAAGGCAGACCTGCAAGGGGCCGCAGCAGGAGGAAAGGGGGAATGAGAGTTAGATATGATGGAAGGAACTAACACACATGAAGAACCTGTAATTCTCCACGAAATGAGAAAAATCACGAGAAAAATCACGGTCAGACCTAGTCAGCCTTATACAAAGCTGATCCAAATGATCCAAGTGATCCCGCGAGTTTAAAAGTGGATCTCAAGTTCTGCTGTGTGTGTGAACACGGGATCGGCCATTTGCAAGCTCCGACGACATCCGGATCCCGGACGATCACTCCTCGGTCAATACACTTTCGCTGTTCCGTCCCCGTTCAGAAGACTACGGACTACAGACTACAGACTAAAGACTCCGGCAAATACCGAAGATTATTTAAAACAGAAGAACTATACCTGACACAGTTCCAAGATAGACAGATCCATGTCGACGTAACTACATGTGGTATACACTTTATGAATGATGATCTCATCTCATTACTAAACAGGGCAAACTCTCCAGGGCTATTTGGACCCATAAGAAAGAAAGAAAGAAAGGGCCTAGGTTATGGAGTGTACCAAACAGTGAATTTTTGAATGTCAAGGTTTCCACGTTAACTCCAGGCCTGTGTTCACTCGTATTCCGCTGGGAAGGACTCGATCCTACCCCGTCATACTCTCATTTCCTTTTTTTTTTTGCTCTAGTTTGCTTGTTTTCCAGACAAAGAACCCATCTTTCCTTTCAAATGTTTACGCCATTCAAATCTCTTTGGTGGGCTGCACAGGCATTCGGAGCGGAGCAACTCGTGGACTCCAGCGCCCCGGTGGGAATCGGCTTAATGTACCGCAGGACCCACCTATTCCTATTTTTCACTAATCAGAGAACTCTATTTGGCGCATTTTATGCCGAGGCGTACACTAACTACAAATTTTGTCAGTTTCTTCAATGAACCGCCAAGATCAGCTTCCAGGGATTGCTCAGGCGACCAGCTTTTCGGGAACAACTGTGCGCCCATCGACGTCAGCCTCATTTGGGGCCAAAGAGTTCAGGAGAGTCCGCTGAACACTACCCACAAAATGTACTAATATAGGACTGCTCGCAGAATCATCTATAAACGGTGCAAATCCTTTCATATCCAGATCTATAAGGCTCAGTGGGTTAGATCCAAAATCTGACTGGCAGGTGATCACTTGCCAAGAAGGGGATGATCGGTCACGACCAGGTACGGTTCTTGCCCCGAGCTCCATAACTATAGAAATTGTGGATCTTGCATATTTTGCATATTTCACGCATTGAATTTTAATATTAAAAAATATTACATGTTTATTCATCTTCATATTGATCCATAATCTGTTTGCTCATGTCGAGTTGTGTGTCGCATTTGCCACCCTGAACACCGAATACCGAGTACCTGCATAACACCGTTAAAACCGACCGTCTTTAACATTCATCAAAACTCCAAGACTACTAGTAGCTTGAATACTCTAATATAACTTGATTTACGTTGCAGTTTAATTTCATTTCTACAGGATACAATAGAGACGGGCCCAGACAGCCTTGAATATTCCCCACAAATGCACATCGAACGATACCGATTGAATGGTGCAGTTCAGTATACCAGATCTGAAAGCAATGCTAGCTTTCACTTAGGCTATCAGGTCTTAGCGCCTCAGGCCCATAAGAAATAACATAGACGAACCCTTATGAGGCTCACATACATGCAGTCATGTCATAATTTGATTGGCTAGTGGAATAGACAGCTCATGCAAACGTACCTGAAGTACCCTGTACTATGTTACCCCGCCCAAGATCCTCATCTGTATCCCCATTCTCATCTTTATCAACATCATCAAAATTTTACACTTACTTATGAAGTACAGTGCTCAAAATGACTGACAGCGATCTATTTTCTTGTGCAGAGCCAGATTGCACAAAAGAAGGTAAACATGCGTGCAGTAACTGCGGTCTTGTCTCTGTAAGGCCAACCCAACCACATCAAACCCCCTACTAAAAATGAAAATACTAATGAAACTGGAAGTACTGCAAAAAAAGCTGCCAAGTGGCCCACTGGCCAGAGCATAAGAAGGACTGCAGATCACCCATGATGAAAGCCGATTGGCATCCTCGTTGGGAAAGAGAAGATAGTTCACCAGCATTCGCAAGCCCACCACTCGCACATAACCCGCATAACCCCTTTGGTGAAGACAAATGGCTATGGGGAAACGTCCCAGCCGTTGATATTCTGAAGTTAGTCGATAATGAAGGCGAGAACTATTCTGAAAATATTGCGATATTATTTGCAGGTGAGTTACGATTCCACAAATGAGGTATTCCTACTCACAACATCAAGCATCGGGCGACCTACGCAATGTGGTGAAAACTATCTCCCAGCTTCCCGACGCCTTTACGCAACACCTTGAAGTAACTATCAATGACCAAGAATTCCACGTCGTTGCAAGAAATGCGATAATATTACTTTTCATTCTCACAATGCTGGAGGATAAGGATGCACCGGTTGGTGGTTCCAAGGCTACCGACTCTTTGATTCACCTGTGGTACTCTGCTTCACTGCCAAATGGCATCATCTCGGACATAGCATCGCGTGTCCATCCTTTAATCATTGAAGTCTGCTGCGGAGTATCCGATATGGCTGCCGAGGAAGTAGTTGAGAAAACATGGATATTTTCACACGGAAACAGTCTACATCTAAGTCTCAAGAAAGAAGACTGGTTCCGAATGCAGGCACTCTGTCGTGTCCCTCCAGATCTAACAAAAGATAAAGCCTCAAAAATCCGCACTGCTACCACACTCGCTGATGCCAGGCGTGATTTTCGAGATCGATGGGCCTTCAAAGAAGCTTCCCCTTCGGCCCGTGTATCAAAACAAAAGTTTCGCGAGGACGGACTTCTTCTTCCATTTGCTCACAACAGAGCTGGTTTCGATATTCCAAATCCGTAAGTCCCTTGTTCTTATACTAGTACTACTGATACATTGATTTATGTTAATGGCGATGTGACAGTACCTTCTTTTTGCGACCGTTTTCCTGGCCGTTGGACGATAAAAGAGATCCCATGGATGGCTGGTCAATAATTGAAGTTTATGGAGTTAAGACTGTCGCGAAGGAAGATATTTATGGGAAACTCTACCTATATCTTCAATCTGTCTTTCGAAAATTCCTGGATCGTCTATCAGCGGCCAATGTGAGCTTTCAGTTGCTCAATATGAATGCAGTCAAACTACCTGAGGTTCTCCAAGAAAACAAATATACCAGGATAGAGGTACCACGAAAACACCGGGGCACCTATTTGAATAGGAGATGGACTAATGTAATTATCTAGGTCTCAAACATCACCGACGGTACATACCTGGGAACGCGCCAAACACTTAACATAATGTCTCAATTGTTACAGCCGACACACAAAAACTCCCATGCCATTATTATCGCATCATATCTGAATGCCGTTATGGAAATGGTGACCCAAGGCAGCGAGACGGACAAAGTGCCAGACATAGATTTACTGGTAACGCATTTTCCTAAGTTGAACCTGCTCTCCTTTTTACAACCAGAAAGTGCCGATGCTCTTAGAATCTGGGATGCACGCACAGTTGTCCTCGACCGTGACAAGTTCTTTGAGAGGTAGGAACATTCTAAACCGGTGAACATCTTACATGGCGATCTGACTTTTTGATTAGATACATGAGACGCCTTAAGTTTGCTCAAATAGCCAGAGATTCTAATGTTGAAATGAAGACTTCCAATACGGTCGTTAAGGCATGGCCTACGAAACCCACTCTGAAACCAGGGCAGACCGGGGCTCAGGTGCAATTTGATTTACTTTTAGGCTCAAACTACTCTTGTGTTGAACGGTTTGTGGAATGGGGAAGAACGAAATAGGAACAGGAAGCTTTGACGCCAGTGGTTTGCGTAATCTTGACTGATACTGCTGTGGAGAATGAAGGAAATTCTGCAGGATTGACCGGGCATACTTGCGTACTTCGAATAATCCAAGTGCTAAGAATTTACATAATTTAAACGCAGTAACTATAGACCGACATTCCCAATTTACGGTTTACTAGGCCCTGTTTCAATTAATATTCTTAAAGCTCGGATCAAACCGGACAATTCCAGACCCACAACCAAAGTAAAGAAAGTGAATAAAGTAAATAAACTATCTTTGATCATCATGGACGTGCGAGTGCGTTATTTTCGGTCTTTGTACTTGATCCGATGTACCCGCTGACAAATCATGCACGACCCCTTTACATAACATTAATGCAATTATGTACCCGCAAGCTGTTAACATCGTGCCTCGGTTGATTTGATCAATTCCCCAGCGATTTCATTTGATTCTCTTTGCTTGAGTGACCCGCCAAGGCCCAAGCTCTCCTAATCGGTATTGGTGAGATATTCACGTCATTTCTTTCATGAACCTGTTATGACAGCTGGAACCCCTGCAGCCTTGCTCCGGCTGGAAAATCCCATCCGGAGCTTAACAAATGCCTTCTGGCTGTGGAAAGCACTTTTGTTTATTGTTGTTACTGCCTGTCCTGGGCCAGGTTATGATACATCTACGACTTTAATTCCCTATGAGGGCGCGGATATCTCTACATCACTTCCATGGCCATTGAAGCTGGCGCGATGGGATGCGGTCTATTTTCTTCATATTGCCGAAAATGGATATGTTTTTGAACAGGAATGGGCCTTTAGTTATCCAAGGGTGCTTGGTTTCTTTGCTTCTGGTATGTTATCGTTCATAACATGGATACTACATATAGAGTGAACGTTCAACTGATTCTTCATAGGCATTCGTAAGTCTGGTGGACAAGGGGGACCGGTTCCAATAGCTTTGATTGGAGTGGTTTTGTCCCACGTCACCCATTATTTGTCCGTTCTGGCACTATATCGACTTTCAGCCAACATCTTCGGCCACACAACTGTCACACAGAGATTGATTTGTTTTTTGTCATCTGCTCTTCATATCATCTGCCCGGCAGGTGCTTTTCTTTCGGCCCCCTATGGAGAGTCACTTTTCTCCTTTCTTAATATATCAGGGTTCTACCTGTACTCGTCGTCTCTGATTTCAGAGCGCAATGATGCCTCAACCCTGCGAGACCTGCAGGTTCTTCTTTCTGGAGGGCTGTTTGGAATTGCGACGTTAGTCCGCAGTAATGGTATACTGAGTGGGGTGCTCTTCGCATATGATGCCATTCTTCTAGCATGGGATATCTTAACGCAAGGTCTGTCCCATCACAAGATCCGCCGACTTGTCATTATCGGATTGGGTGGTATCTGTGTGGCACTGGGAATGATCGTGCCTCAAATTCAGGCTTACCACACATACTGCATGGGCGAACTGGATCGCCCCTGGTGTGGTTGGACGATGCCCAGTATATATACCTGGGTTCAAGGACACTACTGGTAAGACACATCGCTCATGTTCATGGACGTACTTTTTTTTGGGGTTTTGGCCCCAGCCACTGACGCGATTTAGGAATGTGGGGTTTCTTCGTTATTGGACCGTTTCCAATATTCCTCTTTTCATCCTAGCTTCACCGATCTTGTTTATCCTGTGTAAATCATCTTTCTGGGCTATCCGGGCGCCTTCCACCTTGCGCTCCGAATCAGGGAATCAGGTGTCTTCGCCGCTTAGCCCGGGCTCCATGCTTTGTCGCCTTGCTGTGACTCAGGGTTTACTTGCCGTGTTGGCGCTAACAAGCTATCACATTCAGATCGTTAATCGAATCTGTTCAGGATACCCGTTATGGTATTGGTATCTGGTATCTATTGGTCTAGAAGGTTTACAGGATCCTCGCAAGAACCACCGGAGCTTGGCGCTTGCTGCGCAAGCCATGGCGGCCTATGCACTGATCCAAGGGGTTCTTTACGGTTCCTTCTTACCCCCAGCGTAAAGAGTTGCATACTATACATGCACATGCAAGTTTGAAAAAAAATCAATTGTTAATCCAAATCCAACGACATATCCAAGCCAATATTCCCATAGTTATCGGAGTATTTGGGTGAGTTTCTCCGCTTTTTCGTACCTCGTACCCGAAGGCGACCGGTTGCGTAAGGCAGGTGTCTGCCTAAGAATGAGTTTACCATATTATCCCCTGTTAGCGCCCGGGAAACTTCGTTCGCACAGTTATATTAATCTTCAAAAGAGACAAAGAAAGAAAGAAATAAGCAATAAGAACCGGTGAGGTCATCATCTATCTTCTGGCCCCCAAATACCATCCTTCCGTGGAGAATAGAGTGAGAGATCGGTCTTCTTCTACCTAAAAGAGCTGCAGCGGCCAAAGCTCGAACTTTTACGTGGAATTATGTCATCCGTCTGCTGCTGAGGGAAACTCTCCTTTGAAACCATCGTTTCTTTTCCTCAACCAAAGACACATCAAGAAGTTCTGGACGGGGTCAACTTAATTGCTGACTTCTTTTGATCCTTTTTGAAAGACACCGGTCTTTCAATCCTGCTAGAGCCCCAAAGCTTCGCACGGTCGCCCGATTCGACGCAAGTACCTCATGCGAACCAGGCCGTGTGCAACGCATCCACCGGTTTTAAACACCCACCCCATTTGGAGAGAGACACTGTCAGTTTTATGGTAAACGTACATCTCCCAAAGACCTGTGAATGGTGGCAAATTTTCCGAAAAAAGAGAAACCAAGACACAAAATGAAACTATTCGTGAGAGGGTCGATGTCACTGACGTACCGAACTTAGTTGAATTAGAGCCCTGTCTGACGTCTTCGCCAACTCCTCCGGCCCCATCTCCACCTTCGTGTTGCTTGTCCTCCCACCTTCTCCTCCCCTCACATGCGATTATGGACGCCTCAGCACCCAAGGCAATTCTCACATCCGATAATTTTCCCCATGCACAGGAGATTTCGCGGGCCACCTCCCCAGGTGGTGAGCCCGCCGCGGTAAACGGGGACGGCGAGCCCAAGGCCCGCGTCCGACCGCGCACCTATCCTTATTTCTCATATCTCCCATACCAACTAGAAGATGAAACAGAGCGGAATCGGACCCTGCGAGAAATTCTGAACCACCTCTATGTCTCAGTGGAGGCTGGAGACTTCAGCCCGGGAGCTGTACACTGGACACGCGAGCTCAGAGGATGGCTATCTCTGAAGTTCGATCCGACTCGAAAGGAAAGAATCAATCTCGTGAAGCTCTATTACGAACTCTCCTTAGCTCCTGGGATCGATCCGAGTACTGCGGAGCGATTCGCGAGCATGTTCATGCTTCTCACCAAGTAAGCTCGGTCTTGGCCTTGGCCTTGTTATCTTTAGGACATTATTGGAACAAATCAATTGCTAACTGCAACATAGGCGCAAGCACTACCTTAGACCCGTGAAAGATCTAACTCTGGATTGGAAATCATTATACAAGGAAGTGAAGGCTTTTGTTCTCCCAACCGAGTCTGGTCTGGTCCACTCGACCAACCTGAAGCGCAACGTGAAGACATTAACTAAGCTTTGCGCATTTGCTCAACTATTCATTGACCCTTGCGAGGTGCCTGCAATGCTTGAGGAGTTCCTACCTCACTACACCACTTCATTCTCAGAAGGTGCCTTTGTCGTCGCGGGGTTGATTAATTTGATGCTACCAACATCACCTCCTCCAGCCGATCGTGGTGACCTTCTTCCTCAGAATTATTTGCCAACGCATTTCCATATGTGGTCGTTGGTGGGTCGCTCGAAGACATTTGATACAACATATCTGGACTACCTCTCCCGGCTAGCTCGAGACTCGCTGCCAGCCGGTCATATCCCATTCTCAGAGAATGGTATTTTCACCACTGAACAGTCCGCCCTTATCTTCACCGCTGTACTCAGACTGCTAGAGATTCCCGTAGGACAATCTACTTCACCCTATAGTGCGTTGGTGGATATCTCTTCTGGACTGGGCATTATGCTTGATCGCGATACCCGAAAGCACCCCGTTGCGCATCACATCGCTCGATGGATAGTAATGTCTCTCTCTCCTGCATGCCTGGAGTCGGAAGATTCGATTCTCAGCCAGCTTGAAGGTCTCATTCAAGCTGTTGAGACGTTCTTTCATCCTTCCAACTCAGGCAGCTGGACGAAGACCCTATCACAGTTAGTTTACTACCTTACCGATTTCTTCGTGATGCGATGGAATCGGGAGCAGAGTGGAGAAATGGAAATTCCAGCTGAGCGACGACTGAACGAGCCATTGAAACGCCGCTTCGTTTTGTGTTTGCGAGACGTAATTTTCATGGGTATCTACGCTAAGAGCAGCACTGCCATGACTTTCTCTTTATCGACCCTCCAAGGTCTTGCATACCTGGAGCCGCATCTCATTCTTCCTGGTGCTCTGCAGAGAATTTACCCATCCCTGCAAGGCCTGGTTGAGGTCCACAGAACTACTTCGTCCCTACGCGCCATGCAAGTATTGTCCCGGGTTATTACACGTACAAAGGGCTACCGTTGCCACATGACGACTCTTCTAGGCCTCGCTTTGCCAGGAATAGATGCTAATGACCTTGAAAAATCACTTCATGCTCTTTCGTTTATTCAATCTGCATGTTATAATATTCCAATGATTGACCTGACCCAGGGGAGAGAAGATATCAATTGCAACATGCTTGCCGTGCAGTGGATTACCGGCGAGATGGAGAGAATGGAGGAAGAAGGGGCCGATGTGGAGTTGAATTACGAGAGGGATCTAGACGATGAGACAGAAGAAATGATTCTCCGCTCCTCTACATGCGGCTTTGGTGACTTCACAATTTCATTCCTCGGGCGGGTTTTCACCCTGCTAGAGAACCTCCCAGATGTCACCAGGGTGCGGAATGGCTCACCGGAAGAGAACATTGTCAACACGCTTCCTGCCACTTTCATGCCACTCCTTGCATCTCTATCCCCAGAGTACTACGATATTGCACTCGGAAAGATTGTTGATTTTGTATCCAATCACGTCATTCACCAAGCACGAGATGCTATGGCCTTCATTTGCAACGCCCTCTGCAAGGTCAATCCGGAGAAGGCTCTCAAGCGCTTCATCCCTGTTCTGACCCAAGCAATTCGCACCGAGATTGAAGAGAATGGCGCCGGCTCTACCCGAACTACTGGCACTGATGTTCTTCCTCGTGACCGTGGATTAGTCTGGAATGTCAGTATGCTGAGTATGTGTGTGGTTCATGTCGGCGACGCCGTACTTGCTCATCGCCAAGAGCTCTTCGATATCGCAGTGTACATGCAACAGATGTGTCGGGGAATCCCAACTGTCCATATCTCCAACTATATCCACCACCTTTTGCTGAACCTCACTGGAACTTATACTAGAGACTACACTATGTATGAGCCGGCTGATATTGAAGGTGGCATTCAGCCTGACCACTGGAGCTACAGACTCGATGTTAATAAGCTCAACATCCGCTGGCATGTGCCCAAGAGGGAAGAGCTGGTGTTCGCTGTTGAGGTCTTTAAGAGTCAGGCTGAATCTGCATTGAAACATCTTTCTGGCTTGACAAATGAAACATCTAGCATCAAACGCGATGGCAGTGGTAAGGATTGGTCTGATGAAGTTACTCGCAATCTTGTTCTTCTGCGACTTCTTCTTTCCGGTATCTCGGTGCTCTTTGACCCTAAGGCTGCAGCGAAAACATCACCGGAATACTCCAATGGCGTATCGGTTGTCTCCAAGGAGCTCGAGATGGCCGATGACCCATCCATTTCAAATGGGGCAGGGGATGAATCTGATGCACTCCTCGACAGTTCAGATGAAGCTTCCGTCAAAGAAAGCTTCGCTTATCCAACTGGATATCCTCTCCAAGAGGGTGATGACCTTTACAATACAATTCACGAGATCCGAGAACGATCTGGCTGGGTCCTGCACGTGGTGCACCGATTCTTGAGCGATAAGCAGGAGGACGATGTACCATGTTTTGGTGCACTTTACTCCGCTTTCCGATCTTGGTTCGTGGATGTTGGTATTGAGCGATCGGCTCATGTTCTTGACCGCGTGACACGACTTCTCGCCGCGGACATCCACCCATACAAGATGAGCGGAATCAGAAAGGACTACCCGAGAGCACTTCTCGTCCGGAGGGCTAATGTCTATCACTTGCAACGTCTACGTCACAACGCTGCCCCACGGTCGCGCTCTAAGCTCGATGAAATCCTTCTCTTTGATCTTGCCGAGTCCTGCGTGTCCACCTATACTGAGACGCGGCGAAATGCCCAGAATGCTGGCGAGTCAGCTCTCAAAGCTGTCTGGGGTGCACGATCTCTCATTATCCCCCCTCTTCTGAATGCGCTACAAACTGGTGTCAAGGAGAACGATCATGCTCGTATTAAGGGAGCTTTGTTCTCGTTACTGTTGAGCAGTGTTGCAAAGACTGCTGGGCGGAACTGGAAATATACACCTAATATAATTCGAACTTTCCTTGACGCCAGCGCTGTTGATAAGCCATCTGTTCAAAAGATTTGCTCTACTGCTGTGTTCCAAATAATGGATTACGGTCGCTCCATGGAAAGAATGGCCATTCTGGACCAGGAGATCGTGGAGGCAATCGCTCCTATTGCAGACGTCACTGAAGAGATTGAACAGAAACGTGCAGCCATCAACAAGAAGCGTGCTCTGATCGAGAAGAGGAAGGCGTCCCTTGCTGAGGAACTGGTCGACTTGGCTAGAGTCTCTCACTGGAAGATTGCCAGTCGTGCTGCGACCATCGTTGTCACCATGGGCTTACGATTTGATTATGTTGCGAGCGAAAACTTGATCAATCTGGTTGCCTCGGGTTCTATTGATGACCACCCAGGTCTCCGTGGAATGTATTCCCAGGCACTGATTGCTCTGTTCACCATGATCGATGTTCGCGCCATCTGCGGCCACGAATACAAGAACTACATTCTTGGTCACCAGCGTTTCCCTGCTAAGATCAAGGTGGCAACTCGACCTTATGAGAAGGAATGGACTCAGGAGTACCTGTCCAGCTTTGCCAAGCCTGAAGCTGAGTACTACGTTGACCATGATTTCCCTGGTTGGCTTGTATGGGGCAAAACAATGCCCGCGTACAAATCTAATGTTGCACGCGACATCGAGTACGACGAAGTGGAATGGAAAGTGCGAACCCACATGGGTAAATTGTTCACCCGTGAATGGTTCTCAAAGTTCTTCATGTACTTGAAGCAAGAGCCCAGGGATCCCTCTGCTGACAAATTCCGCATGTCATCTGCCATGATGCTTCTCTATGCCTTCGAGCTTATGCTTCGTGATGGTCTTACAACGGCTACTTTCAAGGAGATTCAGCAGGAAATTCAGCTTGTTTACGAGGATGGCAGTGATAAACACCAACATCGTGCGACTGCAGAGATTCTTGGTGCGTTGATTAGCTCTGTGACAGATAGTAGTGTTGACAAACGGACACTGGTCTGGGAATATGCTTTCCCTATTGTCAGGAAGATCTTTACCGATGGTCTCACTCCTGAGAACTCTGGATACTGGACTACATTCCTTCACATGATTCTACAATGCCGCGATCCTCGACGCGCTTGGCCTCTGGTTGACTGGCTGGCAAGCTTCCGCTTGGATATGACAACAAATGCTGCCTTCAAGGAAAGCTCCAAAATTAACCTCTTGCATCAATGTATTATTGATGCCGGCTGGCACTTCCAACTTGATCAGCCAATTACGGAAGATTTCCTGTCACACCTCGACCACCCCTACAAGGGCGTGCGAGAGGCTATGGGACAGACACTTGCAACAATCTACCGTACGAGATACCACGAGTCATACCCCGATCTAAAGCATCTATTGGACGCCCAAAAAGCTTCTTCGTCCGTTGGTAGCTATCCTTATGCTCCTTCAGATGAGTTCTCAGCCACAATCCGTGGAATCTTCAGCCGCATTGAAGAGTGGCGACATGCCAGAACTCCAGGCCAACAGACACCTTCTTCATACACCTCTGGTAGCAAAACGGTGCTTCTATGGCTGGATTCGACCCTGTCCTCTCACGAGTGTACTCAGCTGGTTCCATTCTTCCCTGATGTGTTCACTGCTCAGCTTCTGCACATGATGGACGTAAAGGAAGATCCCGAGCTCCAGTCTCTTGCATACCACGTCTTCCGCCATCTCCCTAACATCCCCTACCCTGCCGAGAAGAGCTCCGAATTCATTCAGTCACTCATCCGTATCGGTCAAACATCTCCATCATGGCATCAACGTCTGCGCGTCATGATCAACATCCAGATCATCTACTTCCGCCGACTCTTCCTCTTGGCCTCTGCCGATCGTGATAAGCTTTTCGAGTGCATCGCATCCATGCTAGAGGATCCGCAGCACGAAGTCCGCGCCGGTGCATCCGCCACTTTATCCGGAATGATCCGTTGCTCTCCCGTTTTCCTTCGGGACAAGATGGTTGCGCGCTTCCAAGAGCGATTCACAAAGCTCCTTGCAGAAAACCCTCTCCCCAAGAAGCCAAAGAACTTTCGTTCTGGTCTCTCGTCGGCCGTTTCTTCAGGCGCTGGTACCCCAACACCCGAACACAACCGACTTATTATCGTTCGACATGCTGCAGTTCTCGGTCTTGGTGCCCTTATCCAAGCATTCCCCTACAACAGCCCTCCACCACTCTGGATGCCAGAAGCGTTAACTACGCTCAGCATTCGCGCTGCTCATGATCCAGGTGTTGTGGGCTCAAGCGTGAAATCGATTATCAGTGAATTCAAGAAGACCCGACAAGATACCTGGCACATTGATGCAAAGGTGAGTTACACATGTTCCACTCCGCGCTCTATCGTAATCACAGTTACTAATGAACGTTATAGGCTTTCACTTCAGATCAGCTGGAAGATCTCTCCGGTGTTCTATGGAAGAGTTACTTCGCGTAAAGCAGATAATTGCCTATGCGATAAGTATACCCATGGCATGAAAGTTTCTAACCCCTTTGATCATTTCATGGTGGGGCCATGTGTTACTCTATTTCCATCTGGACGAACCCATCCAAATCGGAGTTTCCGAGTTTCTTTTCCGTCTTCGTGTCCACGTCTGTGTTGTACATACCTGGATCGCCTTATTAAAATAAATTCAAATTATTCTCGAGATAAATTCTCTTTATGGTATATGATGTCTTTCGACAGGGCATAGCGGCACCTGGGCTAGTTATTGTAATTAGATAAAATGCTGGTTAAGGCTCAAATTGGCATCGAAATTTCCGAATTGGGACTAAATAAACATCCGTCTCTAACCCTGGACGTAGTCTTGGAAATATGGTTGCTATGCCGCGTCGTAAATAATAACTTTCGATGTATTGATTTACCTGTATAAACAATTTTAGTACATACCACATACGATATATTTTCAAATGCTGTTGATGCACAGTGCTGGTTATGTTCAAGGCAACACCCGTGAGCCTACAGGGAAAGGTTTCACGATCCAACCTTGGAAATCCCCGTACCACACAACAGACTTGACCAGTAGCTCTGAAGGCTTACGAATTCAATTAATTATAAATATCCAAGAGGAAAAACCTAAAACTGCCATAAACTTCCGGGAAACAGAGTGCAAATTTGTAACACGCAGACTGAGACCTTAAGCAGTGTACTTCCTGATCCAGCGTTGGCATGCAGTCAATTCCGCGTAGTGATGACATCTTAGCCGCAATCTTCGGACTATGTCCCTGCCTGTCACTTACTGGATGACAGAGTCACTCAGTCACATCCTGATAGATAGATATCTGAGTCTGGGGAGAACTGGCATACACTCTTTCCAGTGGTCCTCGGTCTCCTAGTCGGAGCTTGCACTTTCCTTCCTCTTTGCGTTTGACTCTCACTTACGGCATCTGCAACACAACCCTCAGACAACAAGATCAAGAACTTGTGCTGGCCTCCCTGCCGTCCTCTCTTTGATTCACCATGGCCAAGATCTTGACGATGCGCAGCAAGGGTCTAGTTACGTTTAGGACCCGGAAACCACTCACAACCCGGTGGATCTGGGTGCAGTGGGCCAGCTGGTTGCTGTTCATGGTAACTGTTATAGAGATCTACGCGCATCTGGCAGATCGTCCGGACATATCTCTTCTACAATGGTTTGCTCCTATAGACCATCCCTCTGTTCTTCGGCCGGGACAATATCAAGAGACTGTGGCAGCTCAATTTGTTTCTGACAACCCTGGTGAACTTCATGATGGAGAAGACCTGGATCAGATGACCAGGCTTCATGACGTGAGGTTAGTCATGGAATTTCTTTCTTAAATATCTATTCTCGATAGGAATTACTGACCTTTGCTGATTGTACGCACAGGAATGAACAGTTCTACTTGGGTGGAACCCTAACTCTCACTAGTTCACGCTCCACAGAGCCCGATGAAGCCCCACACCCCCTCCCATCAATTTACGACCCTTACCCAGCCTACAATAGCAGAAGCTGGGGCCGGAAATACCACGGTACTTTCCGACCATGTTTAGGTCCTCGTGGACGCGACCTTGATCGCACTCGTTCCGATGATATGATAATGGTATACAAGGGTAAACAAACTGGGTTTCCAGAAGCGGGCTTTGGCTCATATGAAGCAATGGGTCTAGACGGGAACGTCTGCACAGATCGATACTCTCGTTTCGGTGCGTATGGCTACGACGATGACAACGACGCCGAGATTCCAGGGTTCATTCGGCCGGAGCCTGTGAATTGGTTTGAAGTGGATTGGTACAAGCTACAAGCCTCATGTTATGAAAAGAATGCAGATCGGTATCAGCCTTCTACAGCACTTAACGAGTCACGAGAACGACCTCTTTCGTTTGAGTTGAGAGAGCCTCCTAGGAAGGGTTTTGAATCGGAGAACCAGTCAGACCGTTCGAAGAAGAAGCAGTATCACCCGCGCTCCGCTGTTCTCATCCGCTCGTGGAATAATATGATTTGGACGACGAATCACCGTCAATACCTTCGAGCATTGATCATGGAGCTTTCCCTACATTCTGGTGCAGAGTATGAAGTCTTTCTTTTGGTTCATGTTAGAGATAATGATCTTCCAATTTTCTCGGATCGAAAGACGATAGAGAGGCTCCGGAACTTAATTCCAGAAGAGTTTCGCAACATGGCATTGTTTTTTAACAATAAATTGCTGGAAGCGTGGTACCCCAAAATTGAAGAGCACAGGTAAGATATCATTGAACACAACCAAGATAAGGTCATGTGGAATCGATATTATTTTCATGAAAGCTAACTTTTTCTTAGCCCAATGCTACAACATCTCCAGCCACTACAGATATTTTCACAATTATACCCCAACTTCGAATACTACTGGCAACTAGAAATGGACGGCCGCCACACAGGCCATGTCTATCATTTTCTCGATAAATCTATCGAATTCGCAGCTCAACAACCACGCAAATACCTCTGGGAGCGAAACTCCTACTTCTACGCACCAGGCGCACATGGCCCATGGAAGAATTTCACAGGCATTATTGACGAAGCTCTCTCAGAAAAATCTGAATCCACAATCTGGGGCCCCATGTACGGTACTGGAATTCGACCTCTAGGCCCTGAACCACCTGTTAAACAGCCCAATGCCGACTCCTATTCCTGGGGTGTCGGCGAAGAAGCAGACTTTATAACCTACCTTCCTATATTTAATCCCAAGGGCACCCAATGGACCTTCCCTGATAAGATTTGGAACTTCAGGTATGGCCTAGACACACCACGCCGCGCAGCTGTCATTACGATGGGACGATACTCCCGACGACTCCTTGATTTGGTCCATCATGCACAAGCTACTCGTGGTCTAGGTCTTGCTTCAGAGATGACGGGTGCATCGTGGGCCCTATATCATGGTCTCAAGGCCGTCCAGGTTCCACATCCAATATACGCAGATGGCTTGTGGACTCCACGGGAGCTTGCACAGACCTATAATGCGGGACCGCCGGAGGATAACAATGCGGGACCTAATAGTATCTGGAATTGGGATCATCTACATGATCACATTATGTATCGACTCTCATATATGTTCACGACTCATACCGCGGAGGACTTGTACCGGCGATGGCTTGGTTACAGAACAGCAGAGAACGAAGGGGGGAAGAAAGTATGTTCATTCTACTTTTCCATCTTCATCCATTCATCATCTTGCATATCTGAGGCATGTACTAATATTTTTTTTCTATTTTAGTCAACCGAGGTTCGCTATGGTCGACATTGCTTTCCGTCGATGTTCCTACACACCGTTAAAAACAGCGAAAGAGGCTTTGGACCAGACCGGGCTGTACCATGACCTCATTTGGCTGGCGCTCGCACATCGATATTATCTCTTGTCAAGATTATTTTTAAACGGGTAATGACATATGGGTATGTATACTTAAGTCACTTTGAAGTGGGTATCCCCAGGCGCTTTTTATTGAGACTTTGCCAAGATGAGCCCCATAGGCTCCGGCTCTATTTTCATACAATAATAAATGGAATAAACCAGACCACCTATATGCTCCCAAGGTCTATAATTCAAGTTTTCAGGCTCGTTCCATGTGCTACAGTGGAATATTCTATATTAATACATACTTGATCCAGGCATTCTAACAGATAATTGTAATCTCTTGATAGGTAAATAAATAAAGACAAAATGTCACCACAGTGACTATTAAGAAGAATAGGAATACTACTCGGCAATCACCCGAGTATAAAATGAAGCATCAAACAATGCCTTGCGCCATCGACTCGGAGGTAAGGCGTCCGCATAGGTGATCTTCATCATGCCATGTAACTCCTTAAAGACCAGGAGCAAAACCATCCTTGACAAATGGCAACTCCTGAACAGTTCCCACAATGTTAGGATCAAGGGCAGTCCAGAATATCTTCAGCGGCTCCGGGCCTATCACAATGCTGGTATATCCCGGACCACCCTCATGGTAATCGGCGAAGTTATAAAACACATTGATATACTTCGAGTCTCCAGGAGGCCAAGTGTACTTCGGCATACTGTAATCGTCGGCTAAGGGTCACAGTAGATATCAGCAATTTAGCCCGTATGGATTCAAAGAACCTCAGCTAGCAAATGTTAGGTAGGTAGTCAGTCAACGTACTAGAGCAGGAGTTTGTATCCCAGTGCCACTTTCCGATGGGCAGTGTAGTTCCGGACCACCCTCCAAAGTCCTCGAAGGTAAGGACGCAGTGCTCTTGATCGAGGGTGTGGATGAGGCCTGTAGAGGCGTAGGAGGAGCTAGCGAAGAGAGTGCCAGCGAGAGCGGTGATGAAGCGCATGATTGTAGGTAAAGAGTGGATGGGATTGAATTGCAAAAGAGTGAAATAATTCCTTGGTAGTTGAGCGAGAACGACTCGGAGGACTTGAAAGAGCGTGGATTCAAAGAACCGCGGACTATGTATAGCTTTTATATCATATTCAATGATGTATATGGCTGAGCCTATGTGGTTCATAGCCTTTTGCCCCTTTTTTCTTTCATTTGTTCTGTTCTCAAACGCAATTTCAACCCTTGAAGCTTTGTATATCGGTGATTGGTAGGATTTGTAAGATCCCTGTAGCGGACTTACTAGTTGGGGGCGTAATAGTGACTTGTTGTTTAATGTGCAGGGTTGAGTGCGGATCCCAATTACCCCAGGATCTAGGCCACGATAAACGTGTGGTCATTGCGTAGTTCCACTAACGGAGCCTTATACAGTATCCTTCTAACATATGGATGCTATTTTACATGGCGACTTCGCGGAAACAAGGAATTGTATCGGCTTGGATGAAAACTCTAGAAAATCAAAGCGAGGTTAGAGACATAGAGCAAGGCCTATAACCTTGGAACCAACAGTGTGCACGAAAGTTTACAAATCGAGGGTATTTGAGAGCATCGGGCACTAAGCGCCGAGTAAAGTAAGTACAATGAAGATCTGTCCATCAAATTTTGGGAACGTGCAGTAGCCTCCTCCAGCCCTGCATGAGGCTTATACATGATTGGTTCAAATTCGTATCGTGGAGGTGACATATCCGGCATTGATCCAGGCGCCCAGGGGCTCTGGGTCAAAGCAGCCATCACATCGGCATTTGTTCCTGATGATCCGTTAGCCCAGGAGTAAGCGCAGACATATGGTTCGCATACGGCACGCTTGCTGTTCTTTCCTGTTGACCGTTTGCAAGAATCTCAATTCACAGGGAGTAACTTCGGAGTACATCCTTCGTGTTCTATTTCCTCCCCGTCGTGACAAGGATGCTGGGAAGTTTACTCCCCGGAACGGCTCAGTGACAGGGAATATTTCAAGGAATACGAGGAGTTCTAGGGGTCTGAGATCACGACTACCTATAGCAGCGAATCTAATGGCGAGACGCCTGGCTGCTCCATATGGAACGCCAGTTATACTTGTGCATATTATCCTACTAAGACACGAATTTTCAAAGTGTCAACATGAGACCAATCCTCACATAGCTCTAGGATAGAAATGGTTAAAATATCATAATGTATGTATATTACTAGTAAACGAGAGAAAAAACAAAACAAAAAAAAACAAAAAAACAAAAAAAAAGTATGTACTGAGTCCAAAAGAAACAATGACTCTGAGTCATTTTCCTTGGGATGAAAAAATAAAATGATAAAAATCCCGAGACATTATAATGGGCCGGAATAGTATGAAGAGTCCACTATCCCTTTTTTGAGCTTCCTTCCCATGAATGCAGACCATCTTCATGACATCATTACAAAGGCAGAGACACCCGTCTATCCTCGAACATTATACTTCTCGTTAAAGGCATTAACCGCTGAGAAAGAATTAGTTAGTTTCAAATTAATCAATCAATCATAGGGGTTCATAGAATGTCTTGAACTTACCAACAGCAATTTGTCTGTACAGCCAATTCCGAGAACTCTCATCTTGAACAGGTATGAAAGGTCCATTTGCACCACCCTTGAGAGTGATACTCATGCCAGTTCGCTCCTTGGAGATCGTTTGAATATCGGTGAGACGAATATCCCATTCGGTATAGAGCTTCTTGGTGCGCACGAGCATAATGCGCGCATAAGTCAACATGACCAGCATGTCTCGGCCTGGAAGTTCCAGGTGTGCAATGTAGTCCTCACTGAAAAACTTGCCATCATCGGTAGTCTTCAGCCAGAACTGGCCGAGGGCTTCACGCTGAGAGTAAGGACGAACAATGCCGTCTGTACCGATGAAACGTGTGAGTCTGACACGATCAAGACCTTCTGCATCGAAGACTGTGGTGGTGTTTCGAACACCCTCTGCAAGGTTGGAGGCAAGGTCAAAGGCTCCGATAGCAGGTTTTGTGGCAAGACCCAATACACCTTTACCTACACCCTTGAAAAATCCTGCCATTCCTTCTTTCTCGGCACCTTGGAGTGGGTGGCGGGCCAAACCGCCAATACCACTGGCCAAGCTATTTGCGAACGCGTTTCCACCAGCTGTTATTCCGTAGAGAGCATGCTTTGGGCGGTTTCGAGACTTAGACATACGGCGCTGGTCTTGGAATTCCTTATCGAGGGTAGCAGCAGCAAGACCCTTTGACATACTTCCAGTGAGCTTAGCCATACTGTCCGAGAAACCGAAGACGGATTTCTTGACAAAGCTAGTGGCACCCTTAGCGATGCCAACGCCCAGCTCTTGAGGTCGATCAGTCATGACCAATCCCTGGTAGGGTTCGTAGAATATATCTGCAACGCCTGAGCTGACGGTGTTGAACAAGCCAACAGGGTTACCCAAGAAATCGGCAGATCCCAGAATAATGTGCACTTGGCGCACAAATTCTTGTGTATAATGAGCACGCACATTGCTGGCGAGTCTTCCGAACGAAACACGAGCGTTCTCCAACATCAAAGCATTCAGACGGATGGGTGCATCGTTGACATTACCCATTGACATGGTCATAACGTTAACGACGAACATAAGAGGGTTGGATGGCTGCATGGCACCATCCTCGGCATTGACTCGCTCTGTCCGCATGAAAGAGATATCCAATTGCATAGGTTGCAAGTGAAGAAGTTCAAAGTACACATCCTGACCTGCCTCGCTTTGTTGGGGCTCTGGGATATTTAGATTCTCATCACATAGCTTGCCCTCTTGCTCTTCGGTCCAGGATGCACCAGGAATCTTGGCGAAATCAAGCATAGCAAAAACAAAGTCCTCGTCCAATTCGAGTGTCATTTGCTGTAGAAGCAGTGTAGCATACTTGATGTAAATCACACCATAGGAATCATCCTTCACTCTGGTGACCATAGCGTGGAAGATTGGATGTGCCTCCATTTCCTTGCCAGTCTTGGGGACCACACTGGGATAAAGAAGAATTGGGAAAATACCACCATACAATTGGTTGTCAATTTGAATCCATTTGATGGTAGTGTTCAGAGTCTGGTAGATTCTGGACTCTCGGTACTTTATCTCAATCTCACGGAAAGTGAGATAAAGGAGTTCCTTCAGGTTCTGGTTGATGAGAGAGATACCAATACCGGCCAATCGAAGTTGAGCTTTGAAGTTGACATCGGAGTCCATCTCCTTGACTTCAAATCCAGTACTCACACTAGTCTGCGAAGACTGGTTCTTCTGTTGCTTGTAGATACTCTTAGAAGGCTTGAAGTTGGTCAGAACAAGTGTCTGGGTAGGACCATCAGCCACAATGTTGATATCGACGATTCTCTGGTATTCACCAGGTCTCGATGGTGGAATGCGCATTGGGATCAAGTTGCCAATCTCAGCCAGTTTAATATGCCTCTCCTTGCCTTGGCATGTCAAAACAAGGGATTTGTTCTTTGTTGCTGGGTAATCCCAAGCATAAGGCATGATACTGCGAGCCGGTAGACGGTATCGTATAGGGCGCCAGCCACTTGAATGATCTTCTTCATCATCATCCACATTAGGGTTCTATAAGTCTGTCAGTATCAAGAAAAACCAAAAAGGAAAACGACTCTGTAGCAAAGGATAACTTACAGCCTGGTAGAAGATAAATTCCATGTCACTTTCATTACGCATCGAGAATGGCCAGTTGCGCGTCTCAAAACTAAGATGCAGGAACAGGGTTGCCCCTTCCAAGACGACATCAACCTTGATCAACTTTTGACGCTGGTTTGCTGACTTGGCCAACTTGACGTGAACAGTTCCAACGTCGGCGATGTTGAAGGGCGAAGACCACTGGTTGTTCATTCCAGGGAAACACATACAGAGCTGCTTCTCATGGACTTGTTTAAGGAAATGAAGTGGAACCAGCTCTCCACTCTTAACCTCGAGGACGTTTGATGATCCAGGCTCGCGGACCAAAAGATCTTCGTTGAGCTTGCTCTTCAAGATAAACCTGGGCGCGATCGTGACAACTTTAGTCATCTTGTATTTTCCTTCGCCTTCGACAACAGAGACACCAGAGTGGAATTCAGATCGGCCTGCTCGATCGGGGAAAATAACCTCGAAGGTACTACCAAGAGCCTCGAAACTTTGCGGCTTGCTCCAGGAAGATTCGCCGACCTTGAGGATAGATCGATTCTTTTGATCATCGTTTCCATAGGAGTACATGTACGGCAGGGCTCGGCCGCCATCCCTCGGGTCAACTCTGAGGCCTTGGCCAGCAGCATTGCGGGCAGACTGGAGGAAAGCTTTGCTTTGTATATCCATAGGAAGACCAGTCTGGTTCAAAAGAAGGTAAGGACTATAGACTGAGACCTTGAAAGCACCACCACTATCGGGAATATTGAAGTAGTGAAGTTTCAATTTCAGCTGGAGGCCCCTTTCGTCTTTCAGAGACAATGTATGCTCTCGGCGGTAATCTTGGGAATTTCCATTGACAATTGCGAACTCGCTTTGTTTGAAAACGGTATCTTCAAGATCAATGCTAAGCAGAAGGAGATGGGATAGCTCAACAACATGAACGGGGCTAACGCCACCCTTTCTCAAAAAGTTCGTCCAGTCCTTCTTCGTGTTCTTGTCGTAGATGCGATACTTGAAGTCATAAGGCAGCAAGTTCTGGATTTCCACGGGCGCAAATATGCGAATCCTCATGTAAGGATAAGCGTTCGTCGTCGAGTCCTTGCCGTCAAAAGTTGCATTGACTTGAAAGTAGAAGGGAGGCGATGATTGACCACTGTCGCTAACACACTTCACAGTTCGTGTTGGGCGACGAATGAGTTCCTTCCAGAATAGTTTTTCATTGGACCAATCGTATCCAAAGCCTTGATCAGGACGAATCACAACCGAATGGAGGAATGCTGAGCCAACTGGTGCTGGTCGAGCATCACCTGGCAGAATCTTCTCGATCTTCAGAAGGTGGCCTTCATCAGGGCTATACACTCCAAGTTCCACGGGGATCTGGGTGTTGTTCTCAACAAGCAGCGGCGAGCGGAAAGTAATGTACTTGACATTGTCGGCTCCGAGTTTTACTTCCACGAGAAGTCGATGCAGAATATTATCGCGCTTGGGCTTCAAATTGTACAGGACTTCGCCCTCTCGTACGACAGGAATGCGGTTGATGCTATCGAATCCACTTCCTTCAAGTTTGATTCCGACTATACCGCCTTGACCTTCAGGGGAAAGAGTCTCTCGGATAGCTGTGGACTCCTCGAATCGCCAAGGATATTCCTCTCCGTCTGTCAACTTCGCAGCGGGGCCGTCCTCGCCTGAGCTGATATCAGCCCAGACACGAAGATCAAAACCAGTGTAGTTGCGGATTCTGTAAGGTGCATCTGCGCCACGAGGCTTGGAAAGCACATCCTCGTCCGTATTAAGGAATTGGAAGGACTTCGAGGCAAGGGCAATGGTGGCCGATGTCATTGTGAGCTCCATATTCTTGTGGGAATAAGCATCAATCGAGAAGACATCCGGGTTGGTTTCTTTCGCCACGTGGAATCCGAGTTGCCAAGGTTCAATCAACGGCTCCCATGCTGACTTGGAGAAATTGAAGACATTGATGAAGGTTTCAAAGTTCGTATCGACACTCAAATTCGATGACCAGTCACGAATATCGACGTTGAACTTTTTGACACTCCAATCAAGCAATGGCAAGTCATGCAGGTCACCAATGAGGATAACACGGAGACCATCGACGTTGGCAGCCAATTCCTCACGCTTGAGAACAGCCGAGCTCCGGGGCAATTCAGGTTTGTCTGCTGTGTCAGTAGTCTGGCTGACACGGCGGCGAGGTCTGTGGGCCAGTGTTGAGGATGTCTTGCTACCAGATCGGCCTCTTGCGGATTTGGCATCGGCAATTTTCTTAGCTTCGCCACCTTCAATTTGCTGCGCATTCTGGGCTCGTAGTTCAGAAGCCTTGTTGACAATTTGGATTGCCATCAAGATATCACGCAACGACAATCTCAGAACGAGGGGTTCACAGTGCACGTTAATAGACGTGAGTGCAGATCCCTTTTCTTGTGCCCGGCTATCAATCGACATTTCAACTGTGAAATCGTCAAGAATGCGAAGACGGCTTGTTTCGAACTTGTCCATGCGGCAGAGAAACATGCCAAGCTTTTGAACCTGTAGAGTCGAAACATTTTGCTGGGAGACCAGTATCTCCTTAGTACCCAGAACAATGGCTTCAGAATGGGGAATGGCAGGATTGGCAACCATAATGACCTGGGCATCGACCAAGTTGACACGGAATGAGACAGTCGTTGAAGTGGCCGCAGCGTCTCCAGCGGTCTCGTTTGTGGCTTTGTCTGACTTGGCAGAATCGGATCCAACCTCTGAGTCTTCGTCTAATTCTGGCTCCTCTTCCACAATCTCTGCAGGGCTATCCGAAGCAAAGGCGGAGTTGCTGAAAGATTGCAAGGCAGACAAGTAGTCCAAAGCGAACATGATCCGGGGGCTATCGATGGTCAAAATAGCCATCATATGCTTTGCCGGCCCAGGTGACTTTGTTACGCTAGCCATGAACTGTTGCTGTACATCGTTGTTGATCAAAGACATGATGTTTCGGAATTTATTGGAGTCCTGGCGGCGACTGTCGCGAATAGAGAACGAGTGGATGAGAAGCTCAGACTCCAGCGAGCCATCTGTCAACATGCGAAGTTTGACTCTAGTGTCATTCAGAGAGAACTTTGACAAGCTCGAATCTTCCAAGCGACCAACGGGTTGATTGTCATTTGCTAAGATAAGCTCCAATCCAACACTGTCGACCTTAAAGATCATGTCCAGTCGAACCCATGTTTCTTTGCTACCGCTATTATCAGCCGCTACTGCGTTCTGCTCCTGGGCTTGAACGGCCTTGGAAGTAGTGGTGGGCTCCGTCACTGAGGAAGGCAGAGATTCCAAAGCCTCCAGTTCCTGTTGCTCGGAGTCTGTTGCAAAGGCACCTGGGATGGACTTTGATAATGCGAGCAAGAACTTCAACTGGCTCTGGGAGATACGAAGGTTGATGGGAGACAAAGAACCTTCAATTTCCATATCTGGGCGAGCATTGTTGGTCTGGTGCTCCAGATAGCAGATGCTGAAGTCGAGATTAACCTTCTGAATCATCTCAAGCTCCTCTTCCGTGCCATCTTCGAAATGGAACTTGGATGTCAAACGAATATTTCGGACACCAGTAGATATCACATTCACGGCTGGGCCATCCTTGCCCTCCTCCATGGGCACGAATTCGTTCTTGGCATAAATTTCACCAAGATGTGCTGTGATTATATCTCTAGGACGGTCATCCGCCATGACTCGGGGAAACACCAAAATGGGTGTTTTGACCACAATGTCAAGCCGCATTCGGGATGCGTTCTCTTGAAGTTGATTGGCTTGGTTCGCAGCAGCTTGACGGGCTGCATTGAAGATTGCTTGCATCTTGCCAAATTTAACCAAGAAATTGATGATTTTCCGATATGGCTCCTCCAGGAAGTTGATCTTAATAGAGCCAGAGCGCAGGTAGACCTCCGAATCGTACCCAGGGTAGGTCTCGCTTTCAGGGTCAAAGGTCTCGTATTTGAAATCCGCAAAATTGTCACCCTCGATTGTAAGGAGGCGTCGGACATCGGAGGTTTCAGATGCACCAAGGTTCACATCGTCGACCAGGGTCAAGCTGCCAATGCGAGACTGAATGATCATGGACCGGCCAACAAGGAAGATTCCAACATCGGCAGTTTTAAGACTAAGAGTTGCTAATCGAACGCCATCGTTGTTGAGGATCAGAGCAATACTCTTGAGGTTGGATTTAATGCGAATCTTGCCAGCTGCTTGGGGTGGTTGATCAGTATCATTTGTTGCTTGTAAGGCCTTGTCATCCGCTTGGGAGTCTGGGTTGGCCGGCTGCTCCGGGTTGGTAAAGGTAAGAAGAATGAAATCCAAAAGTGTCAATAGTGTCTTCCTCGTCACAACGAGATTAATGGTTGACACCGAGATGTCCAAGTTCATTGCCACTCCTTCGTAAGTAGATTCGAATTCTGGCGACTCGGGCTTCACACGAACCATCTTCAAGTGGAAGAGATCCTTTTCTTCGTCTGCATCGAAGCCCTTTGATGAAATTATCCTCTTAAATTCGGGGAGTGGGCTTTCTTCAATGTAATCGTCCACACTCAGAGATTTAAGTACAACCTCGGCGACCATGTCATAAGGACGCATGTAGAAGTCAAGCTCAAAGCCCTCGGCAACCAGCTCAACCAGCAATTGATCTTTGAGGGGGTCTTGTGAATCAGATCGGAAAAGGGAGCCACGCAATCGACCAACGTTGAATTTAAATTCAAAGTCTCGGCGATGAATATTGTTCGTTGACTCCAGGCTTTTCTTCATATTGTCATTCTCTGAGTCTCTCTCAAATTCGTCGTCCACAACAGGGAGGTCCCTCAAGGCTGGAGGCTGGAAAGAAGCGGATCTAGCCCGATTGACTGTGGCCTTCTCTTCGATAGCTTTGGCCTCTTTCGGGTCCGAAGGAGTTGGAGCACTGTCAAACTGCGGGATCGCAATATCGATTAATTTCATCAATCCCTTATATTTGGTATCCGACATAGATGCATGCAGCTCTGGTAAGTTTCCTGATATGCGAGTGCGAGTGAGTTGCGTCACCTTCGGCACAATACACATTTCCAGAACAAAATCAACATTGATACGGTCGACGATATGGAAGTTCTTGGACTCAACATCAGACGCAAGCTGAGCCTTGGTCGCTTCCACGCCAGGACCAATCAGAAGTTGAGTCGAGTCCAACTTGATGAGGAAGCGATCGTAAAGCAGGTGCTCCAGCTGTTTATAGTCTTCCTCTTCGTATTGCCGCTTCTGCTTGGACTGGAGGTCTCGCATAGCTTGTCGATCTACCAGTTCACTGTTGACACTAGCATGACCGGCATCAAGAATCAGACAAAGAGAGCTCTCATGCGTGATACTCTCTGGCACAATGATCAAGGGCGCATGAACATCAAATTGTGCATCAACCTTCTTGTGCTCTTGTAAAGCAAACTCCAGACCCGCTCGAGTTTGCTGTCGCAGACCTTCAACGGTAGCTCCGGCTGTATCCAAAAGTGCACCGATCGACTCCATGTGTCGCTCCGGTGGTTCGAAAAATTTGACGATCCCAACTAGGAATCTAGGATTGTATATGACTTCAATACTCTTCAGCTTGACCTTAACCGCCGAGTCCGCATCGCTCTCCAGAGGATTCTTTTCTAGTTGTAAGTGGAACAAGCTGTCTTCATCCACGATATCATCTGCACTAGTGACTGAACCGAGCTCTTCGTCATCTATGATTCTCTTCTCCTTTGTAGGTTCCGGTAGAGAATCTTTGACCTTAACGATTTGAGGATAGAGGGTGCCCGGGGTAGTACCGTCGTACATCTTCAGGCCACCAAGATCAAGATCCAGAAGATAGGAATCAGGACGTTGGAGAGCCTTGGCACGGAAGTTGTCGAACACTAGTTTCATAACCTCGTTTGCTGCGCCATGGGGGTCTCTTAAAAGTGTAAAGCTACCAGCCCGCAGACTCCAGTTGACTTGAAGCTTAACCCATTCACGAGGAACATCGACACTCTCTGAGAGAGCCTTCTTCTCGTCCCAGTCAATGGCACTATACAACTCCTGACGTTGCTCTTCGGTCATCGTCGGTTCCTCCGACTCCTCTTTCTTGGCGCCCCAGATCCATTCACCCCATGTCTGTTGCTGGGCAGGCTTCTTGGTACCAACGTTTTCTTTGCGAAGCTGGTTTCGGGCAAGCGATCGCCAGAATCGAATATCCTCGTAGCTAAGCTTTCTCTCTAGCTTGTCTAACTCTTCAGTCTCTTCCGGCGTAAATGCTTCCTCTCTCTTTTGTTTCTTAAACAATCTGATGTATGCAATGCGGTTATCTCTGCGCTCCTTGATGAAGCCCCAGGTCCATCGTCGGTTGCGATCATGAATCTTGCTCAGAATTGCATCTCCGGCGAATTTCATCCAAGCTCTAGGATCCTCTTTAACCGAGATCTTGGGCTGGAATCTCTTATATTCTTGATGACGGATGAAATAATGGAAAAGATCCACCAGCATGAGAGCATCACGGTACTGGTTATCGTCCAACACGAAACCGAGCTCGTCGAAGAGTAGTCGCGCTTTCATAGCTGGGCGATCATATTTGCCTGATTTATCCATTTCAAGGCCTGCACGTCCACTGACGGGGCGAAGCATGAATTGATTACCATCACCGTTGTCAATGGTATCGCGCAACTTGGCCATCAAGTCATCATGCTCGATACCCTGTGCCTCGGCACCGATATCAGAGCCACGGCCAGTTCCCAAGAGAGTCGCATCGGTATTCCAGTAAACTGACAATGCGCCGAGAACCGCCAACTTGTGTGTAGTGTCAGATGTAGATTGGATGAAAGTTGGGTTCCATTCGGAGTCGGTGCTGACGGCACTAAGCTCCTTCAGTGTTATTCCCACGGCGAATGGATGACCAGGCGAGGAAATGGAATCTTCGTAACGGATGTGCACATTCTTAATCGATATCTGCAGGTTATCAACCACGGCTGTAACCATGCTTTGTGTGAAACTCTGATTGCGGCGCTGTTCTTCTTGACTCATGCCCTCCGCATTGCGCTCGCGAAGAATCTCAGCACCTTCAATTCTTTCCATCTTCAATGTATGCGCCCGCTTGTCTTCTTCTTCGGCGTCGTAGTCCGCATCTTCCTTGGGCGCCGCCAGCAGGAAGACATCTTCAATATCGACCTTGACTGGCTTTCCTCTTAAGTTCGACCATGGGATGGATAATGTGAGTTCACCCAAATGACCTTCGACGACGTTCAAGGGGAGGCGAAGCTGATCGAGGGCTTCCCGACGTAGTTCGAGATTGCGTAGTTTCACATCACCAGACCAAATACCGATATTAAGCTGTTTCGCATCGAAGTTCTTGACGTACATGCCCAAGAACCGGTTGAGTAGGTTCGCAACAAGACCCTCCAACATGTTTGCGACTTTTGGCCGTTACCCGAGCCGGGGTGTTGTATTCTATGGCCGATGAGGATATCGCTATCAATAGGTGGAGGTTGTGTCGTGTGCCCAGTGGTAATTCTACCTAGCTCTGAGAGAAGACGTCAGAGGTGATTGCAGTGATATGGGAGGGTGCGGGGGGGTGGTATCTCCCACCTAGCTGAGCAAAGCTAACTCCAGAAATCTTTAGAATGGAGATACCTCAGCCATCCCAGTAGGGGCAAATCGGCCGCACGCGATACCGAGGTGGAATCACTAGCTCCGAGCAGTGAAAGCCAGGACCTTTGAGGAGTGGGTGGGGGTCGTAAAGCTAGGGGAAAAAAGATAGGGATGACCCAATGTCGGTATAGGCACAGTGTTAAGAACCAACAACGGAAGTCCCAAATAGTGAGATAGTTGGGTATCCAAAAGCCAAGCCAATGGCCTTGATTGCGTGGATCAAAGGTTTCCTTCCTCCAGGGCTAGTATTCTGTCATCCAAACTGGCGACCGTACGAGAGCAGCCAAGAACGCGGTACAGACGCAGCTTCTCCGCCCGGGAATGTGCATCCCCGAGTTCCCCGTACTTAGACCATCATAACTAGGTCATTGGAGAATTGAGTATGATAATTATTACATGCATGAATAAACCTACTGTGAGTTAAATTTTTATCTATTTTAAATTTGATATCGCTGGTTTTCAAAGAATGGCTTGATCTATAGATTGGATAATAGTGATACCCCTCCGTACGGTCACTGTACTGGGGGATACGCCTGTTTACTTCACGCAGAGTGACATCAGTCTGGTGCTGCTCAGCCACTTCGCACCTGCCTGTTTCCAAGTTTGTAGCAGCTTAAAGCTTTGAGGCTGGAGGCCTTGTTGCCTTGTTGCCTTAATGTATAATGTCATAGTTAGTTAACTTAAGTTAGCTAACTAACTTTAGTTGATTGCCTCAACGTCAAGTTTCTAAATAGGGCAATTTCAACATTTCTCTAGTGAAATCTTCTTGTCGCCCATAGGAGCGGCGACCGCATGAGTCCCGAAGTAGAGCAATCGGGTTAAAGATACGTGACTCGTTAGTTAGTTAGTTAGTTAATGCTTAATATGGGCCTGAGGCATCAACATGTACTGCTCCCTCTATACACGTGACCAGCACGACATCCCCGGGTTTTTCCTATCTTTGATGCCTCAGGCCTACAGCTCAAGAGAAAAGCTCGTGCGGTTTAGGTCTTTATGGTTCACCCAAGGAACACACCTCATCACTCGGTCACTTCATTTCTGGATATTCTTATTTGCTCTTCGTTGGAATCACACGGCCTCCCTGACTTCGCATTCGAGCCTTTTTCCGGGTGAATACCCTCATCTCCACTCTCCACTCCTCTCTCCAGCTCTTTTAGAGATCAATTGGGTATGTTGTCCCAGCGCTATCGCCATACCCGAGGCTTTTCATTATGCGCAAACTGCTAACCCGATTGCACACGAAAAGCTCTATATTCCCCCGCCATGATGTACCGCAACTTCGCCGCCCGCTCGGCTCTCCGGGCTATCTCCAGCTCCAATGCCTCCGTCGCTCGCTCGGCTCTGACCAACCCTGCCTTCAAGGCCCAGCTGACTTCGTCCGCCCGCGCTATCCGCCCGACCACCAAGCCCAGCTTTGCTCTGGCTGCTCACAAGCCCGTCACCACTGCCCTCATCCGCCATGCTTCTAGCTCCTCTAACGTATGATGATCATTTTGGTGGAGGTTGTTTTTCGTCGGATGCAATGGCTAATATAATTCGCTCTTTAGGACGGCGAGGTCGACATGATGGCTGGTATGAAGTCTGAGGCTGTACGTTTCTATCCCCCAATCAATTGACCCTATATGTCGTGTCTCGTTAAGACTAACCCGTCAATGCGCTTTCTAGAAAGTTATCAAGGACACCTTCAGCCTGAGCGAGGTCCCCAAGGAGGCCCTTTACCTGGGTATGGCCGGTGTCGTTCCCTACCTCGCTACCTCTCTGCAGACCGTTGCTCTCTCCTACGAGATCAACCACGCTGCCCAGACCGGCGACGGTCTGATCTTCTCCGGCCAGAGCGCTGAGCTTATGCTGCACATGCTTGAGCCCGTCCAGGTCGCCTACGGTGCCGTCGTAAGTGAATCCCAGCATGGTATTGATATTCAATATTTATATCAATCGTATCTACCTTGAACAAGACCCGCTTTGCTAATCACTCTGGCCATCCAGATCCTCTCCTTCCTCGGTGCCATCCACTGGGGTCTCGAGTGGGCCGGATACGGTGGCAAGTTCGGCTACAAGCGTTACGCTGCCGGTGTCATCGCCCCCGCCGTTGCCTGGCCTACTCTGCTGCTCCCATTCGAGTACGCTCTGATCAGCCAGTTCCTCGCCTTCACCTTCCTGTACTACAACGATGCCCGCGCCGCTACCGCCGGCCGTGCTCCTCACTGGTACAGCATGTACCGCTTCGTCCTGACCTTCGTTGTCGGTGCTAGCATTGTCGCTACCCTGATCGGCCGTGAGCAGATCGCTCAGACCCTCACCACCGAGCACACCATCAAGGACAAGATCAACGCTCTGATCTTCCTGCAGAAGAAGGAGAAGGAGGAGGCCGAGGAGCGCCGCAAGGCTGTCGTCGAGGAGGAGGAGTAAATGTTGAAGTTTAGGGACTAACCAACACCACCTTTGTAACTTTTTTGTTGTATCAGTGGGGAGTTTTAAAAAAGGGAATGCATTGGTTCATCCCTTCCCCCTCCCCGCGAGTCACTCTTGATGTTTGCATTCCCCGTGATTTCCTGTAGAATATACGCAGAGCACTAGGGCTGAAAGCTTTATTTCTTTTGTTTCCAATTTGACGTTCCAAGGATAGCACCGTGATATAAAGATAGATATAAAGTAGAGTAAGAGAATCAATCCCTGATAAGAACTTGAACGGGGTACTCCGTACTTCGCGAAAATCCCCAATGCCAGATCGGAGAAACAAAAAGAAAGAAAGCAAATGGAAAAAAACGGAGTAAAAAAAGCAAATTTATTTCCCGGACCCGCGATAACAGCTGCATAAATCCTCCAATGTACTCCATATGGAGTAAATGGATGGAGTAAATGGAACAAATGGCTCATGTGAACAAAAGAGTCAGATCCCAACCAAATAGTTTCCCACGTGTATGGAGCTAGACTAGATTCGTGTTCAGGATCGACAATAAAGTTTTTAATTGCGAATGACATTTCTAATTCGAACTCGAATCCGGTCTGGCCATCCCCGCGGCCGTTCGGGGGGAACAAGGCACCGCTGAGTTGAAATCCGGGTTGCCGCCCGCCGGCGATCGGCCCTGATGACGATAGGTGCCAGGTGGACCGGTTTTCTTGAAACATTGAGCAGAGTAAGCTTAGCCCGATTGCAAATCGAGGGAGTGCGTGTGCAGCATTGTTTGAATATTTTTATTGTTTATTGATTCGATTCTATGCAATATTAAATCTCTTAAGGGCTTAGAGTTTTGCCTAGGAACTTCAAGTCCAAGTTGAACGGGAGGTACGTGCCAGTGGATACTATCATCGATATCCATATATATTGCTTAGTAGTACATCTAGGGTTCAAGTATAGGTAAAACTTGAAACCCAAGGTTGGAAATCCCAAACAATTGATCAAATTCTTAAATTTGAATTAAGGACAGCAACATTTGAAATAAATATATCCATACCTATCTGCAAGATCTACAAGCACGGTTTATATATACATAGTGCAGAAAAAAAAAATCCTATTCTAATTACTTGGCGTAGTACTTTTGTCTATAATTACTCAATACCACAATAGGTATCCTCAAGCTCCCCACCCTAACCATGGATTCACAATGAAGAAAAAAAAAAAGCGGATAAGAAAAGCACATCAGCACGTAAAAACGGAAGGTCTAGCGAGCCGAGCTGCATCGTGGCTGGCACATAACCCCGGTTGCGATAGAGAAGATGCGGGAGCGCCAGATTCCCGTAGGATCGGCCAGTCAGAAGCCAAGGGACGCAAAAACACGTAGGCCAAAAAATAACTTAAAAGCATATCAAATAGGTATCATAATCAAAATAGGGACAGGGTGATGATCTTAGTGATTTCAGGATCCTCGCGTGATCTACAACTCACCCTAATCACACACTACAGTGCATCCATAGCGGGACAGGACTAGGCTAAACTGAATAAAACTGGGGCGCACATCCCCGTCCCTGGCAGGAGCGAGGCCCGGCGCTTGGGCAGTGGGCAGGGCATGACACGGATGTACAGTATTTGCAGTGAACTTCCCCCGCGTTGCTATGGCCTCTCATAGGCTGGTATCTTGGCCGGGAATCGGTGAATCTCCTTGGTTTGGTTCATCTTGTTCTTGTTCTGGTTCTGGTTCTGGGGGTTGAACTCAAGACGTCATCATCCGTTCGTAGAGCCGGTTTGATTGGGCGTATAATAGTCATATTATGATGTAGATATTACTTTTCATTTATGGGGAAATTTGGTCTGGTCTAGGCATGGAGTACTATTGAACAGATTTAAATATTCAAATCTACATTAAATAAATTCCGTTTTCCGGAGTAAGATGGGGAGGGGACAAGGCATTATTCGTTCGGATCAACTGAGCTAGGTCAAAAAAAAAGTGGACACCAGTTCATCCAGGGGAGAGGCAGGGGGAGAAATGGGCTTCGTTGATTGTTCTTGGCTGCGACTAGTGGATTCTTCTCTGGATTCTGGATGCAGGAATGTTTGAATTCCGGAAGAAACGCCGACTGTTAATTGTTCCGGGATTAATCCATGAATAGGAGGGTCGGGAATGGTACGCCGGGAGTAGAATGAATGATAGCAGGATACCCGAGGAAGGGGGGGGGGGGGGGGGTAAAGAGGGTAAAGGGCACAAACCATAATAAAATCCAAAAATAAAAAGAAAAAAAGGAGAAGAAAAGTGGATGTTGGCGTAAAAGAAGGCATAAAGAAGGGGAAAAGAAGAGAGGAAATGGCAGTGTAAAGGAGGTCTAGATCTCACAGTAGGAAAATATGGAGTGTCATGTGGCCGATCGACGGGGCTCAATTGATGGATGTATGGAGCAAGTGCAGAGAGAATTCTGATATAGGAGATTGTTAGATTGTTCCTATCTTACTAAGAAAAGATTGGAAATCTATGGAGGTTGAATTTAAAGTCCTCACAGGGGGAATTTTGAAATTTATCGACAATTTATTTTGTTCTATTGTACAACAGGGTTGGTTTATTATAAGTTTCGGGAGAGAGAGAGTGAGAGAGAGAGAGAGAGGGGTTCAGATTTCCATATCTCTCTCTCTCTCTCTCTCCAGAGTGGGGTGGGTGATGAGGTCTTCTGATCAGAAAAAATTATTTAAAATATTTAAAATAAAATAAATCAATAATAAAAAAAACCCAACTTGAACCGGATTCCCCCCCCCCTCAATCACCCATAGCTGCTACATGAATCCCCATAAGTTATCCTGGTCCCACTTGCCTGGATAAAAAGACGTACATCCTCTCGCTCTTTCCCTTATACTTCCTGCTTCTCTCTTCTTTGCCCCCTCGTACGTCACGCTCCACTTTTCTTGGGTCAGGACAAGAGGGAAGCTCTCTTCTACACACACACAATCTACCCCAATCGCCACGTAGTTTCCTCTACCTTAGACAACCCGTAATACTTGTTCCTCCCCCACACTTCTTCTCTTAACCTTCCGGAACCCCTCGATTCAACTTCTTTTCCCGCCACTCCCCTCCATCTCCCACCTCCCACCTACCACCACATACACACCAAAAAGATGCGGAACCCCTTTGATTTGGACAACGACAGTGTTGATGGGGACTCAGAGGTCGCCGAAGAATTTGAGCTTCCTCACCACTCACGTCACCCACAGCCTGACGAAACAGACGATGGCGACCGCGCAATCCTACAAGATGAGGACCATCGCGGGGACGATTTGAAGGAGCGTTTTATTGGCACCATTGATCAGGGTACGACTAGTACTCGTTTTATTATCTTCGACTGCACAGGCACACCCATTGCCAAATATCAGACGGAATTCCGTCAACTTCATGAACATCCAGGGTAAGTCTCCTCACTGCCAATTTTCTTGGTTTTCCTTGATCCCTTCGCACCCCCGCTCTCGTATAGCCTGATTCGACTCCCCCCCACGGCCCCCCTCCCCCAGGGCTCCTCTCCCCTTGGTAAACCGCAATTGGCTCTAATACCCCGTTCTCTCCAGATGGCACGAACAAGACCCCTATGAATTGGTGGAGTCGGTCTTTATTTGCATTGAGGAGGCTATGAAATCCTTCCTTGCGTTAGGCCACTCCCGATCCGATATTGAGGCTGTAGGAATTACCAGTCAACGAGAAACTGCTTTGGTGTGGGACTGGGAAACGGGCGAGCCCCTCCACAATGCTATTACATGGACCGATACCCGTACCATCAACCTGGTGCGAGAGTTGAAGGAAAAGCCCGGTGCCGATGAGTTGGTGAATATTTGTGGTCTACCCCTCTCTACATACCCCTCATCCGTCACATTGCGGTGGATGCTGGATAACCTTCCTGATGTCCGCTCCGCATATGACGATGGTCGTGCCGCCTTCGGTACGGTCGATAGTTGGCTTATCTACAACCTCAACGGAGGTCCTCAGAACAAGCGCCTCGTTACCGATGTGACCAATGCTTCGCGTACTATGTTTATGAACCTCGAGACCCTCCAATACGACGACCGACTTCTTAAGTTCTTCGATATTGATCCTAAGAAGATTCGCCTCCCCGAAATTTTCCCATCCGCAGACAAGGAGGGTTTCGGTGAGATTTGTGAGGGCCCGCTGGAAGGTGTTCGCATCACTAGCTGTCTGGGTGATCAGGCTGCTGCGTTGGTCGGTCACTGTGCGTTCACACCCGGATCTGCCAAGAACACTTACGGTACCGGTTGCTTCCTTCTTTATAACGTTGGCGAGAAGCCTGTGATTTCGAAACACGGCCTACTCGGCACAGTTGGTTTCCAATTGGGCCGAGACCGAAAACCCGTTTATGCGTTGGAAGGAAGTGTGGCTGTGGCAGGTAGCGGTGTCTCATTCCTCATGAACAACATGGGTTTTTTCCGTGATTCACGCAAGGTCAGTGATTTGGCTGCGACAGTGCCCGATAACGGAGGCTGCATCTTCGTTACTGCATTCAGTGGTCTCTTTGCACCATACTGGATTGATGACGCCAAGGGAACTATCTGTACGTGTCAATCTTATATTCAAACTTGGTATAACTCGAGATTCATAAACTGACTGTCCTGCAGGGGGTATCACTCACCACACCCAACGAGGACATATCGCTCGTGCGACCATGGAAGCGGCATGCTTCCAAACCAAGGCCATTCTGGATGCCATGGAGATGGACAGCGGCAAGAAGTTGACAGAATTAGCTGTCGATGGTGGTATGAGTAACTCGGATATTTGCATGCAGGTAAGGCTTTAATCCCAATCTACCAGACGCCCAAGACGTTTAGTCACTAACTTGCATTTCTTTTACCTTCAGACCCAAGCTGATATTATTCAAATCCCCGTCGAACGTCCAGCCATGCACGAAACCACTGCCCTCGGTGCCGCAATTGCCGCCGCCTTTGCCATCGATGTATGGAAAGATTTCTCTGACCTCAAACACATGAATCGTGCCAATCGTGCTACCTTTGAACCCAAAATTTCTACAAAGGCCAGCGGAAAGATGTACAAACAATGGTCCAAGGCCGTGGAGATGTCCCGCGGTTGGATGGAGCCCGGAGAAGAATCAGATGATGATGAGTAAACTGCATATATTGCTCCTCGTTATACAACCCTTCGACCTTTTTTTTCTTCTGTCCATTTCTATACGAGGTTTGAACTGCAAGCCGGACCACCTACATTAAATTCATCGGAAACCCGATGACAATATTCATTTCCCTTTGAGGCCATGCCGCACACACCAATACGACCACCTCGCCTTTACGCATGCCACCGGGAGAAAGAGGGAGAAACCACCGAACACACAATTATCAGAACAAAAACACGAACACCGAATAACCATCCACCCTTTTCTCTTTCCCCTTTTAGTATCCCTCCAGACCTCGGGGCATGCTCTTTGATCCAGGGCACTGGGATACTTTCACATTTCATTATACATATTTAGAGATTCATCCTTGAGCTAGATAGTCCCTGTCCTAATAGGTGTGCCAGCGAGCCATGCCTCCTCCTTCATGACCCTGATGATGGTTGTGGTTTTTTTTTTTTTTTTTCAAACTCATTTTATGGTGACTTTTTCGTCCACCCCACATGCCTACCAGCTAGCTCAGGCTGCCTCGATGCACAGGGAAGAGCTGGCTCTGGTTTTTCTATATTTGTTTTTTGGCGGTTGAGCGTCGAGTCATCTCGACTGTTGCATTTGTTTATATACCAGGGATTTTCTGAAACAATATAAAAAAATTCCAAACGCATTTATTATATTACTTCAACACATGCATATATCTATGGATAATGATTTGTCGAATCTGAAAAATGGTTCCCTGGATCGGATACCTTGATGCTTGGATTTCTGCATGAAAAACAAACATAACAATCTTGGAAGGAAGGATTTGATCTACACAACTAAACATCATAATGATGCTATTCGATAGCTATGGCAGTGTACTCCACAATTCCCCAGTCCTTGCAGCATAACGTCAATTTGAGAGATGAACCAAGCACAACAAGCTAGTGATCACCGTTGTTCCTGATGGGTGTGCTATGACGCCATGCCCTGGTTGTTCAACAAGATTAGGTTTGGTTATCTTTAGATCAAGGTTCGAGCCCGAGCTCATAACAGTACAGTAGGAAGGTACTTTTGAAAACTTCGAATCCAAGACAAGATGAGAATATTCTGTACGATGCTCGGCCAATTTTTAGCATTCGAGTTTATTGCAATGGCTACCTAATCGAGACCAGGAATCGCTCGCTACATTGGCTTTGAGACAAAAATATAACTTAGACATACATATTGTACATACAATACAGGATTGGAATACATATTGCTCCGTCGCGATAGAGCGAGTAGACAAAATATGGAAGAGGGAGGTAAAGAGAGCCTGAGTAGGAAGAAGAGGGTAGAAAAGGAAAATGGTATTTTCGATAGAGACGCCGGACCGATCCGGGAATGCACAATGAGGAATATAGAATCAGGAACATAGTTAAAGAGAAACAGCGAAGGCCGAAGAGATGTAAGGAAAATATAATAAAGACAAGGAAGAAGACATCATAGCTTATTCGGCCGGAGTGCGAGGCTCCTCCGCAGCAGTAGCGGCTTGTAGATTAGCTGCCTGTAAGGCTTCGGGCAACTTGAGCGGTGCACTAGGCGATGAGCTAAGCTTATCTAGCTTCTCTCCTTTAAGTACTTTTTCCATTTCTTCCTTCGTGAGTGTTTCGTACTCTATAAGGGCCTTGGAGAGAAGTTCCAGTTCATTGCGCTTTTCGGTGAGGATCTTGTTCGCGCGGGCACGAGCTTCCTCGACAAGACGGCGTACTTCACCCTCGATTTCTTGTTTCGTCTCAGAGGAGAGGCTGTCGTAGTTGGTTGAGAGGTCAACGTTGCCTAGTTTCTTGGAGTAGCCGAATCGTGTGATCAGAGTAAAGGCGGTTTCGGTTGCTTGTTGAATATCCTATGCGAAAGACGTTAGTACAGCCATGATGAGACAAAACAAATAATTTCTTCAAATTTGAAAAAGAAAGAGCAAAAAGAAAGAGCAAACTCACTGCAGAAATGCCACTGGTGACGTTATCTTCGCCGAAGATCAACTCTTCCGCAGCCTTGCCTCCCATAGCGACCGCAATATCAGACAAGTACTCTGTATAGTTCCTGGATACAGTGTCCATTTCAGGCAAAAAGTGAGTGATACCCAGGGCCATGCCGCGAGGAACAATCGTAATTTTGTAAAGCGGGGTGGCGGATGAAGAGAAGTAAGCAACTAGAGCATGACCAGCTTCGTGGTAGGCTGTCAAGAGCTTGTCCTTGTCTTGAATGATGCGGCTCCTAGCCTCAGCACCCATCATGATCCTGTCTTTAGCCCAGTCGAAATCCAAAGGTCCAACCTTAGTTTTGCGGTCACGACTAGCATGAATAGCGGCTTGGTTGACGAGATTCTCAAGGTCAGCACCGGAGAAACCTGGGGTACCACGAGCAATGACGGCGAGATCAACATCAGTACTATGTTGGACTTCTTTCATGTGATGACGGAGAATATCCATACGTCCGCGAACGTCAGGAAGACCAACTACGACCTTCCGGTCGAAACGTCCAGGTCGAGTTAAAGCCTTATCCAGAAGCTGGGGATAGTTGGTAGCACCGATAATGATAACACCACTGGTCTGAGAGAAACCATCTAATTCGGTAAGAAGCTGATTCAATGTTTGCTTGACATAAGCGGCATCACGTTCATTTCTCTTAGCACCTATGGCATCAAGCTCATCAATGAAGATGATTGCCGGGGATTTGCCACGAGCTTGGCTGAAAAGTTCGCGAACACGCTTGGCACCAACACCCACATAGACCTCATCGAATTCAGATCCTGACATGTAGAAGAACGGCACGCCGGCTTCTCCAGCCACCGCGCGAGCAAGCAAAGTTTTACCAGTACCAGGGGGACCGACCAGGAGAACACCTTTAGGAAGCTTGCCACCCAGAGATGAGAATCGCTCAGGGTTTAGCAAGAACTCCACCAGTTCCTGAAGCTCATCCTTAGCCTCGTCACAGCCGTGTACATCGCTGAAACGGACAGTCTGTTGAGAAGGCTGCGCTTCATTGCTTTGCGCGCCCTTTAGGTTCTTCAGAATACCAGTGGTTTCAAGTATGATATTGAGTACTATCAAAGATAAGTAAGCAAAGGCGCCAAATATGAATGCGAACCTGATCCAGCGAAAGATCCAAGCGCTGAGGGATTGCTCCACCACAACATAGAGAGGAGAATCCTTGGCACCAGTACCGCTGGCCTTGTTAGATATGCCGACCTGACCACCCACACTGCGCGCGGCAACAGCCTGGCCAACAGCTTGGAGTTGTTCGGGAGTAAAGTTTTGAGCATTCTGTCCGCCTGCAGCAGTACCAAAGGCCGAGGTCCGGGCGAGCTGCATTAAAGCCTTGTTATAGACGTTCTCGGTCATTTCGTTGCTCGCAAAGTGAGCTGACTGATGACGTTCGACAATGATCCTAGGCATATCTGCACGCAATAGGGCTTGGTAGAAGGCATTCTGAGCGTTGGCGCTGTTCGGGTTGTTGTTGGCAGTCTTCTCTTTCTGGGCTAGCATGTTCTGCGAGGAGCGGGAGCTACCAAACAAGAATCGCTGCTGCTGATCTTTAAGAAGGCCATTGGTCTTGGGAGCCGCATGTAGAGAGCGAAGGCGGAAGGGTGTTAAGGTTGCAAAGGACCGAACCGTCGAGGAAGTAGGACCACCGGCCGCGGGATTCGAGTTCCACATGGGATTCCCTAATATTTATCAGCACAAATATATATATGTCCACCGGGTCATATTCACATACCTCCAGTTAAAAGCCCAGACAGATTACGCCGAGCGGGTTGGTTGATCATATCCGCCTTCAGTCCGCTCAACGAAATGGTGTTCAAGAATTCAGGAACCGACACGCGATCGTGGACCTGTGTAGACAAGTCAGTAAACTTGAGACTGATACTGCGAATCAGAGAATATATCATACCGCGACATTATGCTCCCGAGAGGGTGTTTTTTGGATGGTCTCGTGGGTTCCGGCAACCGGGGTACGACCGGCCCTTTGGAAGGGAGTCGCAAGTAGCGAAGATACGGATGGCCAAATATCTGTCTGTACAGAGGCAACACTCTGAAGCAAGCATTCATGATTAGCAAATATTTTCACGTATTCCGAATGGAAAACGTAGGAGCTGACTTACTGGCCGCGGGATAGTGGCTTGGAAGGCCATAGTTGTCCGATTCAAAGCGGCGCTCGGCCGCGAGGAACAATAGGTGTCTCCTCACGGGTCAGGATATGTTAAAAATGGACAATATTTAATGATGAGCTCAAATAACTGCCATCGCCGACAGGAAGATAGAAATGAGGAAGGATGACGCTGTCAACGATTCCGCTGTGATGCGGCGAACGTAGTAGGTTGCCACTTGGGCTCGGGTAGATTTCCGTAGCATCACGTGGAGGGATGCGGACCCAGGAACAATCGACGTTAATTGGTTGTAAACTGCTTCATTTAGTAGGCGGTAGGGAAATGACATGTTCTTGCTCATATAAGACTCGTATGTTTGTAGGCATTTCTGGAAGGTGCCTTGGGATATTGATGCCTGAAGTCGCGGGCTGTCGTGTTGAACCTTGATGATTGTGGCATTTTAAATTTTGTAATGATTGTGGAAGTTAAGTAGGTGACTTCCAAAGTAGGTAGTTATGAGCGCATGAGACTCAGATTCTGCCATATGGCACCTTTGGCACTTGGGGGTTAGTGTGTATTCTGGCCCCAAGAGGTCTCAAGCTCATATGATTTGAAATGTATAAGCGCACTACTAAATATGCAATCTCCAGCTTTTGCTGCCGCTTGGGCCAATATTCAAGAGCTCAGTCTCCAATGGACAGAGGATACAGATTTTACAGTGGACGACTTCGTAAGAGAAGCCGCTCAGACAATAGATCTTAGGGTCGGGTCAGTGCAATATACGTCGAGACTGAAGAAATTAGACCTCGATTTTGAATTGAGTAAGCAAGGGAAAAAAATATGCAACGTTTATCCAATTTGGAATTGCGTGAGCTGCAAGAATTAACACTTAGAAACCTTCGTATAGAATCCGAGACTCTTCTCAGTTTTTTGCAAGCGGTTAAAAATACTTTGCGAGTTCTTTCGATTTCGCATAGTTTTATGGTCAAGGGAGGCTGGGATCGGGTCCTCAAAGGCCTGGGCAGTGAGCTTCCGTTATTGCAGAGTATTAAGCTTCAGTTCCTGAGACAAAGACTTGGTCGCCTTAGTCTTGTGCATTTCCCTAGGCTCTCCGATAGTTTGGTCGTCAGCAGCTTTATTATCACCCAGTTCAAAGGATGGTCCTTAATTCGACGATTGAATAATCAGGCCGCAGTGTGAATCTAGCCATTGGGGCCCTTGTGGAGTGTATTGCCTACGTCTAATAATTAAGATGACATTAATGTTCTATCAATTCAGAATGCGCTTTCCAAGGGTTGAATGTGAGGATATAACACATGAACACAAATCAGCACAGTAGTATCTTTGCTTCTTTGCATAAAGAAACTCTCAGGACGCCTGATATTGCTTAGAATAATTTACAGTATAGTTTAACCCTGCATGGGAATCGCCTTCCACTCGGCAAAGGAGAAATGAGCCGGATCAAAACATGGCTTGTCATAAGCACCCTGCGCATATATCGCGAAATGGGATCCGGTATTGGGGGATTCCTTTCCTGAGCGGCGATGTGTCAATGCTCTGCTAGAAATCTCGCCCAGCTTGATCGGGACGGAGCCAGGTAATTCGTTGTCCACCACCGAGAAAAAGAGTTCGTACCGCGTAGGGTGTGCGCGGATGACAATCTCAATGGTCTTATGTCCATGAGGTAGTTGTTGTTTGGTTTCCTGAATCGTTAGTGAAATGAGCGATGCGATTTCAATATGAAAAGAGACATACTTTGAATTTATCTTCGATCTCGTCATAACAGCGTGCTATCATCTCAAAACCCGAGACATTCTCATCAAATGGCTTCCTGAGTCCGATGGAAGCATGGGAAAATTGGGACCACCAAATAGCGGCCCCTGCTTCATGACCAGCTTCTATTGGCGTGAAATCCAATCTGGTCTTCCAGTCACCTGAAAAACCAACCTGCTTCTGCAGGAGCATAGATGGGCATTCAGAGCTATCAATGCGGTACGCATTTCCGTAAAGACTCAAGTAACCAGGTCGCTCAGACAGCGAATAATCATTCTTCAATGGTGTCCGCAAACGATACCATCCAAGCTGAAGATTTGGCTGGTCGAAATCATCTCTCCACGTCTGTGGCTGTGAAAGGAGCCGCGTACCTTCTGCCTGCATTTGAAGACTGATTGGCTTTCGAGAATTGACAATCGGCCATCCATCGATCCATTCAACGGAGCTCATGAATGTTTCGCGACCAAGCTGTGATGGCGATTCAGACTTTTCACCCTGAGGCCGTACTCCTAAGAAAACGGCGAACCATTTTCCATTTGGAGTTTCGATAAAGTCCAGATGCCCTGTGTTGCGAATCGAAGGATCATTGTCGTTGAAAATAACCGGGTTAACTTTCCCTTCGGATCCTACTTCCCACGGGCCAAAGGGTCCTATCGTGCTGCGACAAATCCACTGCTGGTGACCTTCATCGGTGCCGCCTTCAGCGGTACTCAAATAATAATACCCGTCTTTTTTGAAGATGTGAGGACCTTCTGCAATACCTAGACCAAAATCCGACAGTCGATTCCACTTGGCAGGCCCTAGAGATCTACCAGTGGAAATGTCTACTTCAGTCGTGAAAGTTGCCAAGCCAAGGCCATGCTTTTTGACTCTTGGGTCGACGATCATGTTGACGGCAGAAAAGTACACTTTTCCATCATCATCAAAAAAGAGCTTTTGAAATTAGCCATGTTCTTCCGAAAAGCTGAGACGCATCCATAATGATACTCACATCTTGGTCAATTCCAGGGACATCGAAGAATATTGGATCAGACCAGCTAGATGACTCCCAAATGTTTGAGGTAGAAACGTAGAATCCACGAGGAATGACAATATCCTTTTTACTAATTAGTATTGTGGTCCAATGGGCCTGGTGTAGAATTGAGGGAAATATCTCACCCATTCCTTTGGCCGGAACCGATGCGTGCAACCTACAGAGACATAGAATTGTCCACAGTGATAACGAATTGTTGGTGCCCATAGGCCACCGGAAGGCTCAGTTGTTCGCATATTAATTTGGGAAGGCTTCGTAATGGCATGGCCAATGAGTTTCCATTGAACAAGGTCTTTACTGTGGTAAACTGGGATTCCTGGATAGTATTCAAATGTCGAAGTAACCAAGAAGTAGTCATCATCCACCCGGCAAATTGAAGGGTCTGGGTTGAAGCCAGGGATGATGGGATTGTTGAATGCCCCGCTGGAAGACATAGTGACCGTTAAGATAGCTAGCAATTGCTACCCTCGTTTGTCAATTCAATGCCTTCGAAGATTTTCAACAATCGACAAGAACAATGTCTCTTGCTGAGAATATCTGCGACTGGCGCGTATAAATGTTTTTTGCAGGAGCAGAATGTGGGGCAAGCGAGCGCAACCATAGTAGAGTATGTGGAGGTGGAGGTGGAGGCGGACGTCTCGGAAAGGATGACCATCCCTCATTGCCGAAAGGGCTCATTCAGAAGCCGATTCAGGATTTTCGAAAACCCCATGGCTAGATGGAGGAATTTCAAGACACTCAGTCCATCGCGAGCGCCTTCAATCTGGACAATAAGTGAATCTCTTCCCTGTGGGTAGCCTTCAACGAAGTGATGGATGCCCCCAACTGGGTCACGGCTGTCATGCTGTGACTGGGCAGATGCAGAGATAGACGTCACATTAGAACCTCCAAATCGTGATATAACCCAGCTAGTAAGACCCCCCATGAAAAGACATATGGATAATTCGAACCCACTCCGCCGTGAATGGCCAGCCACAATAACATCATGCGCTGCATTCAACATTTCACTATTGATGTCGAATATTTTCTGAACTCTTTTTCCTTGCAGCCAATTACGTAGGGACTGCTCAGCCAGCTCGATGTCCGCATCGGAGCCAGCTCTACCAGCGACAACATGTAGGTCGGAAAAGTTGAGGCGAAGGGCCAGCAAGGCTAGATGATAAAGTAGAATTCCTGATGATGTATTCGGGTTGAGATTGGGAGAATCGACGTGGTTACTACCTCCGTAAAAGGCCGCCCAATTTTGAAGACAGGTCTCTAACCAACTTCGACGCTCTTGTAACGAATCTCCAATGTTTTGCGGTGCGAGGGATAGAGGAGTACTAAGAAGTCCAGTCGGATTGAGCATGGAAATGGTCTGCCGCCATTCGAAAATATGCGTGTGCAAAACATAGGCATAGAGAGTTTTGCAGAATTCATCTAGTGGTGGAAATGGTAAAACATCAGGGATTTCCTTATAAAGAAGAATTGTGGTAAGTGTGGTTAGAAAATACGTGCTTGGAGGGATATCAGCGGGACCGAGCAAAGACTTCCATGCCCAGGCTGTCGGTGCGTCCCAGAAAGTGTCCGAGCACGGTAATGCAGCATTAACGGTCTCGGCCTTGCTTATATGAGGCTGACGCTGGAAAAAAGCTGAAATTTTACAGTCCAGCAGCTAAACAGAGTTAGAATGCCCTCTTTCTGCAAACCACTGAGATGAAACATACATATATGCATAGCCCAAGACGCTTCTTCTCTTCGTCTTTGATCCACCCGAGCCACATCTCCTCCAATCGGTTTTGGTGGTTCCTTGATGGTTTGTGAGATGGCCTCGAACCTTTCGTTCGGCAATCTAGTAGATGGATGCGTCTACAGTAGACAGCTAGGTCGCCTCGATCAACCTCAAGGCGCTCGTACGCTACTTTTTGACCAATCCACATGGCAGACAGTGACACTAAAAACAACGCAAAAAGGTTTTGGGGATCTTGCAGCTGAGAAGGGACATATAATCAGCCTTGAACAAGAAAGTAGAGTAATGTCTGGGGTCTCACATGATTTCGGTGTTTTTCCTGCATCAGTTTGATTGACATTCTGGCCCTTTCAAGATAAGTTGAGGCAAATTTTCCCTGATTCGATTCAGAGTAGCTAGACCCAAGAATTGCAATTGCCAACAAAAGAGTTGGTGGAGCTTTGTTGGGATCGAATGTCGGTATGTGTAGTACTGGAAAGCGAGGCTGTACATGAAGAAAAAAGAGGTCCATGAAGTGATCGATGGTTGAACTCGGCGGGAACAAGTGGGGATTCTTGCCTTTCTGGCTACAAAAGTTTTCTAGAAGAACTGCGGTGACAGTCTCGATCATGGCAATCCGACTTTCCCCTGAAACCTGTATTTTCACGCGCAGAAGCCCTGCTCTTTCAATTGAAGCATTGTTTTCGTCAGGGTGACAATCTGCGGGAAGTCCTGGGGCACCACAGAACGCTCTTTGACTTTCAGGGCTCACAGGTGCATTTCCTCGATGCAGTGGCTGTTGAGATCTCTCTTGCATGGAATGAACCCTAGATTTATAATGTTCATCACTTCGAGTTGACTCCAAATTATCAAGTCGTTGTATCGTATGCATCACTTCCTCGACGTCATTTATAGAGTCCAGAGGGCTATGTGTAGAGACTCCATTGGATAGAAAGTCCAAGGTCCAGTCAAGATTGGCATCTTGCAAGCCCTCCCCATAGAAAGGCCACTGCAAATCCCAGTCCAATAACTCAGCTTGCTCATCTGATATAACAGAATTTTCACACAGTCCAAGTAGTGCAGAATTAGAAGTGGACCCGGATTGGTGGTATTCTTTTGGGGGGTTCGAATAAGCCTTTCCGGTGTGAGGTGTTACTACTTGGGCGTCTCTCGGTTCAACCTTGTCATTTGAATTTTGTCGGACGCGTTTCGCATTGGAGCGGGCGTCCGAAACATGTTCATGGCTAACCAATTCATCTGAAATCCTATCCGAGGTAGTTTCATTGGCATTATTTTCATGGCCTTTCTTGTGTCTGGATAATAAGTCGCTTTTTTCTAACCGTCAGAATATCAACCAGAAAAGTGAATGACAATCCTGAAAGCGCCTTACCTTCTTGTAAATCGACTTGGACAGTGGGGGCATGCATAAGGCGTATTGTTTTTATCATCTTGTATATGAAGTTAGTAGGCATGGCTTAGCTGGTCTATCTCTTTGAGGCTTGCCATTGGCTAAAGGGGGCTCTTACGTGTTGATCGATAATGCCTGACAAGATTCTCTCGGCGAGAATAGGACTTGGCGCAAATCGTGCATTTGTGTGCAGATCCAACATCTATGGGTTGCCCCTCCATACTGATTGACAAACAATTTCTTAGGTGGAGTATTCCTGATGTGACACCTAAACGAGAAGAGGACGGTGATGGATTGCACGCTGCTGGAGGATGGGATTCAGGTGGAGGTGGAACCGACATGGAGGCGGAGGTGCGGAGGTGGAGGTGGGGCGGAAGGAGGAGAAGGAGACGCGTTTAGATCCAGTTCCACGAAACGAAAAGAAATTAGGATGAACGAACATAACTACATAGCCTAATTCGATAAGGTTGAGGCTTTCGGAGAAGGAGGAAATAATCAAGCGTGATTTCAAAAGCATTCCTCATCCTTTACTGAGACACATCATCGGTTTTTGTACAAACTCACAAGATCTACCCGATGCCTGACATTGAAACTCTCCCCTCTGCCAATGGCACGATATCCAAGTCTCGTTTCAGAGACCAGTTACCTTTTCTGACCCTGGAAGAAAAGGTTTCTATCCTTTCCGGTGTCAGCTTCACTAGCACTGCGGGCGTAAAAAGACTTGGTATTCCGGCATTGAAAGTAAGATCCATTCCCATTGAGTTTAGAAAGTCCTACTCAGCTAAAAAAAAAAAAAATGTCAACAGGTCAGTGATTCGATAAACGGCGTTCGTGGCTCACTATCACACCTTGAGGATACCGGAACTGCTTGTTTTCCGAGCTCAACTTGCCTTGCTTCAACATGGAATACTGAGTTAATGCGAGAATTTGGCGAAGAGGTTGCATTGCAAGCCAAGGCAAAGTCTGTGCAGGTTGTACTGGGCCCCAACATCAATCTTCACCGGGATCCACGTGGCGGTCGCAATTTTGAAGCCTTTAGCGAGGATCCATTAGTCACTGGGCAATTAGCTGCAGCCATTGTCAACGGAATCCAGTCCCAGGGTGTAGGAGCCTGTGTAAAACATTTTGTCGCAAATGAAAGCGAGACCGTTCGCAGAAAATACAATGTTGATGAATCGGGAGACAATAGGACAATGCGCGAGATATACTTACGCGCTTTTCAACATCTACTTCGACGAGCCAATCCAATTTCAATCATGACAGCGTGAGTGTTATTGTTATCTTTAAAACTGATTCAAACGTGGGCTGACTCTTTATAATCAGTTATAATGCCCTTGATGGTCATTTCTGCAGCCAAACGCCCCTCATCAAAGCATTACTTCGTGACGACTGGAAGTATGATGGCTGCGTAATGTCCGATTGGTATGGAACCAAGAGTACAGTCAAGGCTTTAGAAGCTGGACTTGACTTGGAGATGCCGGGCATTTCTGTTTTCCGCGGCTCGAAGTTACTAGATGCCGTAAATCGCAACGAGGTATCGCAAGAAATATTGGACGCCGCCGTCTCTAATGTTTTGACAATGATTGATCGGACCGCCGCCAGTCATAGCGACAAGGGTGAAGAATCCCTGGTCTGCAAACAAACAAGTTCCATGGCATTGAGAGTTGCCTCCGAAGGCATTGTTCTTTTAAAGAATGACCATGATACGCTTCCCATTGAATTGTCCAATAAACCTAAAGTGGCTCTCATTGGAGCAGCTGCTATCAAGCCATCTGTGACTGGTGGTGGTAGTGCATGTGCCAAACCTCAATACGTGCATACTCCCTTGGACTGCATTCGAGCTGCCTACGGTGATGATGACCAGGTTTCATTCGCATATGGGGTTAATTCCAACCATGCTGTCCCACCTATGCCAACTCATATTTTGCAAACATGTGATGGACTCCCTGGTGTAAGCGTGGATTATTTTCTAGATGGATCCGACACACCCGTCTTTTCTGAGCACTCCAAAAAGGCTGAGGTCGTGCTGCTTGGCAGGTTGAAACCAGGTCTGAAACAAAACGGGTTTTTCTTTGTTATCGATACCAATATTACCGTGGATACAAGCGGTAATCACAAACTGGCTGTGCAAGCGACAGGGGAGTTTGAATTATTTGTGGATGGGGTAAAGGTATGCTTCAAACACTCTGCCATATACTCCAGCTTGCAATGACTTATGAAATTTTGTACAGATACTCTCAAGACCGGCACCTACTATGACCGTCGAAGATTTCTTGTTCGAGCCCAAGAAACTGGAAACAGTAATTGAGTTCGAAATGGAAGCTAAACGACGGTACAATATCACCTTGAAAGCTCACTCGCGGAATGTTCCTTCCCCAAATGGCGAGATTTCACCTCATTCGGCCAAGCTTTGCTTTGAAGAAGAGCACAATAATCGTGCTGCCATTGCCGAGGCAGTGCAGGCTGCAGCTCATTCGGATGTCAGCATAATATTTGGCGGTCGTACCCATGAACATGAGTCTGAAGGGTTCGACCTTAAGACTTTGACCCTACCCGAAAGCCAAGTACGCATGATCAAAGCAGTTGCTAGTGTGTCCAAGAAAACAGTCCTCGTGCTACAATGTGGCAATCCTGTCGATGTTTCGAGCTTTGTCGACGACGTCGACGCGATTATCGCAGCTCATTTTACTGGACAAGAAGGGTCACAGGCCATCGTCAATGTTATCACCGGACAAACTAACCCCAGTGGCAAACTGGCTACAACTTGGCCGATGCGTCTGGATGAGCTTTGTGTTCCATCGTTGAAGAATTTCCCGGCTCAGGATATTGGCAACGGACCAACAATTCGATATCGTGAGGGCCTCGGTGTTGGATATAGGGCTCCACATAATGCAAGCTCTGTCCGTTGGCCCTTTGGACATGGTTTGTCTTACTCTTCATTTGAACACGAGAACTTGAAAGTTATAGCGCACGAGGAAATGAATAGCGGAGGGTTGAACCCAAGTTCAAACTTAGCAGTTACAATCGCTCTCGATGTGAGAAACACCAGCGAGACCGCAGGGTATGAAGTCATCAAGGTTTTCGGCGAGCCTCCTGTAGACTCTATGATATGGCGACCACGTTTTGAACTGATCGCGTTCACCAAGGTCTGGCTTAAGCCGAATGAAACGCGTCGGGTTGGTCTTTCGGTATCCCAAAGAGATATCAGTGGCTATTGGGATAGTATATCCCGATGCTGGCGGTCTCTAAATGGCACTTACAAAATCACCTCTCAAAATTGCGGCACCTATCTACAGATCGAGGATATGGGAACCTGGAACGGTCTTTGAATTTTTATGGTTATTGAGATTATATTTGCCTTGTGTGTATACTAGATGACTCAATTGGCATTCTTATTTTTTATTTTATATTTCGAAAATTCTATGTTTCTCGCACGTGCTATATTTGGAATATTGGCGTCACGAGAGGGGTCGAAGATTCTCTGGAACTTCAAGTCTTCTGTGCCTAGCTCTTTGTCAAATGATTTAAAAGATGGAGGTAATCGACATTCCTGTGCAAGTTAAGAGATTATCCTTAATTTGAGGGATCGCAATTCCCCCCCCCAAAAGCCTAGTATAATATAATCACCCATTCTTACGCTAATTCCTCACTAAAAAAGACTACGTTCAGCTTGTGGGTAGACCCAACCCGTGGACACGGACTAGGTAACGTGGAAGAAAACTCCACCTCCACCTCCACATCGCATACAGCAAAGCCGTCCCTCGGCTTTTCCGATTTCCCCAGATTCCCCACGTTTCTCCCCTTGGCTGACAGTATCAAAAAAACTCCTTTCATATATATGTGAACCTTGACTTGTCAATGATGTTTACCCAAAACTCATCATCACTTGGTATATCTTTTTAATACACACTTGGCCACTTGGTAGTTTTTTGATCCCTCTTTTTCCACGATATGTCTGTTGATCTAGATTCACTTGACGAGGGAGGGAAACATGTTTCTACGGAGATGGTCGAAAGCATATCTCAGACTTATGAATATGATGAAGCCAACGAGGGAATATGGGCTGCAGCAAAAAAGAACCCTAAAGTAATTCTCTACAGCGTGACTGCTTGTGTGAGTTCAATGCTTTGGGGGTTTGATATCGGTAAAGCTTCCAAAAAAGCCGAAAATTGGACTTGAACTCAATTTATGATTCTAGGAGTTAACTCAATTACCGTTGCACTGCCGGGGTTTAAAATGGTCTTTGGATACGAGTATGGCGGTGAACTCCTAATTTCAGCCACTTGGAATGCCCTTTGGACAGCGATGACATCGCTTGGGATGCTGGTTGGTGAGTTAATTGTTGAATTGTATACTGATATCTCATCCTTCTCACATAAACATTCATAGGAAGTATTATCTGCGGCTACGCATCGGATCGTGGCGGTCGACGACTTGGATTTGGAATAGGCTCTGCTCTGTCCTTTCTTGGGGTTGGACTTGAATATGCTGCCAGCGAACCTGGTATGCTTTTAGCCGGCAAAATAGTATGTTTCGCTTTTGAATGGGCTTTCGGTTATGTAAGCTTACAGTTTATGTTCAGATTAACGGGTTATCACTCGGGTTCTTCCTCACACTCAGCTCTATATACGCGTCGGAAATCGCGCCTACTGCTTTACGTCCTTCCCTAACTGCAATGGTCAACTTCTTCATCAATGCTGGTCAACTGATGGCTATCGGAATTGGGAATACGCGGTTTTCCTTATTGGCTCCGGTATCCTACAAGGTAATCTTTGCCGCACAGTGGGCCTTTCCCTGCTTTATTGCCTTGGCTGCCATATTTATCCCGGAGAGCCCATGGTATCTTTGTCGAAAGGGTCACATTGTACAGGCGAAAAAGAGTCTTGGTAGACTTCATTTGAAGAACACTAACACAGAATTGATTCTAAAGGAAATACAAACTGCTATTGCTGCTGAGAATGCAATCGCTAACATACAAAAAGACGTATCTTACTTAGATTGCTTCAAGGGCACCAATTGGCGCAGGACTCGCATTTCCTGTGGAATGTTTGCCGTGCAGCAGTTTACTGGTATTGCATTCTACTCTCAATCTTTATACTTCTTGGGTATTTCTGGTCTGCCCACCGCTCTTACTTTCCAACTAGCCCTTGGAGGGTTTGGTGTAGCCATGCTTGGGAACATTGCCTCGTGGTTCATCATGAACTATGTCGGTACGTTCTTCCTCTTTCAAAACGGAATATCCTTTGGATGTAATTTTGTACTGAATATGGGATTGATACAGGACGTCGACCGTTAATTCTGATTGGTATCATTCTTAACGGGCTTTGCCTAATGTCTGTTGGGATCGCTGGGTGTTTCACTACCATGGCTGCTATGTACTACACCGGCTATGTGATGAACTTCGCTCAACTGTTCTATGCCCCCACAGTCGGAGCTGTCAGTTGGACCATCAGTGCCGAGGTTAGCTCAATCAAAGTCCGAGCTAAAACCCAAAGCTTGGCGATTGTTACAAACGCGCTGGTTAGCTGGGCGATGAACTTTATTGCGCCATACCTCATCAATACTGATCAAGGTAAATATAGTATGACATAATCCTTGGGGGTCTTGAGCTAATATATATACTCCACATTAGCAAATCTAGGAGGAAAAGCTGCATTTGTGTGGATGGCTTTGTGTTTTGTTAGTCTGGGTTGGGCATGGTTCGAAGTTCCAGAGCTCAAAGATCGTACTTATACCGAGCTTGACGATATCTTTGCACAGAAGGTGCCAACAAGAAAATTTCAACAGGCCAAAATCAGCCGTGGCCAAAGTGCCACAGATGTTTGATTCCTCTATGATATTAATCAAAGCAAGATAAAAGATAGGCTTCTGCGAAGCAGAAGGGGCTGAGACCTCGTTCATAATGCCAATCTAACACTCTAGGGGGCTAGTAACCTTGAACACGAAATGTGACAAAGAACTTCCTCGCGTCCATCTCAGAACAGATCCCCTCGCCAACCGATAAGGTAGCTGTCAAATATTTTCCAATCAGGCAATGTTGTTTCCCAACAATCCAACCAGAGTAAATATAGCCAGAAAGAAATAATAGCCGAGGAAACTTCTTCAATTAGCAAGGGGGGGAGAGTAAAGCAGTGTCGCTGGGAATATAGAGCGAAAAGTGGAGCTCTACGTTTACTTGTTCAATCAAATACTGAACGACAATTAAGCATATTAGCTGTTGCGCAGCCTGCGCGGAATCATGTAAGATCGAGAAGCAGAAACAAAACGCGAGTTCTTTGATCAAATGTTGGCCCGGGTTTAGGGAGCCACAGAGCGGTTGCGGCTCTGCGGCCTGGAACGTGCTCAGATGTACTTGCCTGAACCTACTGATGATCTAATCCAGGTCTGGACTCAACTTGGTTCTGGTTGGGCCGAACTTGGATTCTACATTTCCACAACCGCTTTGACGACAAGGTCATGACAAAGGGACGGGTGCCCTTTTACCAAGAAAGCGTCGCCCGTAGCTCCCTCCTCTAACATCTGTTGAGGGGTTGCCTTTTCACATTAAGGACGCCGCAACCACGATAGCTAGAAAGCATGGGGCATGACTACCATTTGCTCATTTTGCCAAGCTGAGACTCCGCCCTTGAAAAGAGAGTTATATCAGGATTGAGGCTCTAGATTGTATCAAAATGAGCCCGAGGCAAATTTTCTTAATGGGCGCCCCGCTACCCGACAGTCTAGACTGGGACCACGACGAGCTTCTCAACACCCCCATACCCCCATTTGACAATGCAGGCATCAATACATCGCATAATATTTGCCTCAACCAACCTTCTGTCAAATGGAGAGTCCTTCGATCTTCACTACCTCATGATGTGAATGTCCCTCACAATTTTTATTGGGGGCCTCAGGGCCCGAACTTTTTAACATCGCATCAGCTTATCAATGCTGATAGTGTATCAAGTGAGGAGGATGACTCGGTTTTGTCTCAATTCTACGACCATTCATTTACAGTTCACGAGACCACTGAGATCTCTACATCTGAACTACGAGGAGATGACCTCACACAGGCGAACACCCCAGTGTTGGACAACATCGAGGCTTCGGGTACACCAACGAAAGACCTGTCTCAACCAACACATTTCCGGATCCATGGACCCTTGAAGGATTTAGGCGATATCCCCACAGCAAGACATTTGCAATCCATCATACCGCAGACCATGACCGTCAATCTGGTGGTCGGTATTATTGCAATCCATCCACCTCGACGTGTGGTGACACGACAATGGAAGAAAGAAATTGATGTCGTTGAAATGGTGGTTGGGGATGAGACTCGGGCCGGGTTTGGCGTGAACTTTTGGCTTCCAGCTTCAACGGACCAAGCTCCATCGGCTATCAAAGCCCCAAATACCGACCCACTTGTCCGATCCCTGGCTTCTCTTCGCCCTCAAGACATTGTGCTTTTAAGGACCGTGGGGCTTAGCTCGTTCCGGAGTCAAGTTTACGGCCAGAGCTTGCGCGGTGGAATGACTCAAGTCGATCTTTTGCACCGATTGACGGATGCGGGAAGGCCCTACAAGGTTATCTCCTCGAGCGGCGACGACGATCTGCCGCAGAAGGTTCACAAAGTACGGGAATGGTTGTTTCTTTTTGTGGGCACGGATAGAGCAGGCGGTAACCTGCCAGGAATGCCAGGGACACAACGTGGGCAACAGCTGCCTCCGGATACGCAGTAACAATTTGCTAGTTTATTATGCAGGGTGAATCTTATTTTATGTATATTATTTAGTGTCGGATTTACCCATTCAATACTACCCTATTCAATGATTTTTTATACTGTAAAATGATCGAGGCTGTTGGCAAATTATCGAATTATCGCGGCCAGTAATTAGTATTCCCCTTTGACCACGTCACCCTTACAACCTTGATCTACATGTACCATTACCAACTGGTGATGATATACAGTAGCTCCAAAAGTCTGGTGGGTCGTTATAAGCAGCAAGAATAGGGGCTAAAGCAGGAAGATGAAGGAGGGTCATGGTATGACGAATGGGGAGATTGAACTCTCCACGCGGCTCATGACTGCAACCGATCGCCCCATCCCGAGGTCTCTCTCATCACGGAGTTCAAGTTTCAGGGTTGTTATTGCTCAATCTTTTTTTTTTCGCAGCGCAGGAGGCAATACCACCTGACCGCCAGGTAAGGTTGGCGGGGAAGCTATTTTACAGGCCCCGATCCAGTGAGAAGGCGGTTGTCATTACGCCACTTAGGCGTTGGTGATGGGTCTTGCCTAGCCTGGACTCAGCCCAGCACACTTTACGTACGATCCAGCGGGAATAGTGTCGTGGGCCTTGGGTACTCCAAACGCCCACCCGGCTTTCCCCCTTTCCCCCTCCTCCATCTCTAAACTTGAGAAGAATGGAAAACAAAAACGAGAGTTCAATTGTCTCAGACGAACAGTTTCGCAATGGTCATAGACAAATATCCGCATATCGAAAGTCTGTAGCCTTAAACGGAGTATAATGGAGTGGTGCCGCAGATTGAAGAGGCTCCACCCCCTTTTTCACTGCAAACGTATCCAATCACCACGGGCTCACGTGCCCCCACCTTCCTGATAAAAATAAACCCATCAACGGCCAGGTGTTCTTCGTTCAGCTCCCTGCGATTTCTCTAAATAATGCTCTAAATCCCCTTTTGCTCTTTGGTCTTGATCAATTTTCTCTTGTTTTTTTAAATTTATCTCCTTTTACCCCACAATATGAAGGGTATGTGCGCCTCTCCATTCCCACCCCCCCCCCCTCGATTTACCCCCCTCAACTAATCCAATGTCACAGCACTCATTCTGGTCGGAGGGTTTGGAACCCGCCTGCGTCCTCTGGTAAATTATCAATCTATATCGTCTCTAATTGACTCCATTCGATGTCCAATGGACTAGATTGAACAATTGGCCATATTGGCCATATTGAAAACCCGCTAAGACCATGTACTGATCTGATTGTTTTTGCCTAGACTCTCACCCTTCCCAAGCCTCTCGTCGAGTTCGGTAACCGGCCTATGATCCTACACCAGGTGGAGAGCTTGGCTGCTGCTGGTGTTACTGATATTGTCTTGGCTGTCAACTACCGCCCCGATGTTATGGTCGCAGCGCTCAAGAAGTACGAGGAGCAGTATGGCGTCAACATTGAATTTTCCGTTGAGACCGAACCACTCGGCACAGCTGGCCCGCTGAAGTTAGCAGAGGGCATCCTGGGTAAGGATGACTCGCCTTTCTTCGTCTTGAACTCCGATGTCATCTGTGACTACCCCTTCCGCGAACTAGCGCAGTTCCACAAGAACCACGGTGACGAGGGTACCATTGTCGTTACCAAGGTCGACGAGCCTTCCAAGTACGGTGTCGTCGTTCACAAGCCCAACCACCCCTCACGTATCGATCGTTTCGTCGAGAAGCCTGTCGAATTCGTCGGTAACCGTATCAACGCTGGTATCTACATCTTGAACCCCAGTGTTCTCGACCGCATTGAGCTTCGTCCAACCTCCATCGAACAGGAGACCTTCCCCGCCATTGTCAAGGACGGAAAGCTCCACTCTTTCGATCTTGAAAGCTTCTGGATGGACGTCGGTCAGCCTAAGGATTTCCTCACTGGTACTTGCTTGTACCTCAGCTCCCTGACCAAGCGCGATCCCAAGAAGCTGGTCCCCACTTCAGAACCCTATGTTTACGGTGGCAATGTGATGGTTGACCCCTCGGCCAAGATTGGAAACAACTGCCGTATCGGTCCTAATGTCGTTATCGGTCCTAACGTTGTTATCGGAGATGGTGTTCGTCTGCAGCGCTGTGTTGTGATGGAGAACTGCAAGGTCAAGGACCACGCTTGGATCAAGTCGACCATCGTTGGCTGGAACAGCTCCGTTGGCCGCTGGGCTCGTCTTGAGAACGTCACAGTTCTGGGAGACGACGTTAGCATTGCCGACGAGGTGTATGTCAACGGTGGTTCAATTCTGCCACATAAGAGCATCAAGCAGAACATTGATGGTGAGTTCACTCTACTTCTCTTCAATAACAATGACAATCCCATCGCTAACATATGTCTTACTAGTTCCTGCTATTATCATGTAATTTCCTTTTCCTCCTCACGTCGACACGTCCTTTCTCCTTTTCATCTCTCTTCCCTATCTCTCCAACCGATACCATTCTTCCTCCCTCGTCTTGATGCATGGAACCGGAGTCGTTTTCTGCGTGATCTTCTCTTCTCTTATCTCGATGTTCTTCGGTCCTTGTATGTCACCCACGATGGTGCCATCGCCCCCGCAATGTGCTCGCGCTGCTTTTTCCACCCTTTAATTGATACCTTTCCTCTCCGGATAATCGACGCATTTCAAACCTAGATGGCTGAAGGTGTTCGATGGCCACCCTATTCCCACCATTGCCACCTTTTTAGTCTTTTACCTGTTTTTATCATAGTTCGTGGCTTCAAGAACTTACACAAAATCCCGCTCTTTTTGCGCATTGATCATTTTTTATTTTGAGGGCAAACAAATCATGCAATATCTGTTTTAATGATAGCATGGGCGGGGGCCAAGTGCTGTTGATGTAAATAATTGGGAGGCGGAATCACAAATACGCAAATCTAACTTGACTTTGGTAGACATGCAAGAGTTTATTATCATCGTATTAAGCATGGCGATATATCCATGAATGCAGTTTGAAAAATATATGTATTAAATACAGCTGGCGCAAACATACGTCGCGCCAGAGAAGCGAGCCAACCTTGAAAGCTCAATAAGATCTGTTTCCCGAAAATCATTGCGCCTGTTCAGCTTCATCCAGAATTGCATCCCACTTGATCCTCAATTCCTCCATCTGCTTCCAACTCTGACGCCCAAGCTCGAGGAAATCCTCCTTCTGCTCAGCTGTAAGATCAGTAGCTCCTCGCTTCCGACGTCGTAGTTCATCAGCCTTGACAACAGGCGTACCAACAACACCAGCATATCCCCACCCAGCTGTCTCAGTACAAAAGATCTTCTCAGCCCCACCTCGCGTGGTACCGGAGCCCCATTTTGGTCTTCCACCTCCAGCCTGTCTGTACGGAGCTTCCGCATCGTCAAGCTGCGCATTCGATGAAAGCGCAAGGAAGACTGGCGTAATGGCAGCAAGATACGTATTCATAGTATGCCAAGGCGATCCCAGCCAGCGCGCACCATAAAACGCAATCATCATAGCCCAGATAAGCGGCAATGCAAGCGGGACAATAGACGTGGCACAAATGCCAGGATGAGCAAGATGCATCGTAGGTGTAGAAGTAGCTACATAAGCCGCATCATCCTCAACAAGCTGCCCAGCACCGTCCTCATCAGACGCAAAAAACGAGTCAACAGCCCAAGGCGCCGAACCAGGCTCATCGGCAGTCAAAGCCAATAAGTCTGTCAACTGCTTCGAAGATTCATACGGCGTAGCGGACTTCAGCCCCTGGATATCATCCACATCGAAGAACTTCAACGTAGCTTCTATGCTAGTTACCCAGATAATACGGCCAGGTCCACTAAATCCTGTTGCGCGCTTCAGCAACGGCGCAACATTATGCGCAAGCATATAGTGGCCGAAGACATTTGCGCAGAAGATAGAGCCAAGGGCTGGCTCTGACTGCGGCACGGGAGCATTGGCCGTTTGGTTATCTGCCAATATGCCAATTGGCGAAATCTTATAGTTGGGCCAAGTCACTTGGTGCAGGAGGTCGGTGCATACGCCCCAGATTGCTGATGGCCAGTCAATGCCTGACCAGCCGCCTAGGCCTGCGTTGAGGATTATCGCATCGAGCTTGGGGTATGTAGCGGTAACTTTTCGAGAGCAGGCGCGCACGGAGAGGAGGGATCCGAGGTCGACGCTTTCGGGGAGGAAGCGCACGCGCGAGGTTTCTGCGGGGGAGGAGGATGAACTGCGGAGGTGTGCTTCTAGACGGCGGGTGGTGTCTTGGGCTTTGCGGGCGCTGCGCGTTGTGAAGATTATGGAGAGGGTGGCGGAGCTTGCGTTTGATCGGAGGAATTCATCGGCTAGTCGGCAGCATATGGAGAATCCAAGACCGCTGCGTGGGGGAATTGTTTAGTTGATTGTTTAGCTCCTTTTTTCTTTTTTTTTCTTGTCGCAGGAATCTGAGGGATGGGATGCGTGGGGTTGAAGGAGCCATTGAGGGGCGTTACCTGTTTGCGCCAGTGACCAAGACATATTTGTCCTCTGGACCTTGGGAGAACCCCTTTTCAGTCATAATTTGTTCTTTTGCAGGAGAAACTGAGCCCTGAATTCTGGATCGTTAGTTTGTGTCGGCGGAAAGGGCGTCATGTGATGGATTGAAGATGTACTGTATACACTCTTCAATACATGTGCGGTCAATTGCCGGCCCATTGCCGCAAGGATGGTTGATCTTACAGAATGAATGGCAGAATTCGAGTAGATGAATTGAGAAATTTCAAAAGCCCATCACTAAATGCAAGTCGGTGTTGTGGTACCAATCGGGCGCACGTGATTGAATATCAACATGATCGGCGTTGTTGGATCCCCATTTCCAACTTGCTGCATCCTCAGCTCATCCTGCCACCAGATGCCGTACACTACGCACAGCATGCGCGGGCAATCATGACCCCAAATCTTGAGCGCTTCCTGAATACGAGCGCCTTCTTCATATTCGCCCTTGTCTTGCTAGCATTCATACTCCTTACCCCCGTCGACGCCGTCTACCAATGTTACACAACCAACCGGCTCACCAATATTTTCTTTATAACCGGCGCTTATGTCGTCACTTTCCTCCTTGCAGTTCTCATCTATGCGACTCGAATATACACGAACCGAAGTGCCGTCGCCGGCATCCCAAAGGCATGGATCCCCGTGGAGAAAGAAGACTTAAGCAAGAGCGTACGACGCCTGGTGAAAGATGGACTAGCTCGCAGCGCCGTAGTGTCGTATCAGGCTCGGCCCCGAGACACATCGGGAGAACAAGATAGCTTCCCGGACCACGAATCTCTTCTCATTGATTCTCAACGACCACCATGGGGGCGCGTGGAGCACCCCGGCTGGTCGTCACCCGCTTCTCCCGACCTCCCAGATCTACCCTACCGCACTGTCATCCAGGAACTGCCAAACTTGATTGAGGCGAAAGCGGTATCGCTGGCACCTGCAACCACTCTATCGCCCACCATTTCGGATACATTTGGCGCGCATGATGACCTGGGTACCCAGCCCTTGCCAGATATGCGGGCGGTGGAAGTGCTACGCCGCCCTGCCTCCATGGGACTACGACAATATATCCGACATCTCACATCACTGGGCGCGATTCAGCCACCAGAACTAGGTGCAGATTTTCTAGCGCTTTATGAGCGAGCAAGATTTTCTTCCCACCAGCTGCATGAAGCTGAATTCCGCGACCTAATGCATTTGTTTGCTGAAATATTAAGAGGGATGACATCACTCGCATCGCCTATCATAGATGATATCCACAGCGTAAGCGACCATCGCACAGATACTGAGTCTGTTATTGGGCCCTCGGATGAAGAAGGAGAGACGGATACAGTGGACCACTTCGGGTACGATGGGTCATTGATACCGATGCGGAGTAACAGCCTTCGCCCATCTAATGCATCAACCTGGGAGACCCAATCAGGATATGATACCGCGCCCGGGGTTCAAAGCCCGTATCCTGGGATATCACAGGAGAGCGGGTCATATTTTGGGCCGGAACTTCGCACACCGTCTACTCGATCATTGCGACGCATACAGTCCGGCGAATCCGGCAGCTCTGGGGGCAGTGTGATTCGGCTTGCTCAGCCACAGGATCGGGGGAATTTGCCGTATACAATTACCTACGCCGGTCGTAGGAACCTCTGAATTTAGGACGTCGGAGAATAGCCCCCCACCTCCACATTTTTTTGTCGTTTCTACCCCATCAAAACGTGTACATTAGTTATAGATCGGATTAAAATACCCTATTGGACATGAGTGGGGGCTTAGTCATGCGGCTTTACTTCCGCTTTGCCGACTTCTTGGCAGCAATGCAAAATGATTGATAAGATCTTGCCTAAGTCTCTGGGATTACGTGTCATTGAAGAGGAAATCGAAATTTTTGACTGTTGCCAATAACTTCACTTGGCTTTTCTATACCCTGAGCCAGCAGGGAAGGTCCGTATTCACCGCCAACATGCATCTCTTCCGCCGAACCACATCCTCGCTCTTCAACTCCTCGAACGTCTCGCTCGCTTCCTCCAAGACCGATGCGACAACGGACGCCGTCGGGGACAATGACCTTGCTGTGGAGGGCTTCCGGTCTATTTCCGAGTCAGACAAGCTCTTCCCAAACGCCGACCCAGCTACCGACGGCGAAGACTGTTTGCACGACTGTGCAACATGCACTGTGAAATACCCCTCCAAATTTGATGTTGACATGGAAGACGAGTTGTATGGGCAAGTGAAAGGGTGGGCCACACATATTCTTGTTGCGACAGGGAAGTCCGACTGGGTGCGAGATGTAGCAGACGAATCTGGGAGCATCATGGAGGCAATTGAGAAAGGAGGAGTCGAGCCTAGCAATGGGGTAAGCATATCAATCATCTAAATAAAGGATTATAATGGTCCGATATACTCACACAAACTTTAATTCTAGCGTCTCAAGCTCTCAGCCTCCAATATGCCCGTTCCAGACGAATACCACATGCACGAAGCTGGAAGCCAACCCACAAACGTCCTCATACTCCCCAGCTTCACCGTTGTCGAGCATGTCACACCGCAATTGGCTCCAGAGTTGATCGCAAGCTTCGTCAACACGTCACCAACCACCACAACACCGCTCGGTTACTCCTCCGTACCCACGGAACAGAATGGAAGCTCCGAAGAACAAGGCGAACCTCTACCTCATCCATCAGACACCTCCATCACCACCTCTCTCCGTTCGCACTCATGTCCCCATGCCGCTGTCATCCTGTTATGCTCGCAACGCACTCGCGATGCGCGTTGCGGACAATCCGCGCCGCTTCTTCGAAAAGAATTCGAGCGTCACTTGCGTCCACTAGGACTATATCGCGACATGGATGATAGTCGGCCCGGTGGTGTCGGAATCTATTTTATCAGCCACGTTGGTGGACACAAGTACTCTGCCAATGTGATTGTGTATAGACGCCGAGATTTCGATTGGTATAAGAAGGAAGGCGCGGAGAAGGGTGATGATCAGGAAGGTGCGGCACAGGGTATTTGGCTTGCGCGTGTACGGCCGGAAGAGTGTGAGAACATCATTCGATATACTGTGTTGCATGGAAAGGTTTTAAAGCCTGGGAAGCAATTGAGGGCTGGCTTTGATCGGGAACGAGGGTTCACAAGTTGGTAAGGTCATTTCGAAATCTTGTTGGTTTCGAGTTCCTTCTCTCTTTGGTTTCGTGTATATCGATTTCATTTCCATTGCATTGGAGGTCAATTCATTTATCCGGGTTTTTCTTCTATTGGATACCTTTGTTGGATCTGCTGGTTTGACATGATCTGTACATGGATACCAATGTATCCCATTTTAGAACATTCAACGCAACGCTAGATCCTCAGGATTCAAGGTGGAAGGATTGGGGCCCTTCGCATACACATGCAAGCCACCATTCCTTTCGAGTCAAGAGACAGCATGATAGACCCTATCAACTATTACCTCGGATGTCCGGCCCAGCCACATAAGATACTTGGGATATTCCAATCAATGTCACCTTGGCACTTAGCCGGAAATAGAAGCGGTTGAGGCTGCATGTTGACCAGCTCATACCTAGTGCCCCGGGGGCCTGATCATGACAAAAGCCCATACAGGTCAAGACTTCTAGAAAAAGGTAAAATCAGTGAATGTACTTTCTTATCACGAAAGGTACCACTACCTATGGTGAGAAAGATGATGGATTGATGGCGACCAGCCTCTGTCGCTTAACCCTTTCGACAACGGCATCTACGCCGTCTCATATTCGAACATGTTCGCCGGTGAAGACGGGACATATCATCGAGCAGTATGTATTTAGTTGGACTGAAACTTACTTATACTATGAGGACCCTTGGGTCTAGATGTTTGGTGAAAACTGTTATACTATATACTTTTTACAGTGGACTCAAGTAGTAGTCATACGACTAGCGGATTAGTTTTGCGTGCACCTAGTAGGGTATATAGCCCAAGGAGCAGTGCTGTATTGAAAGGCTGGATAGTATAAATACCCGTGAGCACTTCATAGGGATACGTAGAACTTGAAATGGGCTTCGTTATTTAACGGATGGTGCCATTTGAGGAAATTCCCAAAGGCATTTTCAGAGGTCTTTCTCAAGCTTCATTCACCAAGTTTTATTAGCCAAGTAGATGATTCCTGCCGCGGAGATATTCAAGCTAAGCCCAGAGCAGCGGGCAAGGGTAAGGGCAACACACCAGATCTACAGGTTTTTACCACAGCGCCGATTGAAGTAACAGTTCGAATCAATTTAATCCACATTCTCATTGGGAGCATGCGATGACCCTTGGAAATGAAGTGATACATCGTCGAACTTCTCAAAAAAGAAATAAACCAATTGACTTCAATGACCTCAAATGTTAGCACGGTACGAAGCACAAAACAGATAGCATGATACGATATTCAAATCCCGTCTCCATTTACTTTTTTCAACCGCCACCACCACCACCATCATCACACTCCTCTTGAAACTGAGGCGTGCATGCTTACCCGATTGCCGACCCATTGCGTGTAACCACACCGGCACAGAGACGCAGACACGTACGCCACGAAGTCTTCACACTCTACGAAGCACCGATCCCGCATCGAACAAGTCAGGTTTGATTCTTTTCTTCAGGGATAAGGAAACGAACGAACACGGGGTGTATTTTCCGCACTAGTCAAATAAGATATTCTGCTCAAAATCAGATGACTGACAGGGGACGCAAGGAGAATCACGCAATGCCGACGCCAAGCGAGCATAACAAGGCAGGAAATGTTTGACCCAGCACAGCGGACGAAAATGCAGTTCCAAGACTCAAAGATGAGTTGCAATTTCAATTTGGACAACAATGCGATGCGAGATTCTCTTGGCCTGCTTGGCGGGTGAGGGGATGGGCTAGTTACACAGGAGGAAGTTTCCTGGTCGCCACTCCAAGTGTATGGACGGGAATAGGGGATTTCGGGGGTCGATCTCGCTTGGAGGTTTTACTTTTACTTTTTGGGGTGTTGTGTTTTGTTTTGGTTTGGAAACGAATTAATTGAAACTTGACTTGCTAGATCACAAGCTTCTCCCTTTTCTTGAGGCTTTGCTTTTCGTAGGGAGTGTATCGGTAGTATCGGGAGGATCACGGAGATGTTGACATTTACGGCAACGCCCCCGAAGACTGTATGTAAGGGATAAAGGTGAAAATCCCCCATCAGAGCCGTCAGTGGCGTCGCTGATAGGAGATATTCTAAAGCCTGGGCTCCTGAATCTGGGGTGAATACTGTAGAAGGATACAACTTGAAAGTTTACCGGCCGAATATGTTTTGTTCGTCTACTAGAGCGGTTGTTTCGTTTTTGTTTCTTATCTCATTCCTTCTAAGGCTATTCTTCTTCTTATCAAGACGTCATTTATCAGGACATCGCTTCCAGTTATTTTAGATGATTCTCAATCTCTTGAACTTGTATTTTCAGCCCCAAATCCCCCCCCCCAAAGCTGACCGGAAACTTTCCGTATCACGCTAAAAGCTCGCTGCACCTGAATCTAATTTCAGTTCTGACGGGGCGCCGTCGCTGACCGAATCTTTGCAAATATTAAGAGCCGCCGGGATGATTGGAGAGGCAATCCGTGCCCAGCGCCCTGTTGGTTGAACTGGTTACTGCCGGGTTGGCACCGTGCAGTATGATCGACCAGTGAGATACAAGTTGATCCGGATCACGTCGGTTGTGGTTGGAAGATAGACAGAATAAATCAATAAATACCTCGACAGGGATCTATTTGCAATCGCAACTAGCCTCGGAGATTATCAATATATGTCTACTTTTTGGGCTTTTGCTTCTCCCGTGTTTTCATATGCCTCTCGATAGTCATCCTTGACTCAGATGCCGATTTCCCCGGCCATCTTCTTTTGTCATCATACTCCTTTATCCATTCCGCTGGGAGAGAGATGACGACGACGACGGTTTTAACGGCCCCGGATATTATCGCCGTGAGATGATCATACGCTAACATTCAATGTACTTCGCACTTCCCCGAGATACCCGGACACTGATATACGGTGTACTGAAACTAGTACATCATTACCCTTGTGGTAAGCTGGCAGTTTCACGCGGCAGCAGTGAAGATAAGCATTGCGGGTTTGCGGGTGCACGGCCATAGAACAGCGACATCCCTGGTCTCCACCCTTTTGTATCATCTGCCGAATAGCCAAGAGCATGTACGGTACTTATGTAGAATCCCATGAGAAGACTCAGCCACCGACGCCAAGGTGTGCTGTTGCATCATGCGTTTAGTTGTCTCTTGCTAAAACGAAAATGCGGGGTAACTCGCCCTATGAAACGGTGGCAATGATGAGCGGACGGGACACAAAGGAGGAAACGAAAGATTTAAACAGAATTCACCGAGGAGAAAGGAACTACGAAGTATATGCATATTCTATCACAATTTCTGTGAGTTTCTGAGGTGATGAGTCCCTTTAGATTTATGGATTATTCAACATGATAGACGAAGTAGTATATCCGCAGGAGCCGAATCTAACCAAGTACTACTACTACTGTAGTTCCCTGATATCGGTTCCGCATTATTTTTCCGCAGCAATGAGAATTCAAGGCAAAACATTCCATGGTCCGATGACCTGGCTCCTGGGTAAAAGGAGTCATGACATTACTCATGGCAGTAAATAGTATTGGAAATCAGGGGGGCGATGTCAGCCGCTTTTTACAGTATCAAGGAAGGTACATAACATGTCTTTCCAACGACAGAGAACAGCTCGTATACCCTGTAGATCTGATTCAACTTGAAGCTGGGGCCAATTTCCCTACATCCATCTATTGGTTGGAAGTTCCGGCCGGGGGTAAAATACCAGGTCCACAAAAGCTGGGCAAGTGCGAAATCATTGTAAATGATAAAAAAGGAAATACTTGCGTGAGGTAAAGAAAGGGGGGCCAACTGCGGAGATATCGCGGTACCACAAGGCCCACTTGTCGCGTGTTTTCTGTGCGGATTGATCATTTGGCTTTTTCTTTCCTTTTTCTAAATTACTCCTGCAGTACAGTATGCAGCCACCATACCCTCCTACGTAGCTGGTCTCTCAAATAGGCCAATAATGGCAGACGATTGTTTCCAATTGAGGATACCCATTTCCAGGATAGTAAGCGAGACAAGACACTTGTTGCAGATGTAGATAGCCAGTGAGCATACGCCTCGCATATTAAACAATTCACCATTGGCTGTAATTTGAATCCAGCTGTCTGTTTCTCCCAGCCAGTTAGAACCATAATGGATATAATATCCACGATACCCGGAGCATTGTGAACAAAAAGAGAATAACAGATAAATTAATTTCCAGGGCTTGCCGATCTGCTGAACCCAAAACGCCTCCTTGATGAACCAGCGAAAGATGTCAATACGGGGCAGTAGACTTCAGGGTGCTTCATAGGGATTTTGGCTTTGTACTCGGTCCCCCCTAAAAAGCTTCCTAGTGTCGAATAAGGTAGGAGGATCAAGGAGATCACTGCTTTTAAGATTACAGTCTAGTGGGGTCCCACGTTGAGGAGCAGATGCCACCAAGGTGCCTTTGCTTTTTTCTTTTTATCAGAGTCGATATTGGGACGAGATGGGATACAGGAGCTATGATGAGTTAATGAATTGTATCAGCTTACATGTACCCTTTAATACCCATATTGACACATGTACATAGTATGTATAGGACCTAAAGATTTCTACATCGCTATAATGTAGGTTTATTTGTTGTTCAAATTTCCCCGCTTTGTCCGGAGTACATTTCCAGCAAAAAGGATAGATACAGTATACAGCTGATATTGTTCAACCGAGGACAACCGAGGACGTTATCAACTACATATAGGAATCGGTTGAACTCCGTAGGGATGTTTTTCATTTGATTTCGGCCTTCCGCATTTAATTTCGCCACCGATAATCCTATCTAACAAGAGCAGGTACTGTGAATCTAAAAAAAAAGCCACACACGCTTCTCACAAATAAATCCTTCTGCCTGACCTATGGCGAAAAAATAAATACGAAAAGCGCTAATAATATCTCAAATCTTGGCCCACAGTAATGAAGTATCTATTTATGAAGGATGATGATATCCGCAAGCCCAAAGGTAAATGTCCCAGTACATTTGTTGAGACGGTGAGGAAGGTCCCGGACGCCTTAGGTTGCCTGTGATGGACCCAGTAGAACGGTTCTCGCTCTCCAGGCCAGGCGAATCAGGGTTCAGTAGTGACATCGACGGCAACATTTGAAAGTCTATCAGACCCTCGACTAGTGCCGGGGAGTAGATATAGATTGATCGGGGATGGGATTTCTTCATGTTTGACGTGCCAGATCTCCTTGTTCTGCGCTTACAAGGCGCGTAAAACAGCTTACCCCGGATGCATACCTATCCCCTTCTCAGGATCATCATAATAAATTCACTATTGATTAGGGCTTAATTTGACTCTCTCTTTTTTCTCCGTCTGCCCTTTTACATTCGCCCCCTGATTTATCGCTGCCGTAGTGTGCTCGTTTAGACAATTGTGGGTACATACAAGCTCTTGATTCCCACTCTTTAACCTTAAGGAAATGACTCGATCTACCGGGCTTCACAGCCACATCCCCAGATACTGGGGTCCATACTTTCTCGGAGTGTTTCGAGAACTCGTTCCCGAGTTGTATACTCCATCTCGGTCCCCGAACCAGGTTCTTTTTTCTCATCTTGAGCTGCAGCCAGACGCCGCGTCATGGTCATCCCTTGCTGTAGAGACGATCATCTTACCGCCGCGTTGGTTATCTGGAAGTTAATACGATCTCTGGCTCTCTAACCCCTCCTTTGTCTTGTCATGTTTCTTGATTTGACCCTTCTTCTTGCATATCGTGCCATCGATTTTAGCGTAGTCGGCGGGCTTTTAACGGGGAAATGTAGCTGTGGGTTCTGGACCACAGTATACTCCATTTACCTATCCCTCTTTTTGCTTCCCTCCCCACATCTGCACGCTAGTTACTAGCATACGGGCATTTTTTCTTTTCTGTTCACTTTGGATCGTCTTCGACGATTGACTGCTTCTCCTGGCTTTTTTCTCTATTTTGGTGATCGGGAAGGAATCCCGACAGGGACTTCGGAGATGATCGGAATGTGTCTACGGTTTGCCTTGTATAGTAGGTACCTAGCTGGACACCGAGGTTGGGACGTTGTAAATCTACAAATACCTTAACCTGCAGCGAGAATGATATCATTATTTCCAGACGCGGACTTGAGTTTCTGTGCGATGTAGATTTCTTTTTCTTTTTTTTTCTCTTTCTTCTTTTTCTCTTTCTTCTTTTTCTCTTTCGATTTGTTACCTCCATTGAAATACTCCTGTTTCTTCCTTTTGGGGGCTATAGGCTATTAAGTACCTAGGACGGCGACTCCGTACTCCGTACGAAAGAAATTGACTTAGGACAAGAGCTATACGCCCACCAATACCCAATCCAGACCGCGTTCATACTCACCGAATAACTACCTCAGATCTTGGTGTTTTCCAGCTAAGTGGAGTTTGGCCCCCGGTTTTTAGTTGTTGAAATGGACTAAAGGCTGATGTTCGTTCGCACTCAGGGAAGTATACGTAAATTATTCTTATTGTTTTTTGTTGATTTTCTTTTAATCAATGCACCTCATTTAAATCATATAATCATTTTAGTTTCTTTGTAATTTGTACACCATCCACAGAGCCGGGAATTGGGAAATCAGGGGGCGCAGTTTCAGATCCCCCAACCCAAGGCTGTCTAACTTTATTCTACGGCGGGTTAACAGGAGAGGGAATCCACAGCTTCAGACACCTGTACCAATCCTACCAATCCGATGCCCGCCAATACCAGCATTACGGGTCAAGACTCCACCTCGTATCCCCACGCACTCACGGACCAAGCTAGCACACCTTGTCATCCGGGTTTCCCAAGTTCAGAGTGGGTCTGGAGACCTGGAACCGGGCTTGTCGAGTGCCTTAGGGGTGATGAGTGGGGGTTATGGTGGACGTCGTGGGAGAGTTGTATTTTATCGAGATTATATTACACACTGTATAGCGTAGATTCTGAGATGCATTATTATCATCCATGAAGATAATAGCGATAATACATGCCCAAATCAAACATATCCCAGTACCTAAATGACAACAATAATAATATAATTATTATTATTAATATTATAACTGTAATAAATAATGTTAGTATTATTTATCTCTAAGGCAATCGCAATTTCAAAGCACTTAGGTTCGGTTGCCAACCTAACCTAAGGAAACTCTAGGGGACCAATCAGTGCCAACGGCTAAAAATACCCGGCCCCCTCCTCCTTTCCCCTTCCTATGTACTTCCGTAACTCGCCAGTATATTACACAGTTCCGACCAGTGGTACCCCTTTTTACAGTGGGATCCTTGACTGGAGGGGGTCCCGGTGTAATTCCTCTTGTATGGCCTCCAGCCCTGAATTCCCAGCTCTCCGAGGGTTTTGTTTTATTTTATAATAGGCATGGAGATGATTCTATATGGAAAATTAGGAGTCATCATCTAGAAATCCAAGAAAACCTTCATTACAGAATGGAAACGAAGCAAACAACCAGTCAAATAGCACCGCTTTTATTTATGTACAGTATCTAGTGTCCAGGGCGAGTACCCGGTACCAAATCAGAATGAATACAAATCAGTAAGAAATCAGTAAAATAAAATATTTTATTATTTTATGAGAAATAAATAAAAAAATCATGAAAATCATTTCGAGGGAAAATAAATAATAATAATAATAATAAATAAATAAATTCATTATTTTATTCATCAGAACATAATACACCTTTCAATACTAAAATAAATAACCAGTAAATCCTAATCAAATAATATTAAGAAAATAATAAAAATTAAAATAATATAATTAAAATAAATTCACCTGTCCCCATCATCTCCAATCGCGCCGTTATTTCCTTGGTCTCTTTTCCTCTCTTCTTCTCTTCTACTCCTCATCTTCTCTTTTCCTTCTTTCCCATTTCAAACTCTGGAGTCAAAAGCAAAAGATTACCCCGACTTCTGCTTCCTCCTGCACCGTTTCTCTTTTACCTTCCCCCCTCTTTATTCCCTAATCGCCTATCAACACTTCTCTTATTGTCTTGCCCCCGCCCCACCCCTCTTTTTGGCCCTTTATATTGAAGCTCGATTATGCCCCGGGCTCGCCTAAGCACCCTGGCTACTGTTCATCCGGCTTGACCAGGACCAACCCGGAGTCTTCTTTGCGAATCGCATGCGTTGAAGTTCTACCCCCCTGACAACCCTGGAAACCACCCCATTCTCTCCCGTCTTCTACCTGATCTCCGCATCGCCCCAAAAACATCGCGACCCGCTTCTATCCCCGCAACCGTGACAGTCGATCACCGACCATCATGGCTCCTGGTAGTGGGCGCGACTTCAACTGCACTTGGGAACAATGTGGCAAGGTAAGATCTGAATGACATTTTTTTTCTTAAGCTTTTTCTTTATTATTAAAATAGTGAAGTTGTGTTTTTGGGTTTCTGAAATCTAACGATGCGCTAGTCGTTCAATCGCAAGTCTGATCTGTGTCGCCATTTTCGCATACACACCAACGAGCGACCTTATCATTGCACCGTGAAAGATTGCAACAAGAGTTTCATCCAGCGCAGTGCTTTGACCGTCCATTCTAGAACTCATACTGGTGAAAAACCGCACGTTTGCGATCATGATGGTTGCCAGAAAGCCTTCTCAGATGTAGGTTCTTCGATTTCAGGTCTCCTTGATAATAGCCTGCCATTGAACAATTTTGTCGCTGACACCAAAGAATAGTCTTCGAGTTTAGCTCGTCACCGCAGAATTCACACTGGCAAGCGACCATATATTTGCCAAGAGCCCACCTGTGAACGAAGGTAAGACAGCTTCAATTTGGTTCATTATGCAGCATCAACAAACTTACCAAAGAGCGCATTCGCATAGTTTCTGTCGTAAGACAACCCTCACGAAACATCAGCACCGTTCCCATCCCCCAGGATCTTTGACTCGACCGTCATCCGAAGATGCGAACTCCGAGCACTCCTACCACGGGCCTCCAGTGACCGTCTCTATCCCCAACCCCAATGAACAGTACTTGCTCGCTCAGCAGCCCTATTATCCGAACTCTGCAACGCCAAACCACGAATTTTATTCGCCACAAAATGTTCAGATGGGCCCAGTACAAGTCCACGAGGGTGCACATCCGATTGTCCCGCAAAATGCTCCCGTTACGTCGCCAATGAGTATGCCGCACGCTCCACCACCACAGGCGCCTCCCCAACACCCACAGGCCCACCCGCAGCAACATCAGCAATATCTTCAGATGATGCAGCAGCGTTATGATCCTACGCCTCGCACGAATTATATACCAGAATATCATCATCAAGCGCCACCGTATCAGGGACACCAATTGCCGGAGGGACAGCCAATGATGGTGGGATACCATCCTAATTTCCAGTACAAAACCCCTACCCGGATCTTGAATCAACCGGAGGGGACTGACTGGGCTTTTCTGGGAGTAGGATAAGAGAAGATTTTGCATAGAGCTTTCTTTTCTTGAAATTTTGACCGATGCCTTGTGCGATTGATGCCCCGTCACGATTTTTCTATATTCCCGATTCCCCTCACCCCGAGAACCCGGTGACTTCGCATACTGTTTGTGTTGTATTCCCCTGATCGTTTTTTTTCTTCTTTGGTTTTACAGTATACTTTTGGTTTACTCAGATACCTGGGCTATTTTGGGCGCTCTTATGGATTCCCCTGTTATCATTCTTGGTATGGTCTTTTTAACTTCTTTCCATCTTTCCAACTTTTTTTTCCAAATTTCCATTGGAATTTATTTCGTCTATTTTTATTCATTTTGCCTTTTAAATGAAGAAGATGGCGTTGTAACGATTACTATTTTCATTCATTCGCCTCTTCTTTGAATGCTGCGATGGTTTTCTTTATCTCTTTCTCCTCTCTTCTTTTTGATACCTGGCATAAGACATGATTCTCGTCCATTTAAGGACTCTTTCATTATCTGTTCCTAGTTCCTAGTTTTACGAGGTACGAGGTACGAAGACTTTACTTTATTTATCAACTCGAGTGAAATTTCACATGAGATCCGGAATCAACTACTTCAATTTATTGGAATGACGGCCCACCCGAATCCCTACAGCCTCCCCTGCCAGTACAATTTACACCATTTCTCGGCGTTTCTTGGGAAAGGCGCCAGGCTAAATTTGTAGGAATGTCGCTCTTTGCTTATTGGTCATCTTCTCACCCCCTCTTCGGTCATCGGCGCTACCATCCCCATATCATATTCTTGGGAGACTAGTTCCCGCCTACGTAGGTGGAGACAGCAACCCAGACAAGCTCCAATAAGACCAACCCAGAACATTGTTTTTACCAATCATTATGAGCCAGCTATTGCGATCATATGTACTCGTACATAGACAGGGATTGTACAGGAGAGACCCATTCAACTAAACGAATGCAACAAAAGAAAAGAAACCAATCACCTGGGCAGGTACCTCCAAAAAAAGAACTAAAAAGAACTAAAAAAAAACTATAATAGTAGCATGAATGCAGCTTTTTATTTGTCTAGTTACGGAGTAAAACTTCCCCCCCATATTACCGCCGCGTACGAAGTATATCGCCCAAAAGAGCTTTTAACACGAGAAAGGCATGGCGTGCATGAGTCATGTCTTATCTTGGTCAAGCCCCATGCTGATCATAGATTTAGTCAGTTTGAACGCTTTTCCGGTCCGGAAATCGTAGCTTGCCAAGCCTAACATGAAGAGTTCTACGTAACTAGTAAAATTGCCAGGAGCGACAAGGATCTAGGAAGGAAACCGTCGGCTAGAGTAGTAAAGAATGGATTCGCGGCGGGCTTTGGGTGATACTGCGCATCCAGTTTGCGCGTGTAATTACTGTACGGATGGTTATGTAAGGTTGTATTGCAGGGCTAGTCTATTCATGGCGCCCGGGGGATTTTCATTTGTCCAGGCGCTATCTTGTCTAAGGTTGAATTGATCCACGTTGTTAGGAGCCATAGATTTCAGGTTCTGTACCTGTTTTTGTTTCTTCCTTTCCTTTTCCCGGGTACCCGACGGGGTCCACATTAACATCCATGTACAGTGGCGTAACAAAAGTTCTCATAAAACTTATTTTGCCAAGACCCACCTTACGTAATATTCTGCCGGTCAAAACCTCGAAAATATCTCAAATTCTCTAATAGCTAGTATACCACCCTTTATTATCAATAATCTCCTTCACACGGTGTGGCATAGTAATAGCTAAATTCTCTAATATAGAGAGATCAATCTCTGACCAAGCCTCCTGAGCACAGGCAACTAAATATTCGAGAGTATCGTCGTTGTCTGGCATAGTATGAAGCTCCGCATGTAGCTCATAGATTTTGGCTTTTAATAACGCCCAAAGATTCTCAATAGGATTTAAATCAGGAGAATGAGGTGGCCAAACCATTACCTCGAAGTCTTGATCTCTTAGCCAGTCTCTAACAACATATGCCGTATGAACAGGGGCATTGTCTTGCATAAAAACTGCATTTTCATTGCCATTGATTAAGGTTGGAAGAACTGATTGATATAGTTCAAGAATAACCCAGCGATTAATTCCTCCGACAATCTCACCCTCTTCATTGACTGGTGGATAGAGTGGAATTAAGCCAGTTCGACGTCCACAGCCTGAAAAAGCAGCCCAAAACATTTGTTTAACTCCTTTATACGAGAAAGTTTGAACATCGCGAGTTTCAGCCTGATATTTTGGTCTTGTAAAGGTCCATTCCTGACGAGCACCCTTTCCCCTTTCAACTGTTGATTCATCAGACCAGTAGAGTCTTAATTTCCATTCTTCAGGGGTTAAATTTTGCCAGGTTAAGGCCCACTGAAGTCGTTTTGAAGCCCATTCATCAGTTAACTCGGGACGGTACATACATCGCCATTTTCGCATATTTGCTTCTTTGAGAAGGCGCCAGATTGATTGCCGATAGACCTGACAATCACAAGCATCCATTAGATCTTCAATTTTGGTACGTGGATTGCCATAGATTGCCTCAAACATACGATCACGATCATCTTCAGAGATCTTGCGCGGGCGCCCAGATCGCGGCGATGTAGTATTATTTTCTCGCTTATTTTCGAGATAACAAGTCGATGCAATTGTTCCGAAAGGAATATGAGGCAGACGGGCGTGAATTTCTTTATATTTGAGACCCTCTAAGCGTAGAGTAGTAATTTTAGTACGTGTATACACGTCTAATTGCGGACCGCGACGCCTCGGTAGATTTAAGGGTGCGCGGTATGGCGTAGAAGATGGCTGTCGAGGCAGCTGACGCACACGGTTTGGAGGCATATTGAGGATGCTTATAATGTGTTTTTTAACGTGCTTTTCGACGTGATTTTAACGTGTTTTTTTAATATAGTATAGTATATTGTTTCTACGCGTTATTTACCTTGAAGGCGGTAAGCCCTGACCGCCCGATTACTAAGGCTTGGCGAAAATAAGTTTTATGAGAACTTTTGTTACGACACTGTATGTTATCTAATAGCGAACTAATATCCAATGCAGCGGGCCTCCGTGTATTTGTCCTAGTCGTTAAGATGAAGCAACCGGAATGCTACCTACTGTACAGTCTATTTTCTTTTCCTTTACTAGAGAGTTTCACAAAGTTCATCAATCCATGGATTCATCTGATAGCGCTGGAGATATGCATGCAGAAAAGAAAGTATACCAGGCCAAAGCCCGAAATGAAATTATTTTTTGAAAAACTTTTTTGCAACAGGATCGCCATCATGATTTGATGCATAACAGGTGGGATGCCAGATCGACAGTACATAACCCAGAAACCGGAGTATACCTACACATCAGCCACGCGATTGAAGCGACCAGTTCCACTAAGACAGTAAACAGGGCGCAACCACAAATTCGAAAGATAGTAACCTCCGTAGGTATCAAGCAATACGCAAATGGTTACTACAAGCCCCAATCACTATTATCACTCATATCAATACATATGATGGTGGAAAAAAGCCACCAACTTTCCAACAATCAAAACTGCCAATCAAGTAACCAACATCTTCTACCCTTGCGAGACCCAGCCAGCCGCCGCAGCACAAGATACTCAAAGCCTAACTCTAGCGGCGTCAAGCATGGACGAGTTAAAGTTATGTATTTGTCCCGGTATACTGGACAAGCAGGAATCGTGTTGACAGAGCCTGTGAAGGGGGTAGAAAGAAAGGTTGCTGTGCAAGGGCCAAGAAATGGTCTGAACCTTGGCTGGGTTGATGCGCCGCAGCTGCCAGGTCCGTCACCGCTTACTCTCTGCGCGCGCAATCGGGCGACCTGTATACGTGATGCGGGTCAGAATCCGGTTTTTGTAGCCGAGGATGCAGTACGGAGTCATGTATGTATGTACACGCCTATCATTTTGATGGAAGAGATCACAAGATCATGTACTGCGTACAACATGGTAATTTTTTTTATCTTTAAAATAATTTTTCTATCACAATTTCATATGATCTGCGTGGGTAAAAGATTTCACCTACTTGTTAGTACTAGTATTAGGCACAATCACATATTACAGTTTTAGTGTCTTACTCTTCTTGGGCTAGTTCCTTGGTTTCTGACAGCTTACTAGTGTTGGAGTGGCTATAACTCCGTAGAAAATGATATAGTTTTCGTTCTCGTCTAGATTCATGCATTCAAATCAAACCGTAGCAACCTCGGGAAAGCGGCTTGCGTCTTACTACCTGGTTATTTTCGACGAGCACTAGCACGGAAAGAATAGCGGGAAACGATTGGCGTGGATTTAGGTTTATTTTCCGCCCCGAATACAATCGCCTAAAACAAAAAAAAATAAGAGATGGATCACACGCATCCTGGCTAGACTACTGTAAGCAGGAATCTAAGTGCGGAGACGCCGCTGTTCCCATATCTAGCGTGCCTACTAGGTATACGTTATGCATTTATGAACCACGCCAGAAATGGATATTGGTGCTGGGTTAAATTACGCGTAGTTTATGTACGTATCTAGTCGAATCACATCACTTTCGTGAATAATTTGATTCGAGCGGAAGTGTACGGGAGACATAAATTAAAAAAAGAACTATTCAATATGGGGCTCTCTCTCATCCGCTTCTCCGCTTTATCCGTCTTACCCCGGCTACTGCCACAATTGGCAAGAACCTCCCAACTTGAATGGCTTGGTGGAATGCCTGACCTAATCCTCTAGTCTTGCCTAGCCTAAGCCTCAACCGGACCAGCATGGGTTATTTGGGGCTGGGAAAGATGGATTACGTGGAGAAAGAGGCCATGGAGAGAGAAATATGAATTAAGATATCCAATGTTGCTCAGGTTGCATGTGCAGGAACTAGTAAGTGCTAAGAAGGGGCAAAACGTAATAGAAACTTCTGGAGAACACGAACTCAGAAATATTTACATATTGCAAGACATAATTTTCGTTCTTCTCATCCTGGGACTACGTAGGTGGACGAGGCGCGCCGCGGACATCTAAATCGGAGACTTTACATACGTGGCTCATGGAGGAAGGGGCTGCGAATGGCGTTAACTGTATGGATCCAGGAAGTATCGACGAGGTAGTGGAGCTAGTTACTACAACATTTCAAAGTACCGTGTAGGTGGTTCCTTGAGGCTACCAATACTATTTTCTCTCTCTTATTCTTTGTTGACTTCACACGGTTCGCATTGAGGCTGAACGAGATGGGGTTGTGATGTGCTCGTTTCCCCACATTGGCGTCTACCAGGAGGCCTGAGCTACGCACCGTCGATGATTTAGTTGCGTGGTCCAACTTTGTATCGACGGTCGGGTGTTGGGAAACCGTAGGATTTACTGTGCCAACATGGCCAACCCCATGGATGGCCAGTCGGCGGAGGAGAATCAAAAAATTACTTAGCGAGTTTCGAAGACTAATCAATTAACATCATTCAATTCCGTGTACGATACAGTTTTTGCCCCTGGAAAGTGGCAGCCGATTTAACACGTAACGACCGTGGCATACAACTTTCCAGAACTCCTACCAAAAGTCTCGGTGTCTATCTAGGCAAGTCCAAAAGAAAGTACCAACATGGATGAATACATCCCTTCTCCACTGATTGGATTTTTGAACCAAACCCACACTTAAACAAATTAATACCGCTTGAAACTAGCGTTCAGTAGAAATGAAACGAAAAAGAAAAGAAAAGAAAAAAAAAGGACAGGGGAAAAGAAAGCCCCGCCGGCCCCAAGGATACGACTACAACCCCCCGCCACAGGATCCCCGTTTCTGCACTAGCGATCCTAGTAATCGGGTACAGCTTGTGGGGTCCCACGTCGCCAAGGACCCAGTCATGAAAGACATGAGGAGAAACCCACATCCTTTTTCTTTCCACTCTGATTACGACTTACTCAATGTAGACATATCATCGCGTGCGAGCCAAGCTACACTAACATCGTTCGAGATCTCGGGCGATCGTGGGTCCTAACTGGCCGAGGTTGAATTGCCGCCCCCAAACCCTCCCAAGCCCGCTACTGTATTAACGCCAACTCGGGCAAGCGAGTCGAATTCCTTTTTCGGATTAGCGTGCGATGAAACGTGCGATGAATGGCTACAGTGGTGTTTCCCCGAGTCGTAGGTGGTTTCTAAGTGGAGACGCCGAGATGATTAAACAGCCTGTTAGCTGTTTCAATTCCTTGGAGCATATCTTTGTTGTTCGTAGTATACATTCCTTAAATTTGTTTCGTTTATCCATCCGAGATCCGTAGGTAGCGGTGAATAGGCCGCTATTTTCGATGACGACTCCTTTTCATATACACATATCCTTACATATGCTTCATATTCACTTCATAATAATTAACCGGAAAAGGCCAAGACGCAATCTATACTATCATTGGCTCAGGCCATTTTGAAGGGATTCACGGTGGATCTGTCAAAAACATGACATATCAGCCACAAATTCGGTTCGGGACATCGAAACTCAGTTCAAATGCTGGGGCTGGCTTCTGCTCTGATCTACATTTATTTTGGATTTTAGACCTTTGGCCCCTCTTGGCGATTTACATTGTTTCTCATCACCTGGATTAAGAATGAGACTTTTTGCCCAGAAAAAGGGGCAGGAGACATTGGTCACCGAGGTCTCAGGGATAACCCCTGCTAGCCGGTCTGTGCGATGAAACACGAGCAGGCAATGACGACATAGTAAAGGTTGTAGTCGGAGTTTAGAGTCCACGCGCCCGAAAGCTCCATGTCGCTTGTATTGGCGCGCTGCGGGGCGGTGGAGATTGCTTTCGTTCTCGTTTATGGGCTTGATAAGAAGTTTCCGTGTCATTCATTTTGTGATGAGAAATGCCAAGCAGATAAGCAAAACACTCGACCAGGTCAGATACAAGGAAGAAGTTACCAACTGGGCAGACGATTGAGTTTGCTTGGTATTGATGAAATCCGATCGATAAATATGGCTATAACGTCACACGGCAGTAGTGTCGTTGATGGAGATGATTGGTACCGATATGCAGCACGCATAGCGCTAAACCGTGAAAGCTCTCCGTGTTCTGATCAAGACCCATTCAGCTTGGAGGAAGATCATGTACTACGCAAGGGGGCAGAGTGGAAACTAGTGTGAATTAGGGAAGTCAGGAAGGCGATCTTTGCAGGCGATCAATTGGGTGGAAATAATCAGGAGCGAAAGATAGATTGAGCCAATCCATAATTATTTGCTATTCCCAAGCTCCAGATTTGTATATGGAGCTTGGGCCTCAGAACGGGAGACGTTGGGAGACGAGGATGGGGAGAGCTTCTCTTCTTTCGCCGTGCGGTGCAGCACTCCCGCAGCAGGCCACAGGGTGGTGTGTGCGTATTTCCCCGTCGGTCTTTGTGTAATATTTGCGTCGAGCTGTAATACACTGCGGAGTACGCTACTCGACCGTTCCCGAGGCGGGTCCGCTAAGTCGACGGGATCAGACTGGGTTCCCGGTACCTGGAACGATGGAGACGGTGTACGGGCCTTGTATTGGTCGTCATTAAAGGGTGGTATTGTTTGAATGTCATTGTGTCCCTGAACCATACTTTGGCCGTCTAGAAAAGACCCAGAAACTTGGACGGACCATTATTAGTTTGACAGTGGCAGTTAACTTGTTAAAGTTCTTCCCGTATATTGAATCCTGACAATGCGTCTTGGCGAATCGTTTCAATGGTCTTTTCCAGATCTAGTCTGTTTATCTTGGATCAAAGACGCTGGAAACCTTCGGTCATCAGTGAGTAACGCACCCATACACCAATACACCTACCCACCAGACCCCGAATGATATAGGGGAAAAGAAAGGGGACACCATTCAAGCAGCGTGGAAAGGGAGTGGAGCACCAGTATAGAACCGTGTAACCACCAGAAAAGACTAGAAATCCTCTTTTTGCACAGAATGAAGGACTAGAGAGAGAAGCGAGGCCAGATCTGCAACGCGCGCAGAAGCGTCCAAACTAGCAAGGCGCCAAAACAGAGATGGATCCAGTACGGAGTCGAAACAAAGACTATCGCCGAATTAGAAAGACGCAGAAACAAGCTTCTGGGGGAAATGATCTGGTGGGCCTCAAATTGGGGCAGTGTTGGTGATTTCGATTGAAACCAAGGGAATCCATACGGGGACACCTTTCGCTCTCCACCTTTTTTCCACTAACCAGTAGACTTCATCGAGGTCACATCGTTGCCCCATGAGGCAGGACTGAATTGAACTAGAATACGAGCGATCGACACTGATTGGACCCGAGCCGACTACGTACCCAGTGGTAGCAACATCTGTGCGCGGCTCAGGCCGAACCCAAACCATCTCGGCAACTCTATTGGGTTGGATCCGTGAATGGAGACGATTTGGACAAGAAATAACCAGATACAGTATGGATTTTATCGTAAGATTCGATTTATGGTCGTGGGGGTAAAGTATGAAGCACGGAGAAGTGGAACATCGAAGTTACCAGATCATGGCTTAGCATAGCGTGGGTTAATGGTCTTGCGGCTCTAGACCCCTTGTCACTATTTGACCATGGTATACATCTACTGCCACATGGCAATCCCCTTTTTCTTACTCTTATTTGAGTCGCTAGTGAACTGCGAGTCATATCCTATATATTGCTCGTCGTAATGTGAACATCGTCATTCTTATTGGCCTAAACTAGTATTGATCGTCTCTCGTGATTCTTCGTGTTCATCCGAATCCATGCCGTTGTATCTAACTAAATCAGTATCTATACTACGTGTATCAAGCGACTAGAAACTGGCGCAGTATAGAAATAGGCTATAATACCCTTAGTTTTCAATTTCAACGATGACTTTTTACCTGCTTGGGTTGTCGAGTCCGAAGCCGTTGTGGAGCCGACGTGGCTAATATTTCCATCTCGCTCGTCGGCAAAAAAATAGTGGAGATGTCTTTCGTTAAAGATTAGGATAGCCAAGAAGAAAAACTCAATATGAAGCTGTCAAAAAAGAATTAAACTAAAACATTCACCAAATGATACGCCAAACAAATTCACAGTCCAAATATGGCTTCATTCCACGGTTCTGGGCTCCATGCCTCTTAGAAGTCCGGTTACGGGCCCACATCGTGACCCCCAGAGTTGACTAAACTGAATTTGGAAAATCTAGACGAAACAAGGTCTTTACCACATTTGATTGGGTGGGTCGTATATGCATTAGCTTTTTCTGTGTTGGCTTCAAATTATGTCCTCAGTATCATTGGTTAATGTTTTGGTGATTGTCTCCATTTTAATAATTGCCTTTGCTATTTTGGGTGTATTTTTACTGGTATTATGTACTTGTATTACCGAACCGAAATGGCCATATCTCTTTCTAGTAACTCCGTTATAAACCTACTCCGTATAGTCATCTAGTTTTCTTGGATAATGACTAGAATACCTAGATCGGGTGGCGCTTCCATCTACGTATAGTGTTAGAGAGTGCCTCGTATTCGCGATGGATTTCAGAGATACCAAGACGAAGAGTGATATCGACATGTTGCCATGTTGCATTGGGGCCTTCGTTTGGTGTAAACCTTAGTCAAATCTTGTAAGTGTACGAGGTTCTGTACTCTAACGGAATATCCATATCAAGAGGCACCGAGAGAGTTCAAGGGACTTGGTCGGTTTATTTAGCTATTTACTTCAATATGAAATATTTCATGTTACTCAATGAATGTTCGAAGGTTCGAATTATTCGACTACTGAAGCTTATTCATTAAAACTAATAACATCTTATAGTGAAAGTAGTTGATATTCCGGATTATATTAATCTAAAGGTCATTCCCTGATGGAGCTCTTTTCAGCTCACCGTGGCGATAATCTTTGAATTCAAAAATGGGCCTGTATTTGGTGCATTGGACTGTAGATTATGTAGTCAACCTCACTGCTTAGGGACCGAGCTTTCTGTGGGTATAAAATGTCAAATCACCCGCGTTTCTCTTTGGCAAGCCGAGGCTAACTGGTATCTTGATTTCTATTCGAATCCTTTATACCCAAGTAGTGTACTGATCATTTAATCGTATGCTTTACACAAGCTGGCTCTGGTATTCTCTTTTATTGTCAAACGAAGAAAGCATTTCCCGAGTATTTGGAATGACTCGTATCCAACAGTAATACCGCGGACTACTATATGGATTTGATTAAGGGGGGTTTATTGGAAAGTCGCTTCCGGGCGAAGTACCGCAATGATGACTGTAATGAACGCCGGTATTCTTTACAGGAAGTCTGTTGCACATTTTGATACAGATAGGGTTTCTGGGATACCATGTTCTGTACTATATTCTAGGTTCATGAGATGATGGGACGAGCTCGACTTCAAGCCTGAAATTTCTTGCGAATAATCGCATATCTCGCATGATGATTTGTTTCATACGATCTTGCCTGGCAAAAAGAACAGAATAGAGCGAACAATATTCGGTAGGATTTTACCTCTCTTCCAGCAAAATAAGTTGTTTCTCATGGTTGAAAATAAGATCTCTCGGTAACATGGTTCAAACTCAACGCTGCAAGTATCCACGGCTGGTTATCATTCTTAAAGGTAAGCAATGTCAAGGTAGCAGGCAATGTTTTTTGCAGATGAGAGGTGATCAATGACTCTCATGTCTCGTCCAAGAGACTCTATGAAAGGTATGTACAGACTCCTTTTCCTGGAACCCAGTCGGCTGACCTCGAGATACCAAGATAAAAATTGGATAACAACCGGAGACTAACTTGAAATTGCCACTGGACAAAAGCGTATGTTTGGAAGCTGAATCGACATTGGATACAAAAGAAAAAATGCCAATCCCGATGACCTTCTGATGCATGAGGCTGGCTGAAATGGTCATTTGCAGAGCAGCCACGTAGTGTCAGCTGTCGCATGGGAGTAAGAAGTATAAGTGGCATGATATAGGTCGATTTGGAGTGTTTTTAGCCGAGCCGACGAGAGCCTCAACTTATGAGTGATCTCAATCAAATACCTACATGAAATGATATTTAATTAAGTATTCCAAATATGGCTGGAGGGACTGCTACATTTGGGACATAATTTATCGTGAGAAAGATGATTAGAACTTTAAATGCAGAAAAATTCATTCAAAAATGACCATCTATCTCGCTTTGCTCTGCTAAGTATTCGTCAAGCACAGCTAGACAAGTCCAAAACGTCAAACATAATCATTAGTCCGAGAAATGCAACAAAGCACTCCCACAGTCATGCGTCATGAACATGAACATGTCTCTGAATAAATCTAATCATCAGAAACAGCAACCTCATCCTCCCAGTGGGTTTTTCCCATCTCCCGAGCACGCTTAATAACACGCTCAATGCCATCCAGACCCTTCTCCAGCACATCCATCTTAGGTCCGTAACTCAAACGCACAAAGTGGTGGCAAGGAGAATCGAACAGATCACGACGCTTAGCAGGGTTAAGATCGAAGAAGATACCAGGGACAACGATAACCTTCTCAGTCAGAAGGGCGTTGAAGAAGTTCAGTCCATCGGAGATGTTAGCCTCCTTGGGCAGGGGTGGGTCGAGAGAGGTCAGGTCCAGCCAGATATAGAAGGTTGCCTGGGGTACGTCTTGGATGCGGAATCCAATATCGTACAGACGCTTCATGACGAAGTCGCGCTTTTCACGGAAGTGGAATTGCAGGGCCTTCATCTCCTCGCGGACGAGGGATGGCTCCAGCATGGGAATGGCGGCTTCTTGGAAGGGAACGTTGGCACCACCGTCTAGGTATGAGCCGGCAGAACCGAGGGCATCGACGAATTCCTTGGGTCCGACGATCCAGGCGATACGCCAGCCTGGTAGACGGAAGCGCTTGGTGAGACCGTCGATTAGGAGGACGTCTGGAGTTTATGGGTTAGTGGGGTTGGTTTGGTTGTGAGATTGGATAAGAGAGTTAAGGGAAGACTCACCATCCTTGTTGACATCAACGACGTGCTCAGCACCACTGATGGTGGAACCGTCGCAGTCAGTGGTATAGTTGTAACCACCGTAGAACTCGTCCAGAATTAGAGTGGCACGGTCACGGCAGATATCCTGAATCTCGGCGAGTTCGTCGTGAGAGACGAAGTGACCCGTAGGGTTACGAGGGTTAGATGTGAGCAGCACCTGAGTACCACGAGCGATCTCCTCGGCGATCTTGTTGGGGTGAATGTGGTAGTGGTCCTCTTGAGACAGCGGCATGGGAATGGGGGCAATCTATGATGATGCAGAGGTCAGCATATGCCAATTCCATTTCTCCATGACTTTGACTTACGTTCTTGAACAGTGACAACATCTCCGAGTACGCAGAGTAATCGGGAATAGGGAACGATAGGTAAGAGTTACCCAGGATAGCAGCGATACGAATCAAACCCGCACGTCCACCGGGCACAATACAGACATTTTCCCAGGTATATTGACTCTCCTTTCCTTGACGATAGTGCTCGTTATACAGACGGGCAACGGCCGCACGCAGAGGCTTGATACCGGCGGTCGGGCCATACTCCCGAGCAGCGGAGGTGATTGGGATCGACGTCGGGCGGGGGAAACTACCCTCGATCCCATCGTCGGCCTCGGGGGCACCTTGGCCTAGATTGGCCCAGTTGTGAGGATCCTCGGCGTATCCGTGCTCGGTAGCACGTTCCGTGCACCAGACAACACCGGTAGAAGCACGGGAAGCATCGAGACCAGCGTGGGGTCGGTGACCCTCGTGGGCGGTACGGAACTGACGATGAGTTTCGGAGCGTTGCTCTAGTGGGGGACAAAGTTAGCGGGGTTGACTCTTGTTGATTTCTTGCTATTCCATATATCTTCTCCATTGTATTGAGGGGGGTCAATGGCTGAAATTTCCATCAATAGGTACTTACCGTTCTCAGAGAGACTCTTGCTAGCGGAGAAGCGGCGGTCGCTAGAAGGACGCAAGATGCTCACTCGGCGACCGGAGAACGACATGCTTGGCTTTTCTTTTTTTGTGTTTAAGAGATAATGGCTGATGTGACGTAACTCACAGATGAAGAAATAGAAAAGGGGAAAATAAAAATTGGATAGGAAGAAAAAAGAGGGGAAAAAGGTGTTGACCTTGTTTAACTAGTTTTGGTTCCCACTGCAGTCACCGATGAGGTGGCCCTCTCCGTTGGAACGGTGTGAATGCTGAACCACGATTCGACGAATCCACCGCACCTGGCTCTACTCTACGCCGAAGTCCCCGCAGATCCAAAAGGGGCGGAATATGGAGCACGGAATACAATGAGACCTGAGAGTTGTTTCAACTGTTGGGCACCAAAATCCTGGTGGAACTTAACTATTGCTACAACCCCGCGCCGAAGGATTCTATGAGGTCGATCTGCAGCCTTTTGGGTACAATAGAGCTTATGTAGATTCCCCGGACTTCAAGAGGATCTATCACTTTGTCTGTAGAGTCTGTAAGTCTGGGGAAGCTGTATAACTTTTAGCTCCTGCAGATTTCATACATGATACATGTTAGCTCTATGCCAAGCATCGATAAGTGCCGAGATTAGAAAAGAGACCGGCATCCCGATCGGCATGACGCCACGAACAATACTATTGTAGACTTCTACTGGAGTAGTAAGGAGTACAATGTAAAACGCACACATATAAAATTTCAAAGATCAAAAAAGATCAACATGGATTTGCCAAAATCGCTCAGAACCCTGCCCACGTACAGGCTGTCTCCTCCCAAAAAAAATAAACTATCAAAGTATGCATACATCATAGAAGGTGCTTCATACGTTCATGGACATTCAGCGAATTTGTAGATCAAACAAGACATTCGTGCACTCCCCGCCACGGGCGATCCGAGGTTAACGGGACGTTGAAAAAAAAGGGTAAAAGTAAATAAATGGGGATAAATAGTTGTCCAACAAGACAGGCCGCCGCTTCATGCCTCCAACACCGTTCATGCCACGTTCAAACTCATTATGCAAATGCATCCCTTGGGAGATCAAAGAAAATTCATAGCTCGTCAAGGGTAAAAATGAAAGAAAGGGGGAACGGATGGGGAGCTCGTCTCTCTCCAAGAGTGGCTGCTCAACAGACCCAAACCAATCCAGTTGGGGAAGATAAGATGGGGGAGGGAGGCGAGAGATAAATGGAGAACAAGCGCCACAGTGATGCAATGATTTCAATGAAGACAAACGTATATGGACGTTCCCCGGGGAGATGATATAGGGGGAGGGAGGGATCAAATAGAAAGAAAATGGTGGGAAGGGGAAGCACATTCAACAAAAAAGGGTACGTAATTGGTATAGTGGAGAGTACAGCCATTTAATCCACAACTTGGCAGTACAATTCGATCTCACCAACAAGGCCCTTCGCTAGCATATCGCGATGCTGCTCACGCCATTCCATAAAGGCGAGTTGAACAGCCTCGTCACTGTCAATGGTGACGAAATCGCCGTCCTCATCTCGATAACGTAGGCGAACAGTCTTATTGCCGATGGATCGATTTGTGAACCGGGCCAATTTGGCATCCACACGATCGGTCAGGGAGCGGAAGAGGATATTAGTCGCAATCACCAACGTCACATAATTATCATCAAAGTTGACCTTTGCCTTCAGCTGCGTCGGCATAAATGGATCACCATCTGCCTCTTGAGTCAACGGGGATGTGGCATGTTCAGAGAGCTGACCCGAAATACGAGACTCGTTATACTCTGGCTCCGAGAAGTGTGTTGGGTGATGCGGCTGCGTGCGAATGGGAAGCTGACTGTTGGTGGGTGAATTATTCTGGCTTCGGTTTACTGGAGCTTTCATATTGGCCATGTGTGCGGGGATTGGCGGGACAGGAACATTGTCAACCGTTTGCATTGTGTGGGCTCCCATGTATCGACGCGACTCGGGAGGTAAATTGTTGTGATGATGGATGTCAGGGCTGCTAGCGGAGCGCATGCGCTGAGCGGTTCCATTAGAAGCAGCCTGGGGCCCGGAAAGGGGTGGCAAGGATGGACGCTGATTACCACGGCCGTTTGGTTGCGGAGGGGGGAAATACCCTGTGGGTGTGCTGCCATCTCTTGAGGTTGCCCGAGACAATGCTGGCGCGGTATAACGATTACTTTCTTCGTTCCAAACTGATGATGCAGAAGTAGAGTTGGTATTTTGACGGCCAAATGAGAACCCGGTCGACTGGGAACTGGAACGTGTGGACGGGGTCTCTGTTGGTGAAAAATATGAGCTCATGTTGCGGTCAGTGGGTGACATGTTGCCAGCACCTGAGAATTGGGTATGGACAGATAATGTCGGGTCAGTGCCTCCTGCATATCGTGGCCGCCCATTAGGATGTGGAACGGAGCCGGTGCTACCACCTGTTGCTGAACGAGTTCTTAGACTAGTACTGGACGCATTGCGACTCATTGGGAATTCAGAGTAATAAGCCCCGTCCTTGTTCACATCATCAGTTTCAAACTCTTGCTGGTATGGATTCGGTATGTTGGCCATGTTTTCCATATAGGTAAACTCGCTGTCAGAGGTGCCAGTATTCCGCAAAGTGCGTCGCTCCGATTGAATTGCCCGTTGCGTATCGATATCCTTGTACCAATTGCGCATGGTATCTTCATTCACATAACGAATAATGAAATTGTCGACCACCCCGGGATCACCCTTCCAGAAAATTTGAATGCGGTAAAGACCTAGTAGCAGCGTTAGCAACGTGCTTTTTTTCTAATCGCAACACAACATGTACTAACCGGGCTTTTGAAGACAGACAATGTCGGTGACATTTGCCATGTAAATTCGACCCTTTAGCTGAAGACGCGCCTTTCCTTTGGCTGTAAGAGATGGCTTGTCTTTGTTCATCATGAGTTTTGTTTTCTGCTTATTCGGGTTGATGTCTTTGCAGCACAGAAGGATGCGCTCGAACAAGAAAATGTGATACTAAGAAGTGCTATTAGCAAATAACCTCTTGGGGGTATTGGACGACGGGTGCATAGTTAAGTCATTGGGACGCACCTCTCTCTCGTTATCCTTTCCACTATCTCCCTTGACCACCGCAAATGTACCAAAGCGAAGGAGCTCTCCAAATGAGTCCATCTTAAGAGCCTTCCAATCATCTACTCGCTCGGACAAGTCGACTACGGCTGCAGCCAAGTGTTCCTTGTGAATGGCTTCATTAGCCGAGTCGAGGGCGTTCTGGATGGAGTCGATGGCTCCCGTGATATCTGCTTTGAGTTGCTCATCCTCCAATTGTTTGCGCAGCTCCTAAAAAGCAGCGAAAAATACATTAGTCAACTTGAAGGGGTCCGGGAGAGAATGTGAGATCAATTTACCGATAGCATGAGCGGATACCTAGTCAAACGCTGAAAGGGCTTGACGAAGAAACCATTCAATGTCTTAGGTTGCGCAACCATTTGCTGAAGATCGATATGGCGGGGTGCGTTCTTAATTTTATCCCATTCCTTCATACAAACCTCATCGCAACGCATTTGATTCGCAATGAATGGTTCATATTGTTGAAAAGCGTCTTCGTTAGCCGAGAATAGAAGGCCCCAGTTTTGCATACTCTCGGGAAGAGCATAATGTTGCTCCATGCGAATCAAGAACCGCTGGGCAAAATCCAGCAAGTTATTGAGATTCAAGAAGATTGAGTGGCTTGCATCACCTGTCAGAGCACCAGTCTCTTCCAGTTCCTTCTTGAGGGCCTGCAAGTTCTGCAAATGGTGGACATAATCGCGCTCAGTTTCCAGAAGTTCCTTGAGAATGTGCTCGCGTTTAGTGAGCTTCACAGCTCCTTGTACATTGTCCGGGGCATCTGTCACAGATGGGCGCTTGAGTTGCCCTTGCATCTCGAGGATATCCACTACGCGATTAACCATCTTGATCACCTTTATAAAACCAGTTGTACTTTCACCATAAAGATCTGTGATTAAGAAGCAATCTTGCTGAGGAAAGGCCAAATCCTGCAGACATGCCTGCAGGAATTTGAATGTGGCTGCTTTGGGACGCTTCGCCTCGGGGACTTTGACTGGGTCGACAGCCAACGGCTCATCTGGACCAGACGCATTGTAGATGCTGAGCAGGGGATAACCATCACGGAGGCAGCCCCACAGCGCAGCTACAGGGTCTGTGTTTCCCCGCTCGCGATCCTCGTCGTCCATCTTTTCCAGCCATGGTTCAAATGTAGGCACCTCTGAGAGTCGACGTTTCAAGTTGACACAGCTTTGATAGATCGATTCACCACCGCGTCGGTTGATGATATTGTCCTCGGCGATCGGAATTCCGCTCATGATGGCGGTATCGATCATGTTCGAATACCTCGACCGGGTAAATGAGTCAGACCAGCCAGGCTCAGCTCGAATCCGCGCAGCAGACTGGGGATATATGTATATATGAGCGGGGGAATCGACGAATGTCGAGCCGACGGGATGCCGATCATGTGTTTCCCGCGACAAGGTTGGTATAGGAGAAGGGGGCTGCACCGCGCGCAGAGAGGGCGTAGAATGTTCGGTGGAATTCCGAGAACTTGGCGAAGGTGTCACGTATGTGTTACCACGAGTGGCGAAGTCGCTGGGCGTGTATAAGCTGGGATAAGCCTGCTGAGAAGATACAGGGACAAGGATATAAATCGACAGAAACCCGAATCTCACGGACGCGCCGCCACTTTCCTCCGAGGGGCGGTGACCCAAAAATCCAAAAGAAAGGTAGGGAAAAGAGGATTCCTTTCACAAACGGCGGATCCCAGTCTATGGGGTTGCTCGGTATGTTTGACTTCTTTTTTTAATATCTAAGTTCTCTTCTCCGAGTCGGAAGTAGATACTGCAGCCGGGCAGATAGTAGCCGACTCACGGAATAAAGAGCGGTTTTCGAAACCCCCTGTTGATAAGGCCACCGGTCACTAGGACTGCGGGAAGTAGCCAAGGAGGGAAAGAGGAAGATTCAACTTCCAACAAGATATATTAGCACCCTAGTTACCTGAATCAAGGCCAACAGACTCAAAATCGAGGGGCAGCGATGATTGAGCAGAGGGAGAGGAAAGGAGGGAGCGGAAGGAGAGGACTGTTCAGTTGCCCGAAGCGGTTTAGCGCGTGTTCCATCTCGGGCGGTGGGATGTGGGGAGGGGCACGAGTCTCATCAACCTGAGACGAAGGACTTCTTCATGATGCTACGAGTAGACAGAGTTTTAAAAAGGTGGAAGTTCGAGAGTTCGATTAAGTGCTTAGTGGGAGGGTCTCTAGATTATATCTGGACTTAATTGGAAAGGTGTGTATACTACATAATCCTCCAAAATGTCCCAGTAGGGCTCAAGCTGCTTGGAAAGTAACCCTCGGAATGGGATCGACCCCCCTTATATTTGGGTGGGCTCCAATCTATATGTAGTACATTCTCAAGCCACTGATTAATATACTGCAGTAGTATGAGATTATTACAGATAATAATTAGTTTAGACGACCATTCCGAGTCTAAATACAGTCCATATTCAATTTCAACTTGACATATGATATGTTATCAATCTCTTCTGTATGTACTCTATTCATCCCATATAACAGGCATGACTGCCTGACCATCACGTGATCTATGTTTGAGTCTGCCATTCCAAACGAACCATGGACAATGTTTATTGATTTCGGCAGACTTCCATTCTCAATCAAATTCATTTTGCTTTCTCTCCTTCCGAAATCACAATCAAACCCCCGTGCGACCCGATTCATGGTTTATGGCTTACACTTTCTGATACATTGACTGCTCTCCACCCGATCTATCACTTTCTTCCAAGTGGATCCCGCACCTCCGTGACGTGACATGCAGGCCAACGCGAACCTCCATCATCTATTCCTGTGCAAAAGGGTTCACCACCGTGTGGGTTCCAAGACATAGAACACAGCGACTCTTTTATTTTTTGTCCCTCAGCTGGCGTGGCCAGTCCCCAAGTCCGGACTGTGTTCATTGCTGAGCTAAACCCTCACCCGTCGTTCATCTTCGCCCCCGAAACCTTGAGGCATCCTCACTTCGAAGCCTTACCCCATATTGTCTTGCTTATAGCACTCATGGAGGAAGATCAGGCACCAGACGCCTCTTTCCATCAAACCATTCGCCTTCAGACCACAACCCTCCCGGCCTTTCCGACATACACTGCGCCGTCCACTCTTTCACCATCTTTCAAGGTAGACGAAGGCTACTCAGACGATACTCGCAGCCAGTCAGACAAAGAGCCACCTACAGAAAATGCCATGATGATTCCAGAATGGGTGCTTGCCCAACGAGAGTCCGATAGAGCTGGTAAGTACTGCTTCTATGTGAAGGGAGAGCCTTCAACCTCCCCTCCCCCTCCCAAAGCCTCTTTCGAAATTCCCACCCGCTCACATGCAGCCCCTCAACCACAGAACTTGCATACAGTCTCCTGCGATCGCTTTCAACTTCCACGATTGCTGGTGTCGTAGAACGTCTCACTCCACTACTGCACATGGACCCCGTCGTCAAGCTACCGCCAGAATTAACATTCGAGATATTTTCCTATCTTGACGCGCCCACCCTTTTGAATGCGACCCTTGCATCCCGTTCCTGGCGTAACCGAATCCTCGATTCTGGCCTCTGGAGGGTGCTCTACATCAATGAAGGTTGGCGGGCAGATACACGTGCGATTCAAAATTTCGAGCAAGAACATTCAGAGGCATTATCTCCTCAAAGCCGCAAATCACGCCCAAGATACTCGGAAATTGATATTGGAGAGCCAAAGCATAAAAAGCGCGTTCTAGAAACATGGCTTGCATCAAGGCGTGCTAATGGCCTAATTCCCAAGAATAACAGCGGCCGCCTCCATGCTGAAGCCGATAACGAGGGAGACCACCATATGACTGATGTAACCGGCTTTTCCTCTCTGCCCTTCAACGAAATGGATATAATACAACCTACCTCCTCTCATCATTTCATATCCAACCTAATACCACCACTGTATTCATCTTTACTTGTTCGACGCTCGAATGGAACAGCAAAGATCAATTGGGTCCACCTGTACAAGCAACGTCGCCGACTCGAAGCGAATTGGCATCGAGGTCGATTTAAGAATTTCCAGCTACCCCATCCATCATACCCAGAGGAAGCCCATCGAGAGTGTGTCTACGCTATCGAGTTCCAAGGGAAATGGCTGGTTAGCGGGAGTCGTGATAAGACTGTTCGCATCTGGGATTTGGAAACCAAGCGATTGTGGCACAAGCCACTGGTTGGACATGCCAAATCAGTGCTATGCCTTCAATTTGATCCGACCCCCGAAGAGGACATTGTCATTTCCGGCAGTAGTGACCGCTCTATAATCGCTTGGAGATTTTCCACGGGCGAAATGATCCACCAAATCACGAATGCGCACACTGATTCCGTTTTGAATCTCAAATTCGATAGTCGTTTTTTGGTAACATGTTCGAAGGACCGGACTGTCAAAGTTTGGAATCGCCAAGAACTCTCAGTGACTGATGAGAACTACCCCCGTATCTGCAGGGGTGGCGGTGCTACCTATCCTTCATACATTGTTGATCTCAATGAAATGGCACCAAATATTTTGGAAGCTAGCTTGGCAAATGGCCATTTCAAACCATTAGAACCTTATTCGCGTCTGATGACAATTGAGGGCCATGGCGCAGCCGTGAATGCCATGCAACTTCATGGTGATGAGATAGTTACAGCTTCGGGGGATCGTATGATCAAAGTTTGGAACGTTCGTACAGGTGCATGTTTGAAGACGTTGATGGGCCATGAGAAGGGGATTGCATGCGTCCAATCTGATAGCCGAAGAATCATAAGTGGGAGCAACGACAACACTGTCCGAATTTATGACCACATTACTGGGGCTGAAGTCGCAGTTCTTCGAGGACATCAGAACCTAGTCCGTACTGTCCAAGCAGGGTTTGGTGATCCTCCGGGCGCCGATGAGGATTTGCGGCGAGAGGCGTTGGAAGTGGAAAACGCATTCTGGAAAGCACATCAAGATGGCGACCCTGTTGACCTAGGTCCCCGGGCCTTACGGCGTTCCGGCTACACGTCAAATACCGCCGGGTCTCGCGATCCCCGTGATATTTCTGCCCTGGGAGCAAAGATCCCGCCAGGCGGTGGAGGTAGTGTTTGGGGCCGTATTGTATCCGGGTCCTACGATGAATCTATATTGATATGGCACAAAGATCGGGACGGGGCCTGGACCATCGGTCATAAGCTACGCCAAGCCGATGCCATTGCAAATGCCGCGCGTGCCACTCTAACACCAGCCGCACGAGCCGCTGTCTCAGCACAAGTCCAGCAATTGCAGGCAGCACAAGTTCTCATGACTTTACCTGCGGCTCAAGCTCCTGCAGGTACTTCAGCACCGGGCCCAGCTGCTGTTCCCGACTTTGCACCCATTCTTGGTACACCTACACCGAGTACCGAAGTTGTCTCGGAACAGGACGACATGAGCGACGGCATGCCCCCTCCTCCTCTTCCCGCCAATGTCAATCCAGCTCCTATCGGGCTTGCACAACAAAATAATACGCAGCAGCAGCCCCAAGAACTTCAACAGCCCCAACGTCCTCAAATCAACCCACAAGCCCTACAACAAATCATGGCCCACCATCATCACCATCACCATGCACGTCCCCGTGTTCAACCTACTCCACCCACTTCGAGGGTCTTCAAAGTACAATTCGATTCTCGCAAGATAGTCTGTGCAAGCGTGGATCCACGTATTGTGGGTTGGGATTTCGCCAACGACGACGAAGATATCATCGACGCCTGCCCCTTCTTCGAAGGACTTTGAACCTTCTTCTCCTTCCTCCTTCTGCCCCAATTATTCTCTATATGCTATACATTACCTGGCCAAGTACATGGTCTGAAGATCCCTTGTCATGTTTAACAAGCAACAATCAACGACTGCGTACTGCAGATGAGCCCTCAACCCAACGATTCACTACTTGCATGCATTCTTACCCTTAATGTCCTTCTAATCTAATCACTTGCGCCTCATGTGCCCCCATTGTCCCTTCCCTCCCTAATCCTTCCCCGTCATGTCATTTTTAGCTACCAAGGATCAATCCGGTAGCAAATTATAAGGCTACAACTACATTTCTACGGGGTCTTTCCGGGTAAGACCGCTTAGCATCTAGATGAATTTATGAGCTCTCACACGCAATATTTTCTTCCTTTATATTGTAGATAGTATCCCAATTCCTCGATCAAGTTAGAGCTTTTACCAATCCAACCTTGGAGACTCTAATAGGTCTTCCAATATTTTACCTCAAGTTCCTGCCCAGGTGGATCGGTAGCCCTGCTGGGTAGTCGCAGCGCCAGGGGACACTAATTAGTTAGCGCATACGAATGAGTGCCCCTGGCACGGCTGGCACTAAGTACACTCCTCCCTCGTTAATAAGAACCTCGTTAACTTGAACATTTTGTGTGGCCTGAATTATTTTGCTTGCATACTACATAGTTAACGTTACGAATCTCCAAAAAAACCTTGATAAAATGAACAAAATTTTATGGCCTACATTATTTCAGATTAACGAGGGATATCTGCACATGTATGTACCCAGCGATTCAACTGAATACCTCCCAATTTCAAGGTGAAATATGTGTCCACCATATCTTTTCTCCTTTCTGCGCCATAGCAGGTTCAATCTCAATACCCAACCGACTCACCAACCCATCAGAACCAATCGAAAACTCGATGCGAGCAGCACTGAGTCCACCCGACCACAATACAATTTGAAGCCAATAAGTACCATATACATGGAAAAGACCCCACTCCATATCTTTAGAATAATCATTCGGTCTTGTATGCAAGATACATAAATCGGGTGTTGTCCGGTTCAAAACTTCGTATGCTTTGCTGTTGCTAATGCAATCGGTTGATATTCTTAGATCTGGATATGCTGGATGTGTATAGTATCCCTCAAAAGCAGATAAATCCAAAGGATTTGATAAAGGTGGGGAGGGCAGTTTGGGATAAATCTCTGATAATAGGTGTTTGGAGAGATGGGTGGTGTTCATGGCTGCGTCGGCTCTGTTTTCGAGGTTAGTCACTTGAAGTGTATGATACAGAGAAGGTCAGCTTAAGCCTGAAAGGTGTCATATTGTTATACCTTGTAACCCAGTCATACCGCTGTTCGAGTGGAATCTTCAATTCCTCATCTATAATATGATAGGCAAGTATATCCGCTGCAGCACTGGTACCATTCATATTATTCCCTAGTATAACCAGGCCAAAGTTCCGCTCTGGTAAGAGAACAACAGATGCTCCGTACCCTATCTGTGACCCTCCATGCGATATTATCGTCTCGCCCTTGTACACCTGAATCTGCCACCCAAGGCCATAAAGCGTAGGTGTTTGAAAGGGCTCAGTTGGATTCCGTTCCGCAACAAACTGGGCACCAAATAACATTCCATAAGTCCCTGGAGAAAGAGGCGGTCCGCAATTCAGGAGTGTTGAAATCCACTTTGCATAGTCTGAGACGGATGAGAGTATATTACCTGCCCCGCGGAGAATATCAATGGAAACTTGGTCGCTGGAGATCACTTTACCATTCAAGTCTTCGAAGTAGCCTTGTGAAATATCTTGATGTGCATCTTTAGCATCCGAGAGGTAAAGATAGGTTTCCGTCATGTCCTGTGGTAACCAGATGTTGTCTCTTAAAAAGGATTGAAAAGACTGATTTGTCACCGTCTCAATGATGTGAGCTGCTACACTGTACATGAGATTGGAATACTGGAATTCTGTACGTGGGGATGCTGTAAGTGGAAGATGTCGAATTGATTGCACAGCTTCTTGAAGCGTTATGTTAGCGAGCCATACCCTGTCGTGACGTGGAAAACCCGAGCGATGAGATAAAATGTCAATTATTGTCATTTGTGATGTTGCCCATGAGTCGTTGAGCACGAAGTCCGTTGGAATGATGCCATGTACTGGGGTGTTCCAATGGATGTTTGGAAATTTGATATTATCATCGACAAGAAGAGATATCGCGGCGGCAGTGAATGCCTTGCTTGTACTCCCTATCATGAAAAGTGTGTGCTCTGTCACTGACTTGGAGGTGGTGATATCTGAAACGCCGTAGCTCTTTACCATTCTTGGTTAATTCATCATATGAGGTAATTGCAGATGTGTTGAGGCGTGAGTAACCGACCTTGAAAGATGTTTCACCATGAGAGACTGCCACAGCTAGACCGGGGATCTTGAAATGCTCACGAGCCCATTCGACTTTTTGGTCAAATTTAATATCCAGGGCGACCTGAACTTATTTTCATGAGCCGAAAAGATGTATTGATCCTGGAATAACGCCAGGGAACCTTGAGCAAGGCCGTAAAATGTGAAGATCAATAGGACAAGAAAACGCATTTTGAAAAATAATTTTAAAAAAGCAAAGACTCTGCGCATCACAGGTCAAAAGCAAAGAGGAAGAAGGCCTGGGGACTCTACTCAATTTCAAGGCGTTTCAAGTTGAAGAAAGCTGACCGGGGGCTATCGGTAGGCAATGCGGGGGCGAGGTCCAAGTTTCAGGCAACCAATGCTAAGTTAGAGAATTGCTAATACCACCCCTCAAATGGCTAAACCCACCCCTTCTAAGCCGCTTTGGGAAATTCTGCCGTATTTGTAATATGAGCCGTTAACAAGGCGGTGTAATTTAAAATGGGCGGTCAATGGAGGCGGTGGACGCCCCGACACACCAAACCACACCAAACCACATCAAAAAAGGTGTCTATTGCGGAGCGCCCGGATATCTCTATTCTTTGATAACAATCAATTATATTTTAGTACGTGATTATTAAATAACGTATATTTATTAATCCAGAAGGGTTTTAAAAAATGGTTTAAAATAGTATTGCTGTAGTAAATCAAAGTAGGGGTTAAAATATATAAAGTTACTATGTAAAGGTAAATAATAGGGAAATAGCAAAGTATGGCGAGGTGTAGTAAGTATGTGACCTACTGTTTATAGAAATATTAAGAGAAGCTAATTGGCTGCCGAGGCCCTACAGTACCCTCAGGAATATGTATTTTTATTACTCCCGTTACTATATCAATATTTTAAGTAATAACAATATTTTAAACATATATTTGAATATCTCCCCTTCGCTAAAATGATTTCTTCTTTTAGAGTATTGTTATTTTCTATCTTCTCTACTACCCCTGAAAATTTGAAGCTATTTGGTTATTATTATGTTACTAGAAACTACTGAATCTCTTATGTCTAGTCCTAGACTGTTAACTACCCCTCCTCCTACATTCCGCGATGATTTTCTTAACACTATCAATATAATTTATAATAAAGAGACTTAATATCCCGAAGAGCTATTAGCTGATATATATTTAGATATTGAGCCAAGTTTCCCTCTATTTAAGCTAAATCCGCCCTGGAAACTTGAGTATTCTTCGCCGGATAAAGCTCAAACCGAGATGAATCAATTTGTAGCTACCTAAGGCTATGTAGTTGTTTCAAAACGCTCAAAATCCTCTAACAGGGTAAAACTTAAGGTTATTTATCAATACTAGCGAGGTGGTGAATATTGTGACCGCTGGACTATAGGACTTAATGCAGAAAAACGCAGAAGAGGCTGTATAAAAAAGTGTAACTGTCTATTTAAGGTTATTCTTCGTCGATATGGAGATATATAGTTATTGGAAATTAGAAATAGTAGCCATAACTATACACTATCACCTATTGTTAATATTCCTTATCTTTACCAAATAGCTATAAAAAAAAGAGGTTTGGAGATTGAACAGGCTATCTAGCAGGGGCTTTAGCCTCGCTAGATTATAGATCAGCTCAGGAATAAAGGCGAATATATTATTGTGAAGAACATCTATAATATTAAGATGGATCTTAACAAAAGACAACTTGGCGGCTGCTTATCTATTCAAACACTTCTCTAAGACCTCCCAAATTCAGGGGATTGGTATATCCGCTATAGATCAGATAACAACAATATTTTACTTGCTTTATTCGCTATCCACCGGACTTCTATTAGATTTTTACATCTTTTTCCCTATATTCTTTAGATAGATACAATATTTAAAACTAACAAGTTCAAAATACCATTGCTTGATATTACTAGAATAATATCAACAAACCAGACATTCTCCGCTAGCTTCTGTTTTTTATTAGACTCTACTACTAATTCATTTTACTGGGCATTACAACAATTACAATCAGTATTAGCAGTAGAATCAATCCCTGAGCCATTGACTATATTTACAGACAAAGAGCTTACAATTCTCAGTACTATACCAATGGTTTTTACACTTAACTATATACTTTGTTTATAGCATATCAATAAGTACATCCTTACCCATACACATACTCCTATTCGTCAGTATCTTAAATAGGAGATTAAAGAAGCTACAAAAAAACAAGAGATATTCTCTTTGAAGAATGGGTGTATACAGCAGGAGAAGCTTCATCGGTAGTGGAGAATAAAATAGTTCTAGCATAAAATTGTTACTACTTTAACACCTTAAGATTTCGAACAAAAATGGCAGGAATTTCAGCAAACTTACTGTTATGAGATCTTCTCTAAGCTAATTCGTTATATCCAGAAGGAATGGCTTAACCCAATATATACGAAGATGTTTTTACACCATTATACTCGGCATTATTTTCACTTTGGTGAGGTAGCAACATCTCGAAATAAGTCGGCACATTAGGCATTTAAACGTGATCAATAGGTAATTCTCCTATTATTATTAAGGGATTTTCTATTAAAATTTAGCTAGGGAACCTCAACTTCTCTCTTTGGAGCCTTTAATATCTTTAAACAGACAATTAAACGTCAATATTCAAATATTCAATATTAGTTATATGACCAGACACTTGGACGATTCATAGATCATTAATCCTATACATTTTTACTACCAAATCTCATATAGAGAATTTCCCTTGAAGCCATTCGCCGTCTAGAGAAAGAAATTAATATATATCTACCTATCCATATCGAAAAACCTTAAATTCCTATTTTCTGTATATGCGGTAAAGGCAGGGGCATTCTATGCATCCATCAAATTATTCTATATTATAATGAGAAAAAGCCACTTCCTCTTGATCTCTTCTACTTACAGTAGTATCTTCAGGAGGCTGATTCACCACAGTTTCATCTAGATCTTCTTTGTATATAGGAGCTAAGAATTCGGGATGATTAGAGGGTATAGATATCGCGAGGATTGTATACAGCATCACAAGCCTCGGTGGCCACATTATAGGCCTCGGGGGCCCAGTAAGACCCCTGAGGCCTAGAGGGATTATAGGGGTGGATCCTAAGCTTATAGGAGCAGCTAGATGCTGTTGAAGATACTGTAGATTATGAGTTTTATGAGCAATGGTCCTAACAAGGCTCTTAGTAGCCACCAACTGTGCAATCTCAGAGGAGACTTAATACATGTGGAAATTGTGGTGTAGAGGGGCATAAAAGGCCTGGGTGTCCGTTGATCAACAGATTTGCTAGTTAATTCGACTGAAAATGCATTTGCCGGTGTTTTTAAAATCAGCCTCTGTTTCCTCTTTAGGTTTAGCTTGGAATAAGATAACTTGCTTGCATATTAAATGTCGTTAAATGTGTGGTAAAATGGAAGCTTTTTACGTGGAGATGAGATTTAATTCTGGACCGTATTCATGCTGCCGGCAGAAAATTGATGCCTTTGTGCCTTGTGGTATTACAAATACGGCGGTGAGCTTAGAAGGGGTGGGTTTAGCCATTTGAGGGGTGGTATTAGCAATTCTCGCTAAGTTAGTATTGGACAAAAGACTAGGCTGTTGAGGTGCTGGGGGTTACTATACCGGGGTATCTCCCATTGGCCGCCCCATCTGGGGATATCGGAGTGGGTCCAGTATGAGTATAGCCCCGAGCATTCGGAGCATCGACTTGGAGGGCTTGATTTCTGTGTTTATGTTTCATCTTCCTTTTTTTTCTTACAAGAACGTGATGCAAAATGATCCGATTCCATGTAAGCGAACGACCAATGCATTCTATTCAAGTTCTAAGTAACAGCAGGTATCCCTATGAAAAGCAGCCCAGCAAGCCTGGTCAACAGAGAGTGTATATAGTATAAGAATAAACACTTCTTGGAAAGGCAACAGACGAATGAAAAACATCTGGTAAGAAGGAAAGAAGGAAAGAAGGAAAGGTAGAAGTCAATAAAACAAACAAGAGCGCGCATTAGAACAAGAATCTATGATGAAACAGACGCAGAGCCAACCACATGCTCTTGAACAATGCAATTACCATCACCAATCAATGCATTTCCACCATCCAGCCCAGATATCCGAGTTCGAGCAGTGGCATATGTCTCCCTGGAAACAATAGCTTCAAGCGGGCCTTCAGAGTCGTCATCTTCGTTGTTCTCATCAATAAAACAAGGGGAAGGACCTTTAGCACAGCAGCAAAGATATATACGAATGGGAAGCCAGCCAAAAAGATCAGAAAATCTGAATCCACACGATTCCAGCGCTCCATCACCAACTTGAACCTGGGAATCAGGTTGTGTTTGTGAGAAACTGTATTGAGCCTGCGGTAGCTGAAGTGGAGATATCATACAGTCTGGAACCGGTTGAGCGTATGTTCTTTGACTAGGACCTGCAATGGCCCTATGATACAACTCATCGATTCGTGCAGTAAGAGGTCGACCAAGTAACGAGAGCCCCAAGTGCGTATTATTTCTTTTCCGATGAGAACTTCGGGCAATTGTACTTTTTGCGGGCTCCTCGCCTTCCCGGGCTCTTTCACTTTCATTCCTGATACTCTCTGGGGCTGGCTGAGATGAAGCAGTGGGAAGATTACTCCGATGAAATGGGTGATCGTGCATATTTCTTGTCTGATTTGTGCCATGGCCACTCTGACGATAGAGGAACCTACCTTGAACGATCGTTCCATCTGGAGCTCGCCCGATACCAACAATGCCGTTGTTAGCGGAGGAGTCATTGGTAGATGGCAGGCCCAAGAATCTGCGAATAGCCCCTCCATAAGATATCGAACGATAGCCGTTTGAAGTATTTGTCCCGCGCTGATTCTGCGATGCAGCCGTGTGTCCGACCATGAATTGGGCAGAGCAATACATTGCTTCCGGGGTATTGAATGAAGGAAGACCTGGAGGCGTGAGTACCCTTTCTGGAGGAGGGTACTTCGGTTGAACAGACGTGACAGCCGCTGGGATACTCGATACCAGCCAACGAGGGCTAGGATAGGGACGGTGCGTGGCACATGCATCTAGCGAGATGGCTTTGCGGTGACTTTTACTCATTGAAGACTGGTTGTGCATCTTGTCTAATGGAGCTGAGCCCAGCTGCAACTTATGATGAGCGTCTTGCTCGGACAATAACTGGCTTCGCCATGCGGTCTTGTCTAATCGTGGTCTTGAATTTTGATTTTGTCGGTGCTGAGCAGTGGAGCCGCCATCTTGAGAAGACTCAGGTGGAATTAGCATGGCTATGTTGGCTGCGAGACCTCGTTCCATGATATGGCCCATGTCGTAGGGATAGTCATGGCCGTGGGACTCCTCGTTCGGCGTGGTCACTCTGATTGCATTGAAGATGGATTTCTCATCGCTGTAGACAGATTCGGAAGAGTGAGGGTTCTCGAGGGAGGTTGAGGGGACTGTTGAGTCGCGGATGCGTTGCAGGTTCTTTCGTCCAGCATAGTATCTTGGTAGTGGAGTGCGAGCAGCCTGAGGTGGAGTAGTTTCGCGAACCTGCTGAGCATACTGAGCAGTCATAATGAAGGAAAAAAGGGCTCGAAGGGAGCATGAATTGACTGGATAGATGTAATGTACTCTACTCAGGTGATGGTTCCTAAGGTCGATGTGCGGATGCCGAGGTGGATTCACCATCGCGCTTTCCGCGAGGAGCTCATGAAATATTTATTATACAACGAAAAAAAGTCTATATGTACAATCTTGAAATCTTTATGCGAACAAATTCCCGGGACATAAAGCGTGGTCATCATCATAATGGAGTTCCAACAGGACTGGGCAAAGGTTTGCCTGTCACTTGTGCGTGTTCCTTTCTCAGGGCTCGCAGAAGCCCCTCGATCCTGCGACGTTCTTCTTGTTCCGCCTGTATAAGAGTTAGTATCAATCAACAAAAAAAATTGCGAATAAGGAGTAAGGACTGACCTTCAAAATCTTCATGTTTTCGGTACGAGTGTCGCGCATCATCTTTTTGAATTCGTTCTTGAGTACCATCGTCGAGGTGGTTTCCATAGTAGGATCGCGACCCATCGTAGTCGGGCTGCTGAGGTTCATCCAGCTGATTCGTTCCTCGCCAAGTTGGGTCTCTAGCTGCTCGCAGCGGTCACGGAGACTATCAATGACACCCTCGAACCGCTCACGTTCCTTCTCGAATTCAATGCTTGCCTTTGTCATAACCTCGTAGTCTTCCAAAGTCTCGCGGAGCTCTTTCTCAAGGGTTTCGGCACGCTTCTTAATATCACCTCCGCCTTGCTTGCCACGAAGCTCGGCGAGCTCTTGTGCCAGCTCAATATTGCGAATGTTGAGAGCATCAAGCTCCTCCTGGATCTCAGGGTTGACGGCGCCTTCTGCGGCCCGCTGGGCTCGGGTACCGTAAGCACCGTCCAGCTCTGCTTTGACCATTGTAAGTTCAGTTGTGATTCGGACAACTTCGCCTTCAAGATCCGTCATCTCATTCTGCAGATGTTCGGCATTCTGCTCAGCTTGTGCGCGTTGCTCTTCAACTTGTGCAAGCTGTTGCTCGAGCTGGACATATTTCTCCTCGGATTCTGCAAGTTGATCCGCTGCCAGAGACCTTTGATCATTGTGCGTAAGCTGGTTCTCGGCCTCTTCACAACGCTTCTCAGCCTCTTCAAACCGATCCTCGGCCTCTTCACAACGTTTCTCAGCCTGTGCAAGGAGCGCTTCGGCCTCAGAGAGTTTATTTTCGGCATTAGCACGATGATGTTCAGCCTCGGCGCGTTGACCTTCAGCCTCAATGACCAGACCTTGAACTTCGGCAAATTTCTCTTCAGCCTTGGTACGTTGACCCTCTGCCTCCAAGACGAGTCCCTCAGCTTCGGCAAGCTTGCTCTCAGCGACTGTGCGATGGTGCTCAGCTTCGGTACGTTGAACCTCAGACTCTGCTAGCTGGTTCTCCACCTGGATCCGATGATCCGTTGCCTCCTGCACCGCTTCAGTCACAGCCTCTCGAACACGAGAATCGGACTCTTCACGGGCCTGCTTGAGGGCAATATCCAGCTGGGAAGAGCCATGGTCTGCACGTTCGCTAGATTCAAGGGCCTCTTGCGTGCGGGCATCCACTTCATTTTGCAGGGAGTCGACCACGCTCCGGAGACGAGCAACCTCGCCTTCTGCCTGCACCAATGCAGCCTTGGCCTCCTCTTGAGAAGAGCCGTTGCTACGCATGCTTTCGAGCTGATCCATCATCACCACAAGCTCCTCTTGTGCTGCCTTGCCTTCGCGTTGAGCGATCTCAAGATCCTTCCGCATATGGGCTAGTTGCTCAGTCAGATCGCCAATATGAGCATCACGCTCTGCATCAGATTTGGAGTTGAGCTCGCGTTGCTGCTGGATCTGGGTGGTGAGAATGCTCTTTTGTTCTAGCACACCATCCACGCGGCTTTCTAAGCCATCGATACCAGTTTGAAGATATCCGAGCTGCTCTTCCAAACCTTCGCCATCAGTTGCAGTAGGAGGCGGTGGTAGAGTAGGCGATCGAGTTAAACCAAATCGGTCAACGATGCTTTGAACCCGATTATTGATAACCGTCAGGTGTTGACGCCATGCACCCTCGGCTTCAGACGCAGTACCAGGCCCAATATTCGTAGGGTGTGGGTTACGAGCAGCCAGAGTGTTCATACCGCCTTCAATATAAGCCAAATGCGCCTCAACACTTCCAGATATATCACCCGAATCACTCGATTGCGGCGGCGGGTCCACAAATTCATCTGGAGTGGATTGAATCATCATGTTGCATATGCGCTCGCTCAATTCCTCCAGTCGTCTCTCCGTCGCCTGGAAAGCTTCATGGTCTACCGCGGCAGTTGCAGAATTGGGATTTATATCAATTCGACCGTTCAAGCCGTAATTGTCCATGTGTTCCGGTGTTCGGTACAAATGGCGATCATCAAAATCATGGCCGTCGTAAAGATCATCAGGGTTCTTCGCATCGGAATCTTTGGGAGTCTTCCTCATGCCCTTATGGGTCATTTTCAACACACCAGCAGTATGTTCCAGCAACCGCTGGTTAATCTGCTGAGATCTCTGTTCCAATTTCCACAACTGCTGCGCCAACTCTTCACATTTCCGCTGGCTCGTAGCAAGCTCCGAGTCACTCTTCTCAAGGACTTGGGTTGCTCCACTCCGGCCAAAAATGCTGCGGCTCCTCCGATGCGCCTTTCCATTTGTGCCATACTCCTCGCTACTCCGGGGACTGGGAGGACTGTATAAGCGACCGATAGACTGAGCCGCATCGCGGAGCTTAGTCTCCAGCGCTAGCTTTCTCTTCGTACCCTCGATACGACTGGAAAGAAGTGTGCGCTCCTTCTTCAGGTCCTCCACCTCCTCAAACGATAGAACTTCGTAGTTGGTGCTGTCGCCTATAGCCGTTTCGGTCAAGAGGTACATCGTCACGGGATCGTTGGTATTAACGAGGGCGGAGCTTCGCGGGTGATCCGAGTTGAACTATCAAGTAAAGAAAACGACCTTCGTGAGCCCCTGGCCATGGGAAATAGCTGTTGTGTCCACTGGATATTTGCCTCTTACCGGATTATACCGCGCGCGGTCTTCAGGCTGGGGACTCACCGCATCGCGGTAGCCCTCTACGAGGGATTTCCCTAGCGGCGAGGGATTGTGAACATCTGAGACGGTCGCTGTTGACAGGTAGCGAGGATCTCCGTAGGAAGATTGACTGGAGCGAAGGCTGATGTTCATGGCGGATTTCTTCGGCGCCTAGGCGCAAATTAGGGGAGATTGGGAATGTTCGAGATTGATTATTTCAGGGGCGGCAGATGCACATTGTGAGCATCCACTGGAGCGTGGAGGTGTACAAGTGCCGAAGAAAGAGAGATATAAGTGGACACACTCGAAAGGGTCAAAAAGAAATAAAAAGAAATAAAAGGGATTTTTGATTTAAATCCGAGTGTCTTAAGACAAAGTTCAAAAAAAAAAAAAAAAAGGGAGGCTGAACCTGTGAGTGTAAAGATGGCGGGGACGGAGAAATTGATCTGCAGAGAGGCTGACGAACTTCGCCACAGTAATTTAAGACAATGGGAGACACCCAGTTTGATTTTTGATAGATTCCTTTATTGACAGGTCTGATTTGATGTATACAAATAAATATTTATTTATGTGATATCTATTTTCCAGGGTTCTAGAATGAACTGATCCAAGGTTCGTACACTTCTCATACTCAGGTACATCCATCCATGTCTGTAGCAGTCAACTGGTGTCAGTCTCTCCCGAATCCCCCGGATTTCCATGATTCGACCATTTTCAACCATCAGATCCACTTCACTATGATGACGTTCAGTCTTGTCATACCTTTAATAGCTTGATCAATTCCAACCAAGCCCTAGAAACGGCGAAACTAGTGCGCTCGTACTCTAAAACATCTCCGTGATATCCACAAAGAATACGGAGGACATTCATAGTCCGATGCTGGTTAGAGGGCGCCCATGGCGTTGTTTCGGGGTACATTAGCGGTACCTTAGTCTGCGTGCGCAATCAGACAGAATGGTGGGTACTAGCCAAGTCCTTCTTTCAACCTCGGAATCAGGGGACGTTCTCGTGGAACAGTCACAATTCCCCTTACTAAATGCTACCTCGATCGAAGTCTTGTTCCCCTCTTTCTCTTCCCTCCAGGATGCAAGTGTCCTACACTCTGCTCATATCGAACTCCAAGGATGCAGAGATGGAGGAATCCTCTGTCACGCGACCGAGCTATAAGGTTTATAAGCGACGATTCTGGGGTTTGGCGCAGCTAGTCCTATTGAATATCGTCGTGAGTTGGGATGTATGGATAACCCCGCATGCGGATCATATGAGAGAGAGAGAGAGAGAGAGAGAGAGACAAAGACCGATCGCTAACCACCAACTTCACCTTATAGTGGCTTACCTTTTCGTCGATTTCTGGCACAGCAGCTGAATATTTCAATGTTTCAGAGAGTGCAATTAATTGGATGAGTACGGGGTACTTGTTCGCATTCTGTGTCGCGAGCCCGTAAGTGAGCTTGAATATCGCATTCTTGAGAGTGGAGAACCTTTGTTGCTCGACACCTTCAAGTCTTGGCGTACTGTTTCATTAACTTTCTTTCTTTCTTTGCGCATCTAGATTCGTCATCTGGGTATTAAACAAAGGCGGACCCAAACCAGCCATTATCATCACCGCGACCCTATTACTCGTCGGAAACTGGCTGCGATATGCCGGTACGAAAGCAAATGGCGGAATCTTTGGACTGGCCATGTTCGGTCAAATCTTGATTAGCCTGGCGCAGCCTTTTTGCTTGTGCGCGCCAACTCGATATAGTGATCTATGGTTCTCCGACAAAGGACGAACCAGCGCCACGGCCGTTGCCAGTCTAGCGAACCCATTAGGTGCAGCACTAGGTCAACTGATAGATTCGGAGTGGGCATCGAAGCCATCGGACATTCCGAACATGGTTCTATACATTTCCATAATTGTATGTCATAGCATCCTCCCCAGAGGCAGCGATATGGGAACCCGATGAAGCAAGAATGAAAAAAGGAAGAAATGAGAAATCCATACTGACCTGACCATATCCATAGGCGACTGTCGCAGCCATTCCATCCTTCTTCCTCCCCGCTGCACCGCCAACACCCCCAAGCGCATCATCTGATATACCTCGCACACCACTAATCCCAGCAACGCGCGCACTTCTTGGTACCGTAGAATTCTGGTTGATCTTCGTCGCTTTCTCGATATACGTCGGGTTCTTCAATAGTGTCTCTTCCCTTCTCAACCAAATCCTAGAACCACATGGCTTCTCCGAAACAGAAGCCGGCATCGCAGGCGCAATCCTCATCGTGGTAGGCCTCGTCACAGCCGCGGTCATCTCCCCAATAACAGATCGCTACAAGCACTATCTCGGCTCAATTCGAGTCCTAGTGCCCATAGTGGTCGTCTCATATATAGGTTTGATATTTGCTCCATCTAGCTCGGCTGGGATCGCACCTTCGTATGTCATTATGGCGCTTATTGGAGCCTCCTCATTTGCACTTCTCCCTGTTGTACTGGAGTATCTTGTTGAAATTACTTATCCTTTTTCGCCGGAGATTGGAAGTACTATATGCTGGACTGGAGGACAGTTGTTCGGTGCTTGCTTCATTTTGATTCAGGATGCACTTAAGGATGGTGCTAGTGCGAGTCCACCGTTCAACATGCATAGGGCGTTGATCTTCTCTTGTGTCCTTTGCGCTGTTGCTGCACCCTTCCCGTTATCTCTTGGGTTGTTTGGGAGAGTCGTTACAAGGCGGCGACTAGAGATTGATCGAGGCCTTGAGTTGCAGGAGGCAGAAACGACTCGCCAGGAAAGTGGAGATGGGAAGAAGAAAGATGAATCTGGTTCGAATTTTGCATGAGTGGACTGGTTCCAGTGTTAATTCCCTTCCCTGTTGATCGCTTCTTCTCTGTGGATGTGTTTGCTTCCAACGTACATACTTGACGAATCTCTTGCAGCCACTGGCATGACTTTATGCATATTTAGTACCTGTCAATAAACATATATAGTTCCAATATTCTTCGCATTTGGATTCCAAGGGGTTTCTTTTCTCCCACTATGAGTCCACGGGCGTAGCTGGAGTTTAAAGTGATCTTCCCCTGATCAACCCACTTATACCCCTTTGGTTGGAGCTTGGAGCATAAGCTTCTATCCTGGCGGGTTTATTGATCTTAAGTTATAGGCTTAGGCCCTACATGGCCCACTTACCATTTGAACATACAGAGTGCAAAAAGCGGGAAATAGGGATACGAAGTTGTGCAACATTGTCCGATCTTCCCGATAGACCAGTCCAATTGCATAGTCCCCGACCCCGTACATGATGCATGTCAGATTCAACCCGTAGACAAGTCATATGCTATCATATCTACCCAAATCATGATTCCAGAATGATATGTCTACAATAAGCGATTTGCTACGAGTCACGCAAAGTAGTCCTGTATAGAGAAGCAAGAACCAATTCCGCATTTTCACAAAATCTTCCAACTAGACAGATGAGATTCGTCTTAACAAGTAACCAGTAAATAAAAACACAAGCACAGTTCGAATAGGCGGAAGACCAGCTATCTGTACATGCAAGGCAGAGAGAAAAGGAAGAGAAGGGTCTATTACTCTTTTACTCTTTATTTTCCATTGGTTGTCCTTCCTCCTCCCTGCCTCGAAACACCATATGCGTACAAGGGAAGCACAAAGAAAGTTATGAGGCTTTCTCTTTGCACCCCGTGCTCTCAAACCAAGGATATCGACGGCAGACTGTCAGAGCATTGAGTAACAGTCATCAGGAACATAAACAGAAACAGAAACAGTTTGTCAACGGCGCTGCTGCGTTGGCGATATCAATGCAGCGGGATTATGTTCGCGACGATGACGTGGAGTCTGCAAGCTGTTTATTTGAGCTCGCGCCAGAGCTTGGGGGCGGCACACTGGGTGGCACAGTGGGTAAGGTGGAAGACTGGGGTAAGGTTATGTTAGTGATTTTGGGTTTCGCAATTGGGTGCCGAATGAATCTCAAGTATGGACTGTATAAGCGTATCCAGGCCCGTATGATAATTCAAATTTATGAATACTTACACTCCTCGACACAGTCCTCCTTGGCACCCTTGAAGTCTTCATCTTCCTCTTGGCGAGTGACGCGCTCGACGCACTCGTCGTAGTGGTGCTTGTAAGGGGCGCACTGGGCGGAGTGGGAGCACTCTGGATCAAAGACGCATTAGTCGCAATATTCAAGATGAGAAATTCGGTATTAAAATAGCAATTGATGTTCCATTGAGACAGTCGGACGTAGCGATGATCCAGACAATCTCAGACATGGAATGCGGAATGCGAAATGCTTGCCCGCCAACAAACGGACGAGCACCGACTTGTCGCCAAAGAAGTAAATCATAGAGCGAGAATAACATGGCAAAGCGAAGAAAAAGAAAATCAACTCAACTCACCCTCCTCAAGCTTGGGCTTGATGTCCTCAGGCTCCTCCTCCTCTTCCTCTTCTTCCTCCTCCTCTTCCTCCTCGGCCTCAGCCTCGGCCTCCTCTTCCTCGGCAGGTTCTTCAGTGGACTCCTCGGAGGACTCCTCAGCGGGGGTCTCCTCAGCAGCGTCGTCGGAGGCCTCCTCGGTTTTCTCGGCGGGCTCGTCCTGGGGGGTGGAAGATTCAACGTCGGCGGCGGGAGCCTCAGCCTGGGCCTCGGTGAAGCCCATGGAGGAGTAGACGTCGGAGAAGAAGTCGGCGAGACCCATTGTGACTGTCAATTGAGGGACAGGGACCGTGTAGAGATAGTGATTGGTAGGTAGGGGTTGGTGATTGTGAGGGTGTTGGTTTTCCAACTCGGACTGGAAAATCGGGACGCCCCGGCGTTGACCACAATTGTGCTACACGTGATTGGCCAGCGGCTTTTCGCTGACTATGTCAACTCTCGCGACTCAAATTCATCAACTTTGGGGTTAATTGAGGCTTTGATGAAGGGTCTTAATTAATTGTAGAGCTATATGGCGGGATAGAATAAATTACGCTTTGAATATTGGTATCGATTGACCTTTTTGTGAAATCTTTGACGTACTTTCTCGGTTCGTGCCAGCACTTATCCCTCTAATTACGGCTCACTATCCAGCGCAAGAACCGCTCGGGTCTCAAAACGGAAGGTCTTATTGTACATTCAAGTGATCCCAGTCCTGTATATCAACAGGAACAGGGCCCGGATAAGATTAAAAAAAAGAAGCAAAGTCATTCCTCATATTTCCCTATCCATATGCAGTGATTAGATCAAATCAACTGGCTCGTCGTAATCCTTCCTCCAACGCAGCAGCCACGCTTTGCTGTTGAACCTCCTCGTATCCTGGTGGAGGCTCCATGGGCTCTGGCCCAATAACCGAGGCTCTTTGGTTGCTCGCTGGAGCGTTTAATGTGTCATTGGTACTGGCAGGTTCGCTAGGCTCGGTGTTATTAGGACCGGGGCCCTCGTAGGCAGGCAGCTCTTCCAAATGCACAGCAGCAAGATCCACGCCTCGTAGGCCTCCGGTACCCTCGGGTGTGTTTTCCACTGCCTGCTCTAATCGCTCCCTGATTCGTTCAAAATTTGTGTGGAAGTCGAAGGCGCCGCCTTCTTTGAATGTTGCTTTGATTTGGACCGCAGGGAGGGATGCGGAGATGCCACCTCCCGCGACAGGTTGTATCAAGGCGGTCCAGACATTGGGACCGAAGAAGGGCGCTGAAACATGAGAGTCGCGAACGTGGAGTAATGGGGATGAGAAGGATTGGAAGTCGTTGGATTTCTGGGAAGGCAGATAGACCACCTGTTTTCAAGAGCAAGGGTTAGTATGGCGTGACCAGCGAGTGACATGGAAGATGAAGAAGAACACACCCGTTGGTTTGTGAGATAAATGCAGCCGGCGCTGCTTTGAACTGATAATGATTCTTGACCTTTGTAGCCGGACGGTGGTGTGAGGTTGAAGCTAGTGCGGGGAGGAGAGGTGTAGATCAAGCGTTCGTTGGAAAGTCGGACGAAGCCTTCTTGGTCATGGAGCATAACCCAGCTGTAAGAGTTGTTAGCGCTTCTGACTCGTTGGTACGCATATGCAAGCTAAAAGCTCTAGTATCTCAAGCATCTCGGCAATCTTGGGGCCAAGCGTAGGAAACATGCACTTACTTGAGAGACATTCTGGCCTAAAGTAATCATGCCACTACTCGGCGGGGTGGGGGTACAGAGAAGAAGTCGCAAATAATCAAACGCTAAGATCAACGAAGAGCGGGACTAGGTGATGAATGGAGATGGAAAGTGTATTGAGGGTCTGGAGCCCTTGATTTCCGGTGACGCGGAAGGGAGAAAATCGACAGTTGCGGGGCAGGCGGGGAACGTGTCCATTTTAGGTGCTGATGAGTGTATGGCTTCTAGCAAATACGGCCACGGGGATTTGAAAGGTAAAAAATTGATACAAAGCTATGTACAATCAAAGAAGACAAAAGTGAGCGAACTTCCTAGAATTCGACATAGTAATGATGATGGCCATTCATTTATTGAGATAAATGGGATTGGGAGCTGACAAGCTACAAGTACATACTTAGTGGGTCTCCACTGCTTAGGTTCATAATTTGACCCAATGAAGATTATATTACAACTAGAATATAACTGTAAGGACCTGTGGGGTTGACGCCGAAAATGACGCTTTAGGTAATATTTTCTATCTACCCACGGCTGTATGTTCCCAATGAGCATCCCCATTCGTATAACTAGATGCCCTTGGGCAAGACAAACCATAGCCAAGGGTGGTATGCTCATCATCGACCGGGTCCAAGATAGTTGGCAGGTATCTCGTATTCCATTCTTCATCCAAGTCTTCGTCAAAATATTCCGGATTTGGCCTGATGCGACGCGCCTTGCAATACTCCCAGTAAGCAGGATACCACCCTAGCTGGCCCCAATCAATGATGGTAGCTACTTCTGGATTCGTCCCGAGCGATAAAAGATATTTGGGGGTATAAGGTCGTCATATGTGAAGACTACGGGTACCTCCCTATCAATCTCGATATCGTAGCTATTCTAAAATTTCTGGACGGCGTCTGTACTATAGAATGGGCTAGCTAAGTCTCGGTGACCGGAAAGAAAGATATTATTTAGAGATTGATTATCTAGGCTACCTAAGGGGTACTTTAGTATAGTTCTACCTAGCTATCGCAATAAATTTAGATTATTTACTTATATAAAGGACTTAGTTAAGTTATTCTAACGATCTTTAAGCTTTAACTATATTATTAAGCTTTTTATAGATAGTCTTACTCTCTATTATCTAAAATACTATATCTTTACTCTAAGGTTTTAATCCTTATTAAAGATATTAGGTAAATACTAGACTACTATCTTTAGTCTACCTAAAGACCTTAGGAACTAGTACTTTGTCTTTTAAATACTTATATACTATATTTTAGATCTCTATCTCTATAATAGTCATATCGACTCTATATTAACAATTAAGCCTAATAATAGAAACTTAATAAGTGGAGATCAGTTAAAACTTATACTATGAATTTTATCTGACTCCTCGTTAGTAACTCTTACCTTAGCTAGAGTAGGGAGCGTAGACGCCCGATACTCCCTAAAAAAGCTAGAGTAGGAAATAGTTCTTGTTGCTGTATGGCTTGAATTGTGGGGGCCGTCCTTACCCTCAGCCTCCTTAGGCGTTATCTTCGAATTGATACAGATGAAGCAGGGGTCTCGGCAGTTACAGGAATACCTAGTCTTCGAGAGTAGCGGAATCGAAGTAAGCCGAAAGCCTATCGATTTTTCGTCAAAGGGAATTTTTGAAACGACAGTAAGGTCTAGAGACAGAAACATGTTGCCGCCGGGCATGCCAGCCAGCGAGGTGAGAAGGCGGGGACCTAGCCAGACCAGTCAAAGCTTCTAGCGCTGGACGGGTTGATATTTGTTCATAATTGCGTGTGATTGAAGAATCCGAGTTATCCCAAGGTTGGTAAAATGAGATTTGTAAGTTCGCAGTCAAAAAATCAATCTCTCAGCTCCATGCTTCCAATATTATCATGGTGAAGCTTCAATAAACTAAACTCCCCTCTCAGATAATACTCTCCTCAAAATCAATGCTAAAGAATTCACAAATTTAGGCCCTAGCATATCTGCATGGCGTCCTTCACACAAATGTACATCCATACCGCGCGTGCTCAACGCTTGCCACTGTCCAAGATAATCATTAATCCACACATCCTTCTGATTTGTGACTGTCAACAATGGCTCCACCGCAAAAATATCGACAGCGCATTGCACATATCCACTAGCTGCCCACTTGCCGGCTGCATGGCAGAATCCATGAGTAACATCCGTTACATGGATTAACTCGGACCTCTCCAGACCTAAGACCTTAACTCTATGTGGGTCAGCCTCACCAAGAACAATATCCAAAGCGGCACCAGTGTCTTGATCTCGCAGCTCTGGCATCAGCTGTATACATCTCTGCTCTGAAATCAATTCATAGAAGTAGCCTATCATGACCAAGGCTTCTGTCCATGTGAGCTTGCCCACTAACGTGGCAACATCGGGCGGTCCATCTAATGTTCCAAAGAAGCGGACCTCTGCCCCAGTAGCTTCAAGGCGTTTCACGACCTCGAACGCAATGCTACTACCGAGAGAGTATCCAGCGAGAGCATATGGGCCCTTCGGCTGCTTTTCAAGAAGAGCGGCAGCGTATGTATCAGCCATCTCGCTTATACTGGTAAATAAGGGCTCGCCTGGTTGGGTACCACGAGCACGGAACGCGTAGACGGGTCGGTCGTGAAAGGCGCGCGCGAGAGCCGTGAAAATGAGAACATTACCAGAAGCTGGATGAACGAGCCAGAGGGGCGTCTTTGAGCCATGTGGTTGGAGAGGTATGATTGGATTATATTCGGTGCTGGTATGGCTGGCGCGATTTGAAACACGGTATGCAAGGCCGGAGATGGAAGGGTCGGCAAGAAGATCTGGAAGAGTGATATGGCAATCAAACGTGCGGTGAAGATCTTGTGTAGTTGTGTAGAAGTCGAGAGAGGAGAGACCTAGCTGGAATAGGTTCGATGTGACACTGACCTCGCTGGGCTCTAAAGCCAGGCGAGCGCATACCAAATCTAAGATCTTTTCTTCAATGGGAGACGACGGCGGCTGGCGATGGGCTTGACGATATGCCTGGAGACGAGATACATGGAAGTTTTTTTCTTGGTCAAGTGTTCCATTCTCAAACAGACGCTTGTAATGAGCACGAGATAACTTCCCTAGAGAAGACTTCTCGAAGTAGCTGCGGGAAATGGGTAGTATTGCTGCCGGTTTGACATGTACCACTAGACTGGCAATGCGCTCGATGGCATCCGTAGTTTGTACCCTTGCTTCGCTGTCATCTGGATTGTAACTGGGTAGGTAGATGACGCAATAAGATTCAGTCACAGCCCCAGCGGGTCGGTGGGCGAAGACCAAAGTATAGCTCGGCGTGACACCCGGAATGAGTGCTTGTTCAATGCTGTGCTCAACCTCGACAGAAAAAATTGTAAGTCCATTTATCAGCAATGTGTCCTTGGTTCGTCCAGTTATATAAAGTTGTCCTTTGTCATCCAGGTAGGAATTGTCCCCTGTAATGAACCAGCCATCGTTTGTGAAAGCCGCGCTTGTGGCTGACGGATCGCGATAGTATTCCCGGAACATCACAGGCCCACGCAGCTGCAAAACACCCTCTTCACATGGCTTTGCTTCTTTCCCACTAACATCGCTAATAACGCGCATCTGTACCCCAGAAATGGGTAGACCGCAGGTGAGGAACTCGCCCGGGGTATTGTAGAGCTCGTCAACAGTATGATCAATCACATCCCAGATCATGCCAGCACAGGACTCCGTCAACCCATAACCAGCACGAATGAATGGCTGGGCTCCAAAACGTTGAAGGTCACGAGAAATATCCGCTGCCATCTGACGTACAGTGGCTTCTCCGCCAGAAAATACGCAGCGTAGGCATGACAAATCCCAAGCGGGCGCCTCATTCCCAAAGTCCGACTCACAAACACGATCAGATAACAGCGCCAAGAAGAAATTAGGAGCAAAACTGAGAGACACGCGGTGCCTGTCAACTAACTCAAGAAACAGAAGTGGATCTTTCAGTACCTCCTGGGTAGATACCTGCACTTGCTCTGCGCCCAATTGCATGGCATGGAGATGCATCTCAACAAGATTGACTACATGATCCAGCGCAATCCAGCTCATAAAGACATCCTGGGGTGTGGATCGACAGTGCGCTGCCTTACCAGCCACTGCTGCTAGCATTTGTGATTGGCGCAAGCAGACAGCCTTGGAGAATCCTGTGCTACCGGAGGTAAGCATTAGAGCTCCTAAGTCATGATTTGGCTGATTTCGTGCGAGTGGTGCAAGAGCCATGCTCGAAGATTGGCCATTGGACGTAAGGTCGTCCGCGAGGTAGAGATTTGGTGCTTTGACACCCGAAAAGGCACATGACATACGGCTATTGGTAAGAATTATCGGTCCGTCGAGTAATCGCAGGATGTGTTCTGCTTGGGAAATTCGTCGTTGGTCGGAAGAAGCAAATTTTGGGACAATACAGGGCAAGTAGCCAGCTGCCGTCACAGCCCAAAACCAGCGGATGTTCTCCTCGTGTGTATCAAAATGTAATAAGAAAACTGTATGCTCTTGGCAATCCTCTCTGAGCATCTGCAGACATACAGCGTCACGCCAGGCCTGATCAAGCAACTCTCGATAGGTTACTCGCTCTGAGACCATTTCTGTAGAGCCATTTGTCTTATAGAATGTAATACCGGCCGAGCCTGTCGCAGCTCTCTGTAGAGTGTCTAATAAACATTCACCCTCGTTTGACGAAAGGTCCCTCTGACTGGGTCTTTCTGGTGCTTGTGCAAAGATTTCCCCAATTCCTAATTTATCTAAGGAAGGGGCAACAGCGGAAGGAGACAACATGATGGGAAATGAGGTATGATCAGTTTGGCTCAATGCTGCAAATTAACTGTTAAGATGAATACGAAACTCCCCATGGCGTTGCTCTTATTAAATAATTTTACTTCTTGTCATCTCTCGGCTGCTGGAGTGGCTGAACTGAACCTAAAATTACCGGAAGAGCATCATCAACATAATACTATTACTGTAATTCAGTAATAATTCTGTTATTTCCGTCATGATCGGCATCCACTATGACAGGTTTCTGCAGAATGGGGCCGAAAACAAGCAATCTAGTTCCTTCGGCCCCCAGGCTTATCTTTCTTCAGCCAAGCGTATTTTGCGGTCCCTGGCCCAAGCTTATCTAGATCGTCAGTTGTGAGCCTCGGTTGAGTTTTGAAGAGTGTTAATGTGGAGCTCGTAATACTGTACATGCAGTCTACAATCATGGCAGGATCAACCCGACGATGCGATTTGGGGCCGGAGAGGGGCAGTATGACTCCATTACATGTAAAGAAAATTGCGCGAGGTCTTTTAAAAATACATTGTTATTTACTCTCAACCTTGTTTCCAATCCAGTTGTCCCTTACAGTCAAAATAAAACATGGCTTCATCTCGAATTGACTCTCTGGCGACTGCTATCGCTGCATCAGCTCAGGAGCTACGGACTCTTTTAGCTGAGCATGATCTCGAGGAACCGTCCTTTTCCATGAATTACCCAACATCGGTGAAATTCCCACCGGCATTAGACGAAGCTCGAAATAATCTTCTTCATGCAGCTTGTGAGATTCACGATCTTCTCCTCGATCCGGCAGATCTTCTGCGCTCATATGCCGCGGTAGGTCGATTCGTCTACTTTCTTCATATCCGCTGCAATATTTACTCAAGAAAGAGCTTCAACCTCTAATCCTTCTTTTACATGTAGCATGCCAACCTAGTCTCGCTACATTTTATTCAGCAATTCAACATTGCCAATCTCGTACCCATTTCCGATGGGGCGATGATTACCTTTGCGGCTTTGGCGGAACAATGCAGACTACCTGAAGGAGATGTTCGGCGCCTCTTGCGTCACGCAATGACAATCCGTGTGTTCGCCGAACCTCGCCCAAATGAAGTGGTACATACGAGAGCCAGCATGCTTCTCCGTGAAGAAGGCATTCACGGCTGGATTGGGTCAACCTGCGAGAACAGTTGGCCTGGCGCGACTAGAGTTAGCTTTGCTCCCTACCCTCCCTCTTACCCCAACTGAAAATAATTTAACCGCAAATCTTGAAATAAATTTTAGACAATCGAATCCTTGAAACGATTTCCAGGCTCCTCGGATCCTACTCAATCTGTGAGTTCAGTCCTTGCCCTCTGACCCCCGGTCATCACATGGGCTCCCATTGGTCTCAATTAGCGAGCTTATCCGAGTAGGGCTTCGCTCTTGCAAATGACAATCTAGCTCTCTACAGCGCACTAGCTCAATCCCCGGAAAGGGCTGCCACTTTCGCTGCTAGCAAGCGTGGTTACGCCTCTGGATCCTCATTTGGTCCCGCGGCCTTCCTCGAAGCGTCTCGTTCATCCTTCCAATCACTCCCTCAGGGCTCCCTTTTCGTCGATGTCGGTGGTGCCCATGGAACCATCTCGTTGGCTGCCGCACAAATCTACCCACACCTCCACTACATTGTCCAGGATCTCCCCGAGGTGATTGAGCAGGCGTCACAAAATCCAAACGGCTCGCCAGAGAACGTAGAGTTTCAAGTGCATGATTTTTTTATCCCTCAACAGCTTCGCGGTGTCGCCGTGTTCTATTTAAGACATGTCTTACATAACTGGGGTGATGCCCATGCAATCAATATCCTGAAGAGTTTAGTGCCTGCAATGGGCCGAGGCACGCGCGTGCTGATTCATGATCATGTCTTGGATCACAGAGAGAATCCGATGTGGAAGAGACGACAGGATACTGCCATGGATATCAACATGTTAGTTTTATTGAATGCGAGGGAAAGAGACGAGGCTATGTGGCGGACGTTGCTGCGAGATGCAGATCCAAGATTCAAGTGGGTGGGGGTAGAAAAGCCAGCCGGTAGCACTTTGGCAGTGATAGAGGCAGTGTGGGAGGATTTCAATGAGATCTCAGAGTAATGGCGCCATAGAAGAGGACATTAAATACACATGAGGTGGTTCACGATATGGAAGTTCCCTGTTTACCTTATTATTTAATTATTCATGATATTTGGTCCATGAGAAACATAGGCCTTAGACCATTAACATAATGCTTTCTGCGGTAATCTGCACCTGTATGATCTAGTAGTTTGATCTTCCTAATTTACAATTCCACGTTGTTTGGTTTAGACAACAGCAAGCGCTGCGCCCAGTAGAGCCAGTGCACTAGTTACATAACAATTCGGGTTCCCTGCGATCCTGATACCCCCACCACTGGACGAAGTACTAGCAGCCGTACTGTTGCTGGTTGGACTCGGAGTGCTCGTGCTCGTACTCGTGCTCGTATCATTGCTAACTGTCGTCGCCGTGACGCGAAAGTAATTAGCAGCGACCGGTGTTCCAAGTCTGGTCACATTAATGAAGTTCTCTAGAGGCAGGTTCAAGCGGTTGAGTGGAGTCTCATCAGTCGTTTCCATGAAGGACCCATATTGACTGGGTATAGTGAAATTCGAGGGTTGATCGAACAGGAACAAGGTGTAGTTGTGTGTGCCAGATGTTGGGTCTGGCGATATATATTGCGCAATGACGTCCTCATTGCTGGTACTGTTGAGGTTGGTGGTTAGGTTGGCGATAAGAGTATGCAAGATAACTGAGGGAGGGGTTGTTTTATTCCAGTCAGGATCAACCATCATGAAGACATAGGAGCCATTGGCAGCCAATCCAAGATTGTGCAGATGCGGTTGGGGTACATTTTTGGCAGCTGTATTTTTTGAAGGGCAATTGAGTCAGTCAAACCAATACAAATTTAATTGTAATAATAGTAATAATAATACATACTGCTTGCATTCAGGAATTCGGCGGGATGAAAGGTAAACCCTGTCGATCCAACTGAAAATGTCGCGTTTAACACCGTCGATGGATCACCGATAACTGCCAGTTCGGGAGGTACCGTTGCACCTGATAATGCAATGGCACCCGCTATGAGCGCCGAGAGCGCGAAGGAAATCCGGGAAATCCGCATACTGGTGGTAAATCAGCACAGTTAGTCAGAGGTCAGCCTGATGTTGACGTACCTGATCTGAGCCGAGGAGAGGGTTTGTTAATAGCAGGGAGTGCTTGTGGACACACTTGACTATTTCTATGTTGAGAACATGCGAGAAGCAATCCCGGCGACATTGCGGCACCAGATATCCACCGCTTTGCCTATAATTTCAGGGGCTTGAAGGATTCAAATGTTGTATTCATTGTTGTGGCATGGTATTGCCGGGTTTACCCCGGAGTACCGGTCGTACACATCCATTATTTCAAGGGGCGGCCCCGGGCCCGCGTCCATGTATGAGTGGGTCAGCCATTCTGTTTTCGTGCCACGTCCAAGCGGTAGTAGATAAAGAACTAAATTTTGGATATCTTCTATAGGGTCATTTTTCATCATCTCGGAGAATATCTTATACAATGAGACCATTCGGAACGTTCATACTTCTATGGGCATATCTCCAAAAGCAATGTATGGCAATAATACGGATACATTGTAGTAGTGCGAAGTGAGGAAACAGCATTCGTCATCTTGCATATTACTACTGCATCGGAATTAGAATAGCTGCCCCGACCACTGGCATTCGCTGACAGAAGGATTCTGGGCAATAAGAGCAAAGATAGACATACCAACAGCTTGGGACCAGCCAAGGCTATGATCCTGTATCAATCTAAAAGCGCACTAAATTAACACATTGGCCCAAGTAATAGATGGGTCGCTTGCGAACCGAAGTAAAATGGATACATGGCTCAACAAAGAAAGAGACTCAGGCTCATAATTTCATACGTAGAAGAGCCGCCCGAGTCTCACCTGGGCACGTGTACTACTAGTACATGTATTCAAGTTGTCTGTATAGTGGGCCACCTGGGCATTGTTCTTTACCTAGCCCTGGAGGTACATATATTTGAAAAACTTGAACCCATACCGATAGGCACCGGTGATACCTCCGCACATAACCTTGTTGGAACTTGAATTGGTATATGTATTTTATTTGTGTTCTATTTCCAAATCGATGAATAAAGGCCATGGCAATAATGTACCCCAGGCTGATGGCAACTACCTGCGGTGAGTTGGCACTCAGGGTGTTCAAGTTCTTCTGATAATAAAGCGTAGCCGGATAAATTCCAGCTCCTCGGGCCACCCATGTATATCCTGATCAGGGAAGTAATCTTCGGTGACCTGAACATCGAGTCTCGATCCTGTTTCATTCGCTGCCACTCCCCAAAGCCTCTTCCAGGTTTCAGTGGTATGGAAAAACGCACTTCTGTTAATGTGAGGGAAATTCACGTTCTTGGCCCTCCTTGTGCCAACCTGGGTTCCTAAAATGACCGATCCAGGCTTGTCACTAAGCAGATCAAGAGCATCTTTCGCGACTTGTATTGTTTTTGCCCATGGCCAAACGTGGAAGAAATTGCTTGCATGAATCACATCATATAGACCCTTGAACTCCACCCTTAGAGTGGACTGTTTATCAAGAATATCGCTTTGGATAAATCTGACTCCTAGTTTATCTTCATCAAGGAATAGCTTATGACCCATATCCATAAGGTCACTGGATAAGTCTGCTCCAAAAATATTTCCAGGTGGTGCTCCATCAAGAACCTATATCTTGTTATCAGCATTCAGTCTATACTTTTCAATTATAGATACCTAGGTAGAGATAGGTATATTGTAGGTTACTGACCAGCTGGCGCACCTCTTGTGCAAAGCAGCAACCTAGATCCAAAAAAAGAGATCCTTTTTTGATCGAATCTAGGATTTCCGGATAACAGTCAAACTCCACCATATGAATATTGAGAAATTGATAGAGTCCAATTGATGGCCATGGATACTACCGCAACTCTGTTAGTATCTCCTATCGCGCGGCGAATTGATTACAAATTGAACAAGCTCATCGCATACCACTTTATACGCGCGGTCCCTCTAAAGCATAGTCAGCAATTAAACAGACTTTAAATTTAGATGAAGCCGCGAGGCAGGAACAAAACTTGCCATATCGTTGACGTGCTGTACTACCTCACCAGCTGGAATCTTACTCCACTTCTCGAACACAAGCCGAGCGGGATCAGGAACCTCAGTGAGGGGTTCACAAATTGTCTTACCATCCATCACCCCTGGAGGCGCTTCGACTGGGCCATCATCAAGAGAGAATTCTTCGACCATATTGGGTATAATTTCTTCAAAACGATCGGGCAAGTGAGATTCGGCGGTGGGAGTGATGGACAATTGATTCAATAAATGTTAGTCTCAAACATAAGTCCAGCTGGTTTCTTGCAGGCAGTCATAAAGTGGAGAAAATGTGCAGACTTCCCTAAATTGCAAGGTTTTGCCGATCGGTGATTGTTCTCGCATTCTGAAATTGCTACTTGGGGGCCGTTGGGGGCCGATGACGGAATTTCAATACAATTCCAAGGAACCTAAGCATTGGGATACAAAGCTAAGCTTTGAGGGATAAGTCTAAGCTTTGAGACATACATGGATGGACTATAGACTAGACATGCAGGCCGTGTTTTTTCGCTTCGTCTACGGAGCACGCGCTACCAACTGAAAATGGCCCCCAAGGGTTCGCCCGAGACCTGCAATTTGATACATAAACTTGGTTACCCCTCTCCTGCATTGTATCCACTAGTGAAATGACTTGTGAATATATGTGACACGGCACGCAAATGAGTACCGATTGCTATTCCCTTTTGGGTTGATCGCCCCCAAAATTCCATGCATTGCAACATCACATCTTGACCAAAATTATGCGAAAATAGGTAAATATTTGCTATTCGGAATGACAATTAATGTAATTCTGAAACATGACCCCTTCCCCTGGTCATGAAATACACAGTAAAGGCTTTAATCCGCGGTAGTCACTATACGTGCTCGTCTATGTATCGAGCCTAAATACAAGTCTATACGTGTAATGTTTTGACTTTGGCTTTTATTAGGCTTCTGGCCCCTATCACGGCGAAGCAAATACAATTACACTATCTTATGTATTTGCATAGCGCGGTAGCGACAGAGAAGATTGGCCCCATAAGCTTGGTGTAATATCTGCCCTGTTTGGCCCCCTGGTAGGCTTTAGAACGAACTCCCCCTTGTGAAAAATCCCACCGCGTCAAACTTGGACTCATATTTTTTTGCCATGCACGACAATGTCTTCTAGTCTGACTACAGAGCAGTTGGAAGAATGGCCTCAAAGCAAAAGACCAGCAATATATGGGGTTTGCGCTGTGATGCTGATATTGGGAAATGCATCAGTGCCGCTGCGTATCTGGGCCCAATGGAAAATTCATAGGCGAACGTTTATGGAAGATTATTTTCTTTTCGCAGCACTGGTATGCTGATCCTAGTATGTCTTGTTTCGAATCCAGATAATGTGAACTAACATTATATCTAGTTATTAGCCAATGTTGGCACCATCACTACAATAGTTGCAGGGACTGACGGGCTGGGTCTGCATACATTCCGCGTAGTATTGCAAGACCCAACGTACCAGAACCTTGTAGGAGTATTTGCCGTGAGTTCAAGTTCTTGACATAGAAAGACTTCTGAGTATGCTAATCGAATATGGCTTTGTCAGAGTGTCTGGGTGACGGCTCTCTTCAACGGCCCGTCAATCTTCGCAACGAAAGTCGCACTTTTAACATACTATCGTCGGCTATTCATCGTGAATCAGATATGGCTTAGAGTCCTATGGTGGATGAATCTATGCTTTGCGACACTTTTATGTCTGGGCACTGTTTTATTTTATATTCTACAGTGTTCCCCAGTTAACTGGTATTGGGAAAAAGTGAACCCGAATGTCGAGGGAACTGGCACATGTGTCGTGGCCGTGAAATACATTGGCACCCCGTTAATTCTGAGTATGGTTTCTGATTTTTTCATACTTCTTTTGCCCATTATGACTGTACTGGGCTTGCAAATCAATATCAAGCGGAAACTTGGGCTTACATTAGTCTTTTCTGTGGGTTTCATGTAAGTTGAACATCGCAATCCCCAAATGTGGCATTTTATCTTCAAAAATGAGAACAAACTGATAATAATGTCTCAGAACTTTGGCATGCTCAATAGCGCGGGTAACAGTGTTACTTGCTGGAACCGAGATAGCAGACGACGAGACATGGACTCTTACATCATTCGTGGTGCTCAGTGTTGTCGAACTCACGTCAGCCATTCTTTGTGCCTCCGCTGTGCCAATATTCTCATATCTCCGGCTTATCATTCGCGGAGGAAATTCACAGCCGAGTTATGAGGGCTACAGCTTCAAGGACACACACGCATCGCGCCTGAGACATAACCATGTAACTAGACTGCCCTCCTCAAGTTCCGAGAATCTTCATGGAGAATTTGCTAGACAGGAGGACATTAATGTATAATATGACTTGTGAAATGCCATAAAACGCACATAGTACTTCTTTGCCTGGGTACTGAATCCAGTAGTCTGCACGTACAACATACAAGTATTATCCACTCACGTAGATCTCGGCACTCTTAAATTAGACTTCCGTTCGGTACTTGACGATCTCCCCAACAGTTTTGTACAGAGATGCAGATGCATAAAACGTTGAGCTTGGGGATTTCCCCGCAACTTAAGACAAAGAAGGGTCCCGACTAACTCTATTTCATCATTTTCTTTAAAAGGAACTGTGAATAGGTTTGTCTGAGACATCAGACATCCCTTCAGGTACATAAGTACACATTAAAGTATCTCCAGCGTAGACATAGGGACCGTGGTGGAAATAATGACCATTACGATGATATGTGGTAATAAAAGGAAAAGAAAAACTGCATGAGTGATTGCTTTGCCGACCGACGTTGTTTGGATATAGCCTTAGGATCGAGAAATGTTGGGCCAGTCAAGACGCACGGATCGGTACGAGAGCTTGAGCCAGTCGTGTGGGCGCATTCTAGTTCTAGAAACGTCAGGAATCAAGAGAGTGGCGCTAAGAGAGCCCGGATCCCCAAACTTTCCCGGATTCGATCGAGTTTGATGGAGTGGAGTTCATCCCTTCGCTTTTTTCTCTCTTCTCTTTGTGACCCTCTTCTTATTTTTCTGTCCTGAATAATTATTCCCCTGGATATTGTTCCACTTGGTGGGGCAAGCAAGAGAGAGAAAAAATAAAACAAGCTGCTTGATCGACGTCACGCGGGTCCAAGCTCATGCAGCTCGTCTGCAACCGTTCATGTCAACACCGTTAAAGACCTTCCTCCACTAACTACGCGCAACCTTCTGTGAATAAACAGCGGCGCAATTGGAATAATGGGCAAAGCAAAGCCATATATTCCACCCTTGATTGGGTGGCTATATGATCTCGTTCTATGGTCTTTTTCGGTGCTCATTGACCTCTTTTTCCGTGAGGTGCACCCGCGAGGATCATGGAAAATCCCCCGTCGCGGTCCTATAATTATGGTCGCTGCCCCTCATGCGAACCAGGTAAGTCAAGATATTTCGTGATATCCTTCTCCGGGCACGATTGAGCTAACAGCGCCTCCTTTAATAGTTTGTTGACTCCCTCGTCCTTATGCGTGTCATGCGCAGCGAAGCCCACCGTCGAATCTCATGGCTCATCGCCGAAAAGTCCTTCCGACGAAAGTTCATCGGTCTACTTGCTAGGGGTATTGGAACGCTCCCGGTCGCCCGAGCTATGGACAATTTGAAACCCGGAACTGGAACTATCTACCTCCCTGATCCCGTGAACGAGCCCACCTTACTACGAGGCGTGGGGACCAACTTTGAAGGCCCGGGTTTTGAAAAGGAGGGGACTATTGCACTGCCGACCATCAACGGAACATCCCATAGCACGGCCATTGCGGAAATTCGTGGAGCGGAGGAATTGGTTTTGAAGAAGCCCTTCAAACACCGGGATGCGCTCGGTCAGCTTACGGGGAGACAAGACATTGATAAGGAAGGCCAATTTACAGGAGATCCTAAGGATCAGGTTCAGGATTTCAAGGGTACTAAGTTCAAGGTTGCCCCGCATGTGGATCAGACGGCTGTCTATGAAGCTGTCTTTGGGAGATTAAATGATGGCGGCTGTGTGGGTATCTTCCCCGAGGGTGGTAGCCATGACCGCACAACTTTGCTTCCCCTGAAAGGTAAGTCTATTCTGACGCCTTTGGTCTGAATTTTTGGTCAATGTGAATTTGGATCTAACATCTTTTAGCTGGTGTGGCCCTCATGGCCCTTGGAACTCTGGCGGACAACCCGGATTGTGGTCTGAAGATTGTGCCCACCGGCATGAACTATTTCCATGCCCACAAGTTTCGCTCTCGTGCTGTAATTGAGTTTGGCAACCCGATTGAAGTCCCCAGAGAATTGGTCGAGCAGTTCAAGAAGGGCGAACGTCGGGAATCCGTCGGTGCTCTCTTGGACATCATCTATCAAAGTCTTGTCGCCGTTACCGTTACCAGTCCAGATTACGAAACTCTCATGGTAAGCTTCTTTAATTGTCTTGATCTTGGAATAATTTTTAACAAATCATAGGTCATCCAAGCAGCCCGTCGTTTGTACAACACCAAGGGGAAGAAGCTACCTCTCCCAATGGTTGTGGAGCTCAATCGTCGATTAGTCAAAGGATACGCGCATTTCAAAGATGACCCACGAATTGTGAATCTCAGGAAGGGGATCGTGAGCTACAATAAGCAGCTGCGCATCCTCGGAATCCGTGACCACCAAGTGGCGTACGCCAAGTTCTCCATTATACAAGTGATTGCTACTTTGATTTATCGATTAGGCAAGCTTGTTCTTCTTACAATCGGAACCTTGCCTGGTCTGATCCTTTTTGCTCCCGTCTTTGTCGCAACCAAATATCTTTCGATCAAAAAGTCCCAAGAAGCATTGGCCGCATCCAGCGTCAAGCTACAGGGACGTGATGTTATGGCTACATGGAAGCTTCTAATTGCGCTTGCATTTGCTCCGGCCGTATACGCTTTCTACACCACCGTCTTCACCTATTGGACCTATCGGAATCGGATCCACGGCTGCATGCCTGACTGGGTTCCCCTCTGGTTGGTAGTGGTGCTTGGCATGGTATTATTCCCAACAATTAGTTTCGCTGCCCTACGCATTGGTGAAGTAGGCATGGACATTGTCAAATCGCTACGACCGCTGGTTCTCTCTCTGAATCCTTCCTCGGCCAACACATTGGTGAAACTCCGAGCCAGACGCGTTGCACTTGCCCAGCAAGTAACGGATGCCATTAACACTATGGGCCCTGAGCTCTTCCCCGACTTTGACGCCGCTCGCATTGTCACCGATCCCTTCCGCGAAATCAGCTACGAAGAAGACGCATCTGCAGAAGCACCGCTCCTCAAACGAGCTCGCGACGAGGATCTGGCCCAGGGATCACCCAGTGCTGAGCCTCTACCCAGAAACGAATCATTCCACAACCTGGCCAACATTGGCTTCTTCTCTACAAGACCCCCTAGTCGCAACCGCAGTCGCAGTAGCTCTGCAGCACCGCGCCCAGGCTCCCGACATGGTCTCAAACCTCTTAGCCCCATGACCCCCAGTGAACCCGACCCTCTAGGAGATGTGAGTTCACGTATACGAGAGGCTATGAGAGAGCGCGGCGAGCGACGTCGCCGTCGAAGTGAGGATGGGAGCTGGGATATGGCCAGCTCAGGAACAAGAACTCCATCTAGCGGAGATGAAGGCCGCAAAGATCTATGACCTGCTATGACAGTACTGTTGAACCTTGATTTTATTCCGTCCTTTTATCTCATTTGGAGATATTCTGGCATTGGAAACATGTTGTTTTGTTTTTTTTTAGTTACTTATATACCACAATGCGAGATATCCCGAGTGTATTCCATCCAGACACTCAACTTTGTTTGGGGGTTCTGTACTCTGTATAAAATTTCACAATATTGTAGATAATAATTTAAGACAGATACACTACTTCAGTGGGTAAGCAAGGGGCTCATATTTTATTTCACTAGGTTAGGATTGTGGATTTAACAATTGTATGAAATTCCTTAAACATTCAATGACTGCTTGGCCTGATTTTCCTATCGCATCTTGTCATAAGCAGAAAATAGTTGAAGTTCAAATGTTTGATCTCCGAACAACCTTGGAATGGACTATACTAGTGGACGAAGATATTTTTGAATTTAGGGCAGGGGCTTAGGGCAAGTACTGCCGATGTCTGAGAGGGGATGGAATGCACAGCGGCAAGGTAAGGAGGCGGTGTTAGAATGTGATTGGAAGTCTTTCTATAAAGCTTCCAAGTCCAACTCCAGTTGAATATCTGACATCAGGGGGCCTTGCCATGCCAGGGAGGCAGCGGTGCTCTTTACTTCTAGGGTTATGGTATTCTCCATGCTAAGGATAACTAAACTGTAAATGTGCCGCTCCTTTGGTTATGAGGCTGAAGTTAATTCGAAGGAATTATCAGGTAACTTTTAAGTAGCGAGAAGCTTTCAAACGTATATTGACACTGATGATTGTAGTGATCAAAACGTAAATACAATGTTTAAATTCAACGGCGAGGGCTCATGCCAGTCAGTCTCTGCCGGCGACCATACCGTGGAAGGTGTGGCTAGTGATAGTTAATTTCAAGATGATCAAAGATACCCTCTTCGCGTCTGAATGAAGTACAGTACCTACGTACTGCTTTGTTTAAAGTGAGAGGATCGAAGATAGTTGCTAAGAGGCGAATCTTCGTTATAATTAATGAAGTTCAATAAAGTTCACGCTTTTACCACCACTTCAGTACTACTAGAGGCCTATTTAATGAGATATCTTACAATTTAAGTTCCCCTCAAGTGCTGGTTGCAATAGCCGAAACAGCGAACGGGTTTGAAGTGAAGGTACCGTTGGGATCTGCCTTACCCCTTGCCTTACCCAATCTCTGGTACTTTTCAGCATCCTCATAATAACATTCCCATATCTCCTGCTTCCCCAGGTCCCAGTCACCATAAGACCCCCAGAGCAAACGTCTGTCCTGCTTGCTAAAAGGGCTCGAGGGACCAACCATAATAGAGTCATTCTTGGCCTGCCATTTCTCGGCATACTCTTTATACTGGTCGCCCGGTTCATGAAAGCAGTCTAGCGTCTGGACAACCGACGAGTCCCTCCAGCTGTAAGAGGTGCCATTATCCTTATTTAAATAGAAACGCGAATTCTCGCCTCCAAAGCATTGAATCTGCACTGAAAGCTTGCAATGTGTGTAGACCTCGTACTCCTTGTCTCCCGGGTTCCCATCGAACAAGTGGCGCGGGTTATAGATCAAGTCGATGCGATCAACCACGGAGTCGACCCAGCCGTCCTTTTCGAGAGTCTTCGAGTTCGTAGAGTAGGTGCGCTTCACGTAAGGAAGATCAAACTCTCGTTGCTTGGGGAAGATCCATTTTCCAGTCATTTGAGACATATCCTCCTCGAGCTCTTCGATGAGGAGGGTTTCGTTTGTGAAGAATCCCTTCAGGGCCCGGAACTTGTCAAACCATTTATCAACACTCTCGTCATACTTGTCATCTTTGCTGGTTGGGCACCACTGCGCATAGAGCACGATGATGGCGGGGAAACTGCCTTCCAGCCAGTCAAGAAACTTATCTGCGAAGGCTTCCTTGATTTTATCCTGAACGCGTGCCCATATGCCAGCATCCTTCAATGTGGGGAATAGTTTCGTGACGGGGAAGTCGGTACTAAGAACGCTCACACAGAGGTCAAAGCCTCGCGGGACATTGCTATCGTCAGCCATTTTTGCGACTGCAGTAAGCACGTTTTTAAGGACCTCCGGACTGTAGAGCCAGAGTCCTTTAATACCATGTGGCCCCTTGAATCCATTTGGACCAGAAACAGTCCCCATGTAGCTTTTGGCCTGATATACCTCGACGATATAGTGCGTGATTATTCCAAAATTACCTGGGCTGCCCCCAAGTATGGCGTAGAAAAGGTCGGGATCGTTCCCCTTAGAGATGTCTCGAATGACACCGTCATGGCAGACCATACGAATTGTTCTGATATTATCACCAAAAAGGCCGAAACTACGGCCAAGTTGGCCATAACCACCAGTTTGACCATGCCCACCCACACAGACGAAAGCGCACTGTCCGGTGGGGACAAACAGTTGGTTGTGCTTGAGATATGCGTTGAAGTCCTTGAGTTGATTACTGACACCTGCGAACACTAGTGCTCTATCTTGGTCAATGGGTTCGAGGGGATTCAGAACCATCAAGTCCTTGTATGTGTTGCTCAGGTCGATCTGAATGTTCTTTCCACTAGTAGATGATGCACCACTGTACTGGTGACCACCACTCTTGATAGCGATAGCGACTTTATTCTCTCTGGCCCAATTCACAGTCTGGATGACGTCTTCGTCCCGTTTCGGCTGAACGATGAGATTGGGGTACATGTTGTGATCACTCTCGTGAGTTGAGGTCGCATATTGCTGGTTGAAGTAGGCATAGTCTTGTTTTTCAGCTGGGTTCCCATCACGGGAGTATTGCATCCCCTCAAAAGATTGAATTCGGACCATGATTTCTTTCTGAAAGAAGCAATTGAGTTAAATATTCAATTGATTGAACCCTAGTGGACATGCCTCAGACGCGAGCGACACCCAACTTTATACTTTGCAGGAGTGCTTGCACATGTGGGGACTCGTGTAGATCCGGGGAAGCTCAGCTGCTTCGGTAATTATTATTTGGCGTCTGTAAATTCAAGTAATCGTCATTGATATGAATACATAAAGGCATTGCATCACTAGTTTACAATGATGATGTAAATCTATTGCACTTATGCTAAGTAGATCTATGGTAAATCATATTACTCTTACCACACTTGTAAAGGGCTGCAAGCATCTATGTACTAATTCAATATTGCACATGTGACATCCTAAATTATATTGTGCCAAGGCCCAAAAGACAAGGGCTGCTTCCAAGGTTCTCTGCTGCGGAGCAAATTAGCTTTTTGTATGAACCATAGATCTTGCGGTGAACGGTGGGCCTAGATTAATGGCCATAAGTCTTCCCGGGAACCGAAAAAATATTGAATATATACATAGCCTCGCCGTTTGCAAAATTATGTCTACAACTTGAGTGACACTATTTAGCAACTCAGAATCAATGAGTCCTCAGGGAACCAGTCACAGGGTCCAAGAAGTTGCTCAATGAGTCTGTGGGTCTGAGCCCGATTGCCCTCATAAAAGTGGCGCTGACCAAATTAGGTAAGCTCCACTTTTCATGATAAATACAGTACAGGTGTCTAAGTAGAAAGATACTTAGGAAGACTTAGACAGATGATTAGACAGATGCTTAGAAAGACGGGTTGAAAGACAATCTAAGAATAGCACCTGGGTCAACCTAAGCTTGAAGGACATCTGGACATCCGGACATCGGTAGATGATAATTTTATTTCTAATATCGGGTATATAGCTCTGTAGGATCTTATATCTGTTCTCTGGTAATGTATTGAAAACATTGAAGTATGGAATTTGTTAATATGAGATGCTAAAATTTAGGCGGAGAATAGCCTATCATTTATAACGACATGGATATATAAATTTGTATAGACTCTCTGGATGAGTGCTCTATGTCATTAAATTCACAATTCTAGTGCTAAAAATACATCGAAAATTTTGAAATGCTAGATATCGCTACCCTAGCAAAATGAAGGGCCATCAAATTCCATGTAAAAAAAATGATTAATGTTATGGAGAACTCTGCCTTCGGTGTGGTAGGCTAGGTGCCGAATAGATGCCTTTAGACAATTAATAAATGAGTTAGCGAAAAATCATGTGCACGATCACTGAGTGCCCACTGAGTGATCACTGTTCTATCACGTGACAAACAGGAGCAGCTCAATGAGCCTGAGCAACCTTATTAAAGCGGCAGTCACTGAATGAGGTAGCCCCACCCGTCAAGAAATATCCAGTACGTACAGTATACCTACATAATGGATGGACATCAAAGAGACCAAGTGGGTACACCCCCTACAGAGCCCTAAGGATTGATCTACATCCTAAAAGCTTACAAATAAGAAGCCCCCATTGGCCCATCTTTATCGCTTCAACATACAGAGTGCCTTCTACGCCACTCTGATTGGATGAAAGGGCTAGATGCCCCCAAGCCTTATTGCAAGTTTTGCGACCATTCCCAGGCTAGGAATTAAGAAAAAGCAAACAAGACAACCTTTGAAAACTCTGTAGCGGGACACGCAACTATCAGGTAGGACCTGGAAGCCACCCCCTCATTTGAGAAGTCAAGACACTACGTCGCTGCTTCCTCGCCAATCGGCTCAAAGTTCGTGATGCACCTTCATTAATCAACTCCACCTGATAGGCTGCTTGAGGTGGACTGTGCGCCCAATCTAGAATCAAAGATAACGGACTTCACGCCCCTTCAAGAGAAAGTGAGAGGTTGCAACGATTGATTATTACTGGAAGCGGCACAGTTACTGATACCGATCAGGGCAGTCTATGCTTTAGCGGATGCGGGGCTCCGGACATCATTACTTCTACGAGATTTCTGGCACTTCTTCTTTGCGTGCTTTTCAATATCGGATTTCAGGTCACTCATGATACTCTGTTATGGAGGGAGCTATGAATGCTATTAAAAGGCAGTTTCGGCCGACGTCTGTGCTGTCAAGGGAGGAAGAGGAGAGGGTAGATAATCTTAATCATGGCCCTGATGATCTTGAACAAGTCGAGAGCCAAAGTCCTGAGTTGAAGGGTATCGCGAAAGACACGGTTCAGGCGGAATCGGGAGTATCTGCTATTGAAGGTGCCACTTCTGTTTGGGGAAAGAAAGGCAGATGGCTTGTTATCGCTGGGTAAGCTCTATGCTTCACGATGGGATATATGATGATCATGCTAACGTGTAGCCACTTTTGCGCCTGAAGAATCGCCATGATAATGATAATCTAGTAAGTAATACGAGGCTCTCTTACTGATGCTTTATGAGCTAACCATGCACAGCGAGCTCGACAACTCGACCGTATATATCTACAATAACTACTCAACATCATCCTTCAATGCCCTTTCAAAACTGGCAACGCTCAGTACTGCCGGATCTGTCCTTTTCGCAGTCATAAAACCACCCATTGCAAAGCTTTCAAACGTCATGGGCCGTGGCCAGACGTACATGATGACGATTAGTCTTTATGTATTATCTTATATTCTCATGGCTTCAGCCAAGTCGCTCAACGCCTATGCTGCGGGATACATCTTGTATGTTATGGGTCAATCAGGTACCAACATTATGAACGACATCGTTATTGCAGATTTAAGTAACGCGCGATGGCGTGGCTTTGCAATCGGCGTTTCTTTCGCTCCCTACCTCTTGACGCCGTGGATATCAGGCTTCATCACCGAGAGTGTTGTGAACGGAATTGGCTGGCGTTGGGGAATTGGAATGTTTGCCATTCTCATGCCCTTTGGGGCAAGTTTCATCATCACCACCTTGTTATACTACCAGATGCAAGCTAAAAGAAAGGGTCTTGCGGTACGCCAAAGAACGACAGTCTATGACTTTTGCTCCCAAATTGATTTGGGTGGCGTGGTTCTCTTCAGTGGTGGCTTCGCTCTGATCTTAGTTCCATTGACATTGGCAGCGACAACAACCAGCAAATGGAGGACACCATATCTCGACGCCCTCATTGCCGTTGGAGCTGTCATGTTGATTGTATTCCCGTTCTATGAGCGTCTTGTCTCCAAATACCCCTTCATGCCGCCATCCTACTTTAAGAATCCCACCATTGCTCTCTGTCTATTTCTCATTGCGACAGACTCTATCGGCTTCTCATGCACTCATACCTACCTATACACATGGGCAACTGTGGCACGCAATTTCTCAGCGCGAAATGCAACATTCTACAACGCGACCAATGGTGTGATGCAGTGTTTGACGGCTATAATTGCTGGAGTCTTCATGATGTGGACACGGCGCTATAAGTGGTTAGTTATTGCTGGGGCTGTCATCCGTCTCATCGGTTACGGTATCATGATTCGTCTCCGAGGCGCATCGAATTCCCTATTTGAGCTTTTCTTTGTGCAAATACTACAAGGCATTGGCTCGGGTATCATGCAAGTAAACCTGCTAGTGCCAGCGCAAATATCCGTACCGCACGCACAGATGCCACAGATAACAGCTTTGGTTGTGTGTTTCTCTTTCTTGGGATCGAGTGTCGGTGCCTGTATTGCCGGTGGCATATATACCAACACTATTGGAATGGCCTTGAAGAACCACCTAGGCTCACAAGCAACGCCAGCATTGATCAAAACCCTTTCTAACTCGATTCTTGGTGTCGCTCCAGCCTGGGGTACTCCAGAGCGTATTGCCGTAAACCTTGCAGTGAGTCTCATGATTGCTGCATCATTGTTGGAAGCAAGTTGACACAAAATATAGTTTTCGGATGTTTTAAGATACATGACCTATACTGCGTTGGCATCTTCCGTGCCCGCGATGTTTCTAGCCTGGTTCATGCCGAACCACAACCTTCCGTGAGTGATTATGCCAAATACGGCGATGATAGTATCTAACTTTCTTTCGCAGGGACCGTAACAATTTGGTCGAAGAGCCTACGGATTAGTGAATTCGAAGATAATGTACATAGTAAGACTTGGGCGGGAGGTCTATTTTTGAGCGTGCTATGTACGAGACAGTCAAACCAAGTGCACTTCTCTTTCTTTTGGCAGTCTGGACCCTTCAGCAAACAAAGGCTGTGTGGTCTTCTCTCTTTTTACTGTATACAATCAATTAATACAACATTGAATTCGAATGTTGTTGATCCAAGAGTCCAACCAATAGGATCTCGCTTGACACTCGGGATGTACATTACCGCGGACCTCGCCACAACCCATAATACCCCCATAATATGGATGCCGATGTAGATCTCATGCTAAAAAAAAAAGACCAAGAAAATAACAATGCAGCCTGCTAATATCGCCTCCTTCGTGTTAAAAAAATCCTGTCATCTCTAATAATTCCCCTTCGCCCCCGTGAACCACGAAACCGGAGATTCCGGATGCTGTACGTGCCTTGTATCTCATAAGACTAAGACTGACCACGTTGCCCGCATCGCGTCCGCCAATACTCACAGCCCTGCTCCACCTTCCCTCTCTTTTTCTCCGCCCCAATATACGGAGTTCCACCCCAGATCAATTATTTCACATCCCCGATCCATCTGTGTGAGCTTCGTTTCGCTACGTGTTCACCATGGCGGGCTCCATGCACTTATCGCAACTCCGGAAATGGTTCCTCGCCTCTCCGCCGATCGAACTTGCGATTAACAACTTGAAGGAGCTCCTGGTCGGTGCGCTTCGCCAGGGGCCCATCCCCCAACATGTGGCCTTCGTGATGGATGGGAACCGTCGCTTTGCCCGATCGCATGGGATTGAAACTGTGGAAGGACATAATTTGGGCTTCGAGGCATTGGCTAGGGTACGTTCGCCCCCGATCAGCTGGTTGATCCCAACAGCTCTATGTGGTGCAACGAACCCTTACTGGCGTCACCCGTACAAATTTGACATATACTAATTTCTTTGTCCTCAATAGATTCTAGAAGTCTGCTATAAGAGTGGAGTGAGAGTGGTTACCATATACGCCTTTAGTATCGAGAATTTCAAACGTTCGAAATTCGAGGTGGATGCCTTGATGGACATGGCCAAGGTGAAGCTGTCCCAGATGGCCCAGCATGGAGATCTATTGGATCGATACGGGGCTAAAGTGCGCGTTCTTGGGCGCCTCGATCTCCTCAAGCCCGATGTTCTGGCTGCTGTCAACAGGGCCGTCGATCTGACTAGTCGCAACGGCGACCGCGTCCTGAACATTTGTTTCCCCTATACCTCCCGCGACGAGATTACCGGCGCAATTCGCGAAACCGTGGAAGACTACAGTACACCACTCTCATCGAACGGCACTGCTCGAACCCCTTTCTCCGAATCCCATATCGCACATAATATCCGAGCTCAGACTCTGGGATCGAAACCACAAGATTTGCATAGTGACTCTGAGTCTAGCTCTGCGGGCTCTACGGTGCATGACGATGATTCTGTACTGCGCGGTGAACGACCTCATCGGGTCTACGAGTCTGGGTCTTCATTCTCGTCATCCACAACTCTTCATCATCTACAACAGGATGGTCAACTTAAGAATGGAAACCATGGAAATGCATCTACCGATGAGAAGTCGGCGTTCATGTCTCCCGAAACTATATCTCGGCAAACACTGTCTGACCATATGTTGACCAAGGGTACGCCACCTTTGGATATGCTTGTGCGGACCTCTGCCGTGGAACGATTGAGCGACTTCATGCTCTGGCAGTGCCATGAGAACACAGAAATCGTGTTCCTCGATGTCCTATGGCCAGAGTTTGATCTATGGCATTTCCTTCCCGTACTGCTTGGATGGCAACGACGAATTTCCAAGTCGCGACAGAATCCCGACGCAGAGGGTAATTTTGCGGGTGATAGCCCAGAGTCCAGTGAAGAGGACATTGATTCCTCGGCTCTGCGACAGGGCAAGTTGAAAGCCATATAGAGCTCCCTTTTGCCTGTCATTATTTATATTCTTTCATGTTCTTCTGTACCTTTTCTTTCTCAGCATTCAGCGGAGTTCTGGAGTTCGAGTGACCCCTCAACGTGATCACTCATGTGTTCATATATCCCAGCAGCATTAGGCAGCATACCTCTACACATATTGTATGATCCATCTATAACTATCATTACTTAGAATAGAATCTATCTATCACGTCTTCCATCCTACGCTTTCCCCAATCCAGACTCCGACCCTGAATTACTAAACCGGGCGGCTACCCGGTGCTATAAACTGGATCGGGGCCCCGCGCCGATACCGGCCACGTGACGGCGCTCATTGACTCAATTCAGTCTCAAGGTTCTCGCCGACTTTCATTCTCCATTTTTATCTATACCCTTATAAAAGATCAAAATGGCTGCTCAAATCGCTGGTTCTAAGGTCCTGCTCCTGGGCTCAGGCTTCGGTATGTCTTAATACGACCTCAATCCCAATCTACGGATTGCCTGGATGCCCCGCATTGCCAGCTTCTGCGTTGCAATTATGTCTATACAAGAAAATATGCTAATATTCCTGTTAATTGATAGTTACCAAGCCCACTGTTGATATCCTTGACAAGGCTGGTGTTGAGGTTATCGTCGGTACGTTCAATTGATCCGCTATCACTCTCCTACTCGCTGCGATAGAATTTATCAAATTACCCCGCCATATTATCGCAAGATGCCCAACATCGCATACACCGCTAGACTGGCGCAGTGACTGCGATTTTATACCCCGCGCATCGTTCAATTGAAATTAGCATAGTCGCTAATTATAAGATCGTAATGAACAGCTTGCCGTACGCTCGACAGCGCTCAGAAGCTCGCCGCTGGCTTCAAGCACACCAAGGCTATCTCTCTCGATGTTAGCAACGATGCTGAGCTTGACAAGGCCATGCAGGGAGTCTCTGTTGTGGTCTCTCTGATTCCTTACACCTTCCACGCTACTGTTATCAAGTCTGCTATCCGCACCAAGACCAACGTTGTTGTAAGTATAGAGTCAGTCGCATGGCACCATGAATTTTCATTAACGGGTGAAACAGACTACTAGCTACGTTTCTCCTGCTATGGAGGAGCTTGATGCTGAGGCTAAGGCTGCTGGCATTACTGTCATGAACGAGATTGGTCTGGACCCCGGTATCGACCACCTTTACGCCGTTAAGGCTATCGCCGAGGCCCACGCTGCCGGCTCCAAGGTTACTGGCTTCGTTTCCTTCTGTGGTATGTATAGAATTCTCATTGATGATTTGGAATGGTAAACTAACTTTACTAGGTGGTCTCGTGAGTATTCTAAATTGTTGAATAACTTGCAATTTATTAACATTTATATCAGCCTGCCCCCGAGGCTAGTGGAAACCCCCTGGGTTACAAGTTCTCCTGGTCCAGCCGGTACGATAAAAGTTCCTTATGCCATACATCTCGAAGAGCTTATTAACCGAAAAATTCTAGTGGTGTCCTGTTGGCTCTACGTAACGCTGCCCGCATCTACCAGGTATGAAGGCCTGTTGAAAGAAGCCCAATAACACATCATTGCTAATACAAGTTATACGAATAGGACGGCAAGCTGGTCGACATCGCTGGCCCTGACCTGATGGCCACCGCTAAGCCCTACTACATCCTTCCCGGCTTCGCCTTCGTCGGATACCCCAACCGTGACTCCACCTCTTTCCGTGAGCGTTACGATATCCCCGAGGCCCAGACCGTCATCCGCGGTACCCTGCGTTTCCAGGGTTTCCCCGAGTTCATCAAGGTTCTCGTCGACACCGGTTTCCTCAAGGACGAGGCCAGCCCCGTCTTCGAGAGCTCCATCCCCTGGAAGGAGGCTACCCGCCAGCTTCTGGGTGCCGCCTCCTCCTCCGAGAAGGACCTTGCCGCGGCCGTCGAGTCCAAGACCTCCTTCCCCAATACTGAGGAGCGTGACCGTATCATCTCCGGTTTCCGCTGGATCGGTCTCTTCTCCGACGAGGCTACCACTCCCCGTGGAAACGCTCTCGACACCCTCTGTGCCGTTCTCGAGAAGAAGATGCAGTACGAGGAAGGTGAGCGTGACATGGTCATGCTGCAGCACAAGTTCAACATTGAGCACAAGGATGGCTCCAAGGAGACCCGCACCTCTACTCTGTGCGAGTACGGTAACCCTGCCGGTTACTCTGCTATGGCTAAGCTTGGTAAGTACTTCGTCGCAATTTGTGGGGTATCTTTGATTTCTAACAGATGCGTTTAGTTGGTGTTCCTTGCGGTGTTGCCGTCAAGCAGGTCCTTAACGGTACCATCTCCAAGACTGTATGAATGACTCTCCCTAATTCAATCCCTGCACACACTAATATTTATATTCACAGGGTATCCTTGCTCCTATGACCATGGACATCTGTGGCCCTCTTATCAAGGAGCTGAAGGAGGAGTTCGGCATCGAGCTGATCGAGCGCACCGTTTAAGTGCATTACCTCGTTAAAAACGACTTTTTACGTAGCCTAAAAGTACAAAGAATGATATAGATCATGATTGGATGTTTCTAAACCCTCATTTTCGACCAGGTGTCTTCAAAGTAGTTCATATATACGCCAGATTGCTTTTGAGTGAATGAGATAGATAGATATCCAGCACCTGGGAATTATCAATATTTTATGGACAAGGTATAGTCTCCTCATTATGGACTGTCCGGTCGGATGATCCTATACTCGTCTGAAGTCTGCCACACTGCATTCGCACCGCAATCAATTCAACGAGTGGAAGAGGAATGAACTCCCCTCTTATGATAAGAGCACCTGGGAAATTTACATGCCCAGTTATAAGCGAGCCACACGCTACCGTATTCATCATGCATAAGTAGATTCTTAACTTCATTATCATGGGCATATCATTTTCCTCTATCATATCATCATCGCAATTTCTAGCTCAGTTAAGAAACCGAGCCAGAACCATACAAACCCCAACAAGCACAAAAACCCCAAAGGTAAACGAATCAACATAGAAGGCTCAGATCAAGGCTTCAATTCTAGTTTCAAGACATACCAGATCTGATACAACAACGGTAGAATTGGTGTTTCAAAACGCTTGCGAAAGAGACGCAAAATTTCCCATGTTGGCACAATGTATCTCATTCTTTTGTATTGTTGGGCGTGGAATGGACTCGACAGGCAGGTTTTCTCTATGTATATTGCCATGCGGCCATTACTTCACGAATTCGATCAGAGAATAGTGCCAAAGCTATAGCAAGAAGAACAACCAACAGGGTTAGTAACAGTCCTCCAAACGAACGAGAAGTAGATGATGGTAATAAAGAAGATCTGGACAGGAAGAACCTGCATTGGTAAGGGACAAAAAAGCAAAGGGCATTAAACAAGTGAACTTACCCGAAAGTCTGCTTGATGCTGCGAACGTAGTACATATCCCAATTTTGCTTGGTGACATCCTCCTGGCCAACGGGGACACCGGACCACTCGACGCGCATCTGGGTCACACCGTCGACGTTGTTCTGGTCCAGGTTGATCTGCAGGGTACTGAAGTGGTCGGCGGGCCACTGCGCAAGACGCCATTTCTGGACAATCTGCTTGGGTTGGTCGAGCTTGACGAACTCGCCGGTGACGTTGCCGTCGAAGATGGCGAACTTGCCGCCAACCTTTGCACCCTCGAACAGGCGGGGTGCGCCACGGGTGAAAGCTGCGATGCGCTGGGGGTCGGTGAAGGTGTTGTAGAGCTCCTCGGCAGTGGTGCGGAACTCATCTGACGCTGTCACAGTGGTGGTGTTAATGGCGACCTTGCCGGAGGATGTGGTGGTGGTTGCAGTAGCGGTGGTCTCCTTCTTGTCGGCTTGAGGGTGGACAGAAGCAGGAGTGAAGCCGCTGGATGGGTTGGTGCCGGGGGCATGCTGGAGATCCTTGGCGTGCTCGGCGATCAGGGCGCCAGTGAGCTTTGCGAGGGCCACACGGAGTTGAGGGAGGATCTTGGAGCGAACCAGATCCTTTACGGGCTGCTTAGAGGTGGCATCGGCATGGTTCTCAATCTCGAACTGGGCAGGAAAGGGAAAATTGATGTTAGTCTTGGCGTTCCGGACTCTTTCATTCTTCATTTCTAATCTAACGCCTCTTTTTTTCCTCGTGGGAAGGCGAAAGGTTCATTGATGGGTTGGTACAAGGGAACATACGACGTACTCATCTTCCTCGGTATCGTGGGCTACCTCGGGGATGCTGATGGAACCGCTGACCTCCTCGGCGTCCTTGGTCTTACCTATGGAGAAACAGTCTCAGCTGCCAGGATCGCTCGCAGGAATTCAAGTGGATTTCTACAAACCTGAATACTCTAGCGACAGCTTCACATCGAACAGGGTAATGACCTTGCCCTTGCGCTGGCTGACGTCTACGTCGCCATTCATGGACACCACCTTGTCTACTTTGGCTGACACACCCCCTTCTTCGGCACTGATGACAGTGAGGTTCTGATCAAGGTACGCCTTGGCCCAGCCAGAAGCGTCCTTGTTCACCCAGTGCCAGTTGTTGGGATTGTGGAGGACCATGATGAAGGTTGACTATTCAAAAAAGGAAAAGAAAATTCTGATTTGGTGACGATGTGACTGATTTGAAAGCCGAGTTGCAAATTCGCAACTTCTCCTTCTTCAATTTATCTCCTGTTTCCTGGCAGATATCCAGTTGAATCTAAAAAGGGTTCTTCAAAATTTGCATGTTAGCAAACTGGGTCGCAGAATTTTTTTGGTGGCGGGGAAATGCAAAAAGAAAAATTTAAATGCAAAAGAAGCAATGAAGCCACAAATATCAGGTCACGAATGCGTATATCCGGACGGAAACTGATCGTCATGAGCGTTGGGAACAAGTCCATCGCCGTCTGACTGGTGCCAGCTGTATTTCATCATTTTGGGCAAAGCAGGGGGACATTTTGAACCCGAGTGGGAAAGCTCAAGTACATAAGAGAGCTAGAAGCTCCAATTGGGAAGAGGGGAATAGAGTATAAATGGACAAGGGAACTCACAATTTCAAGACAAAGTCCAGATAAACTACTGGACAGAGTATTCGAAGAGGGGGAATATGAAGAGAAGAAGAAGAAGAGGGAAGGGACGGATATTTGAGGGATTCGGCACGGAACACTCTAGAAAGTATTAATCACGTGATATTGACGGACCAAGTGGATCCAGGTCGCTGTAAGTGAATGAGATCAACAGACACCCAACAGTCAGGGATTAGAAATAATATCATGATGGTGTTTCGTTAGCTCAATAACTGAAAGTCGAAATTTGGAAACGCAATATCAACTTGAAGGTCCAAGATTTGAAATAGATAGGGAAGTAGACAAGAAAAACAGATTGACCTGGTAGATGTATATTCAAATTTGGGTTGCAGCGAGCGAATGGGGATATCACAAATCTGAAAAGAAAAAAGAAAAAATATAGGTATAGAAACAGGAATGAAGAAGAAAAACCCAATGAGCTCAATATAGTCCCTCCTACGCCTGCTCCAATCGTTCCAAATCTTCCCATCCATCTTCACCCACAAGCTGTTCCTTAACTCGTTCACGCAATTCTTCAATTTGGCTTCCAAGAGCCTCGGTCCACTGGCTCTCGACAGTAGCAACTTTATCCTTCAAATCCGTAGTAAGAGAAACCTCGTCATCTGCTCGAGTGACTTCTATGATCTGACGCACAGTTTCTTCAGGTTCCCCCTGCTGAATTCGTTCAGCTTCAACGAGGTTGCGATTCGCCCGCATCAAAGCTGAGCGAACTTCATGCAACAAGCAGAGAAGATTTGTCTGGGACTCGATATATTGATAGCTGGATTTCTCAGCATGAGAAAGTAGCGAGTAGAGGTACTGTAGCGGATGCGAGTGATAACTTGGATTTTCTTCGTACTCGTTGGCGGGAACCTGAACTCTGAAACCATGTAACCGCTCGGGGACTTGCTGTATTAAGGCAAGCAGCGAGGGTGCAATATCCCAGAATGCTGAGAGCTGCTTTTCAACACCTCGGACGACATTTTGCTCAATGACATCCAGGAATGATTCCAGACGAGCAAGTGTCTCGGATTCATACTGGACCCGTCGATCCAATGTATCCTTCGTGAAGAATGCTTGCGTTTCGCGAAGCTTCTCTTCATTTTTGTTTTGCTGATACGGTAGCAAGGCAATCGATTTGTATTTCTCGTCACGACCGCTGACCAGATCAAAAGACTCTCTGTGGAGTTGTTCTCTTGCTTCGAAAAGCCATTTCAGCTGAGTGAGCTTCTCCAACAGCTCAGGCTTTTCATCGCCTTCTTCTTGCGTTTGATCGGGGGTTTCGTGCTGGGCATCGTCGAAGAGCTTGCTCCTCAATTCATCGATACAAAATGTTGCTCTCTCGATTCGGTCAGTGATAATAGGATGCATTGGCTTCAGCACTATTTCCTGGTAGGAATCGAGTTGGCGTTTTGCCAATTCCCTTGCACGTTGGTTCTCCTCAGCGATCATTGCAGCCTCTGCTTCGGCAGCCTCGGCGAAAGTAAGACTACCTTCTTGAATCTGGCTCTGGATATTAGATTTGAAATGAAGGCGACTTTCTTGAACCTGGCTTTGATGCTCTTGGATCATTCTCTCAATATCCATCTCGTACCGCTGTCTGGTTGACTTGATTTCAGAAAGATCGGTAATAGAGCGAACAGTAGTTCGATAAGATACGAGGTCAGGATGACTATTGTTGACCGCGGGGTAGTGGCGAGGATATGGCGGGGGTAGAGTGACCAGGCGCGATATATCCAGCTTTGAATTTGCGATGGGTCTTTGGTATCGCGACTGAGCTTCCATACTGGGATACCCATTGCCGTCCTCATGCCAGCCGACCTTTTCGGGTGGATATTCGTCTGGGCCATAAGGCACATCTGGACCAGTATAATTTGAGCCCGCATCATCAAGATTCGATGGCGTACGTTCCTGGTCCCACTGGGTGGAATCTCGAGGTAACCCCATATACTTCGATTCACGCTTGGAACGTTGGACCCGCCTGCCATTCCCATCGCTACTGGACCCAGTTTGGGATTCCCACCATCGACTTGGTGCACGACCTCGTGAGCTCTGTTCATCATTACTCATATTGATACTGGCAATAGGCGACAAGCAAGGCTGATAGGTATTCCACCATGCGGAATCAGGTCTGCTTAGTCGATTTTGAGGAATGTCTAGCTTCGGAGCTGGCCTGACTGGTTTGGATGGAGGTGCTTCAAATAACTTGCTATGAACCGAATCGGTGTCAAATGACCCGGAAGCCCAGACAGAAGCATAGCGCTGGCGTCGAATCGCGGACTCGGCGATCATATATTGCGTGAAAACCTTCAAGGCTTCGGCATCGTTTGCTGCCGCAGCCTCATCTTCTATGAATTTTCGGTGTCTCTGTATGGAGTTCTGAACAAATTCTGTATCCTGCTTGATCATACCTTCCAACGAATTTTGCGTCATTGCTTCTCGAGACGGTATGCGACGCGGAGATAGTGGTTTCATCATGGAGACAGCATCATTAGGCATGTGCAGAATGTGCGAGATTGGGCGCTCCTCTGGTCCCCGGGATAGGGCACGGGGTCGTGACTGTGGTTGAAACTCTTTACCAGAGCCTAACGGAGGCGTGGGTAATGCCTTTGGTGGCTTCGGTTGAGCTATTTCTTTTGGATATGATGAAGACGACTCTCCATTCGGTGAAAAAGGTGGAGTATGCGCAAACGCAGCAGATGGGCCACTGGCACTAGGCCCAGCAATTGGACTTGGCTCTGCTTTGGGCGTTGGGTAAGAGGTATCATCGGAGAAAAGACCCCCAGAGCTTGTTCGAGATCGCGAGGTAGTGAATTGCCCCTCGGATGGAAGACTTCGAGCACTTCTCGGGGTAAATCTCGAAGACGTAGGCTGGCGTGTTGGATCCGGACTATTTCTTGGTGATGGAAGAACCAGATTTGTCGGCTTGATGTTTTCTAGAGCGTCAGCCCATGGATTATTGCCGGTGGCAGAGACCGCGCTCATATCATCAAATGTTTGACTTTGACGGTTACGTCGCTCGATTCTTCTTTCACGAATACCTTTGGCACTTGGATCTCGGACTGCCTCTCTGCGGAAGAGACCGCCGCTACCTGGAGTTCTTTGAGTTTCACGTATGTTGCCGCCTGAATCGAGCTGCTCAGATATATCAGGCGTCGGAATCACTCTAGTCGTATCAATGTAAAGTGGCTGTTCTTCTTGAGTTGGGCGGCTATTGATGTACTCTTCATCCACCCAGTCGGCTGGTGTTGGTGGAATACTTCCAAGGCCAGTTCCAATTGACGGCCGCGGCCGAGTTCTTACCCTTACAGAACTTTGAACTGTTCTTGCAGAGGAGGACTCCGAAGAGTCACTCAAGCTGACAGACCGTGCAGTAGGGGGTGGACCTGGTGGCGGTGGTGGAAGCGGCATACCTGGCTCCCAGCTGCTATTCGATGGGGATCCATTTCTTGTTTGACTTTGTGCCCTTGAGGCGTTTGCGCTGTGCACAATTGCACCGGCGGAGGCAGCTCGTCGCGAAGCAGGTGGTCTTAAAGGTAGTTCCGGTTCGCCATATGATGGTCCTGGTACTGGACCCCTTACGGCTTGTGATGCTATACCTTGCTCATAAGATGAAATCGAAGCCCTGGCTCTGGAATGCAAGGATGGAGACTGATACGGTCCTCCCTGATACCCATCTACTCGACTATGAGAGACAGACCTTGGTCCTGCATAACCTTGTGGCGGAGGGGGAGGAGGCAATGACTGCTGATGGGACTCTCCCTCACTTGTGTAAACCATAGAAAGAGGCCGTGGGCGATGAACAGAACGCCGTGGATGTCCGGGAGAAGCGTTAAAATCACCCTCTCGGGGATTTTGAGGTGGTGTCGTGGTAGGCGTCACCGAGACATTGGGATTTGGAGACGCAAAGCTTCCTTGCGATATTTGGTTCGGATTGCTTGGAGGTGAGTATGGCGGAGGTGGAGGTGATATAGGTTCCTCTGCAGTTTGTTAATATGCAGATCTAGTCAGGGTAATAATGTATGAAAGGATTCCTGACCTCCATGAGCTCTCTGCTGGGATACCACACGATGTTGACTGCCTGAATGGGCAAACTGAGCTTGTGCAGCTGCCCCGCCTACCGGACCCCAGTCTTGCGGATTATAAGGCACATTGTAGTTGGCTGGTTGTCTAGATGGGGGCGCTGATCTGCCGGTCGCTGGAGAAGGAACAGATGGTGACTGGCCGTGTATAAAGGGACTAGACAGCGACGTCGATGACAATGGTGTTGTCCCCTGAGGAAATTGAAGTCCACCCAGGGCTGTTGTCAATAATGGGGGCTGCAAAGCCTGGTCTCGACGATTTGGTGATAGCTGATTACTATTGTTGGCAATGCCCGGCGACCAGCCATTATAATGCTGCTCATCGCCAGCATGACTGGATGCCATCCAACTAAAGATCGCAAGCGGTCAATATAATGAACAGGTCGGTGAAGCTTGAAAAGGATAACAACACACCCGTTCATCCTGAACTATGTACTCATCAACACGCACTCCAATTTGAAGCCATGGCCCTCCCCAGAAGAAAATGGAATCGCGAAATCAGGGTGGAATGCAATACAAAAGGAAAAAGAAAGAAAGATTAGAGGAGGGGCTAGGTTCAATGACCGTCGAAAAGCTAGAAAATGAGAGTACAGTAAATCCTCCAGGGCCTATAGGGCCAATTAGTGCAGACCCAGGCGAATGGCACGATATCCACAAAAAAAAACAGAAGAGGGGGCAAAAAGCTATATTTGGAACGCCCATGTCCTTTCAGCAGAGCCAACACAGAGATGGAAAAGCATGGCCGAAGCGGGGAACCGAATATGCAGCTTGGTGATTCTCATCACACACGGCCCAGGGTCGGCGCTTATCGTCGATGCTGAGAGGCTGGAGATCGTTGCCCCCGCAGTCATCACCCAAGCCAACAGCGAATGAGCGCGCGTATCACAACAAGCTCAGGCATTTGGTTCTTCTGGTGCATACTTCAGGGAGGAATCGAACGAGGCCCCTGCAGGGACAGGGGGTCATGCCTAAGAGAAAATCAGGTGAAATTAAATATGGAGATGTGCTACGCTATAAAAATGTAATCCTTTCAAGTGATGGGCGCAAAGAGATTCCGAATTTAGATCTTGTAATATTTTTAGAATATGTAGATATTATTTGACTCCACACTAATGCAAGATACATGCTAAGAAAACTCGGCCGGGCAGACCGACAACTTGCACACATAGCGCGGCTGAAAAAGAAGATAATCCCTGTAAACTAGTCTCACCGTTAGCATGAAGCCACAATCAACGAGACAGAACAATAAATGTATGAAAACAAAGTGTCAGATAAAAGCCTTGTCACAGGCGGTGGTCATCAATTAAAATTCCTTATGTTGACCGTCGTGATAATGTAAAATGAATCATCATATAAAAAGGGGAGCGCGAACGAAGAGAGAATGAAAAGCAGACAAGTCAACTTACACCATAGCAATGAAAAATGTGCGACGCCAATGGATGTGGCGTATGTGTTAGTTTGAAATCCTGTTAAAGATCCATCAGCATCAAGCACTGGATGGATATGGCAGGCAATCGATATTCGATTGAGTCTAGTCAGACATGACGGTTCTCGTCTCGGCCAGCAAGCTAGCTCGGACATATGCTTGTCTTTGTTTGTGTCGATTCATCATGAAAAGGAAGAAGTTTGAAGAAGAGAGGTGTGACATACACCTACGGGCTGAGACAGCAAGGTCGAGACACGAAAATTTCAATTTTAAGATATAAACACTGTTTGCCAAGACAAATTAGCCTCTGACAAGAGAATTAAATGGTGCAAATTTTGCATAGGACAAAACAAGTTTTCAGTAGGCATGAATGGTATTAAAAAGATTGTGTCTGCATGGAAAACTCCGATAAGACTCGTCATCTAAAGGTATCATCATACAAGATGGGGGAAAGCAGGAAAGAAAAAGAACAGATGCCTACCTGATGGGTTTCTACGAGATTGACAATGCAGTCAAGATAGCTTGAAGACTGATCGATATGATTAGCCACTCGTCACAAGAGGATGTGAGTTTATGAAGCTATCGAATGTGTCTCAGTGGGCGAGGTTTTCTAGGCCTGCCACAAAATGGGCGTATCCATCATGACCGAACACTGTCATGCATTCGTCGGAGCCCAGTGCCGTTTCATCTTCGACAAAGAAAAGGGTTTTTGGGAATCTTGGGCTGGTCGCTTACCATCTGTCTTTATTCCAGTTAGCATAAGATCTTGAAACATAATCAAGAAAAAAGATGCAAGTGAATAGAAGGGTTCAGTAAAGCCATTGGTTGTCGTCAGAGATCCGAAGACCTTGGACGGTAATTTCCAGCGTATATTTAAATTGCGATCATCATGAAAGAGGGAGTGGGTGAAAAATTTGCAAGGAAGAGATTGACTAACCATTTACAAAAAAGAAATGCCGATCGATGTTGCTGCTGGTGATGCCTAGAAATTTTAGTCCTATGAGGGCTGGTTAGCTCTGTCAAACTCAATGAACTGCAATGATGACAAAAATCAAGATGAGCGTGAGATGCTCAGACTGACGTGCAATAACAGAGTTTTCATTCCTTGAAGGTCAAAGACTCTAGTTTGAATTTGGTTATGGTTTTCATCATGTGAAGGGTGCTCATGATAAAGGGAAGTGAAGTTTCAACTCGGTCGCTTACCATGAATTCAGAAACTGCCAGGCAGTGTGGAATTAGTAGGTCGTATGCATGATGAAATCCAGGTTCTTGAGAGATCCATCCCAGCTCAAAAAGCAACCTCCAAAGGGAAAAACATTGATTGCCAATGGAGGCGCACACTGGTGTAAGAAAGAGAAAGCACGGGAACAAAATTCGACTTTTTCAAGCTCCCGTCGCTCCGGATTAACTATCTTTCCGGTACTGCCTCGCTTGACACTAGCGCCCCGCTTAGCATTGATGCCTCAGGCATTAATATTTGTATTCTGGTCAGTGACTACGACGCCTCGTTTTATTTTATTTTATTTTATTAGGGTATCAGATGGTACAGCAAGAGAACCAATCGACTTGTTATCTCTTACAAAGAATAGACTCACCTTGGGGTCAGACAATGTCGAAATCGAAGGTGTTCGGCCATTTGAAAATTTCATTGCTCAGGATCCATGAACCGTGCCTGATACGGATTATACTGTAGAATTTCCCACAATTTAAATTGTCATTTTGTATTCTAGTATGTTGGAGACATGATATAACATCGGATTGAAGCCATCTCATTTCACCCTGGACCCAGATTTATGCAATTCAGCTCGAGCCTGATTCCGGGTAATGCGGGCAGTGCGGAAAGCAGTGTCGTAACTAGTAACTCTGAGGTACAAGAGGATTATATCATTTCTAAAGTCATGCGTCTGGCAGATTCCAGGCTTTAAATAAAGAGACCATATTATGTTCAATAATACCAGATAACGAAGAGTCTTCCTCACAAATGATGAAAATGGATAGACTTTACATTCATCTCCCAGCACCAACCGAGCGAGGAGGCTTGACAGCCATGGAGCTACTATATGCCCAAATGCCATGTTATCACAGCCAAAGAGATTTTCTTACAGGTACAAAATGTCCCAAAGCCCTCACTTGAAGCCTCCGTTAAGCAATTGCTCTATACCAGACCCCGGCGAACTTCCGAACACATGCGTCGTTTGTGGAGATACACTTGGTAATGATACCAGTTACCGTCGACTCCCATGCTCTCATATCTTTCATCAACCCTGTATTGACTGCTGGCTTCGGGAACAAGATGCCAGCTGCCCAATATGTCGCCGAACGTTCTATTATCTGAGGGGTTTGAGGCTACTACGGGTTGCCAGCCCTGCGACCATGAACCCGGCATTGCCGATCAAATCGTATTTGCGAACCATAAAGTCATGGATGAGAAGGAAATTAAATGTGAGGCGGAATAATACTGGATAGCTAATTGTGTTTTTGGAATGTAATAACAATTAGCGCCCATCAATATTGCTCGCTAGCGCATCGACTCATTACTGATATTAACCTAGACCAAAATTTGATATTTACATGGAGTTTCCAGAGAAACTGGCAGACCTTTTTTGTTTTCATTACAGATTGAAGAAACCAGAGTCCGTCATTTCATTCTAGGATATATTAGATCATTACGTTACCCCTTGGCACATCATCTTCGTTCCATCCGAAATACCCGGTGGATCTCTCGGCGTGATCACAAATATCCTGGCTACAGGCCCGGATTGCAATACAAGCTGAATTCCAGGAATGACCATCATATGTATAGGGATGATGGCTCATGTCGATTAATTCTTTGATTTTTTTTTTCACTTCATGCTATCTATAGAGAGCTTCACACCTGAAGGACATCGCTTCACTGAAATTGAGGATAATCAAGAAAACGAATAGACCACTCCATAGAACTTGAAATTTCACTGGGCCAATCTCCCACGTTTGCCTGGTCAAAAGGTAGCTGTGACGATGGAAACATGGTTGTCGGAGGATATTCGGCACTGGGTTGTTCAGGGTACATGGGCCCATTTCGGGGGGTCATAGAGGAGGTATGCTGGACCTGGGAGGACGGGTCAAAACTACTACTAGCTGATTTTGCTGGCATGGCTGTAAGAAATTAGTAAAATTCCATCAAACGTGACCTCTCAGTAGCCATACATTCTTCCGATGATCGACGCATCCGAGAAAGGCCTTGTAATATATCTGCTGCTTTTTTAGCCGCGGCAGAGTTCACACTAAGAGCCTCGAAAACCTTTAAACATGTTGCAGCATCTTCCCGTAGACTCTGTGAGGACGATTTGCCGCTTTCTGAACAGTTATTGCTGCCGTAGAAGCTTTCTGCCACAAATAAAATGGAGCTAGCGCAGATGAGGCATGATATCATCTGCCACCATGGGAAATCGTGAACTAAGCTGCGTTCGTCTACTACATTGTGAAGCAGGTGAGCTGTTTGTTGAGCTTCGTGGACACATATAGACTCCGCTTGGGAGATAAGCCCCTTGTCCTGAATAAGCAAGTTCATGAATGACTGGTTATTCATTTGTAGGAGTGGTAAGCACAAGAAGGGCCTGTGGATCAGCGCCCGAAGATGGTGGAACTTCACTGCAAGCATGTTACGCTATTGATCGTCAGTATTTACATCCGTTCAGTTGTGAAATAAAAGCAAGCACGAACCTGACGTCTGAATGACATGGAATTCTCGAAAGTATGCCCTAAATCGAATCGTAAATGCCGTGGTAGACTTGTTTTCCATTCAAGTAAGCGTTGATCTAGATTAGATGCGCTGTGAAGTATTTTATCTGGCGATAAGTCAATCTGCGATGGGCGATACAAGAGCCTGATAACCTGTCCAACGATATGTGAGAATCGAATTACTTCAATGAAGTAATCCATCATATGATCCTGAGCGACAGGACCAGGGACCTCGGGCCCGCCAGAAGGTACAAATGGGGTTTGGTCACTTGCGCCAGGCAACTCCACCTGAAAGTCAAACTCATGGATAGCCATTGGTCGCCCCAACTGGAGAGCAAGTAGTCGATCCAAGACGTACATTGCATACCAAGTGCGTCGCCAATGTGCACGCTCTGCTGAGTTAGGGGCCGATTCAACATGGAGACCTATACTTTGCCCCATGCGTATAGCAAATCCTAAAATATTCCAACAGCTTTTCGAGGGGTCAGGATTAGCCTGGAAGGAAGAAGTTTAGAAGAGATTGACATACCGATCGGTATGACAGACTGCAAGTAAAAAGAAACACTGCACGAGTGAAATCCAAACGCTCATCAGAGAACAGTCTGCGCTGAGTTCTCTGGAAAAATAAATACCTTGGTCATGGTAGCGAAAGTGGTGATGATTGCCAGAGTCTTTTCCATGGGGAAAAGATGTGTAATATGATCCAATCGCAAATATGAAATCTAAAAGTTATTAGAAATGTGTCTCAAAGAAAGAAGTACACCAATAGATCATACTAAACAATGCAAGCCATGGTCGGAACTCAGGCTTATTGATGTCCCCAGCCTGGAAACTCTTGAAGGCTTCCAACAAGACCGACTTGCAGATGAACGGGTATGCAATATGAATAGTGGAGAGAAAAACATCCAAGAACTGTTCCGCCTCAGCCGGCGACGGAAAAAGCAAGGGATACTTGAAAAGGGTCAAACTTTCCGGAGAATGGGTTTGGCTGTAGCTTTGAGCCGCCTCGGCACTTGGATCTGTTGGACCTTGCACACATTGCCGAATACTCTGTATGAAGTGAATGTCACTCGCTTTGCCTAAATACGTAGAGGGCGATGATACTGCTCCTGTGTCGTTATGTTCTGGAGATGCCTCAATACTAGTGCGACTGGCGGATTGCTCCTTATGCGGGATATGACGTCGGATCTCCCCTAGACTGGCATCCAACGTAGCTTGATGAGCACTGTCTAAACCAGACCGGAGCTGCTGGAGTAATGCTTCATAGGAATCGACGGCTCTCGCAAATCCCGGTAGTCCACCTCCTACAGTTCCGTTTGACCCGAGCCTAGGGGATAAATGGGGCCGGGTTCCATTTGCGTTAGTCGGGGCGATCTGTGAACCCCGCCGTCTTCTCTTTGTCCAAGTGCAACTGAAGCCGTACCCTTCACACCTAGAGCAAATAGGCTGTCTTCCATCGCACTATCCTCCCTTAGTTGTGATTAGCTCGATTCCACGAAGGATAAACGATGATCGAACCTTGGCCTTTAGGTCGCGACATTTATCGCAAGCGATTCCGACTCGTTGACGCTTCATTGTGGAGGCTAAGATTTAATGATCCTGCGCTAAGACTAAGACCATAGTTTCATTGATATTGAACCACTCTAGTGCTTGGAATGTTGAGGGCAACGCGGGCTGTGCTAGAAGCAAAAACCGGTTCAGACGGATCGGACGGCTGATGTTGTGATTATGTGTGTTTTACATCCGCTTTTGTCAAGCGCGACCCGCTCTCGGCTCAAACTAGTCTCGCATAGTGAAAAGGGAGAGCATGGCCCGAAATCCCCAAAAAGGCGAGGGAAGGGAGAAAGTTTTCGTTTAATCAACTTTTTCACTTTTGCAACTCGTGTAACGTGTTCAATAGATGCGTGGTGCATGAGCACCGATGGCTCAACCGCTGCCGCCAACCCAAAATGTGCGACCACAACGTCCCGAGTGCCGTGCCTGGGTCAAGATCAGCAAGCTCATCAACATCACAACCTACAGATTTGCAGAGTAATTTGGATGAGCTTGCAGCACCCCCTCCCGTATACGATACATCAGAGAGACCAGTGAGACAGCATGATTACCTCGAAAATCACCATTCACGACATGACGGGAATACCCTTCAGCAAGCCCAAGAGGCTATACCAGACCCCGATTTGGTAGACACATCGAGGAAGACCGAAAAACGACCATTGCTAAAGATACCACGCCTTACTTATACCATTGGATATCTCATATTTTTCTCTTTTGTCGGTACAATCTTGCGACTGGCCATCGAATGCCTGACTTTCTATCCCGGCTCCCCAGTCAACACGAGCGTGCTCTGGGCCAACGTAGGTGGGAGTTTAATCATGGGATTTTTAAGCGAAGACCAAGAACTTTTTCGCATCGATGAATCAAATGATCGCCAATCTGCAATGAAGCATAAAAAGACCATCCCTCTGTTCATCGGGCTAACAACTGGGTTCTGCGGCAGCCTTACGTCCTTTTCTACGTTCATTCGAGATGTGTTCTTAGCTCTTTCAAACGACCTCCCTGTACCCCTGGGCTCATACCAAAACGTGTCGCTATTTTCTTCTGCCCCGTTCGGCGCATCCGCCCCCAACGGAGGTTTTAGCTTTATGGCATTAGTAGCTGTCCTACTTACTGAAATCGGCCTCTCGCTCTCCAGTTTAATTCTAGGAGCGCATCTCGCTATCGGAACATCTGCTTGTATGCCTACTCTTTCTCAGTGGTGGATAAAGAAAATTATTAATCCCATTGTGTTTGTTGTTGCAATCTCAACGTGGATTATTGTCATCTGCCTTGCAGCATTGCTAGCAAAAGGCTCAACAACGGTCACACTCTGGAGTACAGAGATGTGGAGGGGCCCAGCTTTGTTTGCTCTCGTTTTTGCTCCACTTGGCACACTAGTACGATTCTTTGTGTCGCTAAAGCTTAATGCTAGGATTGCGTCGTTCCCATTGGGTACATTTATTGTAAATGTGGGAGGCACGATGGTGTTGGGTATGGCATATTCGCTACAGCATGCTTCCGTAAGCGGAGCAAGCTTTGCTGGCTGCCAGGTTCTACAAGGGATAATGGATGGGTTCTGTGGCTGTCTGACAACAGTTAGTACGTGGGTCTTGGAGTTGTCGTCTCTTCGCAAGCGCCATGCGTATTTATATGCGGTTATGAGCGTCGCGGTTGCTCTATGTGCCCTTGTGGTTGAAATTGGAAGCCTGAAATGGACAAGGGGTCTTGTTACTCCCTCATGCTTCAGAGGCAGTTAAAATTAATAAGAGAGAAAAATACCTACAGCTAAATGACGATAAGTATAAGATATTATTTTCTTTTTGTGATGAATTTGAGCTTGACGACGGGTGTCCTTGTTGGCAGTGACAGCGTGGTTGCACCTGCCTCTCACAAACATTAAAAGCTGAGGGCTATATATGTTGGGATTAAAAAAAGAAGAAAGTGAAAATGAAAGAGAAAGTGAAAGAGAAAAATGCGGGGGAATGGTCCGACACCACATCTGATATTCCGAGTCCATACTAGTAATTAAGTATGGTACCATCCTTGGAACCTTCGGAAGTTACCATACTACTGGCCCTGTCCGAGTTTGAGCTGCCACAAGAAAGAAATCGGCCGACTTGAGTCATGCTACTACTTCTGTGACTAGTGGAAGATCTTCTGCGTTCCATGGGCAAAGAGACTAAAATGGTTTCGGCGCTCTTCATATATTGAAGTTGTTTCTCCCAATTCCCAATTTCGTTTTTTCTTTCTCCATCTACTTCAACCGCCAACAAACTCAAAATCGTTGGCATCATTACTATTTGCATCACTATTTTTATTATTGTTACCATCTGTGAAAACCAACCATGCAGTCTTCGACAGAATTAGTTCCAAGCTCTGTCGCCCCCATATACGAAGCGACTAGTTCTCGTCCTGGTATTGAACATCAAGAGAACGAGCCCTTTCCCAAGATGACTTCACTTCCTGGGCTTCTCCCCGAGCTCATACTCTGCATCGCCGATTATCTTCCACTTGCTGATATCATTTGCTTTTCTCTATGCAACCATCGACATTTTCAACTACTTGGAAAACACGCAAAGAAGTTGGGACGTACAAGAGAGGAAAAGATGTTGTTTTTGAGTCAATTGGAACGAGAACACCCAAGATACTTCACTTGCGATGTTTGCGACATTCTTCACGAGTATGATGGATCGGAAAGTTATGGCATGAGCGGCGTACAACATGGATCAATTTGCCCACGCCCGTGCTCTCAAAAACCCTTGTCAACCTGGCAGCCTTACATGATAGCTCATAAATTAGCAGTCTACCTGGCAAACAACATCTACTTTACCCAAGTGAAGCTCGCTATGAAACGATTCCAATATGGACCTGGGTTTGGGATCAGCACCGAATCTCTGAATTATACACAGATCTGCGAATACGCTAAAACTTCGACCGATTCGGAAATGACATCACTCTTCTCGAGAGAAGCACAAATTTGTCCCAAATCTTCTAGCCTTGGTCTTTGCATAAGGATGCAAGACATTGTGCTTGCCAACGACAAAGAAGACTTGACAACATTGCCACAGTATACTGGAAAACTGCATTCACCGGATCTTCGTCCCCCCTGGATCCTTCAAATATGCTCACACGTAAAGCTGTGTGATCCGATGCCTATGTGCCACATCAGCAGTCTCTTTAAAAACCCACAAAAATCTGAAGAGAAACCCGAAGAGAAACCCGAAGAGAAACCCGAAGACGACAACTATTATTCCCCCCGATGCGACATCTGCAACACAGAATGCCGTATTGAGATTCGAAAATTTGACAACAAAATTGCTCTTATCGTCACAAAGTGGGTCGGCTTGGGGTTCGGAATCACCAGGGACCTAACATGGAGCCACCAAGCGTCTATTTGCGGGGATGATACGAAGGCTGAGGTCAGAGAGAGCCCCTCTTCACACTTTGAAGATAAAGCCCCCGATTCGTTTCAGAGCTCGATATCTCGCAACCTCTCCTATCTCAAAGATCAGCAATACCGAAAAGACGTTCGATTTGATTCACACGATTTATACCAACTACCTATCTGGTGCAAGACATTCAAAGAAGCTTCAAAAACGACCGAAATGGACTCGAGGAATTAACGGATATTGAAATATGTACCCCCAGACGAGAAGGATAATAAGGAAAAGAAATGATGGAACATGTGCGGAAGGAAAAGGATACTCTCAGACAGTCTGTACTTAAACATTGACCATGCAAAAATTCAAAAATGTAAAAATTACCAAAGACGCTTGTACAGACTCTAACTTTGTTTTTGGTAGGCTTTAATATGCCAGTAGAGACCTTCGGCCCTGATCTGAGCATCCATCATAGTGAAATATGGGCTCATTAGCGCATGGAAGAACCGCCTAAGTGTGGCGATCGGATTACCATTCCACGATTTATGATCAGTAAAGGTAGGGTTGTAGCCAGTGGAATAGTCGCGGTGGAAGGGAAGCAATGTAATCCGCCGGTCGAGACCACCCTTAGAGTCAGCTGATAGGATGTTTCTCTTATGGTTGAAATAATCAACAGCCGATGGAACTGCTCGACTTGGCAGCGTGCCATCATTCTGAAATATCTCTTGTCGCCGTTTCTGGTCTTTCTTTTCATTGTCAATAAACAATTGTAGATCTTTAGGGAAGAAGACAAGCTAGGAAATGCAGATTTTTAGAGACCTCTCTTATGGTATAGGTCCTGATAGATTATGTGCAGCTATAAGAGACCCTCAGCCTGTGCCATGGGCATCCTCCTCTATCTCCCACTCCATGCCTTTCCATAAAGTTGTTTGTCTCTAGCATATTTCGTGATTATATCTCCGAGATATGAACGTTGTTGCTTCTTAAATATACTTACTAGGGGATATAATCTAAAGTACTAGTAGTACTTCTGAAAGATAATTCTCTGTTCGCCTTTCTAATCGTCTTTTTATTTATCTTTCTAATCGTCTTTCCACTTGTCTTTCCACTTGCTTTTCTATCCGTATAGAGCTTACAGTATAAATAGTAGCAAATATCAGTGTAGTACCTACGGTAAAGGTTGATATAGCACCAGCTTTTCCCCGCCAAGCGCTATTGTCCCCTGTATGCGTCTGTGTATTGTTTCCTTCTTTTCTTTGGCCTTTTCCGAAATTCTCATCCAGTCCGTACATCATTGGAAAAATCTAGCCTAATATTTTGCTGACGAAGATTCAGTAGTAAATCAAAACCGGCATTTCTCCGACGGGTCTATAGATAGCTCCTGATACCTTACGGTCGGTAAAGTTCCGGCAGACATTACCCCATGGGGTACCGATGATCTAGCCCTATTAAGAAAAAGCGGTCAATGTATAGGCAGTCTAACTGTTGACAGGATCACTGGACAGATGCGTACTCTCTTTCAGGAGACTTAAAGAGCCTTTTTCTCAGTTCTGTTTTCCATCTTACCAGCCGAGCCTTGGAGTGGTTCTGCGCCTTAGCATCTTGAGCCGGACATTATTCAATAATCTTAATAGTCATTCAGAAGCAGAAATGTCACATGGTCATATTGACGAGGAGGAGAAGGGGAAATTGGAGGAGAAATTTATCGAGTCTGTTGCCTTACCTGGATTTTCTGATGAGGATGCCGACATTCTCTTTCGATATGAAGGCACCAAAGGAAAGGAAGTGATTCGAAAGATTGACTTCCATCTACTTCCTGTCCTCGCCTTTCTTTACCTTTGCTCTCATGTTGATCGCAACAACATGGGAAATGCCAAAATTGAAGGAATGAATGATGACTTGGGCTTGGTTGGGAACCAGTATAACATTGCAAGTACTCTTTTCTTTGTGCCTTATATCATATTCGGTATGTGTTTGAGATATCTTACCCTATAGCACATCGTGATTTTTTTGAGCGCTAATGCATGTTTAGAAATTCCGTCAAATATTGTTTTGAAGAAAACGCGTCCAAGTCTTTGGCTGTCACTCCAAGTCGTCGCTTGGGGAATAGTAATGGCTTGTATGGGGGCAGTAAAGGGGTTTGCAAGCCTTACAGTTTGTCGGGTATTTCTAGGCATTTGCGAAGTGAGTTTCGGAATGATATAGTTCTGCAATTTTGTCTATATTAAACTGACCCTTGGCTTTCAGGCAGGGTTCTTTCCCGGTGCAGTGTATTTGGTTACTCAATGGTATCCGCCACATGAAATCCAACAACGCCTCGCCCTTTTATATACCGCGTCAGCCATTTCTGGGGCATTTAGTGGTCTTCTAGCCTATGGTATTGCTAACATGGGGGGTCTTCAAAATATCGCCGGATGGCGTTGGATTTTCATTCTTGAAGGCTTAGTCCCGGTAGCATTCGGTCTAGCTCTACCATTTTTGCTCCCAGATGGCCCAGGGAAAGTTAAATGGTTGACACCAGAGGAACAAAGATTCATTGATCTGCGATTCCGACAAGCTGGTGCTCGATCTGCCGAGGGTGAGGGTGATCAATTTTCATGGTCAATGCTTCTCGGCACGATGCTTGACTGGAAGATACTTCTTGCTGTGGTGTTGGCCATGGTAAATGCAGCTCCGAATGCAGCATTCTCTTACACCATGCCAACAATTATCAACAAGCTGGGGTTTGAAGCATCTAAAGCACAACTTTTGACTATCCCGCCCTATTTCTGTGGTGCTGTCTCAAGTTGGCTCAGTGGCCGCCTTGCCGATCGTTTCAGTTGGCGATTCCCCTTTATCGTTGCGCCGATGATTGTGATGCTTATCTCTTTCATTATGCTTTTCGTTCTTTCCGCAAACATTGAGCAATACAAAGCTCCGATGTATTTCGCAATTATATTGGCTCAGATTGGTATCTATCCATTGCTTCCGGGTATCTCGGCCTGGACTGGAAACAATCTGCCCCAATCTTGGAAACGATCAATTGGAATAGCTTGGCTACTGGCTGCTGGAAATACAGGAAGTAGGTTTGCGCCCACAAGAATGCGATTCTCAACCCGTCATCGTTCAATATTTTCTAAAATTAACATGATGAATTTTATTCTAGGTTTCATTGGCACAAATGTCTTTCTTGAATGGCAGGCACCGCACTATACTATTGGATACGGTGTATCAATCGGAATAATTGTGTTAGGAATAGTTACTTGCTGTATACTTGAGTTTTTCCTTTGGCGTCTGAACAAGGTCAAGAGGTCTATTCCAGAAAGTCAGACTCGAGAACAATTTACGCCAGACAAACTCGTTGCAATGGGGGAGAAGAGCCCTCTTTACATCTATACACTGTAATTTTCGGGCTAAAAATCCGAGTATATGATGCTATTGAGTTGGTATTGAACTAGCAGTGGGCTCCTAGACAGGATATTATAATCCTCTCCGATTGAAAACCTACTATCCATGACAATAATTCCTGCTAGTGACAGTCTCCCGAGGGGCCCCGAGGTTGTCCCGAAGGTCATTTTAACTTGAACTTGAACTTGAATAACATTTCCTCTCACTTACTATTTATCAACTTGAATATTGAATTCACCCTTCAGAACTTAGACTTCGGTAGTCGTAGAGGCGAAAACTTTAAAAATTACTGATGCCTTGACTAAAATACGTATGAATGGTAAAAGCTGTCAAACCTCTCTATCATAGAAACACTAAAAATATCAATATCAATAAACTTCCACAGGGATATTCGTTCAGTTTATTTAAAATCTACTTTGATGACCTAGAAAAATGCCAATGCATTAGGTGGGCTTGCAACTGCTCCGGGCGCCTGTATACAGAATTCAGTAAGTTTTATTCCGTGCATGAGGAAGGAGTTAGGAAAGCCTTACATTCATAGGTGAGCTAGTGAGAAAGAAGGTATATCTTCCAGCTTCGTCGGATGCTCGGCTCAATTCTTCGAGATAGAATAATTCCCCGATCGGCATCCCCCAGCCTGCCAATAGCCACTCATGCAGATGCCATTGATTTTCTGTACAAGGCCAAACCTCAAAAGATCGGGTATCCGCTGCAACAGCTGCAATTCTTTTATCCCAAAGAAATTTCAATAGCTCTTCTGAAGGTTGAATGCCGATATTCTCGGGTTTTTGCTTTTTATACAGCTCATCCAAATGAGCTCGCTTTTCCTCCGCCATATTTTCGTACTGGCGAATATACCCGAATCGAAACAGGATAATGTCTCCAGGTCTGAAAGACCCTTCTGATAGCCCCTGGTCTTTTAGAACCTCAAGGAGCTCGGGGAAAGAGACAGCATGAGCAGTCATGGCATCGATAGTGCGACCGTTCTTTTCGGCCCATTTGTACCAGTCTATCAATATAGCGCGACCTGCAATACCTTTATTGGCGATGTCTGCGGAATTCTCAAATGTTAGTATAAGTGATCTTCCATTCGCACTTATAATTTTAGGTGTAGATTCTCACGTTGAATTCCATTTGGTACTGGAGAACTTGCGAATTCCGCCGCAGTTCGGCCCATGTAGTAAAGCTTGATATTATTAATATTTTGCTCTTGTTGCTAAAAGATTATCTACTTACGGCCTCTTTTTGATATGCATAATGTCGAAAACCATCCCATTGAGAACTGCATTGTGAATTGAATGACCACTGTAGAAGGTTAGCAGACTAGCCTTAAAAGATGCCATAGAATAATTTTAATGCTGCAAGTTTACCTCATCGTCATGTGCGATCTTCATAGGGGCCTTGTTGATGATTTTGAGATCCAAAGTTTTGCGACTCAAGAGAGGATAGGATGATCCAGTCAAGGTCCAACTATATGCGAATTCAGATTTGTTGCTTTATCCCTCAACTTAGTATAGATTCACTCACTTGAGAGATAGGCTTTTGCCAGACTTGATCTGTTCCTTTGCAGCTCTTGCGACCGTCTCTTCGGTAAGATGATTCAAAGTTCCAACTTGATCTTCTGGACCCCATAGTCCCCATGCATTTCCATGTGGCCCATCTTTTTTCAGAGGTAAGTCCGCGAAAATAGGATAGTATGACATCATTCTAGATCTAACGATGTTATGTTAGAGTCCAGTATTTTCCACAGACCCGTATACGATCAAAATTTTGACAATGCAACTTGTTTATAGGCGACTCCTCTTTTGCGGTAAAATCCCGACAATTCCGTGCCACGCTTTCGACATCCACCTACGCAGGGAACTCCGATGCTGCTCTTATTGAGCACGGACTTCCAGCAAAAATGAGAGCCCGGACTATTATCCGTGGTTGATCACTGGAGCTGTAGAGGGTATTTGGGAAATGCAATATGACAACCCTTGAGCTTGGGCCTATGCGTGAGCTTTGCTTGGATTGCAGAATACGGAAAGTGTGTGATAGGACATCTCTATGTATATGAAGTCAGAGAATCCGCAATTAGGGTCGCAAATGTGTACATATTTTATCCGAGTCGTAGCTTTCAGCCGATGAAAAAGAAAATGAACACCCATCGATCCATTTCATGACTTTGACTAGAGTAATAGAGTAATAGCCAAGTGTAGAGAGCAAGGAGCGTAGACTTGCGCCTTGTCCGAGCCGACCGGGGATTCTCCATCGCGTCGGATATTTCCCGCCAATGGTAATCCCACGCATCAACATATAAACCTTGGAAGAAGGCGAGCATACTAAGTATACAGACCAGTAGTCTATCAAACCTGCAAAATCTACTCACGATGGGATCTATTGGAGAACAACAATTTACCGTGCCGAATCCCTTCCGGACTCGCATTTTGAATGGCCAAGTCACACCAATCGTGACTATCAAGTATGCCATCGGGAATGAAATTCCAATGATGGCCAAGATGGCCGGCTTTCACGGCGTCTTCATCGACATGGAGCACTCGGCCTTCTCGCTTCGTGAGGTCTCGCAACTCATCCTTGCCTGCAACTACGTGGGTGTCTCGCCTGTCGTCCGCTCTCCTTCCAAATCTCATTGGCACATTAGTCGCATTCTCGACGCCGGAGCCGCAGCCGTTGTGATCCCACATATTGAGTCAGTCCAAGAAGTTCGAGATATTGTACACCACGCAAAGTATGCGCCTATTGGTGCTCGTGGCTGCACAAACAATCAGCCAGCTTTCAACTTTCAACACATTCCAACACTTAAGCAAAATGAGGCATTAAACTCACAAACGATGCTTATTCCAATGATTGAAACTCCGGGGGCTGTGGATCTTGCAGAGGAGATCTTCGCGATTGAGGGTGTCGATGGGGTTTTGATTGGCTCCAACGACCTCACTACGGATCTGGGCATCCCCGGAAAATATGATGACCCCCTGTATCTGGACTCTGTAACCAAAATTATCAATGCTGGAAAGAAATACGGCAAGCCTATCGGTGTTGGTGGCATTGGAGGACGTCTGGATCTTTTGGAGCGGTGGTTCTCGCTAGGTGCTACCTGGTCGTTGAGTGGGCAAGATGGAGCAATCTTGCAGAAGGCGTTCAAGCAAATTGTTCAAAATTACGAAGAGATTGATCAAAGGTTGCAAAAGCAAAGTAAATAGTCTATCTAGTTGCTGAGTTTGATCTGTCTTATCATTATTGTATTTATTTCATTACATAAATGGCCATCATCCCCATAGATTGGGCAATTCATATGGATCATCCAAGTTGAAATTGATTGGGGGATCTCCATAGGCATACTCATTCAAGCCAGCCTCCATATCCCACAATGCGTTATCTTCAAATACATTCCAAGATAATATAGAACCTTCTGATACATTCGTGTCGCCTTGTATACTGGTAATCTGGTCAGGGGTGAATGCAGCTTCGTTGAAAGGAGCATGAAGCGAAGAATGTGCATGGGTGCTGGGAGATAGATTGGCCCCCGAAGAGAAGATCCCTGGGGCTTCAAAATTATTCTGATTGTTGTATTGGCCATTCCATAATCTCGGGTTGGACATAGAGGCCAACTGCGTAGACCGAGAGACTTCGTTTTGCATCTCAGACGTATGATGAGCATTCCGTGTAGATTCAACTTGCAGCTGGCGGCTATATTTGCGAATAACGTACAGACGCAATGCTTCGTAGACGGCAACATAGCGTTTTGCATCAGGAAGCTCCTCGCTCATTTTCTTCAACGCGGTTTCACCCATAATTACTGCATCAGTGCCGTTTCGGACGAGACTTTGACCAAAGTCTCTCACGACTGACAAGCAAAACATAACGGAAACACCTGCGGTAAATAGCATTTGAAAGTAACTGCGTGTAAACGTGATCTTCTTTTGTTCGAATAGTCGACAGAAGCCTGTTATGGCCCCGACAGCGCATTCGAGACAAAGGGATAAGAGATCTCGCGGTGGAATGTTACCGTGTTTTGGAACAATATCAATTGTTTTCCTGATCAGCAGCAAGCGCTCCCTAAGTAGCAGAAGGTCGTACCACTCTTGCATTTGATAGAGGTTTTGCGGAGAGTGAAATAATGGAGTAGAAGAGCGCCATTGTTGAAGCTCCTTGAGTAGTTTGTCTAGATTAGAGTAGATGACTCCTCTAGCCGTGGTCCTGTTCGCCAAGGTTTGGCGAATCGCCTTCTCTCCAAAAGAAGTATGAATTTTAGATGTGATTTGGCGGAGCCTGAGGCAAGCAAAAAAGACAGACATTTCGGTTGCTCTTCCCCCCCCTACCGTGAGGGAAGACGCAGATCCAAAAGAGTCAAGATCCGGAAAAGCACCAGATGCCTCTGCAGCTTCAATTTCCTCATCGTTTGCATCCACTGGAAATCCTATTTTGATATGTCCGTCTCCGATGGCAAACGGACGAGTTAATGTAATAGAACTATAACGATCAATCATGTAACACTCCCAGAAGACTCGTCGTTGAAGTTGGTCCCGTAATAAACCTATTTTGCGGCTTGGAAGAGTGGGCCTATGTAGACCTTGCTCTATGCACATTCGCATACCTAGTCGAGTGACTTCCCAGATCGAGGTTCCTGTGAGCAAATTAGATACCGGCTGGATATACCGTAACATTAAATAACGTTTCTAATAAGGGAAATCTTACCAACATGATGATATATTGCAAATCGGGCAACAAGGAGGAGGTCCTGTATTGAGGCGAGGCCTCCGGCAAGGAAACCATCATCAAAGAATTTCAATGCGGAAAGATAATAACCATAGGGATGATGTGGGAATTCTCCATTACGATAAGAAAGTACCGATCCAATGGCAAGAATCATGAAAGCTCTGAAGAAATCATGCTTCGTACTTTGCTCAGAAGTACGGGGTTGTTGATCTTCAGAGCTTGGCAGAAACACCCTGCTATATATGCCTTGGACATTGCGGCGAAGAAGAAATGGATTTTGCACGTGCGATCCATTGAGACTTATATAATCAGCACACGCTTATGGAATCGGACCCAAGACAAAGCGCCAGTAAATTTGCGTAGTAAACTTACTATTTATCAAAGACCACCCTACCCTGCTCCACCGATGGGAGAGGGGCTGACTTGACTCCTGCTTCAGCTGGCCCCGAACCCTTAGAAAGGTTCCGAAGCAAACTAGAATCGTGCTCTCGCCATCCGGTATCTGCAAAGAGATGTCGTATAAAACTGCTGCAGTTAGAAGGAAAGTATTTCAGTAGATGTGAACATGTCTAACCTCAAGCCGCCACCCTCGATAAAATTAGGGGAAGGTTCTCGACCCTCGTGTGATCCAATATGTTCCGCGTGCTCAGCAGAGGCCGTCACGGTGGGGATTGAGTGGCTCTGATCACCCGCTGCAAGCTCCTCCTCCAGAGATCTGACTTCTTGTTCTAGATCTCCAATGTATCTGATTGAAATTGGTATGTCAATTAATATAGCTGGTTCTCTGGGGGCGGCTTTCATACTGTCTAGTGACAGACTCGCTATCATCCACAATCAATGTCATACATTCTTGACCGTGCTTTATACATAAACTGCATCGCGGCCGCATATTATCGCACTATGAAGCCGATCAGCTTGGATATCCTAAAGTTGTAAATATATGGTTGTGAGTCGCACCTTCGTTTTTCTTGTGTGACAGAAGCGACATGCCGGTAGCCTTGGAAGACGAGTAGTGTCATCTTCCATCAATGAGGTGTCTTCATTGACTTCATTCGTCTCCATATTACCTCTTGCTCCTCATCTGGGGAGCATTTAAGTGTAGAATATACCAGCGGAAAATCTCCGAACAGGAGTCCTGGCAAAGGAAGTTCCCCACCTTCCCAGAGCGGTGTCAAACCGAACAAACGCCCGCATCACCACCGGCAGTCAGCTTTGGTGCCATTTGCCGACTCCCATCACCAGTTGACTACGTATGTGCATTTACTGCATACATATTTTGAGCTGTTAAATTATCAATTCGGGTTTATAATATTCTATAATTGGTAACTTGCTTCGATTGATTCATCACTACTTCTCATTCAATTCCAAAACTTGAAGTTATCTAACTTCAACTAAACAACATATCTGAAATTGTTCTGCACTGCATTTCGCTCATCCGGGCTAAGGCGTGAAATGTGATCGAAATCGTTCAAGTCGGTCTCATTAGCCAAAGTCTCAAATTTCTTGTTGCTGCGCTGAAGAAGCAAGCGGAGTGTCAGGATACAGGCCATCCCTAGTGCCTGAAAAGCCAAAAGACAGCCCCAGGACTCTCGATATTCGGGCCCATATTCATCAAGCCAAAAGTAATTAGCAAACAGAGATGCACAATTTGCGCATGTGTTAGCTAGCCCAATCGCGACGGCGCGCTTGATTGGTGGCTGTGTGAGAGTCGAGGACAACCAAGCGTATGTCGTAGAGTATACTCCAAAAGTACCACAGCAGACGAGAATTGTGAAGACATAGCGAGCCCAGAGCTGATCTGTCACAGCAATAAGTAGAATAGTTCCAACAATCGCAGCTATTTGAGAGACCCCTGAAGGTACAGAGCGCATCTGTTTCCTATCTGCTAGCCATGCCCATGATAGCGCCCAGAGAAATGCCACAAAATATGGCGGGGAAGTAAGCAAAAGCACAATTGTATTACTTTTGAAGCCAAGTTGTTTGATAAGCGTAGGAAAGAAGTGGGAATACGAAATAGATGCAGTCGTGGACATTTGCATACAAGCAAAGATCCAGGTGCGGACATCCTTCACAGCCCAGATGAGACCTCGCATCAATGGAACCTCCTCGGCGTCAAGAAGAACATCATTGCCGGCATCAACGGCTAGACGTGCTTGGGCCACAACTTTCTCGGCTTCAGTGAGCCATTTGGTCGTTCCAGGAAAATCAGGAAGAACAAAAAGAGCAATAGTGCCAAGCAATAGCGTAGCTATTCCTTCAAGAATAAAGAGCCACCTCCATGCGGCTAAACCAGCAACTCCTCCCATCCCAGACAAGATACCAGCCGATATCAGTCCAGCAAATGCATTTGAGAGTAGAATACCACAGATGAGCAGAGCCATTCTCACACCAATCTCGCGTTTTGTATACCAGCAGCTCAGGAAATAAACTGCACCAGGGAAGAATGGAGCTTCGACAAATCCGAGAAAGAAGCGAACCATGAGAATTCCGGGCGTGTTGAATGTAGCAGCAGTACATCCGCTAACAAAGGCCCAGAGTATGATACATGTTGGCTATTAATTGAATAAGCAAATATGTCTTGACCGCAAAGATACATATAGAGAAGGATTTCATACCAGGTATATAGAAGGCCGAAACTTTGTCATCATGATTGTGGATGGCAATTGCATGAGAATATACCCCGCTGAGAAAATCGAAATCGCAGTCTGATACTGAGCCCCCTGGAGGCCAGTATCTTCTTGAAGCCCATATAGACGAGCTTGGGTGATCGAGTTTCGGTCTAAATAGTTGAAGAGATAAATCAAAACAATGAGAGGGAGGATTCTTGTGTCAATCTTCTTTCGAAGTTGCCGCTCAGTGCTTGCACGAAACTCGGGTTCGTATGAGCGATAGATAGCAACGACATCAGATGGGTCGGTAGGAGTCGTGTCCTCAACCCAAGAGTCATTCTTATTTTTTGTTGGGATCTCAGGGTTGAGTGATTTGTTGGAGGGAGAAGTCCGAGTAGCCATCTCGGCTAGATAGAATTGGAAAGTTGCAAGGGATCAGAGGCGCACAATTGTCGGCCACATAATGGGCGCGGCGTGCTCTGTTATTTATGGTAGTTCAAGCTCTAGCTCCATGCTCCAGAGCAGAGGGACTGGCATGTACCCCAGACTGAAAATCCCCTCGTTTTCCCCAGAATTCGACGACTCTTGGCATGTCGGAAAATTGCCGACAAGGAGTGGCAACCACCCGCCTCTTCGGACCCTCCGCTAATTGCCGCCGCTACGTGATTACTTGATAAAAAATCTCGAACTGACTAAAGAAATACAATTATGAACGGGAATAGGTATAGAGTAAAATTAATGCTAGCATCCTGCTGGTGAGATTCATAATGAAATATGCGTCGTTTGATGTCTGCTTATTGAAGATAGTATATCGGCTAAAAATGAGAGCTGCTATTGGGGTGCGAAAGTTTCTTTAATGTGCAAATAATCGCTCTGGATTGTCAACCAACATACTTCGAAATTGATCTTTCGATAGCCAACTTCGTAAAAGCATGATCTCGTTATTGGGATCCGCCGCTATGGATGTCACTCGATCTTTTGAGCTGCGGCTGGAGGAATCCACGTGAGGCCAGTCGCTACCCCATATTAGTGCAAAGGGAGCACTATCTGCATATAATCGAATGATTGATTTCATATCAGCTAGGCTTTCACCAGATCGGCGATATAGGGCTGAAATCTTCACATTAATCCTGCCGGATTGTAGTAGCTGCACAAAATCATGAAGGCTGGACTGGCCGATATCGGTGGGTTTCGCGCAGCCAACATGATCGGCAATGACTGAGAGATGGGAAACTTCTGGATCATTGAGCAGAAAATCTTTCAGAGAGGACCAGGTATCTAGAGGAAGCTGCGCGGAGAGACCCCATCCAAATGTCCTGCACGGATATGAGTTGGCGAAGACACTAATTTGTTCTTTTATAGCAAGTGTATCGGTTCTCCCTCCACCAAAGAAGCCATGAATACGACAGTATCGGACACCCAGATTGTGCAGGGTGTCACAATCCGCTTGGGTCAGTTTCTCCCAGCTCTCGTCCATGCAAATTATGCCACGGGCTAATAGGCGGGGGTAATCATTTCGAATACGGCCAAGATGACCGATTAATCCTGCGGGTCCATCTTCTATGGAAGCTTGAACCAGAACCAAGCGATCCGCTCGGATCTGCTCAATCCAAGCATCTAGGGAAGCCGGAGACGGGGTGTAGGTGCGTGTAGATTTGTATGGATAGAGATCCGGATCAAAAAGGTGGAGATGAGTGTCCCACATCCCTTCCATGTTGAGCTCCATATTGAATGGCAGTATTGATCTCTATGAATCATGCGAGTTATACTTCCCTAAGGTTTCGATTATGTAGTGGCGGGCGTTGTGAGAATGTTAAAAGGTCCAAGCCCCATAGACTTGACGGCTTCGCTTGGACCCGGCAGCTGCGCCCCACAATTTAGGAGGCCTGGACTTCCTCCGCCGACACCTCCGACTTCCCGTCTGCAACAACTCAACTCATCGCAACATGGGGGAAAGCAGCCCAGTGGCATCGGGAACTTGCAGCTCACCAAGGCAACGGGGTCAAGCCTGTGAAAGATGCTGGAAACGAAAGCAAAAGGTTTGGCGTCCATCCTCTATACCTGTAACTCCTTGTTACCCTGTCCTGCTCGAACAAGCAACTCAGTTTACAAAAACAGTGTGATCGAATTTTGCCTGCATGTTCAGGATGCGTTGAAGTCAATGCACAATGCATCCCCCGCAAATTTCCCATTGGGCCAATAAGCAATAGCGGGGGTAATCTGTCCCATGCCGCTATCCCAAGGTAAGATGTCGAGCGCCCTGTCATTCATATAGAGCACATTTCTGACGATTCATAGCTATCTCAACACCTTAAAGAGAAAAAGAGACAGCCTAGATGATCAGCTGCGACGCCAGAGAGCATCGCAGCCCAGTCATGCTCCAGCTGAATTACCACGGACACCTCGCTCCCCGTCCCATCACAGGGGCGATGCCGATAATCAAATGGGGACGTCAACGCAGGGTTCTAATGACAGCACGTTGCAGGCTGCGATGGGGGAGATCGGATTTTTGTCACGCAGTGCAATGGCCGAACCACGCGATGAAATGAGCGGTTTCTCCGAGGACCTCGCGATGGGTCGTATGGTTCGAGCTGCATTAGCTCTGTCGGGCGCAACTCCGTCTCAGTCGAGTGTCGATCCCTACGGGCATAAAATTACGACAATTAATGACCAAACTATTCATCTTCAAAAAGACTTAGCTATCCTTTTCTGTACCCGTTTTATTGAAGTTATGGGGCTGCAACTGATCCATCTTGACTCGACGCAGTTATGGACAGACTTCAATACGCTTTTCAGGGACTCGGGAGACTCAGGAGATAATTACGCTTCAAAATTTGCCGCAAAGACCTTTGTTGTCTACATGTCTGTGGCCACGGGCGTTTTACTCTCCCCAGAGTCGGGAAGCCTCCAAGGCCTGGCTGATAGTCTCCACCAAAAAGCAACGAAGCTTCTGCCAAGAATAATGGGGTCAGGGAACCGAATTGAGATATTACAATGCATGTTGTCTTTGATTCTATATTCTATGAAAAACCCACGTGGTGGCTCGACATGGCATCTTGTTGGGCTAGCGATAAAGAAGGCGATTGCCTTTAGGTTTCATAATGATCCAGATTCATCGATCAATATACCTTCGGACACCCTTTTGATGCGGCGAAATATATTTTGGAGTCTGTATTCTTTTGATCGGTAGGCAGTCATATCGAAAGTTTGACAAATATGTTCTGACGAAGTCATAGGACAATAAGCACAATTTTAGATCGGCCCTTCAACATTGAGGACGATGATATTACTGTACAGGTTGGTCCCCATTTTGTTTTATCAAAATCTACTATTTTGTTATCAGAAACAGATGCTTACTGCAACTACTATGAACAGGCCCCTGATCAGTACCTCAATGACTCTCCGCATATGAAGAATGTATTCGCGCACCAGTCTATCATGCACGCCAGGCTCATATCTGGAATTCGGGGTGAAGTATCGGATGGCGCTCTTTTTCATTACAGTAATTTATGCTGTTGGCGAGACTCCGCCCGGGATTTCAAAGGAGACTCAATTTCCTCCAAATATATCCCACGGATAATCATGCAGCTGTCAAGTAGAACCATGATCGAGATTTTGAAGGGGACGGGGTCCATCAAATTTGAGTCTAACATGATCCACATTCCTCAGACCGTTGAGAGAGATATCATGCTGACCTGCTCGGAATACATTAAACAAGAGTACGAAAGCTCTGACAATGGTGAATTCACGGGCGGATTTGTGGAGGGATACGACATATTCGCAGCGGGTGTAGTCATCATTTGTCTTTCTGGAAAGCTAGGCCCGACATTTGCGGGCGTGAGCACTATAAATAAGTGCACATCTTTGTTAACTACAATAGGGGAGAGATTTGCTGGCCTTAAAGTGTTTCGCCGGGTACTTTGGGCACTCTCCGACGCCGTCTCGAGTAACCCGAATCCCGACCAGATCATCCATGAGCTTCCTCCGATGATTCCAGATAATATTCAAGAGCTCATAGCCGAAACTGTGGGGTGAAGTTTTACCACGGTCAACTCCAGCGGGCGAGAGTAATCAACAGAAGGCCGACGGAAATGCCCCGACGGCAAAGTTCCGTTGCCTACAATGCCTCTCCTGCATGATGCAAGTATATTTCAGCAGCACCATGCGCATGATCTTGCTGGAATTATTCAACTACCACTATACTTCAACCCATCTTTGCTTTTTCTCTATCATGGCTCCAGGTGTTATTGACAACGGGGACCAGCCCCAGTCGGCCGTTAACTCTCCGTCTAAGCCGACTGTCTACATCCTTGATGCATGGAACGACGAGGCCCTCGCCCATGCTAAAACTCTCTTCAATGTGATTCAGCCCCAAGATCATGGATTTCATGAATGGCGTCAAAATGCATCAGCTCTTTTGATTCGAGGCTCCTACCTCACCGCCGATGATGTTGCAAGTTGCACAAGCTTGATCGCCATCGGAAAGCATGGGGTGGGGATCGACAAGATCGATCAAGATGCATGTGCAAAGCGCGGTATCAAGATATGCAACACACCTGGCGCAAATGCACGAGACGTTGCCGAGCTTGTCTTAGCTCTTACAATGACAGTGGCTCGAGATATTCGATCCATCACAACTCGTCAGATGACAAAGCCGGTTCCAAAGGCGACTTGCAACGGGTTGACTCTTCATAAGAAAACACTTGGCATTATCGGCATGGGTAACATCGGCCGTACAGTTGCAGAGATTTTTCGCGGAGCTTTCGACGCTGAAGTCATCGCTTATGATGTTTTCATGCCGGATAACGCCTGGCCTCACATCGACCACAAGAGAGTCCAGGATGTCCAAGAGGTCATCCAGAACGCCGATGTTCTTTCCATTCATGTTCCCTTGACGAATGAAACACGCAATATGATCTCTTACAAGGAACTACTCTCAATGAAGCAGAATGCGATTTTAATCAACGCGGCAAGGGGTGGTATTGTGAATGAAACGGATCTGACGAAAGCCCTTGCCGAAGGACATCTTTGGGGCGCTGGACTTGATTGTCATGAGCAGGAGCCCCCAAGCGTGCAAAAGTATGAAGCGTTATGGAAAAATTTGAATGTCGTCAGCACACCTCATATTGGAGCTGCGACACGGCAAGCACAAACTGCGAGTGCCATGGCTGCAGTTAACAATTTGTATGAATACCTCATTAGTCTACGTAATTGAGGAACAGATAACACAATCATAAAGTTAAAGTCCATCAATGTTTTCTATCACGTAGTGACAGCATTTTGAAGCATGCATGCATCTATGGCTCTAGCTCAGTTCAAGCATTCATGCCTCAGGCACCCCTAAAATCCATTCATGGCATTCCTCACCTACGCAGCCTTTCAAGGATATCATGAATGTCTATCCTCTCAACAAACGATCGTGGTTTTGAGAAGGATCACCCCATCGCAGACCTTCTATTTCATCCTCACAGCGCCTCGACAATGCCACCTAACAGTCTGAATATTCCCCTGAATACTGTCAGTAATGAAGAGAGTCTTGCCATCTTCACCTCCGAATGTGCAGTTTGTCAAGTTCTTTCCACCACCGATGGCACTAACAATTCGCGCCTTGGGAGCCCCATCCGCATCAACGACGAACACAGAGCCAAGACTAGGGTGACAGATAAACAGATTTCCCTCTTCATCAAAAGCAAGCCCGTCAGGACCGGCACAGCCAAAAGACTGAAAGAATAGCCCCGCCTTTGTCGTACTTCCATCTGAATTGAGGGGAAGCCGCCAGACGGAATTTGACCGAGTCATGGCTACATATAGGAACCGCTCATCTGGGGATAGAGCGATGCCATTAGGTGACACACCGTTGCTCACAAGACAGTCCAGTCTTCCATCGGGAAAAAGCCGATACACACAACCTGTCTGGTCCGTTATTCCAGTTTGACCTTGATCGGTGAAATAGACCTCATTTTTCGATGAGACTATCAAGTCGTTGGGTCCCTTAAAGCGTTCGAGATTTCGACGAGTAAGGAAAGGAGATATTTCACCTTTAGAGGGATCGAACAAAAGCAAGCCCTGCTTCCTTAGCATTCGTGCTAGTGAGAGGATAAAATTCAGACATACCTGCTTATAGTCCGCGACAAGTATGGTCCCGTCTGCTCTCATGGCAGTCCCGTTGGGTTCACCATCATAACGTACGCACTCTGATACTTGCTTCTGCGAATCAATCTTCAATACCCGGCCGTATGGAATATCTGTCACATAAAGATTTCCATTGAAATACGTCGGACCTTCTAGGAATATCTCCGACGAAGGAAGCGCTGATCCACCTTTCCACTCGGTCGGCTGTCCGGTGCACCGCAATGCATCAGGTATGCGGACAAAGATTTGCGCTTGAATGACCGGCGGAGCGAGGTAAAAATTCATCGCTAATTATGAAGGTGTGATCAAGTGTGAGGGTCGGATGGAATAAAAGATCCACAGAAAATATACTTTTATGTTGAAACTGCAGAGCTTTAAGTGTCCGAGCATCAAGACTGACGGACATATGCCGACAATCGGTTTAACTTCCGCTACCCCAGCATTCTACCTGTACCCCGGACAACGCTTATGTGAACTCCTTGAGGTAGAGCATTCAAAAGGGTGGCCCTAGCTCTGTGATTTACGTGGGGTAGCCGCTTTTAAACCAAAATTCGGAGAAATTAGAATATAATGGGCCTTATTTCAGAAACCAAACAAGCGATTAGAGATTCGCCAAAGGGAATTTTTAATTGGTATGTTTTGATATGCACATGTATATTCGCTTTCTCCGGTGTTTCAAAAGGATTTGATGAAGGTAAGTTGAGCTCCTGCAAATATCCATCTAGTCGATAGCTCACATTTATTAGGAAATATCGCGTCAATTGTTGTTCAAGCACACTTTAAAAAGTCATTTGGTCTCGACACCGAGTCAGATGACAGCTATGCAAATACGAAAGGGTGGTTGGTCTCCATCGCTACAGCTGGTGCAGTTTTTGGATGTCTTGGGGTATGTCTCTGAACAAAGCCCAACGATGGAAGTTAAGTCTAACGTTCGACTAGTGTTTACCTCTAAATGATCGATTTGGACGAAGGTGGACTTTGTTAATAGCCACAGTAATATATATTGCAGGTGTTCTAGGTCAAGGTCTTAATGGTGGGAGTCTTTCGGGGATGTATGCATCCAGATTTGTTACCGGGATTGGTATTGGGGCGACGACAGTCATCCCACCCATCTATATCGCTGAAGTGAGAACCTCATCACCATATGTATCATGGCGGATGCTTAGCTAATGTGCGAATTAGATAGCTCCTAAAGCCATTCGTGGCTTGTTGACCCTTCAATACGCAGCATGCCAACAACTCGGCGTGGTATTCGGATTCTTCATCAACTACGGCGTGACCAAGAGATTCGCCAACACAGACACACAATGGATGCTCCCAACCCTTCTTCAGATTCTGCCAGCGATTATCTGGGGTCTAGGGATATTTATCTGTCCCGAGTCTCCTCGCTGGCTTTTGTATGTTGGTCAACGCGAAAAAGCAATGTCATCAATGTCCAAGCTACGCCACCTCCCCATGGACCATCCAGTTCTTCAAGCTGAGGTTGCCGGTATGGACGCACGAATTCTCCACGAAGCTGAAGCAACTAGCAAAAGCAGCCAATGGGATCTTCTTAAAGAAACTCTTGTCCCAATTGAAAATAGGCGCCGATTCTTCCTCATCTTCATGGCAACCCTTTTCTCTCAGTGGTCCGGCGCAAATGCCATCACCCAATACTCTCCTACAATCTTTGGCTACCTAGGAATTGACGGCGATGAAGCCAAGTTCCTCGCTACAGGTATCTACGGCGTTGTTAAGTTTGTCAGCACACTTGCATTCGCACTTTTTATCGTTGATTTCGTTGGTCGTCGTCGCTCCCTGCTGGTAGGAATTTCCCTCCAAATCATCACACTCGTCTACGTGGGTGGCTATCTTGGCGGAACGAAGAACATGACTTCCGAGTATATTGCGGCTACGCCGACTGTCTCTCGGGCCTCAGTGGGTGCCATTATAGCTATCTTCTTCCACGCTGTTGCATGGAGCATTGGGTGGTTCAGTATGCCGTACCTTATCGGCTCGGAAATCTTCCCGACAAAAATTAGATCTTTCAGCATGTCCATCTCAATGGGATTTCACTGGGCATTTTACTTTGGGTGTTCACGCGCTATGCCCAGTTTACTTGCTGCGAGCCAGAAGTGGGGAGCTTTTCTTTTCTTCGCTTGCATCTGCTTTATTTCGTTGATCTATGTTTTCTTCGCTATGCCGGTATGTCCCCTGTGTCGTCGAAATATACTAAAATTTGCTAAAGAAATGAGTAGGATACCACAGGACGGTCACTTGAAGCATTGGATAGCCTGTTCCAGAGGCCGTGGTATACTGTGCATAAAGTTGCGTATCCAAATCATGAGGATGTTCAGATTGAGCAGTTAGGCAAAGGGGACCTTGTACCAAAAGCTGACCATTTCGAGACTGCTCAGTGGCCGGTGGAGGTGCTCGAGGTGTCTCAGTGTGTTCACCTAGAACATGAAGATGAGGCTCATTTTGTTGCTCTCACTGCGTGATGTAGTCTCATTGTTCAACCAATAATATGTCCATAGGAAGATGTATAGTGGAAAATTGAAGGTGATTAACAAAGCACCGAATTTTTTTTTGCAACAGAAACTCGGGATATAGTATGTATCAAATTTAGCATCTTATCTGTGACATTGAACTATTCCGACTCCTTGTCAGTCTACATAGTAAAGACATCTTTAAAGAGCCCTCTACGCCTTCTAAAAAAATCAGTGGGATTGATATCCGACTAAATAGGAAAAAAGAGCATGCAAGAGCATGACTATTGCAGATACCGAAAATGTAGGTGGAATACTACAAGGGGTGCTCTTTCACTGGCTGGAGGTATGCTTATGTACATCAATCTTCAGTCCCGAAAAGTAGGCAAAGAGATCTAGAAATAACAATCATTATAGATGTGGGGTATACTGTGAAAGCTGAAGTCCAACTCATCCTTCTGACTTCATAATTAATGGAGCGGACTATCCAATCCTGTAGCTTGGCATGTATGGAAGAGACGAAGACTTTATCCACAAGCCAGAAATTTCAACTTGCGTACAAATCGGGCTTCTTCGGTGGTGATCAAACGGGCAACGCGTGGCTGCGCTTTACCAACAGTAGACGGCAAAGTGCCGATCACGGAATTACCCCGAAGGCACTAAAAATAAGGCTAGCACCAAGAAACCGGTTCTGGTTTTTGAGAGAAAAAGCCACATCCTCTCCACCTGGGCAATATGTGCTGTGTCTTATGCAGAGTATGAGATTATTCGGTCGGATATTGAACGACGAACTTTTCAAAATCTAGGCGGATTCAGTACTATTCAAGATTTTTCTCTAGCACAATGATTCAGGGGAAATTTATTGAACTTTAAGTATTTTCCTACAAATGTCTCATCTACGCTCAATATTGAGGCAGGTCACACAGGATTCTACGGGGCACATCACAGTTATCCACGTCCATGTTCATGGGGTAAAACCGCCCCGAGGCTCAACCTAGCTCTTGGCAATATTTCTTCACGTGTAGTGGGCCTATTCAAAGATTCAACGTTGAAGCTGAACTCCACCCATTAGGCTCTCCAAGAGAACTATTGAAAAGGGTCGCAACTATTTTAAATATGAGAATTTGAGGCTTGAATAGTACAAATTGATTAATGGATTTGTTCATTCTGGTAGTATATTCACAAAAAGAAACGAAACGTAAAAAGATTGACAGAAGGGGAATCAAAGTAATTATTCAAGTTACAAAGCAGTAAAATCATATTCTCACAATAAAATAACGTCCCATTAGGTTCGGGCTGATTTCTCCGATCGCTCGTCGCCGAGGCCGACAACATTCACGCCAGCTTCTAAAGTAGCAGCTGAGGAAATCGACGACCGATGGATCTTAATGAACTTGGGCCACGTGTTTGTGAGAACGAGGTACTTGATGCTTCCCTCTGACTCGTCAAAGATAGAAGCATCGAACTCCTCTGGAATATCTCCCCAGTATTGCACCAAATTTCTGATTTCACGAACTGAGTGCTTAAGTCCCTTCTCGGAATCTCCTGTGTCGGGTGTGATGGGAGAATCCAAGTCAAAGGCTTCTTTGAAAGGAGTAGCTGGCTCAGGCTCCTCGCGCTCGCCGTATAGGAGGAGAGTCGGTTTCTCGAAGATTCGCTCCAGCTTCCGAAGGACTTGATGGCTGACATTGACGGGAAATTCTGCGTGACCGGGGCTGACGTATTCAGCGTAGATGTGCAAAGCACGGTTGAATGGCTCACGCATCAACTCTTGAACCTTATCATCGCGAATGGCAGTTGTATCCTTGAGAGCAACAGGTAGCGAATGTTTCCACTCGGCGACGGCGGTAAGGAAAGCAATGTTCTCGCCGGAGAATTCACGAAGAGCAGAGAACTCCTGTAGAGGGGCTGGGTTGCGCTCGAGAACATATTCAAGGGCACCCATAGTGAGAATACTCTCACCGGAGGCATCAGACCTGACGGAGCCCTTGGTGGACTTCCAGGCGGACAGGATAGACTCAACTGCGGTAGATCCAGAAGCCAGAGACTTGGCCTCCCCATTCTCCCCACCAGAGCTCTTGTTACGAGCCTCCCACTGAGCGATAGCGTCGAGAGTGTCTTGGCGAAGAGACTGGCGCTTCCAAACCTCGAAGCAGGGAAGGAAAATGGTGAAAATCTCGATGACAAGAATGGAAACGCAAATCCACTGAGGGGGCAGCCAGACCGATTGCAAATAAACCATGCCGTCGGCGTAGATAGCGGCGAGCCACAATGGGGTAGCAGGGAGACCTGCGATGACACAAGCAATTGTCTGAGTCCGCCATCCTTGGGTGTCGTGGATGTCGCGAGCTTTCCAAAGGGTAATGGGAGCGATTATCCAGCACCAAACAAACTGCGACATGATACCGGGCCACCTATGAGACGTGTTAGCTACTCTTCTTGGGTATAACTGTTATATTTGTACTAGATGGCATTCTTACCATTCCCAACCTCGGCCTTCTTTGGCCTTCATCTCCATTGGGGTTCCGGTAACTTCGGTGCCCGGGATACCCCATGAGGGGTGGTACTTGCGCGAGATGAGGTACATGAGGACGGAAAGACCGATCTGTAACTTTGGTTAGGAGTATACCAGGCGGGTTATAGATATGTATAAACTAACCTGGATGAACATAAGAACGCCAACAACCAGGAAACTCTTAGAGGAATAGTCAAGACGGTGGAAGCGACCGATCAAACCACTCTGACGGCGGAATTTAGAAGAATCTCCAGGGAGGCGACTGCAAGGGTAGGCATATTTCTTTTGCAGCCTTGCGATGTGTAGGAAACGAGCATTTGAGGCGTAGAACAAAGAAAGTCCGACGGGCAGCCAGACACCCATGAACCAGAACATGGCATCGCCAGGCATAATATTGCCCAGGCAGAGACCGAATTGGACAGACCAGAAATACAAGTGTAAGAAGAAAATGGACGACAACATGAGACCTAAGCCTCGAATTCGAATTGTTGGCGAGTTGCGATGGATCACCATATAGACGATGCCGAGGCAGACGAAAAAGGTCCAAATACAACCGTAGCAAATCCACCAAACGCTAACTGGCGACAAATTTACCTCCGACTTAGAGTCGGCGGTAACGCCCAATTCAGAACCCATGATGGATTGAGCTGATTTGGGCAGGGATATTGGTGAGAGGGCTCGAAGGAGAGTGATGAAGTTGGAGAGCTCTGCTGCAGCTAAAAATTAAGGCTGCAGACCACGGAGATTTTGTATCCTGGGCCATGCTGACTTCACGTGCGGAGCCTGGTCTACGCTTCTCCCCTGTAGATCGAGGCGAAGGCCATTTAACGTCAACAACGCTTTGAGTTGTGGATCTCGGTCGCCCGATCGAGGGTTTTGAGTTGGGACCGATGGGTATCGTCAGCCCTGATAGGTGGAGGTGTGGATGCAGCTAAGACTTAGTGTGCATCGATCGGCGGGAAACTATTGATTCACTATTGAGAGAACGAGATTACCCATTCCCACGAGATATCCACCTCTTCACATACTTCTTTTTTCATTCGTTCATTCGGCGGGCCGATCGACGGGGCCGTACTTGCCGTACCAAGTTGAAGCTCATTTGGACCATGACGCCGAGGCGTGATTGTGTGATGTCTGATGTTGGTAGCATCGAGGTGTGATGGCCATGCTGATAGGTACTTTCATCGATGGAACTATTCCCGGAATAGACTAGGGATCTTATCGACCCGGATTGATTTGAAATACTTCCCCAGGGACCATGGTCCGGAGAAAGACACACGACTCATGAGCTACGTTATCTCGCTCTGAGTCTAGAGCTTACAAGTATTAGGTGCCCAGAGTGGGTCACCGGGCGGTTTCGACCAAAGCTGTAAACTCCACGAGAGCGTGGGTCCTGACTCCAAGTTGCGGGACTGGAGCTCTGGAGGCAACAGGAGTGGACCTGACATGAGCTATCTGAAAATTTCCTTGTTCAAGAGATCAATAGTTTCATTACTATGTTTCATTTTTGAGTCGCAATCAACTTCCTTTTGGTTCATGTAGTGTTTACCCCCTCGATCGAGGTCTATTTTGGCCCCAAAATGGCCAACAGGCGCGGGGGGCGCCGGGCGGGACGGACCCCTGTCTAGCGTGGAGACCAACGCGTAATATGTATGATGAGGGTCTCTAAGGGGTATTTGCTCCGAAGAGAGGGATTAGAACAAAGATCGAATTGTTCCCATAGCAGGCCTCGATCGAATGCGAAGGATCAAAGCCATATCCTCCCTAACCTCAATGGTGGAACAAACCAAACCCGACTACCTGGCTAACATTTCCAACGCTATGGCTAAAATCTCAGTCGCTCTGGGGAAAGGCCCATAATCAACCTGGTGGTGGAATCCCGAAAAATAAAGGTCCTATCCACAGTCCCCATTAAGTCCCCATCGTAGTCCCCATCTCGCATCTTTAAGCTCGACCCAGCCTTTTCTCGCGTATCCAAAAATGATGTAGCACAGCTAGCATGATCAACATGCATACGTCAAGAGCTATAACCCAGTTATACCCAATAAGGTAGCGAGGTGCATCCACTGTTTTCCAAACACTAAATCATGAAGAGGCGGAGGTTAGCCAAAGGATTTGGAACCAAATAATTCAAAGTGATTCAGGAAACCTACAATAGAGGAATCCAGGCCCCGAACGTATTCCCGATCGTATTCATCGTACTAATCACAATGGCGCGTTCTTCAGCGCTATGAGCACAGATCTCATTGGCCCATGCATAAACAACCGCTGCGATCCCATCGGCCGTGCCTGACAAGAAAAAAGCAAAAAATTTCAATCCGTTAGGGACATTCCAAATCGCGAGCACAATACTGGCAAAAATATTGAGTCCCGCGGTAATCGCGATCAAGCTTGCCTTCGCGTCGTACACGTCTGAAAACACTGCACAGACTACTGATGCAATAATAGTGACAGCCGGTGAGACGGTCGTGATGGTGTCAATATTACCCACAGAATAGCCTTCAGCCTTCAGCCAAAGGGATAGACCACTGTTTTGGGACACACCATCTGCCTGGCTGAAGAAAAATGCGAATCCTACCAGGACCCATAGTCTCCAGCCCTTTAAGATTGCGGTAATTTTGGACCGAGTAAAAGGTTGCCGGGTCTCTCGGTGTTCAGATGCCATTCGTTCCTGCGCTAGGCGAATTTCGTCCGAGGTTAGAAACCTTGAATTGCACTTATCAGGGGTACTTGGCAAAAGGCATAGGCCCAAAAAGGCAATGGGGACTGTACAACCAAAACCTAATTATTTGTTAGCACGAGGTTTTCCTGCTCTATTCTCCCAGCATCATTTTCCCCTTTGGTGGTTCCCCTACAAATTATGTATAACCATCTCCATCCTTCTATTCCAAAGCGGCCGTCCAGCCGATCGTAAGCTCCTGCTTGAATGTATCCGGAACTCATGCTGCCGATCTGGCTGGCAATGAAGAAAATGGCACCTCTGCGGGATAGCTCCGATCGTTTGTACCAACTTCCCAGGTACCATTGAACAGCAGGGAAGAAGAAACCCCCAAGAGCTCCCACGAAGAACCGCAAAGCATACAGCTGCGTCACATTGCTGACTTTGTACTGTGCGAGAGTGAAGACACCCCACAACAGGTCTGCAGCAGGTAAAAAGTAATTAACAGGGCAGCGAGTCATCTATTAACAGTCAGTTTATTCTTGCGAACAATTTATATCAACGAAAAACATACCAGAAGTGTCAGTGGGATCTGCAAGACGATGAATCCAACACTATAGCAAAAACAGTCAGTGAAAAAACAATGCATAGCGACCGTGTGGAATATTCTCATACTAATATACTGTGTTCAGATAGTTCAATTGATTCCCGTATAGCTTCAGATCCTCCTTCATGCCACTCACATAGGCGGTGCTTGTAGCAGACGAGTCCAAGACCTTTGCCCAATATGCGAGAAAGACGAAAACAATGATCAACCCATCCAGTTTGAGGATCAAGCGTCGCTCTTCTGGTGTGTCCGAGGGCGCAAACCATTCATACCATTTCTGTCGCACCGATTCTGGGCTAGAAACTTGTTCATAAGCATTCTCTTTCGATTGCGTGCGTTCGCTGTCATTCTCCGCGGTGTCCACGGTCGGTGGTGACTTTTCCGTGATGGACGACATGGCGATCGGTGCTTCAGCTCAACCTCCCTGTTTTAAGTACATTCAATTCACATCATGAGAAAATTTTGATGCTTTTGTTGAATATTTTCTTTAGCTTCAACTCAGAGCACGCCATCGTCGAAAAGGATAACGTATCGCTCAAGCTTGTCCGATTCCTCATCGTGAACCCCCGACCCGTGTGTTGATTTGCCAAGACTGATGCCGATTCGTTGGGCTTTATTACCCACGAGTTCTGACAGGTCGATTTGCCGATGTTGTGCGGGAACGCGGGGTTGGCGTTGTTTGGCGTTTTTTACGAGGGGCGCATTCCGGGTAAGAGTTGAATGTAATCGATCCTGGTCACACCGCGTCGGCAACTGTTGAAGACAAAAGAAAATATGGCGTTTAAGCTCAGGCCGACCCCCGTCGACTCAGGAAATTTCAATCGGACTTGCTTTCTAGGTCGATCTTCGCATCCATGGTAGAGGCTTCGCGTACTAACGCTAGGACGATACTAGCCACCTGACGTGCTTCGGTCTTACTATTTCTAATAATTTATAGTCTGAAGCATGGAGCGTCACTAGCCTATTAAGATGTTCAATCAATTTGGTGTTACACAAAGAAAATTTCCAATAAAAAGATACAGATCACGATGGAGACAATCAATGCCCAAGTCTGCTCGATTTTATGCCCAAAGATTGGAAGTTGTCCTTCAAGTTCGCCTCCAGGGCTAGACCTTCCTATCGCCGAACGCCTCGTAGCTAACAGAAATCTCGTCTGTCCGTTCAATGCCAGCCGCATTCCGGAGTATAGTATCATCGCTGTTGTTGCTTCTGCTATGTTTGACGGTGGCCATGTGGTCGGAAAACCCCTTTGTCTCAACGACAGAAGAGTCGAAGCCAGATTTCGAAAGCTGGCCGTAATGTCTGCTGCTGCTGTATTTTTGACCCGAGCCATACATTGGCAACTTGTATGAGCTGCCACCGGTGGAGCTGTCCTTGCCATCCTTGCCGTATCGAACGCGGATGTATAGAGGTCGGAGCACGGGGATCGTGGAGCACATTATTGTGACGCAACTCTCGGTCGCTGACCAGATCAGCATTGGTACGGTGTCATCTGAAGGAAAAGATCCAGGTTAGCATATTGATTATCTTTTGGAATCAATGAAGGGATCGTACAAATGTATTCGGATGCGTCGAGGCCAGACAAGGCTACTGTGCGGACGATGCCACAAACCCCAGCACTATGAGCAAAAATGTTAGATGATATGCAAATTACCAAGAGACTCGAGCCAACTTAAAGTTGGAGGCTTACAATATTCCAAGGCTAAGACCGCAGGCAACAGTGATCTTCTCTTTTTGCTTCATATTCAAGTCCCACACGACAAACCATGGGAGAATGGCAAACGAGAAATCTGCAGCCACGAACCATGCTAAAATTTAGAGTCATGGTCAGTCTTCAGCTCCAAGTTTTTTTAGGGGAGCAAATCTGAGAAACTCACATCCAACAGTATACCCGACGTTGGAAAAGTTCAGCCAGCATGTTCCAGGAACGGAGGGGTTCCAGGATTTTTCAACTGGTACACACTGCACTATGACAGTGATACTAGCAAATAGTGTAAGGACAGCGGTGATTATGAGACATCCCCATATAACCCAAATGTGAATCTTGTTTCGCACAATTCGAAGCAGGAAAGTTCCAACCGCCGCTTTGCCAACCCCAATAACCATGAGACCAGCTACCTGGCTGAAGAGCTCATATTTTACTGCAGTGAAATATATTACTGGATTGCCAACATCAGCATACAACTGGCCTAGGCCATAGTGCGTTGCAATTGTGACGAATATAGTATAGAGGACATGAAGAAGCTAGGATATGTCAGCAGAGAGATCAAACGTGGCTGGCACTATTTACTAACCAGTGCAAAAACGACGAGATAATCGTCGAGACCAACGGAGTTCAGGATCTTCTTTCGTGTATAGATTCTTAGTCCGACAAAAAATGTGAATACGACAACTTCGACCCAAAGGACGGCGTTGGTCATAGGTCCTTTGCCTCCGTAGACGCTCATGTTGAATATGGTCTGAGTGTTAATGATTGTGGAAGCAAGCACATTGGATAATAGAGGAACAAACGTCAGAAATTCCTCCAATGCAGAAGACGATGGCGAATTTTTTATAGTAATCGAGCTATGTCCGATTTCTGATCTGTAAAAACAGCGAGAGACATCCCTGCAGATCCCAGCACACCTTGCCCATAAGGAGTCTGATAATAGACAAAAGTACAATCAGGCAATTCAATTCCAAGTTCCTGTTTTCAAATTATGCGTCTACTACTACCGCAGGCAACGGTCCGATATCAATGCGTCCATTGTGAAGCACGCTAATTCCCCTAAAGGCACTAATCGTCAGTCTGGGGTCTCGCACGAGTCTATTTGGTCCATGCTCACGCCACCGACCCACAAAAGCGGACTTGACAGCCATGACAGCCCTTGAGTACTTTTTAACTTCCGATAGATCACATTTGACCTTTGGACATTAAAGTTGAATGTTTTGACAGAAAACGTCCTGGCTGATCCTTCTCCAAGCGACCTTCCCCCTGAGACTGCCATCCACGTCTATTGGACCGGCTCTCCTAGACCTACTTACCCGGGTCTGGCCTTCAAATTAGAGTTTCGCCAGGTCTATTCTATCTTGTTACGGGAAAGAATTTGACTTGTTCTATGTGTTCGGCCGTTGATTGTCATTATCCTGACCTAAACGGCTTCATTGCAATTTTATGAACGTGCCATCACTACCCAAATCAAACGAACATGAAACAACGGTCGAAATTCACAGTTCCTTTTTGCCTTTCACGCTAAAGGTTCATGGTTCCAGCCAAGCGGATACAGACCATGGTGCTTGGGACGTTTGTGGCGAACGGATATGCCGTTGGGTCTTTCCGAGAAACATCTTAGAGCAGTTGGCGTTAGCTTTATCCCCTGTCCGAGGCCAAATCGAGTAAGTAGCTAGTGATTAGTGCTCACTGGGCCAATCCAATGTACCCAGGAGATCATGATGGTCATTAGGGAGTGGGGGCAGGTCACTCATCAATTGGATCAATGCGTACTTTGCGAACTTATATACCAGTTCCCCGCCTGACCTATCGATTCTCTCATCATTTTCCCATAGTACTGCAATTTTGATCGATCTATTACAACACTATGGTCTCGCTAAACGATGTCGTTATTGCTGTCCTTGATGGGATTCAAGCTGATGCCTTTGGTGGCGACGAGGTAGAAAGGCTCAAAGTTCGAGCTGCAGCGCGTCGATTGCTCGCCAGGGTGGAGACACCCTACGAGCGTGCATGGGGGTTCTGCTTCGAACACCCTATTGTATTTTCAGCTCTGCAAACATGCATCGATCTCGGGCTTTGGAAAACATGGACTAACATTGGAGGTGGCAAGAAGTCCATTGATGACTTGGTCCTTATGACCACACCAATTGCCGAGACCAACCTATTGCGTAAGTTCTCACTGTCTAAGTAGATGTCACTGAAAGCTCACAAAAGGTCAAGGTCGTTTATTTCGCTTGTTAGCAGCGTTCAATGTCGTGGAGGAATCAGGGGTGGATACATACAAGCCAACCCCTTTCTCATTTGCTATCGGCGATGAAAGTACCAAGGTCCGGGCCTCTCTTGAAGCAGCGTATGTGCCCCTAATCCTATTTTCTGTCTTGAATTGTAATACTATAATTTGAAATTGTCCCTAATTATCTATCTTTAGTACACACCAATATTTCGCGTCAAGTCAGAACCTACCCGGCTATCTAGCCAAGACCTCTTACAAAGAACCAACAGACATGAATGTGAACAACTACTCCGACTCCGATCCCGATGGTCTCAATTTCTTCGGTCGACTTGGAAAAAGTCCCGAGTGCTTGGAGGCCTTCACTGGACACATGGAAGCCTGGACAGCATGGAAGACCCCTTGGACCGAAGTATACGATACTTCCAAGCTTCTGGAGGGCGCAAAACTCGATGGAAATTCCCCATTCGTAGTTGATGTTGGTGGAAATACGGGTATCGACATTACCCACGTTCTAAATAAACATCCCGAGCTGCCAGCAGGTGCTCTCGTCTTACAGGATCTCCCAGAGGTGATTTCCAACGCGAAAGTTGATTCGAATATCACGGCTATGGTTCATGACTTCTTTCTTCCACAGCCTGTTAAAGGTAAAACAAAAATCCGTCAAACATTATACTTTCCAAACATTTTGATGGGTTTGACTAATTATTTCAAAACACAGGAAGCCGTGCTTATTTCATGCACGCTGTACTTCATGACTGGCCCGATGATAAATCCAAGCAATTACTGGAGAATACCAGAGATGCAATGGTGAAAGGCTACTCTAAGCTATTCATATACGATATCGTTCTCCCACCTCAGGGCGCAAGTATCAGTCAAACCACGATGGATGTGCAGATGCTCGCGCTACTGTCTGCTGCGGAACGAACTGAAGGTGCTTGGAAGCAGTTATTAGCCGATTCCGGACTGAGAATTTGCAAGTTCTGGCCTGATCCACAACAATATGAAATGGTGATCGAAGCAGAGATTGCTTGAATTTAATTCTGTTACTGCTTGGATGTTTATCATGACGAATATGAGTCCTCGGGCTGTGGGGTGGTTCTTTGATTAACAAGTGTTCACTCTTACGCAACTTGGCTTTGACAGAATGTTATATAACAGATACTAGTAGTACTGAAGATTTTAACCTCTGGTTTCAGACTCCCCTGCCACACGGCTCAACAAAGCTAGCACTCCAGGGCCTTCTCATTCTCAGATTTTGGATACAACTGACTCGGAGACTTGAAAACCTGTGCCAGTCTCTTGATTCCTCCAAATATCCCAGTAACACAGCTCCTACCCCCTTCTTTGCTCTTCTGGATACTTTTCTGACTTTCTAAGTCCTTTTCAGAGACAGATGAGCCAGCGACAGGCTTTAATACAGATGCAACAGCATCCTTTTCAACACCACCCGGACCCTCAATTTGGAAGTATCCACCCAGTCCATTGGAAAGGCTCTCTTGCGTCCAGCAGCCGCGTACAGTAGCGGAATCTAAAGCACCCCGTACAACCTTAGACTTAGTGACATACATAATATCACTTCCTGTCATTTGAAACACACAATTATGCCATGGAGTAGGAATATGTAAAAGATCATGCGACGGCTTCGCAATACTTTCAAGATCATGCAAGTCATCAATAACTCTTGTCTTGGCTCGTTCAAACAACATAATTCCGAATTTTGGTCCTGAATTGATGTGCGCATGAATTGATAAGCGTACGTAGTCGGGGAAACATAGTTCCACGAGATTTGAGTAGGCTTGGTTGCGTAGTATCATCTCGAAAGAAGACTTTTCCGCCGTCTTCTTTCTTTGGCTTTTCGACATTGTTTGGGACCGTGGGTGCTGGGCGAGGTCTTCGAGCATAAATCGTGAGAACCCGCGATATAACGACAGGATTGCTTGGTCTTGGCTTTGGATTTGGGATCTCAAAAATTCTCGATTAGGCTGGCATCCCAGAGTCATCGCCTGGCGGCAGAACTCTGTTTCGGGAGAGATTGTGGTGTCGAGGTAGTGGTTGAGCGCGGGGAAAGTTATTTGACGGGCTTTTGATTCTCCTAGAATTTCTTTGGGTGAAGGATTTAAGATATCTTTTAGGGACTTGAAAATTATCTGGCCGGTCTGTCCCATTTGCGCGCCTATCATTTGGTTGAGTTCAAGCAATTTATCTCCGTACTCATCTACCTGATCATCGTCCACTCCAACTGATAGTTTATTGTTAGAATTCCGGGTATCATTTGATCTAGTGAAGGGATAATAAACTTACTACAATCACTAAAAACGTGCCCATCACTTATAATACACAATTTGGCGCCAGGATCATAGATTGACTTTATTTGGCGCAGAACAGAGTATAGCCGTCGAAGAGCTAACTCTTCGCCGCGATCGGGTAGTACTCCAGCAACCTTTTCCAAATTCGAAGACTTGCAAGGAAAAGCAGGTAAACACATTCGAATTGGCAGTCCTCGAGATGTAAATAAGGAAATCTTTTGTATGAGGTAGTTTCTACCCGTGGTTTCGAATAGGGAATCAGACGGATGTACCAAGAGCTCCGTGTTGCAAAGGTCGACCAATCTTTCTGCAACAGAACTATTATCGGTAGATTGAGAAGTCTCATGTAACAAGAAGGGTTCTGTCAAATGGTGAATCAGGATACGACAGAAGTACTCATCGAAGTTTGTCGTAGCGGGTGCAGGTTCTTCGGAAAGCAAGATCACCCCAATCACCCGAGATCCTCGAGGCAATGGAGCTTCATGGGCACGAACAACATTTGATTGTAACTCGGGGTAATCAAATTGAATTCCAGATACTAAACGATATGACTTCGGTGCATGGAGACCCAAACTCGGTTGAATCGTATGCCATTTCTCTTCCAGCAGGGTAGCATACGTGCCAAAACAGCGAACCAATTGGCCCTGATATGTTCGACTGTATATAGCAACGACTCGATCATATATGCACTCCATATTAAATTCTTGCCAGTGAATGCTTGATTAGATATTTCTGGTTATGAAGTGTTAATAAAAGTTCATATTCCAGCAACTAATTAGCCTGACACTCCTTTACTCTTATATACCCGCACTCTATGTGGTAAGACCGAGCCGGGGAATCAAGAGAACGAGGCTGAAATGAACCCTGGAATATTCCTACAATGCCCCAAAATAACATTTCTGCCTTTGGCTACGTCTTTCATCCTCAGAACATGTATATCAATTAACACTGCCCATTTGAACGGACCCCGATCCCTCTCAGAAGACCGCCAGACCCACCATCTATCAATCACCCTGCTCAATGTCGTGACGGTCCTTTTTCTCAATTTGGAAGGCGCATTACACCTAACCATGGGGCTGAGTTACTAGGCTTCGTATCTTTGTTACCTCCCCTAGGTATTTTATTTTCATTCCTTGGGAATCATTGCAAAGGGCGCAAGATGAATAAGATTCATTTGGTGGAAAATACGGAGTTGACTAAAAATTAGCCTAGCAGGCAGACCCTTCATTCCGTTATTCGACCGCAAGAATGATCTATAATCTCTCAAAGTATCTAGACACTTGCTTGGAGTTTGAAGATAACATGTCTTCTTTTATATGTATCATCCTGCATTTTCTGCATTGGGAATATGCTCTTTTACTTTCATTCATTATGCTGTCCGGTGGACTACTTGTCTACTTTCTGATGCCGCCCCGAAATCCTCGTCAGATCCCTTCAGTCCCATTTTGGGTGACCTTGCTACCCCTTTTCCGAGAGGTTGATCAGCAAGAACTATTTCGCAAATATATCGCCAAGCCATTGTACAAGCATGGCGCAATCAAGATATTCTTCGGGGGCCAATGGAATGTGATTGTCCAACGCTCGTCGTATCTTTCAGAGGTATTCAAGAAAGAGCAAATATACAACAAAAGCGGCAACCAGAAAAAGATCCCACACAGTCTGCTTGCCGAATTTCTTGGTATGACAATACCTAGATCTTCATGGCTCAAAAATCCCCAGAACAATCTCAAGACTGACACGTATACCCACAGGGTCCAATATAATATCTGCCCGAGCTGATGAGTGGCGTTTGTACCGATCGGTGATTCAGCCAGGATTACAGACCGTGTTTGAAACAGAGCCTCTATTCGACAATGCGCAGCGGCTCGGTGAACATCTATACCAAATGCAAACCATTGCTCCGAGTCATGGAGTACCGATCCAGGGTATTCTCCAGCGCTATTCCAACGCAAACCTGCTCCACTGTGTTTTTGATAATCCGGGGCTGAGTGTAAGTGTGCTCCTGCGGTAATTTTAGCAAATCTTCGGAGCAACTAACTTGAACGGGAACTAGGATCAACTGATGGATATTGAACACGAGGTTCCACTTCATTCAACGCAGCTGACTCTAAAGCAATATCTATTTCGCCCTATTTTTATGAACTTCCCTGTTCTAGACCGGCTCGGATCGCTGATAGCATCTCGCTCTAAGGCTCGAGCTTTGATACATGAATTCTCAACCCTATTGCAGACCCAAATCCTCCAGGATTCAAGCAAGGGTAGATCTGAAAGACCAAAGTCTCTTAGGATCCAACTTGTAGCCGCACGGAAGGATGGGGTCCTCACCGATAAGCAGCTCCGCGATAATCTCAACGTGCTCTACGTGGCTGGGCAAGAGAATCCACAACTCTTAATGATCTCAGCCTTGTACCTTTTAGCCAAGTACCCAGTGAGTAGATACGACCCCCATCTTCACAATGCTATCCCATATTGATCCATGCCATATAGAGCATACAAGAGAAACTCCGTCACGAGGTAGATACCTATGGCCCAATAGACTCCACTATTAACTGGCGGTGCCTTCCATACTTGACCGCCACGACCCTCGAATGTCTCCGATTATTCCCACCCATCTCTCAATTAATCAACAGACAGGTGGCCGAGCCTACATGGCTAGGGGGTGAGATCTACCTGCCCCCAGGCACATACATTGGGTATAACAGTTACGCCACGAACCGAGATCCGACCGTCTGGGGAGCAAATGCGGATACGCCCCACCCGGAGCGATGGGGCTCCACCGACGAGCAGATATGCGCCAACTATCGAGGCGCTAAGGCTCGAGCTGAGTTCATCTCTTTTCATGGTGGCTCCCGCGCATGCCTAGGAGAAAAGTTTGCTTTGCTCGAGATCAAGGTTACGCTGTTTGTTCTTGTCAAGAATCTAAAATGGGGACTGGATGCGAGCTGGGAGGATTGCATGACGCCGGTACGTTATTGCTTTTGTTTGATCAGGGGACTTGCTCCAAATGGTACTGATCTACAATCCCCACAGGCTGGTCCCCTGCATCCGAGAGGTGCTCGTCTTATGTTCACCAAGGTGTAGTGCGAATTGGTTCTTGGCGGTAATCCTTTTCAACTCAAATGGGCGCAAAGAGCCTCAATGTGCCATGGTCGGAGCGCCTGAAAATCGTTGGGTATTGAGCTGAGCCCTGGAGTATTGTGTTGTATGATGTATCATCTAATAAAATACTAGTGCATTGACACGAGTCATGGATGTTGTTTGTCACTGTCAGCTGGAATTTTGATTTCGAAAAGAAGTTGGATTATTCTTTTTATATTTTTGGTTTTTTCAAGAAAACTTACTGTCGTGCATATACTATACAAAGAACTATATGTAGGAATGGAGACAAAACCTGTATACATCAATTGATGCATTCCTAACTAAAATTAGAATAGCAATTATTCTTATCCCGCATATTCCTGTCATAAATATTATGATTAGCCCCGTGGACATCATCATCGCACCTTCCCGTAATCGCCTAGCTTGACAACGATATTTTTGCCTGGGCGATCCCCTTCGAAACGTCCACGCTCCAGTAAGATCCAAGCCCAGCAATCATCAATAATAAGTTCGGAATCATGGGAAAACGCAGATTATGTGTCCGATTTTGGATCACACCCATAACAAGCGGGTTAATCCACCCAGTCGCTAAATCCAGTGTAATCTCCAGCCCAAAGAACTGCGCTTCCGAGTTCTCTGGAATAAGCGTAGAGTAAATAGCCCTATTGTAAGCACGGAGCGCACTGCTAGTCGACATGAAGAGTACCTGCTCAACCCAAAATTCTGCCTGATGCTTGTATCCAATAGTAACATCGTCACTAATCCCGATGCACCCCCACAAAACGCAAAGAATGTTCACCATAAGGAATGTATATACCCATGCTTTAACGGGAATCTTAAGACGAGGGTACAGATACATGAAGCCCAGACTACCCATGCAGGCGAAGATCACACTCGTAAATGACCAGACAGAGTAGACATGCGAACCGGTGCTGAACCCGGTAACTTGGATAAACAAGGAGCCGATCAGGGCCAGGTGATTACTGTAGCCTGTATTCCAAAGAACCCATCCAATGCAGAGCTTGAAAGCTTCGGAATAACGAGGTGCGCTCTTCAGCATCCGAAACCAGTTTTTGGCTGCTAGAAGTAGGTGTGTTTTGTCCTTTGTACTATCTACCTCCTTGCCACGCACAGAGGGTAGTAGGAACTGTCCAATAATGGCGAAAACAACTAGAATCATTAGGAAACGCAAGATTTGCCCTTATGAAAGAACGGTGTCCTTACTGGTGATACATCCTGCAATCGTGATGGCGAGCAGATAGTTATGGTATCCGATTTTAACGTACGATCCACGACCGTAGACAAGAATCACGCCGATTATCAACGCGGTCAACCCACCCACATTGCTTGACACTAGGGCCAGCACGCTGACTGAAACACCTTTATTCCACGTGCTGTTTTCACTCTGGACTCCCGTTACCTCAACATCACGGAACCAGCCGGTAGAGCGCATGAAAATCGGAATATATGACCCTTCGATGACGGTGTATATACCACTCACAGTCGTCAATAGACAGTATAGGACGGATAGCGCGGTCAAATGGCTATAGGTCTTGCCTGTCAGTGCGGCGAACGGTAAGGCCAGGAGGCCAAATAAGAAGATCGAGGTCATCATCATTGTCTTGCGATAGTCTTGAGATCCAATGGTTAGCGAGATTGGATTAACATCAATTTGTTTCATGTGAGGCAATAAACATACAAGAATAATCCGCGAGACCCGCCGTAAGTATTGACAGAACGCCCTCGGTTGAGCGACTGATTGCTCGGAGATACAGCCTATTTTACAGTGAGAAGTGAATATCATTCGTTGAGAAAAGGCAATCTCACGTATAACTAGCATAATCGATCTCGACGGCTCCAAATTTGACGCGACAGTTGATGTTAGTGCCGCGACGAGGACAAGGCTTGTGTGATCCAGCTTGATGACCCAAGAGATTGGCGGCGGACAAAATTGCTGCTGAGACGTAATTTGAGACCATCGCGGAGGTCGGACCAGTCTGTGTGGGTTTTCCTCTTGTTAGCAGGTGAATTTACTTTGTCAATGGCAAAGAATCCCATACGCACCGAGTAGCACAAGACCAAAAAAGCCCACAATGCTTTCTTGGAATTAAACGCAGACTTCGAGCTAGCCTGCTCTATATCACGCTCATTGCTCTTGAAAGTGTGCTGGGTGGCTCGAGCTCCATGTTTTTGGGTGCCATTTTCGCCTTGTGTGGTCTGTGTCTCGGTCGAGCCGTACAAGGAGGCCATCGAATGGATGTTGAAAAGGGTGTTAGACAAGTAAGAAGCAGCGAATACTTGAAATTAGATGACGCGACGAAGAACAAAATTATAGATTTTAAGAGAACAGTCCAACCTGAACTTCACGATGGAGATAAATAAACTGGCTAAGTTACCCAAGGTACAGGCTTAACCTTGTGCATCTACACTCACATGGTTGCCTCACACAAACCTTGGACGCTAGAGCTAATAAGAGAGAAATACCACGACATTGAGATGCGCGCTATTATGAGCACATTAAGAGCATATTAAAATCAGGACTTATGCAAGATAAGCAACGCTACAGCTCCTCTAGTCTTGGGATGGAGTCGGATCTGCTTTGGCGCTTTCAAGCCTCGTCCGTGGAGTAGGGACCTCCACTCCACCCTGACAATACGGTAATTACACAGGACACAAAAGCTAGAATTTTGTATTTTTTCATTCTGTAATTATATTTTATTTGAATTATGATATTTATGTGTTTCAGCTGCTTTTACTGTATACGGGTTCATGGCCCGACCCAGCTCCCTCTATACGTAACCTCGCCCAGCTGCAAATCATTTACAAAAGGAATATGTAGTCTTTCATGGCTCTAATAACTTATTTCTTTTCAATCTTCTAATCCCAATCTAAATCTCCCAATATGTCAGACCGAAAAGTCACTGCATCTATGAAACCTCCTAATTCCTCGTCTGGTTCCTCTTCTGGCTGCCCTGAATCACAAAATATCCCTCCAGGCAGCTCAGATCACCTCTCCGACAAAGCACCAGCTCAAGAGATATCTCAATCTGCACCCCCGGACCCGAAGCCACCCTATACGGCTTTTTCTGCTCCCCGCCAAGGATTCCTCCTCGCTATAATTACAGTGGCCGGCGTATTTGGTCCTCTTGCAGGAAATATCTACTTGCCTGCGTTACCTGTACTAAAGAAGGCATTTCACAAAACTGAAACTGAGATAAATTTCACAGTGACTGTTTTCATGCTAGTTTTTGCGTTTGGCGTACGTTTACTATGGTATCTCATTCTTTCATCTTTCAATCGGCTAACATAATATAAATAGCCATTGTTTTGGTCCAGTTTCGCGGATTGGAAAGGACGCCGACCCCTCTACATTATTTCTATATTGATCTATATCGCATCCAATATCCTTCTCGCCACGGTCCCAGCAAACTACGGGGCTCTTATCGTGCTCCGCATGGTACAAGCTTTTGGCTCGTCGGCTGTTGTCTCTCTGGGAGCTGGGACTGTAGCCGATGTAAGTCTAATTTTCCAAGTGGTTACAAAATCTCCATACGATTCTAATATGAAAGTCCCTACCAGATTACGGAACCGAGTAAGCGGGCTCGAGCAATGTCATATTTCCTATTCGGTCCCCAATGCGGTCCTATTCTTGGTCCTTTGATCGGCGGTGCCATAGCTGACAAGGCATGTTGGAGATGGATATTTGGCTTCTTAGGTGTGTTTCAGGAACAAGACATCTCAGGAAGGAGAACCCAATACTGAATCTTCCAGCTATCTCCGGCGCATGCCTTTGGGCTATACTTCTTTTCGTTCTCCCAGAAACACTACGTGCACGCGTGGGGAACGGAAAGCTATACGCCAGTTCCAGCTGGATCCTCTTCCCTCCGCCCCTCTCCTCTTCACTTGTCCCAGAGTCTGAACGAGGCCCATTACCCCCAAAGCCCGCACTGAAAGGATATTGGCGACTATTTCGATACCCGCCCATCGGAATCGCATGCGTGAACACCGCGATACTCTACTCATCGTATTTCTGTATCGCGATTCAGCTCCCAAACGCTTTGAAAAATACCTATCACTGGTCTACCAGTGCACTCGGTGCAGGATATGTCGTTGTAGGCCTTGCAATGGTAATTGGATCCATCTCAGGAGGCCATTTTTCAGACTGGAGACGTAAACAAACAGTCAGGGCTGTCGGAGAAGAAAATGTACATCCCGAGTCACGATTAAATGATCAGATATGGGGTTTGCTGTTAGCAGCAGCCGGACTTGTTATGTTTGGATTCTTCGTCGAGTACGCGATCCATCCTGCGGCAACTTTGATCGCTACGTTCCTTGGTAAGTAGTTCAAATGTTTGTTCTTTTCACCCGGATAAGCGGCAAATCAGAACTAATTTTCCAAGTTGGCTTTGGTATGTCGTGGATGTTTGTGGCTTCCAATGCGTTTTTGACGTCTTGCGTTGCACAACAGGCCGCGGGGGCTTTCGCGTTGGGGAATATGTTGCGTAGTCCCGCCGCTGCTGTGGCTGCTGCTATTATTGCGCCTCTCGTTCAAAAAATGGGCTGGGGTTACTGCTTTCTAGGGCTGGCTCTGCTGAATCTCGTCGGAGTTGGATCTATGCTTGTCGTTCTACAAGCTCAGTCTCCGCGGTGGAGGAAGGAGCGATCGGCCAACATGGCGCAAACTGGACCACAGAAGGGACCAGCGAAGGTATAACCAGACTACTTCATTCGGGGAAGGTTCTACCTGCAAATGAGCATTGGACCGTTGTCCACTCCCGGGCTGTTTCAACGGCCCAAGTTGAACTCATTCCACGAAATATAATTGATTAAGTAACCTCAAATTCAACTATATTCATGGCGAAATCCTTCAATTGAGATGTAATAGATCATAACTTAAAAAAATTGTGCCGAGTATGCAAAAATGAAAAAAAGTGTTTGATGCAGGGTTCGAACCTGCGGCCTTTCGCGTGTAAGGCGAACGCGATAACCACTACGCTAATCAAACGCTCATGCCGATAAACTCCGACACAGGAGATAAGTACTGCTAACACATCCCGGAATTGATTATACCCAAAATATTGTTTTACTTTGTTTAAAAAACGTTCGAAATCGCGAATGTCAAATTTAACTCATACATATCAGTTATCTAGCCAATTCTTTTACAAATTAAAGCAAAGCAGCCATCGCTGCAGCAGCAAAAACCGGCGCAGCTGTAATCATAGCACCGGATCCAACCGCACCGCCAGACTTAGTAGCAGCCGCCTTAGTAGCCGAGCTCAATCCCGCAGTGACAGTCAACGGGTTGTAATCATTCTCAGTAGGGGCCGAAGCAAGGCTAGTAGTGGTAGAAGTAGAGGACGAAGCCTTTTCTCCGTTGCCCGACGCACTCCACGACGCACTCATAGTACAACTCGCCGAACCAGTTGAAGAGTGCAGATCACAGTCCCAGGTCTCAGTGAGAGTAGCCTTGTAGGTAGTCTTATCGGACGCGGTAGACATAACCCATTCACCAGAGAAACTGGCCGTGTCGGAGCCTTGGATAATCGTCCATGATTTGGGGATGTCGCAGACTGATTTCGGGACGTCTTTCGCACAGCCGACGTGGTAGGTTGCGGCTTTGGCGTTGATGCCGGCCATACTGGCTGCATAACTGGTAGCGGCACCCTCGGCCCATCTGGGGACTTCGATGGTCCAGGCCGGGGCGAAAAAGCCGACTGTAGTTGTAGATTCGGAGTCGGCGGATGCGCCGAGGGTGGCCAGGGCCATGGCGAGGAAGGTAGAGGCACGCATTGCTGGGATATGATTTTGGGAATGGGTTTCTCAGAGGGAATTTGGATTCAGGCGCATCGGGGCAGGGAGTGATTGGGTTCTTTATTTAGATGGAGGCTTACGGGGGCTCGGGCTTCGCTTATTTAGTAGCATAGAGTAATTTCATTTGAGTCCCGGGATGGACTAGCTTGGTTGTGTTGGAGATGTGCCTAGTCCTTGTACGAAATGTGATCCTGAAGCTTGACTCATATTTGGCTGATAATCCATTGGGCCTGGGGACGTGTGGCTTGAATGAGATGGAATTTGTTCTCGGCTACACTGCGAAGGTGGAGGCTGAGAGGGACTTACAGGGTAAAAAGCAAGCGTTAGCGTTGTTTGGACCCTGTTTAGTTTGAGACATCGGACCGTTTATAGGAAAGCGTGGCAGCCTCGCAGCACTAGTCCCTATTTTTGTGGGGGCATTTGGGGGATTTATTGTGGATCCCGTCAACACCCGTACTTAATCTTGATTCCTTTGGCTACACTGAACAGATTGAACAGATGGGTCCCGAAGCTCAAGTATTCTTTTGGTTTTTTGCAAGAACGAGTCACATATGGCTAACTTAGAGATACATGACATACTTTCAAGGTTTACTAAGTGATGAAGCCCGGTTCGAACCTCGCCATCGATGAAGGGGTCTTCGTCATCAAGTGGTCCGCAGTCATCAATCATATGCTCTTGGTCATCACTAGAGGTCGCTTCCTCCTCTTCATTCCCATCGCAATCCCTATTTTGACCGAGGATTGGGGTAAAGGTAAAGGGTACTTGGACTCGCTGTTAGTACGCCTTGTGTGTAAACTTTGGGTTATGATATGATAGTAAACATACTCGCTCATGGTTCCAAGTGATACCATCAAGATGCCCATACTTTAAGTGAGACGCTCTGTGACCGTTATAAATTTTTGTCGGGCATTGGAAAGTGAATACAAGGGATATATATATTATGTATATATGCCCCCTACGCTAAATGAGTAGAAGGGCTTCCAAGGTTGTTTCAGCAATACGATTGAGCGCATCCTGGGCCAAGGCTCCTGCAAAGAGTTGTTAATGCAATTCTCCAAGTTATATTGATTCGGTTTCTTTTGAGGAATCGAATCACATACCTAAAACACTGTGTGCGGATTTTAGATGCTCCTCGCAATCTTCCGACTGGAATAACATGGCGTCACAATCATCTTCCGGGCAATGATACTCTCCAAACCTGACATGGTGGTAACCGAACACATGCTTATTGGCTGTCTTTTGGTCATCAAACATCCTTGGGCAATCCTCCTTTTCGGCGACAGGGCATAGAACAGTCCCTTCCCCACTCGGCTGGTTTTGACGTTCGTGGACATAATCATGCTTGGCTACTGCATGTATGGTGGCATTTGCCTTTGGGGAATACATTGTGGGGCACCTCGTGCCGTCTGGAAGGAGACCTTCCCATGGACATGGGAATTTTCCTTCCCCCTGTTTGGCTTTCAGCAGAGGAACTTCGTATCTGTGAGCCCTCCATGCATGGACTTTCGCACTAGATGCATTCATAAACATGTCTCTGCATGGTTCTTCGCCTTCTGTAACTGGACCTGGGCAAGGCACCGTCCCTAACCTCTCTCAAGGTTTAGTAGCATATGAATGAGCTCTTTTTGCGTGACCAATAGCACCACTTTATTAGCAATCATGGCCTCACACCCTATCTGATCAGCGAAGGGACACGGGCAATTCCCTTCTCCTGGCGGTGCTCTCGGGGGTCCCTTGGCATAACCGTGGGTTTTCTTTGCACGTTTGTTGGCAATACCGGTAGACGCCAACATCTTTTTGCAGTTTTCCTTTCTGTTTGCGCATGGGCACGGTATTTTTCCTTGGCCGGGCCTAGCTCTCCCCGGAGGGGCTAGGCAGGGAGATCGTGGTGACTTTTTCTTTCAACACTCATGTTGAAGGTCACGGTGGGGGTGTTTTTGTTCTGAGGTAGATGAGGGGAGGATTCAGACGACTCGGAGAACTAGGAGGTATTCAGAATGAAACTAAGGGTATTCAGAACGAGAACTACGAGGTGAGGGTTCAAACGAGAAGTGCAAGTGAGAGCTGCACTCCGAAAAGGGAAATCCGAACTCCAGGCACCAGATAAAAATGGGCTATAGAAATCAGATTCTATGACCCTTCGTATTACTTCTCAGAATAAAACTAAGCGAATTGCTTATTCATTTCATAGCACAGATGCAATGATATCCACGAATAGATGCAATCTATAAAACTCATTAGTTCAAATCTTACATTAGACAAATGAAAGCCCCAGAAATGAATGAGAATCCCGAAGAGATTCTAAATCAAAACCTTGTAATTTAGCTGGCAGATGAATGGCAGCCAGAGGTAATTAATACAAGCCAACGGCCCTGTTGTACATGTATGCATGATCTTTAAGTTCTTATCCTCTTAGCAGGTATCCACACAAACAATAACAAGGCCGAAGAAGGGAAGAGGGGAAAGAAGCGAGCGAATAAGATTTTTTGGGCACATATGTGGGATAGTGAGACTTCCATATTCAAAAAATGATGGCTTCCAAGGTTATATACAATGTATGTAGCCCTGGAGACGATCATACTGCTCACCGCCGAGCTAACTGTCTACGATTTTCACAACGCACAGATGCCATGATGTCCACGAATATATTCTATAAGATTTTCAGTTACACTAGACAAAAAAAGCCCCGGAAATGAATAAGAAGATTCCGCTGCTAAATGAAGAGCGGATATGGCGGATACAAGCCACCACAGATCAGTCCACAGGATCCTCCTCCAGTAAAGTCTTGAATGAGAAAGGTACCAGCGGAATACCCTCCCCAATCAAGTGTTTAGAGAATGCTTCTACCCAATGCAACCTCAGGGCATGTAATAGCGACGATACTCCTTCCATGGCGCATAACACTGCGACAGACAAGATAAACCACATAAAGAACGTGACAACCAGCATCACAACTTGAACCACCCCTTCTTGCTCGAAGGCGGAGCCAAGGGTCATGTTCCACAGGACGATAGATAGCTGTTGATGAGCTAAGCTCAATGCCCAAAGGCGGAGATAGGACGCTGTGTGCGAGATACAGTTGAGACAAAATTCGATGGTATGAATGACCTGGTGGATCATAACATCGCCAAAGTCGAACTCCTCATGTTCTTCTCCATCGTTGATATCTTGAGCAAGCATAGCAACACCTTCGCCATCACTGGCCAAGCTGTCACGAGCAAAGCCACCATCCACATCACCATCATCTTCAAGGGCGCTGACTCGAGATTGTTCGCCGAGGCCTCGGTATCCCAGCGCACGAGCGCGGTTGTGTTCATGGCGAAGCCATAACGGCTTGAGGAAAAGCATTATGGGAACTTGGACGATGGCAACGAGAATTAAAATTACCTGAACCGTGCTCTGGCCTGGGTAAAGTTGATCCTCGACAAAACCGGGCGACAAGAACATAAAGATGAGCATATTCAACAATGACGGCTAGCAAATGATCAGCAACCATATTTATGTGACTCGAAAAGGAATAGGTATTACCGGACTTGCTCCCCTTGCTTGCCAGTCAATTGACCATTTCTGGGGAATGAAGTGTTAGCAGGGTGTTGGAGGATAATAAATAATGTAAAATACTGACCATTCCTATGCAAATTGCCAGGTAACCAAAGATCGACTCGTAGAACACGAGAGCAGGGACAAAATTGCCCCAGAGATCTACTTTAGATTTGTAGTATCGCGAATTGATGTACTGCATGCTTAGAGCAAACGTCATGTGGCACCTAATAAGTTAGCATTTGTAGAAAATCAATGGCTCACTTCAAAATGTCTACTTACCATCCCAACAGAATGCTCATCTTCATTTTCATACTATTCGAGAAGAGGAGTGAGTTTTCACTAGCGTGCCAGTTCCAATCTAGTCCAAACGGGTAACGGTAACCATCCTTGAGGCTAGCCGTGACAGACTCTCCAACCTTGAAGTCTTGTGGCCACTCCCACTGACTGGGCAGGAAAGTCAGTGGTCTCGAGAAAACATCGTTGTAACTGAGATGGTCAGTAAGATGATAAGTTTAGTTATGGAGGCAAAGGGTTATATATCGTACAGGAGACCAGTGTAAACGGCAAAAATGCCCATAATCAGCATGATGTATCGTCCATAAAAGGCCATGTAAGAAATTTCGTCAAGCTTGGTACGCAAGAGTTTCTTCTCGAAGAGAATCAACGCAGCAGCTGTCAGAACCATCAGGGAACCATGACCCGCATCTGTAGACAGTTTAGCCAGGTTCTTCGGGATAGGGTCTGCGGTACCTACCGCCAAACATGACAGCAAATGCGAATGGGAACTGGAATTAGCGTTAGCAAATGATTATGTGACATACGCGTTCATATCAATATCTTACTGTCACAATGGTATAGAAGGCAGGGTTAACTTCCTGGTACTTTGGCACGCCATAGCTGTTGACGATTGTCTGAAAAGCTTCGGTGAATTTATTTAGCCTAAAGTGAGTTGGAGGGGTTTTGTTGGTCTGGATTTTGTTGATAATGATGGGGACTGAGAGACCCGCAGAATTTGTAAGGTCCTGAAGAGTGGACTTAATCCGGGGAAGGGAATTTGTCGGGCACCAAGCTTCAGCAATCAGAGTCTTTCGCGCTTGATCATACGAGAACTTGTTCAAGGTATCGAAGACAGCTTTCTCCTTCTTGACAATGATCATCCAGGCCACGAGCGATCTGGCGATCTGGGAAAGTTCTGCATCCAGAGTGTTCTTGGTATTGCGAAGCACAGATCCGACATCGCCTAGCCGCGTGTTAACCTCATGGACTTGATCTCTCCTCAGTTCTGCGTTTTCGTCAACGCCGTACAAGGCAGCACCGAGAGACTCGGAGATCTTGCGGATCTTAGCAAGAATATTCTTGCCATGAGCGAAGATCACAAAAACATTCTTATGGATCTCCTCGTTGGTGCTGGGATCAATAATGGGCTCCGGAATCTCAGACTGGTTCATGTAAAGATTGCCACGCAGTGTTCGCCATAAGATACGTTCAAAGGTACCGATCCGATCTCTGGGAATAACACCAGCAACGAAACCTATGTTGATCTCGGCGAAGCTCGGCTGACCTTGGGTATCGCCATTTGCGCCCGGGGGGCCGTGCTGTTCAACGTCGCGGAGTAGAGGCGCTTCGTCGTTGTCGAAGGATTGGCGAATGTCTTCTGTTTGGGTGTGGGCCTGAATCGTCACATGAGTATTGTTCCATGCTTCCGTATATTTACACACTCAGACTTACCCTATCGAAAAAACCACCAGCCTCTCTCAAAACCCAGCGCCACTCAGACAGCTCCACTTCGCGCTTCTTCAGTGTCTCGTAGCTGTCGTTCAATGAAGAGATGCGCTGTTCGAGGCTCTCGCTGCGTTCGGCCAGTTCGTCGATCTCCGAAGCCAATGGAGCAGCCAGAGTATCCGAAAAGTCAGTCGATGGGCGCATGGGGATGGCGGCCTTCTCGATCTGAGTTCGGAAGTAGCCTATTGAAAGGGGTCAGCAAGTTAATAAGCTGTCATCATCAATATATTCATATTCTATAATGCAACGTACGGAGTTGTCTTTCAACATTGTCAAGGCGGCGGATCTCCTTCGTGAATGTTCGTTGGAAAGCATTGGTATCGGGGTTCAACTAGAACGCGCGGCAGAAGATTAGCGGGTTGTTTATGGCTTTCTGCAGATTAAATCTACAAGTATTAATACTCACATCTCTGAATTCTACCTCACCAAGCTCTCCGAGAGTACTGACGACCTCTCTTCCAATTTCGTTGGCGATGTAGAGCTGGGTCAAACTCATGTCCGACGACCGGAACAAGGTATCCTGCGCAGCCATGATGAATTGTGGTTGGTTCGAAGTCGAACCTTTTCACCAGAAAAGCTGCAGTCACACGCAATGGTTGAATGGTCCGCTTTTACCCTCTCCGGACTAACTATCAAGAGAGAGGATAATACGAATAAGGTTGAGGTCTGTTTTCCCGCAGGAGCTGCCGATGCCAACTCCTGGCTGGCTGAGCTGTCCGTATAACACGTGATGCCACGTGATTTGATCCACCGAGCCCATGCTTCCTAGCAAGACTTGTTGCATGAGTGCACTGTGGGATCAGGGGATCATTTTTTTATTTCATATTTACAGACGAAAGTTTTATGCTTTTAAGGTAGTATAGATTTATTTTCGGGAATACTCACCGGTGGACGTCTCACTCTGGACCCTACGGGGCTAGAATGTAGAACTGCGCACCTAGTTCCTACTACGGATAACTTATAAGTATGCATTAGGTATTATGGTTATTCTTTTTCTATGTTTCTCTTTCTCCCTTCCTAATTTAGATTACATAAATCTACTTGGCTTGCCCCCGTTCTGTGTCTTTTTCTTTTCTCTACCTGTCTTTCCTCTTTCCTAATTGCACATGCTTTTGATATTATCTAGTTGTGAAGTGCGCCAGAGACTCCAGTTCTGACCATGAAGACTGTAGAAGATGCAGCAGAACTGAATGTTAGCCAACATGTCAGCGCTGCCGAAGTATCTGATACCCAGGCTGTAAAGGAGGAAGGTGAAAGCTTTGCCGTCGAGAAAAGAGGCTATGGTAGGTCAATTCCAGGGCCAATCTACAGCTATATGCGTATATGAAAAACTCCGAGTCCAACGCTAATCAAAGTTTATCACGTTCAGCGGTTGCGATGGGAGCTATCGCCCAATTTCGAATAATGGGAGGCTGTATTGGTCTGGCTATTGTCACAGCCATTCAACATAGCTATTTGTGCTCACATCTGGAATTTCTAGGAGGCGACGTGGTGGAGGCTATCCTGCAGTCAACCTCAGGCATTGCAACCCTTCCCACTAATACGCAACATTTAGTCCGTGAGACTTACGGTGCGAGTTATGAACTTCAGATGAAGGTCCTGGCTGGGATGGCAGGTGCTCAAGTGCTTACATCGCTAACGATGTGGCAGAAAAAATCACTTTGTAGCAGCTTAGTCTGTAGGCCTTTATTGGATATCTATGCTCATACATGGCCTGAAATATTGATATTAAAGTAAGCAATTTAGCCCCTTAAGCAGGAATTGCGACCAAAGTCACTAAAGCCTTCCGTAGAATAATGCGGGGTTCTGCAGACAACCGTTGAGTGCAATCAGTTTTCACCTCACCCGATTATCATAAAGATGTCAACAAAGGAGTGTCTTCCCTTAATCGACTTGGCCGCAAAGCAAACCTTTTCAACCATCTCTAGTACACAAAACGCTTTGTGTCAGTTTGGCGCATTTCGACTTGTAGCTCCACAACTCACTCAGAATCGTTTACAGAGAGTTTTCAAAGATGTACACATCCCCTTCCCGGGCCGCTTAAGTTCAAATTTTGATACCTGGCTGTAGGCTCGTGGATTCTTTCAGTTACCGATGGAACTTAAATTAAAAACAAAGAGCTACTCAGCCTTTGACACGGAACTCATTCGTGGGAAACGGGCCATTCCGAAAGAAAGCATTTATTTCTTCAGAAATGTTGTGGGAGAGTATCATCCCCCTCCTTCGGAGTTTCAAGAGTCCGTGGAAATATTGCACCAGGTAAGTTGTGGTTCATTTTTTCAAGACTCAGTCGCTAATCCCTGCCTCGAAAAGGAGTGGACCAATTTGCGAAGCCAACTATTTAGCACGATGTCTATCATACTAGACTCAACAGAGTCTTTAGAAGGCACGCCAACTCTCGACTTTGAATCTTTAGGTGTCAATTTCTACGACTCTGATAAACTAGGTTGCGATCGAGCTTACTTCAATCCAGCTCATATGGATGGCGGTACATTAACGATTTTGGCCCGGGCCACAGGGGCATACGATGGGTTAGAGATCGCCGATCTCACAACTACAGAGAAACTTGACAGCGAAGGCATAGGACTGGATGCCTCTTTCATCTCCGTCCCAGCAATTCCGGGTGAGGTCATTGTGCTTGCTGGGACTCGTTTACAGCGTATTTTTGGTAAAGACAAAGTGCGTGCGTGCGTACATAGAGTTTGCAATCCTGCACATATGAGTAACAGTTCTGCTGTAAAGGAGAGACTCAGTCTTGCAATTTTTTGCGCTCCTCCTTCAAACTTTAATTAACTAAAGTATCTCGTTTTTTGTACACAATTGAACTAGCTATTCATTCATCTCTAGTTTGGAATACTGGCTTTGGAACTCCTCAAATAGCTTTTGAAGGCCTCGAAGATTCAAGGGGTCCTTATCCCCTTCCACGCACATAAAACATAACATATTATGAATGTCAAAGGTAATAGCCAGTAAATAACCATATTCAGCTTCCAAGAATACTTGATCAACATTGTCAGAATCACCAGTCAATTGATTCCACTGTCTCGTATACTCCTCACAGAAATGTCGCTTCTCCTCCTCTGTGTACTTTTTACACCTCGCTATCTTGTTGTCCTCATCAAACCATTTGAACATTTTTTGCATAAAGTGTCCACCAATATCAAAAGCCCGATAATTTTGCATCACAAACTCGAAGTCAATGAGCGCAACTTTGCTCTCCCCTTCCTTCGGGTTATTCTTCACCATGACGTTCATAAACTGGACATCATGGATACACCATCCTAGCTTTGCTCTCATGGATTCCATTCTATCCACTACCTTTTGAAGCTTTGTTCCAAAATCATAGTCAATCATATTATCCATATCAACAGCTCCTTCTTTGCCAAGTGCCTTCAACTTGTCCATCCGATGGTACTTTTTGAGACCACCGATGGTAGCTTCATAGTAGGAATCCACTTTATTCTTCCCCAGTGAAGGCTGCAAGACATGGAATGCCGCCAGTCCCTTTGCGATATCTGCTCGGATTTTTGTATCTTCAACATCTTCGGGCTCCAGATTCCGCGCGTCGAGGAATTCATCGACTCGCCCGAGAGTGCCATCTTGCGTCTTGAAAAATCCATAAAGTTTGGCTCCGAGTCCGAGTCTCCCGTACTCATAGCAAAATGTCGACTCTTCTTGTTTACTCGGTGCAAGGTCCTTGAAGGCTTCAAGAACTCCCAGTGAGTCATTGTGAAATTTGAGGAACACTTTCAACGGCTCGGCAGGCACACCCGTGGCTGGGGTTGGTCTCTCCACGAAACAATGAGCATTAGAGTAGGAGGCATTGTATGACATATTCAAAGTCGTCGGATCCACAGATGGCCATTCATTCACAAAGAATGTACCAATGATATCTCTAATATCTTTCTTTGTGGGCACCTTGTCTTTCGGCAGAGTCACCGGGACGGGGGTCAAAGTGACCATTCTGCTTTTTTTTGATCGAATGCTAATTTCAAATTAATGATGTGAGAGGGGCGAGCTTGAAGCGACTGTAGGAAGAGCTTTATTTCTGTTTCAAACTTTCCATGTGAAACATTTCTCGGGGTCTTAAAGAAGTTTAGTGTTAACGGGACCCGAGCGTCCCGACAACGGAGCCGAACTATATTCCGAAGTAACATAATGGCGATTCCTCTCAAGCAAGTTAGTCTTGATAGCTGCAGTACGTGCCCACATCAGCATTCATCCAGTGTTAATGGATTGCGCTGTTACTAATCCATTTGGTCCTCGTGTGGTACGTATATGCACATTGCAGCCCTCTGTTACACTTGTATGTAATCCATGCTTGGCCAAAATGAATATATGATCGCAACATTAGTAAATACTAGGCAGTAATTGATATTGGAGAACACGAAGCTCTGCTAAGCGGAAAGATTGTGGAAAATTTTTGCTCTGTTAATTACACTCAGACAAATACTGCGATTCGAAGTTTGAAAGTATAAGCATCGGATAACTATACGGCAGCTCTGTAGAGCGGTTCATCCTTTATCCTTCAGACAATGGCTATCTCAATGATACTACTGTCTTTCAAGCTCTCAGTGTACGTGTGTATAAAGTTATGTACAATCGACACCATACGGGCTCCTTGCCTATAGCAACAGGGCATATATATGGTCCATTCGTCGAATTCCGAGTCGACTCATCAATGCCAGGGGACTCGGATGATTGGCTTTGCTGCTATTACAATATTCTCTTATCATTATATTCTTTATGGCCTCTCCATACAAAATAACGCAGCAAGCTCATCTTCTAACTGCCTTTCTTCATAAAGCTGGAACCCATTCTTCAAAAGCACCTTCACGCTGCCCACGTTACTCGTGTCACAACCTGCATAAAGCTTCTCCGGCTGAACATCTCCACCCATATCTTTTCTCTCAAGCTTCCACCAAGCATCCACAAGAGCCGCAACAGCCTCAGTTGTATAGCCGCTCCTCCAGAAATCAGGATGTATCCCATATCCAACCGATGGGGCAGGCATAAGTGAATTTATACTGACTATTCCGATAGCCTTTTGTGCTGGATCCTCACGTTGCGTAACTGCGAACGCGAATCGTCTGCCCACGGCACCTGAGGCATCGGGTGTTTGGAAAGTCTTCTTATTGATCACATATTCTGTCTCTTGGATCTCAGTTTGGGGTTTTCTAGATAGTCTAGATGATCATTAATCTCAGATTATGCATGTGAGAAAGGAGACGAACAGGTATATCGCTACTTCTGGTCGACTTGAGTATTCGAAGATAGCTTCTGCGTGAGAGAGCTCAAGGGGTCGAAGGCTAAGTCGTTCTGTTTCAATTGTGGGTGTTGCTGCTGGAATGATGACTCTGGTCTCTTGCTCTGGGTACAGGCCGGGTTGAGAAGATGGGGGTTTCATGGCGATCTAGAATGATGGTGGACTGTAGTTTTTGACAAGACTGAAACATTCACAGATATATTGGCAGGTACCAGATTTATCAGTTATGCCTACTAGTAGGTGTTTATTGGAAGAATATTCCTTCTCTCGGGGATTGGGGTATCTAAGGGTATCTAATCGGCATGACTCATTGTGCGCGTGGCTCTACCAGACACAAATCCTTCGAACAGATGTCATCCTACTATTGATTCTGGCAGCTTGCATAAGTATTAACAGGAGTTGAGATTATACGCCATTAACACCAGCAGGGCGTGCCTGAGATTCTCCGAATAATATACAGTTCTCACATATTCATGATGCTTATTCCCACGCTTATTCCCGACCTTCGACCCAGGAACAACGCTGCAATATCGCATTTTCGTAACACTCAAAAGCATCGTAGAGCATTAAAAGGCCTATGCGCCTCCTTCTCTCTTTGCGTATTCTTCTTCCATGCGTTCCTCATATAATCGGTCCGCCTCCTCCCGACTCAGGGCGCGCTCGCCTTCATTGTTTGATGCGCTGGAAGTTCCCAGGTCGCTTCTGATGAGGCGTTCGCTATCGCCGTCGCTGCCTCCAGAGGAAGGAGCGTCGCGAGAGTTTGAATTTGAACTCGAGGTGGTGGATGTTTGTGTGTTTTGTTGTTCTTTATCGTAAATCTCTGCGGTCGGGATGGGCATTTTTGCAGTTCGTTGGTGGATACAGGTGTGAGATGAAACGAGATTTTGTGATTAGTGAGGATGATAAAATCGTAGTTGGTGTCACGGTTCAATTATCTGGAAGTAGGAGTTTTCATAAAGTGAGGTTGGAGATAAGAAGTGGTGGGGTGAATTGGGAGCTTGAGGTCTGGGTGGGGAGTGGAGTGGCAACAAGCCTTTTTGGGTTCGACGTCATGGACGAATTGCTGAACTTGACACATTTAATACCTACTCCTACTAATCAAAAATCATTGATTCTACGTGCATTCAAGACTGAGTCATCTATTTATCCATCTTATTTTCACATGGTATATACTGCAATGGCATTAATTTTCGGTTACGCGGTCATATTCTTAAGATCCAATCCTTGTCCACCATAATGAACAAAAATATATGGCTCATCAAAACAATCATCCCAAAATATCTTCCCTGAGGCCCAAAATCTCTGAATAACATTCTTTGCGACGACCGGCGCATACAACCCAATAGAGCGACTCACCTCACCCAATTGTTCCAGAACAAAAGCACGCACGTTTTCATCGCGGTCCACAGCAGCCATACCGAGAACAATCAATGGCCAAAACAGCAATTTTCGGAATTTTTGAAACTTAAGAGCCTTATACAGCGATTCAAAAAGAGACGCCGTCATCTCGATACGAAGTCGAGTCAGGAAATGCGTGTGAGGCAAAATGAACAGACTCTGCAGTGAACAGATGCAGTATAGAGTTACAGCGGCTTGATGGATTGTCCCGAGAAGGAACAGGTCCCCTTTATATAGCCCGTTTTTCATACGGGCCCAAGTAGCTGGTGAAAACTCAAGGATGAATTCTAGTGTCATCAAGGCGTCCTGCGTAAATTCTGATGGCGTTGTGAGATCACTTTGTGCCCACTGTGAGCGAATGAGATTAACTTTCAAGGTGTGCGCTAGAAGTTCCTTGGGAAACATTTTAAAAAGTGGAACATCGCTGCTGTATTGATCCAGTATAGCTTTGTGCTCTTCATAGTGCTCGGGTGTCATGAATAAGTCTGATACTGGTGATGTGGTATCGCCCATAACAGCGAAACTGTGTGCTAGTTAGTACTGTATCTGGGGAATACAGATAATCATCCGCATGCACTTACAGAAAGTATGTGAAAACCATGGACTCTCCTCCCCCAGATTTGGCCAATTCATGTATACCTCCACGTAGATTTATGATCTTGCTAATAGCTCCAAAGTGATATCGCCACATTCGATACGAAACCCCTTGCATGGTCTGTTCATGATCAAAATTAACAATAGTGAAACTGTATAGCTCGATCCGTCAACTCACATCAACAAAAAGGACTGTCAAGACCCCCGCAATGACGAAATTGCTCGTAGACCTATGTTTTGTGCCTATGTCGTTGCGAAGTCCACGAATCATCAAGCCGCGATAATGGTAGAACTTTTTCTCCAAAGCTGTAAATTGGTTTTCACCTTGACACATCTGGTGTCCTATGCTCGCGCAAACGGTGAGAAGTCTCACGTATTCCGGCCAGGAAAGCGAGATTTGGAATATTGTAGGCGTAAAGAAGCAGACATTAAAGTCCGGTGAAACCTCACATACCGGTAAGGTATCCGGGTATAAGTGGTCATTATCTGGTATTTCGTCAATTTTTGTGTTTTTGATGGAGTCAAGGACCGGGTGGTATCTATCGGTATCCGTGTTTCATCACTTACAATAATCCGATGCTTCCACGAGGACGCGGAGGGAATCATCGTTGAACTGCCAACCGAGAACAGGAGGCTTGGCTGTACATATCTCCGTCGTCGATGCAGGCTCTTTATTAGCAGACTTAAGGTTCTTACGCTTGGACTTTCTGGCGGCTTTGCTGTTTACCCTGCCTGGGGCAAGCCATCTCAAAGTCACGGGCTTTTTTTGAATATACCCAGGACAAGGCGTAAACGCACTAGAGCAATTCTCACAGGCGGGGAGTGTGGAGTCACAAAGCAGTTGGCGATCGGTACACTTCCAGCACTGGCGTTTTACTTCATTCATCGCTTGGAATTCTGTTTGTTTCTGTAAATAAAGAATTAAAAAAATGAATCTAGCCAGTCTTAAAAGGCTTTACTTGCTAGGCTTCCAAATATTACTAATGAACGGGTGGCATGCAAAGCGGTGGAGACAAGCGTAGGGGCCAAATTGACCAGAGGAAAAAAAGTAAAAGTCAAGCATAGGCGACACGCTAGTCTAGGTTGATTTTGTTTGTAAGGTTTTGCAATGCTGAAAGCCGACTTGGCCTAATATTGGGAACTAAGTGATCGATTGACGGACGGCTTATGCTGAAAGCTTTACCTGGATGTGCCACATGAGAGCTAGTTGGGAGGAAAACGGATTATGAGAATACAAAACCGAGCTGAGCATTGTACGAAAGTGGAGTGAATACAGTCCTCTTCTCCAACCTCGAATCACTGACCCAAGAATTGATGAAAAGAAAGGTTCCATAAATGGAGAGTGCCAAAGAATACGCCTGTCAATGACCCAGAAGGCCGTTGAACAAACTGTTCCGCCGCGCTGTGCAATGCAGGGACCAATCTGTGGTGGGCCGCCTTCATGAGCGCAGCCACCCAAACAAGGTAAGTATGAAGAAGAAAAGAAAAAAGAGAGCAAAGATGGACAACGAGAGCAGTATTTATACCCAAAGGCGGTCAAGGGGGGAACAAGCGAGATCACAGCTAACCAATCATACGTAGATCATGTGACACCCCTTTCTTTGAATTTTGGATTCCATGCCTGAGGCAGAAAGGTAGTGAGGTCACCTGTCACAATGCTAATTTCTACACATCTCAAAGGGCGGGGGCCACATTGCTTTCCAGGATCCAATTATTGGCTCTCCCTGGTCTATATTGCCAAATGAATACGATCAAGTATCATGAGTCAACTTGGAGGAGCATTGTAAGAGAGAAAAAAGTGGGTGCCAGCGCAAGCTCTTGTGGAACCTCCCCTATTCCATGGATTTGCTCGGTACATCAACTCTGTACTGTGGTCCCTGCACACTGGGTCCACGATTTTTATTTGAAATTTTTCGAATTCTTTTTTTTTTTCTAACCCAGATCAATGTACCTAAAGAAATTCACCCCCGCTTAGTGGTCGCCGGTCAGCATCATTCCTAACCCAGCGAGTCTTACTAGGAAGAATGGAAAATAATCGAGTCTCGCAATATTGAAGTAATGAGAGAGCGCGCATCCTCATCAAAAGGTGCCATGGTTAGCACGGTCTAGAGGAGCAGTCTAGTAGACGCTAGAATCGACGGATTCCATCCGTGTAGAACTTAGATGGACTAAAAAGAGTTCTGACCAACAGCATCGCGCGTACAAGATACACCGCATCAAACAAGAGTCAGAAATTGTTCTTGGCAAAGCCCGGTCTTTGCGATCTTCAAAAATTGAATTGCAATTCCGAAACTACGGAATACTGAAATCGGTACTTTCAGTGGACATCTCCGCCCGACGTTGCAGACTATCGCACTGCACGCAGGATGCTGTCTCTTAGCGCCGCATGGCACTTGCATAACCCCAAGCCTGCCTAATTACAGCATGACACCCCCAACAAAAGATCAACAGGGGGCCAACTCGTCTAGCCCACCCATTGGAAATTGCAGTAGCATTCTGAGTACTAGGTAGCAAGGCCTGGAACCTACGAAGGAAGAATAGGGGGTACGAAGAAAACTAGACGGAAACAGGGCGGCAAAATCTATGGCAGGATTGGCAATATTGGGTGAAATCCTTGGCCGCGGCGGGTGGAAAGGGGGCAGAGTGACGGTGCAATTGGTTCTCGGGCTGGAGTGGATCACCCGTGTGGGTTATCAATAAGGAAATGCTCCGATGGTCACGTCTCATTTGTAGTTTCCTTGATCCAAGTTTGATTCTGATGGTTGGTTCTTGGGACATCTTGGGGGTCATTTGCTTGTGATGGGAATCCTGCAGAATCTGACGAACCATGGCAAACATTCGAAACATCGACTAAGGACTGGGTGAGACGTGTATAGGAGTAGGGCTGGCCAGCCACCGCGGTGAATGGGCTTAAGACACGGGACCACTACTAAGTGGGGCTTAACCGTACTTTGAAAGCATTAGTGCAGCGACGGAACATCTAGAAAGTAGTATTTGCGCTAGTGAAATGGAATAAGAAATGAAAATCTCTGAGCGGAGTGTACAGGTACTCCGAGCGGAGGACTAGAGACTCTTTGATAGTTCGGTAAGATGGGGCCTTGATGAAAAAGGGGCTTGATTAGGGGGGAGGGGGACATTCGAGTACCTCCGAAAAATGATAGTGGATCTCGCATCTAGTCTAGTATAGTACATGTACATGTATGTATGAACAAGTAGTAAAAAAGAAAAGAAAAATAGCTGGGGAGTGAAACGATTCCAGTCCTGCCCATGCCAAGTCCTGCCTGTCATACCCGTTATCACGTAACAACAATATACGGACTAGAAAGCGGCGATGGCAAAGGTTTAATTCCGAACATCATGGGATCCTGGTTAGATCTCCAACGGCTGGTCTGAGAGATGATACGCCAGTGATAGGGCACAACAGATGAGATATGACGTTGGAAAAGCAGAGACACGGATGGTGCGACAGCGCTGGTTGGCCACGAGGAATCGCACGCCACTTGATGATAGAGTTGGGGATATTCCGGTCATTTGACATGAGACCAAGCGGCAATTCTCTTCCGTTGGATCAGCGTTACCTGCAAGCGAATCCGGGCCTTGTCCAACCCTAGTTGATCATGGTTGATCTTCATGCTGGTCTATGCAGAGAACAAGATGGGCGCCTTGCCCCCCTCCTCCTTCTTCTCTATTTGCCCTCCAGGGATCAAAGGATTATGGGAGGAGAGGGGGGTAAGGGAAGGAACCTTTGTAGGATACGAACTCTATCAGTTGACCTCTTTTTTGCCTGTTTTTTGTTGTTCCATTCTTTTGGTTCAAAAATTGGGGAAAAGATATGAAGTACCCCTCCCGATCCCTAAATAGTCGACCTACAGACGATCTTCACCCCTTGACAGTGTAACAAGATGAAGATGTCGCAAAGAGCAAAGGCTTGCCATGTAAGTAAAATCACGTATATTATACAAGAAAAAAAATATAGTAAAGAATCAAAACAAACCAAAAAAAAGTGAACAATAATTATCATAATACTTCGTAATAATTAGACAGATCCGCCCAAAATCGAAAATTAAGTCGCGTGTGAAAAAGTCAAAAAAAAATACCCAAGAAAAATAGTAGAAAAAAAAAATTCAAAAAGTCAAATAATTCTCTTACAAAGCCGGGACCGGAGCCGACCTGCACGGGTAAATTAGGGGGCCGTTGGCTCAAGCTGCATTGGCGATCCTAAGTGGTGTGATGGGTCTCTAGATGGTCTTTAGTCCCAATAGAAGAGGAGAGGACTGGGATAGATAGTGTAGAATTAATTGCCATTAAGGGTATATGGAGAGGAGAGATTAAGGGTAATTATGAAGGGCTGGAGGAGATTAATTCGAATAGAGCAACCAATAAAGCTCGGTGATTAGCTTAATGTACTGGATATACTCAGTCTCTCTCGTCTCTCTTTGACTTCTTTTGTATACGAGCCCGAACCAAGGAAATCCCGAAGCGGTAAACCCCCTGAAGTGCGGCATTACCTAAGCCTGGGGACCCACTCACTGTCTGGACTCCCTGCAGCTCCTTTCCCGATAGGGAAGAAAGCGCCATCAACACAGAACAGTCTTTTCCCCCCATGCCGCTCTTTTTTTTCTCGCCCTTCCCTCCCTTTTTTTTCCTTCCTTTCTTCTCCTTCTGCAAAGCAAAATACCCCCCCTTTTCCTATCTTCGTTGTGATACCCGAGCTTCACAGCTCTTATTTCTTTTGCTTTTGAGATACCCCCGATACCCTGCTCTTCTTTTTTAATCGATACCCCCAAAACCTTCAAGCTCCGGCTCTAATAACTTTCTAATCATGTCTGACGTTCAGAAGCCTGTTGAGGAGACCCCCGCGGTCGTCCCTGCTGCTGAGACTGCTGTTGAGGCTCCCGCTGCCACTGAGACCACCGAGGCTCCTCAGGAGACCACTGAGGTCGCTGCTACTCCTACTGCTGAGGAGACTGCCACCGACAAGCCTGCTGAGGCTACCGAGGCCGCTGAGGAGAAGAAGGAGATCAAGCCCGCCACTGAGGGTATCCTCGGCCACAAGGCCCCTGGTCTGGTCAAGTAAGTGATGCGATGCCCATGCGACGCGATTCACCAGGGAAAAATGTGAAGTTTGCGACTAACAATTTTTTTTCGCGAATAGGGGGCTGCGTTTCGCCAAGCGTTTCTTCTACTTCAACGATGAGCCCGTTGAGGCCAAGCAGCTCTCCGTCTTCCACCAGAACGAGAAGCCTGCTACTGCCAACCCTACTGCTGCTTGGGCTAGCCAGACCGGCAAGGGTCTGTTCTTCCTGACCAAGCGCGCTGAGGACAAGGCTACCCCCGCTAGCATCTTCAACCTGGTACGATTACACTCTCAACTAGGGACGAAATGAACACATGAAACTAACATTTTTCAGGCTGATGTCACCGACCTGACCAAGGAGGGCTCCAACGAGTTCCTCTTCAAGGTCGCTGGCCAGAAGCACACCTTCCAGGCTTCCAACGCTGCCGAGCGTGACAGCTGGTTCGTTGCTCTAGAGGCTAAGTCTACTGAGGCCAAGGCCGAGAAGGATACCATCACCTCTAGCGAGGGCTACAAGGCTGAACTTGAGAGACTGACCAAGCCTGTCGTCGCTGTCCCCGCCGCCAAGAAGACCGAGGAGAAGAAGGAGGAGACCCCCGCTAAGGAGGACAAGGCTGAGGAGTCCGAGGCCAAGGAATCCGAGGCCAAGGAGGAGAAGGCCAAGGAGACCACCAAGAGCCGCTCCCAGTCCCGCAAGCGCGCCAGCATCTTCGGTTCTATCCTTGGCAAGAAGGATGCTGAGGAGAAGAAGCCCGAGGGAACCAAGGAGGAGGCTAAGGCCGAGACCACCGAGGAGGCCAAGCCCGCTGAGCCCACTGCTGAGACTGCTGCTGAGCCCGCTGTTGTCGCTGCTGAGACTCCTGCTGCTGAGACCACTGAGACCCCCGCTGCCGAGGCCGTTGCTGCCCCTGCTGAGTCCACCGAGGACAAGAAGGAGGAGAAGAAGGAGGAGAAGAAGGCCAAGCGCGCCTCCATCTTCGGCAACTTCTTCCAGAAGGTCGCCAGCCCTTCTCAGGAGAAGTCCGAGAAGGAGGCCACCGCTCCCGCTGAGGAGACTCCTGTCGCCAGTTCTGCTCCCCAGCTCGACAACCCCGTTGAGGAAGCCGCCGTCCAGCCCATTGAGCCTGAGACCGTGACCGCCGCCGCTGAGGGTGAGACTGCTAAGGAGACTCCCGTTGAGTCCCCTGCCGCTGAGACCGCCTCTACCCCCAAGGACAAGCGCCGCTCTTCTTTCTTCGGTGCTTTTGGCAAGAAGGAGAAGAAGGCTGACACCTCTGACAACGAGGCCACCACTGATGGCGAGAAGGAGGCCAAGAAGAGCAACAAGCTCGGCGGTCTTTTCCGCAAGCCCTCCAAGGCTGTGAAGCTCGACAAGGAGGTCGCTGCCACTGAGACCGAGGCCAAGGCCGAGGAGACCACTGAGGCTACCAACGAGGCTGCTAAGGCCGAGGAGACTGTTGCCCCCGTTGAGGAGGCCGCCAATGCCCCTGAGACCGCCGCCACTGAGGAGACCAAGAACGTCGAGGTCCCCGCCTCCACCCCTGTCCAGGCTGCCGCTTGAATTGCCTCACCAGGACGCGTGGAATTCGAGCGATGGTGGGACTTGACTAATCCATCATCATCCACCCGCGATAATTTGACGGACTCTGTCGCTCTTCGGGCTAGAGTCTGAATACTTGCAAATACGGATTTATACCATCTTCGCTTTAGTTGCTTGTTTTGCTTTTTGCCTCGACACTGTCATTCCTTTCAGTATCACACTTGTCTACTTTCGTCGACCATTGATTCTGAGAGGGTGTCAATGAGATACCCGCTGTCGCTTTGCTTTTATTTTCATTTCTGTTCCCCAAAAAACCCACTACATAATTTTCTTTGTCGGCGATTCTCTTGGATCGCGATCCATTCCTTTTACGACAAGCGTCCCGCAACCGAGTTTCGATTCGCGACGTGCTTATGCGTTACGTGGTGTGTCGCCTTACTAGATTGATACCACTCTGCCATTCCTGGTTCTGTGCGCTTTGCTTTTTGTGTTCGATACCCTATGAGGAAGATGGGTGTTCGATTTGTTGTGAGTGTGGCTGCAGGCAGTTTATCTTTTTTAATTAATACCTCGCCTGGGTTGCTGCTTCTCAAATTTGTGCCCGTTGCAGTTTATATTGTTCTTCCCGTGTCGCGCAATTTCCTTACCCAAATTCGCTGCGAAAGTGACATATGCCGCGATAGGTAATACTTAATAGAACCTTTTGTTTTGCTTCATATATATCTATACATCATCTTTGTATTTAATTGTAAGATGTAAAGCTCTCGTACTTGTAAATGATCCCAACTTTGGGTGAGTGGTACGGCCAACAGCGGACCTTATCTATCAGTGCGTGCTGTGGGCCATATGTTGTGGATCAAACGGCGGTCTAGCTTTAGCTGCATAATCGACAACTCAGCACAGGGCATGCAAGCAATACTGTAACAGCCTTATGGGACTCATCAGGATTCCTTGGTCTGGGGTGTATCTTCGGTGATACCTAGCAAGAAAAATCAAGATCTAGAACCCACATTCCTGACTTCGTTGATTGAAGGATCATGCACGAGAATCATCACGAGAGGCTTGGTAGAATTGCCCTTAAAATTGGGTATGAGCAAGGGCCTTGCTGATCACCTCAATCCCTAACATTCGCTTTGATCTCCAGTGCATACTGTACTTTGATTCAAGTTATACTTTGATGTATATGCATACCACACGACATAACTTGAACCTCAACGCCTTGCGCCGCCGTTGTAACTCGGGGGCATACAGTGCTTCAAGTTGTGTTTGAGGCCCACAGTATGAGCTCAACTTGAATCTATATATACTGAGCCACCCGGCAACCTTGGAAAATAGGTATACTTTCAGATGGCCGATCCTAAAATTTAAGGACAAAATGATAGGTATAGGGCCACGAGGGGAATAGTGCGCTAGACATATCCTCGGGGTCCTTGGACCAAAGTATGGGATCGGGCAGTCCAAATTTGTAGTTTGCCGAGTCTGATCCATGTCTACTCCTCTTCTGTCGATCCGACGACTGTTTTTGTAATTCCTGATTTGGTACTTAATCCCGATTTGTATGGCAAAATCAGGCCTTCCCTTTTCATGCACAGTCGCGTGGTCTAATGGTCATGATTTCTGATTCACATGACATCCTCATATGCTCAGAAGGTTCCCGGTTCGATCCCGGGCGCGACTATTTTTGCTCCTGCCAAGTCAGCTAGTATGTTTTTGATTGATTTTATTAATGTCAGAGTACGTCAGAGTGTCTATTAACGTGACCTGCAGAAGTCTGTCAACTTGCAAATTGGTACATGGAATATGATTGCTAATCTGCATTGACCGGTATCCTCGTGGACCTCAACCACAATTTGAGTTTCAACATTGGAAGAGTTCCAGACTTTCTCCGCCATGCAGATCTCCGAATGACGCCTGATATGTATACCGTGCGCTGCGACTTGAATGTGATCGACCAGTAGTAAATAGTTGCTACGACATGCCGACCTGGGATTGTAACTACGTATTCAGTGCTGCGACGTCCACCGTGTTTCGGGGAATAGCATCGATCGGGCATACACGGCGCATCCGTGGGTTTTTTGTGCACACTATAGTATGTCTTTACCGCTGAAGACGCTCAGACAAATATGATCATATAGGTATAGTACGGTCTCTTGTTTCATGTTTTGCTCGGGAGCACCTATAACACCTGTGGACGCAGCGGTATGGAATGCCCAACTAACAGTGCAAAGCAACTTGTGAGTCCGGCCCAATTTCCCTGGGCAACCTTTTGCGAAACCCAGAAGAAATGCTGAAACCGTTTCGGATCGGTCTCACAGTCATAGAATTTCAAACATATCGTAGTGCATTATACCTATATGATATGGAGTATATCTAGTTAAGATATACTACTATGTGCGGAGTATTTGCCTACAGCACGAGCCTTTAGGCCTCCATAAATGATTAATTCGAAACAAGACACAAAGAGGTCAAGCGCCTCGCTAAGTGCAGAAACCTGCAATTTAGCAACAAAAAATAAGCAGAAGTGCGACTGTGGTCATAAGAATGCTCCTGCCAAGGCCTAAATTGTGCTAGTTCTAACCGGAACACTGGCGTCGGCGATTTTAGTCTGTAACCCGATAAGCCCCGCCGAGGGCTCCGAGACCTTTGACATTGGCCATAAAAGGATTGGTCCAGTGTACCTGGACTAAGTAACCCTAGTATAGTCAAGATTCGCCTAATGGCTCCTGCGCGTGTGATTGCGGAGTCACCTGTATGTGCTTCGTAGCGTGGAGGGGTAAGTGGGCGGCGCATTGCAGCTTGCAGATTTCGTACCCTCATTCCTCTATTCTTGACTAAATATTTACCACGTACAGCTGATTGATCAATTTTGTCGAAGCGATTTCATGTGCAGATTTTTTTTTCTTTGTACATATGCGAAATTTGTCTCCATTTATGACGATGGAACAAGTGGGTGTCCCAAAGTCAATTTTTACGCCCTTCGGCAAGACTAAGGTCAAAGAAGGAATTGCAGGGCACACGGGCCATGGGACACAGCCCACGGCGGGGACGTAAACGGGAAAAGATCGGTGGGTCCTGGAGGCTGTCGGAGACCAGATCAGTGTCTCCGACTGTTAATTCCGAACGCCGCCTTAGTAAGATTTTTTTGGGAATATTGACTGGGAGGTTTATTGTGTGCCTTTGTGGTGTTTTATGATTGCTTTGTTTGAAGTCTGCGCTTAGAACTGGATGATATCCTGTCTGCCTATAAGTTATTTACGTGGATACCTACGTGCCTGTGCCTCGAGGAGGCTGAGAAAAGGGGGGGAATGGAGATACTTGTCTGCTTATGGATTTCCCAGTGTTGCGGGTGTGTGGATGCCTGCATTAGTTCGGTCTGATTGGCCAATGCCCTAAAGTGCGACCGGGGGGCTGAATACATCACCGGTACTTAGATCTATATAGTGGAATGCATAATCAAGGAATGTATCTGGTGGGTAACGAGGCTCCGAGATGATCTAATCCCACCAATCAGAGCCGCAAATTCAGTTGTGACTCACACCCCGTGACTTCCTAGCCCGGTGTGAGCCTCGACTATGATTGGACAGCTCGTACGGCCAAGTGCCCCACAGGCTCCCACACAGCCAATTTGGTCGGTCATAAGAAGTGCCTGAGTCCCCCCATGGCTACCTTTTTTTCCTTTTTTCCTCACATCCGTGTTCCACCCTCACATACAAACTTCTACATTTTAGACCTCAAATTTTCACCATTCTATATTCACCCGAAGTACATTTTGAATCTACACCGATCCAAGATGAACTCCGTCTAAACCCCCCCCAAGACACTCAGTCTTCTTCCATTAAGGCAGACATCATAAACGGAACACAACCCCCCATTTCACCCTTTTCTTCAGACGTCTTTGGACCTCTGAACTTCAGCATCGCTTCGCGTAGCTCAAGTTCCCACCACTCTACCACCCCCACGATCGACTTTCAGTCGTTCACCACGGATCAATTCCAGCAATCATGGCTTCCCTCGCCCCCGCCTCCACAGCCATCGGCTCCCAGTTTGAACAACAACAGCAACAACAACAACAACAGTGCACTCGAGGACTTCGTACTCTATCCTCAGCCTCGCCCGCAGCCTCGTCCCAGAGACTCGCGTCTACTCGCTCCTCCGAGTACAGCCCTTAAGCCGTCTGCTTTGAAGCCCTTTTTGGCCCAGAACACTCCTCGTCGACAGACTTTCAGCCTGCAGTTGCAACGCCATCTCCAGCAGCAGTTCTCTGGTTCTCCTGTTCAAGACCCCAGAGTGACCAAGCTTGCCCGGTCTCCTTCCTACTGGTCTCACCCCACTGTGAAGCACTCTCAGCTCAATTCAGCAACTGTGCCTACCAATTCCCCTCAACGTCCCCCCGTCCCGCTATTCCACACCGATAATATCGAAAAAAAATACATGCAAACATATCGCCGCAATATGTCCGCCCCTAACTTCCAAGGTAATACTCAACGCTACCCCGCCTTTTCATCTCATCCCGCTAACCCCCGCCCTCCAGAACACGATAGTGAACTTTTCGGTCTGCCCTCTGCAGGCGCCATGGCCCCGATGACTTTCGATGATCTCTTGGGCCAGGAGACTGGTGAGGCTCTGTCCCCCGAGGCCCTCACTGGAACCATCTCCCCCAAGGATCTGATGTTCGAGTCCATCCCGCCCTCTGGTACTTTCACAGACCTCAGCACCCCTCCTTTCGACTCCCCGGGTACCTTCAGCCAAAACCCATCGCCCCTGTTCACTGATGTGGACTTCATGGGTCATGATGAATGGCCCCCTCTCTTCCATGACGGTCTCGCTGTAAACACCGCTGCATCTGGTCTCTTCGATACCGATGCCTCTGATTTCAACGTTGCCGCCCTGTCTGAGCCCAAGAAGGAGGTCCACGCTTCCATTGAGATGTCACCCGCCCCCAAGCGTTTGTCATTAAAGTCTTCGCCTATCTCTGCTACTGGTACTACCAAGCACTCCAGCATCTCTGGCATCTCTCGCCAGCGTAAGGATCTATCTCCTGTGGAGTTCGATCCCAGTGACCCTATTGCCGCCAAGCGTGCTCGTAACACCGAGGCTGCTCGCAAGTCGCGCGCAAAGAAGCTGGCGCGTCAAACTACTGCTGAATCCCGTATCAAGGTTCTCGAAGACAAACTGGCCCAGCGTGACGAGCTCATCGCCAACCTGCAGGCTCAGCTTGAGCTTCACAAGTCTTTCCAGTGAAGTCTTGGATGACACGATTCTTTTTTGATCTGTTTCGTATTATTTTTTATATTTTTACCAAAAATGGTGTGTGGTGGGCGCGGGGCTTGGGTCAAGCCTATCCCCGGCGTCTCACCCGGATGCCAGAGCTTTGCCTCTCTGGGTCTTCAAAAGTTCTACATGACTGAGACGTTTTGATATTCTGTTTCTTAATTCTGTTCTGTTTTTGCCTCATTGTTAAACAATTGCTTTTTTGAAATCCATTGTATTTTGTTTTGGCCGGTTCTGATTGTCTCCCTCAGGGATTGACTCGTGGCTCTATATTTCTTACTTTTAATATCAGATTGATTTGCAAATTGCAAAAACACAGAACTCTTTCCTTATTTAATCTCGTAAATAATATATGTAGCCGGGCTAGTGATAGGAACAAAGACTGGTTTTCTTTGTGCTCCAAGTTGGCGCAGTTTCTCAGACCAGCGGCGCGGGTCACTCACTGTCTTACATCCAATGTTCGAATCAAGTTGTCGTGTATATAACTGCTAATCGCGAAATATCCGTACAGTATTCTGGGGAGGATTTCTTTAAGCTAAGTACAACTGAGCTGCATATGCGTATGTTGTCAAGGAGACGTCTCCACATGTATTATCGCACTGCCTTTCCAGATACCATGTTTTTGGGAGTTTCCCGATTCCACCTCGAGATAATCGCTAATTTGATAACTTTCAGCCCATCTGTGGACTGTTATGATAAATTGTTGAGCTCTAGTTGATACCCTCTCCAATATGGTACTCATTTCAACTACTATTTTTGTTGCGGGCAATGTAGTCAAGTTGAATGCGCTGCGAAGAAGTGTGCGGGAAGGTACTCGCTTTAGCTTCTACTTTGAGACATTTGTGATAAACGGTTTTTCCCCCAATGAATATAGCAATTACGAATCTAAAAGAAATCAAGTGTTCTTTGGATTGATCTTGTATATCCTTTCCGTTCTCTGTAGTACACTCGCCGGGTTCTACGTACCGAAAATGGAAGGTAGAGTGAGCACTTTACTATTTAACATTCCTATTGGACTTATATAAGTTCATAATGTAGGCTACCCGATACGGAGAGTTCAAATCTACAGTAAATGGTCCAAGTGACCAAAAGAGTAGAATAGAATAGATATCAGAGAAAAGAGCTGACCTAGTTAGACCAAAAACAAGTGTGTCATCGGAGTTGTTTCTGTGCGCGTTGGTCAACCTTTTGACGCTTACTAGTACACATCCGATACTATAAGAAATCTCTCCAAAATTAGAAACACTTACAAAGAAAGTAACCTCTCCGTCTTCCGTTTCAAATGTAACTGAGGGTAAATACATTAGTCTCATGCTACTTACTCGTGGCGCCCTTGGGAAAGTAAAGAACATCACCCTTAACAGCCCTGACTTTCTGGCCATGACGACTGTTGAAGTTTGTTAAAACTTGATGTTCTTTGAAAAGCTCTAATTTGGGATAAAGGGTCATACCTTTATACCCCGAGTCTCTAGTACTTCCTACTCAATCTTGTTGAATTTAGTAGCGGACCAAAATAGGAAGCTAGTGACCAGCACGGCCGCAATATCACCTAAATTGATTGGGAGGAGTAGAATCTGGGCAGCTTAGTAGAGACTCTAGATCCAGACATAGGCTTAGCATTCGGCAGCTCTGGCTCGATAGGGGGGGCATAGCTTCGGTGATTGGCGCAAGGAATGTTATGGTTTCCCACTGCCTAAGGGCTAGGTCTAGGTCTTTTTCAATGGAGTTTCAAGTATGGGATTTCCCCAACTTCCCATCTATGGATTGGTTTCGAGAGTTGAGACCCGGTTAGACCGGATGTGGATCTCGGACATAAAAGCTAAGGTTGAAATCGGTGAACACTCAAGCTATGCGCCTCGGCTTTAATCGAGCTCCATATCATTTGAGACCCCCACCCCCCACTTGATCGCTTATAGTTTTATCCCATGAAACCATAAGAACTTAGAAATCTGCTCGCGTGGTGAACCAACCAATCTGATATTTCAATTCAACCTACTACAATTACATAAAAATGCCACCAAAGCTACCCGAAGGAGGTAAAACCTTGGTCTACTCGACAGTCGATAATCATGAAATCAAATTCGATTACTGGTTACCCCGCATCGAAGGGAACCTCCCCGCAATGATCTATTATCACGGCGGCGGTATGACAGCAGGCTCACGGCGAGGTGGTGGCTTTCCACACTGGATGTACAGTACGTGAAAATAGCATCCTTCCAAATAAGAAAGTGAAAAAAAAGCATTCTAATGACTCCACTCTTATCTAGATCACTGCCAAGACAAAGGCTATATCTTCATCTCCGCAGACTACCGTCTCTGCCACCCAAGCAACGCCATTGATCAAATAGAAGATGCAAAAGCCCTCTTCACCTTCTTATCAGGCCCATCATTCGCCACGCATCTTTCTCAAGCTACGAATATAGACACAGCTCGCATCGCAGTAACAGGCTTCTCAGCAGGCGCCTACTCCGCCCGCGCAGCATGCCTATACGCAACACCCAAACCCGCAGCTCTCCTCTCAGTCTACGGCCTAGGCGGCCACATGCTTCTAGACCACTGGACAGCCGCCCGACCACCAACCTCTCTTGCTAAATTCTTCGATCTAAACTCTGTTCCCGCTCTACTAGCTGATAAGACCATTGTAAGCGATGATGTAGCCGAAGGTTTTGCAACGAAGCGCTTCGCGCTAACGATACACTGGGAAATCACGGGAACTTTCTTAGATGGAGTTTTCCAAAGACCGGGACTGGGCGAAATGCTTAATGCGTTTCCGGTGGAGAAGAGATTTGAGGCTGTGCCGGAGATTTTGAAGAGTGGGATGTTGCAGGAGTTTGTGACTGGGGACTATCCGCCTTCTGTGTTTGTGCACGGGAAGGCGGATGAGGTTGTTACTCCTGCTGAAAGTGAGTTTCATCATGAGCAGCTGGGAAAGTTGGGGATTGCGACGGAATTATTCCTTATTAAAGATGGGCCGCATGGGTTGGAGGGTTCGATTAAGATGCGGAAGGCGATGGGTCAAGAGGTTGAGGGGGGAGAGAAGGTGATTGAGGATTGCATGGAGGCGTATAGCAAGGCTTTGGTGTTTATCGATGGTGTCTTTGCTGGGATTTAAAACATTATAGGGATCCCCTTCATGACTGCCATGGCCGAAATCTGTTAAGTAGAGGAAAATTTGAGTGATAGAGAAGCGCCTCCTATTACCGCGATTATTCGAAGAGCTACATGTATGTATTCTACGAGCGAACTCTGGTCAAGGTATTCCCATGTAGGTTGGGATATTGATAGAGACACCTAGACACGTTGTTGCACGTGTCCATGTGCACGTATATTGTTGAAGAGTTGTATCAAACGCTTCATTCCTGGAATCACCACACTAGAGCAACCCGCCAAATTGTTCATGCGGGAAAGCAAATCAAACAATAGAAAATGACGCTATTAGGCGACTGGTATCTGGTTCAGAGAGTCACAGCAAATGCAAAAATAATTTCTATATACTATTCGGCGCTGAGCGCGAGACAGGCATCGACAGCAAGACCAACTCTGCATCATAGATTAGTAAGAAGTTTCTTTTGAGGGATAAATGGCAGATGATCATGGCTTACCTTCCTTCCTTCATCTTGACCACATCATCAATGACATCTCGATCTAGATTAGGAAACATGTTTGATAGCGTCTCAACAACATTGCTATGTTCGGCACGTTGAATGCGTCGCGCCTCTGCATCTTCAGCGCTAGCTTGCCGAGCGGCTGCATCTTGGGCATCAAGAACACGAGTTAGGTTCTTCCTGGCGCTGCTCTGGCGCGGGGGCAAAGAATCATCACCGGAGGGTCTACCTTCACTACTGGAGCGTGGAGGTTGGTAGACATTGGGATTAAGACGAGGAGGCGCTGGCTGTGGGGTTCCAGCAGGCTGCAGAGGTCGATCTTGTGAGGAGCCGCTTTCGGGCTCATCGGAGAAAATGCGACCAATAGTCGAAAGAGGCTTTTGGATAGTGCGGAGAAGGCCGGCTACAGGCGCTGGGGTATCATCATCGCTAGACTGTGAGGTATCTTTGCGGCTTGGCCCTGATTGGGATTGCGAGGGACCACCGGGGGTAGTGGGTCTATTTGGTGGCTTCTCGTCCAGAGGTTCGACTTCCCGATTCTGTTCGGCAATGGCAGAAACGGCATCCTCAACATTCCGTTCGAAGTCTTCGTCACTGACTGTAAGACTGGTGCGATCTAAAGTTTCAATGAATTGAATGGCTCCAGACTAGATGTGAAAGTTAGCAGGCAGTAATGCAATTCTGTGGGTGTAAAACAAGCTCACCAGGGATGATAAGTAATAGCCTGCCTCACCACCGAGTTTATCTTGGTCACGGAAGCGAAGAATGTATTGAATATTAGAGACAAGATGATCGGGATTTGCATGTAATACCACGTAGATCAGGAGTGGAACGAAGGAATCCGCAGATGTATCTGCTTTTTTGGTATTCTTCAAAAGACCAAAGATCACCTTGCAGCAATTCAAAATACAGATCACTTTATCACGGGGCGCACGATAGCCATTAAGTTTCAATAATTCTATATTTCTCGTTAGAATCCAAGTTAAAAGTTTTGACCTTGATAGCATACCTTGCTGTGCCAAGTTCAAAAACCGTCGTCCACCGCCGCTCACGATGGGTATATCCAAATGCTCCTCATTAACCCAGCTGTAAATGCGAATCTTCTGCGCCAAAATTTCATCGCGCTCAATGTCCTCTTGGTGTTGACCCCGTCTCCATGGTCCATGCAGTCTCTCTATCTCTCTCCGTCGGCTACGGCTTGCGCTTCGGGGAATGGCCGGAGGGGCCGGAATAGCGGGTGCAAAGGTTTGAGAATAAAGGCGATTCATGACGAGCTTCTCCATTCCCTCCTTTGCGTTGTCAAACTCAGCATCTGAAATATCTCGCCAGACTTCACAAAAAGCCATTTTATTTGTGATGAAAGCCAAGAAATCGCTGATGATCTTGACTTGTTCATGCACCATCCATTGTTTCTTTCCAAACTCCATAAGAAATGATCGTAGAAACTTGGCCACGGGATCAGCAGTGCGGTGGCGTAACTGTTCTAAAAATCGGTGGAAATCGAATGGCTGATCCGGTTCAGGCTCCGGGAGAGGTGGAATTGTCGAAGACGTTGATGACCGTCGGGTTGAACTAGAATCATCGGCACCATCAGATTTACGAGGATGCGTAGTCGTAGGTGAAGAAGCCTTGCCTCCCTGCGGAACTGCAGGGGAGGGACCAGGCACCGGCGACTGTGTATGTTCCAAGCTTGATCTTCGAGGAGGAAAGAAGTTCTGGGTCGCTAGTTCTAGCCGAGGAGACATTATTTGCTGTTGATCGGTGGTCCGCGCGGGGTCTTGGAACTGTCCCATAATGCTCTGGATTTCCGGCTGGGAATCCGATTCGTCTCGAGCGCCATCCCCCTTTGTGGTAGGCTTCTGTTCATGATCGCTGCCTCCAGGTATATCAGGCAGCTTTTTTTCGGAGCTTGGGACGGAGTTCTGTTCATTGGACGGTATAGGAACGGGCGCAGTCGAGGCCAAGTTAAGGTATGCTTCATCTTTTTCGGGTGGCGTGGGCGCTGGAGTGGTTTGTACCTCGATATGTGGCCGAGATTCAGGCGTGCCTGTCCCCGATATTGATAGTCCAGCCAGCTGCCCCTCAACCGAGTCCGGTTGCGCCGGGGCAGATGCAGGCTGGTCTGAGATAGGCTCTACATACAGAAGAGACTGCTCCCCTTCGTCTGGGACGGGCGGCGCATTTTCCGCTGCTGTATCCTTTGTGTCTTGTGGCATTTCGGTGTTCGGGGTATCATTATGAGGCTGAGGGTGATCGGTAATAGACGTGGGGTTCTCGAGAGTGTCTTGGGCGGGGTGCTCGCTCCTGTTCCCGGAGACCGGTGAGGATGGGGATTCGGTGGCCGACATGAGCTATATTCAGCATGTAGGCCACACAATATATGGTCTAAATGGTATTCGATAGGCTCGATTATCATGAGGCTCGCTGCAGCGGATCAATTGTTGGACCGAAGGGCCGGCATCATCACGAACTCAAGACTCAAGATAATTCTCCTTACGCTTGTGGGCCTCGATATTCCATATAATTCCGACTATTGTATCACAGATCTCAGAGAGGCCAGTATGAACCGATTCTGTTGTATAAAATGTGAAAATTCCTCCAAACCTATGTAGACGCTAAGATTATGGTATATTTACTTCACGTTGATCTTCACGCCCGCATCTCCAGTTAACGTAATTCACATACGGATGGCGCACACAAGCGGGTGGCGCACACCGCCTCAAATCGCGTTCCGACGCGTACTTACCATCTTCAAACACCCACTATGCCACCAAAACGTACTCAATCCTCTCAAAAACCTGTCAATAAAGAGGGTAGGATCTCATTAGCTATTAAAGCTATTCAAAATCATGAAGTCTCCTCTGTTCGCGAAGCAGCAGTGCTATTTGATATACCGGAAACTACCCTCCGCCGCCGACGCGCGGGACAACCTTATCGCGCTGATATACGTGCCAACAATCATAAATTGACCCAGAATGAGGAGGACTCGCTTGTAAAATGGATACTCTCTATGGATCAACGTGGAGCAGCACCTAGGCCTTCTATTGTACGAGAAATGGCCAATATCCTACTTGCAGAGCGTGGATCTACTCCCTCATCTACTGTTGGTATAAACTGGTCAACAAACTTTGTTAAACGTCGTGAAGAGCTTCGTACACGATTTTCAAAACGTTATGATTATCAACGTGCTCAAAATGAAGATCCAAAGTCTCTACGTATATGGTTTAAAACTGTTCAATGTGTGATTGATGAGAATGGTATCCAACCAGAGGATATCTACAACTTTGATGAGACTGGGTTTGCAATGGGCCTTATTGCAACTGCTAAAGTAATAACACGTGCTGAATACTATAGTCGACGAGCACTTCTACAACCTGGAAATCGTAAATGGGTAATAGCAATTGAATCAATTAGTGCAAGCGGTTTTACCCTACCTCCATGCATTATATTCAAAGGCAAAGTCTATATCGAAAGCTGGTTCGATAACCTTCCAGATAACTGGCGATTTGAGGTCTCTCAAAATGGCTGGACTACAGATGAAATTGGTGTACGATAGCTTGAGAAGCTGTTTATTCCAGCTACTTCTATTCATACAAAAGGAAAATACCGCCTTCTTATTCTTGATGGCCATGGTAGTCATCTTACACCTCAATTTGATCGGATTTATAACGAAAACTCAATCATACCGCTTTATATACCATCGCATTCATCACATCTTCTTCAGCCACTTAATATTGGATACTTTGCTGTTCTTAAGCGCTCATATAGACGCTTGGTTAAAAATCAAGCACGTATAGGATATAACCATATTGATAAGCTAGATTTTCTAGTAGTATATCCTCAAGCACATACAGAGGCCTTCAAACCAGAGACTATTCAAAATAGCTTTACAGCAGCAGGTCTAGTACCAATCAACCTAGATCGTATACTCTCAAAGCTAAACATATCACTACAAACACCTACACCCCCAGGAAGCCGGCCAAGCAGTAGATCAAGCATTTTTTCTCCAAAAACACCAAGAACAGTTCTCCAACTTCAAAAGCAAGCTTCCTCCCTCAAGACTTTACTTAAAGAACGTTCAAAAAGCCCTCCAACACCGTCTAAGATTGCACTTGACCAGATTATCAAAGGCTACTATCTCTCAATGCATAACGCTACACTCCTAGCAAAAGAGAATACTGATCTACGCGCTACAAATGAGAAGAAACGACAAAAACGTACACGATCAAATCGACAAATACTACACGAAGGAGGGCTAACTGTTGAAGAGGCCTCGCAGCTTATTGAGTAGCCAATCCAACTAGTTGAACATGTTGAGGAACCTCTACCAGGGCCTGTTGAACCACCTGTTCTACCACCTCCACCAACCAGACGGCGGCAGGCAAAGTGTAGCGGCTGTCATAGAATAGGTCATTCAATTAACTGGTGTCCCAGTAAATAAATTTTCAAATATAATGGCGTTTTGGTGGTAATATTCTAATCCAAAGATGTAGTACTAGGCGGTGTGCGCCACCCGCTTGTGTGCGCCATCCGTATGTGAATTACGTTATCTGACTAATATTGATGCCTCAGGCTAACATGAAAACATCGCAATACAAATTTCGCGTCGAGGACTTTCCACTCGCGCTCGTTGTTTCTTCCCCCACTATGTGTGGGATTTTCTTTTGTTTATCCTCTGGATCGAAAGTCCCAACCCCGGAGACACAGGCATTGCTAAAAAGCCGCGGCCCTGACAGCTGTCAATCGCACTTTGTCCGCAAAGATGTCTCAACACAAGATGGCGAGTTCCTAGCTTGCCATCTCACTTTCACCTCAACAGTGTTGTCTCTAAGAGGTGATCATATATACACTCAACCAATTGTAGATCCGGCCACGCAGTCTGTTCTGTGCTGGAACGGGGAAGCCTGGAAAGTTGCTGGCAAGCGGGTCTCTGGAAATGACACCGAGCATGTTTTGAGCTTATTTTTACAGGCTGTGGCCGATGATGGCAATGGAGACGACAGTAATTCCTCAACCCATAGACTGGGTCAGGCAGTCGCGACCATATCTGGACCATTTGCATTCGTGTTTTATGATGCGGTCCATTCAAGAGTCTTCTTTAGCAGAGACTGCCTTGGTCGAAGATCTCTTCTTCAAGAAAACGATGAAGATGGCAGCTTGAAGATCTGCAGTATATGTGATGGATCGTCGTCAGAGGATTTTGCAGAAGTAGGATTTGATGGAGTGTACATGATTGATCTTGCGGCACCTCATGGCTCGTCCCTCTCTATCAGAGATCGATACAAGATTGAGACATTGCCCTGGAGCTCTGATTCCATACCTCCAGCTGGTCATATTGTAAGAATATCGACACAAAACAGGACTTCAAACTGAGAACCGACGACTAAATCATTTCACAGAAAAATCCCATTCCGCCAATGAACATGTCAGTCCCAATAGAGCAACCACCTGCGTTGACATTGGACACCCCCTTCATTCAAGAGCTAGAGACTAAGCTTCGCGGATCTCTATCATTGCGAATCGACGATGTACCAGAACCACCCGGCTTTATCAAGGGACAAAATGCAAAAGTAGCGGTTCTATTTTCCGGCGGCTTAGACTGCACACTACTTGCACGGCTGGCTCATGACATCCTACCCTCCGATGATCCAATTGATCTACTGAATGTCGCATTTGAGAATCCCCGAGTAACCGCAGCAGCAGCAGCTTCAAATCAACAAAACCCTTCATCCCCAATTTCACCATATGAAGCTTGTCCTGACCGAATCACTGGTCGTTCAGTCCATCTTGAATTACAGAAAACATGCCCAGATCGAAACTGGCGTTTCATCGCCATTAATATACCCTACCAAGAAACTCTAGCACAACGAGATCTCGTAAGACGTCTAATGAGACCCCACAATACCGAGATGGATCTCTCTATCGCATGTGCCCTCTTCTTCGCCTCAAGAGGACAAGGTACAACCTTTACCAACACTGAAACCAGTATATCTGCCGATACAGAGCCAACCGCATTCTCAACCTCGGCGCGTGTTCTATTATCTGGCCTGGGCGCCGACGAGCTCTTCGCCGGATATGGCCGGCACGGCATAGCATTCAGCCGAAATGGCTTCGAAGGACTTGTCTCCGAAATAAACCTGGATGTCAGTCGTCTTGGCCAAAGAAACTTAGGTCGTGATGACCGCGTCCTTTCCCACTGGGGCCGGGAAACTCGTTTTCCATTCCTAGACGAAGAATTCGTTGCCTGGGTTCTTCAAGCTCCAGTGTGGGTGAAATGTGGATTTGGGCTGGCGACTACTGATGCGACAGGCTCCAATATTTCTGAAACAATATCTTCTCTCGATGCTGAAAAAATAGCCCTTCGGCTTGTCGCACTTCGACTTGGTCTTTCCAGTGTTGCTCGAGAGAAAAAGCGCGCTATTCAGTTCGGTGCTCGTACAGCTAAGATGGAAAAGGGTCGAACGAAAGGTACCGACACCCTCAGCTGAGAAATGTAACTTTATGATGATAGTGAATCACTATGAGGGTTTCTATTTTATTTTCCCTTTCCCTTTTCATCTTCCTTTTTGTTGGCACTTCACTGCTCAACTTCTTCCCCACCCCCCTTCCTTTTTCGTCAACTACACATAGATCTATCAAGGAACAGATTGCCAGCGATGATGACAAAACATGGAATCAGATACTTCTGAATCCACATCTGTTTCTATCCTTGTCGCTATTTTTCAGTTCTTTGTCTCGGATGGATACCATCTAGCTTCATGTCTCATGTGATGATTATCTAGATGCTTGTGATTCCGTTGTCTCCCTCATAGCAACAGCAGTCTTTTTCAAGATGGCGCGGGGCTAGAGGATATGAGAGGGTGCGATGACCTTGTATTTGGGTTGTTATGATTTGAGCGGGGGTGCGCAGATGGATAGTGAGGAGATGGCGATGATGTATGAAATTGAGATATGGCTTATGAAGGCTCAAAAGGCAAGTCTGAGCTGGCTTCTGTACCTTGGTAAAGTAGACATAGAACCACAAGAACGAAATTGGACACTTCGGTTGGGGGGTTTATACTCTATCAATAGCTTATTGGTAAAGCTGGATCTCTATTCACTTCATTAAGTAGTGGTTTTACCGACCTAATATAGACTACTCTTTTTTTATTTTGAAATATACAATTATTGGTTCAAAGGTTGTCTGGCCGATTTACTTCGTGACACTGATTCTATACAGTAAAAACATTGAACAAGATCGCTAAAATGAAGGCCCACACTAAATGCATGTAGTAAATAATAAAAAATGCATATATGAACAGAGATCAAGCTGCCATAGTCAAAACGTATCTTTAATCCAACAGTTAGTAAAGTGACTCAAATATAGATAAAGGATATGGCAGGGTACACATACGAAGTAATACAATCCATACGCTCAGTCGTCAGCTTCAGACTAACAGTTAGCAGTTCACGAGCCAATCGCGGTTCTGCCTCCTGGAGAGCCTTCCATTTCTGATCGCTCAAACACCAAGCAACACATTCATGCTCTGCTTTCACCGTAGCCGTGCGGCGGGTATCGCTGAAGAATGGAAGCTCGCCGCATGGTCGGCCAGCCACAACAAGCTCATAGTACCGGCCCTGAGGGAGATCGTACTCGCACCGGAGCATTCCAGACTCAAGCAGATAGAAAGCGCGCGGGACGTCACCTTCATGGTACAAGATTGTTCCGGCGGGATAGACTTCGCGTGAGAAATAGGCGCAAGCGGGAAACCAGAAGTCTTCGTTCTGACTAGAGAGGCCTTGGAAGGTTTGAAGGAGGAGAGGAAGGGGCTGGCGCATTGTGGACCAGGCGGGGGCGGTCATCATGCTCATTGAGGTTTCGTGTTCGCGGATTGTGGTAGTTGCCACTCTTTGGAGGTATTGGCCTCGTGGGGAGTTGACCATGGGGTCGGAGAGACTTGGTTGGTTGTTTGGTGGGTTAGGGACGGGGACATGGAGGGTATTAGATGGGGCAGATTGTAGGGATTTGTTGATAAGTGCCTCCTGGCGACTGTAGAAGACCTTAAGATAATCGTTCTCGCAGAACTCGAGGGCGGAATTCAAATCTTCGAAGATGGGTACACCAGATTCCGGTTCAAACAGACCCACGTTTTCGAGACTCTTTCCAACATCGCCTTCGAGATTAAGGCCGGATATTGTTGTTTGAACGTTTCGCTTGCGAAGAATGCGATTAATGCGGGTGAAAGCCTCAGCGGCGGAGAAGTCCAGTCCATAAACTCGGGAAAAGTCCAATATCAAGAATCTGATGGGTTGTTTGCTAAATGCTTCGTCCTGGATTAGGCCACGCATAGTGTTCTCCATATTGACGATTGTTCCAAAGAACAGGTAACCCCCAAGTTTCATGATAAGGGTTTGCTGTCCAGCTTCATGGAGGAACTCCTGCTGGATCGGTGGACGACGGACGGTCGATCCTGCGATCTCTCCCGAGAAGGTTGCTCGGATGGCAGATTTGCGGGAAGTTTGAACCACGAAATTGACACACGCTAGGATGATACCAACGAAAATGCCGATAACAAAATCCCAAGCGCCCATGGTCACGACGATGATGATAACTGTTAGGTACTCTAGCCTCGACAGCTTACCCCATGTGTCCACTAAGGCTTCTTCTAGTAGTTCAATACCGAGCAGGAAGATCAAAGCGCCGACAACCATTACTGGGATATACCCAATAATGACTGGGCCTATAACCAGAATACCAGCTGTTGCTGCTGCGAGCATAAGACCAGCCAAACGAGATGTACCACCGCTGGCCATGAAGAGAAGACTGTTGGTGTAGACAAGGTAATTCTTACTATGTTAGTATATTCATTGCATCCTGTGTTGGGAGATAACCAACCTGAATGCTGCCCGTAAATCCCGAAAGGGCATTTGTCACTCCATGGGCCATGAGTTCATTGTCAACATTTAGATTATCTTCTCCAGTCGAAATCCCCAGAGCGGGAACATTGATAGGCACATGAAGAACACCAAAGAAAGTCAACGCGAACATAGCTGGTAGTGTATCCGCAAAGGCGGTCCAATCGACAGCCGAGAAATCTGGTTCCAGTAAGTCACTTGTACATAAACTCGATATTTTTGATCTGCATGCTTACCATAGAGGCTGTAAAAGTGGTACCATGGATAATTAGACGAAGGGGCATTAAAAGCCCAGCCTTTCTGATGGAGAGTATCCATGGAAATTCCAGCACACAGAACAACAACATAAAACATCACACCAACGAGAATGAAATAAACACCAACGAGAAAGTTGGATCGAATAAAACGCTTTAAAATGAGGAGACCAACCGCGAGAGAAAGCGGTATTATCCAAAGAGCAACCGTGTCAGCGTGGAAAAGTTTCTGCAACGTTGGTAGGTTATATTCAAGAGATCCGGGCAGGCGAGCAGAGACCTCGACGGCGGTTTGAAGGAGGAAGTAACCAACACCACCTATACAACCAATAAGGATGTGGCGTGGAAAGAATCCAATGAGCGAGCCTAGCCCACACACTCCCATTAAAAAGAATACCAGGCCGGTCATAACCGAGCTGACTGAAAAGGCGAGGATTGTAGTCGCTATGACAGACTGCGGGTTATCTTGTCCAATCCTATTCATGATAGCGAATGCCATTTGGTGAAAGAATGGTACCACTTCAATCATTTCACTGCCAACTCCTCCCTTGAATATCGAACCACCACATGAGAATACCACCTGGGCAATAATAGTGCTGACATAAAACATCGATATTCCATCACAACCAAGATCTGCGAAGATCGGTTCACCCAGGGGGAATAAAATCATTCCATACGAAAGGGCGTCGAGGACATTGAGTAAAAGGCCGAGCAAAACTGCAGGAAGAAAGCTGACCGGACGCACTACTCCCTCCTGCCAAATCGCAGGGCGATTCCAAGTCTTGGGGTTGGTTATTATACGAGAGTATTCGGTAGCTGTAGCAAACCCCTTTGCAAAAGTATTAGGTGGCCGGTCAATGACGTCGCCTTGATTCTCGACATCGTCCACTGTTCCGTAGTGATGCGGGGACTTTGATCGTGTCTTCGCCAGTAATGAGGTCCGTTCTGTGTCTCGAGTCTCAGGTTCATTGGGAATCGTAGGTATCGTAGGTAGAGGAGGAAAGGGTTCGATCTCTGAAAGAGGTTTGCCATGGTTCTCAGTGAATTTCGGTTGTGGTTGTTGGCCCGGTTGGCGGATCATATCTGTCAGGGCGGACGAAGCCACAGGTATTTCCTCTGGGGCAGCCTCTGATTCTTCTATCGCCTCCTCCACGACAGGGTAGGAGGAACTGGTAATATCATTCTGTGAGATGGTGGAAAAGCGACGTTCTCTAAAGATATCCAAGCTGGGGGGCAGGCTGGTACGGCCACGAGAGGGTTTTCTATTCAATGAAAGACCATAGGTTGCAAGCTCGGCCGTTTGTTCTCGGACACCATCAGATGCATAGTGAGCCGGGTCTAGAGGATTGTGAGTGGTTAGTTAAATTCGCTCTTTACTCTCCACAAGACTTGCAGATCGCTGCCAATGTTTGTTTTTTGAGTTGATGTACCCACCCGCATTTGTATTCAAGGAACGATGGTAAAATGAACGGCTGGGGGTTCTGTAGCTTGAGCCGTTGTAGCTGGACGCCTCCATCATGCCGCCGGGCGAGCTACCAAGGTTGGCATGTTCCACCAGCGACTGCGATGGGATTGAGACGTCCAAGTCTCGGTCAAAGCCTGGGTTACGGTAAGACGGGGCTGATGCACGCGAACCGCGCCGTCCATGATGTTGTAGAACACCCATACCCTCCCCCAAGTCGTGGCGCGGCGCCTTCGAGGATGCTGTGAAATTCGGAAGATTACCGGGGGCGCTAGCGCATGCAACGCCGTTGGATTGGGTTAAAAAATCGGGTTATTGACGCAACGAGAGGCAACGCATTAGGCTACCAGGTAAATGAACATCATGAGGCCCTGTCAAAGTATATGTACGAGAAAAAGAAAAGAAAATCCAGGTGTTTGAAATAACCTAATTTCTCCAGAACACCCATTGACTAAAAAACCCAGAAACGTTGGAAACTTGGAAACTGGGGGCTTATCAGTGGGCTCCATCGGAGCTAGACTACATCTGGGTGATAGGTGATAAGGCGGGATTCGATTTGCCGATGTTACTACACACTACACAGCTACTACACACCACAAAAGTACACTATCTATATTCATGAAAATCATAAAGATTTACACATTAGATACCTACATGACTCAGGACGATCATCACTGGTATCTGTGAGACTTCCCCACCGATCGACATCTCACATGGCTTAGTTTATCTTCCTCCCTGATTTGCCCGGGAGCTCTCTCTGGCCTGTGCAGCGATGGCTTTCCACCAGGAACTTTACTTGCATAGATCGATTTTCAATTCTTACCTCTAATAAAAACTTCGCAGAATCTCTACATCAACTAATTATTGTTCTCCAAATTACCCCAATACTAAATCACGCCTTTCGGTCACAATCTAACCGGTCTCTTTTGTCGGCCCCTTTAGCCCAAGCAATCATGATCTGGACCCCAAACTAACTCTTTAGCGCCAAATCATTGAAAGAGGGGACTTTTCTCTCTCTAGCAAATAACAAGCCCCGCAGGAAAAACGCACCCGGTGTTTGAGGTAAAGATGCTTAGTTGAATTGATGAATAAATAAAAAAGTCGTCCTGCAGCCAAGACCCGCCATGGCGAGTACAAAGTACAAGAGAGTAGTCATTTGTATATACAATTTCGTAATAAGTCCATCTACGAGTAGATAGGCCTTGGGGTATCTTAAATGTACAGCACGCAAAACTCCATCCACATGCTTAACGGTCTCACCAATGCCACCCTCCAATAATCAGCTTAACCGTTCTAGGAATCCCTGAGCAATCAAACGCTCAACATCTCCTTGTCGAACATACAGCTGACTGTTCTTGGTCAAATTAATCACTCTGCATCACTCGTTAGCATCACGTCCCTCATACCAATCCCACCTAAAAAAAAGGCAGATAAATAGAAAGAAAAGAATCCCACGTACCCGTATTCCGTCTGAATCTCTCCAGCATCCTTTAACACCCGAACATCAATAAACAAGTCCTTAGGCGGCTCCAATGTCCCCGTTAGATCTATATCCGTCCATTGTCCCTTATACGCAGCAAGCATATCGCCATACTGTCGAAAATATTCCTCTTCCTCGGGACTAAGCGAACTATGTCCCCCGCCAAACTGTGAAAGGCGTCCTTCTTCGCCCCCCTCGCTCGGCTGCTGCTGCTCCAGCACATCAACACCGAGCCAGCATAGTTCTTCGAGTTTTTCTGTGCGCACGCGATGATACGCGAGTAGACAGCGCTTGTTCCGGCGCATGCATAGATGGTCAACGAGGAGGGTACATGCCGTTGCTGGGTCGGCGGAGGGATTAAAGGAGCCCTCGAATGGATTCAGAAGACGAATTGTGTCTCGCTCTAGATCGCGGACTTCGCGGGTCACGGCGCGGACGATCTCCGTTTGGTAGGGTGGGAGGTGGGCGAGGGATTGTGTTCGTTTCGCATGTTGCACCTGGCATTGGGTGTTAGGTTGAACTTTTGGGGATTCAGAGCTGCGGTTTGAGATTGTTCCGAGTCGTACGTACCAGTTTATTGCCTAGTTCGCCGTACATCGTGGCGACATGATCTGGGTCGGGTTGGAAATGCCCGGCGCGCTCTTGGGGATCCATGACGCGCCAAGACACTTAGTCAGGGTGGGGATGATCGGCGAGGATTGGATCAGGAATGTACTGTATGGTGGGAATATTGAAAAAGGTTCTGGAGAGATGTAATATTCAAATTTTGACGGGAAATTCGTAGTGGATGAATATTGTGTTGGTGTTGGCAGGGTACGTCGATTTATGGTGTGGTGTTGGATTGAGATATCTGCTCTCAGTTGACTTTAAAGTTCTCTGAGAAAGAGCATACTTGCAACGCTTCATGGATAGTATACTTGGAACAAACCTTTGCAGGAAAAGAACAAAAAATATAGATAAAAAAGAGAAAGTCGCAATTAGTATGAATTAAAATTCTCTAATCTCATCAGTATCAACATCAAAGGCTCCAGTATCAGCCAAGTCACTCTTCAATCACGCTCTCTTTAACAACTGCGATGGCCGATCTCAACTCAAAAAAGTAAGACTTTCCGCTTGCCCTATGGCCTGAATTGCTTTTCATGCTTATGTTTCGCCCCATAGAGCCCGGAGGTAGTCAATGAAGTGAGTTCGCGATTGACGATCTTTCTCAATATTGCATAGAGCTTCTCATGCGATTATAATCCCCCTGTGTGATAGGTTCATATTTTGCCGGTTTCCCATCCATGCAAGAAGGAATACATTCAACCACAGACTCAGGGTCCGGGGCAATGAAATAAGGAATGGAAAACCTTCTCCGAGTCATTCTATTCCCGCCTTCAAATCGATCTGCCAGTGGTGGTAATGTAACTCCGTGGCTTGTCGATATCAATGAATCTGTATACCCTTGAATTAGTCCCAGAGCGAAGAATTGTGATGTAGCATTTGTGAAAAAAACTTAAAAACACATTCGGATACAGACCATTGCTCCACCTCTGTAGCAGATCTCCTACATTCATTACAATGGCATGTTTGATCGGCGTGGCGGGGATGAAGGTGCCCGGGTTTGCTACGTCTTCTACCACCAATCCGCCGCAGTCATCTTGAAAGAGCAACGTGATTGAGCTCCAATCCGTATGGGCTGGGCAACGGGCCGCACGGTTGTTTTCTAAAGCCGATGCTGGGATAGGTGGATAATGGAGCAGGCGAAGCTGGTTGTTATGGCCTGAGTGTTTATCTAGTAGGTGATTTTCGTCAAGATCTAGACCGATTGCGAGAGCCTTGAGGACATCTCCGCCCACTCGAAAGCATTCCCAGTAGAATCGTGTCATGAAATCGCGGAATCCTGGGAGACTGTCATTAGGAATCCATTGATTTGGTTGGGTGGCGTTGTTCTCGCTGCCGATATCATAGCTTTCCTGGTACCAGTCAGCGACTTCGGACATCCTGGTGAGGGAAGAGGAGGAAGTTATGTATGCTACTCACTTTCATATCAGGAATGTCTCGTAGCTGTTTAGCCCGTTCATCGTCCTCCACATTTGTCGCCTCTAACTGTGAAATTTTCTCCAAGCCGGGCCACGAGTATCCCCTATGGACTGCCCATCCTTCCGGATGTGGAGCCTTCAATTTCTCCCCCTGGGGCAAATCGAAGAACAGCTGAGACCAGTGGAATGCTTCATCTAGAAGAGGCCCCGGGAGTGAGTGGTTGATTATATAGACGAACCCCACCTCCTGACAAGCGGCGACAATTTCCTTCGCGATGCGATGACGGTTGGTATCGGGGCCAGACTCCCACTGGGCGAAGTCTACCACTGGAATCATGTTAGTAGTATGGGATGATGTTTGCATACTTGGTGATGCTTAGTTAGCTGGTGCTGTGTCAGGATCGAGATTAAAATTGTCGACCTTGAAGTCAAGAACGATGAGATTCTCGTGTCATGCTGTAAGCTTACAGGTCCAATAGGAGTGCTTCCAGGGAACAACCCGACCGTAAAGTGAGATTCAAGTGCTGCTTAGGTGGTCACCAGTCATGTTTGACAATTGACAATTGACAATTCGATTTTTCTCCTTTCAAAACATTCTATGATGGCTGTGTTGATTTAATTTCGAAGCCACATGTGCACTACATCACCAGGGCCAAGGGAGTTGGTTAGGCATAAGCTTAATCTAATCCTCGGGCGAGACTCGTTGCTGTGGCAGGGATCCCGGTGGAGATGGGTCGCTCTCCACTACATCATCTTTCTTCATTGGAAACCCTGACCTGAATTTAATCTTTGCAACACAGGCGGTGAAACTCCTCCAATAACTTCTTGTGAGTATCTACAATTCAATTCCTATATCACATTGCCATTCTTCTCCCCGTACCTCGTTGCGACCGCTAATCATACTGCTTTAAGTAGTTTGTTGACATCCCGGACCCTCGATAGAACACTGCCTCCGATCAGAAGAAATCGAGCAAATTGTGAACCATAACCACCAACTACGCAAAGCAGGCCATTCAAATCCTCGAACTGGAATAAAACCGAACAAAAAACCTCCCCCCCAAGCAAAAACTACGCTACAATTCCCCACTGGGGGCTGTCAAAGCAAGAATGCGGGCATCATGGTGGATCGGAATCTGTGCCACAGCCCTACCAACAACCATCCTCTCTCTCGAGACAGCACCCTTCTCCACTCCCGAGAATGTCGAAGCCAGCAGAAGAGCCTTTGATGTGCTCCAACTTTTAAAACGAAACGACAACTGCCCCAGCGGCTACCACGGCTGCTCAAGCGAAGGCAACGCCAACGCCTGCTGCAAAACCGGCACAACCTGCACCAAGGACTCGGCCGAAAATATTGCCTGTTGTCCAACCGGTGCCAGCTGCACGGGCAGTTTAACAGGTACCGCGACATCGACAGCGACCGATGCAACGGGCAGTAGCTTTGTGTTCCCGCAGGGTGCGACGGCGACGACGACAACAACAACGACGGATTCAGGATCAGAGACTACGTCTACAGTGTCTGGAGCGTACCCGTTTGTCTATGTGCCTACGAGCTTTTCGAATGCGAAGACGTGCTCTTCTTATTACTCGCAGTGTCAGTCTGAATATACGGGGTGTACACAGGATCTTCTGGGTAGGTATGGAGTTACTGTTGGTGGATCAGGTGGGGGTGTGACGGTTGAAGCTGTCACCGCTTCGTCGCAGGCTACATCTATCTGTTCGAGTTTGAGTGCGCAGGCTTGTCATGGGTTGAGTTTGGCTTATTGTGCTTCTGTGGAGACAGGATCCGCGGATGCGACTGGGAGTGGAGCTTCAATGGGTCGGGCTTCGAGTCTACATGACCTCATGCTGGGGTTGGTTGTTGGAGTTGCGGGCATGTTTGTTTAATGCGAATCGATGCGATGCGATATGATATGATGGACCTGCCTGAATGTGCTTTGTTTATTTTTCTACTGGTCTTTATGTCTCTGTATATTGTTCTTATGTTGTATCTCCTTTTCTTCCTTTTTTTGAATTCCTTTGGGGATATGTCCATAGCCGGAGAACAATATCATGTCATGCACAAATTGGAAATGCAGCCAGACTCTCGGAATTATGGGGCTTTTTAGCGATTGGGCAACCTTTGTTGGGCGGCCATTTAGTGGCACCTTTGTTGCGGTGTACGAAGGTCCAATGTTTGTATATATACGAGATTCCCATCTCTACCTCGGTAGTATACATTGTTAGGTGCTGGATTGGGGATGCAGCAGGATACATCATCTAATCAGATGAGACAATTCAATAATTCTCTATGTTATACTCCCGTACCTGCTTCACAAATTGACTCGATCAATTGCAGGCTTTTGAGTTGACAGCTCGAAGATCCGAGATCCGACCGCATGCTGATCGCTGCCACGCGGGGTTGTGACAGAGGACCAAGCTGCAGAATGCCAATTCAAATTGACCTGTTAAAATACACCAGATAAGACATAAAATGGCAGGGAAACAGGATAATAGACAATTAAATTTTATTTAATCTGAAACCCAGCCTCCTCGGAACCCACCATACAGCGTGGCCCAGGATTGGTGAAATTCGGGTGGTTGGGTATATGGGAGTCACTCAACGGAGGCTGGGAAAAGTACAATAGCAACCAGCTTTTTTTCCCCCCTCTGTTTCCAGTCTTCTTTCTTTCCTAGACACTTCTACATTCCATCTGCTCTAAATTTACATTCCATCTTATTTTTGTGCTCTCCAAAAGGTGGTCTACAGCAGTAGATCGCCAGAGTATACAAACCCCGCCCAGACTAGAGTCATAGTCATCCCGACCAAAACACGCAGATCGAAACAACCTGAACGAACATTCCTCGAATATTCCTGGCGAGGAATTCTTCTCCCAGAGTCTTCTTTATGAAGATTGCGCCCTTATTCACAATGCGTCCCTCTATTATCTCAGCGTTCGCAACGTTCTTCCTCTTGAGCGCCATCCAAACAACGGTCGCATCACCACTAGTACTGTCATCGCTACAGCTCGAGGAAGGAAATGCGCTCGAAAAACGATGTGCCAATCCCTGTGGTGCAGACAGCCAGCTATGCTGTGGCTCCAGCGAAGCTTGCTACACAAACAGTCTCAACCAAGCAGCATGTTCTGAGACAGGCAGTGGTGGTGAATGGCAGTACTACACAACAACATACACAGAAACCGATACCTCCACCATAACCTCCGTCTGGAGCTCCCGCATTACCAGCGCCGCTGTAGCCACATCCACTTCCGGAACCTGTCAGGCGGAGTTTGGCGAGACAACTTGTGGAACAAGCTGCTGCAGTGCCGATGAGGAGTGTGTGCAAGGCGAATGTGTCGCCGAAAGCTCCTCCGCCGCAGTGACTGGAGAGGCTACACCCGCAGCACGAGGAACAAGCAGTGGCTGGGTGACTGCGACCGCGACAGCATCTGCGACCACAACGGAAGGATTCATTGCGCCAGTCAGCACAGATGGATCAGATCTTATCGGCGCGAAAGCAACCGATAGCGGCGGAGGCGGATTGAGTGGCGGTGCTATTGCTGGTATTGTTATTGGTGTGATCGCTGGTGTGGTGTTGCTCTTGGTCTTGTGCGCCTGGTTATGCTTGAAGGGACTTTTCGACGGTCTGCTCGCCTGCCTTGGTATTGGTGGCCGTAAACGAAGAAAGCAAGAAACCATCATCGATGAACGTTATTCGCATCATTCACATGGCAGTCGCCCTCGTCCTCAGGGTGGTCGAACTTGGTTTGGAACTAAACCTGCTGCAAGCGAAGTTAGTGAGAAGAAGAAATCTGGATGGAGTGGTTGGGGTACTGCCGCCATTATCCTTGGAGCTCTGGCGCTTTGTTTGGGATTGAGGAGACACAAGGATCGCGATAATGAAGACGATCGAACGACCTCTTACACCTACCCCAGCACATACTATTATTCGGACTACACACGAAGTGAGATTTTTCTTGGCTGTTCTGTTTCTACATTCAAAATTACTAACGATTTCCCTACAGGCTCCGATAGTTCAAGGCGAACAAGGGACACTCGACGATCTCGACGAACGAGAGATACACGTTCACGACGTTCATGATGAATGGACTTGAATACCCAAGAGAAATGAGCTGATGACTTTCAGCCGAGCTTACTTTATTTTTGCTTATCATGCTCTTCGAATTTTGTGACCTTTTGATATTCTTTTGCATTTACAGCGCCCACCTTTTACCTACGATTCATGTACCAATACGACCTACCCGATGTTTTCATGAGAACCTTTTTATGCTGCTATGATTCTTCTCTGGGGTGTTAATTTGCTTTGAACTATGCCCAGATCCTGAGATGTACATATGAGAGAGACCTACGAACGGACGAAAATATGATGGATGTGGACTTTCCGCCTTTATGAGTTGAATATTATCATTTTTACCTAGCACTGAGAATTTTAAATAGATCGTCCAAATGGCCCATAATAACCCTTGCTGTATGAGAACTCTATATAAAGAACGAAGCTAAGTTTTGGGGGTGAATGGGTTCCACTAGGCATCCACTAGGCATACACCCGTGATTCGGGCCAGGCTTGCAGGGACAATGAACTCTGTTGGCAAGGATATTCCAGGTTATCTATGATGCAGCAGTCATGCAGTAGACCACCTGGTTACTGGAATCATTGGAAAAATAGGCAGCGATTTAGCTTTCAAAGAACTATAGGATTGTTTGACTGATATAGACCAGGATCTTGAAAGGAGAACAATAGTTAAAGCACCTGGGAGTTGGGGGGTGTTAATAAGCCAACCCAATCTCTCTCGCACACAAAACGGAACAAACCGAGCAAACTGAACAGAGACAGACTCGCGGTGGAACTCATTCTGCTCCCCGCCTTCCGACCCGAACTTCTCTTTCTCTCTTCCCAGGCACTTCGGCCCCGGTTTCTCACTCAAAATTATTCAATGACTCTCAGCTTGAGTCTATCCTGTTGACATTTTTCTTTCTCTTCTTTCGTCTACCCTTCTTTATAGATTCCACAACGGCTCTTCCCTAGCGTCGCTTAGCAAGGACCCTTCGGAGCATTACGAAATCCCCGAAACCACTCATCACCGCTCGCCATGCTACAAGCGCAGAGCCAACACGTCTTCTCGCACCAGCATCAGTACCCGCAAGCTGATCCCGCGTGGCTGCAGCATCAGCAGCAGCAACAACAACAGCAGCAACAACAGCAACAGCATCACCACCAGGCTCAGCCGCATCAGCCGCACCAACAGCAGCATGCCTCCTTGGTCGCCCAACAACATGCTCAAGTCCAAGCCGCTGCAGCCGCTGCGCAGCAACAACACTACGGTCGCCTTGCTATGAGCGGTAATGGTGCCGCGAACCCCAACCAGGCCTCCGGTGCTGTCGGGGGTATGAATAGTGGAGAAGGCTTGGCCAACGCGGTCTCCGTCATGGACGGTGGGATCAGCGAGGAGAATCGCAAGGTCTTCATCTGGGTGGCAGAGCTCTTAGATCCCGCTCGCAGGGAGGCGGCCCTTATGGAACTCAGCAAAAAGAGAGAGCAGGTGCCCGAGTTGGCGCTGGTGATCTGGCATTCGTTCGGTATGGTCCTGTCGCAAATCGTGGGGGCGGTACTTCCGACCGGGAACTAATTATCGGCAACTTGCAGGTGTTATGACGGCTTTACTCCAGGAAATAATCTCAGTTTACCCCCTACTCAACCCTTCGCAACTCACTGCTGCCGCATCAAATCGAGTCTGCAATGCGCTGGCGCTCTTGCAGTGTGTCGCATCTCACAATGAGACACGCACCCTCTTCTTGAATGGTACACACCGTTAAAATACTATGTCGATGATAACACTGTTTGCTAACATGTTTATCTACTACAGCCCACATCCCTCTGTTCTTATACCCCTTCCTCAACACCACCTCAAAATCTCGCCCGTTCGAGTACCTCCGTCTCACATCCCTCGGCGTCATTGGAGCCCTGGTGAAGAATGACTCATCGGATGTTATCAACTTCCTTCTCACTACTGAGATTATTCCCCTATGTCTGCGAATTATGGAGACTGGCTCAGAGCTAAGCAAGACTGTCGCGATTTTTATTGTTCAGAAAATACTGCTCGATGACATCGGCTTGGCGTATATCTGTGCGACTTATGAGCGGTTTTATGCTGTCGGTACTGTTCTCAGCAACATGGTAGGTCAGTTGGTGGATCAGCAAACTGTGAGGTTACTAAAGCATGTTGTTCGTTGCTTCCTTCGGTGAGTTTTATTTCCCTTATCTACCCTGGCGATTGGGCACTACTAATCCTAAATATAGCTTGAGTGATAACAGTCGGGCTCGTGAGGCGTTACGGCAGTGTCTGCCAGAGCCTCTTCGAGATGCCACCTTCTCCTCAGTCCTCCGCGACGATGCAGCCACCAAGCGCTGCCTGGCTCAGCTTCTCATCAATCTATCAGACAATGTCTCTGATGGAGCGCCAACGGCCATGTAACATACTAAAAACGCATTTCTTTCATCGCGGGATGTCTTTTTTTCACACCACCTTATGATATGCATGGGACAGGTTTCTGGCGAGTTTCGGTAACAAGGCGCAAAAGTTATGGGTCAAGTATGGGAGGAGTCAACTGTCACCATGATGTACTCTGGTGCAATTGACCTACTCTAGTACTTTTCTCTTCATTCAGTCTGGATTTTTTCTTTTTCATCATCGCAACATTTACCCTGGGACAGTTTTCGGATCGGTGATTTTCGTGTCGATGGGAGGGGACTAATGTATTCCTATGTCCTTTTTTTCTTTGCCATTTTCTATTGCATCTTGGTTTCCTCCCCTTTCTGCCTTTCATTCTCGATTTCGTGGCGCTCGCAGTCCGGTGGCGTGGGTTCCTGGTTGGCGCTGTCGTTTGCATTTACTTACCGTCGATCCCGTTCCCCTATTGCTCTATGAGATAGACCTCCTTTGAGCCAGAGATACCACGCTCCAGTCCTCGATTTCTTTCTCTTCTTATTTTTTATTCTTATATTGTTTTTTTTCCCTTTTCTTGCTCTGGTTTATCTCTGTGTACATGTTCTCTGGAGAATGTACTTTTTGATTTAATTAGTCTCTGTAGATGATTCAAATGTGTATCGATACATGTCTAATATGGACTCAATATAGTTGAAGCTTTAAATCCAACGACAATGTGTGGCACAATGGTATGCTTTTGGTTGTGCCTTTAGGTTTCCCCTCAATCCATGCAGAATGCTGTCTGATAAGATCTATCTATCCTTTTAGCACTGGCTCAAAGTCATACTGCGTGACTATATCATACAGTGCCGATTATGATTCATATGTTTGCTCAGAAGACGAAGGCGTAGAATACCAACTCGAGCCCTACTGGAGTGGTATAAGCAACCTCATCGCCTTCCCAATTTACACCGGTTCCAATGGTGTCTCAACCGGCACCCAATATCCACCTGGCTATCCAACTCCGACATCAACCACGCAGACACATGAAACATCTACATCATCAGACTCAAATTCGGCCAGCGCTTCAAGCTTCGATCAAACAGTTGCCACTTCATTGACCTCAAGACCCAACTCATCCCAAAAAAGCAAGCCAGCCGCTCCTATAGGTGCCATTGTAGGCGGAGTTGTTGGCGGACTTGTCGTCGCTAGTCTTTGTGTGGCTGCAATAATCTTTCTTCTCATAAGGAATCGCAAGCACAGGCAGGAACAGGAGCGGCAAATTGGACCCGGGCTCCAATATTTCCCTCCTCAGCTGCCAAAGCCAGGTAGCGATGGTCAGTATAGTTCTATGGGGAACCCGCCTGCACAGCCGCCTGCGTACCCCAACTTGAATAGCCACGACGGCGTTGGTCATCCGGTTTCTACTCAGAACGAGCTAAATGGTCAGAGTACGCGATTCGAATATGAAACTCAGAATTATAAACCTGAGCTTGGTGTTTCCCGAGGTGAACCGCAGTATGAACTTCAGGGCTCTTCGGTGATGGCTATTAAGCCACTCTCTTGAAGGCCAAGCCAGGCGTCCGCTCTCTCTTCTTGGTGCTTCGGGGCCGACTTTCAGAATCATCCCGATGTATCTCAATATTGCTACTGTCGGAGATGGATACTAGTTCAGATCATGATGTTCTGACAGTATAATATAAATACCTATAATCTTTCTCGTTCAAACAGAGCGCAGGATTTTATATCCCGTTAGCTTATATGCGGCTACAAAGGTATCTTTCAAAAGACGTGCAAAAGTATTAAGCTGTAGGTACTTTTGTTTACTTGATGCTACAGGTATTTTTCCGAGCATACATGCATATCCAGTGGGCAGCCGCACGTCTGGTTTGTACATATACTATGTAGTAAGTAGCAATAAATCCACTGGCAGAAGACCCACCAGTAACTTGAAAATACTGGTTCAATGTTCAAGGACCGACTTTTTGGCTTGCTAGTATGTAGTAGTAGTGGCCAGTTTGGATAGTAGTATATAGTAGTACTAGTAGTATTCAACATAGTTTGCCTACCTAAAAATATTACAAGAGCTGATATATACTACTAGTATGTACTAGTGTCATGTTGTATTCAATCTCAGTTACCAATGCCAAAAGACACCGTTTAGGTTCAGGGATGCCCAGGTGCTCAAGGCTAATTATTCCCTTTAAATCTTAGAACAATTGCTATTTTTCTTTCTTTCCTTCCAAGGTCTATCTCTTCTTTAGAGCGTCTGGAGCTAAGATCGCGCTCTGTGGGTCATACTTTTTGATGACATCGGTGTACAAGAGATCCCGCTGCACAACTAAGCATGGGCAATGTGAACAGCCTAACTTGAAGTCGGCTACCTTGCTAGAAAACTAGGCCTATCACCTAATTGTTCAATATTTGCGCGTCGTTTCTATGGCTGCTATATTTTATTCTTTAGCACCCATAACGCCAATATTGCTATATGTACTCTTCTTATGCTTATTAGAAAATTGTGGGGTCTCACCCTTGAAAAGGTTATATGGATGCCGGATGGCTTCACTAATGAAATTGTCACTACATAGCCATTTAGCTCTATCAGCTAATGTCTTAATGCAAACATTCGAGAAATATATTCTCGAGTTCTATTCACTCAGATAAAATTAATATTTCAAAGGTATTAGAAGTCTCTTGCACATCAGTGATGAGGACTGGAAACCTTGGAGTCTGCCCCAAAACGCGCTGCACGTGACCGTACCCGTCGACGCGCCTTTGACTGAGATCATCTCGTCGCCTCATGAACACGAAAAGTAAAAAAAAAAGACGACGCTTCTTCACCAACCAAATTTTCTTGCGACACTCCATCAAGTCCAATCCAAGTATTGCAGAATCGATACTCGTCTGTCTGTGACGAAACCCTCCTTCAACGCCACAATCCCCCCTCTCTCGAATCAACCTCCCTACCACCACATCCCGGCCTTCACGGGCCTCCGTCCCGCCGCAATGGGTACGCGAAAGCGCACTCGTTCTGAGGCAGTCCCTGCCCCAGAGGAGCCGACCACCGAAGAGCCAGGCCTGTTGCAACAGATTCGCAGTAGCTGGGAATTCGCGAGTCTCATGCAATATATCGCCATGTTCGGGAAAGTAATGAAGATTGACGAGGACTTCGAGATCGAAGTAAGTGACTTGTCAAAGTTGCTCCGATTGCGCTGTTCGCGCGGCGCATAATATGCGCATAGATGAAGTCGATAGAGAGATTATTGTGGCGCATTTTTATGCGCTTTGAATCATTGGATCATCCCGCTGACCATAGCTTTCTTCCGTTGCTTTTAGGACCTAGAGGACGAGTGCCTCAAGCCCGAGCCATCGCATAGACTACTGGAGATCGGTCTATGTCTGTTGAAGTGGATTTCTTCGCACAGGGGTCTCACGTATGTTGTGACAAATTGCCCTTCCTCCCTTGCAAGCTTGGGATGATGTGCTGGTGCTGACAAGGCCGTTTGCGTGCAGATTTGAGAACTTTGATGAATACACTCGCCGACAGTACAACGCGAAGGCGCCGCATATCCCCAACCCTTTTGGTCAGGATGAAGAACCCCTTAAGTTCCTGCAGTTCGATGTCTTTCTTAAACTTCGCGTCCTGCACCAATTGTCTGTGTGGACCTTCTGGAACGCCGACCGCATCCGGGAGAAGATACCAGAGAAGAAAGAGAGCGAACAGCTTCAATGGGTGAGTCGCATTCTCTCCTTAACTATTGATATTGTCGCAACCGTCCTTGCTAATCCTTCAACAGCGCATAGAAGAGTTCGGATATGACCAAGAGGGTCGGTCCTATTACGTCCTAGATGACAATCGCCTTTACCGCCGTACGGATCCGCCTATCCCCGCGCCTCAACGCCCTAAGAAAAAGCCCAAGAGCCGTTCGTCCCGTACCTCTCGAGCCTCTAGACGCGTGTCAGCCCTCGCCGCCGAAGAACCAGAAGACGAGAGTAAGACTGATACAGCAAACGGTACCGCCCCTGAATACCAGTACAAATGGGAGTGCATCGCGGTCACCTTGCCGGAATATCAAGAGTTCTTGGAGACTATCCGAAAGAGCAAGGATCCCGATGAACAGTATCTCCGTGACCGGATCGAGGAGCACGTTATGCCACTACTAGAGAAGGCCGAGGAGTCGCAACAACGCAAGCGCATTAAGCGTGAAAAGGAATTGCATAACTTGCAAATGCTAGCGGGGGCCAAGCGCTCTAGCCGACTTGCTCAGAAGGAAGAACGCGATCGTGTCGAGAAGGAAGCTGCTGAAACCGCTCGTAAGCACGAGAATGATCTCGCCGAAGCTCGACGTGAGCAGGCAAAAAACCAGCAACTCGAGAAAGAGCGGCAATCACGCATGATGACCCGTGAGCAACGTACTCGAGATCGTGAGCAAAAACGCCTCATACACGAGGCAGAGCTTGAGCGAATCGCAGCGGAGCAGGAGAAGCTGGAACGTGGTGAAGGCAGAGTCTCTGCACGAAATCTCAAAGCAGAATTGGAAAAATCCCAGAAAAACCTGAATGATCTGACTCAAGACGATGAGTGGATATTTGATTGCTCTGGCTGCGGTGCATATGGTGAGAATCTTGACGATGGTAGCCATAGCGTTGCATGCGAGAAATGCAATGTCTGGCAGCACAGCAAATGTCTTGGAATTGCAATGGAAGATGCTGAGAAAGATGACTTCCACTTTGTCTGTCGCGATTGCAAGCGTAAGGCAGAAGAGGCAAACAAGCCTAAGATTCCACCTCTGAAGTTCCGAGTCAGTTCTTCTGCATCGCCCCATTCTACTCCGCCAACGGCCAAGAAACAGAAGATGGAAGATGATGCCATCGCTCCTCCATCTCCTGTGAAGCAGACTCATGCTGCTCTATCTAGCATGCAGAATGGGGGACCGCGTCCGTCTACCGAGTATCCGGCTGCGGCGGCGTCTCCTGCTAAGCCGTCTCTCCCATCTCTAACATCTCAAGGTCAATTTTACCCTCCCTCCTCTCCTCAGCGTCGTTCGCATCACATAAACCAAACCCCTTTACCATCATCCAGTCCTCCTCGACCTCCATTCTCCCCACCAAAGAATGGCCCGATGTACCCTTCTCTGGGTCATCAGCCGCAACTTGGACATCACCAGGGTGGTCTGCCGCACATGCCAGGACCGCACCTGCATCAACTTCCACCTATGAATTTGCCTTCACTGCCCGCTATGAATCCTGTACGGCCATCTTCATCCCACTCTGGTCCTACCCAGACTCAACCATCTATGTCACCCACGCAAGGTAACCATGAAGTTGGCCCGTTAGCAGGATTCCCGCATACATCGGGCGCGGCGAACGGATCAGGCTATAAGCCATTTGACCCATACTCGAACTATTCTACGCCTCGACCTCAGTCCGGACATGGAGCCCCGCCTTCTATGTCTAGTAACTACCCATCGTTTTCTGCCGCTGCAACCCCCAATGGAAACCACTCCACTCCTCCCCATAGCTCCCATGGGATGGGGATGTCTGGAATCAGCCCTATGAAGCAATCCCCTCGAGCTGTGACATCTGGAAGTGGCATTGCCGGTGCGCCAGTCTTACCTCCAATCCGCAAACTGGAGCCCAGCCCCAAACTCATGGGCCGCAGCTCACCGGATGCCCCGATTCCTCCGCCTGTAAAATGCATGACACCTGAGCAAGCAGAGCGCCGTGCAAGGGAAAATGCCTCGCTGTTCAACCAGGGTCCCGGATACCCAGCCCATAGCCAGGGTCATCCCATGTCTTCCCCATCTTTCGACCGTATCCCTCCCTTGGGCCCTGCAGTCACGCAACAATATCCAGAGCCTGTACCATCGCCCCAGCGTGGTGGTGATGCACATCGCCAGTGAATTTGTGAATAATATTAAATTTACCCTTTAAGTGGCTCATCACATTTTCAGCGGTGGATCCAATTAATATCAGATCAGATCAGATCCTGCAGGAATCTGAAGGTCGAATTAAGCATCGGGGGATATCCTTCACCCTTGACGTTCACTTTGACTTTTCGATTCATCAGATCGGGCTTGATATGGGTCGAATGGTGGTGATCCGTAGTCATTATCCCCTACTAGCTTCAATGATTCATTAAGTGGATCCGGACCCCCACCCGGTGTTATTTTTCAACCTCACTCCGTGAACATCTCATTTCAATTGATGAATATCGATGAATTACAGTTGACAATTGGCGAAGCTGGGTGCTAGGATGGTATATACTTGGATGGAGACCGTTGGTTCCATGATGATGAACTATCTTTTTAGGCAATTGTTTCACGTTTCTTTAAAGAAAAGATAAGAGTCTCGCAGGGGACATGGAACTTTCAAATGTCGTTGTTTTGTGCTTGCGTGTTTTATCTGCTATTCCCTATATTTATATCCTCAGTTATGTGCATTAAGATGGTTGGGGATTTGGGCGTTTTCAGAGGGCCTCGAGGCTGGCGTTTTCACTCGATTTACTTATCCTCTTGGTCTTGGATAGGACCTAAGGAATGTATTGTAATAGAAAAATTTATTTTGATCAATCTGACCTGATGTTGTACTGATTGTTGTAGACTAGGTAGCTGGGCCACCTGAACCGAGGCATATTTACTACCCATGATATGTCCTTACTAAGACTTGTCAATATTCAATCGAAACCATAGGCAAAGGTAATAAAACGAAGATAATCTAAGTAGAGTCAATTTGCGATCGATTTAAGCATATGCATGTACTAGTCTATATTGAATGATCACCTATATCATGATGCAATTGTCAGAACATTATGCATGTATGTATACATAATCAGCTTCCTAGTATTATGTGCTCCTTCTACTAGTAAGGAGTCCTGGAAGGTTCTAAGGTTCGATCTAATAGGCAGGGTCGCAAAGTGGCAGACAATACCACACATGCTACACCGCAATTGTTGACTTCGTGGCCTCCAGGGATTATTCCAGGATTATGACTGGGGTTCTCCAACCCCTGTTCACGCCCAAAATCAAGACAACACAAACGGGGAAATTGAACAAACGAAAAAAAAATAAATAAAGGAGAAAATAAAGGGAAAAATAAAATAAAACAAATTGTTTGTGGCCACATGGACAGGAACGGTCAATCTCTACATACGCCTACAGTAGTTCAGTGTACAACTCAGCAATCTCAACTTAAGCTGGCGCCGCCCAAATGCCGCAAGACGAAAAAGGGCAGTGACAGTCTACATCGTGCAGCCAAACGACAATTTGGCCCCTTTCCGGCCTACTGCATGCTTTGTGCGCAGTCACTGCGCATTTTGACATTCGTCATTGCTTTTTCCTAACCCCCTCTGACACTGACACTTCTGACACCCCTGATCGAAAAAAAAGCAAAAAATATAATATGGAAATGATTAAATTGATTAAACAAGTTGATGAATCATTAGATGAGCATTCGCTATTTCTAGAATAGTAGATCGATTCATTATTGGAAGTTAAACCTCATCTCCGGAGTTAGAGACTGCTACTACTACTTACCCCCCAGTTCTGGAGTTTACCTAACACGAACCTCGGAGACACCTTCGGGCATATCTTCTCAATTGATGATTGCCCACGAGACTTTAGTTCCATGGGAAGAATCTCTTCCACGTTCCCTCTTTGTCGGCAACGCATTTGAATTTGAATTTTCTTGAATTTTCCCGTTTTACAATATGTTTTACAAAAATCTTTTTGTTCTGAACCGCCGAGACGTCGGAGCCGGAGGTGTTCGCATCATAATCGTAAATCCCTACTTCAACCAGAAACCCCTAATAAGCCTTACAAGTCTAACGGCCTAACGGTGTGGATATCGTCCCCACCAGCACCAGCGCAAGGACGGGGAGAACATATAGGCCCAACAAATACACAGGAGGGGAGACTGATTATCGTGAGTCTTAACTCCAATGTACTAGTACAGTACTAGAGAGATGTAGATCCATCCATGGCAAATTCAAACAGAACATGACCAATCCCCACGCAGGTACAACCAACCCATGGAAGGAGGAAAAAATGCGTGATTTATCCGAAGACCATAAGTGGCGGAGCCGATGTACCACTAGACGGGATTCGTACGGAATGCACCTATAGTACATACATATGGACCCATGCTCGGGGAGGACAAAAGTACCAGAAAATATCTGGGCACGAGCACGCTAATTCCCCCGGTCTGTACCATCCCCACTCCTATCTTGTAAGCGATGACACTAGCTAGGCGCGCGCGATCTACAAGTTGGTCCGAGCTGGGCGCTTTCTCGCCCCTTATTCTTACTCCTTTTCTCTGGTTCTCAGATTGATACATCATTTTCAAGGTTTTTTTTTCTGTCTGTCTCTTTCTCCGCAGAAATAATACCGCCGAACACCGACAAATAATCATAATCATAATCTACTCTTTGTTTCTCAGAAACCTTCTGTTCTACTGTTCTCTAATCCTGGTATAATTTTTTCAGTGTCTTTTTCCCCTGCTTTTCCCTGGGCCTATCTCAACGTCACTAGTATAACACTGTCCGGGGTTCTTGAACGGAGATTGTAGATCTTCCCCCCAATCATCCTGAATCCTGTCAAGAAACCAGTTTAGCTCGCCTTGTCAATCACGGCGCTCATCCATTATAGGAATGAGTCTTTTATTTTATTTTTACTTTTTTTTATATAAAAAAAAACACTCAAAAATCCACTTCGAATAATTATACACGCTAAGTGTGGATGATATACTGATTCAACTCCACTGCATGGACCACGGAATGAGTTCCCCGTTTCGCCCTATACCACATGTGGCGAGAAAGGTTAAATATGAATTTCTGATCCTCTCGGGTCGAAGGTACGAAAATGGCCAAAATGCGTCTTGTTTGTTAAACTCATAGGCTTCGGTGTTAATGAGGGCCGAGCCGTAGATCTTTGGATGTGATAGAGTGGATATTCTTGATGGGATGTGCCGCAGCCATCACATTTCTGATTTTGAGACGGGCTCGAGACCGGCTCGATACTGAGACCACTCAACTGGTCTACGGTATACTTTATCGTCTTGGCCTAGTAGATCCCGCAGGAATAGAGCGAGGCAGAATCAAGGCGTTCTGGAGATAGTTTATGTTGCTGTGTAGTGATCATATCTTTTTTCTCTCCGTCAAAGCGCGGAAATTAGTGGGGATAAGGGGGACACAAGACACCACGGGATGGCTCGCCCCGTTTTCTGTCATTCAACGGAGAGATTCACGCACAGGTGAAAAGCAGACGGCATACTAGGACGATCATCCAGAGCACACCCGTAGGAACTTCGTATAGAGGCCTAACTTGGTTCGAAGTTACATTGCCGGAAATGCCGAAGTGACCATCATTTCCACCCGCACACACTATCTACATGCCTACTAGCACTGCCAGTTCACGAAGTATCCGCTGAAGGCCGAGTAAACCCGATCTCTAGACGGAGTACGAAGCTCCAGTCCTCTTCATCTTGTCCTATAACATTTCGCGTAGTAATTCTCTGGTCCATTCTGTTCAGGTTCTAAGTTTCAGTGCCGCGTAGACTGAACTTAACACTCCGGACACTCCACGGACACTCCACGGAGGTGGAGTCATCTGGCCATTAATCGCCTAGACCTTGAGTTTCAGCCGTTTAAACCCTGAAATTATAGATAGGTGATGGAAGATAGACGGTCGATCAGGATCATAGCTCCTTCCTCTTCTGATCCACTCATGCAACTCATTTTCACCAAAGTGTGACCCGCATTTCCCCGTCCACTCGAAGGGGAGGAAGCCGGTACGGTTCCAAAGAACGCAACCTTGACTCCTTACAAATCCGTCGATAGTCAGTCCCCGAACATGGTCCCCGCGGATCCATGCGTTCAAGACGCGTGGGTTATCGGTTGATCTTCACCCCAGGAACCCCAGGAATTCATATCGTGATCTTGATGTCATTATATAGAGTAACAGGCTAACGACCATTATAACCTTTGTAAAGATTTCCCGAACATTGCTATGATGTGGTTATGTACAAGAATAATGTACGTAGGCACGGAGCTTCATAGGGCGGTTGAAACCCCGGAGCTCGGGAAGTATGGGGCGAGGCGAGGAAGTATTTGTCAACCTTGACGCGGGATGTTAGTTCCAATGTTAGAGCCTGAGACAATTGGTCTTTCTCGACGCGCTAATTGGAGCAGATAATTGCATTGAGAATCTCTTTATTCCTTCAAAACATTTTTATCCTATGATTTTATCTAACTTTGTTTTTTTTTTGCACTCCGGATACCACTCTAAAATCCCTTTAATTTGCTGCACGGCATAATGATCCGTGCCATATTATCCGCATCTGATCGCAAATCTACCCTAACTAAGTACGATCGAATTTGCAGGGGAAAAAGAAAATACAAACCATACCTCTCTATTCGTGCATAGATTGATCCATCTCACAGTCCTCGGTAAAGATGATTCATAATAATAGCCACTGTATGTAAATTTGCTCAGGGTTTAATTTCAAGTAGCAGCCCCGTGTTGATCTGCGCTCTTCGAAACAGGCGTTTATGCATCTCTCTCTAGCTGTGCAAAGACCAACAGAACTTTCAAGTACCTTTGCTGGCGTGAAATGGATGGCCAAAATTACTTTGCAGATCGATCGCAATCTACTGTACCACTCGGATGAGTTCGGCCGATGGGGCTAGGGACGGCAGAGTCCAAGTATACTAAAAAAACACTAAGGACAATGTAGAATAGGGCCATGATGGCGCAGTCGCAGGATTCAATCACATCAGGGATCTGTCAAGCTAGTACGATGATGTAGCACTGCAAGGAAGAAACCTATTTCTTTCTCCGATCTACATTTCCCCCTGTCAGTATTATTTTTTGTTTCTCTGATTCTCTATCTGCTCGTTTATTTCCTTTTTTTCTTGCGCTGGCAAGAGCTATGGAGTGATGATCCGCATGGATAGTCCGCACAGGGGAAATATGGGTAATCCAAACTCAAAACCTGGCGTGTGGTTCGGGCGTCTTAGCCGAAATCGTTTTTCTGTCCTCCCTTTTTAGGGCAGTCAGCGTTTCCGATATGCAAACACATGACCGACCATGCATGCGACCGAGTTTCCGAGGGCTATTAGCCTTTTCGAATCGTAAGTGATAGGCAATGGATGGAGCCTACGGCCGCTATGACGAACACAATTGTTTTAAACTTTCCCTTCCTAGTCTAGTTCCCCTCCCCAATTTCCTACTATTCTCTGCCCGATAGCCAATGGTCAGTCTGAACCCTTGTCCACTTTGAGCAAGCTACGCGAGTATATCCTTCCGTTTATGGCGTTTTCATCCAGCTATTCATGATGTGGACCACAAAAAGTGATATTCCGCTTCCTTTCCCGCTGAGCCATGATTGTCATGGGAATCCAGACCTCCAGCGTCTAGAACTCATGGAGATGCCGCTTTTTGCCCCACGATCTTTCGGAGATATTTTGGTTCAGAATACGTAGTCGGAATTTCGTAGCCAAGGAGGTCCTTGGAAGAGACAGGTGGGTAAAACTGGGAGACTCCTTTCCCGTAAACAGAGTAAAAAGTGGGAAAAACGAACATCACCATGCTATCACACCTTAAAGTTTAGTTGTCCCCACAGAGAATTACCACGGGGACAAAAGTCTCGTCTTTTGAACCTTGTGGACTCTCAACATGTCAGTGACATAGAGGTGCAGGCATGACTCTACGATGCATAAGTGTTGGTGTGTTGGAAGAATGATACTGGTCGCAACACTGGCGGTGTCCACTCATCCCCTCCGACCAAGTCCTCCACGAGAAACATGGAGACCATTCTTAGGACATAAGGATCGACGGGAAATGCCGATGGCATCTTTCCCGCCAAAGCAGCTTAGACCGTAAAATCTGACCAGTAAGCTTTAAATGAGTCGAGGAAAAGGCCAAGGTCCAACGGGTCTGCCGGGCTACGGAGGAGCCCTGGAGCAATTTCGGAGGTAGATGAACTAAAACATAAGCAATCAGAGAACTCAATGCCAGATTAACGCTAACTTCAATCTGGTTCTCAATGCCTCTAAGTATGCGCTTGAAAGTGCCCGATGGTATCTAAAAATCCTCCCGTAAAGGCTAAACGTATTTGAGTGACACTCCACAATGGATTGCTCTGTGGATACGAAAGGCAATCAACTCAACGGGCCCACAGACCAATAGTAAATTAGCTGGAATGTTGGTGACCGGGTGAATACCGTTCTCTGGTCATCGCTTTTGGGGGATGGGGGAGGGGCAAGGAGATCAGTACTCTTTTCGAAATTGAAGCCGACATTTTTGCTTTTATTTATAAATTATATTTTTTGAAGCCGTTGGACTTGCGAGTCACGACCAGAAAGAAAGGGAAAATAATAAAGACAAGAATAGGAAATCTTGTCAGCGAGTGTTCTCGGACCCCTTCGACTCGGTAGATATCCCCGGTTCATACTGAGAGATACCAAAGAATAGAGAAGTCTTCAGGGATGAAGGGCCAAAGGCGATGCTTTACCGGGGTGGTTTCTTTGATCGTGGTCTCCCTCGTGGCAGCCACGGCTTGGGCGATCCAACCCCAATCTATTGATGCGCCAGATGCCAAATACGGTATCACCCGCATTAATCTGTATGTTACTATCGGTGTCGCTTACCGGTTGACCCAGACTTGAGCCTTTGACTTAGTGTGATAATGGCATCTCAACAATATCAAATCGCCAGTCTATCCACCAACATGAACCGGGCCCGGAATTGTACAAACCGGTCGAGTGTTGATCGATGGCAACATCCACTAAACCCGAGATCCACACACCACCGCGCCAGGATCGGCGTTACTAGGTGTAATTTTGGGCTCGCCCAGATCCTAGTAAGTATACTGTCGTCTACATGTAGGTAGCGGTACTGTAAGGATGTGCTAATGGTCAATTGGCCCCTGACTAGTTTACTCGGTGGCGGATTGACAGCGGGCGGAGTGCGCTGAGGAAATCCCGCATGTACAGGCAGCTTGAACCAGTTCTTCTTATCTTCATGCTGGAATCTTCTCGGCTATACCCTCGCTTGTTGTCGATCCCCCCATACCAGGATTTCGAACCAACTTCAAGTCCCACCATCCTAGAGTTTACAATACTTCATTCCCAAATATCACAACCATATATCTTGAAACGAGATACCTTTAGAAGTTCGCCGGGTTTGGTACAAGAACAATAGTGGTGTTTGAGAATGAAAGTGAACCGTGAAAAGGGTGATCTGTGCTCTCTCCATCAGTGTCGGCAAAGCCATTACAGGAAATCCATGTCAGCGAATCCCGTCAGCAGGCCACTTTGACTAGGGTCAAACTCCGGTTCAAGTCCATATTAGTGAATTGCCCAGACATTTTGAGGTTGCATATGCAAGAAATGGCTTGGTCTCCGAAATACGTAGGATGAGTTGAAGGGCAATAAAAGCGAGGCAGGGCTTGAGCGGGGGCAATCCTTGCCGTCAATCTCATTCTGAGTTGACGAACTTGTAGGGATTGACTGGTACGACGGCGAACGAGGATTTGATTGCTCGGAGGTCTGAGCCCCTGGATTCTATGGCTATCCATTAAGGTATGGACTTGTCTATTAGTGATGGAAAAGGGAAATTCGGAATTATTCCTAAAGCTTGATCTATACTTCGTACCAATATCATTGAAATCCATGGTTGTCGAGATTAATCAAATCGTCTCTCGCCAAGTCTGTATAGAGACCGATATTTCTTAAAAAAGATTACTATCAAACGTCGTTGCGGCTTGTGCAGTCCAGACTGAAATACGCCCGCGAACAGTAAAGCAAAGTTCTCACGTTATACGTTTACTACAATGAACATTCCCGGGTGTGGTAAAAATATCATCCAGGTCCCAGGACTTGAGAGAAGCCACCTGCATCGCCCGGTTGCTCTGACCACCCCGAACTACTCAGAGTTCTAAGTTTGTGCTTCTAAGTTTGACAACCACATGGCATTTTGCGCAGCCACCAAAGTCTAGTTATAGGGCAATCAATGGCCAAAGAGCTGAATTTCTGCGCCCGGCTGTATTGATCAACAAAGAGATCCGTGCAGTGATCACCCTGAAAAAACGTGGTTGAAGGGGTTCCTGCGCAAAGTAGCGGGACACCGGGGACATGCAGTGGACTCCCCTCGAACTCCAGTTCGTCCTGGGCCTACACCGCAATGGAAAATGGGGGCTTGATCTGTGAGACGGTCTTATGGACAAGGAACTTCATGAAAGAAAAAAAAAGATGTGGTTGAGCTAAACTTGATCCGGATGAGGCTGACAAGTTCCCTGTAAGCGCGAGCCGCGAGGCGTTTCATCCTGGAATACAATGTGAAAATCCGGATGCGGCGGCGAATGCTCGGAAATTGCCACATATATTACAGGTTTTACTAGAGCACTTTGAGTTCTGGGAGGGAGAAAAGGGAATTCGACTCCAGTGTCCATCATCTGTCATGTCTCCCCGAAATTGACAAATCTCGTGCTTTAGGGCACAGAGTGTCGATCCCATGCAAGTCAGTGGGGCTACACGTGATATAGAAATCGGAATAAGAAGGAACCTGGGGGAGGGAAGGTGCGATGCGGAGATTTGATTGGTGAGAGTCAGATGATTTGACGTCCATGTATTGGATGCATTTACTGTGATCTTTTAGGGAGACGGATTACCGAATGCGGTATAGGGCTGCCCAATGCGGCTAAGTACAGAGTTGGGCTGTCCAGTCCAGACCCGCCGGAGAAACTAGCCTGTCCAATTAAATGTATTGTGGCGTACATAGATGAGGTGGACTATTATTTGGACCAGCCTCAAATTTACTTGTACAATACCATAACAGTTGAGGGGGGCCGGCGGTACAGCCCGACTCCACTGGGTGAAGCTGTCAGGCCTGTCGCGCGTCGATCATTAAGATTGGCGCTCCACCAGAATCGCTTAGCCGAGATAAACGGCATGATTCCGCATGAATCTATTACAATTGGAGGATCTTGAGGTCGTATCATCATTTCGAAGCTCTTCCCCTCTTGCCCTCCCCCCAACATCCCAGGCGATTTCCATAGTAGCCACCATTCTAACTAGCTAGCCCCTCTCTTTCCAACCCCCTCTTATACGCAGGGATTGTACGAATTATAGCCAGCTGGAGCCCATTTTAAGATCGAAGTCCGACTTGAACCATGGTTTGATAAGCCATGTCCCACTCGCTCGATGTCACCTCCAAGAGGGCAACAATTCTTTCTTTAATTCTAGAAAGTGGCCAGGGATAAACAACCCAGGGCGAGGCCTAGAGGAATGGGGAATTAATCCCAGTACTAGTATCACAGCCGATACCGATGTGGATCTGGATCGCCCTCGACACGGACTTTGATACTTTGGGGATTACTGAAATAGGTTAACAGTCGAATATCTTGGTTTGATAAGCCCGCTTATTGTAATTTCATGCAGACATTAGTGGCAGTGTTCAATGCTGGGGCAGAAAAGAAAGTTACAAACGTTTAGCAGGGGATCGTCGGTGTTAATACCAATCTCTGGTCCATCACCGAACGGTTCATGGTGCCCAGGTAATTATAGAGACGATTCGCGTTTTGAAGCTCGATTGAGATAGTTGCATCATTAAACTTAAAATTTCGTCGAGCCTATGACTGTTGATATCGTCTTTGCTTTTTTACTATAATCATTCTTGTTAGTATTTTTTCTCCTCCGCGGCAAACCGTCAGCATAAGCGATTCTTGTTTACCATTACCCCCTGGCCCGTATTTTCTACGATGGGGATTTCAATCTGGCCGATTTCATCCCCGGATGCTGTGCAAATGCCCAGGCATCGGATAATTCCTAGAGGTCCATGGTCTCCCCCCTGCTCGTCAGATCCAGAGTTTAGATCCAAACCCCGGGTCCATTTTTGGGATCGCTTTGCTATCCTTCTTTCTTGTGCAGTATCTACCATGATTAGATTTTTTTTTTTTATCTGCTTATTCTTTGAATTGCCTCGGGTCACAAAGAGAATATATCGGCGAACATTGAAGTGTGAGGAGCCCGATGGCAAGTATGGGGGAAGCTGGGGACCGTGCAGAGGAAATAATACCTGAAGTGGCCAAGAGGTATCATAATGAAAGAACAAGCGATTTAAAATGGCATGCGGGATACAGGGCAGACCAATAGGTGGAAGCGGGCGAAGTGCATTTTTTACAAGACACAAAGCCAGTAAGAAGAGTCCAGCCCCCACAAGTTGCCATCAAGAATCACTGAATCAGTGACAGGGGAAGAAATAAAATAAAGATTTTTTTGGGAAGAATTAAAAAAAAAAGAAAGAATATAGCGAGATCGAGAGAGTGGAAATCCATAGAAAATCACAATTTAAAATCAAATAAAATAAAATAAAATAATATCATTAAATCCACACCAGATCCTCCCCCCGATTCCCCCCAATGCCAATTAACCCCCAGATCCACCAGAAATTAAATTCAGAAAATTATGATATTGAAAATTAAAACAATGAAAATAAATAGCGTGATCTTCTTTTTCTAAAAAAAATCATTAAATATTAAATAAAGAAAAAAAAACATAAATCGTAAAATCGTTGGAAAATAATGATTCAAGAGATAAAATACTGAATTTCAAGCTAAAGATCGTTCGTAGACGCCATCAAAATAGATCTAACGTCTTGGTACTGTATTGTAGTCCCTCTGCTCCAGTGCATGAGTCAGTTTCAGCCTCCCAACTGGTTCGTTGCCGGCAATCACTTCTACTCGTCGCTCTACTACTTCTACCTCACCTCCACCCTGCTTCTCTTCCCTTCAACCCAACCTTGATTTCTTATTTATTCAAGACCCGCCCCAGGTCCACTTGTCTCCTCAACCTATTCTTTTGAATATCTGCCTTCTTCTCTACACTTTGTGGATCTCTAAGACAGACTTGCTACCTCTTCCCGTCTATCCAATTAAGTCTTATTGTCTCTCTGTTTGTCTCACTCCATCTCCCGTGTCGAACAAACCTCTTTCGGCCGTCTTCTTATGCAAGACTGCTTGCCACATTGCTAAGAAGCTGCAAGGCAACCTGCCTGCCTTTCTTCTTCTTCTTCTTCTTCTTCTTCTTCTTCTTCTTCTACATCTTCCCTCCTTCTTCTGGAATCTTTCTAGATTAGTTCTCTATCAGATTGAACTAGCCGTTGTTTAGGCACTCTCCTCCCTTCTTTTTTTGATTCTCCAAGATCAAAAGCCTTCTCTATCATCGAGAGCAAATATGTCTGCAGTTTCTTCTCCAGAGTTTCCTCCGTCCCCTCCAATGGACGGCGGATTGCCAGGACTTGGTCCCTCAGACGCTCCTCCTTCGCCCCCAAGTGAGCGGATTGTTCAGCGGTCTCTCCGAGAGGCTGGCCATGGCCAGTTTCCATGCTCTAGTTATATCCCTGGTGCTGGTATCTATGGCTCCCAAGCCCATGAAGTATTCCAGCAGCCGCTCCCTTCTGTTGAGGTAAGCTCCATCAATGTTTCAACTTGACAACCGTACTTGGATTTTGCAGCTGACAGCTTCTAGATGTATAATTCTCCCCCCGCCCGCCTTCTACCAACAGGATGCCCCTCGATCTTACCCTGTAAGTATCCTCATGTCCATCGAAGTCGCAACGTATAACTGACAGTCATAGACTCAAATGTCACCAGGTCAAGAAGTGAGCACACCTGCATCTAGTACGCCTGATGATGACTCCAGCCCAAGCTGGACATCGTCACCGCGTTCAAAGCAGCAACGCCGTCGCCTGCCACCCCGAGCAAAGGCACCCCGCTCACCCCGTGGACGGAAGAGTCGCCCCCAAAAGGATTCTTCATGTTCTATTCACCTCAGTGCTCCCTTCAGTCAATCAACTGCACACCTTGCCGATGTTCCTCTTAAGGACATGCATGCTTGGGCTACTAGACCTGATCAGCAACGCTATGATGAAGTAAAGAGAAGGAGAAAGGTTGCCCGTCCTATGAATGCTTTCATGATGTACAAGTCGGCCTACTCAGAGCGAGCCAAAGCTTTCTTGAAGATGAAAAACTTCCAGGATGTCAACAAAGCTCTTGGTAAGAGCTGGAAAATGGAGCTTGAGGAAGTTGCGAGTTACTATATTGAAATGTCCAAACTTGAACACAAGAATCATGCCACCGCACACCCTGATTACCAGTTCAAGCCCAAGAAGGGCCCGGCGATGGCAACTCGTCCTATGACACCGACTCCAAGCCACACCACAGCAGCTTTGATGGACTACGGCAGCCCATCCTCTCAATGGACCGGTGACCTTGACTTCAGTTCTCCCCCTCCTTCGTATAATCATGGGCGATCCCAGAGCATGGAGTTCGGCGATATGCACGTTATGCGATCGCACTCCAACACTCCCTTCGAACATCCAGAGATGACATCTAGCTATCCATCATGGAACGGCTTCCCCTCTTCCGCTCCTACCATTCAGCCAAGTGCTTTACAAGGAAACATGGCATCTAAATCCGAGGACATGCGGCACTTCAAGTGCTCAACTCCATTGCCCGAGGAGATTCATTATGGCGTGCCTAGCGGCCTTAACGGAATCCCCGGTGAAGCTCATCATGATCTGATGCAGCCTCAGCACATGCAATCCAGTGGAATTAATCCTCAGATGCTCGGATACACTCAGGCCAACGGCGTGTCGATGGAAATGACTCCTACTTTTAATACGATTCCAAACCCTTACCCTGTTTGGGATAACTCACCTGCCACTCACGGCTTTCTGACTGCACCGCCTTCAACGCCAGTTTCTTATCATGTTGGAGTGTCGGCTACTGCTTTTTCTCCGGAGTTGCATCGCAACCCCTCATGGGACCCTAGCCACCATAGCTCCCACGACCTGGATGACTCCTGGATCGAGCTTTAAGTGGCCCTTAACTTTGGGTATCTCTGGAGAGTGATAACTCGTAAATCTGCATACGAGGACGAGGAATGATTTAAACTGCGGAGGACTTTTCATTTATTCAGCGGAACGAGGCATGGTGGGCTGGCTCATACACCGCCGCTCGGTTTCCTCGTCAAGATGACGAGCAAGCCGAGGAGCGGGTGGCTACCCCGATAGGTTTTGTGGAACGAAATCCAAGAGAGGAATTGGGAATCTACGATATTTTCATTTTTACTCTATCCCTTTTGTTTCCTTTGTCTATCGGACTCTTGATTTCTATTTCTTTGTTCCATTTCAAGATCTTTTGGGTATTTTGTCGGAGTTGGAGTGTGTGTTATTTGGAGTGTGGCGTCCTACCATTTAGGTGACTCTTATTTTTGTCAAGAGACTATTCCAAAGAGACTGATATGGAAAAAAGGTTACTTTTCAGGGGCTTTTTGGAATTGAGGATACATGTTTTGGCGTTGTTGGCTGAGTTAGGGTGTCTATTATGCTAGGAAATTTGGACAAAATTGACCATTTGCTCATGTTCATGTTCATGCAATGTACTATTCTTGAAAACAGAATCAGAAAAAGCCAAAAAAAAAACCAAACGAAGGCATTCGGTGTTTCGGTAAATCTTTCTGTCTGTACTACATAATTCCTGCATCTTCCCTGGAAGCCCTAAATCCGGTCAAACTCCCTCACCGCCCGCTGCGCCGTTCGCCGTTTGTCACCGCCTCCATCATCCAAGTGCCAGGGTGAATAGCATCGTCAACATTTAATTCTACGTCATTCCAGTGAGAGGAAAACAGAAAAGTCCACATCGCCAGCAAACATTGTAGCTGACGACCCACCTGATCAACCTCCGGGCTTCAAACATATAGTCGGGATTTTCTCCGCTACCCCACCACTCAACCCCTCCTTTCCACGACACGCAAACACATACCGACTCCCTAATCACAATGTCGATCCCACCCGAAGCTTTGCAGAAGGTAAAGCCCATTGCCTTAACTACTTGAAGCTCTATGTAGATTTACGGTTACCCGAGATGAAACCACTAACAACTCGCTTCACAGCTCCTGCAAGAGATTGAAACCCGTGCCATCGCCTCACAACAGCAAATCGGCATCACCAAGGCCCAACTCACTGCCAAGCAACGTGATATCCGCATGCTACAACTGACATCGAAGGAACTGTCAGAGCTTCCCTCCGAGACCAGAGTGTACGAGGGTGTAGGCAAGATGTAATTCTCTATCTAGCATGTTCAATTTGTTTCCCAGCTAATAATCCTAGGTTCGTCAATGTGCCCATCAACACCGTTAACAAACGTCTTACCCGCGAGAGCGCCGAGTCTACATCCGATATCTCCAATCTGGAGAAGAAACTGCACTACCACGAGACTACGCATAAGAACAGCCGGGAGAACTTTGAGCAGATCCTCAAGTCTGGAGGGAGGTCGTGAGATGGATTGAATATAATATGATACCATAATGGAGTTTCGTGCGATGGGGATGTTCATATTTCCTGGTCCCTGGGGAGGATCTTCTGCGGACTCGCAGCCCCTTGCTTTGACGCAGATGTCAAAATGCATGAGTTTTACCTTCGGAAATTCTCGAGTTCTCTATGCGGAGACTGCGGACTGCGTTGAGGAGAATAAAGGTAGCCGGTCCCTGCTCACGGGTTGAACTGATTCCTAGTTTGGAGCTACGGAAACCATGCGATTTGCCGACCTTGGATACCCAAAAAATGACTGGAAAAGAATTGAAAATCTAGCAGATGACAGTCATGCTTGCCTATCTATGTATGAAAATGAATACTTGCTTGTCGCCACACACATATGCCTCTCTTGTCTACTCCAGAGTTAAGAGCTAGGCCGATGGACCTGTCGACGCTCATGTCTACCACTATCTCAATATATGGAGAGACTACCTACACAAAGTGATTGTAAAGCCCCATAGCATGTAGTAATAGTATACCTCTGGCATGGAGCTTCTTCCTTCTTCCATCTCTCGATGCAGAGAGTTTCAGCAAACATCAATACCAATACCGGGCCTGTGATCTCCACACAATCTCCATGTCTTTGTCTCGCTTCCTTCTTTCCCCCTTCTCTTTTGAGTTGTCACTATCCATCAAATGCCGCTCAACCCTGGATTCCAAAGATGCCTTGAACTCTCGCGTAATGTGGATAATCGGGGTCACTCAGGCCCAGCTGCGGAGACGGTATCAAGTTATACCGACACCTATCACAGAAATCGAGCTTCGGTTCTGCTTGACGCTCTATAATCTCTGGCTTTTTTCATGCCCCTATGATGCAATATAATGAACCTGGGGATACTGGAACATCCATAAAAACCTTGGAATCACCACCTTCAATCTCGTACATACTTCTCTCAGGAGTATTAAAGGAAGGATCTATTCTCGAAGAACGTCAAATAGCTCGTCATTAAAAGAATATCACTCTCTATGGCTACCGAGAAGCCAATCCCAAAACTAAAGAAACGTTTGTCTAGGCAGTGAATGATAACCATAACCTCGAATATTTCCTCTAATTAACACGTCACAGCTATAAGAGCGCATCCTTTTCTATTTTTCACTGAGATTCCTCGTCGCCTTCCGTTACAACAGCTTCTTCTGAGGTCTAACACGAACATATCTCTACCCCGAACAAGTCTCTACTACGAACGGATCTCTACTACAACAGTCTTGGAGCCATCATAATGACAAAGCTCCACGCAAACTTGGGAGAGCTGCCCGTCGAACTGATCAATGAGATAGTTCAACATTCAGGCGTGATAGATGTGATCTGCTTGGCGCTATGCAATAAATGGCTTTCTAGTATCATCTCTGTATAATGTAACGTGAATTTTCAATTGCAATAAGCTTCAAAATAGAAGTTTATCCATCGGATCCCCACCGCATAGCTTCAATGTTGATCAAAAACATTTGAATATAGTTGTTATGTATGCAGCGTTTAGTCTACACCTGGTGACACCAGTTGACAGGCGTCAGCCCTTGGCCCCTTACATAATCCACAATCAGGATTGAATAAACCAAGTAAACTCCATTTGTGAAAGATGCAAATAATCAAAATTGATGTGGCTAATATTCCTGGTGATGTGACACGAACCCGACAGGGCGCCATTGTCGTCATTGTTGCGCATTATCTTGACCGTTTTTCTCTTCTTCTCATCTGACGGTGACGGATCGTCGCGCCCGATATTAAATATGACGTCTTTCTGCTGCGTGTATAACAGGCTAGATCCCTGCTTGGCTTGCTGGTTGGTATTATGTATCAGAAGTTTATTATCTATTATCTGTTTAATTTGTTGAGCTGGTATTCGATATTGATGGTGGTGGGGTGCTAGTATTTCTGGTGGGTCCTGTCTACTATGATCTTGTTGATTTGGTTCTTGATTTGGTTCTTGTAGTACTAGATTGATGTGTATTTTGTACGGGTTGCAGATTAGATGATATTGACTCGGAGGGTTTTGAAAAGTCTATTTCTATTTCATATCCAACTGGATCGGTGGATTACTGCTTTGAAAAAAAAACCATAATCCCTATAGATGGATGTAGTGTGCTGCGCTTCGAGTTTGCCTGATCTACTTGCGCTATAATTTGGCGAAATCTAGGACTAATATTTTTTTGAGAAAAGAATTCCATAAGCACAAGTAGAAAATTGAGGATCTTGCTTTCTTGTAATGTTGTGTAGTCAATGGACTTTGTTCATGTAGTCGCGCGCCAGAATCCTTTCTTTATCTCGAGATGTACCTATACTCATACGAAGGCAAAGAACAGAAAAGAACAGAAAAGCCATCCGAACGAACCACGCTCTGTCCAAAGCCGGAAAAAGTACCCTAGTAGCCCCAGGCTGGACCTTTCCATGAATCCTGCCCGAATTAGCAGCCACATCTCCCAAAGCATGCACATAGTCATCCTTAGCGCCGAGATGAAGAGCCGCCGACTAGTAGGTACAGTAGTTCAAACTCCGCGAATCGCCCATGAACCAGGGGTGCATACAGATACTGAAGTTGCCATTCCCCCTCTATTCTAAGAAGCGACGAAGGCCAACGAAGTGGAGAGATCGACAATAGCGCGATCCTATGCATCGTGCCTTGATCATGTGTTCTATTCTTGACCGTGGGTTCGACATTCTAGTGCTTTTACATACTCCGTAGATGAATGACCCGGCCGATGAGCGCTTGGAATGTGAACCATGTGCGAAAGTCACGCGTTTCCCTGGATCATTCGCGGGAACACCCGACCGTGCCTTGGTTCAGCTATGAAGTTCTATCAGATTCCAGATGAGATTCGAGATTCGAGACTGCCTCAAGAACTCGGCCCAAGCTCCATCTTCAGGCTATCTTTGTGCCCAAATGCCCTTTCTAAGTGCATTTTCATAGTTCAACTCGTACTCCATTCAGCCCATATTAAAACATGAAGGCTCAGAACCAGTGCCTAATGTTAATTTTGAACATTTGTACCTATTTCTTTTACTCGATTCTAACAAGATCAACATGATCTTGGGCTTCACGTCTGAGATCCGTTTCAAGAGACGCTGCCCCGCTTCTTAGCGCTGGCCCTATACTAGTTCGTATCCAGAAGACATGGATAGTATAGTAAATATAGCACAGTGATGATCTTAGAAACTCAAATCCAACGAAAAAGAGGAAGAAGAATAAGGATAAGAATAGCCGCTTAGGACTGTATTGTTTTCTATCGCTGATTCTGATTCGCATGCATGGATGTGATGGTGGGGTATCCACGGGGAATTTGTAACGCCCTAATGTATCTGAAGGCTACGGAAACCGGAGGACGGAGTAAGGAGACAATAGATTGGGTGCATTGGACTGCCAGGAAGTGGGGCAGTCCGTGGCTGGTGACGATGATGCTATCCCGCGCGAAACCTTGGAAGAGAGGGAACACAGGATTACTTTTATGATTGGAGTAACTGGTATAGAGATTGTTTTTGCAACTATAATTTTTGATTTTTAACTATAGAAGAATATATAGAAAATAAAGGCGTATTTTGAAGAAGTTCGAGGGTTAATGCGGGCTTAACAGGGCTGGAATCTTGCATGAAGCATAGAGTCTGACATGGACCCATGAGGCTGAAAGGAAGGGAATTGACGAGCAGAAGAAGAAGAAGAAGAAGAAGAAGAAAAATTAAAAGAAAAATCGAAAATTGAAAATCGAATTTCCCATTTAAATCTTTCTGATCAAGCCTTTTCCTCACCAATAAATAGTTAAACGGTGCTTCCCCCCTCCCTCTTGTCTTCTTCTCTTTTAACCCAATCCCAGCCCCTCCACCCCTCAGCTGAGCGGCGATCCCGATAGCCTCGTGTTCACACACAATCTCTGCTGACATTTGACTTTAATTATTATTTCTCTTCTTTCTCGTTTCTTTTTTCCTCTCTTAAACTCTCCCGCTATTTACTATCCCCGCTCTTCAGCCCTCTGATCGAGTCTCGAGTGTGCTTAGGCCCTCATCACACTCCCCCCTCCACCAGGGTCCCGAATACATACATCAGCGCTATCTTCACTCATATTTAAATTCAACTACCTCAACCACCCAAAATGCCCCTCGAATATATTTATTCCTCGGATGAATCTGAGATCTCCGAGACAGACATCTCGCTCCGCGGTCGAAATGGCCACGCCCATACCCGCCGTCGCTCTGTTTCCCGCCACCAGCAGCGCCGCCCCGAGGTAGTAAAAGAATACCTAGCACCTGCCCCGCAAACCCGCGTCTACCGCTCACACTCCACGGGCGGAAATCGTCGCCGCGAGCGCGACAATGGCCCATCCGTGATGATTGTCAACGAGCAAGCTACCCGCGCCAGTGGTAGTGGCAGTGGTGGCAGCGGTGGTACCGCTGCTAATAGCAACAAGCCCAAGACACGCATGCAACAGAAGTACTACGACGAGTCGGAGGAGGAAGAGTTCGAACCAGTGCGCAAACATAGCCACTCCCGACACCGTGCTGCGAGTGGCTTATCGGCCAATGTGAACGTTGGGTCGTCGAGAACTCCTTCGCCGCTTCATCGAGACTACGAGCTTGTCATGGGACAACGGATTCTTGAGAGGTCCGATTTGAAGCAGGATATGGATATTTGGAAGCATCAGCAGGAGATCGAGAGATTGGAGCGAGAGCTGGAGAAGCATCGCGAGATACCTGAGCCGCCGCGGGAAGGGAAGGAAATGAGACGATTCCGGGAAGAGGAGCAGTTATATGAAGATGAAATTAGTGAGCGGCTGCGTAGGTTGCAGCGTATTGAGCGGAAGTCGAGAGAGGAAGAGGGAGCTAAGAAGGCCGAGAAGGCCTGGCGATTGCAGCATCTTGAGGATGCCGAGAGAGAAGAGGAGACTGCTCGGAAGGCCGAGAAGTCATGGCGCCTAAGGAAGTTGGAGGAGACTGAGAAGGCCGAGGAGGCGCAGCGCAAGGCAGAGAGAGCGTGGCGTATGAAGAAGTTGGAGGATGCCGAGAGGGAAGCTGCTGAGAAAGAGGAAATGCAGGAGAGAATCAAGAAGGAGAAGCTCGAGGAGATCGCTCGTCAGCAAGAAGAGGATGCCGAGAGGGAGAAGCTGAAGAAGCAGTTCCTTGAGGAGGAACGGCAGAAGGCCTTTGAGGCAGATGAGAAGAGAAAGAAGGAAATGATGCTCAAAGCTGCTGCTGTTGAAGAGTGGAAGCTTGAACAAGAACGTATGAGGCAGCGACAATTCGAGGAGGCTGCGAAGAGAGATCGTGAATTCCGGGAGCGACTACGGAACGATCTTGGATATAATGAAGATGAAATTGCGCATATCCTCAGTAAGAAGAAGCGCGACGAGGAAAAGAAAGAAAAAGATGGAAAGGAAAAGAAAGATAAGGAAAAAGAGACTAAGGAGGTTGAGGAGCGAAAGACCACTTGGATCAAGGTATGTGCTTCCCTTAATGGAGTGTCTGTGTTCGTGTCAGCTAACTCAATACTAGGTTCACCGGAAGCATCTCCTTCCAGAGACCTTGCTGGCATACAATCTTCCCTGGGACTGGGACGAGGTAAGCTATACATTTAGCATGTCCCTCCATATCCCAGAACACCATGTACTAACTCCTTCCAGCATGACAGCAACTATATCATTATCAAGCGATGGGTCACCGAGGACTTCCAAGAAGAGCTCTTCGGCCACACCAAGCGCATTCGCGACGGCAAAATTCTCACCGAGACCTCCCACTCGCAAACCGAGCTCAAGGTTAACGACGACCGCAAAGACAGAATGTACCTTGTGCGCAAGAAGGGCCCTAAGCACAAAATTCACTTCTACGCTAAATAAGCTACTGACGGCTTTCCGCTATTCCGCCTGCACTCAACCCTAAATACATTCTGACAGCTATGGACGGATCTGTTATTGGTTTGGTTTATTTCATCTATTGATGTGTCTGGTCTTCTTTTCTCTCTGACATATCTTGATTTTTATTGGTTGTTTTTTATTTACCTCGCTTGCTACGAGACCCAGACCATATGCTTTGTGAGATTTTGTTTTGGAGTTGAGATTTCTTTCTATTTTTTTGGAGCTGGCTGTTTCACAAGTGGTACAGTAACGAGACACGAGTTGATGACATTCTCTTTTTTTCATGATATTGTTTTTATGATGCCAATCGCATCATACTCCGCTCCATTCTATCTATGTATCCAGCCATTTTCGCCCAAGTTTTATATTTCTTCTTTCTTCACAAAATAGGCCCATTTTATAGATCGGAGATCCACAATCGTGCATTATAGCCCCAGTTCACAGACTGAATGGAGTAAGGGGTAGAGCTTCCAACGGTAGATAGACATACATAGTCAAGTTCGATCTGCAGATAGATGCAGAACGCAAGGCACACCGCGGGTTGACCGAACGTAGTACCCACAAAATGCGCAGAGCTATTTTCACAGAAATCGTACATATAATAATACAACTGACCAAGGTATCAGGTCATAACGGAATGATTTCAGGTACTCAACGGCAACTGGTGATTCGTCGCCCACCTATTTTCAGCCTGAAGGATAAGTTCCTCGTACACTGTCCAAGCCAGTGCCGAACTGAGCGCTTTCCGCGTCATACGGAGACCCAGTCCGCCGAAGAGACTGCGCATACCATCCTCGTGCACCATCAGCCGGACAGCGCGGAGCATATTCCCATACTTTGCCGGCATGAGCTGTAACCGGGTCTTCACCGCATCGAAAGGATTCGTAATAGCAGTAGCCAAACCAGCCGAAAAAGCCCCGGATGCGAAATGGATATACGACGATGATACACCAGACGTCTCATTGTTACCGGCTGTCATGGAACCAAGTCTGCGCTTGAGCTGCTCGTAGATAAGCACGTATAGACCTGCGTACGGAGCATCACGAGCTGCCGTCGCTCCAAAACCAGCAAAGAGTCCGCGAAAGCCTTCCGTCCTGACGATATCTCGGCCAGCGCCTATGAGACTGCGATAGGCGTAGTAGTCTGATTCATAGCGGACTTTTAGAACGGTAACGGGCATCATGACGAAGCCTGCTGCGACTCTGGCGACGGCACCCGTGGCGAGATTAGCGGTGTTGGAGAGTTTGGGGAGCGCGGAGGAGGATTTAGCTGGGGTTGCGTTTGTGAGGAGGGGGGCGTTGGTTTGGGCAACTGTTTGGCGGAGGGCGTTGAGACTGGTGAAGTAGAGGGCTGAACCGAAGCCGGTGCGGAGTGCCGAGGGGAGTGTGCCACGCCATAGTCCACGGACTGGATTTGGGGATGAAAGGATGACTTTTAATGTTGGGAGGAGAGCTTGTTGGGATTGTTGGACGCGGGTTTTGAGAAGGTCGGCGGGTTGAAGGAGGATGGAGGATGTGAGGCCTGAACAGAGGCCGGCTGTGAAATGGAAGATGGTTTTAGAGGCTTTGAAGAAGTTAGTCTTGTGGGCTTCTTGAATTGACCGAAGAGGTGTTAGGATTGCAATTGTTGACTTACATTTTGACGTCCCTGTTTTTACCGGCGCGCCATTGTTCGACATAGCTTCGGTGCCTGCACCGTACTAATTACCGGGCGATTAGTATCTTTGTATAGCGCAATATGATCGAGGATCAGAAGTTGAGGATAGGACGAATGTTCCTATATGATTTGTGCAATTATGGCGGGATGGAAGGGTTTGAAAACGTTGCTGTCGCCGCGGGCAAGCGGGAAAAGAAAAAACACCGGAACTGAGGTTTGTTGAGGTCGATAATGAAAGAGCAAAGTTATTCCGGTGGGACAACAACAGATTATCAAGGACAAGAATACTCAACCCCTCAGAGGATGCCTTGGACACCCTGGGATGTTGTTGAAGAGCAAAATGGTGTAAGATTGAGGTGAAGTCATCGGGATCCGCGGTCAGAGCCTCGGTATCGATAAGAATCGGGTGCGCTAGTATGATCGGCCTTACATGTTATGATAAACTCAGTTAGAAATGCCATCCCTTGTATTGGACCAGGAGAATTCAGATAGCGTATAGAGACTCTCGGGTTGTATAGTACTTTTCACATATCTCATTCTATCCGTTAAATACTCAAGATTTTTTACTTACTACCTGGATAATCTCATGCTTTACCTATTCTACTAAGTAGGAACCTCCGTAGTGTCCCGTTGCTTTAGGGAGCGTTCTTCGACCACTTTAAACCCCCCCCATTTTATAAGCTCAAATTAAAAAATATCTGAGTGGCAGCATCAACTACATGTCCACGAATATCATACATTGATGCGTTTTGTACTTTGATACCGCAAACCGGCATCTCGCGGAACCCAATCAGATCCCGCTGAGGTTGCAGGTGCAATCGACGTCATGTGCAGCAGGCGAAGTAAGGCTAACTTTGTGGCCAACGCCGCATCTTTTTCTTTACTGTCATGAACTCTTACCTTTTTCCACACCACAACCATGCCGTGGTCTATTCCCCATATCCCATACCCGTCGTCTAAGCCTGGGTTTTGGAGTCCCGTCACCTCTACTCTCAACTGGTGCGAAGAGGTAGATCAATCATCCCACTTCGCCGAATATTGAGCTTCTAGGACCTCGGCTAATAGCTTTCTCTAGGATTACTATGCCACCGTTTATGCCGCTGAGATCGTTAACACCTTGACCAACCTCCTCTTCATGTGGTTAGGTATCAAGGGTATAATGAGCTGTCGGCGCAACCAGCATGCGCAGGTCTTCCAGGTAGCCTTGGTGGGATACTTGGTGGTAGGAACGGGCAGTTTTTTGTTCCACTCCACGCTGAAATGTCAGTACCATCTCTAGTCCAGCCATCAAATGTCTTGCTATTTCAAATTGCTATCCCTGCATTGCTTAAAACATTGTTTTGAATTCTAGCTGACCGCTATATGCCGCTCAGACCCCATGCAACTAGTGGATGAGCTATCAATGATTTATACGACATGTTTGATGGCCTACGCGAGCTTCTCCTATACTCGCCCGCTGAGTGTGCGCGTTGTTCTAGCTGTCTCGCTCACATTCCTATCCGTCTTTATTACCCTATATTATCACTATCTTCAGGATCCAGTTTTCCACCAGAATGCATATGCAATTCTCACAACAGTTGTCGTCCTGCGCAGCATGCATACGATGGAAGTTACCCTTCGACCCCGGTGGCGTAAGTCGCGGGAGGAAGACCGACTGTATAGACAGAAGCAAGGACTCCCAGTACCCAGCAAAGAACGCCAACACTACGAGAATGTACGAGATATGAAAACCCTCAAGACAATGTGGTTCATGGTGGTTTATGGCCTCACCATGTTTCTCGGCGGATTCGCAATCTGGAACCTGGATAATGTTTACTGCTCCAACATTCGCCGGTGGAGGCGGCAAGTGGGCCTACCGTGGGGTATCTTTTTGGAAGGCCATGGTTGGTGGTATGTAGTCTTTTTGCTTCTTCTATCCTTGCTCCAAGCCTTGCACTTGCCAGGAGTCATAGATGTCTGACGTTACATTTCTCATATGATATGATTACTAACTCGACTTTCTAGGCATATTATGACTGGTATCGGCGCATATCTCTACATTGTCTGGGGTATCTGGCTACGACACTGTCTCAACGGACACCAAGACGACTATCATCTGCGTTGGGCGCATTTTTGGCAAATCCCAGAAGTTATTCGTACCACACCTGCAACAGAGACCAGCGTATCCCGAGACAAAAAGTCTACCTAAAACTTTACTGGATTGGGCGCAGGTGATCGGGTCTGAGTGGCTTTGTTATTGCCCAATTGCCTTTCGCATCATCCCTTGCAAATGACGACTAGCTACGAAAAAGATCGCAATATGGACCATGCATTAAGAGTAAAAAGCTTTGGTGTTTTTCTCGCTCCGTCGCTTTCGGATGTTTACCCCTGGACCTACTTACTACCCTCTTTGGACGATGGATGAAACCCTCTGCAGCTCATTGTTGCACATGTCTTGTACTAGACGCAAAAAACCCCCCAAAACAATACAAAACAGGAATTTGCTGATCATAGATATATGTTCTTCCTCCGGCTTGTGGGTTTCACTGGCTTTTGAGAGAAGATTTTGGCGCGAGGTCATTGTTATAGAAGGGAGTTGGGCTTCTTGTATTCGCCTTTCTGCTTCTTTGCATGCTTTGACTTTACTAGTTTCGATGTTCCAGATTACCCACTTAGTTAGGAAACATATCCAATAGAAATATCGATACCCTTTGCATGATCCTAAAGCATAAGGTCTTGCGAGCAAACGATGAAGAGGCCGCTGCCCTTATAATAATTGTCTACTGCGTAGTGGGGTTACGAGCAAAGGGCACATAAGCCTTACCCAGGTCTAGTGTCTGCATGTAGGTATGAAGGCAATATCCATTACTTGTAGATTTCCCAAGTGAGAAATTACAAAGAGATAGCATGAATTCAATAATTTTACACATACGTCGCATATGATCTTTGTCTAGAATATGCTCGTCTCAGAGCAAGATATGTTATTGACATTTCAAATGCTATTCTTTAGTTCCAAAGCCCCACCTGCAAGGCGTACTCCAGGGCCGTACACTTCCGTTCGATCTCTCGTGTGCCTCCTCAACTCAAAACTAAAAAAAATTGAAACAGATCGAGCCAACAAATGCAACAACTGCAAGTGAAACATTCGAAAAATGACCTATCTGTTTGTTCTCTCATCACTTGAAACTTCGGTATGATACATCCGCTGTTTATACAGTCGTTTGTACCCCGGCCTTCACGTGACCAGGCGTCGGGGAGTTCACGCGCGGCGCGTTTCTTTTTTGCGATCCGATTTCCCCCAAACTCCAAAGCAACATCAGAGAGGCATCGCCAATCATGCCACAGTCAGCGGAGGAGCCCAAGCTCTTCGACCAGTGTAACGTATGCATTGTATGCACAGATTCGTTGCCCCTCGAGGCTGCTGAACAGGTATGTTTAACGCCGATGATCTGTCGCACGCGCATTTCAAGATGCTCACATTCAGATCAAACGCGCAGCTAGCAGCAGTCATCGAAGAATACGGAGGCGAACCATCCATTCATCACTCGACGCCGACAAAAGACGATACAACCGCATGCTCGCATATCATCTCTAACACGATAAATTTCGAGACCTATGACCTTGCCTCCAAGGCGTTGATCCCAGTGGTAAAGCCCTCATGGGTTCATACTTCTCTACAAAAACGAAAGCTCGCCAACCCTCGGCAGCACAGTCCAGACCCCCGTCTTTTCCTGAATGATGTGGTGGTTACCTGCGGTGACATCCCCGAGGGCGACAAAGATGCCATCATCGGTGGAGTTGTGGCTAAGGGCGGGTTGTACAGCTCTCGCATGTCAGCTTTAGTCACCCATTTGGTTGACTTGACAGTCACGTCGGATAAGGCGCGCCTGGCTCAGACTAAGAAGTTGCGTATTAAGATCATCTTACCTCATTGGTTAGTTCGTCCCATATGGCTTTGAAGAAAGACTTTGCTGATCCAAACTAGGTTTGATGACTGTCTGAAACTTGGCCAGCGGATAGATGAGCGCCCATACATCCTTCCGGATCCCGAGATCTTGCGCGCCGATCCAGATGACCCTATTCGGGGATTCGGAAACAAGGGTCTGGCTGGTGCATCAACACCCGAACCGGCCGCTTTGCCTACCCAGAGTAACGGCGTCGAGGGTACCAACCAACGCAATGTGTTTGATGGGAAATGCATAATGTTGTCTCCTGACTTAAGCATTGGCACGCATTTGCTAGAATCCATTGAAGCAGTGGTCAAGCGAGGCGGCGCAACGATGACGGGCAACGTGGCTGAGGCAGATTGGATTATTTGCCGCTTTCGCGAGGGGTTCGTCTATCGAACTGCGTCGCGTTTGGGGAAAGAAGTTGGCAATTTGGCGTGGCTGTATTCGCTCATGACTTTCAACGAGTACACCCGGCCCCTAAGCAGAATGCTTCACTACCCTGTATCACGCGCGCCAATTCCTGGTTTTAAAGGTCTGAAGATAAGTCTGTCAAACTATGTCGGCGAAGCTCGCATTTATCTTGAGAACTTGATCGCTGCGGCTGGTGGTGAGTGCACAAAGACACTGAAGCAGGAAAACACTCATCTCATTACGGCCCACGGGTCGAGCGAGAAGTGCACTGCAGCCAGGGAATGGGGTTTGCAAGTTGTGAACCATCTATGGCTGGAAGATAGCTACGCCAACTGGAAGATGCAGCCCGTATCTGACCCGCGGTATAATCACTTCCCTTCTCGAACAAACTTGGGTGATGTGGCTGGCCAGAAAATGCTGGATAGGGATGTCTTGGAGAAAAACTTTTTCCCATCCGAAGACACTGAACAATCAAGCTCTCCTCCACCGGTCTTGCAAGATCACCCCAGCAATGTACCGACAATGCCGCCCCCTGAAAAAAAGCAGAAGGCTGGTAAGAAGGCTTTGGAGGCCGACCAAGGCACCCCAAAAGCTACTGCCAAGGGTCGTCAGGCCGTGGACAAGAATGCGCAAACTCCTGCCGGTTCCCGGCTCATTCCAGATGAGATGGACATTGATACGCCATCGTCCACCAACAGTCGCAAGTCCAAAGAGGCAGCAATTGCGCATCTGCACGAACTCGCCCCAGATATCGCCTTGTATGAAAAGGAGAAGAAGCGTGTCGGGGGCGTCATTCATGGCGGTCGACGGAAGTCTGATGAAGACCGCGTGCGCGAAAACCCCAAGAAGCGCCGCTCGGTTGAGTCAGAGGCAGAAAGTGAAGGAGAACAAGTCAACGATGCCAAACGACCAAAAAAATCTCGACCGGCGATTTCAATGCATTTACTAATCACTGGCTACCAAAAATGGGTTGGAAAGGGCAACGAGAAGAAGGAAGATGCAGACAGGGTATGTGAATATTTCTTATATTACATTGAAAGGGGAAAGGCTGACAATACGATAGCGACATCTCCGAGACCTGGGTATCATGGTTGTTCAGGATGCCCGCCGCTGCACCCACATGGCTGCTCCATCTATTCTGCGGACTACCAAATTTGTTAATGCCTTGGCATATGCTCCTCTCATTATCAGCACGGATTTTATCACAAGCTGTCTTGAGGAAGACGAGTTGCTAAATCCCGCCGATTTCAAATTAAACGATAAAGCAGCAGAGGCTAAATTCGGGTTCTCTTTGGCCAAGGCCACAAATAAAGCGAAAGACAATAAGAACAAAATGTTACACGGTTTCCGCATCTACTGCGTGGAAGACGTGCGTGGGGGCTTCGATGCGTTTAAATCCATTGTGGAGGCTAATGGAGGAGAATGCTTGCTCTTCCGTGGTCGCCTTGCTTTGACAAATCCTCCCCGGCGGGAGGAAAGCGACGACGAAGAGGAGATGGATGACTACACACCCGGCCGACACGACGTCTTCCTGCTCAGCAGTGCTGAAACTAAACATGCTCGTCTTTGGCCTCGCTTCCGCCAGGTTGCCGGTGATATCAAGCGCGCCCCAAAGATTGTCCGAGTCGACTGGTTACTTGACATGGCCATGTCACAAGAGCTGAAGAGTGCGGATGAGTACGAGCTGACGGAGGATATGGTTGGCAAGGATGACCAATAGAGATACCTCTTCTCAGATCATATCGGTTGAGACTTTGCGATTATGCAGAGATCATGTAAATGTTAGGCGCAAGGTCCGGCGTTGGCCCGCACACATTGTGAATATTTTGAGCGTTTTTTTATCACGAATAGCCACGTCCTTCAGAAGAACTTGACACCTTCCTGTCCCTCACTTCCGAATACTTGCGCCTTGCCGCGCTTAACTAGGATATTCAACGTCTTCATCATAGCTTCGTTGTCCATGCCGTAGAACTCTGTAAACAGAATATTAGTATATAATATCCCAAAGAAGAATGATTGATCGCACCTTGAGACTCAGTTGCTTCTCCTTGCAAAAGTTCATAAACCGTCAACACTGCTCCCTTCTGGCCAGTCCCTTCCACCCAATCTACTACAACATCCGCCCATTCCTCCGGTCGTCGCCACCAAATCCATGCTACAGCCTTCGGGCCTTGACTTCCACTGGAACCATCAATCCATTCCGCACGCCGACCTCCGCCTCCTTCCTCTTCACTCTTAGTCATCCAGTCTATCACATTGCGAGCTTCGCGGAGATCTAGACGCTTGCGCAGAGAGGCATTATGAAAAAGCGGACTATCCACAGCTTCAACGAGAGAGAGCCGGTATTGTTTATGGTGTCGGCACCAAGCTTGAATCAACGAGGACCATTTTTGGAGTTGAGCTTCACGGGTATTGGTGTTTGGTTGCGGGGTGAAGAAGGGGGGGAAGTTATAGGTTGGAGGGAATTGAAATGGCGCTGCTGCTGGTGTAGCCATCTTCAAATGATAGATCTGGGGTATATGAAAGAGTAGAAAATGAATCTATGTATGAAAAGCGAAAAGAAGAGAAAAGAAGAAACACTTGAATGAGATAAGAAGAGGAGAGGTCGCAGCTGTCAATCAAGGTGTTGGAACCAATCGGAGTACGTAGTGGGGCACTTCCTCTTCCGCAAATTATTCCTCCTCCACTTCTTAACTTCTTCTTCTCGAACGCCTAACCTCCCTCTGCCTCTCAACACACCCATTGAATCTAGGATTCAATCACCACAATGACGGATACCGTCCCAGTCAAGCGCCAAAAGCGCGCTGAATACCTCAGCCGGATGAAAGAGCAAGAAGTCCCCAGCGAGCACATCAGTATGCCACAGAAGAAATTCTTCCGACAGCGCGCACATGCGAATGTCTTCTCAGACCACAATCTCCGCTAGTTCGTTTAAACCATCATAATCCCTACATATCACTCATTCAGCTAACACCCTTCTAGCCCCCTCTCACCCGCACACATGGACTGGTCCCCGCATTACCCAGCCTACATAAACCCAGACCCCACCCAGAAAACCCTAAGCGGCACTCCCAAGCTCCTCAAAGATGTTGAAGTCGTCGATATAGGCTGCGGATTCGGTGGTCTTCTCGCCGGACTTAGCCCCATTCTCCCAGATACATTAATGGTCGGTATGGAAATCCGCGTATCAGTCCTCGACTATGTGCGCACAAGAATTCACGTTCTCCGCGTCCGCCAGCAACAACTCAAGCTCGGAATCACACCCGAAGCTGCAGAAGAAATAAAAACACCTACCGAATCAGCGCCTGAAGAAGAATCGGGTACCACTACAGCGCTTGTACCAGGGAACTACGAGAATATCACTGGAATCCGCGCAAACACGATGAAGTTCCTTCCCAATTTCTTCGCACGCGGTCAGCTTTCGAAGATTTTTATCTGTTTTCCCGATCCGCACTTTAAGGCAAGGAAGCACAAGGCGCGAATTATTTCCGAAACGCTGAATGCGGAGTATGCATATGTGATGCGGCCTGGTGGAAAGTTATATTCTATTACTGATGTGGAGGAGTATCATCATTGGATTCTGAGACATTTTATCGTGCAGGATGGGGAGGATATTTCGGCTGGATCGTCGAAGTTGCTTTGGGAGAGGGTTGAGGGTGAGGAGCTCGAGCAGGATCCTTGTGTTAAGTTGATGGCTTCTGAGACGGAGGAGTCGAAGAAGGTCACGAGGAATAATGGAAATAAGTATGTGGCTGTTTTCAGGAGGAAGGAGGACCCTGAGTGGTGATTGTGTGGGTTCGAGTTGATTATATGAAGTATGTTGAGCTTTATAAAAGAAAAGATGATTCAGGTGTATAGGCGTTCATTCCCAATGTCTTTATCATGCATTGTCAATACCATGACCAATTCTAAGAACAATAGTAACATTCTGCGCTTGCTAATGCCCGAAGCCCCGAATATAATGAAATAAAAAAAAACTGTAAAAAGAAGTAATCCCAGGGAAATAAACCCCTTGACAAGCATGAACAAAAATTTTGAAGCATGCGCTCAATATCCGAGAGTGAAAAATCAGTAAATCATCACGCAGTTGAAATCATTAAATGGCGTTCGATGTGGGAAGCAAAGTCCATATCTCAACACATTCCGGGTGCTTTCAGACGAATACCCTCACATCGCTCACAGACAGCTAGCTGGACAGGCCCACCAATGATACGACCCTTGGCCGTACGTCTGGGTTCACCCTCACGGACAAAGAAACGGCCATCGGGCCCGAATCCATCTCCACATTCATGACAGACGAAGCAGTGCTCATGCCACTGCCCGCCAATAGCATTAATAACAACATCATCGAGAACATGTTGCTTACAGCCCTGGCAGCGGGAAGAAGTACGCTTAGAATGACAATTGAGACACCAGGCAAAGCCATCGCGTTCAACAAACGGAGTAGTCGAATTAAAGGGCTGAAAAAGGGTTAGAAAGGTGATATTCTGAAGAAAGAAATGGGATACTTACGTCTCCGCATTCGGCACAGAAGAAGTGGCCGACATGCCATTCTGCACCACAAGCAACCACTACCTCGCCCTCAATTGGAGTCTTGCAACTCTTACAACGAGGACTGAAGAGCTCGTGGAAATCTAAATGGCAATAGAACCGGGGTAAACGGTCTTCATCTGGTGAGCTGGCAAGGCGTTCGTCTCGGCTGGCGTTAGGCTCTTCGTAGAATGCAACACACTCCAGCGCTGTCTGGCAATGATAGCAAACGAAACACTCTGAATGGAATCGACAACCTCCGGCTGTGACGATTTTTCCGGAGATTCCCATGGAGCAGGACTCGCAGCGTGCAGTCGGCACCCCAGATCGGCTGTATGGGGTGTAGCACCGATCATGTGGCTCGGTAGCATGTCGTCTTAATGGAGCCGTCGGGACTGGACGACCTGTGGACGGGGGTGCTTGTCTAGAGGGCATGCTTTGTTGCCTTGTAGGGGGGCTCACCTCCGCAATAGAGGGCTCTTTGATATCCGGTACGTTGATAACAGGAATAGGAGGCGGTGCGGTCACTTCAACGCTGGGTGTCACCTCAATACTAGGTGCTACCTCGATTGTAGGGATAGGGGGTGTAGAGACTGGAGATGCTGTCTGCTGGCCCCCGTCGGACTGGCGGTTGGTCTTTGGCTGGCTACCTACTTGCCACTTTGGATCAAAGCTCACAATTGGGCGTCCGACACGATCGCTGACAGCAGAGGGCATGGGAAGGTTCACACTCCGGTCACTGACCCTCTTGCTGGTGGCTGCCCGGATATCATCGCTGCGAATCTCGATACCATCCTTTGTAGGAATTTCTTCTTTGCTTGACGGCTCTGGAGGCGGGGTTGGTTCGTTTCTTATATATCCCGCGTTCCGAGACTGGGTGGGTGGGTTCTTGTGAATATCAAATCGAGAAATTTTGTCGCGCACGCTGCCATTACTATTTCGATCCCGCAGCCAGGGAAGAGGCTTTGAGGTGCGGGCAAACGCGTTGCGGGGTTTACTTTCAGATGCTGCTGCGGAGTCAGGCCTCGAGAACTCGGGTCGGGTATCGGTAGGTACTTTATTAGGACTGGCGGGCTCTTCATAAATGTGGTCATTGGGGTTTCTGAAAACTCCCTTTGAGGAATCCCCACTGACAGTGCGAGGTTTGGGAGCCGGTGCCGGAGGCTCTTCTGGGAGAGCGAAATTGACCTTGAGGTTCTTTTTGGGGTTTCCAGCTAGTGACGATCGTCTTCTCGTGGAAGAACTGGAATCCGCAAATTCTGGGCTTGACGGGTTACTGGAAGAGCCACTGGAGCCAATTGAATGGCGATGCTTGGAGGAGGAGCCCGAGCTCTTTCTCACGGGATTTCGTCTGGTGGAATCTGGGTTGCGATACGGCGCGTAGGGATTCTTCTGGGCCATTCCCGGGTTTTGATGCATCCAGACCAGTTGTGTTGCCTCATCTTGAGCTGCGTCGTGAATGCGGGTATCATCCTCCAAGTCCATTCCCTGCAGTGCATCGCGTAGCGAACGCGCCTCTTCTTTTTCCTGGGTTCGCTGCCCATTCTCACGATAAGACGGCACTGGCGAAGCAGCAATCGGGACCGAGCGTGAAAACACTTGCGATGGGAAAACATTCTTACGAACAGAGACCGAGCGGGGTTCTTGGGCTAATGGACGTCCTCCGGCGGGGCCATTTTGCTGAGTATGAGAGGAAGTTCGACGATGTGAGAGCGCACTGCCAGCGCGAGGGGGGTCTTCGACATCATCGTCAGGCATATTGTGCATCGAGAAAGCAGAAGCTGCGCGCGGAGGAAGATCTTCTTGGACAATGCTTGTTGATGTTGCTGCTGCTGCTTTACCCGGGTATGGACGAGAGCCCGTAGGACGAGTTGGGCGATTGCTTCGAAGATCTTTCAAATAGTTTGCTATCGATACGCATCAGCTTTCCTGGAGCCTTCCGTGAAGAATGTTGAAGCGCGTCCGAGTCCAAGTCCGAGTTCGAGTTCAAAGGATGAGAGAATGAGTCAGGCGCGCAACTTACCAACTTGATCGCTAGACATGAAAGTCGGACCGGGAGGAGAGACCTTCCGTTGGCCAGTCTTGGTATGGTTGTGCATGATGATGGCGTGTAGTCTGGAATACTTCAGGGCTATGATTCCAACAATGTATCAAGGGAGAAGACGCGACGTCAGGATCAACGGAGGCATGGGCCTAATTAAACTCTTGGGCAAGCGGGTCGCGATCGTATCTCCGCTCCTCCAATGTACCCAACTGCGGGCCCAAACAAACACCGCCAGGGCAACCAGATAGGGTCATTATCTTGCCTATTTGGGTTAGGGCTTAGGGCTTGTGCGCCTTATCTACGCTTATCTATGCTTATCAGCTTATCAACAGCCATCCATCATACATTCCGTTATTGGCTGCAGATTACTATGTATTGTTGACCTCGGCAATAGATATATACAATCTAGGTAATCATATAGAAAGACTTACTAGTAAAAGGATAGTTACAAACTAGCAGTAAAGTAAACATGCACCACTGCGCACCACTGTCATTGATTTTTGGTGCATGTTATTGCATTAAAATCAAATCCATTCCACTGCTTTCGAATATACATCATTCCTTTTTGCTCCCTGGTATTACTTCTGGCGTATGACCCTCAAAATCCACTTCAATTTGTTTGCTTTGTATTTTGAAGCCTTTGGGGCTTAGAAAAGCGTCTTTATCTCAGTATTTGATATTGTTATCCATAAACGTTAGCTCTCATAAACATACAGACCTAAGCCTTGGCAAGTTTCTGACAAAACCCGGCTCAGAATGTCGATTATTTTGAATTTTTTTCATTCCTTATGATACTATGCTATTTGAAAACACTTTTACTTGCCGAGAGAAAAGTGCCTGATTGCCTAAATTTGAGATGTAATACTCCGGACTGCAGCATTGGAATAATCTCCGCATCGGCTGTTCGGCACCGCAATTCTCCACTTAAAAGGAGCGAGCCACTGATCCCCACCTCACTCCCCCCAGACATCCCCAACGTGAACCCTTGTTTTTTTTTGATCTTGCAGCTCAGTCCCATAATTACCCCGCTATTGGCTCGAACTCGCCGAATATCTGAAGCTTGGGCTTCAGACCCAATGAAGAGCTGCTACCTCCACCGCATCGACACCTCGGATATGCCCCCGCCGAGTAAATGAGTAAACGAGTAAACGATCAAACGCCGGGCTCAAGTCCGACCCATAGAGACCCCACAAGAGTAGTTTTGAGACTAGCACAGACTAAGAAATGACAGTCATCTTTCGTGTCTTATTCTTCTGATCCTTGTACTTCTTTTTCTTCCTCCATACTAGCTGCTTCCATGTCGAGACGAAAACGGTAAAAACTTAACGGGTCCCGGATTAGACTCGTCGCCACCATAGAATCCCTAAGAGACCTCACTGGCCGTTTATTTTTGTTAACTAGTCATTTCGAGAACTATTTTGCCAGGATATGGCAGACAACTTGCCTATCGATGTTATCCGATCACATCAAGAGGATCAAGAATCCATAGCGAGCTCTACACATAATCGCAGCAACTCGCAATCGCAAACAACTCGGCCCGAAGCCAACGATGACGCAGAAGAGAAATACAAGCACGACGTGCCCCCAGACGGCGGCTATGGGTGGGTCTGCATTGCCTGTGTCTTTTGGATAAATGCCCATACTTGGGGTATCAACAGCGTGAGTGACACATTCCCCATATTCCCAGATATCGTCATTCCACCAATAATAAAAGCGGCACAGACTGATAATTTTCATCTCAGAGCTACGGCGTTTTTCTCAGCTATTATCTTTCGCATGATGTTTTCCCTGGCGCAAATTCCCTCTCATATGCATTCACTGGTGGTCTTAGCATTTCCTGTGCACTCCTAGTCGCTCCTCTAGCAACATATTTAATTCATCTCTACGGCATTCGCCTCGTCCTCAACCTGGGCGTGTTTTTCGAGACACTGTCTCTGGTCGGCTCCTCCTTCGCCACTCAAAAATGGCATATCTTCCTTAGCCAAGGCGTATGTTTCGGCTGGGGAATGGGTTTCTTGTTTGTTGGCAGTGTAGGAATCGCACCACAGTGGTTCCAGAAACGTCGCGGCGTTGCGATGGGTATCACGGCTTCTGGATCCGGACTCGGTGGACTAATGTATTCGCTTGCTGTCGGAGCCATTATTCCTCGATACGGACTAGGTTGGGCATTCCGAATTCTCGGCATAATCTCGTGCGTGGTGAATGTCGTGTGTGCGAATCTCCTTCGAGATCGAAATAAGCTAGTTGGAAGTCGCTTTTCGCCCTTCCACGCGCCGTTGCTGCGGAAGCCGGAATTCATTCTTTTTCTCGGCTGGGGATTCTTCAGTATGCTGGGGTATGTAGCTCTGCTGTTCAGCGTGGCTAATTTTGCGCTTTCGGTTGGCCTATCGGCTCATCAGGGGAGTGTTGTTTCTGCGCTTTTGAATCTTGGACAAGGTCTTGGACGACCATTTGTCGGGATGTTCAGTGATACATTTGGACGGATAAATATAGCCACATTTTTATCATTTATATGTGGGCTGTTTTGTCTGGTTATCTGGGTTTTTGCTGATAGTATGGGTGTTGTTTGCTTCTTTGCTGTTTTGGTTGGTACTGTCTCGGGCACGTACTGGGCGACTGTCTCGCCGGTGCTGGTGGAGATTATTGGGCTGAGAGATCTTCCTTCTGGTCTAAGTATTAACTGGCTATGGCTTGTTGCGCCTTGTACCGTCTCAGAGGCTATTGCGTTGGAGCTGCGTCGCCCTACTTCCAGTGGTGGGACTTCGTATCTTCATGTACAGCTGTTTACTGGGTTCATGTATGTGGCTGGTTCCATTTGTTTGTGGATTGTTCGGGGCTGGAAGATCGGGGAGTTGCAGCGGGCTGAGCAGAAACAACAGTCTGCCGTGCGCCGGGAGCCTTTGACTGGAACTGGGGACGACCGCCAAAAGGAGGGCTCCCCTGCAGCTTTTCCGGCTACTCTGCAATCTGGAGAAGACATGCAGACGAGTTCAGTGTGGACTCCATTTAACTTAACTCGACAAATGTTTGCCTTGGAGAGGGTGTAACAATTGCAAAGGGCTAGATCTACGCATATATTAGTAGAGACCTCAACATGTATTTTGAGGAAAAGATTTAGGCTCAAGCAAAGCATTGTAGATAATCGAGACGATTTATATTCATGAAAACGCTTTATTTAAAACTAGGATATTTTTTTCAGACAACGGCATGATCTATTCGTCAGATGAGCCAGTAATGAGGACCCGAACCCTTCTCTTGCCAGCGCCACGGCCTTCTTCCTTGACCGAGCTGACATTCACTTTGACCTTCTGGAAGAGTTCAACAAGAACTCCCCGTTCCTTCTCCGAGTGGCCCTTTTCTTCCACACGAAGGGTGTACTCCTCAGGATCGAAGTCCGTTGTGCGATGGGGCGCGAGTTCCCGTCTCTGGGTAACGGACCAAGCACCGGATTCACCAGGAAGGACGAAATCCTCCAATCGAACAACACCTTCGATACCAAAGCGAGGAACAAAAACCACGGCACCATTCTCAAAGACGCGCATCACGTAGCCCTCCTCATCCACTCCCTTATCAGTGCCGCCAGCGGCCATCTTCTCTCCGCGGGCCTTGAGCGCCTGGCCAACATAGTATTCAATACTGGCGCGGCCAGCGAATTGTGCGTTGCGATGTCTGTAGTTGATGTTGCGGCAGATATCATCCAGCTTGCTGCGCGTAGCAACACCTTCAAGTCCGGCATGGCCGTCTTCACCCTCGTAGCCGATGGCGGAAGCTAATTGTCGGTGTACAAGCAGATCGGCGTATCGACGGATGGGTGAAGTAAAGTGAGTATAGATGGGGGACGCAAGACCATAATGACGGAACTCAGACTCAGCATGAGCACCGGCACAGAAGTATTCGGCTGACGTCATGCATCGAGTTGCGAGAATACGAACAAGGGTATTGAAGAACGGGTTCTTTGGGTCAATACACTTGTCCAAGGAACTAGCAAGGGCACCGGAGCTGGAGACATCCAGTTCCATGTTGCGCTTCTTGGATAGTTGGTTGATGAGGTCTTCGAAGTTCTGTGGTGGAGGTGTGGCGTGTCGTCGCAGTAAAGCGGTTTGAGAGAATGATTGGAAAACCTTTGAGGCAACGGTAATGTTGGCGAGAAGCATGAACTCTTCAACCAAGCTGTTGGTTGCAAGGGATGCTTTGGTCTTAACATCTGCCAGGGGATCACCAACTTCATCGGCATCAGCCTCAATGCGAACTTCGGGAGATGCGAGATTCAGAGCACCGGCGTCGTAACGCTTTTGACGAAGGATTTTCGAAAATTTCAATAGGTTTCGCATACTTTCAGTTAACTCGTCTTTTTGAGATGCATCGTCGATGCGGAGCTGGGCCTGTTCGTAACTAAATGCTTCTCGAGAACGAATGACAGACTTGGTGAAATCCGAAGAAACAATCTCAGCATTTGGAGTTACTTCCCAGATAACGGAAAAGGCATATCGCTCAACATAGGGTTTCAGGGAACACAAATCTGTTCCTAGGAGATGGGGAAGCATATCAATACGCTTGTCGACCAGATACACGGTACTTCCGCGAACACTGGCTTCCAGGTCCATAGGGTTGTTGGGCTTGACAAAGTGTGATACATCTGCAATGTGCACACCAACTTCGTAGTTCCCATTGGGCAAGAGACGTGCATGAAGGGCATCGTCGATATCCTGACATCCAGGTGGATCGATACTGCAAATAAGCAAATCACGAAGGTCGCGTCGGCCATTCCAGCCCTTGTCTTCCTTTGATACGGGGACCTTCCAGTCATGTCCTTCTGATGGCAGGCAATCCAGGACAGACTTGGGGAAAGGCTTGTACTGCACATCGTACTCCAAAAGAAGAGCTTCTGTCTCTGCGCCCTTGGTTTCGAGCTCACCTAGGGAACGAATGAAATGACCAGAAGGGTAGCGTGAATCCCGATCCCAGGCGTCAATGGTTACGAGAATGCGGTGGCCGAGCAGATCAGCAGCCTGTCGTGTGCGAACCCGAATCTTGGGAACCTTCTTGTCCATGGGTAGCACAAACACAGTTTGCTGTCGGCGACCCGACGCAACCTGAGAGCCAGTAGAGCCCGAATCCACATGTCCCACATACTGGCGCCAATTGCGCTTAATCACACCCACGACCTTCGCAGTAGGCTGTGGCTTTCCTTCTGAGTGCTTGCCATGGGCCTTCTTGACCTCCTCTTGGAGAGCCTTGCGCTCTCGGTCTGTGACGACAGCCTCGGTTTCTTCTGTGTCGGGGTTATCATTTCGGGTCACCGCTTCTTCGTCAACAATCTTTGTTGAAGGAGACTTCCATTGATCTTGAGGAAGCACTTCGATGACAACAATATCTCCTGCGATCGCACGGTTGCTGTTATCACGTCCGAGGATTAGGAGCGGTTTGTCAAAGGCTGGAACGTTGACAGATCCCTCTAAATAGTTGTAAGGCGAAACATTGTAAACACCTTGATGCAAGTTTGCGGCGCGCAAGCCCGTCTGAATTTTTGACATGGTGTAGTATTCAGGGTAGAACATCTGCCCGCGAACAGAGCCCTTTGCATCCCGCGCTTCCCTGGCTTCACTGATCATGTCCAGCAGCTTCGCCGAGTCCTCTAGACCGGTCACGTAATCCGAAAGCGATAATGCGGAGACATTCTCTTCTTTAGCCTTGCGAAGATTGTCCTTGTCGTCTGTGATAACAACGATTGCGGGGATTGATTTCTCTTTCTTGCTTTTCTGGAAGGACGCTTTGAGATGCTCACTGTACCAGCTTGCCACAATGCGAACGGCTCGGTCGTTTCGGTCATTGATGGATTCTTCTGGGCCTCTCCGCACGTGGGTCTCAAGGCGGAACTCGTTGAAAAAAAGGTAGAATCGTTTCTCATCGGTCTTGATCAGAGAAAGAAGACGGTTGTAGAGGGGCAACGACTGGTTTCGGAGTTCTTCAAGGACGGTCTGCAGGATAATGACATCGTAGAATGCTCCGGTGTGCTCGAAAAGATCCATTCCATTCAACAGCGCATTGGTGTCGGGAACAAGGTAATGGCCGCGCGGGAAGGCTTTCGTACCGGCGGGACGGTCGGAGAGAACGAACGGCGCAACTGCTACGCGTTAGCTGTAAATTCGATATAGGTGTCACTTGAGGTCATACTATTTCCATTGGCATCCGCTGGGGCGATCGAGGGGCATAGTGAACAAAGCTTGGAGGAGCAAGGAATGTCCTGTCGCAGATAGAGCTCGCGGACAATCTTTTGCACCTTACCACTTTTCGTGGACCTCACGAAAACTTTGCTGGTGACATTGGCAGCTTGTGGGTTGGAGGAAACGTCCCTCCTTAAACTCTTCATGATGATTGTTGAAGATCTGCAAGCAGCTTAGCAGGTCTACCGCAACTGGAAGCAAAGTGAGAAATTGATCTTTGCGGGAATCGTTATCGTATCGCGATAGATGAGTAATCACTTATCGGGGTCCACTGGGGAGGTGGGCTTGACGTGAGGCAAGCAGGTTATTGTGCAATTCAACACATTATTTTATTCTTCTCTTTTTACCAAAGCCTCCTCTACAAACTCATAACACGATGGTACTCGCAGTAAGTGTTGAGGCAACTATGAATGTGGAAAATCGAACGCTGATCGCCATCTGTGTCGATACAGGCCGTAGGACAGCTGTGCGCGACAGCAAACATATCTTCCAACCTAGCTCAATGTCAAACTTTGATTCAGAAAGCAGCAGCAGCGGGGGCTAAGGTTAATATTTTACCTGATAACCTCTTTATCTCGTCTAGTGCCTTCTGTGGCTCATGGTTTAATAGGTTCTCTTCCTGCCCGAGGCCTCGGACTACATAGCCTCGTCAGCCGATGAGTCTCTTGCTCTTGCGCATTCAGCGGATCAAAAGGACTTTGTTTCAGCTTTGCAAACCTCAGCCAAGCGCGAGAGCATACATATTAATGTCGGAATACATGAAGTAGCCTCGGAACGGAGACTCAAGAACTCTCTTGTTTGGATTAACGCCGAGGGCCATATCACTCAGAATTATCAGAAGATACATCTCTTTGATGTTGATATTAAGAATGGTCCTGTTCTGAAAGAGAGCGCGTAAGTCAAACGAAATCTGTGAGCGCAACGTGTTAATTGACGAACTTCACTTGTAATGGCCGTGCTAAACAATGACCACAGAAGCGTACAACCTGGACAAGAGATTGTCCCGCCCTTTGAAACACCCGTAGGACGTGTGGGCCTGGCGATTTGCTTTGATGTGCGTTTGATACATTCTTGCTAGAGATTTAGACATTCTGCTTACCCTTCTATCTTATTTAGTTACGGTTTCCAGAAATCAGTTTAGCACTGAGACGTCAGAAAGCTGATATCATTACATATCCGTCCGCGTTCACGGTGCCAACGGGTAAAGCCCATTGGGAGGTCCTCCTTCGCGCAAGAGCTATTGAGACACAATCCTACGTCATAGCAGCCGCTCAGGCTGGCCCGCATAATGAGAAAAGAAGAAGCTATGGTCATTCGATGATTGTTGATCCATGGGGAGAAGTCGTGGCAGAACTAGGGGACGGGGAGCCACAGATTGCTACGGCAGATATTGATCTTGAGCTGGTGTCCAGGATCAGGCGAGAAATTCCTCTTCTCCGAAGGACTGATCTCTATCCCGAAGTTTAAAACCGAGCCTCGAAAATGACTCATGATCTACATGCCAAGGATAGCCTTGCTAAATATATCAAAGACTGGTGATTAGTTTAAGCAAGCGACAGAATAAACAAACGAGAGCATCGCTCTCGATCTTTGGACCCCATGTTTGTGGGGGTACTTCAACAGCTCACATTTATCTATGATAACTAATAGGTGGTGTCTCGCAGAACGATGACAGTTATGTGTTAATTGTAATAGTCAGCCATGATGATTCTGTCATTGATAAAAAGGCTACGCTGCTCAAAAAGGGGAACGTGTTTTGTCAGTTTGTTCATGAAGTGATCGTCGATCACCTCCGGGGTAGCAAGGCCCGGGGAGCGAATGAAGATCCCTTTGAGAACTTCGCACTACACAGCCTTGTTTAAATTTGCGCGCCTATTTTTTGTGGCTACCCTTTTGTATTCTCCTTAATTTTGGTCAATATCGACGAAATTCCACTCTCTTGGCTGACTCTCTGACCCATATCTATGTGGTATAAAGTTTGCGTACGACTCAGTGATTGACCTACCGGAGAGCCGTCATGAGCTCTTCTGCACCTTACACGTGCCAAAAACCGTGGCCCAAAGCAATATCTGATGACCCTGAAATAACTGGCTATGGGTTACATTTGAGAAAAAACCCAGCTCATTTAATTGATTTTAAGGAATGTTAATTGTTGGTCCCAGGTGGTTACAAGCTATATGGCAACGGCTGGAATTGCAGTATCTCTCATTCTTCTGTACGTTTTGGTCATCTATGACCCGGCTCATGATCCATTTAGCAAGCATGGCGACCAGGTTTCAAGCCCTTGGTTCCGTTCAAATCCAGTGAACAGGATATTTCTCCAGACAGTGCGATACGCACCTAAACGTTTCATGGGAAGCCTGAATGTATCTTACAGCAAAACTGAGCTTATATTGATAAAAGTGAGTACGTGTAATACTTTATAGCCCAGGATAAACTGACTAGATGCCCTTCCAGTGCCTTCTTCCAGTGAGTGACGCCCAGCTCATAACTGGTCTATCAATCATGATTAGTGGATTTGTACAACTTCCTCAAGGATTACCATCCTACAACTGGATGGCTATAATTGACCTAGCTTGCTTGACAATACTACGAGGTTACCTCCACCATCATTCCGTCGAGCATATGTTGTGTGTTATAGCCATGGCTTGCCTTGCTACACTCCTTGTTATAGCTCTATCCTTCACGAGCAGCTACGCGTGGGCCAATGGAGCTACCTTGGAAGGCGATACTTTTTCTTATGAGGATATTACTCCTACTCATGCTGCAATTTGCCATATGGGTGTTGCAGAATACCAGGCGAATCCTTTAGGATACCTTCCAATGATCTTTTCGATCATAATGATAGTTTGGGGATTTTTTCCCGGCTAATCAAACTGTACAAGACCATCTCAGTCGGTCTTTTGGGTCACACTAAAGTCTGGCTTGGTACTCGAGCGAGGCATCTGTTATGCGCCGTATTCAAGTGGTGTTGCACTGGTTTGGGCCAAGGCCTAAAGCGAAGGCTTCTATATCGGCCTCCACTGACAGTGTACCTTGCAGCTCGTCTAACTTTGGACACATGGTCTTCTATGATGCTAGAAGTAAGACTTTTATATCCTCATACCGGTCCTACCTCATAGCTGATGGTCGATATTATCAGGTTGCATGGTAATTAGCCGGATTCGTACGGGGAAGCTTACATCTTATGTCACTCTTACTTGACGTTCGACAAATTATGCCCAATTCCTCGATGATAACAGACACCGATAATGAAAATATGAGCTGGGGGTATGAGCAAGTGGTGTCTATCGTTCTCTTATTCGCACCGTTCATCACATTCGCTGGCTTCTTGAACGACGGTACTCCCCCCCAAATCATCTATATCTATTCTGCGGTTTCGGATCTAACCAGACGCCATATGAATGTCATTAATAAAAGACAGAAGACCTCAAATCAGGCAGGAAGGCAGAAAATAGTTACGATAATCTGCTGCATGAATCTTTCCCTCTTGAGAGCTAATCTTCCGACCTGATGGAAGTTCCCCTGATGAGTCCATGCAATGCTAACCCCAAGGATTGAGAAGATCCCGACAATGACTGGGATGATCATAAAGAGCTCCTTGGTGCGGCGGTGACATACCTCACCATCATGAGTCTTGCTCTGTCCGTCTGTACGTTCGCATTTAGCGACTCAGATTCAATTGTGCTGGGACTATTGGATGTCCGAATGCCTATATCAATTGCTCTGTTAAGCTTCTTTGGGGTCATGATTTTCTCATTAACGATTGAAGTGGATCTTCTTGGACTATCTTCCTGCGGACGAAAGGCTCTCCATCTTGTGAACATCTTCCTATTTGTGGCGAGCCCTTTTCCCATGCTTGCCTAAAGGTGTCAAACCCTCAATATCTTCCTTCCGAAACTGGCTTTTCTTGGGTTGGCAATTACTGGTTTATGATTCTTGCTGCATGCTTTTATGTATTGTTCACGATTACCGGCTCCCTTGTTGCTAGATCGGGCTATGCACAAACTAGTCACTTCCTGCGTCCACGGGTTTGACGTCCTCCAACTTCGGTAGATTCTTAGGGAGACGGGACGATTAAGTTTACTTATGGTGTGCTCTATTCCAAGTGACAAGATAGAGCCACTGGAACATTGCGGGCTAGTCCCAATATTCCGAACAGGTAAAATGACTAATATCATTTCGTTTTAGTCCATCTGTATTCATGTGATGGAGGCAAGGTATGGAAAGTAGTACAATAGGTAATCGGCGAAAGTAGAAATGGAACATGCGAAAAACCCCCATCTAACAAAAGAATCGGAACATCATACCTGCCATGGCAGGTGGTACAGGCGTCAACCGAGATAATAGCTTTCCGATCTCTCTATGTACATTGTACAGATTAGGCTCAAAAGGAAGTAACTTATTTCTTGGGTTCCTCCAAGATACCCTCAGCCTCCAGTCGTCGACGGGCTTCCTCGAGAGCCCAGGTTTGTATGCTAGGTGATAGTCAGTAATCATGATTCGGATTTTATCCAATGGTGTAGTCCGCAATATTCAGCCCAATGCTAACAGATCGAGTGAATATGGAAGCCAGATAGTACATACGAGGTATCCGGCTTGAAAACATATGCGACACCAGCAACAAGGAAGCTGCCAATGAATCCGTAGTACCAAATGTTCTCCCAACCCTCCTTCACGTACTTCTGGCCGGGCTTGACACCGAACAGCCAGCCGGTCGGAGGGTCGTAGTGGTCGCCATGGTCAGCAGCACGGAGGTTGCTGCGGGTAGAGAAGCCCTGGACGTTTTGCGGCTTGCGGAGGAGGCAGCGCGAGCGCAGGATATGCGACACTGGCCGGGCAGTCATCTTGAGGACGGGGGCGGATATGAGGTGGCTGTGAAGTCGGAAAGGGTCCAGCGAAGGAGTTGTATTTTTCAAAGGCAAGGCCGACAGTTGCCTTGTCCAAGGTGACAGCACAATCTCAATTGCTTGTTGCGGTTTGGAGGCAAAGGGAGGGGTTTCAATGGTTGATGTTGAATCCGCAAGAGGCCGACGGGGAGCTGGCTGGTCATCGCACTAGGCCACTTTAGGCAATTTTCCCTTGGCCGCCTTTGACTACCTTGGTGCCTCAGGCAACAAAGCGTTATCGTGTTGCTGCCGGATATATGAGGCATCACATAACGCGACAGCGCGTCGCGTCCATTATCGTCCGAATCAATCAACCCCAAATTCGTCAACAAGACCTAAGCGCCGACTAACTTGGGAATCGTTCCACCGTATTCCATATTCCAGCATAATTTTTACTCGATTACACTGGTATGTCCCTTAAGATCGCATTTATTGGAGGTGCGCTACGTTCCATTGCTCACATTGTTGACCCGATAGCTCGATAATGTATTGTTACCCTTTTTGAAAAATAAGTCTGTTATAAGGCCAGACCGCGATCATGGCACCACACGACAGTACAGCATACCCGATATCTTCGAATTCTCGCAATAAATTAAAAACTTTTCGCTATCAGGACGACGAGGTGGCTTCGGACACAACGACCTCGAAACATGGGGACAAAAGGGCCCACCGGAATAAGGAGAACCAAAGCTCATGGCTAAACGGCGTGGTTGAACCGATGCAGACATCACCCGATAAAGCAGAAAGAGCAGAAGCTTCAACTTCAGACGTGTCCGACAAAGAGCAGAAGCCCGTAAAGGATTGCCCCCAAACACCTGGAAACCGAATACCTCTAGCAGATCTCATCAGCAATGCCGAAGACTCGTTTAACCCCGCGCCAGGTCCGGAAATAACCCCTGTTGACCATGTCATTTGGCAACATATTCCAGCCAGCTCGAATCCGGATTCATCATCCCAAACCCCCGCGGGACGTCGGAGGAAACGACGCCATAGCTCATCTCCTCCTGGATCTCCATCAAAAGATGGTTCGAATACCGCAAAAGAACCCCTGGATCTACAATCCATCCAAGCGCTTTTCAAGACCCCTCAACATGATCTGGCCACGGAGTTATGGAACAATTACATGGACAAGAACATGGTCGAGAACTCCGAAGACCTTCCGCCTCCTCGTCTCGGCAACCTTCTCTCCTCGTCACCCCATACACCAGTCTCAGGACGAACGAGTCGTGATTCCTCTGGATTAAGGCGATCCATTAGCTGCGCTGCTGAATGGCCAACCTCCAATGCGAAAAGGAGACGAGTCAACAGACCAGGCCAGGGGATGTTTTCACGCGCAAATAGCAATGTGCTTGACTCTGGGAAGAATAAATCATCAAGAATCAACTTTCTTCTTGAGAAAATCGAAAGGAGTCTTCAGCCAGCTCAGCCAGCAAACTCGACGGGACCGCCAAATTCTTCGCCTTTACGCCAACGCGTGGACGCTGAACGGTGTCGCTCATCCTCTCCGATTGCGGACAGGAAGGGTTTAGGGAATTCGACGGAAGCCCAAGAAGCCCCTGCGGGGAGGAATAAGATTCGTGCTCTTCCGGCGCCAATTATTGAAGAATCTTCATCCGACTTTGGGGATGATGATCTCGACCAGGACTTTATGGACCTGGCAGCCGTCTCGGAAGATCCATTTGTTACGGCTCCGGCTAGCCGTACAAGTCATAATGAGTTTGGATGTCTAGGGTCTTCTGGGTGGTCAAATGTCATACAAGAAAAGCCACATTCTAGCCATCCCAAACAACCACCTACTGCCGATACTAAGCCGCCAATTGTGCATACAATCACGAATAACGAAACCAAACCTGACGACTCAGAGGATTTTGACGACGACTTCGGTGACTTTGACGATGATATCCTTGCGGCATGTGATGCAAAGTCGAATGAAATTGATTATACCAAACCAGCCACCGAGAATAAACAGGCTGTGAAAGGGCTGGACCCGTCCCCTGTTGCCCCGATGGCGGGAATTCGCAGCGGAAAGACGGAAGGTTCGACAGGGGAATTCTCTGACGACGATTTTGATGATGATTTTGATTTTGATGCCATCGAACAGACCATGAATCAGACAGGTGCAGATGGACCTTACGTTTGTCGCTCTTAACGGGTTGATATACTAGTATATTTGCTAAGAAAATCAAATGATAGAATCTCTCAAATCGCCAAGCTATCAAACGTTATACAGTTTTGGACACCGCTGAAGGCACCTATTTTAATGCAAAAGGACGTAAGCAGCCTGAACAGGTTCGTCAGCAAATCAACACAGTTCTTTCATTACTCGCCAGTCGCTGACGAAAAGCCAGGTTCTGTCCGTTGAGGATCAAAGAACCAGTGTCCGCAAGGTCATTGTTTTGCGTGAGACCTGGTTTGATACGCCATGCAGTAAAGATTCGTCCATTCATTTGGTTGGAGATTTTGACCCGTCCGGGCTCTGTGTCGTGGATAATGCAAGTCATATGATCATCCTCCACCCTGATCATCTGATATCCGCTACAGTCGTGGCGGACTCAATTGACTGTCAACGACGAGCTGTCTTACAAGATCGTATCAAAGCATTCTCCCAGCTTGAGCGACCACAGGTCTTCGGAACCATATTCCATGAGGTCTTCCAAGAGGCTTTGAAAGCAAATCTCTGGGATACTAAATCACTCAGATCTTTAGTGGACACCGTTCTCAAAAGGCATATAGAAGATCTGTACGCTATCCAGATGACCGTGCCAGAAGCCACCGAGAATGTGATGAGCAAAATCCCTACAGTGCAAGCCTGGGCAGACGTGTTTCTGCATGCTAAGCCACAGGTACGAATACCGCTAACTATTTGCCATGGACTTTGATCAGGGCTAACTATCTCTAGTCCAACTCCATGGTCGAGGATCGTGGCAACACAAAACTCAACTTGAGCATTAGTAAACTGCTCGAGGTAGAGGAACACGTCTGGTCCCCCATGTATGGGTTGAAAGGTAATATTGATGCCACTGTCCAAGCCGTCTGCCGCGACGAGGACGGAGAAAAGAACGTTTTAGTTCCACTTGAACTCAAAACAGGAAAACGGGACACCAATCAAGGACACAGAGCACAGACGGCTCTATACACTCTGCTGCTCTCTGATCGTTACGGTTCGTATCCATCCACGAAACCGATATTTTAATTTTTTTGCTGAACGTGATGGCAGATATTGATGTGAAATTTGGCTTACTATACTATCTTGAGCTCAACAAGACGTTTAGTATCCGCGGTATCCGACATGAGATTCTTCAGATGGTTCAAGTACGGAATCGTTTGGCGGTCTTTATCCGAGAGAAATTACAGCTTCCTCCGATGCTCAAAAGAGCCCGCATGTGTAATAGATGCTACGCCAAAACTCCTTGTCTAATTTATCACAAATTGTTAGAGGGTGGCGATGGCGAGACTAGCGCCCTGGGAGACGATTTCGATGCAGCCACAGGTCATTTGACCCAAAAGGATCGTGACTTTTTTACCAAATGGGATGAACTGCTTAACAAAGAAGAAGGCAATCTGTCAAAATTCCGACGAGAGCTTTGGACGCTTCTCAGTAGTGAACGCGAGTCTCTCGGCCGTTGCTTTGGCGATGTTGTTATCGACCCTCACTCCGCTTTTGAAGACACTAACGGGTCGCGGATTAACCGGTTTCGATATACTTTTACTAAAAAGCAAGCTCCGCCTAGCTTCACATTTGCCGAATCTCAAATTACCGTGGGTGAGCCGATTGTCGTTTCCGACGAAAAGGGACATTTCGCTCTAGCCAATGGCTATGTGCTTAGTGTGAGCAGGTCAAATATCACTGTTGGCGTGGATCGGAGATTGCTCAACACTAGAGCGCGTACTGCGGGATTCCACCCTGTGAACAATCAGTCATTCACAGGCATTATGGAGGTTGAAAAAGATGGAGACACGGCCCTTGCCGACCCGCTTGACGAACGAGTCATTTACCGCATTGACAAAGATGAGTTCAGTAATGGTATGGCCAATATTCGAAACAATCTCGTCTGTACTATGGACAAAGACCTAGCCCAAGCAAGACATCTCCGGCGACTCATCATTGAGGGTGAACCGCCTGTGTTCAAACCTTCGGCTTCTGCATATACTATCGCCGACTCGGACAGCCTCAATGTCGACCAAAAGCACGCTATCGAGAAAGTCATGACAGCCCAGGACTACGCCCTTATCTTGGGAATGCCTGGCACTGGTAAAACGACAACTATTGCACACCTCATCAGGGCACTTGTCAAACAAGGCAAGAGTGTTCTACTAACATCTTACACCCACACGGCGGTAGACAATATCTTACTCAAAATTCGTGACGATGATATCCGTATTCTTCGTCTTGGTGCGGCCACTAAGGTTCATCCAGAAGTCCAAGAATTTGCCGATTTGGCAGCAAACCCCAAAGCCACCATTGAAGAACTGAAAGACTCCTACGAAAAACCCCAAGTCGTGGCATCAACATGTCTAGGTGTGAATCATCAAATCTTCAACCAGCGAATGTTTGATTATTGTATTGTTGACGAGGCATCGCAAATCACGCTTCCTGTCTGCTTAGGACCGATCCGCATGGCGAGGTCTTTCGTCCTTGTCGGAGACCATTTCCAACTCCCACCTTTGGTTCAAAGCAAAGCTGCACAGGAAGGCGGGCTTGATGTTAGCCTTTTCAAGTTGCTTTCGGACACTCATCCCGATTCTGTCGTCAATCTAGAACACCAGTACCGCATGTGTGAAGATGTTATGCTCCTCTCCAACACTCTCATCTACTCCGGCCGCCTCAAATGCGGCACACCGGAAGTAGCAGCCCGTGAGCTGGTTGTTCCTGACATCTCTGCGCTGAAGCAATTCCACTCCGATATCGTTGATGTCTTTCAATCAAATCATCAGAAGGAAATGTGTCAAGGGCCAGGCCACAGTCACTGCTGGCTGAATGACTTGCTGGCACCATCTGCAAAGGCATTGTTAGTAAACACTGATCCCTTAGGCCCAGCAGCTCTCGAAACCGTCCAAGGGCAACGGGTTGTCAACTCCATGGAGACAATACTGTGCTCTCAGCTCGTTGAATCACTTATCGCTTGTGGTATTCAAGCCCGCAACATTGGCGTCATTACTTTTTACCGCAGCCAGCTCGCTCTGCTCCGTCACAGCCTTTGTCGTTATGCCCCAGACCTCGAGATGCACACCACCGACAAATTCCAAGGTCGCGATAAAGAGATTGTTATCCTTAGCTGTGTCCGCAGCAACTCTGACAACCACGTCGGTGAGCTCATGCGCGACTGGCGCCGTGTCAACGTTGCGTTCACTCGAGCTCGTACGAAGCTCCTCGTTGTCGGCAGCAGGTCGACTATGCGCAATGGCAATGAACTCCTTCGCAAATATGTTAATCTCGTGGAAAGCAGGGACTGGGTTTACAACTTGCCACCAAACGCAGCGGACAGCCACGTTTTCCAGTCCTCCACACTTGATACATCCCGGCTGCCGCTTCCCTCCCCTAGTGCATCGAAGCGTTCTGGTTCGACGAAGAAGAAGGAAAGTCCCACCATTAAAAACGAAGGTCGGACTCGGGATCCACTCAGTCCCCTTGGTCATCGACAACCTACCTCTGGGCTTCGAGAGCCCGCAAAACGAGGTGCAAAGGTGTTAAATGGCCATACAGTCCTGGGCAACAGACCCATTCTCCAGGATATTGTGAATGACATTGTCGGCTGATAACAAATAAATCACCTTTTTTGGTTTACTGTATTATGATCAGCATGTCTTGGCGCTTTGGTATTATAATAGGAACAATGAAAAAATAATGAGCTGGGTTTCTTCCACTCTACACGCATAATTACTTGCTCGAGCAACTTGGTGTCACTACGAGAAACGGTCTAAGTTTCAATGCTATTCGAGCAGTCGATCATATAGTGAGTGGCATGCCAATAAAATGAAAAGGTTGTTCAAGAAGATTGATAGTAGATGCTGCCTATTGTAACACTATTTAGTATGTATAGATCTTCCTCGAGGTATCCTTTCAATGCTTATAGTACTCCGCCACCCAAGCCTTGATCTGAGCAACTTCAGTCTCAACTACCTTCTTCACGCCAGCGTTTACATCGGCGTTCTTCAATAGTAGATCTGAGCAGTGGAATCCGCCTGGGATAATGTTGACAGGAGCTGAAGGACGAGAGGAAAGAGGACCTCCAGGGCGGAATTCAGAAGAAACAGTAGATTCTCTCCAAGGATCGAATTGTCTACCATCCCATGTTAGAACCATACAATTCAGACAGAAATAAATGTTGAGTCTTACCCATTGGTCCAGGTCAAGCGAGTAGTGTCAGTTAAATCCCAGCCCTTGGTCCATTTGTTCACATCAGCTGCAGTCTTACCCTTGGCACTACCGAAGGTGTAACCATTAACTGTTGGGAAGAACAGAGGGCATTGTCTCTCCCAGTACGCTCCATTGACTGTTCGAGAGACAATCGAGGGAACATTAGAAGGAGCACCGCTATTCAAATTTATTAGAATGGATTGCTGCTTTCAGATACTATCGATCGACATTAACTTACTCTTGCCAGTAAAAGAATGGCTCGTTGCAAAGAAGCCATTGCCATTGCCTGTCGATCGTGTTGTTGACGGCCAAATCTGTGAATATAGGACTCGAGGCATCATAAGTGTCATAACAGGCGGTAGTGGTGTTGCTATTCCAATAGCCATAGTTTGCACATGCTAAATTTTCTTAGTCTCAGTCGTATCCAACTTTTTGGGGATGTGATAGATGAACTTACATTCCGGGAAGTAAACAGTTTTGAACCATTTCGCATATCCACGAAGCGCCTGCTTCAGGCCAACGCCCTCTGGTCCAGGGACGACGCTTGCTCCTGGTTGAACGCCCTAAATCAAGTTAGTTACTGAGGCTCCATGTCAATTTAACATATTGAGTTACCTCGACATAGTCACAGAACTGGTAGTACTCGGAATATCCGGTATAGAAAGCGTTTGACTGCCACAACCATGGGCCATTCTCGAGCGCACTTTTGAATGTTAGCTATTGCGTTGGTCTACATTAGGTTCGGCTTCCGGGCACATACGCGGCAAAATCATCGAAATGCTCTAGATCGCCGAGTCCAAACAGCTCTTTGAGTTTTTGCTGCTGCTCCTTGGTACCAGCAGTAGCAACGCGATCCACATAGTCCACCACCCGAGAGACATCTCGACTGCAGTTCTTCGCCATGCCTTCCTGGACGGGCTTGAAGTATTGCCACTAAGCCAGTGTTAGATGATTGTGAGATACAAAGGAGTAAAAAAAGGTCTTTCGTGTGCATACGTAGTCATAAATGGCTTCCACGGGGGCACTGGAGGCATGATAAGCCCAGAATGTTCCTGGAGAAGTCGACTCTGTCCAGGCAGTCAAAGCTCCACTGTAAGAGCCTCCACTGAGCACCCAAGGCTTCATAAAAATACACTGATTAGCCTCATTTCCATTAGACTTTCGCTACCATACCGAAGGATACTCACGGCATTTTGAGCGTTGCTGCTACCGTTCTTGTCGAACGGCAATTTCACGTTCTTAGCGAAGTAGACAAGGTCGGCAATACTGTTTTCCAGAGTCAAATATTGCAAGTTCTCGGTAGTCAGCTCAGCATATGGTGAGGATTCACCCCAATATCGGTCTATTGGAAAATAAGTATTAACTTCTTGGTAATCTCCCGTCGTGACAAAGGGATACTCTACGCTCAATTAGAACCACAGCTCCTTCGATTTCCTGCCCATAGAGACCAGTGATAGTTTGATTATTCAGATATCCCTGATATCCATCGGCTGACTCCTCACCGGGTGTAAAAAGCACCACCTAGAATTCCCATAGTTAGTTTTTTATTCCAAGCTCAAATATTGTTTAGCACAAGGCATTTACTGGGGATCCTGGACCCGCCCACCATTCTGCATTGTACCAATATCGCTGAGAAAATGTTCCAAGACTTGGATTCTTATGATCAAGCAACTGCTGGAATGTTGCCTCCTGGATGCTCGCAGTTGATGCTGCGGCTGCTGGGGGTGGAGAAGGTCTTTTCGGACCTGCCTGTACGAAAGGCGCGGCAAGCAAAGACAAGGCAATGCTTCGTAGGATGTACATTGCGGCAGTTGGGGATAAAGATTTCCAGGTCACTTTTTCGAAGAACTGCCAGGTAAACTTCTTTATAAAGCGTGGTCTGCAGGACAGCTGCTTCTGCAGCTAAGACTGTAGCGCATGGCTTAGTCCACTCACGGCTAATCAAGTTTCAAAGTTTAAGACGTTCATAGTGGAGACGTTATCAACATAGCCCTGGATTTTTGTAGTCACTCTGTCTACCCTATCAAAGGATGACCAGAGCGTGGGACTTCGGTTTTTAGGAAAGAGTCCCCAAATACATCTATCTATTGAAGGCAAGAAAAAAGGATCTATGGGACGGACTATTCAGTACTCGATAATAATTCTCACAACATCGACGTTCAAGATAAACGCATAAAAAGATGGCACTGTGAATTGGTACGATTCAAATTCCGCGGCGGGGGCGTCGCTGGATCTCACTGCGGAGTCCTGTCTTGTAAGTACAACAATGCTATCGCAGCCCCTCTATGGCACGCCCGTCGGGGTCCGGGATTGCAACCTGTGGGGCATAGAGCACGGGGTCAAACTTCAAGCCAGGAAATGACCTTTGACTGGCCACCGATAAGATTACTTGAAGCTAGCGTGTCTTGATAATAAAACAAGCCCCAGTGGAGTCCGAGTATAGATGGGCAGAGAAGCCAGGGGTAATTCAGGGGAATCCGGAGGTAACCATGAACTTGAATGAATTCCCCCCGCATCTACTATCGAACAATATCTTCAGCAATCTGAATTCCACACCCCGGCGGATGACCGGCTGATACAGTGCTTAATTATTTAATAATTTGATCTTGGATGGTCTCCCCAATCCACGATGCTTAGAGGTTTACGAAGATGTGCATCGTTTATAACATATATTCTTTAGCGAACACGCGCTAAGGTCATTTTGGTTTCACTATCACGCTATCAGACAGATGGAACGTTGGGATTACCCCTCACGCGATCTTATTATGGCTGGATAAAGTCATCAATCTATTGTTCCCATGATTTATGAATCATTTTGTCCAAAGCCCCACATTTTGTATACTGTCTAGACAGCATTTTGCGACAGAGAGCAATGGCGGTATAATAAAACATGTCAAAACGGTAATAATTTACCATCGCAAATTACAAGACTGTCTAAATAGTGTAGATTCTAACCAAGGTTGGTTCAAACCTTGAAGGTACCAAGAAAATGATTCTATTTAGACCCATGGACAGCATTCTGCGATAGTAAGTCACGGCGTCCTACCCAATGGCGATATAATAAAACACGTCAAACACGTCAAAACCGTAATAAATGGATTTCAGCTATACAGTATCACATTTTGGTAACAAAATGACAGGCACCAAGGCCGAGAGTGGTAAATCCTCCTTTGTCGCGAAATACAGTCTAGTAGACAGTGTAAGAGAGATCATATTTTTTCTGAGCCCTAACTCAATAACTTGGAAGTCAGTCCATTTGAAAATACATACACCCAGATCTTGCCGACGTTCCTTTTGAATACTAAATGAGCTACAGCCATGATCATCCGGGGCTCATCGTATGTACTTCTCTGTTCCAATATAACTAGTATAACAACCTTGAGTCGTAGTACAATCGTCGTCTTTCCCGTCCCCGGAACTTAACTACAAACTTTTGGATCTTGTCATACATTCCCGTGTATTCTCAGGGGCCCAACAGAGAGGGTCGCCACAGACCTCAACTGCACAACTTTAGGGATGTTAGATGATTTGAATGACATTAGATCAAGTGGAGAAGGCAGATCAATGCATCACTATAACCTCGAAGCTCAATACAGACGATACTATAGAACATTGAAACCCTTATGCTGTTGTAGACCTTCATCTCTATTATGATATGTAAGAATGGAAAAGATTTTTGAAGATAATTATATTCATGTGTCCATGATCAACTTGGGGGAAACCAAGGATAATGTCACAGAGAGGAAAAGAAAACTTGAAATGTAAACACATACATTTGTGTTTAGTACAGGATGCATATATAGTACAGAGATAAGGAAGGACCCAGGCCTTCCGAGCAATATTGGATCACGAACTGATATACACAAAGATGCCTCAGCATAATACAAAAAGTCAGTCCATATCCACAAACGCCTCATACATGCGAAAGAATAAGAAGAGAAAATAACCCTTGGGGACCCATATGGTCATGAGTATCAACAGGAAAAAATTGAGAGACAAGTAAAAGAAAACATAAGACAAAAAATAAATTTCTGAGAAGACAAATCAAGAATGAGCAAGCAGAGTTTTCAGGAGACACAAGAAGTTTATCAATCATACAGGTCATAGGGTCTCCCCAATACTTCTCTCCCCAATACATCAACGCCGAGCAGCCGGTGCATTCAGATAATGTCGGCTGCCATCCTTATCTACCTCCCATCGCGCATGGTTGTTAGGATTGGCCACAAATTTGTCAGGCACAGTCGGATTGACGAATTCAAAGACTTTTGGAGGTTTTGTCGGCTGAGGACGGGGCTGTGGGCGATGCATAGGCGGCGCCATCTGAACGGGATACAGCGGCATCATATAGGGATATGGATTATAACCCATTGGATGAATGGGCGCAGTGGCGTATACCGGCTGAGTAAAGGGAGGTGCCGCGCTCGGTGGGTACATTAGCTGATTGTACGCAGGCTGAGGCGGCAAGTATGGCTGGCTGTAGTAGGGCTGACTAAACGGCTGTTGATTGTAAGAGGGTAGTGGACAGCGCCTCTGTTTCTCCAAAATGATTTGTCGCACAGTGTCGAGATTGTCGACCATGGTACTGGGAATGATGTTGCCAACTGTGTCGGGCATGGTTTCGGAGAACGGGTTGAAAACCGTTTCGAAAGACGTGTTGGAAACCATGTCGGGAACTGTGTTGGGACTCATGTCGACAACTATGTTGGATGCTATGTGGGATACCATGTCGGAGACTGCGTTGGGTACCGTGTCGACAAATGTGTGGGCAACTGGTTCCACAACCATGTCGGATACCATATTGGACGATTGAGTACTGTCGTTACCATTGGAAGATGATGAGACAGGAGACTCTAATATGTCATCCAATACAGCCAAATCGACAGGGGCTGGAGGAAGCAGCGCAGATAATTCGTCGGGCTTTGATGGAAGCTCCAACAGAGAAGGGTCCACGGTCAGAGAGGGCTCAAATGAGGGAGGTTGAGCCCATCTTGAATCTTCAAGTTGTTCGAAGATACTGCAGTCGTCGTGGCTATATGCAGAAAGCAGTTGAAAAAGTGTCTCATCATCGACATGAGAATGCAGGGCGTAATCTTGGAAGGCGTTGGCCATTGGCTCGGCCCCCCCAGTTGGGTTCACGGGTATAAAGGTAGAAGAGAGCATTTCAGAGGTATTTCGCAGATTATGAGTAAATATTGGGTCGGTATGAAGAAAAAGGAAGAATAAAGGTGAAGGGTTGAGCAAAGTTGAAGCAAGTCAGCAATGAGAGAAAAATGGCTGAGTTTGAGAAAGGGGATGGGGTGGAAGGAAGGAAAGAAAAAAAAGGAAGAGGGTGGTTGCGATGCCATTTTACCCCATACTCCGGGGCCTGTTTAGGTAGGACGCCTTCATGGCTCAACTGGGGTAGCTGCAACATGGTATATTCATGGTTCAACTATGGATGCTTCAACTGTGGTAGCTCCTACGTATTCCCAACAAATTGAATAGTAGCTGTTAGATACTTCGATGCCACGATCTTTCGTATCAGTCTGGACAGAAGAGCAGATATCTGGAGCAGCTACGATGGTGAACCCGTCCCTTCCTTCTACGGCTTGTTTATCAAGTGCAGAAGCAGAAAGAACGAACCACGACGAGGACTTTCCGATTTGTGATCTAGCACCGGTGCCCATTTAGGGCACGGCAGTTAGCTTCAGCCGGCCGAGACATGGAAACCAGTACTTAGGGCATTCAACTTACAACAAGGACGAAATAAGGTTTATGGTCCACTGTGGGGAAATAAACGCATGCCATCTTAGGCTAATCAAATCCTGAGCGCTTGCTTCCTCTACACCAGGGACGCTGTAGCGACTCAGAAAGGGGTCAACGTCATCGTCGACAGAAACACGGGGTGATCGCAGTTGAGTCATAGCAATCCATTCTGATACGGAACCGCAGGCGTCTTGCAGCTCAACCTCGGGCATGTCAGTTGAGACTAAGCCCTTTAGCGACGGCACCAGGACTCGGCCGAAGCTATTCTGGAGCGGCGCGCATTCAATCCACTGGGGAAAATGACGCTCAATCGGTTGGGATTCTGCAAATTGTATCAGTAAGTTTGCTTTGTTTTTTTCCAAGTTTGAAAATAAAACAAACCATTCTTTTTTTCTGATGTAGAACCTAGATCACTAAACAACCACGATATGGATTGGTTGAGAACGTTCTTGAATGCCCACACTATCCGATCAAACCCCTTTTTCCCATGCAACATTGACGGAAGTCGGAGGTTTAACTCAATCACTGTTCATATAGTTAATCATTGACTGTCTCGCTAGTTGCGATACGAGATTTTTCAGGCATACCGAATCTTTCTTTGGCATGTTTTCGACCTCCACTGCGCACCGGTTTACCCACAAGCCCTGTTCGCTCGTAAATCTCTTTCCCAAGTTCTACCTTGAGAAGGCCTATCATAGATAGTATCAAGTTAGTCTCGCTGTTCATCACCAGCCGGTCACATTCCAGATCCACATCTGCACTGACCATCAGAAAGAGCAAATACAGTATCCGAGCCGGCACGACCTTCGGATATCATGATAATGTTTCCTAAAATAAGGTCGTTAGGTATCTCGTTGGTTTTAAAGCAATAAAGCAGGGGTTGCGGTCTGGTCATGATATTGCCTCGCATCCCATCTTTTGGATTATACTAAATATTACTCACCAGATTTGATGTATTTGTTGAAAAAGTCATGTTCAAGAATATCCGATGGATACATGAAGACTCGAGCGCTTTGTATTTTCTGGAGTTTGGTCTCTAAAGGTCCCTTGATACTGGAGTAGGTATCTTCGGGGAGGATCACCTCAACCTGCCAATGCTTGTCAGCTCATGGCTCCAAAATATGTCCTCATCATTCAGAGGCCTATATATTGATAGGGACATATTACCGTATGCACAAATGGGTGGTTCAGTATGGCAGAAAAAGGTGACTTTCTACTTGGAGTCTGCTTCGGGTCAATAAATGTGGGGAGCTGGGCGACCGTGGTGAAGCATTTTTCGCGCCTCGACGCGTCATCCTCGATGTCAAGCATAGTGTAAGATATCTCCGTATTCGATTATCATAAGAATCAAGAATTGAACTGATCAAGGCGTGTTGATGGCAAGTAAGCCAAAGGATACGTGCGGCCACGAATATTTTAAGGTGAAAAAATCGAAGTTGGATTAAGCTCGGCGGCTTAGTTATCGATACGGACTGTAATGAGCTCAGTATCACGCCCACGACTTCAACTTCCGGCCTAGCTCAGCCCTAAAGAAACCACATGATACATGAATTGTGTTAAAGAAAAGATAGCATGAAGGAAATATTAGGGCTCGTAACTTGGTTATGAGTCATGATCATAGAGATTCTCGAAACGATATACATATAGTGTTGATGATCTAGATCGAAGTATCCGACGGGATACTAGTATACATCCATTTATGCATGCGTTCTGCGTGGACTGTGTACTCAAACCATGAAATATCACAGTATGGTTCCTATAGAAGCATCTGGTCAAAATTTGGAAGCGCTAGATAACTAGATACAACCCGAATAAACGAACTTGATCAACCATTTGAACATTGGCTCACTACTTGGAGAGAACATTGAAATCCCCATTTCTTAGTGGGAGCTTAAAGATAGACAGACCGATATCCACAAAAGAGGGTGTTGTATAAATTGAAATGTGAATATTACATCAAACATGAGTTTTACTCTGAATAGCTTTGTGACAACTGACACATAAGTGCAAGTGTAGACCTTGGACTTTGATGAACAGAGCCTCTCTCACTGGCCACTACTACTCACTTAGGTTTTGAATACAAAGAACCCTACAACATACACAAACTCCAAAGTAACAAGCGCTTCCCTTTATAAATCCATCGTCTATCGCTTCTTTTATTCTCATACTCACCATTTCACAGCGCGCATATTGAACCTTCCAGCTGCGGCTAAGTTCTGCCTGAGGCACCAATATGCTCTCTCCGCCCGAAAGCGATTCCGGCCTGCGTATCGCCAACGCCTCCAAATTCCCCACGCGCCATGAGGTAGAGCTTCTTGTACTCGTCAACTCACCAGTATCCTATAGAGACACTGCACCTGATGCAGATGGGCCTGCGCTAGGCCATCAATTGCAGAAGCCAAAGGCGTGACTACAAGGGAAGCTGCCAATCATGGCACCAGCTCCACGCGTGGATATGCTCGCCAAAGAAGCATTCGCATCTGTCTTCGGGGGAGCTAAAACACAAAGTTATAATGATTCCGGCGCGAAGGGACCAGGATCGCATACGTGAGCGACTTTCAACTACCTTACTACACATGCGAAACTAACAGAGCCTTATTGGGGATGCTAGACTTCGGACACTGGCATGGAATCCTGCCGGCCAGCTGATTGCAACCGGCTCCGCTGATAGAACGCTGCGCATCTGGAACCCGGAGCGTACTTTGATAAGATACTCGACTGAACTTCGAGGGCATTCTGGTGCCGTGGAGAGTGTTCTTTTTAATCCGGTCCGCGATGCAGAGTTGGCTAGCTGCTCTGCAGATGGCACGGTGCGCTTCTGGGATGTTCGCTCTAAGACGTGCGTTAGCCGTCTAGATGTTGGAGGCGAGGCATTTACTCTATCCTGGTCTGCTGATGGAAGTAACATGCTCGTGGGAAGAAAGGTTAGGAACCTCCAAAGCCCTCTACATTGATGACCTGCAGCTCACTCATAACCTTCCATTAGGACGACACCTTGGTCCCTATCTCTGTTCAGTCGCCATCCACACCGACATTGCTCTCCAACAGAACTGGGCCATTCGATGGTGCTACAATGGACTTCGCCTCCAAACCTGACTCGCCGACCTATACTGCCCTCCCTTCTCACCCGCAGTCCGTACAAACGAACGCAACAACCTTCTCGCACCACATAGCCTCCCCTACCTCTCCAGATCTACACCTCTTCCTTACAACCGGCGAGGGTCGTGTCAAGATCGTCTCTTATCCTTCCTTCGAAACCATACACACCTTGAACGCCCATACATCCTCTTGTAATGCTATATCTCTCGCGCCCAATGGCCGTTATCTTGCTGTAGGTGGAAGCGACGCTTTGATATCGCTGTGGGATACAACGGACTGGATATGTCGTCGCACATGCTCTAGTGAGAATGGTGGCGCCATCCGAGGTGTGAGTTGGAGCTTTGATGGGCGCTACGTCTGTGGTGCGTCGGATGAGCCTGAAACACCCTCGAGCGGGCTGGACATTTTCCACGCCGAGACTGGGGAACGTGTTTATACCGTTCCAACTTCTGGCCCCAGGGTTGGAATCCCGGCTGTTGCATGGCATCCGTCGAGGTATTGGTTGGCTTACTCGACTATTAATGATCACCCGGGTGGCTCTGGGCTGAAGATTGTGGGCGCTGGTGGTGGTGGTGGCGGTGGTGGTATGACAATATAAGCGTCTTCTGGTTGATATCGAGTTAATTTGAAGGAATTTGGAATTGCACACAGCTATGTGGGATTGGCTCTGTTTTGGGAGAACATGCAAAGATTTGGTCATAATTTGAGGCTTTGGGAGTATAAAGGATTATCATTTATCATGGGTAGAGTTCAGCATTGCTAGCTATCCTTCTAGAACGTGAAAAATTGAAAAGTTTGGAAAAAATTATGATCAAATATGACCAAGAATCAAAATCTGAGAGGGGAGATGTACATTGATCAAAGTTGAAGTTGTTCGTTCATCATAAGGTCGTTCCATAAGAGCACAAAAATGCCCAGGCCAACAGCCAAAAATCCTGCTAATGCGCCGGTGGTATGAGAATTACGTTCCTAAGATCCCTGGCCCATTTGTAGTAATTGGATGGAAGTCATCGACCGGGTTGGGATGGAAGGAAAATAAGATGAGAAGTGAGTCAGAGTAGATGAGTATACACCCGGCCGGTTCCTAGCAATTGTGACATATTGCTAGAATAGTTATCCTATGATAATGGGGCCCTTTTTGGACTGAGATGAGGGACTCTAGCAGATGGTTGGAAAGTCGTCTTGATATCGAAGAGGGATTCCGGGGTTTCATTGGTGGAAGATACAGCACGAAAGTCGAAGCTGGCACATCCGATGCATCCGTTATGGCTTATCGTTTATTCACATCGTCATGATGGACGCCAGTTTTCCCATCCAGCCGCAGTTCCATTATTACTGAATATCTGTGCCCATTGAGACTCGCTCAGCGAGTCAACATTTAAATTCAAGTCCATAGTGTTCATGTCGGAACTGGGTGTTGGTACTTCCCACCCGGGTGGGAATGAGAACCCACTGGCAGGTCCAGTAGTTCCAGATGAGCCGTTGGTACTAGCTGAATATGACTGTCCAGGCATTGTGGTCATACCAGGAATTGGTGGCGAGTCTGTCTTCGTCGAAGAAATATGAGCAGACTGGATATTCTCAAAAGAGGTACTATTTAAGCCGGTGTGAGCTGGTCCTGAATTTTGTTGCTTCTTGCCAGGCGATGGATTCTCAGTCCCCGATATCGAGTAAGACGTATTTGAAGATGAGTTCATCGTGGACGGTGTTGGATGATCAGAAGGTGGGTTTCGCTCCCCAAGGCCAAAGTCTGGTGAGTGTTCCATCTCTATATCGACAACAGCTCCCTGGGTATTTGGTTGGGAATTGCCATCTGGGGCTCGCATAGAGTGGGAGTAGTAGTGAAGCTGGTCAATACTCATCGGAGGTTGCGCAGCGTCACCTTTTGAATGATCCCTGTCCCGAGTGGGAAGAGATGTAGTCATACCAGGCTGATTTCGAGTGGGAATGTTGGAATTCGCAGAATCCCGCCCAGGCGTGGGAATATTCCTCTGCTGGGATTCTCGAATATTGTAGATAGGTACACATTCAAGATTATCACCATAATAAGTTTTCTACATCGACCCAAGTTAGCTAAACGGGGCGTAAGAAAGCTCGGGGTAAATAAAGAGGACCAACCATTGTTTGATGAATGTACGCTGGACTTGATTTGGAAATTTCAGTTCGGAGACCAGTTCCTTCAAGATCGACATCTAACTGAATGAGGAAGGATTCAGTCAAAGGGTTCTTCGATTTCATAGCGTTCAATGCCCCGACAACAAATTGAAGTGATGAGAAAACGCTTGAGTCATCGGGTCGTGATTTCATGTACTGGACGAAAACCCTCGCTGAGATATAGAGACAAAAGGACATGAAAGGATTTAACTATATTCAAGTCAGCTTCGAATGAGCAAATAAGAATATTAGCTTCAGACGTACAATAGACAGGTCAACGTGGCTGACCATCTTCATGATGCTGGATATTTGGTTCGCCGCTACAAGACATCGCCGTTTGCTTTCAGTAATAATCTGGTTGGGCATTCGATTTTTCTCGGCTTTGAAGATAGCTGCCTGGTGAAGACAGATTGTGGAGGTGTGAATATTCATGTTAGCAAATATGACATTTACATCATCCAGTCCGGACGGAAGCCGAAGATGCTCAGGTAATGATAGTGCAATATGAAGTAGGATGTTGTCATGACTACGATGTCTTTTCCAAAACTCGCCGTTGAGATCATGGTCGTTGTCCGATGGTTGAGATCGATGGATGTGCGTAAGGTTTCTGCCAAAGAGATTTGCTAGAACCACTACACACGCAAATGGAGCTAACGTCGAGACACCCTCACCGCCGATGATGTCGGAAAGTCGTAATGTTCGCTGCGGTTTGCTCTTCATGAATGATTCTTCAGAGGCTGGTAGGTTTGTCATGATCTGTTCTGTGTTAGCTCCCATACGACGAATCCGAAGTACCAGCTTTCATATTACTTACATCACGTTCATCGATTACGAGGGGCCATCCAGTTCCAATACTTGCATATCTATCTGTGCAGAAAGCCATCCAGAATACCCTTCGCCTTTCTTCCCGTTCTGTCCAGTCTTTCGGTGGAAGCATAGATTGTTTTACATCCATTCCTGAGCCGTCAAGGCGATTTAGACTCATCATAAGGGCCAATCTAGTTGCCTTGCCAACACTGAGCCAGGCTCGCGGGAAGTAGATCATTCGGAACTCATAGCTGCCGACCAGAATCCAAGTTTGACAATGCGCCAAGGTGACGATGGATTCTCCAAATCCCTTCATTTCATCTTGCTCGGCGTACTTGCGAGACCTTTGGTAAAAATGATCATGCAAGAAGAAATATTTGTCGGAAACAGAAGCTGCATGGCACCACATCATGTAGCGCAAGCAGATGGGTGGCCGTGCGTTAGGACCAAGACTGAGACTTGCAAAGTATCGCGGGCGATGTATGATAGGCATCATTGGGTATATTTTGTCAAAGAATATCGTTTCACTTTAGAGGAACGTCAGTATATTGTATTCAATATGCTTATAGCTCTTTCAACTCACAGTTCATCAATTACGTCTTGGGCCGGGAGGGGCTCTTCCAAACCCAGGCTTATCATCTCCCATTGAGGGTCGGTTGTAACATTGACAGGTTCCGGGAAGAATGATTGGCTGGGCTGGGATGTATCCATGCCTCTCGCTGGCGGAGGGATCGCATTGCTTAGTTCAGGTACAAGTCCACTAATATCTGGTAGGTCGAGAACGGAGTCGTCTGGGAATGGGCCGGTAAATGAGAGATTTTGTGGCTGCGGGGGCGATGTACGCGGGACATTGTCTGGATCCTGGCCTTTGAGGAGAGTCTCGACCTGAGCTAAGATTTGAAGTCCCGGTCAGCACTATCTTGAAGAAAGAGAAAGGGTTCAGCACTCGCGATGAACGGGGCTCCATACCTAATCGAGCCTCCAGCTGCTTCACATATCCCCGCTTCGGCCCACTCTTTTTGCGCACTTCATCGTAGGCGCATTCGTGACCTAAGCGTGAGCAGGTCCCACAGCTTGGTCGTCTCCCATCGCATCTGAGTTTCCTCCGCCGACAGACAACACATGCGATGCGCTTCGGGCGGGGAACGTAGTTGCTATCACCTGTAGCAACACCGTCGGTATGGGCGCCGTTTTCTGTAATTGAAGATTCGTTTAGAGAAGATCCAGGCACAGAGGAGTACTGCGACGAGTCATGCGAGTATGCGGAGGAAGGAAAGTTGTCCATGGCTGGTCTATTCTACCACCCACTGGCGGGGAGAAGGCGTGTGTAGTAATCCCGACCGATAAGGAGCTGGCTGGCACCCCACCGCTTGTCACTGGTAGGAGCTTGATAGCGCAGGGTTGTGAGCATGAATCCTACACAGGTCGGATGCGGAGTGCTCATCCTCCGGCGGACTGGGTCGATTTCAAGGTTGAGTGGGAATTGTTAAACAATCAAAAAAAGTTCCTTCTGGATGACGGCGGGTAGCTGGAGAAAGGTAAGTTTCGGCTGGCATCGCCTCCTTTAACAAGAACAGGAAATCAATGTGCCCCTTTTGATAGGTTCGAACATGTTCTAACTGAATCTACTAAAATCTAGAGTTGTCTGCTTTTACTACATTTTCCCTCTTATCATCAGCACTTCAGCATTGCTCTTGGGTGGGATCGGCGCTTGAGGGGTCCAAGTCACTTACGTACGACTCCGTTGCCTGGAAAGGCTTGGCAGATCGCTGATCACGTATAAAAGAGGATGGGACACATGTTAGTGCGGAAGCTCTACTATAAGCCAACTACATACTCCGTACAATGAGGCACATGTTGAAATTGGAGATACAGAGCTACTATATAGAAACCTATTCTATTTTAATTGATTGTTTATCAGAGTATCAGAGCGTTTAGAATATATCTATTTGTGTTCATTTTGTGCGGATGGCTTTCGACCATCATACTATACAGCACCTGATTCTCCCAAGCTCCAACCGATGACAAAAAATAAGCTATAGCGAAGGGGTCCGGAGAGGTCACAGAGGATGCAAAGAAAATACAAAGCAAAATATCGTACAGCCACCCCGCATAAATATGGGATGAGGTATAAAGTGAAAACAGGAGACGTGTCTCAGGGAGATGCAAACAAAAGGAGCAGCTGCCGGGTCTGCCACAAGAAAAGGAAGCCGAGGAAAACGAAACGGAATCTAATTGTATCCGCGACGGCGCTTGCCTTGGTTTCGAGGTCTGGGAACAACAACGGCCTTGTTGATCTTCCACTTCGGTCGGGTCTTGTAACCGGATTTGGTCTGCAGAAAACATGACAATTAGTTTATACTCATGGACATGAACAAGAAAGCTTAGAAAGCATTGCGGAGATACATACCGGGATACCCCATGGACTCTTGGGATCGACATTACCCTTGGACTTACCACGACCACCACCGTGAGGGTGGTCCATGGCGTTCATGGCCAAACCACGGACAGTGGGGCGGATATTGAGCCAGCGCGAGCGACCGGCTTTACCCAACTGAGTGTAGTGATAGTTGGGGTTACTAGCAACACCAATAGTGGCACAGCAGTCCTTGTGAAGAAGGCGAGTCTCACCGCTGGACAGACGGACCGTGATGTGTTGGGCCAAGCGCTCTTGCTTCTGACGCTCACGCTGAGACAAAGGCTTTTTCTCGGTCTCGGGCTCCTCGGGGTTGGACTGGTCGGGCTCAATGGCTGTCTGGCGGGAACCACTACCCTTGGCAACCACTGTAGCATATGTTCCAGCACTACGGCACAACTGGCCACCCTTTCCAGCTCGTAATCCAACATTGAACATGGGGGTTCCCACAGGAATCATGTGCAGCGGCAAACAATTTCCTCGCCACGCAGTACGGGCAGCCAAGACACCAGGATCAACAGTACCACCCATGCTCTTCCAAAGGTCCTCCGGAATACCAGCCATGTAGCTCTGCACTGTCTCGCCAGCTCGCATGCCATCCGCAGCAAGAATATAGCTCAATTTCGAGGTTTCTTTACTGCGAAGCAACGCGATATGCGCAGTGCGACCTGGGTCATATTCAACACGTTCCACCAGGTGAGGACCGGCATCCATTCGCAAGAAGTCAACGGTACGAATTCGACGCTTGTGACCACCACCCATGTGACGAACTGTAACTCGACCGGTGTTGTTACGGCCACCCTTGGCATGACCCTTCTTAGGAAAAGTCAAGCGGTGAACTGGACGACCTTTCCATAGATGATCGTTCACAGGTCTGCGCAAGTGTCGCACACCAGGAGTACGAGGAGTGTAGGTACGCAGAACGACTCCAGCGGAATCACGAGTCGGGGGAGGCGCAAACGAAGCGGTGGGGTCAATTGAGGAAGTCGATGAGTTCGCTGGAGGTGTCTCGAGTTCATTTATCACGGAAGCAAATCGGCGAGCTGGTACGGAAGGAACAGATGGTAAACACCTGAAGGGCAACCGAATGCCCCGGAGGGCAATTCGGGGTTGGAACATTTTTCGAAATCAGGCGATTGGAGGAGAATCAATGAGGAGACCACAGAATACTGCAGCTGGAAGAGAGAGGAAGAAAAAAAAAAGACGGCCCAATGCTCAAGGTCCAGTATCCTCAAGGCTCGATCTCCGCTTCTTTCCAATATCTCTCGAGTAGGAACAAAAAGTTCTTGGGGACTGTATAACACGTGACTCGTTCCGACCGCAGCCACAATTGGCACCGCCACAGTTACATCAGGGAGATGTGGCTAGTCCCGTGACCTTGTCTGACACGATGACAGAATCTCAAAACTCAAACGCCCTTCCCCGTTGCCCCAGAAACTAGGTGTTGTTTACCCACCGCGACTCACGTTTTGCCGCGACGTGTATCCACCGTTACCAATACCGTCCCTGCCACCTTCAACATATCTCCTTCATTTTTGGATCGGCTTTTCCCCAATCAGCCCAGACAAATTCCATTGCCCTATTCTGTGCTTAATTTGAAATCTCCTCATACCAAGCATACCCTATTCCCCTGTATTATCAGTGGAAAAAGCCTGCAATATCAACCCGCGACCCTCGCAGAGTGGGGCGTCATTCAGGTTTGACCGGTTTTCCACGCTAACACAATAGGGCCAAACATCGCTTGGCCCTCGACTTCTTCCTTTTCTCTCCATCATTCCAGTCCAAGATACCCTTTTCTACATCCCTCCCAACCCCATTTATCCCGGGTCAACCCTCCGGTACAGATTCCACGTGTGATCTGAATACCTCTGAGCCCTTAAATCCCATCTTCTTACGCGTTTTTTTTCTTGGGCCGTTCCCGAGGACCCGACTGTACCACGGATCGCCACTAGATTTGATATCATCATATGTTTGGTGACTCGCGCCTCGCGACACATAACATCTAATATCTACTCAATTACTCCTATTACATCTTTCGCAGGTGCAGTTTGCTTTGCTCAGCCTGCATTTTCACGCTTGGTACGTGCACTTCCACCTCGACCTGTGGTATTTGAGTTCCCCACTGTGGTAGTGTCCACCGGAATGCTGACCTGATCCAAGTAGGACGAGGAGAACTATCAAGCTCTCCCCTTTTAATTCTTTCTTCGCGCTCCCCCTTTCCTTCCCTTCTTGTCTAGCACGATGGCACCGGTAAGCTAATCTTGATCCTAAAGCTTTTGTCTCAAGTGGGATGCGTATTCGTCCTCTTTGAGTACCTTGACGCGTCTGTTCTTTGTGTTCTTTGAGGAGTCTCTAATCCGATATATATAGGCCCGTTCACTCCGCTCACGAGGAACCATGAATGAGAACGATGAGAACGGCCCGTCGACGCGTTTGACGCGAGCCAAGGCCGCCCTCGGCACCGATGGCCCTGCTGATGCAGTCAAGAAACCCATGCAGCCCGTCAAGCGTGCTCTGTCAACCACCAATGGAGTGCAACGTCGTCGTGCCGCGTTGGGGGATGTCAGTAATGTCAAGACCGATGCTATTGAGATCAAGGATGGCAAGAAGCCCGTTGCCGGAAAGACTGCAGTCGCAACAAAGCCTCCCACACAGCCTGGTGCCATTCAAAAGCTTACCCGTCACAACTCGACACGTGCCGGCCTTACCAAGCCACGTACGGAGAGCAACAAGAAGACGTCTGCCACGAAACGCCCCCAGACATCTCTAAAAGAAGTTTCATACCAAGAGGAGGAGCCTCCTCTGAAAAGACTTAGCACACAGAATTCATCGGTGATCACGAAGGGGGCTACAATCAAGGAGGAGGTTCTCATTGAGAAGGCTGGCAAGAAAAAGGAGTCCAAAAAGCAAGAATGGGACAACCTTGATGATGAAGATTTGGACGACCCGTTGATGGCTGCCGAATATGTCGTGGAGATTTTCGAGTACCTTCAAGAGCTTGAGATGGTGACCCTCCCTAACCCCCAGTACATCGAGCATCAGCCAGATTTGGAATGGAAGATGCGAGGCATTCTTGTCGACTGGCTGATTGAGGTTCACACACGTTTCCGTCTGCTCCCCGAGACTCTCTTCCTTGCTGTCAACATCATCGACCGATTCCTGTCAGCCGAGCAGGTCGCTCTCGACCGCCTCCAGCTTGTTGGTGTCACCGCCATGTTCATCGCATCCAAGTATGAGGAGGTTCTGTCCCCTCACGTTGCAAATTTTAGCCACGTCGCCGACGAGACATTTAGCGATAAGGAGATCCTCGATGCTGAGCGTCACGTTCTCCAAATCCTGGGATATAATATGAGCTTCCCCAATCCCATGAACTTCTTGCGTCGCATCTCCAAGGCCGATAACTACGACATCGAAACACGAACATTGGGCAAATACCTCATGGAAATCAGCCTGCTGGACCACAGGCTCATGAGCTTCCCCCAGAGCCAGACTGCTGCTGCTGCCATGTATCTTGCACGTCTCATCCTGAACCGTGGACCTTGGGACGCAACTCTCGCTCACTACGCCGGTTACACCGAAGAAGAGATTGACCCCGTCTTTCGCTTAATGATTGACTACCTACACCGCCCGGTGTCCCACGAAGCTTTCTTCAAGAAATATGCCAGCAAAAAATTCATGAAGGGTGAGTATTCTTCCAATAGATTGTTCAAACTTTCACCGCTAACATATATCGATAGCTTCCCTCATGACCCGCCAATGGGCGAAGAAGTACCACCACTTGTACGTCGACAGCTCGCTCTCGGAGCCGTACACCTATATCAAGGATAGTGAAGAGTAATCACGCCTCTTACGATGTTATGCTAGCCCTGTGTCGCCAATGCCCTCAGCCTTCATGACGAACCCAAGGCTGTCGGCTTGACCAGGGGCTTTTCGAATCCTTCATATGTTGGCATTTCATTGTGCTGGTATCAAATACCTCTTGCATATTCTTACGATTACCTTATCTGTGCGCTTCCGCATTTTTGTTTTGTGACGGGATGGTGTTGTTTGGCGCTCAGTCAGGGGTTTTGTTTTGACTAGGGCTCTTGTTTTATTTTCCTTTCACAATGCATGGGGTGTCTCGCTTCTCGTGTACCCTGATACCTTCATCTTTTCTTTTTCCACTTCTCTTCATCCGCGATTGTGTGACTGGCGTCGGACTATTATTTTGTGCCTTCTCTTCTTCAGATCGGAATTTTATCTCATTGCAGTCATGGATTTATCTTTTTTTGGGTTACTTTGTCTTTCTTAAAGGGTCTCTTGGGAAACATGCTTTGTTTTTTTACTTCATGTACCTCTCATGATGGCTGTTAATATGTCACCGAACATGGCGGGAAAAAAGTCACTGGTGTTGCCAGCGCTGTTCTTTTGGTGGTCAGATTTGAGCTGGAAGAGCTCTGGTCCGAGGCGATCAGGTCTTCCACGTCAGCATGGGGATTGGTTTGGGTTGCGGTAATGAGCGTCCAGGTAGTTCGGTTTCGTGGGTTTGTCTATCTTTTTCTTAGAATAGTTGATTTCTCCGCTGGGTGCTTGGCGTGGTTCCTGACTTCAATTCTGATCTTACTTTGAACTTCTTCGTGCTTTTTAATCCCAGTTATGTACATAGGCCTTCAATTCTTCGGTCAGACGTTCAGAATGTCCTCAATATGTAAAATGAGTCCTGTACTAGGTATTCACCCCCGCAGGTATGTATGTTCAAGTTCAACCGAGGTCCTTTTTTCCCCAAGATTTCGCTCGCACCAAGGTAGTGTGACTCGCCCTGCATGCGACTATATAATCGCCGTCCTGAGTAGGACTCGGAAAATTGTCGCGTCATGCCTGAATATGGTATGGTAGAGAAAGTCTCGTTCAAACACTCATCTGTCACGGTGTATTGATCTCCATTCTTCTCATGTCCATCACCTTAAACCTGGTATCATATAGTAGATTATACCATATGTAGTATGTATATACTATGTACTATGTGTGCAAGCCCTGCACTCAGAGTTCGCCCCGCAAAATAAACCTCCAGGTGCCTTTGCCGACTCAAACCCGCCCGTCTTCCCATCAAACCCAATACATAGCATCATCACCCTGTTCCACGCATTTCTTCGCATCATTGCATTGTTACTATATACCCCAAGCCCTCTTCCCGAGTTTCATGTCCATCATGCCCGAGCGATGTGCATTTTGCGACATCGCCGCCACAAATCCCCCCGCCTCTTTTAGTGAGCACGGGCCAAAGACAGCCGTCTCGGCCTCGGCTGACGCCCCGGACCCAACGGCCTTTATGGTCTTGTCTACAGAACATGTCATGGCATTCATGGATATCATGCCTCTTACTCGGGGTCATGTACTTGTAGCTCCGAGGCGACATTATGAGAAATTGGGGGATATGGGTGTTCTAGCGGGGCAAGAGGTAAGGGATATCGCGATATAGGCTTTAAGCAATGTTGAAACCAGATAAATGCATGGATATGTTTATCCATGCCCAGATGGACGGCCTTTTGGCTTTGTCGTATTCCACAACAGTCGCATTTCATCTCAAAGCTTCAAGCTATTTCAATGCTATTTATCTTACAAATTGGTTTATACATGCTGACGTTTGTATATTTTGACAGATTGGGAAATGGCTTCCTATACTCTCAAGGGCCGTGAACAAGGTCGTCTTCGGGGAAGATCCCGATAGGCATTGGAATGTTGTACAAAATAACGGTATGTGTTATTCCAATTTTAGTTATAGGTCGAGCATTTCAAGGCTCGGACTTTAAGATGAAAACAGGAGTGACACTGCAGCCGTGATCCGTTCCTTACTCAATCCTACATACCTCTGCTTAGGAAAGGAAATTTGAATGAATATTCTATCTAACTAAGATAACAGGAGCCCGTGCTGCACAAGTAGTGCCTCATGTACACTTCCATATTATTCCCCGACCGGTGACAGACGGCGTTCACAGGCCTGGATTTGCCATGTTTGGCCGTGGTCAGCGTTCAGAGCTTGACGACGAAGAAGGTGAGGAACTGTCTCTTGCCATGAGAGCAGAGATGGTAGGGGAGGTTCAACGGATTCAAAGAGAGGAGGGTATCGATCTCTCAATTGACTCCGCCGATCGGGGCAAATTGTGAGTTTAGTGTATATACCATGATGAGCCGCGTTTTGAGTCTTTGGCCTTGGATTCTTTTTGATGTTCAATTTTCTATGAAGTGGTGGTGGTGATGCGCTTTGTATAGAAATGTGCAATAGACAGTCGGGGTTTTGAATCAATAGCCTTGATGCAATTTTGAGGGAATTCTGAAGGCCCCTCTTTTTGTTTTATTCATGTCGACTCCGCAATTATTGTTCGTCTTGAAATTTGTTGAAATACTGCATCAGAAATGTTAGCATTATATACCAAGCGACATATTCCTAAGATATTCACCTTTCGTCGGAATTCGTTGACTTCGCTTGCTGAGACGCCCCGTGCATCTTCCTTGCTGCGTGCCTGTGACATGTCGGAAAATTCACCCTCAGGAAGACGACGATAAGTAATAAGTCGTCGGGCCCCTAAATTCAACCCCGATTAACACTGCAAATTTGAAGACGAAGACCAAGGGGAAATAACCACTCACAGTTGCCAAATGTTTGAGTCGAAACACTAACAACCTCCAAATGCTGGTCCATTGGCACCGGCAACCCAACCTCGTCAATAGCGGTCGGCATCCACATTGCAATGCGACCATTAGTGACGAGAGCTCGTGCCGCGAAAGCGAGAATATCCTTTTGCATAGCTTCAAAACCGTAAGGTCGTTTAGGCGGAATATACCCAGGTCGGTAATAATTAAGGACGCCATCAATCACAACTGGATCCAAAGGCTTTCCGTCGCGAGTTCCAAGAACCCGTAGTCCTTCTCGTACGCCGTAGGGCGGATCGCAAACAATACCATCGAGGAATTTACAATCGCGCAAAGGTGTATTTGTGAGATCGGATGTAAAAGAGTCGACATACTTGCTCACTGTGTTGTATTGCTGGTAATTTCGCAACAGAGCAATATCATTTTTGCTCTTCCGCTCTTCATCCTTTCCGCGGAAGCTTCGCGGATCGATATCCGAGCCCATTGTTAATGCCCCGAAATGAGCAGCAGCAACTAAGAAGCTTCCGGTTCCAACGAAAGGGTCGTAGAAGAGCTTACCAGGAGCTGCGAGTGTCATATTTGCCGTGACGAGACTCAACTCCGCGTCCATTGACGTGGTGCTTATATAGGAGCGTTTCTTCAAATCATACTTGATGATCGCACCCCGATCACTTGATGCAATGTAGCGACCCAGGTAGATCTTCAGCGGGTTGGGATTCTCTGCGATTTCTTGAAGGGTTGCCTCTGTCTGGGCAAGGTACCTTTCCATGACTAGAAATTGCTCGTCTGGGTTTTTTAACTTGACACTTCCCCCAAAGGGTATATAGTGAAATGACTTGAAGATTTCAAGCCTAGAGGATGCACTGCGTTTTCCACAGAAGGTATCCATGTCGAAAGCGAAGGAGACTTTTTGATATTTAGGCCATAAAGGCGCGGATCGCGTCTTGATGTCTGCATGAACCTCATCATAATTTTCGCCGTGGCCCCATAGCTCAAAGATATCTTTGGCTAGAATGCTACGTGCGATGAGTGCACGTGCAGCGGCTTCATCCGGTAGTTTTACGATGCAATATGGTGACTGGCAAGATCTATTAGCAAAAGCTCTAAGGAATTCAGAGCTCGTAATTTTCTGACTAGAAAATAATAAAGCTATTTGGTTCAGTCAGTCACATACATGGTCGTCGTAAAAAATGATTTCGAGGTCCACCCCGACAAGCGTAGCCACGGCTTGGAGTTCTGGGACACGGAAACTCTGATGCCACTGAGCAAGCCGGATGAGATACTCCATACCGACAATCTGTATGATATACCCTACTTGCCAGTGCAATCAGTAATTATATGGAGTTTTCACTTGCCAGATCAAGACATACAGGTGGTGGGGTATGCGGGACTGATTTTTCTTATCGCTTCTCCGATTTGGATCGGATCCACTGATAAAGAACAAAAAACAGACAAAACAAGCTTTATGAGAAGGTCATAACAGCTATACCGGACATTAATGAGCACCATCCTTGACCGCACTCGGGAGACCGGTAGTATAGAACCCCACTCATAAAAGTTTGAACAATATCATGCCCAGTTGTTACGATGTGTGTACCCGTGGACATATAAGGGGCATGAGGCCGCAATGGGGTACTAATACTACCATCTCCCTCTCTCTTTGTCTCTTTGTCTCCTGTCTAGCTTTGTTATTCTCTATTATATACTACCAGCTTTGATTCCGGTCTCTTAGTGAGTCCTAGCTTCTGGTAATAACAGATATCTCATTTATCTTTTATCTCACTAAACCATGAGGTCTTATATGGGGGTTTTTACCCTTTGAATATTTGTTAATATGTACCTCTGGATTTGCTAGTTTATTTTTAGCGCTCGCTAGACTGATCACCGGTTACTCCCAATACCTTCAAAATGACCCCAGCTAAGGTTGCTGCCAATGAAGGCAGAGTTACTCATAACGATATCAAAACCCGCGTCATCAAAACTCGCGTTACCAAAACCCGTATTATTGAGGAGTCAGATAATCCTATCTATCCCCAGAAGAACGCTAAGCCCAGGAATTCACTTACTTCTAATGGCACCCTGCAATTAAAACATCGGCCTGCAGACAAGATTTGGAAATCTATCCCAAAGTTACCAGGAGCTACTGGTAACGACCAGCAGTGTATCACCAATGAGCTTGAGCAGCACACGATTTCTAAAACTCTTGTGTAAGTTTTGACCTACTCCTAGATATTATATGATCAGTACTAAATAAATATAGATTTAAGCCTATATGTGATTGTAAGGATCATAAGGAGGATCCTCGCTACACTACCTTTCGAAACCATGGCCCAATAGTAAGTCTATATAGAGGACACTCCTGGTATTGTCTGCTACTAATATGAATATTCAGGCTATACCCTGTTGTGCTCGCAGATGTCCTTACTGTTACTATATGCTGTACGTTACCTACTAGTACTTGTACCTTTTACAGGTTACCTCAAACATTTAATAATAGCTTTATCTAGGACGAATAATACTATGGTCGTCATGGGCAACAGTGCAATCATTCGGAAGCATATCAAACACGTACACTGTGTAAGTAATGGTCACTTTCAGTTCAGCAACTAGTAATAACTTTTGTTAGGGTCTGAATGTTTCTTTTCCTAGGGTTGGACTTTATGTTGCATCTGAGAAGGAGTCGCAAAGATGGTTGTAAGTATTGCCCCTGGTAGTTACCAATTATTTCAAGTGCTGATCAAAATAGCGCTTTCTGCCCTGAGGTTACTGGTGATGAGGGCACTGATGATGACGATGAGGATACTAGTGACGGGGACAATTAGCCTGAGGGTTCTGGCTATGAACAGCAGTCTAACCGAGTCACTGAAGCTAGCGGAGGATTTTGATGGATTCTTCAATGGTTTTATGAGGTTTTCGGTTTTTTTCTCATGGGTTGTTTAAGTTCGTATCAACCGGTACCTGCCAGATACTTTGTGATGGATGCGTTCTGAGGGATCCCCGAGATTTATGAAGGATTCAAATTAATAGAAGCGAGTTTTTAAAATTCTTATGGATACAAATTACAAGAATAGTCCGAGGGAAGGGAGCTACAGAGAAGGTATTTCTTCTGCATACATCCATACAAAACATCTGGACGAGTTTTGGAGAGGTTATAGACCTTCTATACATTCCAGGGACCTACAGGTCCTACTAGTGCATCACGATGAATCATGGAACAATGAAAGGCTCTTCTGTTTGTGATCTTTACCTAGAATCCTCGATAAATGGATACAGATGTATTCAGTTCATACACAGCGCAATTTGTATTTAATTTTTTTTCCTGAAGACCAGCGAGTTTAATTTTCAAAGGCAATTTCGATTAAAGAAGAAAGACGATTTAATTCCAGATACGCTGATGTTGACTGGTCCATGCGAATCAAGGCCTATCTATCAATATGTCAAGACCAGAAACAGTTGTAAACATCACCTCCCCAGTCATGATATGTTCAGAAAATGGAAGCCAAGACGCCATCAAAAGAAACCATTCCAAAAACACCGCCGTTATGCGCCAACCACTGTAAACACATGTCGTGATTCGTATCCATCTACGGGAGATATTTTTACTTCCTCATTTGGGGGTATCATGGGGTGCTGCAAGCTCCAGCCGGCCCGGCGACAGAGCTCTGAAACCACCACGTCACAGTCGCCCAGAAGATCAATGTCAAAATCGGTGTGTGATACCGGCTATATCAATGTTAGTAGTGAACATCTTGTAGAACTGCTTGGGATGAAATCATACTGTGCGCGATATGTAAATCTGCGGGACGTCGCGTGGCAGGATTCCTGGCACTTCTGCGACAGGAGCCACCTTCAGCGAGGTTCCAATGACGATGACTAAATCAGCTAATTGGCGATCGTGGCCAACAAGGCGACTACCAAACTCGTCTGGGAGATCTTCACCGAAGAACGTAATATCGGGCTGGGAATGGAGTTAGTTGAGGAAATATGATGCCCAAGTCCCGGAGGAGTCACTTTACCTTCATCACACCAGGGGTAGGGATATCATAGTCATCTTCATCAGAGCTTTCATCGTCTTTGCGATCCTTCTGGTTGCCATTTGAGCTCCGTTTGCGCTTAAGCCCTTGAGGCTTCAAGGCATCTTCATCGATTCTCTGGCGACAAGCACTGCATTCAGGAATCTTGCCTTCTTTGATATCGTTGAAAATCGCATTTCCGGCGACTTTGAAGTCGCACTCCACACACGTAGCAGTAGCGAAGGATCCATGACACTGTACCATATTTTCAGCAAGAACGCCGGCGTTCGCTTCAATGTTGTCAATATTTTGAGTATAGTTAGTCAAAAGTTTGCCTTGGTCTTGAAGCAGCTTGATGAATCCATGGGTGGGAGAAAATTTCTTTTCAGTGGGAAGAATGTCCTTTGCGATGGAGAAGAAAACGCTAGGATCTTCTCTGAAGACATGAATATCAAAAACTTCCTGTGGGTCACTAAGGCCCAGATGCGCTAGTTTTGAGTAGAGACCAGTATCCTTTGAACGGAAATCAGGAATACCCAAGCTCGTCGAAATCTTCAAAAATTACAGAATATTAGTATCAAAGCTCTATACCTCGTAGGAAGAAAGGGGAAAGATCGTACACCAGCACCGGTTAACACGATGATATTCTTGGCCTCTTTGAGCAACTTCACAGCATCGTCGATACTGTTGTACTGAGGAAGCTTCGGCCGTCGAGAAAACTCTCTGGAGATAGCAATCGCAAGGAGTTGATGATAAGCTTCATCTGGAGCACCCTCCAGAAAATCAGGCAACTTGATGCCAAAAGCTGTACATAGTTTCTTCGCAGTCACTGTTTCTTGGATGAGAGTCTCTTCAACAAAAGCTGCCTTGCCAATATCATGCAGGCGCTTCCGGTATGCCACCGCTTCCTCTCGGGTGCAGGCACCTGGAACTATATCGCGGTAACAAAATTAGCCTTTTGCGTTCAATAGTGGATTCCAGATAGCGGGATGACCTGGCGTAGAAGGCGCAACGCGTCTTTCTAAAAAAACGCATTCCAATATTGAAGAAAAAGCTTACCATCTTGCAGCTGGTCATCACGCACAAACTGGATGATATCCCCATCGTCAGATAGCGCGTCATCGTCATCTGAGTTGTCGCTGTCAGTTCCGAAGTCGGACAGTGCCTCCAGTGCCTCCTGCAAAGCGCCCGTCTCCGTGTTGGCCGGCGCCGCGACATCCACAGCCTCCACTTCGACCATAGGCATCTTGACCGGATTCTCCCCTCCTGGCGCTGGTACTAAGTCCATGCTGCAGAAATTACTTCTGATCCGCGACGATTTGTTGACTTCTTGTCGATAAAAAGCATCTGCATAGCCGGAACGATGTTTATCCGGGGCCGAGGGGGCTCAAGTGGCGAAGATGAACTTTGGTTCAGGGAAAGATACGCGGGAGGTGGGAATAATGAAGGTGAAGTGTACTTTTTTTATACTTAGGAGGTATCAACAAAGAGAGAAAGGGAAAGAACCGATCCGATCCCAAGACAAAGACTAAGACATAAGATTTATAGACATGCATGCGTTAAGATCATCATTCCACTTTTTGTTTTAAATTGTAACCATCATTCATGAATCAGCCATCTCCTGGTCCTCCTCGTCCGACTCAATATCGAGCTCCCCATCCCATTCTCCGCCCTCTTCATCGCTATCATCCGTGTCTTCTCCGATCTCCTGGTTCATACCCTGGACAAGCTCCAGAGCATGATCCCGGAGGCGCTCATCTTCGTATTGTAAAAGATCAAACAGTTTCAGACTCTGTTTCAACCACTCCCGGCTCGCAACCAATGAAGCATGTCGCGGTGACTCAGCCTCATCATCTTGGACGCTTTTAGGGGCTTCTTGCTTCTCCGCCAGCAGATAGAGACACCAACCGCCAAGATACCAAGCCTCCACACTCTGGTCGTCCTCCAGGATGAGACGTTCGAGGACATCCAAAGCCTCAAGCTCCAGTGTTACTTCCATAAGGAGTCGCGCAAGACTGATTCGCACCGCGAAATCAGGTACTTTGGGATCTTCAGGCGCCAAATCTTTCCACAGACCAACGCTCTTCTTCAAGGCAGCTTGAGCATCTTCCGTTCGCATTTGTGATATCCGGATGGATGCAAGAGTCTGTAGAACTTCCGGTGCCTCCGGTGTAACGGTGATGGCCTCAGTGATAAGTGCCTCGCATCGAGCTTCAGCATCCTCCTCCCAGCTAAAACAAATAACCGTTAGTAATGAACTAGAAACACAGCCAATACTTGGGTAGAACTCACGAAAGATCGGTCATATAGATCTCAGAAACTGCACAGAGGGCATTCGCCAGTTTGGCCTTCTTTTCAGTACATTCGGTTACCTCTGCCGTGCTAGTCTTGCCTTCCAATGACTGCAGAGACTGTCGCAGAGAAGCAACACCCTTTTCAAACCACTGGACACTGTCCGCTCCGCCTGCATCGCTCAATTGAGCCAGCCACAGGAACTTCTCTGCACCTCCACCTTCAGATTCTGGTATAGAACCATCGAGATCTAGTTGGACGGCCTGCAGGAAGTATTGTCTAGCAGTATCGATCTCGCCCAACTCGACATTTATTTCTCCAAGCAGATTTAACGAGGGCAGCTGCGCATTGCCGCCATCTGCTGTGAGTTCTAGAGCCTGCTGTGCATTTCCGAGAGCTTCGTCAACACGACCTGTTTGTAGGAGGATCGTGGCTTGATCGAGTAGTTCGGAGGGAGTTTGGGACATTTTTTGTGTCGAGACTGAGCCACCAGGGCCAAGGACGGACTTTGCGCGGGGTTTGGAGGATTTCTTTTTTTGCGGTCTAGGTTTTCCCATGGCAGTTTTATGCAAAATAGAGGAATAAGAGGTATAACAATAATAAATGATGCCCTTGTATTCAATAGGCACAAAAAATCTAAGTAAGTGGTCAAGTGGGACACCAGATAAAAAAGTTGAAGCTCTCGAACCCGAAATATGGAGCTGTTTGACGGGTTTGCATGCGGGACTGGCAAGATGGGCTTTCATCCACTACAAATCGCGACGGTGATACAATCTTTGCTACTAGATCAATCTTCTTCAAAAAGCCCACGCTCTATACACTCTCCCCGCCGTGATCGAAATTGACTGCTCGGCTACACCACCCTTGTCTTCTTTTCGGGTCCCCGCACAAGAACCATCCGTCACCCCTCCAAATCCGCGGGCGGATAAAGCACAATGGGTCGCGAAGATCAAATCGAAGAGCGAGAAGTTCTTGACTCAATTTTCCCCGATGAGATCACAGGTGAGACTTTACCAGTCCCCTAGGATGAGTCTTGTACTTTGCAAAATGTACATATACTGATTTGCACATTTTTGCGCCACCAGATATATCGGAGACCGCATACAAAGTATCGATAACCCTCGAGACTCCTCCACATGACCCCGAAGAATCTGAGCCACCTGTGATATACCTGGAAGTCTCATATCCAGATGAATACCCCGATGTCGCCCCCGAACTCAACATTTCCGCCCCTCCAAATGCTCCCCGCTACCCACGGTTAGATGTCTACGAGGACCGAGATCAACTACTGCAATCTCTTCAAGAACCAATCGAAGAAAATATGGGAATGGCCATGGTGTTTACGCTTGTGAGCGCTTTGAAGGAAAGTGCAGAAGACCTTATGGTAGAGCGCGCCAATGCCGTGCAGGTGGAGAGAGAGCAAGTTGCTGCTAAGTTGGAGGCAGAGGAGAACGCCAAGTTCCAGGGTACAGTTGTTAACCGGGAGTCATTTTTAACATGGATGGCTGGATTCCAAAAAGAGATTAAGGATGAGGAGCTTCGATTAAAGGAGGAGAAGGAAGCAGAAGACAAGAAGAAAAAGGCCACGAAGGAAGAGAAGAAGCTTACTGGGCGGCAATTGTGGGAAAGAGGATTGGCCAGTAAGGGTGATTATGATGACGAGGATGGTGTGGATGCCATTCCGGTTGATAAGCTCAAGATTGAGGCTTAAAATAATGCATGCATGTATATGTTTATATGAAAATGTTTATCTCTTCACGCCCTGCATGATAATCTTAGAAGTAAGCCTTCAAACATTTTCCCTTCATTTGAAGGTATGTGGAAGTGCAAAACTGGGGTATCATTTCGCGGTATAATACATAAAAATGCTAGATATCTAGCGGGACAGGGAAGAAAGGCGATCTTCATTTTTGGACGAGTTCTTGGCCTCCCTCTCTTTCTCTTCCTTCGCAGCTAGCTTACGCTCCTGAAGCACAACATTCCACATTTTTCTCGCCATTTCTCGATTTTGCCGATCCGAATTGCCGATTTTGGCATAAATGTCATCATGGACAGTTCTGAGTGCGTCCGTCCATGACGATGAGTCTTCAGTCTCTGTCTGAGTGATCTTATCCCATGCGTCTTCGTCCTCAGCAAACAATATGTCCAGCTGTAAACGATCTCTCAAGACGATACGATCCCAACGCTTCTCTAATTTTGCTCGGATAAAGCCAGAGAGGTTCGAAGGCTGCGGCTTCCCCAGACGCAAGAAAGGTATTCCGCGCGCGTTAATCAATGTCGGTACTCGTCGATTACCGCTGACCTTTAAACGTGGGCGTGATAATACCGACGTGGCATTCGGGTGTCGGTATCGAGTCTCTTCTTCATGGCGCTTGACTTCTTGTTTTCGAGCTTCTCGGGGAGATATGGGCTTTGGAGGTACCGTTTTGCTGATCTGCCTTTGCGACGCAGCATGCTCTTGTTTCATAGACTTGGCTTGCATGAGGATTGTGGCAATTTGCTGTTCATCTTGTTTGTTCCCTTGGGATGCGGAATGTAGTAGATCGAGGGACTATCGGCGAACCAATTATTAGCACTGACCATGACTGAGCGAGGTGAAGATCAGATAGATCATACTTGATAGCCGGCTTTCAAAGCAGAGGTTATTTGCGATGGGCTTTGGAGCGTTTTGTATCTGTGGAATCTCTGTTTGGCAAGATGCTTGATCTCGCCCATCCAAGGCGCATTAGCCGTTGATTGAGAGTATTGGGTGCATTGTCGCAAAAGGGCTCTATATAGAGCCAGACCTGGAAGGAAACTTGTTAGTCGCGATTGTTGGAATGCAGCAAGCAATCGGTCTTACAAGCGAAGCGATGAACCCCCGAGTATTTGGGTAGGAGCACCTTATGCATTCCGTAAGGTTCAGGGTACAAGCGTGGAATCTTGCGCTGTCAAGGCTGCGATAACATGTGATTATCAACATGGCACGTGACCATATTTACGAATGAATCATGGATTCTATAGAGAAAAATAATATACTGAACATACAGTTTATAATATCTCATGTTATTTTTTCAGATCTAATTGACTGCCCCCAGAGGTATATGCGTGCCATTGCTTGGGTGAGCAATGGAACAATCTTGATGTTGTGTTAGGTGCGCGGTCATGTATGCGAGAGCTTTCCTTTTTTGTTTGCTAATTTGACTAAATCCTGAGACTTAGGATACAAGTAGTCGTATCAACTTTGCAGGAAACAGCATGCGGGTCTTACTTCAATGAAAATTGAATGTTCTACCAACACTGTTGGTGGTTACAGTAGACATTCGACAGGATTCGGATAAGGCATGCGAACTACGATTTACAACGGATATGAACACGAACTGGGTTTCAAATAGGGCTTCAAAGGAAACCACGCCGATGCTAATATGCAAAGACTATACACGCTCTAAGATAATCACGGCCGTAATAAAGAAGAAAAACAAGCAAATAAACCTCGAGGGACATAACCGCAGTACTCCGGATTCCTACTGTATCCTATGTAAATGCAGGCTTAGAAAGTAGAGCCCTCTGGGGGCTGAGGCATTTTCTTGTGCTGGGGGAGGGCCATATATCTTGAGAAAGGAATGTCAGCATCAGCTATAAAGACCGGAGCCAAATTCAGAGGAAAATTACTGACCTGCGGAGTTCAATCAGGACCGTCTCCATGGTGTAATCCCGTTTCCACTGAGCAAGACATGGAAGTTTGGATGGGTCGACCTGGTACACAATTGAAAGTATTAATCATGAGAGTTTTGTTCATCCGATTTCCATTTATTGCGTACCTTGCCCGATCGCTGGTCGACACAAGGGACGTTTACTTGCGAAGAGAATTGGAGAGTAGGGGGGTTGTCTGGGTAATCGGGTCCGCAATGGATGTTCACGCTGTATATGCGGTTCTCATGCACGCTCTATAGCAAGATAATGTTTAGTTATTTGGCACGCGATGAAAACAGTATCGGAGCGGGGTAGACTAACGTGGGGAGGTCCGAGGATTGTGCCGTTCCAGTTGCTCATCATCATGTCTTCACCGTCAGCGAGACCGTATGAACAAGCCTCTGCAATTGTCGAAAACAAAAGAGGTTAGTATATGGATGCCATTGTATCATGAGGAATCGATGTTGTACCTGCGCCTTGTCCCTTCTCTCCCTTCTCCAGCTCCTCCAGGAGCCTAAAGTTTCGCGGAACCTTGGCAGACATTATGGAAATGTCGTACCGGAGTAATACCGAGTAAAAGAAGGTAAGAATCCGAGGGGAAAGGATTCGTGATGAATGAGGAGGGGCACTTTCTTCTCTTAATCCGCAATGACTTAATGACGGCGGCGGTCACGTGTGATATGGGTCTTATCGTGGATTGCTTGGCACTTTCGGAGATGCCACGGGGATTTGTTGACTTGCACCTTAATTCACAGTGAGCTTTCCCGAAAATACATACGATCGGGTCATGAAATTTGTATGATTTTTGAACGTGCAGTACATGCGAGTGATAAACGTGGCAAGAATTTCCGAAGGGTCCGAGTTTAAGAGCTCCCTGTCCCGTTGACACGGGGAGCGGCCAGAAGTAACGACAGCATTGGCTATGCGTTGATACAACTGTCTTGTATTGGAAATGTCATCTCAATTCTTACAGACAGAGCTTGCCAATCTCATACAAGAGTCAAGGCGGAAGAACTCTGATTTACGAAATGTCAGTCCAACTTCTATGAGTGATACATGCAAAAGGATTAAGATTGCTAACTTGGTACAGGCAGCAGAGCAATCATTGAACGAGCTGAAGGCGCTGCCTTCAACATCAGAAGCTCAAATAGCTGCAGGTATGTTTCTCCTATACTACAGAGAAGCTATAAGACCTGTCTAAATGACGATATAGATCTCGTCCGCAAACCAACTTTTGTCGAGCCTTTCATCATCGCATGTCATACACGGCATGCGAAACTTGCCGGAATTGGCGTAGTATGTCTTCAAAGGCTCATCGCCTCAAGGGCGCTGCCATCCCATCGCCTGAAAGATGTTCTTGCTGGCTTACGAGAGACGACAAACTTGAGTAAGCGATATTAAGATAATAATCGGTTGGGACAAACACTGACACTGGGCAGGCCTTGATATCCAGTTGAAAATCTTGCAATCTTTGCCTTCACTTTTGCAATATTACTCTAATGAGCTGAGCGGAGACCTTCTTGCAAACACATTAGAGATATGTGCAACTTTGCAGGCAAGCAAAACGTTAGCAGTCAGTAGTACGGCGGCTGCGACTCTTCAACAACTAGTGGTCTCAACATTTGACAGAGTGTCGGGCGAGGATAGGCTTGCAGATGATGCAAAATCTACCAAGACTGTAAAAGTTGACGGGCAATTTGTTGAAATTGGACAATTTGCATACGATGCTTTGCAGGTCAGTCCACTCACTCCTTGCTGTTACTATCTTCTACTAACAAAATGTCTTAAAGGTCCTGGATGATCTTTGTCGTCTAGTCGATGGAGATCAATTGAAATTTCTCCGAGCACGGGCTCCGGCACCGGCTTTTGTCCTCGAACTGATTGAGGGTATTATATTGAATAGCGGCCGTCTCTTTGTCGACCATCCTGAACTGTCTCAAGTGCTACGGGTCCGTTTAGTGCCGCTTATTGTTCGATGTTTATCCGAGAAGACTTCGTTTGCGCTGACAGTGCGGGTATCTCGTATACTTCTTGTCCTTCTAAAGCGCCACATGTCTCTCCTGATCGCAGAATGCGAGATGGCTCTTGGTCTTCTGACTCACTTACTTGAACCAGATGGAACAACACCATGGAAACGAGTGTTGTGCATGGAAGTTTTTCGTGGTCTCTATTCTGAACCGGGCGTTGTTCGACAGATTTACTCTCTTTATGATGGAGAGGAAGGCAGGAAGAATATCCTGAGAGACCATATGGCCTCTTTTGTGCGCCTGGCCTCGGAAAAACCTTCATTGATTGGGGTTAGCAACCAATCAACTATACCGTTGCGCGCAGAGCATTCACGATCGACAGAGGATCAGATTGCCCTGGAGACCGGCGGTGTTGCAGGCGTCATTGGGACCTCAGTTCCCCAGACAGAGCTCAGGGTTCCTGGTATAAGCAGCCAATGGAGTGTTGTGCGGACGCCATATATCGAAATCCTCGACAAAACTGAACCTTTGTTGCCCCCAGAGACCTACATTTATAGTTTGGTGCTCAACTGTATCAGTACTTTCGCTGAAGGACTTGCCAAATTCATTCTGCCCCTCACGGTTCCAGATCTGAAGCAAAAACGAAAGAACCGACTGATTAATAGTCCAGGGCCTGATTCAGCTAGATCCTCTCAAGATTTCCAAACTTCCGATACTGGAAATATACAGGCAGCCCTTTCACAAAAGAAATCATCTGTCCCGATCAACCCGTTGGATCTGCAGTCTCATAATCAGTTTTCCTCCATTAAAACGTGCGCCGCGATCATTGAGAATTGCTGGCCAGCTGTTCTTGCAACCTGCTCTACGTTTTTGCATGCCTCGCTTGACGATGAATTCTATCGCAATCTCGTTCGTGCATTTCAGAAACTAGCCCATGTTGCAGGTCTTCTTAGACTCTCCGTTCCCCCGGGACGCGTTTCTCACAACGCTTGGGAAAGCTGCCATGCCTGCAAGCACCGCAAATTCCAAGATGCAGACCCCTGGAGCATCGACGGCAACAAAGTCGCAGGGCACCAATGAATCGATGAAAAACCGAAAAAGCACCGACTCGTCGAGGAACGGTTCATTTGCCGTGGAATCCTCCGGGTCTACTGCGGACGGCACACCTGTGTTTCTCAGTACCAGGAATCTTCTGTGTCTTCGTGCTTTGATTAATCTTGGAATTGCTTTAGGTCCGACCTTGGATCAATCAGCTTGGTGTATTCTTCTGGAAACATTGCAATATACCGGCCTTGTCATTGGCACATCATCAAGCGCAATGATCAAGTCGGCAAGTGGTGTGGAGAATTCGAGCATGTTGGGTAATGATGTTCCTACAGCTAACCTCGGAACTGAAGTTATCGCTGTGCAAGCGGCCTCTGCGAAATTATTTGAAAGCACCAATGACTACCCTAGTGATTCTTTTCAAGATATTCTCCTTGCTCTGTTGAACCTGTCCGCATTCACCGCACAGGATGAGCAAGTTGACCAGGTTCAGCAGGTGTCTGAGACACCGAGCTCACCCCAGTCCTCTCGAAACCCTGGACGCCTTAATCAAAATGCTCGACGGGTGTCGCACAATGTGGGCAAAGCCAGAATGCAAGACGAGGAACTTAAGTTCGTGTTGGAAAAGGGTAACGAACTAGCTCGAGCAAATCTCGAGAGACTATCATCATTGGACGAAACGGATGGACGGGCTTGGCAAGTATTGACCCAAAGCCTTATTTCGACATCCGCAAACACGGCCATTAGTCCCAATCTCCGCCTGCAGGCCAGCGGAATTCTGAACTCTTTGGTGTTCCTCACAATGAAATCTAGAGATAGTGATGACGAGGAGACCCAGAATAAGGTACAGATGAGGAATCTTCAAACCCTCAAGGATCAAGTCACTACGCTTTATGGGTCAGAACTTCCGTCCGCCAAGTCTCTCCCAATCACGGTGGTGGAGATTCATGAGCAGAGCCTGGAGTCTCTGCAGAACATTCTCGAGCAGTACGCCGAAACATTTAAAGATGGATGGAACGTCGCTTTTGATTTGATATCCGGTGTTTTCCAAGGGGTCTCGAAGGTGGAGGCGGGCGACCGGCTCTCCACCACCATGGAGCGCAGATCATCTGGGCTTCCATCTGGACCTCGATTAGTTCGCGCTGCATACAAGTCGCTGCATCTAGTTGCATCAGACTTTCTTTCCCTACTCCCAGCGCCTTGCCTGTTGAGCCTAGTCGACTCGCTTTCGAGTTTCGCTTCTCAAAAACAGGATTTCAACATCTCGCTCACGACTACGTCCTTTTTCTGGACAGTCTCGGATTTTCTACAAGGCCAGATTGAAGAATTCTCAATAGAAAGCCATGTGGATGCTTCTGTCACTGAAGAGACTCTGAGTGACCTCGCACGATCTGAAGATCCGTCTGTGTCAAGGAATTCACTCTGGCTTTTATTGCTGCTTAGAAACGTGGATATTACAACGGACGACAGGTCGGAAATTCGAAACAACGCGATACACACCCTTCTCAGGATATTTGATGCTTATGGACAACAACTTTCTCCAAAGGCGTGGCGTTTGTGCCTCAATCGTGTACTCTTCCTAATGGTGGAGAAGATTGAGAAGACACTAAATCAGCCCAAGATTGTAAAGGGTGATCTCAAGTCCTGGGTGGATACAACGGTCGTGATGATCAGAGGAGTCTCAAATCTAATTACAACTTTCTTTGATACCATTGCGAGCGACGACAAATTCGATCAGTCTTGGACTCGATTCGTCAAATACTTTCAAGCCTTGGTTGGCATGCGACATCTTGAATTCAACGAAGCTGCATTTGCCAGTCTCTCGGCCATACTTGTCAGAGTACAGTCACCCAGTGGGATAAGCAAGAGCGCTCTTCACTGTGCCTGGAATCTTTGGCTTGGTGGGCACCCAGCTGAGGATGAAGCAAAGCTGAACCTGGAACGCCCCAATCAAGATGCTGCATTGGCTTATATACAGAGCTTTCAGCAGGTGTATCGTTTGTACAAAGATGACTTGAGCACCGAAGATACGAAGAAAGTTCTCCGTCATCTCCAATTACTGGCGTGGAACTCGGTCTCTTCTCCATATTCGCCAGATATCGATCGTCCTTCCGAAGTCCAGGTGCTGGTTATTGAATGTATCAAGGCTTTGTGTCTTGAGCAGAAACAATCCCAGGCTGCAATCCTCTTATGTCTTGCAGAGCTTTCTGCTTCAGCACTGACGAAATGGAGTCTGGGAACCGATTCACGGAGACCTAGTTTTGTGTCCCTTTCGAAGAAAGCAATTGACCTTGTCAGCTGGTATGTCGCCGAATTCGGCATTCAACAAGACATTTTCACAAATGGTGCGCTCGCAACAACACTTGATCGTCTCAGCTTGCCAATTACCCAAAAGTACACATGGGAAGGCAAAGAGCGCGAGCCATACCTATGGCAGAAAGCCACAACTGTGTCATTGAACGTTCTCCAAGTTTCTGTCCCCTACATAGAAGAGCAATACTCTGAAAAGAATTCGACAGAAACAGCACGGTTCTGGCAACATGTTGTGGATATCACCTCCGGAATTGTCTCAGCCCACGGATTCCAAGCACAGCAGCTACCGAACGCCAGAATCCTGAGCGATGAATCTTTCGATATTGACGCTTTTACCCGATTGAAAACATTGATTCTCCCCTCACTCGGCGCATCTGCTATTCCAAGCTCTATTCGCAATGACTTCGCGTATGCTCTGTTCGATTCTACATTCATATATCCACCTCAGCGACTTGATTTGCCAGCGACAGCGATTGGCAAGACTCCCCTCAAGGATTTCTACAAGATTCGGGCCGGTCGTACCTTCGACCCACCTCCAACTCTGCGTCCAAGGATGGCTTATACGCTCATAGATACCCTCTTTGAGCTTGCCACAAGTTCGGAGGCCACTAACGCGTCTACTCCATGCCCGCGGACATTGCTCGCTCAATCCGCAACTCCATATATCCTTCTTCGTTGTGGCATGTCTCTGAAAGCCTTCATCGCCGATCAGCCTTTACGCGGTCTGATGCCTCAGCCCACGCTTGCACGCAAGGCCCTACTCCATCTCCTTGGTCATATGATTCAGCTTAAGAGTGAGCCTTCGGCTGTTCCGGATCCACCCGCCTTGAAGACAGTATCGACGATTGCCTCCCATGACAAAGAACCGCTTCACCACCGGAAACATCTTGAGTGGCTGTATCCACTCGTTGTCAGGGCAATCCAGGTGGCGGGTAAGGAGCGCGATGATGGGAAGGTTCTCCAAACCTTGGTTAATGTGTTGGAGGAGACTGGACGTTTCGAGTAGACTAGTATTGCTTTGTTATATACAATTTTCAATGTATATGGATCTATTCCCTTATTCTACTATGTATTATCTACTTCGGTTTCCCAAGTAACAAGCATAATAGATAGACTAAGCTCTATATAAAATTTACACCGCAGAGCGTCAGACTGAATAGTTAACATTGGTGTAGTTTGGATCATAAAGGGGCAGCAGTAGACTCCAATCATATCATGACAAGACCGCCGCAGAGGATTGAAAGATTGAGCACACGGGAAGGTAGTGTAGAAGGTTAAAAGAGGACATTGAGGTAGGTGGGTATAGAAGGGCCATCGAGAGAACATGTCTAATCCCTCTAGGATTTCAAATCAAGTTGCTAGACGAAAACAATCAAACTACCGACTCTACCGGCGCAGCAACGGGAGGTGTACTCTTTTGCTGCTGCTCCAGCCGCGGCTGATGGTTACTCGAGATCTCTCGTCCCGGGCCAGCGGTCGCAGATCCAGGAGGCAGAGCCTGCTGATGTTGCTGAAGAAGGACCTGCTGTTGAATTTGTTGCTGCTGTGCGATCTGTGGCGTTGCGGCAATCTCGGGCGCTTGTCGGTAGAGAGCGATCTCGGACTGCTTGAAATAACGGCGGGCATCTATAATACGTAAAATCCGTCAGTTAGATACCAAATCACTGTATGAGGACGTATCTCAAGGCCCTCAGAGCTAGTAAGGGTTTTTGGTGGAAATTCCGTGGAGAAAAAGCCCACTGCAAAATCCAAGTATGGTTTAGTGTGGGGGTGGACAGGCCGGAGCCAAGAATTGCTGGGGATTTGCCAGTCGGGCCGACCGTGATGGTTTCAAAAACCGTCGGCTATGTAATATACCCAGCCAATTACTCCACGGGATTCCGTGGTGGGTGTTTTTCTTGAATGCTCGCTTCCACGAATAGAATGCAAGAAGTCATGGGGTGGGTAAAGTGTACCTTCATCAATCAGCACCAGGCTGAGGTAGTATCTTGTCGAATACTTCTTGTTAACGTCGCGGAAGGTCGGTGTCAGGTCGAATCCGCCAAGGAATAAACGGATAGGAATGGTTTCACCTGCATTTTGGTCAGTGATCTGTAGGATTGGAATTTCGGTCGGAACAATTCGTCATGGATTTATGGGACGAAAATCGATCGCATGTTCCAACAATACTATGCTCGGGGTACTGACCTCTCGAAGGCGAGCCATCCATGATCTAAGTGGGAGTCAGTAAAAGCCCCCCGTGTGATGATAATAAGGTCTCGGGCTCTAGAAAAAAGCCCGGCTGATTGACATACCTCGAAGCGGACCAAAGTTTCACTCTCATTATATTGATTGGGGGGTGATCCGGTCGTCTCTCGACGAATAATGGATAGCTCCATATGCTTGATCTTGAGCCGCACAAGCAAGAAATAAATCCGTCCAACAATCACATCCTTGAGATGGTACTTTGATTTGGAGTATTCGAACTCGATGTGAAGACAATCCTCAATTCCGACATCCATCTTAATCGGGCTGTTAGTCTCGGGTGGCATGCGGTATGAGTAAACCCAGAGGTCTTTCTCGCGGACGACGTCGGCCATGCGCCGTGAAACAGTCACGCGCACAAAGTAACGTAGTTTGACATTGATACCGTTGTAAGACTCATATTGCTTCTCGACATTCTTGAAGTTGAAAGGGAAGGTCTGGGGGTGGAGTAGTTCGCCCGGCGCAGCTAGCTCTTGAACCAGCGATAGGAATTCGTAGTGGTTGCCTCGGTCGTAGAACATCTCTATTTGGACCCAAATAGGCCTGGTTAGCTCCAGATCATGCAGGATCATCATGATAACCAACCGATTGTTCCAATGAATTGCACTTTGATGCCTGTATGCTCCAATCGCTTGCCATCCTTTGGCCTGATCGTCACCGCGCCCTTGACGGATTCCCCGTCCATGTACAGGGGGACCCGCTCGCGGCGGCCCTTGTCGAGCTTGGCATCAACCGTTTGGCGGTCATCGAGGTCGTCTAGGACGACGTCAATATCGACCGGAGTAGAAAAGAAGAGAGACGCCATGGTGTGAGAGTTAGCAGCACTTGGGGTGAGCTTGCGCGGAGATCCAGAACGTGGCCTCGTTGATTACTAAGACTCCGTAGGCAGCTGCCGGCTGCTTGAACTTCAACTTCAAATACATCAACTTACACATCGCCGTTCTATCTTCCCATATTATTGCTATCCTTGACACGGAATTGATATTCAATTTTCCAATTGGATTCAAATTGATTAGCCAATAACCTATGCTAAGTAAATTTGCTCTCTGCCGCACACTTTGGCCACAGACACGGGCTTTTAATACAAAGCCAGTTGAACTGTTCGTCTTCGTCGATGAATTTGGAAGCCTTCCATATATCTAGACTGCCGAAGTTGATTCCAGGACTGATTTCGAGCAGTAGCTCGGAAGTTGGTTGTCTTGAATGCGCTTTATCGAAACTTTCAGCTTCTCCTCCACAAGAAAACCCCACACTTCAAACACACTACTCAAATTGAGAAGGACTGCTATCAAGTGGATATTAACCAGATTCATATTACTTGGAACTTTAAGAAGACATATCAACGGTATTAAGGAGAGCCTGTAGCCCTATGCGATGCTAGTTTATCAAGCACAGTTGACAGCCCCGGAAAGTGACATCATAGCTCGTCAAACAAGAATATCGGGTTTAATTTTCAGCACTATATGGGACCAAAAACAAGGATAACGGTTCAGAAGAGGGTCTCACGCAGTATACATATGGTCATGATGATGATACTAATGCTTTGATCATGACTTCGCGCAAGAAACGGTGGAGAAGTGGGGAAGTAGTATTATGAGTAGACTTTTTCAACTTCAATTTCCTGATCAGCTGAATAATAAGCCATGTGTTAATGTTTACGGGATCTTGATTAGGATTTTAGGCTGAGAACTCCACAAAGTAATGAATTCCATGGACTGGTCAGCTATTAGGTTCTCTCCAAACAGAAGCTGGCACCAACCATATACACCTCTTCGCGTTGTTGACCACCCCCCCAAGCCATGAATCAGAACCTAAACCTTAAACAGAGACGGGGTTGGTCGTGAGATAACAGGAATCACGTTTTAGGAGTATAATTCTGTCCTCAAACTATCCGGAGACTGAGGTTGCACATATGGATGCGGATTCTACTTCCCGAAATGCTTCCAAGACTTCCAAAGATTCTATGAGACTATGGCCTACGCAGGACCGAGCTCTTGTTACCCAACCGCCGGATGACTGTCTTCCCCGGACTTTTGATGTTTAAAAAAACCGTTGCCATAGATGGCCTAGTGTGAGGGGTGAAGCACATGGACGAGCGTATTTTCCCTTTATACTCATGAACTATGGGTAGTAAGTTGCCATTTGTTTAGCCGTAGCGTCGCAATTTATCCGTAGCGTCAGAAATGTACCGTTCAAAGTGTTCGCCTTGCAATCGAGCCTATGAAGTAATTTTCTCCGCTTCCGCAGCTCCTTTTTGTACTTGTGTTCCGTTGAGTTAAATATGGGGTATATTGGGCCGAGCGGCCATAGTTTGACACAGCCCGGGCACGCTTACCCATTTTGGTGATTTTTAAACACTTGAAACCTTGAAACTCGAAACCAAGAATCAATGCCGTGGATTCTATCCGAAATTGTTGCCGCCTATGCATTTCCACGCCTGAGGCATAGGATGGACCGGAGAGGCGTGGGGGTGCAGGTTTCAGCCGCAGGGCCGTGGTGGTTTGCACGTATTTTATATTTGATGATAGATGAACTGGATAATCATGGGAGGGATGACATCGGCTTCAATGTTTTACATATTCTCCACATCGGGACCTCGGGAATGTTGAGCAATTTTTTCGGTATACCTATTTGCCCTTTGATCGTCCGGAGTTCAACGTGTTGCTTTTGACTTAGACAAAAACATGGTGCAGGACCAAACTGGCGGTGTCGTTAGCGTGGGGGTTGTTTGATACACCGTAACTTACATACAGTGACATCATCTCGGACTGAATCCGTGACAAGTCGAACAACTGTGCTGCTCAATGGTGCAATTGCTCCATTATCATCTTCAATAGATGTCACTTCTAATTTCTGAATATGATATGCAGAGAAAGGAATCCGTTGTGCTTGATTGACTTGAGATTGGACGTCGATCGATCTCCCGACTTAATGGAGACTCATCCCACTCCTCCACTCGGGTAATGACTACTGTATGCTTCGCGCTGCGCCAATCACGACCATATGCACCTTCCCCCCACTCGGCTTCTGGTTTCTTTTTCCCTGGACTCCACCGTCATATAAAAAAGTAGGGGAGATCTCCCTGAGAGTCGCGCGACTCTTGGAATCTTCTTCTTTCCCCCCTCATTGCCTATTAAAATCCGCGTCCTTGACAACCTCCAATCGCTCACCAAACAACCTTCTACATCCGGCCTATTTCCCCCTTGGACCCGTGGAACGCCGTTATATACCGTCATCCAGCCCCGGGCCATTTTCAAATTACGACAGGGCCTTTACTTTTAAAAAAGACATCTTATAACTATCTCCATCATGCTTTCTGCCGGCGAACGTCCTCAGCCCCCGGTCCCCTCAGCCCTCGTGAACTCGTCCAGTGTACCCATCATGCCCGACCTTAAGCCCAACGACTCCTCAGCTCCTACTACAATGTTCTCCCAAAACTCCAATAAGCCCTCGGAAATCCAGCATATCTGGGTGGTCACCGGCCCCGCTGGATGCGGAAAGAGTACAGTCGGTCAAGTTCTGCGCAATGCGCTGTCTTGTCCGTTCCTCGAAGGCGACGATGTATGTGAAACAAAAGTACCCCGTATGCAGTGGCGCGCTGCGCAAGTGCCCAACCGCCTTAGAATCCGATGGGATAGAGAAATGACGAGCTAACATAAATTCGTGCGCAATTAGTACCACTCCAAGTCCAACAAAGACAAGATGGGCAGCGGCGTTCCCCTCACTGATGCCGATCGCTGGGATTGGCTTATTTCCCTCCGCCAGGCTGCTATTGATGCCCTCTCCCCCGAGTCCGAGAGCTCCCACCCACCCTGCGGTGTTGTTGTCGCTTGCTCCGCCCTGAAGCAGAAATACCGCGATGTCATGCGTGTTGCAGCTTACGGGTCGTCATCCGTGCAGATTCACTTCGTATACCTCAAGCTTTCTGAGGCTGTTCTCATGGATCGTGTTAGCCAGCGCAAGTCGCACTATATGAAGAGCGACATGATTCAATCGCAACTGGCAGCTCTTGAGGAGCCAAAGGGCGAGTGGGACGCTATTACGATCAATGTGGAAGGGCCACAGGAGCAGGTGCAACAGAGTGTGCTGGATGCCGTTCGCGAGAAGCTTGCGGAATACTCGTAAAAGACGAAGTTTCAGGCTTTTGCATGCAAGTCTTCTGAAAACACGACTTGCCTTTTCTTTCTCAAATAAGTGTCATGGAGTTTGATTGTTTCTGTTTCTTTTCTTTTCTTTTGCTTTTTGCTTTGAATTCTGCGATTCGCAGAATATGGATTTACGCCATTGTTTTCTTTGTTCGGCTCATTAACTAATGGATCGGACGTTACGATATGTCATTTATGGGCGTTTTTGTCTCTATGTTCGCATCTTTAGATGCGATATTCTATGTTCTGTTCTGTTCAGCTTGCTCCGCACGGCTTCTTGATACCCCCACGCTTCGGGGTGAATGGCATAGCAGTGTCTTTATACGACAGACCGAACCAAAGCAGTTTGGTGTTCTTCTTGAGCAGTCACTGAGCTATTCTCGCCCACCATTATCTCAAAACACAATTATCAGATCATGCAAAATTTCAACAAATCCTTGTATCTACCAATTGTAAATCCCAGAAAGCTCAAATTTGGGACAAGATCCTCCGAAAATCAGACATATCCTTGTCTCGTGATAACATTGTACCCCGGGTCCTCAATTTGTATGTCAGTGTTGACCAGGAAATCCAAAGGCATCTCTACCAAAGTACCCCGGATTTTCGCCAATTCCTCTTTCACCTCCTTTAAACCCTCATCACCAGCAGCGAAATTGTTCTTCGCAACATGCCTGAGCCGTATGCAAGCCCTCCAGATCATTGAATTGTTTCCAAAATAGCGTTTCATATTGCTACCACGATTTGGCAGTATCATCAGGCATAGGTGCAAAGACCTTTCGGAAAGCAACCGTATTCTGATGCGCTGTTCCGTTCCACAGTTCCGAAAACTCATCACTCAAAGGGTCTGCAACTAACTTATCCTGCACAGAGTCATAATAATACCCATTCGGTGCTGGTGCAGAATGGAAATTGTCATCTGGCTTGCGCATATCTTGTCACTGCAACTCCTACTTCGAGTTGTCAGCCACATGAAGAGCTAGCCTTTTATCTATAGCTGCAATAGCACTGATATTTCGGATCAAAATGCATTACCACCCTACTGTTTGGAAGTGTGATGCCCAATCTGTGCAAATGTTGCTCCGGGGGTGAACATGTTCGTGGTGGCGCCGCGCGTGGAGCTGCACTTGTCACGGCAACTCCGCGCTATTACGTGCCATCTTTCGATCGGAGAAAACACCTGCCGACGCAAATAGATAACATAATTGGCCAATGGCGAGAAATGGCTTTGGTTGCAGATTTGCATGATAGAAGAATGTATACAGTATTGGGTCTTTTTGAGGTGTTTAACTTTCAGTTAACAGTATAAGTACTTCCCCTGCGCGTGGACTTTGTTCACGCAGCAGTACAAAACAAAATTCGAATAAACATATCGAGAAGTTGGTTCTCAGAACTCATTGTTCAAGTTGATCTCGAATTCCGTTCCGAATACGCCACCGCGACAATATGTTTGGCCTTGGAGGACCAGTTATCAACTCATACAAGAATCAGAATTCCGACCCAGAGGCTTCTATCTATCCCAAATCATCCGATCAAGATGCACATTACTCAATAGAAGGAAATGTTCTTCGATCTACAATTTTCATCTCCGACAACTCCAAATTCGGTCGCGATGGCAAGACACCTGTGTTACGTGTTCCAGGAACAGGTACATACGGCGGTGAAGCCTTCGAACCCAACTTCGCAAAACTACTCAAAGCCAGCCCGTTCGGACATCCAGTATGGTTAAATATCCCTGGTCGAATGTGTGATGAGGCGCCCAGAAATGCACAGCACGTCGCATACGCTATCAACTACATAGCAACCCGCACGCAGAAGAAAGTTGCTGTTATTGGGTGGTCTCAAGGGAATCTCTCAATACAGTGGGCCCTCAAGTACTGGCCCAGCACAAGAGGATAAAGTGAACAATTTCATTTGTCTATCCGCCGACTTTGTTGGTACTGTCAACGCTTGGGGCCTCGTTCCATTCAGCGGCACCCAGCCAGGTACGCTTGCTGTGTGATATCAAACTCGTAATGCGAGCTTCATCGCTACACTGCGCTCTAATGGAGGAGATTTGGCATATGTAACAACGACATCAATTTACTCTACCACGGATGAGGTGGTTCAGCCACAGTCTGGGCCAAATGCCTCTGCTTTCATGAGGGATGAACGGAAAGTTGGGGTGATGAATTGCGAGCTGCAGGTGGAAGCTCGATTTAATCCTGCGGGATTAGTGTATACACATGAGACAGTCATACTTAATCCACTTTCTTGGGCTCGGGCGGAGGATGCAATTGAGAATGGGGGTCCTGGAAGATTTGATCGGATTGATATGGATAAGTTATGTATGCATACTAAAGCTCCGGGCCTTAGCCTTCTGGATGCGACTATGACACAGGCATTGACTCCATTGGCTTTGAAGAGTATATTGCTCTTTATGCCAAAGATATGGTATGAGCCACCTCTACCAGCTATTGTTACTGCGGAAGAGAAGACATGTGCCCGAGGATCATGATGTTGATCACGGCGGTCCCAAGACTCCAGTCACTATTACATCTGTAGAGATGACGGCATGGAGATATAGTGGAAGAGGCAGTGTATACTTGATTCAATAAATATCGTCAGGCTTTCTTGACCAATGAAAAAATAATTGAAGCCATCACATTCAGCCTAAATATACGTGTATCTTATCTCTACTCACTCTGGCCCAGGATTGAGGCCAGAGACTTGCTGTTCGATTCGAACTCTCCGTTGTCGTCTGTGGGGATCTTCTGCGAAGCAAAAGCCAAAAAAACAGCTTCCCAATGTCCATCGTCAAACTTGAATAAGAGTGCTCCATCCTCATAAATGCCATTTGAGTAACCTGGCAGACTCCCTTGGTTCATGTGAATATCATGGATACCTGATCCATAAGACGATCCAAAGATATAGGCCGTAGCCTTCTTGTTGATAGCATCCGAAATAATAGGATCCAGCTTGTCCAAAATATCGTTGTCGGGACCAGAGGCGTCCGCTGGAAGGACTTCGCCAGAGTCGATGTTCACCAGATCCTTGGTACGGATAAAATCCAATCCTTGGAGAGTGGCTACATCACGACGGACATGTCGGTGACGGCTTGC